>NC_090438.1:218561037-219811037 GCF_031143425.1 Pleurodeles waltl
GTGCTCCTGTTAAGAGCATCATGTTTGCCATAGAAGCATAATGCGGTAGGAACTCCATCTTAGTTGTAGGAAAATTATATGTACATTTCCATTCTTTGCTACCCTAACTTTATTGGGCCAGACACTGTAGTCATTAAGAAAAAACCTCCTACGAGAGGGAGATAAATTGACTGGTAAGGCTTCAGACTTTATACACTCTGTACAGGGGTGAGCAGGCGCAGTGGGAGCATTAGACATTAAGGACTAATGAAAAGACCCAGATAAACCCAATGAATGAGATGGCAGTTCCATTTGTAATTGCAAGCCGAGGGTTTTTGAATTTTCACTTTGCATTACAATCATATAAAGGGCCAGATGTAGGTACAAAAAAATTAGCGACTCGCAATTTGCGAGCATGTGCAACTCGCAAATTGCGTGTCGCTAATAGGAATGCAGGTACAAGTTCCGTGGACAAATTGCGATTCGCACCCAGAGTCGCAACGCAGATAGCGAGTCCGCTGTCTGCGAGGTCGCTTTTTGCGACAGCGCAAAAAACAGACACGCAATTTGCGAGTGGGTGTCACAAATTGCGATTATCATGAAAATGTATTGCAGGTGCTTGCAGAACACTCCAGAAACCACTCCAGAGCACTCTGGAAACACTTCCTGGCACATGATGATGACATCACAGCCAGGAAGTTTACAAATACACCTGGGAGGAGGGAGGACCACACCCATTTTAAACTGCTGAACAGCCAACAGGAGGAACAGCAGCTACAATGGCAGAAACACCCAGAAAGAGGAAATTAAAATTTTCTGAGAAGGAGCTGGAGGTGCTGACAGAGGAATGCACTATGATGATCTTTTTGGAAAGGCAGCCCTCAATGTGCCAGACTCAACTAAAAAACAACTCTGGCTGGATATTCAGGAAAAGGTGAACTCCCTGGGGGTCAGCCACAGGAGTGTGAATGAGATCAAAAAGAGGTGGTATGACCTCCGCTCCCGGACCAAGGAGAGGGTGGCAGAAAGGCTCTGGGAGATGCGAGGCACAGGAGGGCGACCATCATCCGTACCACCACCCACACCCCTGGAGGAAAGGGTGGAGGAAACCCTGGAGCAGGAGGCAGTTCCAGGATTCGGAGATCTGGACACCTCTGAGCCCACAAAATCAACCGGTGAGTACCATGTGATATGCCTGTACCCCCATCAATGCCATACCCCCACCCACCATGTACACAGGGGCATGCACAACCAAGATAGCTCCATTTCAGGGTAGCAAACACCAGAATGATGCATTATGGGCAATGTAGTCAAGTAGGCAGTCAATAGGCAAATGTTTATTAGGAAGTGTGCAACAGATAGTAGACACTGACAGTCTGTTCCCCATGTCCCACAGGTCCCTCACAAGACACCACCACCAGCCACAGCAGCCAGGTGCCAACAGTCAGCCAGCCCCATGAGGAAAGCACAGGAGCTGCCACCACTCCCACCTGCACCACCAACACCATCCCCTTGATGACTACACCTGCTGCAACAGTGGTTCCGGAGGCTGCGACAGCAATAGCCAGGAGTGCCACGGTACAGCTCACAGGGCATCCACCGCTGCGCAGGCGACGCAGGTTGAGGAGAGCAGGGCTGCAGGCTGAGTCCGGGCGTCCATCCACCACCATGACCGAGGCACAACTGCTACGTGGTCAGCACCTGCAGAACCAAATGTTAGGGAGAATTAGTGGGGTTCTGCACCACTTTGTAAGGAGCAATGAGACCAGCATGCAGCAGCTCCATGCACAATTGGACGTCATAGGAAACAACACTGGGGACCTAGCCTTGTCCATGCGGGAACTGGTGGCTGGACTACTGTCACAGAGAGAGGGTGGGCGGCGCAGGGACCGCCAGCTGCTCCAGAGGCTGGACAGGATGGCCTCATCAATTGGCAGACTGGCAGTCAACACCACTGGGCTGTCAAGAAGGACAGTCGGCCTCCAAGTGGAAATGGGCCACTTTGCAGGGGATGTGGCAAGAGGCCTGAGCCGGATCACCCATGTGATCGATCTAATGAAGGCACGGCATGTGTCCAGGGGTACAGGAGACACCCCACAGGACAGCGAAGAGGGCTCCACTGTGAGCAGTGTCTCTGCTGGTGACACCAGGGTGCTCCGGAGTGGGAGTACCAGGCAGAGCACTGCAGAACAACCTGGGACCAGCCAGGCTGGCAGAGGCCGCCGTAGGACATAGACTAAACCCTGTCCCTGATGTTGGGGCACATGACGGCAATGTGCCCCATGCATGGTTGGCTTTTTGAAGTCACTGAACAGTTTGTCATTGTAAATAGTTCAATTTCTGCACATATTAAATAGGTTTTTTTTCCACTTAACAAATGGAGTTTTTGGTCAATAGGTGAGTATGGTTGAAGTTGACACGTACCTTCCAAAGTATTGGGTTGCGATGTGTTCCCGTCTCAGTCTGCCTTGATTTGCGATGCTCCGATTCCCATGATGGCGATGTGGTTGCTCCTGCTCTTCATCCTCAGAATCTGGGTCTGCAGGGGTGAGAGGTAGCCCACGTCGGGTGGCAATATTGTGCAGGATGGCGCATGCGACAACAATCTTGAATGCTGTAATGGGGGTATACTGGAGGGCACCTCCACTGCGGTGGAGTCATCTGAACCATGCTTTCAGCAATCCGAAGGTGCGTTCAATCAGGTTCCTGGTCCTCTTATGTGCACTGCTGTATCACCTCTCGCATTCATTGCTGGGTGTTAAGAACAGAGTCATTATTCATGGCCGTAGTGCATATGCACTGTCACCTGTTGGGCACAAACAGTACACTGTTAGAAAGTCCTGGTTGGTGTGCACATTGATCTGTGTGTCTGTCTACGGGGTGTATGCAGCTCTACCTAGGAGGTATCCGTCTCCAAACTCCCCACGTTCCAGGCGTTGGTGTATCCCACTGTGCCTACAAATGTAGGAGTCATTGGTACTGCCTGGAAATTTTGAGACGATGTCAGTGATGACATAATGGGCGTCACAAACAACCTGAATATTGAGTGAGTGCTTACACTTTCTGTTGCGGAAAAGATATTCCAGGTTAGCAGGGGGGCATATTTGAATATGTGTCCCATCTACACACCCTATGACATGGGGAAAGTTGGCAATTCGGTAAAAGTCCAGCTTGGTGCTGTTAATTTCTGCCTCATTCCTGGGTAGGTATATGAAGTGAGACGTGTGTGTGAGTATGGCATCTAGGAATGCTCTGAGGAACCTTGATAGTTCACTTTGAGACACCCCACCTGCCACAGCAATGACCCCCTGATAGCTCCCCGAGGCCAAGAGGTGCAGTCAGCATAGCACTTGCACATGCGTAGGGATGGCGCAGCCGCACAGAGTATGGCGTTCTAGCTGTGGTTTGAGTAATTCAATTAATTCAAGTATAGCTGCGCTGCTAAGTCGGTATTTGTCGTAGATCTCTTCCTCAGTTTGCTGAAAAAGAGTCTGCCTTGTTCTGTAAATCTTCTCCTGTCTCTGGCTCCTCCTCCTCCTCTGCTGGGCTGCGTGGACTCTCCTCCTCACTGCTATCAGGTATATCTCTGCCATCTCGAGTAACCCAGATGTCTTCTGGGTCTCCTTTTATACTTTGGTAATGATTACCACCTGCTCTGAGTTAGTGGTAAATGGGACATGCAAACTGTTTTTTTTGCGACTAGTCACAATTTGCGAGTTGCAATTGCATATGGTTTGCGAGTCGCAAATTGCGACTTCCTATTTGCGGGTCGCAAAATGGGGCCGCACATTTTGCGAGTCGGTAACGGCTCGTATCGCTTTTTGCGAGTCGGAAATGGGATTTTTGCATCCCATTTCCGATTTTGCGCAGTCACAAATAGCGATTCGGGCCATTTGCGACTCGCAAACCTTTGCTACATCTGGCCCAAAGTCCAGTAATAGTGGTAGTGGAGTTCTCATGTGGTGTTATGCGAGTAGAGGGATATGATGTTGTAGGATTTAGGTCAGACACAATTGGAGCCAAAACAGAAACTGAATGCTAATTGTCTGAAGGTGACGGTATCTCGCCCATGGCAGTATCCACTTTACTATAAATCTTTGGTGCTGAATTGCGATGGAAGACTGAGTATGTTTTATTTCACCAGGAGGCTGCTTGTTTACAGGTGTTGATTACCTCCTAAGCCCTTGTTGTCAGGAGGAGCCAGGTGCACAGTGCAACTAGTTCTTTGCTTTTGTCTTGCTTTCTGAAGTCTTTTGTGCTTCCTTTTAGTAGGTGGCTTTACAACCTCTCCATGCTGTGCTGCAGGCGCTGTTCCATCAATAGTTAGATTGATGTTATCATCTTGTAGGTTAAAAGCGGGTGCAGCCAGGACACACTCACTCCTGTTTTTCATGCCAGACGGCACAGGTTCCAGAGCAATAAAGTGCTCAGATTCGAGTCCCAAAGGTACCTCACCAGAATTTGATATGGTGGTAGGACATGGTGAACCTGCTAGTGTTCCAGGATGCCATGGATTCCATCTTAGTAATAATATGCAAGATATAGTAGGGAAAGATACCCATAAATTAAGCATCACAGTGAAGACCCTAATTAGTCACTGGAAAAATATTTTAATTCAAAAGCACATTCTTTATATAAATCAATATTTGTCTCCTTTTGTCTCACCATTCGACATAAACCACAACTATTATAATGAAGACTCAAAACACATCACTAATACAAATATCGCATATACAGTATATCACACCACAACGTACATGAGAATATACACAAAACAAAAAACAGGTACTAAGTGCAAGTGAATTAGCACTAAAAGCTTCTAAATTAATACACAATTATTGGCTGCCAAGTTACTTTTTCCAAAGCAATGCTTAATTTATGGGTATCTTTCCCTACTATACATCTTTCATATTATTACTGTTTATTAGCCCAGGTATAGTGGGGTTACTAGGGCTTCCCCCCATTTATTTTGCAATAGATTCCATCTTAGCCTGGTGGTCCGAAGTTGCTTCTGTCTGCTGGGTAGGTGTCGAGATGTACTCAAGGATAACATGAACCATTTTTGGTAAGCTGGTGGAGAGTTATTTGTGCTGGAGCACCTGTGGCATACAGCATCCACAAACGACTGGACCCTTGAGATCAGGCTACTCAATGCTAGCATTTTTACATCAATGCTCACAATGTAGGTTGCTAAAGCACTTAAAATACCTACTTCCCTATCCAGTTCTTATTTTTTACTTCAAGTCTTTTTATTGAAAGTTTAACAAAATACAGTACAAAACATGACATGGAATGGCATCAAAGGAAGAAATCTCAATTGTACCTTAAGCATAGCATTGCAAAACAGTTGCATGCGTCATTGTCTGAGGGACACACATTAGCGATAGGCACCAACAAGCAAAATGTGAGACAAACTATGGTTAACTCTTATATGGCAAGACATGTCAGGAAGGAACAGAACAAATTAAGAACAAAGATCAGCAGCATCATTTCAATATTCACATCTAGAAGCCCCCGTACCCACAGCAGCATCAGTTAGGAACATGGAAGACGCCCTCAGGCACAGGAGGGAGAGATCCGGGGTATGGCATAAACACTCAGCGTGAGAGGAGCGTCTTTGAGGAAAGGGGTGTTTAATCAAAAAGGTGCAATGCTTTAAGTTTTGTTTGGGTAAAGCAGGTGAATTTAAGGTGGGCAAGATATGTAAGTAAGGAACACCAAATATGCAAGAACCTGGCAGCAATGTGGGACAGATTCTGTGAGAATAATACCAACGCCATCACATGCCAGAGGTGCTCAAACAATAGGGTGCCAAGAGGTTCTTCCAAGCCAGTGCTATGAGCTGCTGGGCAGCATTTAGCATATAACGGATAAAATTCCAGTCTGCATGAGTCATAGCTTCCAACAATAGGGAGTCACATGCCCAATATAACAGTGGTATAACTATGAGGGATCGGGTGCCCCACTACACCCTTGATGTGTCCCAAAATCTCCTTTCAATATATAGCTATAAGGGAACAAGACCAACAGATATGACAGAAGTCTTCTCTCTCCGCTCCACACCTTTAGCAAAGGGGAGATGTAGAAGGATATTGTTAGAAATGGGGTCTTTGGTTGGCAGTCAGGTTACACCCTGTCCAAGCAAGGACCCTCACTCTAGTCGGTGTAAGTCACACACAATCCAAATTATCCTGTGCTCACCCTCTGGTAGCTTGGTACTGAGCAGTCAGGCTTAACCTAGAAGGCAATGTGTAAAGTATCTGTGCAATAAATCATGCAATGACTCAGTATAGCACCACAAAAAGAAACCACACAATATGTTTAGAAAAAAATATAATATTTATCTGGTTAAATGCAGGTCAAAACGATGAAGATTCAATAAGTACACGTTGAGATATCACTTAGGACATGATAAAAGAAGTCTTTAGTCTTTAAAAAGCAACACATGTCTCTTGCAAGCACAAAGTACCTGGTTTGCTTTCAAATTCTCCTCCAGGTACCACAGAGGAGGAGATGCGTGGAAAACAGGGAGGTGTGCATCGATTTTTCCAGGGCACAAAGATGATGACTCAGTGAGTTTTCACACAGGGCAGGCTTTGTGTTGATTTCTGGCACGTCGACTGGGACCCACTTCGGGTTGCTGGAATTTCGGTCGCCCCGGGGACGATACGTTGAAATCCTGGATGTGCAGGACGAAGTCACAGGGGGCAATGTGTGAAAATGTCTGCCGCACGGTAGGTGCTACGTCGATTCCTCTTAGGAAGTCAGGGTGCGTTGGTCTTGCTCGGCTTTGTGTCGATTTCATGGGCAATGCATCGAAGTTCCGGTCGCAATACTGGCGCTGTGTCGTTCCCCACTTCGGGGAGCTGGGCTGCGTCATTCCAGTTTGGTGTGCAGTGATTTTCTCACCGCGATTGCAGGCTGAGCGTCATTTCTTGCAGGCTGTGCATTGAATTTTCACTGGACAAGGAGTTCTTTTGCAGTATGAAGTCTTTTTGTTCCTGAGACTTCAAGGAACAAGAGGCAAGCTCTATCCAAGCCCTGGGAGAGCACTTCTCAGCAGAGCCAGAGGACAGCAATGCAGCAGGGCAACAGCAGGGCTGCAGTCCTTTGCAGAAAAGCAGTCAGGCGAGTCCTTTGGGCAGCCAGGCAGTTTCTCTTGGCAGGTTGCAGGTTCTTGTTAAGGGATTCTTCTCCAGTGGTATCTTGTCCAGAAGTGACTGAGTAGGTAGGGTCAGAGACCCTACCTAAATACCCAAATGTGCCTTTGAAGTGGGGGAGACTTCAAAGAGTGACTTAGAAGTGCACAAGGTTCCATTCAGTACCATCTGGTCTGCCAGGGTCCCAGTAGGGTGTGTGGCAGGCACAGAAGGATTTAAGTGCAGAGAAATACTCACTTTCTAAAAGTGGCATTTCTAAAATAGTAATATTAAATCCAACTTCACCAGTCAGCAGGATTGTTTTATTACTATTCTGGCCATACTAAATATGACCTTGTTACTCCTTTCAGATCAGAGTCTACCACTCAAACAGTATATGAGGGTAGCTCTAATGTTAGCCTATGAAAGGAGCAGGCCTCACAGCAATGAAAAACAAATTTAGGACTTTTACACTACCACTGCATATATACTGCACAGGTACATGTCCTGCCTTTTATCTACATAGCACCCTGCCCTGTTGGTTACCTCTGTCCTACCTTAGGGGTGACTTCTATGTAGAAAAAGGGGATGCTTAAGGCTTGGCAAGTACTTTTAAATGCCAAGTCGAAGTGGCAGTGAAACTGCACACACAGGCCTTGCAATGGCAGGCCTGAGGCATGGTTAAGGGGCTACTTATGTGGGTGGCACAATCAGTGCTGCAGGCCCACTAGTAGCATTTAATCTACAGGCCCTGGGCACATGTAGTGCACTTTACTGGGGTCTTTCAAGTAGATTAAATAAGCCAATTGGGTATAAACCAATGTCAACATGTTTTATTGGGGAGAGTATATGCACTTTAGCACTGGTTAGCAGTGCTAAAGTGCGCAGAAACCTAAAACCAGCAAAAGCAGTGTCCAAAAAGTGGAGGGAGGCAGGCAAAAAGTTAGATGTGACCACCCTAAGGCTGTCAGGTTTAACAGAAGTATAGTGTATAGGCGGGTCAGTATGTAGTATTACTCAACCATCAGCTTATAGGTTGCCTCCTGTTGGGGGCTACTTTGGTATGTTTTGGGGATAATACACCACAGAGTCTCCCACTGTTTGGCCAAGATGCCCTCCGAGGTGCTATCTGCCAACTGGCTTGGTAGGCGTGTGTGCAAAGGGGCGCGGAGTGTTTCAGGACTTGGTACGTGTTATCAGACCCCTAGAGCCAGTATAGGTCCTAACAAGATTTTTGAATGGTGTGAAGTCCCAGGTGGCCCCTTGATGAATGGAGGGGTGTAGTGCCCATTGGCACAATTGATAGTGCTGCAGCGTTCCCGATTCAGGGAGGCTGAAGTCCACCTTGCAGTGCTCGAGGACTTGATACCCATGAACAGGTCCCTTAGCATTCTACATTACTAGGGAATGAGTGGGGGTGGCCAAATATACACTGTGTTATCGAGTATGCTTAGGGAACGAAGCTAGGTCCTAGAGGGTCTAATGGGCCAGAGCGCGGCCCATATTGAACCAGTGTTTGTCATTCTTGTGAACAGTTGATTCAGAAATAAAAATTACGTGGGCTGCCCTGTAGTAATCTAAAAGGTTAGGACATGTCAATCGGACCCTGACCCAGGACATTATGAGCATGGAGTGAGAGCGTCTCGGTCACTTACCCCCCCAGATAAAAAATGCATATATTCTGCTGCAGCCAAAGGATGCATCCTGCAGGATGGAGGTGGGCTGTGATTGAAAAAGGTAAAGAACCACAGAAAGAAGTTTAATTTTGATGACATTGATCCATCCTATCCATGACATTTAGTGAGTTTTCCAGTGGCAGAAATCATCCAGTATGGACCACCGAAGGGTCGACCAGTTTGCTTGTATTCAAGTAGCTAGGTGGGGGGGTGAGATTCAGACCCAAATATTTAATTGTGTGTGGAGCCCACTAAAATGGTGCTGACTTTTGCAGCTCATGAAGAGCCTGCTAGAGTATGGTGAGATTGAGCTCAAAGGATTTAGGCGGTCATTATGAACACAGCGGTAGACACTGCTGACCGCCATGGCGACGGTGAACAGAAGACCGCCATTGGCAGTGAACAGAAACCCACCATATAAGGAACCAGTCCACCAGTCTCCTCCAGGACCTTGTCGACGGAAATGCTGGACCTCCCACCCCACCACCGCCGAGCACACCCACATCCCGCCCTCCAAATAATGATGCACAAATCACCTTGGCGGTCAGTGGAAGCTGAATAACCATTGGCGGTACAGACCGCCACAGGCGGCAAGTGGACCCAATAGTAAGAAGTGCACACATTGCATAAATCAGAAACCCACACACCTGACACACATCAACAACACCATAAAACACTCACAGACACACCCCACAATCCTTTGCAATGAAAGTAGGCCAACGAAGACAGAGATCACCAGAAGCAGACACTGAACGCCACAATCCAGGAGACATACACCCAACCACAGAAGAGCACCCTCACCGATATGCAACCCCAGACACCATCCACCACTCTCGCCATGGCACACCCCAAACACCCACGCTTCACAGAAAGGGAGCTAAGGACCATGGTGGACGAGATCCTGAAGGTTGAGCCACAACTATTCGGGGCTCAGGTGCAGCACACACCCATCGCCAGGAAGATGGAGCTATGGCAGACCATTGTCAATGCAGTGGGACACCATCCACGCACCAGGGACGACATCCGCAAGAGATGGAACGACCTGCTGGGGAAGGTCAGGGCCATGGCATCCAGGTAACACATTGCAGTCCAGAAGACTGGGGGAAGACTGCCATCAACATCACCGGACTATACTGACAGGGGGAAAAAGGTACTAGCCATCCTGCACCCTGAGGGCTTCACTGGACTCACTGGAGGAAAGAACTTGGGTAAGTCATCTACATTTACCGCATATCCATCACACCTGTAATACATGCATCACCCCACCCCTCCAACACCCACCAGGACCAACAGCCCACCCAGCCCACAGGCACTGTATCCACCACCCCTGCATGCTCTCAAACCCACTAACAGGCCCACCCACCCCTGCAAGGAAACACAATGGCCCATAACACCCACAATGCACCTCCACATACAAAGCAAAAAGCAATGCCAACCCCACTAAGGCATCCTGCATGGCCCCAAAGCGTGTAAGCTGCACAAACCCGGCCAGGCCTCTGCACCCCATCCGACCATGCTAATGTAACAAACATGTCCATTTCCCCCAACAGGCACCACCACTCATGCAACCCTGATGGACAGGTCAGGAAAAGGATTGGAAGTGTTCCCCAGGGAGACAGAGGCACCTCACAGGACACTGGTGATGGAACACTGGACACAGATGAGCAGGCTGGCCCCTCACACAGTCCTGGACTGTCACCATCCAGCAGTCCCACCCAGGATACCACTGACACCCCAACCACCCAGGCAATAGCATCAGCCCAGGGCAACCGTCCACACACCTGTGTATCCAGGCCATAGACTGGTGGAACACAGGTACAGAGGCCACAGTCACCCCCTACCAACAGGCAGGAATATGATGGCCCCAGTACCAGTGGCATGGCCAGACCTGTGCATGGGCAGAGGCACAGGGGGCTAGGCCCAGTGGGAGGGCATCACTGGCCCAGGGGGGAGGCCACAGGATGGATGCTGCAGCCCAGGACGAGATCTCTGAGGTCCTGGGGGCCTACCACCATACCCATGACAGATTGGCCCAGATAGTATCCACCTTGGAGCAGAGTCAGAGGATGCAGCAAGCACAACATAAAGAGGCCATGGAGCAGTGGAATCTACACAACGCTACAATGGCCAGCATAGCAGGTGTGCTGCAGCAGATTGTCCAAACCCAGCCTGAGACCCACACAGTACAGGAAGCCCCCACTACAGCACAGGAGACAGACCGGACAATAAGAACATCAGCAGCAACTTCACACAAACTACCCTCTGAGGAAACATAGGGGACCTCCATCTCATCCCCTAGAGCCCAACAACAGGCACCCAAACGGACCCTCAGGCCAAGATATGGAACACCTGCCAAGAACAAGAGCATCTCAAAGAAGTGACTCTGCAAAAATCTGTCCACCAACTATCCCACTCAATTAACCACCAAACAGTGCTAACAATTATTAAGAACTCATGTAAGCATTGATGGACCTACTAATACTGACAACAAATATGTTCAGAAAAAGAAACACTAAATTGTATTCTCTCCTATGCATACCTGGACACAGTGGCAATTAGTACATTTCAACCCCCTCCCCCCAGATGACAAGGCACACTGACAGTATGATGCACAGACACCAATCCCAGCCCTTAGTCCCACATAGTTACTTGAAGAAGAGTTGTATCAGTTGGGTCCTGGAATTTACATCTTCCACTTCCTCATCATCACCATCACTCGCATCCCCTCCTCCAAGAGGGGGATAGAATTCCTCACAGCCACGTTGTGCAGCATGCAGCAGGCCACCACTATTCTACATACCTTTTCAGGCCCATAGGCCAGGGAACCACCAGAGATATGTAGACAATGAAATCGAGCCTTTAAGATACCTATTGTGCGCTCTATCACCCTCCTAGTATGTGTCAATGGGCCTCATTGTAATTCCTCTCTGCATCTGTTCCAGGATTCCTTACTGGTGTCAGGAGCCAAAGCAAGTTGGGATAGCCAGAATCACCTAGAAAAAGGTGCAAAACAGAACTTTCATTGAGAAGCCTCCGGGGCAGAATGGCTGCTAGGTGGCAATAAGTGACAGAAACACCTACCTATGATCCACCCTCTGTCCACTTGTAGTTGTTCCATCTTGTGTGGCACTCTACTGCTCCTCAGCACAAATGAATCATGGACTGAACCAGGGAATATGGCATTCACATGTGTGATGTACTGGTCTGCAGTACACACCAATTGAATGTTCATGGAGTGAAAGTTTTTTCTGGTTTCTGCACACCTGTTCACTTACTCTTCGGGGGATTATAGGTATGTGGGTGCCATTGATGGCACCTATCATATGGGGTATGTTGGCAAGGGCACAGAAGTCCGACTTGATGGCAGGGAGGTCAGTACTTTGGGGAAACCTCACATAGAACTGCAGGTGACGTACAAATGCATTGAAGAATCTTGTCAGTATAATGCTAAACATTGGCTGTGAAAAACCAGCACCCATGCCCACTGTCACTTGAAATGAGCCTGTGGCCAGGAAATGGAGTGCAGAGATCACCTGCACTTTAGTAGGGACGGCATGCTGATTACGATTTGCCGGAGTTAGTGTAGGATCCAGTAATGCACAAAGTTCAAGAATAGTTGCACGGGTGAGTTGGTAATTGATAATGATGTGACGCTCCACCATGGTCCGCAAATCCACAAGTGGTCTGTACACAGATGGGGCCCTTCCTCGCCACAGGTGTCGGTACCTAGGAGGAGTTGGAAACACGTGTGAGGAACACACATACATGGGCACACATTGTCAGTCATTGAGCACTGCTGACTTGATTGTAGCGACACAAATGCATAATGTCTTTGACATAACATCACCTTGAACACAATTATAGATCAGGGCTTGTCAGGTGAGGTAATGTTAATAATCACATGCCTATGTGTGTTTGGGGAACATTAGGGCCTGCATTGTGCAGATGGCAGTTTTATAAATGAGTAGTTATTGCCAAAATGTCTGCCCCCTACAATCCAGAACTGTCATTGTGGAAGTGACCTCATGCCGCTAGCGGTTGACGTAACAGCGTAAGGCGGTGTTTACCGCTGTGTGCAAACTCATTGGTTAACATGGATGTTAACGGGGAATCCTAGCGTATCTTGATCGCTGCAGGCGGGGACGGTGCACACCGCTGCGGTGCGTACGCGAAGTCATCACCCCAACTTCACTTAACTCCCTGATCTCGTGCAAGCAGGTACTCCACTGAGTGTACTGCTGTGTCCTGCTTCTGGTCATGGAAGTGGCTCGTGTTGCAGGGGAAAGGGCCCCGGCCTTCCCCCAAGAGGAATTGGAGAGGCTCATAGACGGGGTCCTGCCCCTGTACGCCAAGCTCTACGGACAGCCAGAGGTACAGGTGAGTAGGGGGATTGTGGGCCATGGTTGTGTGTAATGGATGGTGTTGGCAGCATATATGTGTGCACCTCTGACCCTGGATGGGCCATGGTTCCTGACATGCTGCATGTGTATGTTTTGTTAGTCCGTTTGTACTGTCCGTCCCGTTGTGGACGTATAGCCAGCTGTATATGTTTGCCAAGTGCCTGAACTCTGTGTTACATTTCTGTGTGTCCCTTTTAGGTAAATGCCCACCAGAAGAGGGCACTTTGGCATGCCATCGCCAAGGAGGTGCACACCCTGGGGTTCTACAACCGGCGGAGCACCCACTGCAGGAAGAGGTGGGAGGACCTGCAGCGGAGGGTGTGAAAAATCTGCGAGGCCCAGCTTTGGGAAGTCCTCCCAACGGGGAAGGGGTGCCCATTGGGCACTGACCCCCCCTTATGTTACGCATCCTGGCGGTGGCGTACCCAGACCTGAATGGGTGCTTGAAGGTTGCACAGCAGTCACAAGGGGGTGTGTACACATGCCATATATTTGACCCTTGATGGATGTCTGGGTGTGCCATCAGGTTTTTGCTGCTTAGTTGCAGGGACTCTGACTGATGTCCATCTACATGATGGCCCCCGTGGGGGTTAGGGGTTGTTTGGTCAGGTATCCTACACATCGGGTCCTTAAGTTGTTTAGGGAATGGCTTTAGAGCAGGTTCTGGGCACTAGTTAGGGGCATAGCCATGGGTATAGTGGAAGGTGCTGCTTGTTGGAGGGTCTTCTGGGTGGGTGTATGTATGAACCACTACGTTCAGTCCATTCAGCTATTTGCAAGTATCTCTCCTGTTTTGTCTCCCCATCCCTGTTCTCTTGTGTTGTCTGTGTACATCAGCATCATCTGGCGAGGGAGCTGAGACATCGGCGCGTGGGGATGCAGCGGCCCATGGATCCTCGGAGGCAGAGTTGTCCGACGCCAAGGGGACCAGTGGGTTGGAGGGTAAGGGGAGTACCATGGGGGAGGCAACTACCATTGGAGGTAGTGACTCCGATACCTCCTCCTATGGGGGCTCCCTGGCGGTGGTGGACCGTAGTGGGCCCACACCTACTATGTCAACTTCCACCACCCCCATGCCATCACTGCCCTCCCATTTGCTCCCCACCGAGTTGCCCGTGCCTGCTCACCCAGAAGGGTGAGCGTCTCCTTCGCCCCAGGCACCTCTTCCCCTGCCTCAGTCAGCCCTGCTGCCCTCATGGAGGAGGCTATTGACCTCCTGAGAACCATATCTGTAGGGCAGACAACCATCGTCAATGCCATCCAGGGGCTAGCATCAGAGATGCAGCAGACAAATGCCTATCTGGATGGCATTCACAGTGCCGTGCCTGGCCTATAGAGATATTTTCAGGCTCTGGTCTCCTCTTTGACGGCAGCCAGTGTCCGTGATCATTCCGTCCCCCCTCCAACCTCCTCTACCCCTTCCAGCACCCCACTCCCTTCACCCATCCAAAGCACACATTCTGACCCGCAGGCAAACACCTCAACACACAAGAAGCACACTTCTAAACACAAGCACCACACCTCCCACCACAAGCATTCACACAGCCAACATACACATGCACACACAGCAACATCCACTTCCCCCAGTGTGCCCACCTCTTCCGCCTCTCTGTCTGTCCCCTCTACATGCACACCTTCAGGCACTGCATCTTCATTCACTATTGCTGACACTGTTCCTGCAGTCACCACAATAGCATGGATATACATGCACCTCAGACACCAAACCTGCACTCTCCACAACTACTTTAGTTGACACATGCAGCACACTTACTGGACTTGCAGACACCCAAACAACATACATTCACACTGGCAGCCTGTCTTGTCCCACTGTGTCCACACTCCCTCCTCCAAAAACACACAAACACACCAAAACACCCACCCATCACACATCCACCACACCTCAGCATACTGTCCAGTCACCTGCACCCACAACACGCACACTTACACCACTGACGACCACACCCTCTACCTCCACTCCCACGCCCTCCTCCAGGTCCAACCCAATTGCTCCAAAGGAACTTTTCCTCTCCCATGCTGACCTATTCCAACCTACTGGCCCACCCCGTCTCATCCCTAAACATGCACACCTTCTTGCCCTTTCCACTCCTTCCACTTAACAGCCCGCCCCTGTCCGCCCTTCACATTCCCATGCCCCTTCCCCAGAGAGGAAGAAGCCCTGTGCTGAGCCAATTCCAATGGCTCCACCCGGTCCAACCACACTCCCCCACCTTCCAAGGCCAAAGCCAACCCCCCTCCACCTTCCGAACGCAAATCCAAGGCTCAACCCTGTCGTAAATCCCCACCACCCTCTACCCTTGTTCCCTGAGGTGCCTGGATGACCCATTGTTGCCCCTATGAGGTGGAGTACCATAGCACTTTTGGGATGCAGGTTAGGGCCATTGTAGCCCATGGGACTCATGACACTATGCACTGGCCGTTGGCCTTACTTACATATCGTTTGCTCAGATAGCTGAATTAAATGTTTATGTGTGGCCTGTGTTTTGGTGGCACACTCTGGATCCCTGGTCTCTCGTTTCATTGTTTGTGGATGTGGGGCACATGTATGTACTATGGTGAGGTTGGATTTGCCTTGTGTTGGGTAAGTACCTCTTGCTGTATGGTGTACGGCTTGTGCAGCTGTGAACTGTTGGGGGAGTATTGCAGGGTGGGTGGAGTGGGTGGGTATGTAACTGCGCCCTTTCTTCCCTTGTTTAGTAGGTTGCGGTACTTACCGTCGTCATATTCGTCTGTGGTCTTGGTCATGGAGGTATATAGCAAGGAGCTGGGCTGGCACGATCTGCAGCTCTCCTTCCATGTCTGCTTCAGCATGTTGTGTTAGCCTCCGTGGAGTGTTTCCTTATATTTGGTTCATTTCCGCCTGGCTTTGCGTGGAGGTGGTTCCCGCCCTGGAACTGACAGCGGTCTAGTGGTTCATTATTTGATGGGCGGGTTGGGCCTTTCCGTTGGGCTGTGGGTGGGCTCTGCCGTCGTTGTCGGCACTCCTCTGCTGGCGGTGGGTGGTTTTCAGGATGCCTGTGTTTCATTTGGATCATTATTTGGCGGTCCGGCCGCTCCTCTCTTGGCGGTTTTTACCGCCGGCGGTGCGTGTTTACCACTGTGTTCATAATGAGGGCCTTAGTCATGTTAACTTTAAACCTCAAGACTACTTTGAAAGTGGAGAGGCAGCCAGCAATCACCAGTAAGGAGGTCACTGGTTTAGTGATGGTGAGTAAGAGGTTCTTTACAAAGAGACTAGCCTTATGGGCTCTCCCACCAAAAGGGATGCCAACTATATCTGCTGGACGGTTATAACCAGAGGCTCAACCACTTAGGCAAAAAGGAGGGAAGGTAGTGGGCACCCTTGACCGGGGACCTTAGAGATAGAGATGGGGGTGTCTACTACCCATTAATGCTAATAGATGCAATTGGCACAACATAGGAGGCCATGATCTTGGTAATCATACCCAGCACCAGTCCAATCTTATCTATGTCGACTTTCAAGAAAGTTCAACTCACCCAGTCGAATACCTTCTCTGCTTCATGCAAGGAGGCAGACCGGGATACCATGGATGTGGGATTCCTCCATCAAAGAATCCTAACTGGTCAGGTACTATAAGACCAGGTAGCAGCCGCTCCAACCAATCTTAGCATCTTAGCATCTGTGGTCTGGAGCACAATGGGGTGATAGGAAAGGAAGAACAGTATGTGGGGTCTTACCTGGGTTTGGGAATGAGCGCAATCTCAGCTGCTGTGATGATGGGGATGAGGCCGGTGGCATGAGTAAAGGATTTAAAGAGCACTAATAGGTGTGTCCTACAAGTTAGGAAGAAAGGGGACAGGGAGTCCTGCAGGTAAGCATCTATGAGGCTCTGGGGAATGTCATCCTGTGTGTATAAGGTCTGATAGTAATTGTAGAATGACCTCATCCAGGGGTCACGCAAGTCGCAGCCCCAGGTCCGCAGTTTGCTTATTTTTGTCCTGGCTTGGCACTGGCACAGTTTATGAGCAAGCAAAATTTCCACTTTTTCCCCCTCATAATATTTTTGTTTCAGGGCTAAGAGAGTTCATTCATCCTTGTTAGTCGTATGTGCCCGCCATTGAACACACAGGATCGCCAGCTTGCGTCTGTTGCACCTAGATTGGGCGCATGATCCTGCCTTTCAGGGGCCTTGATCTCGGCCATCAAGCCCAATTCTACCAGCCAAAACTCTTGCACCCTGGCAATAGCAATAGAGCATTGAACCCATCCCAAAGCGTGTATAAAGAAGTGTCATTGAGTTCAAAGGATTCCACAATGCCCTTACAGAGGTCTGCTACATCTATTGGGTCCCAAAGAAGGTGCGGAGGAAGGTGCCAATGTGGCGGCTGCTTGTGGAAGTGCATATTGCTGATCCACACCAGCTCCACATGAGCATAGTCAGAAATGGAAATATCCTAGATGGCTGCAGTGTCTAAATCTCCAAGGAGGGAGTGAGTGAGTGAGGAAGACATAGTTGATACTTGAATAGGAGGCAAAAGGCAAGCATATGAGAGTAGAATGAATAGTCATGAACATCCGTGTGTCTTTAGCGCCATGCGTCTAACCAAGCCCAGGTCCAAGATATCACATTGAAGTTGAGCAGACATTGCCCCTGTAGCCTGATATTATGCTGTGTTTCTATGTAGGTCTGGATTCCATAACAGGTTCAGAACCCCAACCATGATAATGTTCCCTTTCATCCCAAACAGTTGGCCCTTCAAGTTCTGCTGGACATAGGCATCCTGCACCTCGGTAGGGTCACATATATCAAGCAGTATAAGGAAGCACTTTCCTTAGCCTTAACTACTTACAGGACTTTAGTGCAGAAGCCTGCTTGGCAGAGAATGTCCACTCCCAAGGTTTTAGTGGGAGCTTGCACCCAACAGCAATGTGAGTACTTTGGGTGAGCCATGCAACAGGTGTCCACATCCAGGAGAAGGAGAATTACATCTGGGTCTTGCTATAAGAGGTACTGCCAGACTTGCTTGCACTTGCTAGGTGAGTTTAGTAACATAGGGCCCGATTTGCAAAGGTAAACTTAGACCAAAAGTCCGTGGGGCATATTTACAAGCCCCATGCCCTGCTGGTGCATCACCTTTTGTGACGCACTGGCGGCGCATAATGAAGACCCTTATCTATAAGGCCATGCAAAGCCACCTTGCTGCATGGCTTTTCATGGCCTAGTACAGATGGTATGAGGCAAAGCAGCACACTTGCCTTACACTGCATTAGGGAGGTGTACCATGGGTGTTGCAGTGGGTGTTCCCATGCAAAACCTAGGGGAATTGATGCATTCCCAGATTTACAAGAATCTGTAGCCCTGGGAATGCGTCAAAACTGTATGCTTCCCCAGGGCAGGCTCAACAAGGAGAAATATCTTTTTTTCTCCTTGTTGTTTCCTCTTTCTATATGCTGCATTCTGCAAGGTGTCCCTTCCTTCCCAGAAACAATCCTGCCAACAAAGCAGAGTCTGATACTCTGTATCTTGTAAATACTGTATATTTCAGCCCTTTCAAATTGCTGTAGGGCAGTGCAGCAGAAAGGCTTGCGGTGCTGCCCTAGGCCAAATCCAAGTGTATATACCCCTAAAGATATGAATTTAGGTATTCACAAAGGTAAGTTACAAGTAGTGTCTTGATATCCACATTCAGAAAGAATCTCACACTAAGGGTGAATTTTTACCCTGAGTGGGGAGGCTCCACTCCGCACCTGGATTACATTCTCCATACTTAGAGTAGATCTCTGCCCGAGTGCAGAGATTCCGCCCTGTGGCCGGACATAAAGATACTACTTGTAACTTACCTCTGTGAATACCAAAAAGTAGTAAAGTTAGACTTTTGTCTAACCTTAACTTTGTGAATTGGGCCTAAACAGTGCAAACCTTTCCCCATACCTCAAAGAAGGTTGTGGCACGGGCAGTGCCCATTGCTGACAAGGAGCATGTCAGGGAGTTAGGTGTATTAAGGCAGGGGCTGGAAGTGTGGGATTCCAGACTCAGTCCCCCCAAGAAGTGCTGAATCTAGAAAAAAATAAAAAATAACAAAACCAACCAATCACAGGCCAACGGACCCCAACATAGTCTTCCGCGACTGGCGGAGATTGGCAAGTAGATGCATAAATCCCACTAGAGGTGTCATCTCCCTGGGGTGCAAAGTGGGGTGGGTGGATTGCAGGAAAGTCATCTTTTGGCTGCATAGTGTGAAGTCGAGGACAGCTCCCAGATCCCCATGAACCAGCTGATCCAAGAGATAGGGCACCACGGACCGACAGGCCCATAATGGGTGAGACAATGTCAGACCACCCAGTAAGAGCAATCTGCCAAGTCACATGAGCCCAGCAGTGGAGGAAGACAGAGAGGGATCATTCCTCATATTTTGTAGGTGATTAATAACATCATGCTTGATCTCTTGGGATTCGGTCTCTGTTTTCTGTTTGTCATGGCACTGCTCCATGCTCCAGAAAGGATGCCGGCTGTCCCCGGAAGCCCTGCGGGGTGGCAAAGATCCCCCTCCAGCTGGATCACTAATGATCCCCAGCAGTTGCTGTGCGTCGGTGAAGGAGTGCATAGACCTCCATGTCACCTCCTAGGAGAACAAGAAAGCGAAGGGGTGCCCCCAAATGTTCAGCTCCCTCAGTTGGTCCATGATAAATTTAAATTTGCACCTCTTTCACAGGATGACCAGAGAGAGATCCTGGAAAAGCTTGGTAGTATGGCCTCTGAAAACCAAGTCTGTTTTTCCCCTTTTGGCCCACAGAATGGATTCCTTCTCGGTGAAGAAGAGGACCCATGTCACGATATCTTGAGTTGAATAGGAGTGACAAGCCACTTGTGTGACCGGATATGCTTTGTTAAGGGCCAGTGGTGAAGTATCATCACCCCAGGATCACTTGTAGAATGAAATCCATGATCTAATCACTTTCCGCTCCTCTGGGTACATCTCATATACAGATGCTGTTCAGGCGACTTCTATTTTCAAGATCCTGCTGCTTGGCTAGTAGTTCAACCTGTTGGTCATTGAGCACAGCCACTCTATGCTAGAGCATCTCCTGATCTTTTGTATACACATCTACTCTCCGCTTCAGGTCATCCTTGCATACCCCAATTTCAGAAACTTCTCTGTGAATGTCCTGAGTGTGTAACTTAAAGTTTGCCTTGAGAATACCTATTTGATAGCATATGTCCTTAAGTAAGTGGTCCATATATTCCCATGCTTTACACTGGGGCCACCTCAACCACAGATGATTTTCTCCAGAGTAAGGTCACAGAAGGTTCCTTGGCAGATTTGAGGCACAGCATAATGTAGTGCTGTGGTGACACAGGTAATGGTTCTCCTTGGCAGGGCCTGTGCAGTGTATGCACCCTGTGACTGTCAAGATGGTGAGCATGGGGTCTAGGTAGGGCTGTGTGGTGTGGGTTTCCTAGCCCTGGGACTCCAGTGGAGGAGACCTAATCCCACTTGCCAGTGGAAGAAAAGCTGCTCTGCTCCCCCAGCCCTGTGCGAGTAGGCCGGCAAAGAAAGAAGGGGAGACCTTGGGCAGAAAGGTCGAGCAGCAAGGAGTCAATATCCTTAGTGCATCCCCAGTTGTCCTTTCGGCAGGTGAGTAGGGGCCTCCACAATGGGTTGTCAGTGCTGGTCCTCTAGCTAAGGGCCCTGATCCACTTCCAAGCAAACTTCTTGACCTCTAGGGGACAGATCCACAAAAAGGACTCCAGGGAGGGCTCTCACCTACTGCACTCGCAGCCCCCTGTGCGGGCTGCACTTCTTCCCCTCAGAGTCTCAGGGCCATGTAGTACTCATCTGGAGAGGCTCTGTGCCCAGGCAGGCCCGGAACAGGACCACAATCCAGTTTCCTCTTTCCCTCCAGGGCCACTGCCGGACAGAGGCAGTACAGATTCACCAGAGGGGCCCCCTATCTGGTCTCTGCTGATGCTCTTTCCCCTGGCTTTGCACCTGGGCTCAGGAACTCTCACCAGTAGACGGTAAGTAGGGGGAATGTGGGCTTACTCCCATGTCTACAAGCACCACAAGTTTGATGTCCCAGGGCACAGTACCAGCATTTTCCAATGAGGCCCCTGTGTGTTTCACAGTTCAGGTCCCAGGCAGGCACAGTGTATGGCAGAGCCTGCAGTAATTTCTCCAGGCCCCCTGATACACCCAACAAATCCATGGTGATGGGGCATTAATCAAGATGGCAGCCTAGTGAGGCAAGGCCGGGCCGCAGGGCTCTGTGCATGGCTGTGAGGGTTAGAAGGTCAGCAAAGGTCCCTCCATGGGGCCCTAGAAGGCTTCTCCCAGCAGGATTGGCATAATTCCAGCAGGGGGAAATGAAGGTGAAGTTGGCCCGTCCAGCTATCACTGCATCTCTCTGGCCCCGAGTTTTAGCATTTGGTCCCTCATCCGATGGGGACCCCAAAGTGTTTGTGTTGCACAATTCAGGGTCCCTCCTGGGATGTTACAGTAAGTAGGGTTGGCCTGTGGTGATGGATGGCCCCAGATGGTGTCACCCACGGACCTTTTGAAGCTGTCTAACAGGCCCAGGACATTGAAGCACAACTCAAGATAGCAGCCAGACGAGGCCATCCCAGGTCACACGCCTCCATATTTAGCTGTGGGAGCATCATGCTATCAATCATCCCTTATCGGGAGACTCAGGAGGTTACTCCAGTAGGGCAGGCACAATTTCAGCAGTGGGGAGTGGGAGGTGAAGATGTGCCCGTCCCGTTACGTTACAGTATTATACGCCAGGTCCGGTGTGGTAGACCACAGCCCCTCTTATTGATCCCTCAAGGGCCACGTTCATTGGTGTAGGCATGTGAAATATGGAGGTATGGAGAAGGCTAGATGATGGTGCTAATGCTTATGGTGATAATGCTGATGGTATCAAAATGTTGCATGCCTGAAGTGGACATATCTTTCTTTCTAATCCTCCTGACGGCTCTTTCTGCACCCCCATTCTTGTTGAGTGTTTCAAAATGTATCCCCTGGGTTCACCCTGAATGCATCGTAGCTGGGCAGTTGAAAGAATTCAAAGCTTATCTTGCTATCAACTATGAACTGAACTTTCTCAGCAACTGAGATCAATGAATGTCTGCCAGATGTCAACCACTGAGATCTTGGAAGGGACTATACTACTTTTTTGCATTTGGAGCTGAAAACGTGATTCTGTCTTTAATGTTTACTGTTTCTCTGTCACTGTTCTCTATTATTGTTCGCAGATAAGTTATCTCAGATAACTTAATCTTAGATAAGTACCGCTTCTCTCACCAGTGACACCCCACCCCCCCAAATTTTGACAACTGAAAATGTACAAGGGGGGACACAAGCATGCTGCTTAAAGTTGTTGCACAAAGATGTTTGAATAAAGGTTAATAAAAAGATAAAAGTACAGATAAATAACTCTACTCTAATATATTGAGATATGGCTCGTTGGCATCTGGATATTTTCAACAACTAGCCATCATTAAACCATGTTTCAGCCTTGTGCCTTTGCCATTCTATGTTCGTGAGTTACTGAGCTGGAATTGCACAGCACAATGCAATGTAATGCAGATCAGTCTACGTTGCTACTTGCACTGTGCGCTTTGTGCTCCAAAATGTAGCGCAGACATAAGAAGGTAAAAGGCAGTGAATAGTAGAAAAGGCCAGTAACAAAACTCACACTTAATTATGCATTTAATTATGGACAACTGTATGGTGCTATGGCAGAGTCGGGAGGTCAGAAGAAAGACAAATATATGCGAGCCAGCACATGCGGCGGTAGGGAGAATACCCAGGCTGCTTCAGAGAACGCGGGGATCTGCCAAGTGCAATGAAACGTAAGCAAACTGTGTCTGTCGCTGCAGACTACCATTGTGACCCCCCCCTTAGGTCTTACCATGACTCACTGCAAGTGAGGGCTTGGGGTTACGGTGGGTATTACAGGTATTGAGGATATGTTGGGTAGTCCTGCCAGCAGTTGCCGCCTGCCGCATGCCTACGTGCTGCAGTCCAGTAAGGCTGCCTGGTGGGGATGGTGTAGCTGGTGAGCAGGGCTTGAATTGCCCCCAGTCTCCAGCAGTTGCCCTGCAGCTTCTGAGTATGTATGGCTATTTTTAGCACTGAGCAGCTGGGACTTCATAGAATATATTCCCTCATACCACTTACTCACAGCTTGATGGGCATCTATTTTTATCCAGTAGGCCTACAGACAAATTTCAGCTTACAGATACCAGGCATTGAACTGGCTTCTCATTAAGCGAGTGTGGCATAAAAGAGGCCACATTAGGTCATAGTATGAATTATGTAATACTCTTGATTCCATAATTTCTCATAGTGTACAGTCTTGAAACAAAGTTACTATGTAACAAAGACCTAGGGGAGGCCCGATTGAGTTGTTATTTTTTATATTAAATTCATGATGAAATTTAATGATTTGTCTTTGCCCTAAGCCAATTGAAACCACTAAATCTTGTTCTATATGTCCGGATTACAGAGAAACAAAGGCCAAGTGTGTAATTTTTGTTTAAGACTACCACAAAGCAAAACAAGAAAGGAATCATTGATGTTTGCAGTAGTGTAAGTATCCAGAGAAACCCTCCCTTCACTGTACTGGCAGTATAACACACATCAATGAAAACATGGAGATTCATATTCCACAACTTGGAGGAATAAAATCACAGGTAGCCAAACCAGTCTGCGCCCTGAATGTCAATGGGACATACATTGAGAACAAAATATCAAAGAAAATACATCTTGACAGGTCAGTGTGTCTTGATTTACTATACATAACTCAACATTATGGGGGTCATTATGACTTTGGCGGTCTTTGCTAAAGACTGCAGAAGCCGTGGGTGCCACAATACCGCTACTGCTGGCGGTATGCTTGGCACCCTATTATGACTTTTCCGCTGGGCCAGCGGATGGTAACAGCATTTCCGCCCACTGGCCCAGCGGAAAAGTCACATCAACATTGAAGCCGGCTCGTAATTGAGCCGGCGGCAATGTTGATGTGCAGCATTTCACTGACGGTAATCCGGGCAGTGAAATGCACGATGGGGCTGTGCCTGGGGGCCCCTGCACTGCCCATGTCAAGTGTATGGGCAATGCAGAGGCTCCCAGAGGCCCCCAGAGGCACCCTGAGTCTCCTTACTGCCTGCATTTCCATGGCGGTGTTTACCGCTATGGACAGGCTGGTGGATGGGGACTGATAATCCCCAGGGCAGCACTGCCCTGGCAGATTATGACCGCCTGGTGGTACCGGCGGTATGTCCGTGGTGACATGGTAATAATATGCCTGGTAGACACAGCCAGCCTGTTGGCGGTACTACCGACCCGCCGGGGTCTTACTGACCCTGTATGTACCTACACTGTACATATATCTTCAAGGTACTTAGATGTGGATTTAGGAATAGTAAATCTATACTTCTCTATGTACACTTACCTTTTAATATTTTGTCCCTCGACATTCTGTCTTCAGTAATCTTCTACCACATTATTCTGGGGCTTGAGATTCAGTAGTACAATAGTCAACCCTTGTCCCCAAAAATCACATCACTACTTCATTAACATGCCCCTGCTATTCCAAGCCATGGGACTATGTTTGGCAGTGTGGTATGAATAACAAACCAAATGCACAACAAAATAAATGGTAAGTACAACTGTTCAACTATGTTAACTACCAATGTTACTAAACTTGAAATTATGTACCAACCATATCTAACAATAATTTACTCTGACTTTCATATGCCTCACAATACATATCCCTATGAAACAATCATCTACCAAGATTTCATGATCCCCCCTCAAATCAATAATGAATCCATTGTTTAAATGTATATGCTTAGACAAGCATATAATTCTAGCACACCATAACTAAACCTTTTTAATTTTTTGAACATATGTAGATTAGTAATAAGTCTAAACTGATTTGATTTGAATAAATACCGACTATTCTGAAGCTCACCTTACCCACTTACATAACTTTTCACAAACATATGATGCAACCATGTATCCCAAGAATATATTACTACAACTCACTGAATGATATGTTACGCCTCAAAATCGTGTGCATTATATCAGGGGCAGGACACACACTCACAAGCAGAAATTATACTAATAAGTATACATAATGTATGGCATGTACTCTACGTGAACCACAATTCCTGAAGGTATTGCTACATTTTAACACCACAATACCAAAGTAAAATGTAGTCATGTACACACACACCAACTCTGAGTACCACACATTAGGCCCTCACAAAATCAGTCTCAGTTTTCTTGACGTACATGGTAAAGGGCATTAATTACATCTTTCACAGTGCAATACATAGGAAATCACAAGATCTGGAAATGGAAGTAAATGGTTAAAATAAAAAGCTCATTGAAGTACACAATTACATTTGGCAATTAATATAAGATTTTAAACTACTACTAATATGTACCAGTATACAAAAGACACATATGTCCCAATTGTGGCTTCAGTGGTCTTATTGTAAGACCACCAAAGCCACGGGCGCCAGAAGGCCGACAGTGCTGGTGGTCTTCCACCCACCATATCACGAGTATTGTTGGATTTCCGCCACATTTTGTGAGGAAATCCAGCATTAGACTTGCTGGCGGGTGGAGGCGCTGGGGCGGTTCCACCACCGGCCCCACCAGAAGGACTCCACCTCCCCTATTATATGCAATAATATCGCATGGTGGTGTCCTGATGGTGGGGTTCTGCCAGAGGCATCCATGATATCATTATCCACTGCAGCAAAGCAATGTGATTTTGTGTACTCCATGTAAGCGACAGGCCAGAATTGCCACATCTCTATTACATTGGTCCCCACACATTAGGCTACTTGCGTCTGTCAGAAATGATGTATGGCCTTTGTTCTCTGATGCATTGCTATAGTTGCATCTGTGGTATGGCCAACTTCAGCAATGCACCACTTTTTGGGGCAGATGTGTGGCAGTATCCTTCTAACAGATGAGTCAGAATTTCTGACGCACCTTGGGAGCTTGCAAGATGAAGCACCATACCATAAATAGGGCGCACCCATCTGACTGGATTTTGCTCTGCAAAAGCTGCATACTATAGCAAATGGTTTTTATTTTTTTTTATTTTGAATGTATGCCTGTATTTATGTTTGTGTATTGCACTTCTATTGCATTAACCTAGCTAAAAGTCAGCAGAGCACTGTACCTGGTCAAAGAAAAACATTAAATGCCACATTTATAAGAACTGATGCCTTGCTGAGTTGCGGCGGCAATATATAAAAAAATCTTGCTCTGCATCAAGAAGTTTACAATGCTATGGATGTGTCATTCTTATAATATGGCGCTCAATGGTGTAGGGTCCCATAAATCGTCAGAAATACTGATGCATCCAAGGGATGGATGCAGCAATGCATCCACTCAAAAAGTGATGCATTGCTGAAGCTGGTGTCAGAAGGGACGCAACTTCAGCAATGCATTGAAAATTGATGTAATGATGCAGTACAGATTGATGCATGCAGCCTAATGTGCGAGGACTACTGTAAAAGACTCTAAAATGGGAGAATATCACCTTCTACACTTTTACATTAGTCCTGGTTGTAAGAGGTAATATATGCAATATGGCTAAGTGTCACATTACAGTTGGCATAGTACACGTCTGTGTATGTAGAGACTTGAGCATGTGTGACATGTTGAGTGACAGTGTAATGTTAATGAATACAAGTATGTATTGGTATGTGAAGGGGCAATACATGTGTTACCTACTTTATGTGTGTACCTACCTGTTGTCCTTCGGGGTAAGCAGGCCTGGACGTGGGGGCCCCTTCCTCCCTGGAGAAGTGACAATCCTAGCCTATCCCTTTGAACAAGTAGACAACGTCACATAGCCTTGCTGCAGTAGATGATATCATAAATGTCATTGGCCTCAGCGTGATCAAGGGATACTAAAACATAGGTTTAATGTGTGTATCCATCTACAACTAGTGGGAATGTGAAAAACATCTTCCAAGGTGTGAAGTGACTTCAAATGGCCAGGTTCCTGTTTTAAAGCCACTGCAGCAGTCCTTATGACTTGGTTTTGGTGGTATAGGATTCCTGATGTATTGCAGACCATATGTGACACATCTTAAATAAGTTTCAAACAAGTAAAGTGCTCTAAATACCACTGAGTCTGTTATAAGTGACTTTTTCTGATGGATACATTAAATTCAAAGTGACACAGCCAGATCCGGCACTGGTTGTTTTGACCCAGGGAAAGTGATGCATTTGGCCAAATTTATCATGTTGTAAATATGGAGCTAGCACAGCACCACTGCTGTGGCAAACAAAATATGCAACAGTAGTGCAAGCTCCTTGTGAATAAGCACCTAACTCAACAAGTAATGGGAGAGAAAGCTGAATTGTGTTTGTTTATGCACTGTGATGTAGTTTTCTTGAAATTGGTGAGTCTTCAACTCTTTCCTAAATTGGTGCAGCATTTAGATTGTCTCATGGATACAAGGAAGTTGTGCCTCCTCCTGGGTGCGCAGATGGAAAAGTATGTGTGTATGCATCTATCTAGTGTATTCCTTCGGTGGAAACCTAGCCAAAAGGCAGTGGCTCTGTGCTCATCCAAACATGAGTTCACTTACGTTTGCTTTAGTTATTTTTTTTCCAGGAGACTCCGAGTATACAATTCATACCTGGCATTTACAACCCTAAGGAACCTGACAATGCCAGGGGAAGTCCACTTCAATTAGACCCAGGTGCAAACAAGAGATCCGGTGGGGCTTTTGGCTCCTGAAGACACAGTTCAGGTAAGTTAAATAGAACAAAGGACCCCTTCTCTGCTCTCTTGGCATGCTTTGCAAGATTGTTGTGCTGTGGTGAATTCCTCATACATTGCCCTGCACTAAAAATAGCTTTCCTTTATGTTGTGATGCTGATTATCAAAGGTAAAAATTAGGGTAATATTCTTGACATGCAATAGTAAGTTGACAGTGAGGATGAAGGCACTGACCTCAGATGTGAACTCATTGAAAGCATCTCTGCATGATTGTGACTGTAAATAAAGTGTCATTTGCTTGTCTTTCCTATGGTCATGTCCACTGTTAGGACTCCCTTTCTGATTCTGATTTGTTAAGTATTTTAAAAGTGTCATTAAGCTTAATATTATGTTTGAATGTAGACTAGCATGATCTCAAAATCACAAATATAATGTTGGCCATGCTTGATGAGAAGTTAAGTTTGCTGCTGATGTTTGCATATACTTTTGTTTAAAATGCAAAGATACCAGAATTCGCCCACAAATTTAATTATATTCTTTCCTGATTCTTCCTATGTGATGTAATCTTGGCATCTGCGGGAGCACTAGCAAGTCATCGTTACTCGTTTATTTTACCCCTTCATTGCGCTTCAGTGACTTAGCTCTGCCCCTCCATTATGACATTTTTGCAGTTGGCTTGAGTTGACTACTTGGCTTTTCTAACATAGTTAACCAACAAAATTCCTGAAGTAAAGGATAGAAGAAGATAGAACGGTAGTGATCGATTGCGGTTTTATTTTGTTGACTTTTTTCTTAAAAAATAACAAGGGGAGGTGTATTTGTCATCTAAAATGTGTAAAGCTTTTTCCAGCTGCACCGACTACCAGTGCTGGGGCCAGTGACAGCACCAAGGCACCAGGGCACCAGATACAACAGTAGTTGGAGGGGAAGAATTTGAGGCAGCAGGGACAGGCATTGGTAAGTCATATTGACAATTACTAGTATCCTCTCTGCAAGAGTGTTGCTTGTGAACCCCCCCAATTTAGCAGCTGCAGAAGGGGTTAAGTTCTTAATGGCCTATTCTAGCTGCAATTCAGCAGACAAAAGCTCATAATGAATGCTACCAATGATGGGTTGATGAAAAAAGGAAAGAAGGGTTAATGGTTAAACAAAGGATGGGTGAAATGGTATATGAGTGAAAGGATGTGTGGGTGGGTGAAAGGATGCATAGGTGGGTGAGAGGAGATACATGAGTGGTTAAAATGATAGATGAAAGGGTGGATGGGTAAAAGGATGTTCAGGTGGGTTATGGCCTGGGTGGATGGGTAACGATGTGTGGGTAAATAGATGGATGTGTGAAAGGATGGTTGAAAGGGTAGATAGATGAATGTAAGGATAGATGGTTGGATATATATGGTTGCATTGGAATGGTGAAAGTCTGGATGAGAGAATGTAAAGCTTGAATGGTGGGTATCAAAGAGTGAATGGAACAATGAAAGGATGAATGGATAGTTGCTTGGATGAAGAAATAAGGGAGTTATTCTGGAGAGGGGCATGCCCATCTACTTTACTTGCTTTGCTTGGTTATCAAAGCTTTGGCTCAAAGAAGTGAATATTTACATTTTCTGTATATTCCATTAACTCACTGGATGTATTAATGAAAGCATTAAGTCACCCATGTCATGACCTAACTGCATTATGGTTTAATTCAGCAGTACAATAGAGTTGTCTGTGCAATGCCCATCTGCTTCAGTTAATGCAACATTTACAACATTTTCAATGCACTGCAAACCAAACAAGATGTGTTTCACTACCTCACAGTGCTTACTCAAGTCATCGCCTGTTGGAAAATGGCCCTCTTTGAAGGGTCTCCCCAAAATGTTACTTTCCTCTTCCTCTTTTTCTGACCTCATTTATGTTGGCTTTGGGACTCTGGGCACTTTACTACTGTTAATCAATGCTTAGGTGCATGTGCTATGTACCTAAAACATGATAATATTGACTCATACACAATTGGCATATTTATTTTTCCTTTATGTCCTTATGAAGTACAATATTATGTGCCCAGAACCTGTAAATTAAACGCTACTACTGGGACTGCAGGATTGATTGTGCCACTCACATAAGTTAAGTAGTCTCTTAACCATGTCCCAGGCCTGCCATTGCAAGGTCTGCGTGTGCAGTTTCAATGCCACTTCGACTTGGTGTTTAAAACTACTTGCCAAGCCTTAAACTCCCCTTATATTATATATAAATTACCCCTAAGTTAGGCCCTAGGTATCCCCTCAGGCAGGGTGCTAGGTAGGCAAAAGGCAGGACATATATTTATAAGTGGTACATGTCATGGTAGTGAAAAACCCACAAAGTCATTTTTCACTCATGAAGCTTGATCCTGTCATAGGCGAGCATTGGCAATTCCCTATTTATTTTCAAGTAGTGATTTCTGATCTGAGAGGAGTGTTTGGTATGGTTGGAATGGTAATGAAAAATCCTGCTCACTGATGAAGTTGGATTTAACACATAACAGCCTGTTTCCAATCCACATGTGGCCTGTGGTAGTTGACATCTCCCCTTGTGCATTCAACCCAGACAGCCATAAATATAGACCAATCAGCTGCACCTACATTCATTTGTATACTGATGGGTTTTCCTAGGCAGGAAGGGCGGAGGTGCTCTTCCTTATACTTCAAAGACTAGTCACCTGATCCCACGCAAAGGACTGATAACCCCCCACAGATCTTCTGACAGACAGGACTGGGTTGAAAGGGGAACTGGTGCACTTCACTACAACTCTTTGAAGTGTTCCCACTTCAAAAGTTATTTGGGTCTATATACTGGGTCTGTGGCCCCTCAAATCAGACACTTCTGGACCTTCAACTGGACTGTGTCAGAAGGACTGCCATGCTGCTCAAAGGACTCATCTGGACTATTTTTCTGGAAGGACTGCTCTAATGCTTGTTGCCTTGTTGTCTTGCTGCCTGATTCTGCTAGAAGGACTCTACCTTCCCCCATAAGTGATCTCCAAGGGCTTGAACTGAGCTTCCCTCCTGTTAAGAAGTCTCAGGGCCAACAAAGACTTCACAGGAGAGAGAAAATCCAATGCATCCAAAACGGATGCATTGCCTGCAAAAATCGACACATCGCCCGCAGAATCGACGCAACGCCTGTTTCATCATCACAGTGCATTTAGGATTTTGCATGCATCAGTCCTAGGCTTCAAAATATTCCTCCACCGCAGTAAAGAGACAAGGTTTCACACCCGGAAATCAATGTATCACCTTGTCTGTGGATAAAGACTCAAAGCATCACCTCCACCACACTGGAAACATGTATGCATTACTTTCCATTCCAATACATCACTGCCACTGTAGCCCTCTCAGTCATTATGTTTGACCCATCCCAGGTACTTTGTGCTAAAAAGATTCTACCATTGATTCCTATGGATTAAGACTTACCTAAGCGTCTAAAAGTAATATCTTGATTTGTGCATATTTTTTTCTTGCCATTTTGATCTTGTTGTATTCAGATAACTATTATCTATTTTTCTAAACTAATGTGGAGTACTGTCTGTGGTGTTTTCACAGTGTTACTGTATGAGTTATTGCACAAATACTTTACACATTGGCTTCTAAGTTAACCCTGCCTGCTCCATGCCAAGCAACCAGAGGGTGAGCACAGGATAATTTAGATTGTGTTGTGACTCATCTTGACTAGGATTGTGGTCCCTACTTGGACAGGGTACGTACCTCTGCTAACTAGAACCCCTGGTTCAACCACCTCCTGCTACATTAGTCCTTTGTTCTTTCCTAAATTCTGTCCTAGCCACACAAGAAAATTGAAAAAGCTCTTTTTGGCATGCACCACATTTTTCTGGACATGTGATTTATATTTCATGCCTTACATAACATGCCTGTTCAAATTGTTCCCTTTCGGCATTCATCAACTACAGTGAGGCATGTGTGACTAAAAAAATGACCCTTTGGCTTGTCAGGCACATCAAATTCCAATGGCCCTAGAGGACCGGCAATATACTGCTACTCTGCCACTCTAATTTTAAGCAAGTGTTTTCACAGAGCTCTGTTTGCAGCCAATTCATGATATCGACCACCTACACACCAAGAGATAGCAGCCCGGTTGTAGCAGCAGAGGCTGTAAGGCCATCCATTTGGAGTACCAGCAGCTGGTAGTCCTGCAGGAGGAAGATGAGAAAGCTGCTTTGCCTGTGGGCCCCAGCTCCTTCAGCCATCCACCAGTTCCTCCAGCCTCCCAGCAGCAACATTGGCAGCACCGCCACCAGCTGGAAGTCGCCCGTCTGCATCAGGTCACTGCTGGCCCCACTCCCACTCAGGCTCTATACTTCAGCGATGCATCCTACAACATGTTGGGTGCCTGAACCGTAGTCTGGCACAGATAAAGGAAACCATCAATGATCTCTGGACCCATGTGGAGAACAATCCATTTAAGCCCTTTTTTAATTTTTGCTTTAGTGGGAGGAGCATTTGGTGTGAGTCGGGAGGGTGGAAAAGTGAGTTGGGACCATGTTTTTTTTTTACTTTGGACACTTATGTTTTCTTTGGACTTTGGTTGGGACTGGTGATTTGTTTGGGGAGAGGGGTGGATCTGATATGGGTGGAAAGGATGGGTTTTATGATTGTAAATAAAAAGGGGAATCATTTCTTTTACTTTATTTATGTCTCCAATCTTTATTTTGGTGTTTTTCTTTGCACTGCTGTCTTTTAGTGTAACCTGTTTTTTAATCTGATTAAAAAAGTGTATGCCAGATATTTATATCCTAGTCCTACTACCCTCTATAATTATATTGACCAATGGGGTGATTGCCATTGCTTGCATTGCCTACAAAAACCTGGATACACACAAACATAATTTCAGTAGAAATTAGCCACTAACTATTTCATTTCACTCAATAGTTCTCTTACCTGAATATATGAAACAATAGCTACTTACTGCAGGGTTTTCCAATGTGACATCTCATGGTGGTGGTAGTAGTAGCAGGATTGCGTGGTAACAGGGAAGACATCACAAGCAAGTTTTCACTCCCACCTAGGTAAACTCCAACTGTAGGATTAATCAAAGGCTTATCCATCACAGGCAACTAGATTGAAAGAAAAAACGGAGTTAATGGGTTTTATTATTTACATCATAACTTTAGAAAGACTGAAACCAGACTACCATCATGAATCACAACAAAGAAGACCGAATATGATAACAAAAACTAGCAATAGCAACTTCTTCTGAGCAATGGGAAGCTAGTACTTGATTAAAACTAAACTTACAAAATCATTGCGTCAGGAGAAGTGAACTCAGAGTTAGCAGTGGAGTGGAAAAGGTTAAGCACTTATATAACACAACACAAGGCCTGAATGACGATATTGATGAATGATGCATGGGTGGGTAATTGAGGCTTGCGTAGGCTATTGCGCAAGTAATAGCCAATCCTGCAGTGGGTGTCACTTTCACCATATCTTCCCAACCAAGTGTTTGATCCAATTATCGTGTAAAATTCACAACTCAATAAATCACACAGCATGGGGAAGAGGGTCAGGAGTTCAGTGAATGAATAGGAAAGGGGATTTAGGGAAAAGTGGAAAAGAATGACAAATACAAACACAACACAAGGATAATTTTCATCAGCAGCACACCATCATCAATCTGTTGTGGAAGGAACTGAAGGAATGAGTATGACACAGTTCAGTTAAATGCACTGCAAACAATCCTTCAGCTCTAGAGACCCAAGATAGTATATATCTGAATGCTCTGTCATCTAGGTTAGAAAAATACAAATTATGGAGGAGTGAAGTGAACCCACCCAGTTCTGAAAATTATGATTGCTAAAAGAAAAATGATACTGAATTGCCAAAGTTTGCAGTGCATCTGCACTCTTCTCAGAATGTCTTTCACTCTTCGTTGCCTGTCTAAACTGGTCTGGTAGGAAAGCAGGAGTATTGAGCTTTCACCTTTTGTTTGTGCAGAGAGGAGGCCTTCTGACTGTGTTATGGAGACAAGGAGTAGGACAGAAGGAAGGTTAGCTTCATGAGGAGGCAGGAGTGTACCAAGATGACTCACAGGCAGAGTAAGAACAAAAAAGGAGTCTCACTTTTGAGCCAGCAATGCAGCACACACATGCAGTAGCATTTCCCAAATCAACACACCTCTCTCCTGTCCACAGAGCTTAGCACAGGAGCTGAGCACAAGGCCTCAGACTCTTCATCATCATGATTTCCCTTTGAAGTCAATACCTTCCTTCTTCTGGCTGTTGAGGTAGTCCAGCCCGGAGTGCGTCCATCTTCCTTCTGACTCTGAACAGTGTTGTTTTAGTCCCCACCTATGCACGATAGACCTGTTGTGTACTGCTGTTGAAGAACAATTAGGGAAACAGAATTGGAATATTTTGTTGTATAGTAGATTAGTGTTTGTTAAGTAAAGTGACTGGTTTGGACCTTGAAGAACCAGGGAAAGGGAGTAGACAGGTAAATGTCACTAAGTTGGAAAGGACCCATCACCTTCAGGAAAAATTATCACCCATCAGGCCCCAAACATTGCAAATCATTGAAATCAGTTTACTAATTATTCCCTCACTGTCTCCCACCCCATAAATGATAAATCATCAATGGCAATCACTCAATAATATACCATCACTCATTGGTGCAATAGCTAGTAGTTACCTCCTCCAATCCAAGCACAGTGGTAGCTACACAATCGTATCTCCTCTTTGATGCAAGTAACACATTGGAATTTGGCAATGGCACTGGAAGTTTTGAGAGTCAATGATCTTCTGCGGGCAGCCCAGCTAGGAGATATAAAAAGGATAGGCATGCGAGGGAGGAAGGCATTGTTTACAATGTCCTGAAAGGAATGATGAATCCTGGTCCAACTCCAACACGGCCATCGTGTGATTAAAACATGGTGGGACAAAGAAAGAGGTTTGATGATAAATAATGAAAAACTACTACTACGGCATACCCAGTCCGGGAAGAAGAGTTTGTACTCAAACTCAGGTGGTTAACCCAGAAGTTGGTCATCTAACATACTTGGGCCCATATTTAAATAATTAAAAGAAAATGTTGGAGTGCGATGCTGCGTCAAAATTGGCAGTGCCACGTTCCATCATTTTCACAACGCAGTGATGTACCATATTTAATTGAATATGGCGCACCACTGTGTTGTCCTCTGCGATTGCGCTAAATTGAGATGCCTAGCGCCAACTCAGGCATTCTTGCACCATCATGCAAGGGTGTCTGCGTTGAGAGGTTTGATTGTTTATGTGTGGGAAGGTGTCCCTTAATGCACATAAACATTAATTAATGGTGATTTTGCACTTCTGTGTGTGCAGAAGAATGCAGCACACACAGAAGCGCCAAAGTGTAATTTTGAAATGATTGCTTCTGTGCAGGAATGGACACCTTCCTGCACATAAATAATCATGTCTAGCATTTTGCTCTTTCTATGCATGCTGCAGAATGTAGCAAAAAATGAGGAGGAATAAAAGTATTCCTCCACGTTGCGCCTTGCTAATGCCACCCCTGGGGTGACATTAGATTTTAGCGCTGCCTCAGGTTTATGAAAACTTGCAAGTCTGAGGTAGCATCAAAATGCAATGGATGTTCCTGTGGCATGCCCATAGCAACACCCATTGCACATCACTTCCATACAAAGAGCTGCATGAGAAGGGGCTGTATTTACAAGGTAGTGTTAAGCCACAGACGTGACACTCAGGTGGCACTAGGGGCTCTTAAATATGCCCCTTGATTCGACAGTACAATAGTTTTGTCCATGTTTGTGCATCTGCTTCACTTAATGCAGCATTTACAAAGTTTTCAATGCATTGCAAACTGAAAAAAGGTCTGTTTCCCTGCCCTTCCTTGATTCTGACAAATCATCCTCCTCCTCCTGTGTTGTTTCTAGAACTGTGTAATTGTGTGGAATTAAATGTTGGTTCATTTTGATCATGGTTATTCTTTCCACGTTTTGATGTGAGATACTGGTCCTTCTCACGGAGACAGAAGTTGTGCCTAGAAAAGGTTGTGGAGCAGTACTCTTCTTTTTTCTTGCTTGAATCTAGGAGCTAAATATTCTTAAATAGGAGGTTCTTGCATGGCAGGAAGTTCAACCTCCTGTACTTTTCCAACTTCAGGAAGATCTACTATTGCTAGTTGTGGCTGCTGTCCACTTTGTTCTGTTTCCTGAAAAGATTGGGTAAAACTTTGTGAAAGGGACAAATCCAATTCAATGTCACTGATGTAGGCTTGGGCTGAGGCTGGGGTGGTGATACTGATGTGGCAGTGCTGCTCCCAGGTTCCTCCTCAGAGGCCGACACATCAATCACATATCTCCTGAAAAAGGTTGTGATTGGCACATCAGGGTGAAAAGATGCTTCTTCTCACTGGTCGCTATTTTGGCAGCAGCTTCCTTTGGGAACATCTTAAAGCTGCTAGTTGGCAGTGGCACTAAGGTGCAGAAGCGGAAGAGACTGGAGGACTGACATCACATGTTGTTTGTACAGGCCGACTGTTTGGCAGTACTGTGGGTGATGTCTCTTCTTCTCTTGTGCAACTAGAAGCAAACAAGCAAGAAAAACATTTAGTGAAAAATGGCATTGTTACAGTTTGAAATAATACAGACAAAGACAATATAATTCAGTTGGTTGGATTTGTAGGTAGCAATTAGCAACAGTTTATCCAACCATTTTAAAGTTAAACCACACCACCATAACACACAATTTTATTTCCAATCATACAAATATAGCACTTTGATTTGTGTGCATCTATTTTAAAGGAGACATCTGTGGCAGTCAGGGAGGTGCATGGTTAAATGGAATAATCCTTAAAAAATGAAGACTAGTGTATGCCTGTGGCAGGCAGGGTGATCGAGAGGGAAAAACCATTAAATAAATGATGCTGATGTGTGTACCTATGGCTTGATGGATCGATTAAAAAACTCAATGAAAAAAAATATACATATAAAATAAAAAAAGTTAAAATAAATAAAAAAAGAAAATGAATTGCTGATGTTTGTACTATGGGAGTATGGGGAACCTATTGGGAGACAAGGGTGTGCAGATGCAAAAACATGCACGTAATATAAAGTGCTATTCACCATAATCATATTCATAATAGACACATACTACAATGATCCTCCAGAATATTATTAAACTGATATCATATGCAAGCCTATGGGAAAACCACACTGGCTGGCTACACAATATGGCCACCGGCCAAATGGTGAAACAACAACAGCGAACAAGGAGGCATGGAGAACAAAGAACACATGCAAGCCTATGGTAAAGGTACATTTGCTGAGTACACAAATTGGCCTCCGGCCACATTGTAAAAAAAAACGAGCAAGGAGGCATGGAAAACAATGAACACATTCAGGGTTATGGACAAAGACTATATAAAATGGCCCCTCGCCACACAGCAAGGAGAACAAAGACAAATGGTGGTCTATTGCAAACACACTCACACACACTGGCCAGACAAGGGAGGTAGTGTAACAGTGAAGAAAACAGCATCATTAATTCAGCAATGGCACACACAAAAATTAACTGAGCTATAAAAATGATACAAATGCACACAACCTTCTATGCCATTAAACATTACCCCACATGTACAGTGTTTGCAGAAAAATAGATAGACAGAAATACAAACAATAACTAGCATTTTTAATTTAATCCAGTGCCATCCCTCCCCTGAATTATGTTTTAATTAAAATAACATATACCACAGAAACAGTTCTTTCATGCCCAATGGCTAGTACTGGGACTACTGGCTGGATGGCCCATTGGCAGACTAGGCCAAATAGTAAAATAGATGAATATTGCAAATGTAACAAACATGGAGAAAGGGTACTGAACTGTACACCATTTTTCCTTTACAAAAGGTGAAAAATGAAAAGCAAAAAAATAACTAGGCCCCAACTGAAAGTCCAGGCCCCCCATCACAATGAAATTTAAGAATTTAATAAAAGTACGAAGAAATACTGGTGCATCCCCAAGCATGCAATCAACACCATTATACAATAGTTTTTTAACTTACTTCTGTGATATCACAAAAACAAAGTCCTTTAATCCAAAGATATGTATTCAACAGATAAAGAGAGTGATCTTTTCACCTTAAACTTCAAGTAAAAAGTGACCAGAAGGTGGGCAAAGCACCCGGAGGAGCCTGCTGAACAGGAACAGGCCATTTAAGTTTCAGGGACACTTCCTTCCTGTTGGGAAAAAAGTAAAACAAAATACTTCTCACACTATCTGTGGGAGTAAAAAAATCCACTAGAAATTGTCTTTTTGAGTAGATTTAACTGCAGTCAAGGAGAGAATCTGCTCAACGTGCACCTGCGGTCGCTCGCAGGAGTGATATAAAGACACTGTAGCGGGCAGAAGCCACATGACCGCGTGCAAAATCTTGCATCTGGTTGCTGGTGGCATGAGAATATTGTGGTGTGTGCAGCAAAGCAGCAAAAAAAATCATGTGTGATCTAATAGTAAAAAACATTCTGCCATGCGCCTGATGCCGGAATTTTGGAAACTCCGCGTTACGCCACAGAACCCGGAGTATCCAAATTCCATAACCTCTGCAGATTTTAACAGGTATGATGACATTATGCAGAACAAAATAAAGGATCAGAGATACCCCAACAGGTTAATCAGAAGGACATATCAGAGGGTCAAGTACTGCAAGAGTGAGAGTGTGTTTGAGGGAAATGTGAAAGGCCATGGAGATAATAGTCAAAAACCTTTATTCGCCTACTTAAGGAAGGAAAAAATACAGAAAATGTTGATGGACACCTACAAGGATTGAAAAGTATACAACAAACAAGTATCCAGAATAATAAACTGATAGTGAGCAATTTCCTTGTGGTTCTTGCACTATTTACAACACTGTAATAAAACACAACCAGATCATGCATAATGGAGTTTCCCATTATATTTAAGGCTTGGCAAATTAGAGAATGAAGAATGTAGTCTCTTTAATCAAAGACTAAGTGGGTAAAACAGTGAAGGAAAACAGGATGAACCTTAATGAACACAGGTCAGCAATTAGAACAAAAAGTAAAAATGCTTCAACTGCGGAATAAAAAGTGAATATCAAGAACGTGACCTGCAATGGCTCATCTTAGAATTTATTACAGGATCTAAATAAGGGGGGGATTTGGAAAAAAAAAGAAAAAGGAGACATATAAGATGGCTTAAATATTAGACAAGAGTGGATATGTCTTATCAGTTAACAATAACTCCAAAGGAAAAACCTTTTAGCTTTTTTGGCTGGAATGGGAGAGCATTTGACTATGTAGAAGAAGACAGTAGGTTTTCACACTATATAGTATGTAACAATGCGTCCAAAGAAAAAAAACACATTTTTGCCTTTTTTAGTTGGAATGGGAGAATATTTTAATATGTAAAAGAAGACTGTTTTTCACACTATATTGTATAAAATGGGAAGATTTGGCTGCTTTAAAATGACTGCTGTTTGTGACGTGTAGATTGAGATGGGCAGCAGAATATGGATTAGGGACAGGAAAAAACATGCACGCAGTAATGACTACACTCTTTTTATCTCTTTTTATTTTTTCATTATTTCTTGTTGTTATTGTTTTTTTGATTTTATGTCAAACAAAACATACCTATGACATCTGAATACAGCATATCAGTTCAATCCTCCACCAGCTCCATCCCACATTTAAACATTTCAAATACAACCCGTTCTCCATATGGCTTCCCCCAGTTGTGTGGTGTGTCCTGCTACTGCCCTTTTTGGCATGTGTCCAATGTAACTCAAATCTAGACAGGCCGACCCACATTCCCCCTTATTTCCCACTGGAGCTTTCTTGACCTCTGTGCCCACCAGGGCCCCTATGTTCACTCTGAGCCCCATTTGCCACATATTTTTTCAAACTTCCATGAACAACCCTGCGTAGATTACCTTTTCTACCATTTTACAATAATCCATCGCAGCCTCCTGGTCTTGATACCATGAGGGAGCCCCATTGTCCCTCCTTTGGGCAATATACAGCTTGGCCACCATGCATCCCATGTTCACCAGTATGTTCTGGTATCACAACCACATTGTGACTACATTTATTACTGTGAAAATGGAAGTGGTGCAGCCCCTCTATTTTTCCTGAGGGAAGTGATGGAAACAAATGATATTGGATCATACTCAAGTGAATGTTGTAAAATATAGCAGTTATTGTTGCATTTTGAGATACATATTGCCCAAAAAGAATTTGATGATAATGGGTAAAATGTAAAAGGTGTGGGTAGATCTTCCTGTGATGGATCGATATAGAATGATGATGTGTGGATAACAAGGATAGGAATAATGCATACATTATTAGTAAAATATATCCTATCTGTACATAGTAGGTTTGAACAGCCAATGTATTTTTAACACGGAATGTTTCTGTGTCTCTTAATGTATTTGTTTTTAATGATATGTCCTGATGAAGGTGGTGTGAACCATTTATAAACCCACCAAAACACTGAATCAACAGGAATTCTTTTGGTGAATTTATGTCAAATATTAATATATAATGGATTGTGTATTGGGACATTAGATGTATGTAAAACATCTTTTTGTGATTGGCCAATGTTCTTAAGTCACATAGCATCACACAAAATACAGTTAGGACACTAAGATGATGCTCCAGGAGATCTTTCTAGGCCCTCTGGATATCACTCTGGGTCCACAAGAAGCCAATAATCTGGTCATGCTTGTTCTCTCCATACATAGCTGCAGCATTCATCACATCTCTACTTATGATGCTGACATTAATGAAAGGAACCTGTGCCTCTCTCACCACATGATATCCTGCCCTTGCCCTTTCCAAACCTCCCTATGACCTTTACTAGTGGTTGCTGATGCAGTGTGTCCACGTGCAAAACAGATGCCATAGCTGTGGTTCTCACAGGGGCCCGAGTAGTGGAGGATGTGAGGCCCCAGGCATTTTGTGGTGGCATTAATGTAAGTAATATGGACAGGTCTCTGCTGGATGTTGTTAGTCTTGTGCCCTCAGGGAGGCGAAGAGCCCTAGGGTGCTGGCCACACAAACCTGAATCTCTAGGCTGGTCTTCAAGATCATCCTTGCCAGCAGGATTACTTTTCCCACTGAAGGCTTGGGGGTCTTGTTTTCTCAGAAAGAGTAGACAATGCTGTTGAGGCTGATAATTATTCTATTGTTACATCATCCTGAAGAAAAAAATGAGATCTGTTAGTATGCTATAGAACATTTGTCCTTTATTGATGTTTATAATGTCAGACAGCTCCTCAACAATTTCTCCAACCATACTGATGGAAATGAGGGGAGTCTAATTTAAATTTGTACTCATATTCCAAAAATATATTGAGTAAACTACTGCTACAGACTGAAGTGATTTGAAGTTCCAGAGGGTAAGGCAGGGCGAGTGCGTCTCGTATATGGACACTAAACATGTTTACCTTCCTGCCTCCCAAGTCCATATGTTGTAACATTACTGTGCCAAGTCGAACACCTCAGACACTTAGCTGTCAATATTAATAATGGCGATCCATCCTAGGGTCCTTACAGAGGTTAGTGTGGGCATGCAGCGTACCCAGATTGAAACATGTTGGCTCGAGTGCATTAAAAACCTGACTTTCACAATTATTCCTTTAGATATAAAACAACTAGATTGGGGTATAGTGTCATGTTCAAAAATTGTTGACAATATACTCATTTTCTGATAGATAATATGTAGATGTGAGTCAAAGACAAATATGGTTATTGATTCCCTGTTGTTCAACCAATACCCTTTTTTGTAGAATTAGATGCATTCAAAAGATGCATAGTGCAGATTGAGCACTACCCTCAAGTCTAATGCACTTTCTAATTCAGTATTTTTCCTACAGACTGTCAAACACATCTGGCAACTTTGAAGGATGCATCTACCATCAGAAACCATGTTCTGTGTCATGAGGCACAATCTGTCTGACTTTGCTGGAGGCCAACATTATACCAACATTAATGGAGTGGTTTAAAACAATGGCTAACAGGGTACCAACAATGGTCAACTGAAAGACAGTTGATGGTTCTTCTTCCATTATGATGGATAGCGGTCCACTTTTCAAAATCACAAATACAGAGGATGTATAACTCTCAGCCTTCTTATGATATGGCATAGAGAATGTCCAGGGTAGTTGAAAAGCTTTTGGGGAGTATTGCTGGGAGGGGGTTGATGTCTACTTAGAGAAACATCACAATCTTCACCCTAGAGTATGACATGACAACATTTTCAACCCACAGTAAAGATGTACTAGTAAACAAGTTTAGTCTCACTCCTAAAGTGTACCAGAAGAATGTGAGTGATGCACTCAAACAGTTACAACTGTCTTGGGAAGAGTTTGTAGAACTCTTTCAAAGGGCTTGGTGAAGGGCAGAAAAGTGAATACTTTGTATGTGCCATTCAATTTAATTCTGAATCAGTGCAGAGTAATTGTCCTTCCTAATTACATCAGCATATAATAGACGCCAAAATAACTAATCTCAGAAAGTTTAGTAGGGGAGCTGATATGTGGATATACAGTAGGGTGAAATTGGAAAACTCAGGGGTATTGCCATTTAGGGGTGTTAGGACCTACACAGGGAAAGGAGGGGTGCAAAAGGCTAAAAGCAGAAATTGACTGAAGGGATGCAAAAGTTTGAGAAGGAGCAAACGTTTGAAACCACAATTAAGAAGAAATGGGGTGGTGATAGACCTGGCATCATTGGTGTGTTTTATCCTTTTTGCTTTTAGAACCCGTATTTTGTTGAATTCTTTTTGGTTGGCTTTACCTGCATACTTTATCTTTGCTACTCACTGCTAAAGTGTTTGGGCTCTCTCCTTAAAACATGTTAGACTTGCCTTATACCCAACTGGCATCCTTAACTTACTTGTCAGTCCCTATTGAAGTGGCATTACATATTCTCCAGGAATGTACATTAAATGCTACTTGTGGGCCCGCAGCACTGACTGTGCCACCCACTGAAGTAGCAATTTAAACATGTCTCAGGCCTGTCATTGTAGCCTGTGTGAGAAGTTTTAAACTGTGATGTTGACCTGGCAAAAAAAACTTTCACTAGGCCCAAACCTTCTCTTTAATACATATAAGTCACCCCTAGGGTAGGCACTGGAAAGCCCAGAGTGCAAGGTGCAGTGTATTCAAAACATTAGTCACATACTTTTAAGTTTTACATGCCCTGGTAGAGAAAAACTCTTAAATTAGCTTTTCACTACTGCATGGCCTACTTCACCCATAGGATAACAGTGGAGTTAACTTATTAAATTTAACAAGCTCCAAACTCCAAATGATAACAGGTAATTCATTTATGTTTGGTGTCTTTGGAATTATAATGAAAAATACTAACTTATGGTGAAGTCAGATTTAAAATTACCATTTTGTAAATAAATGCCACTTTTAGAAAGTTGGCATTTTCCTTACTTAGCCATTTGGTGCCTGCCGCTAGACTCTCGATCACATGACTGGGTGTAGTTGACAGTTGGGCTTTGTTCATTCCCCATAGACAGCCACACAAAATAGGGATCATAGGTGTGTCTGAATATGCCAACTTAAATAGGCTGTGTTCTGACTCTACACAAAGGATTCATACCCCCTGTAGTACTTCTGGAGCCAGGACAAGGAAAGCAGGGAAACTATGCCCTTCAAAGGCATGCCCCTAGATGCTTCTCCCACTTCAAAGGCACAAATGGGTTTTCATATTGGACCTTAGACACGAAATTCTAAATACATTTCTGGGCCTGTGGATACCCAGACAGGAAGAAAGACTGATGTGCTGCTAAAAGGGCTGCAGCTCTGCTGGACTGCTGCTCGGAATGATTGCTGTCCTGCTGTGCTGACCTGCTCTCTGCTGCCCTTTTCCCTAGGTGACAAGGAATGGATCTGCATCTGTTGAACCCAGGACCCCAGAGAGACTCCAAGGGCTAGTTGGCTGGCCTCCTGAATTGAGCCTCAGGGACAGAAGGCTCCAGCAATTTCAACCCCATCACCTGGACTCAGCATTTTGCAAGCCTACTCTGCTAAGTGGTGCCACACCTGTCCTGGATCCTTAGAAGTGAGACTAAGGTGCTCTGCCAGCCTCTGTGGATCCAGTGGAACCAACGTATCTCCTCTGCTGCATGGCACAACTTTGAGCAGAACTTATGCATCACTGCTGCTATGTGGATCCCCACTATTGCAGAGGCCCACATTGCATTGCAGCCTGCCACCTCCTCAGAACCTCCATTGTGCAATTCATCCTTGACATAAGCCCTCTAATCCCTGACTGATGGCATGCTCAACAATGATGCTGAACTCTGCATTGGAGGCACACAGCTCCTCTGAACCAACACATCACTCTGACTGCGTGACACATCCTTGATGAACTTCTTGTAGCAAGCCCTTGTTGACAGGATCCTCAGCAATGGAATAGGACCTCACATTGCAGTCTCGCCACATCTCAGATCGGACATATCTGATTGGCTGCATAACACATCTTCAACACAAAGCCTTGCAACGTTCGGAAATCAGGATCTAAAGTTCTCTGGTCAGCAAACCTACCTGGGTCCCTGTAGCCAGTCCATGCTCCATTGCGGTCGGCCTGAAAGTGTGACATTGTACCACTGTGAAATAACCAGATATATAAAGTTGGGACTTTGTGCTTTTGGGTGTTGTTTTTACTGAAATCTTTAAAAAAGCATATCTCCAGTTTTACTGACCAGGTTTCTGTTGTCTTGGTCTTGTTTTAATTATAAAAAAACACATTTTATCTACCTATCTATTATCTAGTTATTTTTCTAACTTGATGTGGGATTCTTTTTGTGTGGTGTTTTTCACATTACTAATGTTTGAAGTGTTGCACAAATACTTTACATATTTCCTCTAAATTAAGCCTGACTGCTCTGTGCCAAACTACTGGAGGACTGAGTACAAGTGAATTTGGGTTTGGCTTGTGCCTCACCCTTACAAGAATTGTGGTTGTTGCTCGACCAGGTCTTACACCTCAATCACCTAACAACCCAATTTCTTACAGATGTGTATGGGGAAAACATATATATCCTCATAGGCCGAGTTATGATATGAATGCCAGCAGTAAAGGCACAAGAAATGTGACTGCAAGTTCCAAGTGACCCCCATCAATGAGCAGTCCCAAGGGGTTGTGAGTGTATGAATTGGAATGGAAGTTGGCCCAGAGGAAACTATGGGATAGAATGAAGCCACACTAGTCTCTGTGAGTGGGGTGGATCTTGAAACCAAGGCCACCTTTTCTCTCCTTTTCAGCGGAGTGAAATATAGACAATGGCCAACCATCAACTGAATAACTGAATCTATGTAGATGATCTGAGGGTCAAAGGATCCTGATAGCCATGGTGATAGAAATGCTGTTGTCCCCAGAGCTGATAATATCAGATGTCCTCAAAAGTTTGTCATCTCTAGCAATGATGTGAAATATTGTGGTGGCTATTACCTTGAGGCACTTGGTGTTACTACTCTGAAGAAGGTAGCTGAGCACTCTGTGATACCATTGCAGTGTCTGCATGGCAAAGATCTCAAAACTTCTACTCAGGCTGAATTTGAAAGGATGACCCATGCTGAAATGTTGAATCTGCCTGAGATGGTGTGTGTTAAACAAGCCCCAACAATTCCTATAGCCCAGGAGGAACGTGACCCACAAGAGTAGATTCAGTAGCCTTCAAGGGAAGAAGATGCCTGCCTGAACTCTCTGACTGCAAAGAGCAGGGGGTCCCTCTCAGGAGGAATTTGGCAAGGCACGCAGACAGTCACAGAGAGCAGAGAGATGGCTGCAGAACCAGTTTGGTATAGTTCAGTGGCAGGAGACTTGGATGTTTCTCAAGCCTTCTCTAGGGGCACAATAGTTCTGCCAAGTTGGATTTCACTGCAAATGATGCACTGTTGTATAGTCTAGTAAGAAAAACAGGATGTGCTGGAAAAGAGAGAATAGTTACCCTTAGGAACATATTACTCATTTGTTAACCCCACCAACTCACAAGTGAATTTAGCAAAGGTAGTCCTTCACCCACAGCACTTCAGAACACATCTGGAACTAAAGTGCTTTACCTTCTCCTACCTATACCCAGAACTAAGAACTGAAAGAGTCAGTTGCCTGCTTTCATTTCTGGCCATGGAAGCATCAAAAGCTGCTAGAGGACGGTTTGCTGTAGTGACCAGCTGACCAATTACAACTAGACTTGGACTGACATCTGAAGATGGGCAGAAATGTAGGTAATCATCATATGATGTTGGCAGACGGAAAAGCCTGTCTGCAGAAATCTCGATGGGTAGGTTGCCCCCAGTGTGGCATCCTCCCCTCCAGTGCCATTACGAGTTTGCCGTTGTAATCCCCAGAGCAGCACTGCCCTGGTAGATTAGGACTGCCATGACTGCCAGACCACAAGAACAACTAATCCTGGCGGTGCTGGCGGTCAGACCATGGCACAACCACAGCGGTAATAATGTGGCACTCGGACCACTGCATTGGTGGCGTTCCAACCATCACCTCGAGTCTGGCGGTCAGTAGACCACAAGTCTCATAATAATGACCTTAGTATTGTGTTGATGAGCCCATGTTGGTTCCATCAATGGAATATTTGCTATAATGGCCAGAAGGACTAGAGTCCATCAGAGGAAAGACATCACATCATCAACACTATTTAGGGTGGGCAGTTTAATGCTGTTTTTTCCCTGCCCTTCACAACCAGGGAGCACCTTGTAGAGAGTGACAGAAAAAACATAATGACCCCCAGACCCAGGAGGAAAACTCGCAGGGTGTGGTGGTCATTACGTTGTTTTTTTGGGGAGAGTTTGCTTTTGAAAAACAAATTAAGTTTAAAACATGTGTGTATCTGTAGGAAAATGGCCCTTGTTGCAGTTACCCCCCAACGTTTTGCCTGATATTCATGCTGACTTGGCTGAGAGTTTGCTGGGACCCTGATAACCATGCCCCAGCACCAGTGTTCTTTCACTAAAAATGTAGCATTGTTTCCACAATTAGCACACCCCTGGCACACAGATAAGTCCCTTGTAAAAGGTACCAGTGGTACCAAGGGACCTTTGACCAGGGAAGGTCCCTGAGGACTGCAGCATGTGTTGTGCCACCCTAAAGGACCCAACACTTAAGACAGGCACATTGCCATTGCAGTTTTTGTGTGTTGGTGGGAAGAAAAAAACAAAGTCAACATGGCATCCCCCTCAGGGTGCCATGCACACAAAGCACTGCCTGTGGCATGGGTAGGTCACCCCTCTGGCAGGCCTTAAAGACCTAAAGCAGGGTACACTATACATCAGGTGAGGGCATAGCTGCATGAGCAATATGCCCCTACAGTGTCTAAGTCCATTCTTAGACATTGTAAGTACAGTGTGGCCATATTAAGAATATGGTCTGGGAGTTTGTCAAAACAAACTCCACAGATCCATAATGGCTACACTGAATACTGGGAAGTTTGGTATCAAACTTCTCAGAATAATAAACCTACACTGATGTCAGGGTTGGATTTATTAAAAAATACACATAGAGGGCATCTTACAGATGCCCTCTGTATTTTAGCCAATCCTTCAGGACCGGACTGACTGGTCTGTGCCAGTCTGCCACTGAGAGACGAGTTTCTGACCCCATGGGGTGAGAGCCTTTGTGCTCTCTATAGCCAGAAACAAAGCCTGCACTGGGTAGAGGTGCTTCACACCTCCACCCTGCAGGAACTGTAACACCTAGTGGTGAGCATCAAAGGCTCAGGCTTCGTATTACAATGCCCAGGGCACTCCAGCTAGTGGAGATGCCCAGCCCCCGGGCAAAGCCCCACTTTTGGCAGCAAGTCCAGAGGGATAATTAGGAAAAATAAGGAGGAGTCACCACCTCAGCCAGGACCACCCCTAAGGCATCCAGAGCTGAAGTGACCCCCTCCTTGCAGAATTCTCTATCTTGGTTTTGAGGATGAGGGCCAATAGGGATAGAAATGTTCTCCCCTCCCCAAAGGGAGTGGGCACCAGGAGGATGTAGCCACCCTCAGAGACAGTAGCCATTGGCAACTGCCCTCTAACCCTAAAAACACCCCTAAATCTTGTATTTAAGAGCTTCCTGATGACCTCACAAGAAGAAGAAGGACTGCTTAGTGGAAATGCCAGAAAAGAAGGAAAGGAGACAACAACTGACTTGGCCCCAGTCCTACTGGGCTGTCTCTTGCTTCAAAGAACCTGCAGAAGAAAAGTGATAAGTCATGCAGGTCCAGAGACCTCTAACAAACCTCCAGAGGTCTGCCTGCATCACAGAGGATCAAGAACTCCTGTGGACAGTGGCCCTGTCCAAAGAAGAACAGAAGAAGAAGGACTCCCACCTCACTCCAGAAGCGTGAACCCTAACCACTTTGCACCCGGTGCCCATGGCCCAAATCCAGGTGGCTCAACTGACCAGAGAGGACCCCCAGGCGACAGAGACCAAGATCCCACCCTGGGTTGACCTCTCCACCCCTCCATGATGACACCTGCAGAGGGAATCCAGAGGACCACCCTGACCGCGACTGTCCTGGACGAAGATAACGGATGCCAAAGGACCCACTTCACCCGCAGCCCCCAGGCCTTGAAGAAATCAACACCCAATGTAGCAACAATCAACAGGCGGCACTCTTCCCTGTCTCACTGGTGCTGTGCCTGAGACACCCCCCTGGACCTCACCTGCAGCACCTGAGTGACCCCCGGGGTCCCGACATTGAGTTTCTTTGGAAACCCGACATCCTGTTTGCACCCTGCACCCAGCTGCCCCTGTGCAGCTGAGGGTGTGGGATTGGTGCCTACTTGGGGCCCCTCCAGTGCTCCTCTAATAACCCCTGGTCTGCCCTCTGAGCCGCAGGTACTAACCTGCTGGCAGACCGAATTCCGAGTACCCCCTGTCTACGTTAAAGTTGCTCAACTTTGACCTCTGCACCCAGCCGGCCCTGTGTTGCTGGTGGTGGGTGTTTGGGGTTAACTTGAACCTCCAACGGTGGACTACCTATAACCCTGAGACTTGAACTGTAAATCGTGTACTTACCTCTAAAACTCTACTTTATTTTCTTCCCCAGGAACTGTTCTGACAATGCACTGTATCCACTTTTAAAATAGATATTCTCAGTTTTCTTAAAAACTGTTTAGTTGACTAAAGTGAAACAAAGTTACATTGATGTCTATGCTAAGTACTTACCTGCAACAGTATTTACTTCTGAACTGAGTCTTGTGGTTCTAGTAATAAAGTAACAAAAATATATTTTTCAATATAAAATCCTATTGGTCTGGAGTTAAGTCATTGAGAGGGTCATTCTGACCCTGGTGGGCGGCGGACGCCGCCCGCCTGGCGGGAACCGGCAAATGGCCGCTCCGCGGTCAGAAGACCGCGGAGGCCATTCTGACTTTCCCGCTGGGCCGGCGGGCGCCCGCCAAGGGAGCGCCCGCCGGCCCAGCGGGAAAGGCCCTACAACACAGAGGCCGGCTCCGAATGGAGCCGGCGGTGTTGCAGGGGTGCGACGGGTGCAGTTGCACCCATCGCGATTTTCACTGTCTGCAATGCAGACAGTGAAAATCTCCCTGGGGCCCTGTTAGGGGGCCCCTGCACTGCCCATGCCAGTGCAGGGGCCCCAGAACACCCGTTCCCGCCATCCTGTTCCTGGCGGTAACAACCGCCAGGAACAGGATGGCGGGAAGGGGGTCGGAATCCAAGCAGCGCCGCCATGGAGGTTCTGCCCAAGCAGGGGAAATCCGGCAGGAAACCGCCGGATTCCCTTTTCTGACCGCGGCTTTAACACCGCGGTCAGAATGGGCAATGAAGCACCGCCAGCCTGTTGGCGGTGCTTCCGTTGCCCCCGGCCCTGGCGGTCTTGTACCGTCAGGGTTGGAATGAGGCCCTGAGTGTGTGTTTCTTCTATTGCTTGTGTGTATATAACAAATGCTTAACACTACCCTCTGATAAGCCTACCTGATAGACCACACTAGCACAAATAGAGCATTAGTATTATCTATTATTGCCTCTGTCAAGCCTCCTGGGGAATCCCTGGACACTGTGCACACTATAGCCCTCATTATGACATTGGCAGTAAGTGCTGCATACTGCCATGCTGACGGCCGACAACATACCACGACTGCTGAGGTATACCTCTACCCGAGCCACTCATAGAAATCCGCCAATATACAGACACACACACAAATCCGCCACCCCAAATGTCAGTGATAAACTGGCGGTACCAAGACCCACACAGTTACGCCAACAAAACTACACCCACAGCATTATGACCCACGGATCACTGCGGCGGACATTCAACTGCGGTAAACCATTGGTGGTACATACCGATGCGCTCAAAATACACACACTCAAACAACACTACACCACATTGGACAATTCAAACGTACACATATCTGACACACATACACACACCATACCCATAGATCCACACCACTATCAAACACACACCCACATTACCCACAACCCTTTACGACTCCAAAAAACAGAGAGAGAGCTACACCAAGAGCACCCACAGAACCAGAGCCATAGAACAACATCTCCCATACACCATCTGCACACCTCACAGCACACACCCCAACACATCACCCCCCCACACACCTACACACACACACTACACCCATGGCACCACAACGACACCCCAGATTCTAAGAGAAGGAGCTAAGGGTCATGGTGGAGGAAATTACCTGGGTAGAGCTGCTGCTATTCGGATCACAGGTGCAGCAGACATCCATTTCAAGGAAGATGGAGCTATGGCAGAGAATCGTGGACAGGTTCAATGCCGTGGGACAGCACCCAAGAACTAGGGATGACATCAGGAAGAGGTAGAACGATCTATGGGGGAAGGTGCATTCTGCGGTTGTAGGACACCAGATAGCTGTACAGAGGTCTGGCGGTGGACCCCCACCTCCTCCCCCACAACTAACAACATGGGAGGAGCAAGTCTTGGCAATCATGCATCCACAGGGCCTGGCAGGAGTAGCAGGAGGACTGGACTCTGGTAAGTCAACTCTTTACTACTTCCAACCCCCTACCTGCATGCCATCACAAACTCCCACCCCTACTCTCACCCCCATCAATCCACCAACTCCCACATACCCCACCATCACAGCCCACCCCTCCATCAACCAAGCCCTGCATGCTACACCAATGCATGGACACCCATCACAGACCTGCATGGACATCCATCAGCACTGCATGCACATTAGAGACAATCACTTAGCCAACCAAATAACAACTCAGACTAAGGCCAATCTGCCATGGCAACAACAACCATAGAGGGCAACATTCCCATGCACAGGATGTCACATGCAGAAGCAATAATACTGCATTTACATCCCCACAGGACCCCCACACAACGTCACCGGAGAGGAGGTGCCAGCAACATCCAGTCCCCCCAAAGAAGAGACCCACAGTGATGATAGCAGCTCCGCATGCCTGGATCTGGATGACCAACCTGGCCCATCAGGGACCTCTGGACAGTCGGTTACCCAGCCACAGTCCCATGCCACCACAGAGCCTCCCCCTCAGGAAATACCAGCACAGCACCCACCCAGTGGGCCCATACCACTGTCCCCAGGACACGTCAATCAGCAGTGTGTCCACCACTAAAGGGACCCCAGGCAACCCCACAAACACAGGACGATCAGTGACCTGGGGTCAGTGACAGTGGGCACACGGTTCAGGGGACAGAGGCACAGGACAACAGGAAAGCTGGGAGGACTGCTGTGCGACAGGGGGAGGACAGGCCCAGGGAACCGACTCTCCACGAGGCACTCACCAACATCCTGGGAGCATACCACCATTCCCAGGAGACCATGGGCCAGATACTAGCCAAGTTGCAGGAGACCCAGCGGCTGCAGGAGGGACAGTACCTGGGAATCAGGGAGGACCCGGGGGACATCAACACCACCCTGGTCAGCATAGCAAGGGTTCTGACAGACATGGCCAACACCATGAGGGAGGCAGTGGCACACCAACAGGCCCCTGACACGAGCCACACTGATGAACAGCCCTCCACCTCCTCTGACGCTAGTGGACAGGAGGCCCCGCCACAGGAATAACAGGCCACCAGCACCCCACCCCCTGCAGAAGGATAACCACCCTGCAAATGATCCCTGCGCTCCAGGCAGAAGCCAGAGAACATTGCCAAGACCCCCACCAGGAAATAGGACTCTCCTGATTGTCACCCTTGTGTCCCACTCTGTCACCTTGTCCACCTTGAACTGTCATTCCTACACTTCCCATGCCCCACTGGACAATGCACCTGTGATACTAATAGACTGGACTTTATCCTGGACTTTCCTCCACCATCACCCAAGCCCATTGCACATCTCCATTTACTTCTCAGCACTGAAATAAACACCCTTGTAAAAATACAAGTATGGAGTATGTCAAATGATTTAACGATGTAGTTGTTTAAAAATCTGTAGACATTGCAAATAGACTGTACAGTTATATATACATAGGTATGACCTGTAATGTGCTGCAGTCAATACACCAGGAGCCACAGTAGGGCACAATTATCTGCAAATAGACATGTTAAAGGGTACAGTAAGTGGCCATAGCAGTGGGAACAGCAGCCAGCCAGAGAAAATTCACTACACAAAACAGCAATGGAAGGTGAGGTTACAGTGTCTTCCCTGTGTGTCACTGAAAGTACTGTTGTATGATAGTTGTTATGTTGTCCACATCCTCTTCCTCCTCTTTGTCACTGTCCACAGGCTCCACCGCTGCCACACGTCCATCTCCAGCCTCATCCTCCTGCAGAAAAGGCACCTGGCGTCTCAAGGCTAGGTTGTGCAACATGCAACATACAACGATAATCTGGCAGACCTTCTTGGGTGAGTAGCACAGGGATCCACCTGTCAGATGGAGGCACCTGAACCTGGCCTTCAGGAGGCCAAAGGTGAGTGCAATAATCCTCCTTGTTCACCCATGTGCCTCATTGTAATGTTCCTCTGCCCTTGTCCTGGCATTCCTCAATGGGGGCAGTAGCCATGAGAGGTTGGGGTAACCAGAGTCACCTGCAAATATTGAGGGATACCTGTTAGCCAGACACTCACCCATATACCAACATACACTTTGTGGGGACCATGGGCTCACCTATTAGCCACACCCGGTGCCTCTGGAGTTGAGCCATCACATATGGGATGCTGCTATTTCTCAGGATATGGGCATCATGCACAGACCCAGGATACTTTGCATTCACATTGGAGAAGTACTGGTCTATCTGCACATTCATTGAGTGAAAGCTCTTTCAATTTCTGTACACCTGTTCATTTCTCCGGGGGGGGACAAAGGCAATATGTGTACTATCAATAGCACCAATGATGTTGGGGATATGTCCCATTGCATAGAAGTCAGCCTTCACTGTGGCCAAATCCTCCCCCTAGGGGAAAACGATGTAGCTGTGCATGTGTTTCATCAGGTTAGACAATATTCTGGTCAGCACGTTTGAGAACATAGGCTGTGACATCCCTGCTGCCATGGCCACTGTCACTTGGAAGGAGCCACTTGCCAAGAAATGGAGCACTGATAGGACTTGCACAAGAGGGGGGATCCCAGTGGGGTGATGGATAGCTGAGATCAGGTCTGGCTCCAATTGGGCAGACAGCTCTTGGATTGTGGCCCTATCAAGTCTGTAGGTGAGGATAATGTGACTGTCCTCCATTGTTGCTAGGTCCACCAGGGGTCTGTACACTGGGTATGTCTCCATCTCCTATTCATCCTCAGTGGTTGTACTCTAGGGTGAAAAACGGTGGTAGACTGGTCATATTCAAACATATCCTCAGTATGTTAATGTGTAGTCCCGTAAATGTGTCTTTGTCTGCTGTGATACAGTTAGGTGCCATGGCCTGCTCCCCCCTGATATGGCGGCTGTCTGACCTGTGTGGAGGGACAAGTAGAAATAAGGTAATTCCACTGACATTGTGCGCCGTTGTGGGAGGCGGTCGAGGACCGCCATGTAATTCCTCGTTGGTTATCATTGGGTCCTATGGGTTACAGTAGCCAGTGGTGATGTACGCCGGTGGTGAAGGTACGCACCGCCGCGGACGTGACCAACATTTTCTATCTGTTCACTCACTTGCTACCTGACCTTCAACAGGAGAGGACCTATACTGCAAGTGCTGCTATGACCTGTGTCTGGAAGTGGCCATGGCTAGAGTCTCTGGGGAAAGGGCCGCAGCCATCACTTCAGAGGAGTTACAGAGACTAGGGGACAGGGTCCTACCCCAGTACCGTTTACTTTATGGTCCTCCAGACCAACAGGTGAGTAAACTGTGAGCACGATGCATGGGGCATGAATGCATGGAGTGCTGTGTGTGTAAGCCTCGTGAAGGGGGGGTGGCTGAGGGGTCCTAGGCAAAGTGCTGCATGTATGGTGGTCAATGTATGTGTTTAAGGGGATGGGAGAGATATGGTGGGCCATGACTGTAACAGGTCGGATGGTATGGCTGATACCTTTATCTATGGATCTTTCTCTGCAGGACAGCGCCCATCAGAAAAACTGTATTTGGCGTGCCATCGCCAAGGATGTGCGGACCCTGGGGGTCTAGGGCAGGCGGAGCACCCACTGTTGCAAACGGTGGGAGGACTTTCGCTGCTGTGCAAGGAAGACACGGAGGCCCAGCTGGGGGTAGCCTCCCAATGAGGAAGGGGTGCCCGTTGAACCCTTCCACCCCTGATGTTCCGCATACTGGCCTATCCGGAGTTCGATGGGAGCTTGAGGCATCACAACAGCCACAAGGGGATGAGTACAGTTTCCAATTCAGCAAATTGCGTGTGGTGGGGTGTTATCTGGGTGGGGGATGTGGGCCTGTGGGTGCCTCTAGGCCAGGACAAACATGGCAGGGTAGATTCAATGTTGGGCAGGGTCTGATGCACTCCAGCCCCAAACATGCTAGTGGCCATCTACTACTGGGCAGGGTCCTGTGGGTTTCAGGTGTGGTGCTATTGGTGTTAGGCATTATACTCCACGGCCTGGTGACTAGCATTGTAACTGGTAGTGCATGGCCTAGTGCATAGGGCTGTTCCCTTTGTGTTGTGTACACCAACAGTGGTGCTGTTGCTGGCATTGACCAAGTGTATCCTCTGTTTCTCCCCACCTCCCTTTTTGTTTTGTCAACCTGTCCTTGTGTGCATTAGCACCATCTGGCGGAGGAGCAGAGGCACCGGTGATGGAGAGAGCTGCATCCCACATGGCCCATGAGGCCGAATTCACCGGCGGTGAGGGTACCAGTGGGATGGAGGGCGAGGGGAGCACCACGGCGGAGACTGGAGGGGACAGTTTGGACAGTGACACCCCCTCTGATGGAAACTCCCTGGTGGGGCGGACACCTCTCTTGCCACCCAAAACTACAGGTACAGCTGCCACCCCCTGTACCAGCACCGCTGTCCGAGTAGCCCCTCAGTGTGTTTCCTGTGCCCGCTTACTCAGGAGGGTGGGCACCTCCTTTGGCCCAGGCACCTCAGGCCAGGCCCCAGTCAGCCCTGCTGCCCTCAGTGATGACTCTATTGACCTCCTGAGATCCATCTCTGTTGGGCAGTCAACCATTGTGAATGCCATCCATGGGGCTGCAGGGCATTTGCAACAATCAAATGCAATCCTGGAGGGTATTCACTCGGGTGTGGCGGCGCAACAGAGATCATTCCAGGTTCTGGCCTCCTCCCTGATGGCAGCCATTGTTCCTCTACCCAGTCCCATTCCCCTCAGCCCCAGCCTATCCGTAGCACACCATCAGACCAGCATGCACCCGAAACAACACACAGGAGTGGCTCAGGCAAACACAAGCACCACACTTCATCCCACAGGAACTCACACAAGCACCATCCAGATGCAGACACACCAACATCCACTGCCTCCACTGTGTCCCCCTCCTCCTCCTCGTCCACCTCCCTCCCAGTAGCATCTCCACACACACGTGCATGCACTACATCCTCATCCACTACCCCCATCACCATCATGCCTATCAGTACACACCCCTCACTGGCACTCACCACCCCCACATCCATGCACACGTCCCCTGTGTCCTCTCCCACTGTGGCTGTGCCCCCTCCTCCCTAAGTGCACAAACGCAAGCACTCAGACACCCAACAGCCATCCACCTCACAACAGCATCCAGCCCATGCACCTGCACCCAAACACAGCAGACAGCCACCTCCTACCATCACACCCTCTTCCTCCACTCCCAAGTTCTCACCCTCTTCCCACCCCATTGTCCCTCAAAAGCTTTTCCTCTCCACCCTTGACCTACTCCCGGCCCCTCACCCCCGTCCTTCACTTCGGGCCAGGGTGGTCAGGACCCAGGCTAACACCTCAGCCACCCAGTCCATGGCCACTGTAGTTTTTGCAGCTATTGAAGTTGTGAGAGCCTCCAAGGAGACACCCATCAGCACAGCCAGTGTGCCTGCACCAGCTGCCAAGGGCAAAAAGGGACCATCAGCTGGCAAAGCTAAAAAGGGAGCACCAGCTGGCAAAGGCAAGGAGACACCACCAGCAGGCAAAGGCAAGGAGGCACCGCCAGCTGGCAAAGTCAAGAAGGGGCCACCAGCTGCCAAGGGCAAGAAGGGACTACCAGCTGCCAAGGGCAAGAAGGGACTACCAGCTGCCAAGGGCAATGACAAAGGCACGGATGCCGCAGGCAGGATGGATATGGGGCCTGGTGCTGGAGCAGAATCTGAGCATACAACATCAGCCATGGAACTTCAGCCGTCTGAGGTTGCAGGGGAAGGGCTGAAGCCTCCCCCCACCACTGGCAGCACCGCCGCCAGCACATCCACCTGCACCACCAACTGCGCTGCCACCAGCACCACTGCCAGCAGCAGCAGCCCCAGTGGGCAGCCGTCCGAGGCTGCAGGGGAAGGGCTGGAGCCTCCCCCTACCACTGACGGCACCTCCACCAGCACCGCCACTGCCACCACTGAGCAGCCATTACCGCCAGCGGGCAGTGTGTAGTCATCTCTTCATGAGCTGTAGTGCGTCCTGGCCCCTGCAAATTCTGCAGGTGTGACACCCAGGTGAGAGACTGTTACCTTGCAGTCCCCAAGATCTGCATCACAGGGCACAAGGCCCAGAACCAGTGGAAGAAGGCATCCACTCACCCCATCCTTCCCAGGATGAAGCACAATGGGCACAAGGCCCCCTCCAGAACCAGTGGAAGAAGCCATCCACTCACCCCCTCCTTGCCAGGATGAAGCACACTGGGCACAAGGCCCCCTCCAGAACCAGTGGACGAAGGCATCCACTCACCCCATCCTTGCCAGGATGAAGCACACAGGGCACAAGGCCCCCTCCAAAACCAGTGGAGAAGCCATCCATTTGAGAGACTGTGGCTTTGCTCTCCCCAGGACCAAGCAGTGGGAAAACCACCCACTAGAGAGACTATGGCTTTGCACTCCCCAGGACCAAGCAGTGGGCAACCTACCCACTAGAGGGACTGTGGCTTTCCACTCCCCAGGACAGAGTGATGGGTATGTGGCCCCCTCCAGGAGCAGTGGCGTTGTACCATCTTCAGACTGAGGAGCCCCCCGTCCCCCTTCCCCCTGAGGTACCTGATGCCCCAGCAGTGTTTTCTCTGTATTGAGGCAGGAGTCAAGTGGGGCCTTGGCCTATGTGATATGGCGCTGTGGCCCACAGACATGATAGAGTGGGCAGTGTCCCTCCATTTGTATATGTATGTAGATACTGTTTTGTGATTTCAGGACATATTTCTAGACCTTTATATTATTACACTCACTTTAATCACTTCCTTTTGTCCTTGCATTATTCCTGAGGGGTATGGGGTGGCTATGTAATATTGTTGCATCTGTTTGTGTGTATTTTGTTGGGGGTGGGGGTGTTGCGTGTGTGTGCCGTTCTCTTTTTCCTCCCCCCCTCCCTTGTGTGCTAGGGGCGGCACTCACCATTGGTATTCCTGGTGTAGGAAGTCCACAGGTGAGTCATTTCCCTTCTGTGTACTGTTTCCGCCATGCTTTTGATTGCGTTGGTAATGCCCCGGAAAAGATGGCAGATTGGTGTCTCGTAATACAGTGGGCGGAACCTTGTCTTCCGCCTGGCTGTTGGCAGTTACCACCGCGGTGCAAATGGCTATCTGTGTTGGCAGTATCCGCCGTGGTCATAATTAAATTTTTTTGACTGCCGGCCTGTTGGCGGTATTACCGCCGCTTTATCACTGACCGCCAGTGTTGTAATGAGGGCCTATATCTCAGTTTGATATAGTATAAACAGAGCCAGCTTCCTTCAGTATCTCTCTCAACACCTACAGTGTATGTACACCAAACGTTTAGCACATTGATAGGAACCACTGTGATAGTGGATCCCTTCAATGTACAGAGTTGTCCACTAGGATGGTCGAGATCTCTGGGGGGCATGTTAACTTAAGAGCCCCTTACACCACCTTAGTGCCCCCATAGTGTCAGTTTTTTTTACACTAAGGCGGTACTAAAGTGGCATTTTCCCCATGCCATATTTATAAAGTGGTGCAATGCATGCATTGCGCCACTTTGTAAACACTTGTGCCACATTATCCCTGCGACAGGCATAATGTATGCAAGAGGGGTGTTCCCCCATTAGGGGGGCCATAAAAATGTTGCAAGGAAATCTAAAAGATTTGCTTGAGTCATTTTTTTAGGCACTTTTAATGCCTCCATGGAGCAAGCGTTAAAACGGGGATATTATTATTTATAATGGGCCCCTATGTGTACTGCAGCAGTAGAGCCAAAATGTTGGTGCTACTCCTGCAGGGTACATCAATTGTGTTAAAAAATGATGCTATTGCCCCCTAACGTGCGCCATGGTGTGCCGTATTTTAATTTTGGTGCACACATAATGGCAGTACGGGGCGCTAAGGGGTACAAGGAAAGTGGTGCTGCACTGGGTGCATCAACACTTTCCTTAAATCTGCCCCTAACTTTGTCAGGCGGGGTACTCTTAGAATGGCCGACGTAATGCCCTCCAGCATGTGTACTTACTCTACTCCATCTGCCAAACTCTGAATCAACTCCTTGGGAATTTATAATCTCAGTAGGATTAGGACTATTCTCCCAAGACTATCAACCCAAGGAGTGACCTTGGTGGGCAACAAAATCTGGTTGTTCCCACATGGAGATGTTTGTCACTTCAGAGGATGCTTGTGGCTAAGATATTCAGCGTCAGTGTGACCAGAGGGCTTCCAGACTTTTCCTACTGGAGGTTTTTGACTGAGTTCCAGCAAAGAAATATTGACCGGTCAAAGGTGCAAAAGGTGTTTAAATGACAAGAGGATTTGGTGGCACAAAATTTGAATTTTTATTCACTCTGCTTCAGCGAGACCTTGTCAATTTGATTTTGAGAGGGCTTCACCATGTGTCAAAAATCAATCAATGATCAAAAATGTGTATGATACACTCCAATAATAATTTAAGGAACTGTCATTGCAATCTTATAACCATCTCCTTTTGACAGTAAAATGTTATAAACATCAAAATGTCACATTTAAAAAGTATATCAAAACATACAGATTCAAACAACACATTTTTAACTAATAATTAAATAATTTTGTTACGACTCTGTCGTCCCATTTCCAGGGGGCACTGTAAGGGGACTGTCAGAAGCCTGGGAATCACCTTGAACACCTATCTAGAGTCCCTTGCTGACTCCTGTTTGTTTCTCTTTTCTCCATGGTACACTTGTGTAGGACTACATTTGCTTCTTGGGACTGCACATCCCATAATGCACAGCTTGGTAGTCAGGAAAACCCGGATTCTGTTTCCCATTGTTTTCAATGGGAGAAGTCCAGTTGCTCCTTTTCACTGGATCCTCTCCTCCAGGACTTGCAAGTGTCCGAAACCACACACACCTGAAACCTCGCCTGTGCAGCCCAGCTTGGAACTGCTTATAAGCAGCCATTTCCTCAAGCTCCCCGTCGTGCATCGGACTTCGATTCCTTTGTGTTACAGACCCTTTGTGGGATGGTGTTCCAGTTTTGTTCCTGTTCCTGTTCTGTTCCAGCTTGATCCTGTTTCCTGTTTCTCTGCCCTGCTCCTGATTGTTCCAGCCAGAGTCTGCTCCCTATCTCTTAGCCTTGTACCTGTTAGTTTCTTCCAGAGCCTGCTCCCTGTTTCTCTGCCCTGCTCCTGCCTTGTTTCAGCCTGAACCTTCTCTCTGTTTCCCAGTCCTGTTTACTGCTAATTTCCTACTCCCTGTATTCCAGCCCTGTCCTTGCCTGTTCCAGCCAGAGCCTGCTCTCAGTTTCCCAGTCCTGTCTCTGTTTGTCCCAGCCAGAAGTTTGCGGCCTGTTTTCAAGTCTTAGTCCCGCCTTTGCTTCAGCCTGAGCCTGTTCCTAGTTCTTGCCTCTGCCTCTTTGTTTGTTCCCTTCTGTTTCTTCTTGGTTCTTTGCGTCTGGTAAGTGTTCTATCAGTCTTCACCAGTGCATACGTGTCCTCCTGTGTACTGGGGTTGGCTCCTGGTTTCCAGGAGGCAATTCCAGCCCCCATCCTTGTCCAGTGTTATACGTTGTATTTCGTGCCTAACAGTGACAGTGTGCTATTTCTGTTTTCTCAGGAATCGCCACTGTGTTTCCAGCTGGACCCACAAGAGCGTGTCCTGTGTATATAAGTACTATCCTTGTTTGTGCTCTAGGGTCCAGAGACAGAATCACTTCTTCTGCCTCCTTTCTATGGGGCTGGCAGGGTGACTATCTGTAAGAGCAAACTGCACAGAGGCATTGAGATTCCCTGTCACTGTGGGAGGTTCTGCGCCTTACTCTGTGTACAACCCCAGCGTGTTTGTCCACTAGTAATCCGTTTCTATTTGTTCACACAAGGGTTGCTCTGCTTTTACTTTCCTGTTTCCTGTGCCTGTCTATAGCTGTCCTTTCCGTGTATGCCTTTAGCTGCTCTTCTGCCCTAGTACACTACCTCTTTAGGATATTCGGTGACCTCAAGGGGTGTCCCAACCAGAGTCCTGATCAGACCCGTCCGAAACCGTGACAGAATGCACGACCCAAAAAGTTCAAGCTCCCCAGGCAGCAAAGGCACACACAGACCTAAAATGCTTTCCTATCATGTTAAGACACCCCTTTCTAAGCCTATACATTCTCTGAAATCCTCTAAAAAAGACCTTAGTTTAAAGGATAGACTTGTTAAAGAAAACCATAACTTGCAAGTTCAGTACTATACTGAGTGGCTTGCTAATCTTTCAATGATAGACTATTATGTTATTTGTGGCTATGACCCCCAGTCCCTGTCTGTAGAAGAATTACAAGGACGTAATGAGTTTTTGCAGTATCTATTAGCTGAAGCCAGTAAGAATGTTCATAACCGTGGAAGTGCTTTTGCTACCTCTGCACAAGACGTTTACTTTCAAGAAAAGATGGTTAATTCCTCGCCTCATGCTAGTGCATCCCAAATTCACTTCCAGGACTCCGTCAAAACAAAGAACCCTGACACTGTTCAAGAAGCCACACTAGGGATTCCCTTGTTTTCTGTTGAGTGCTTCAGCCCATCTAGGACAGTTTCTCAGAATTCAAAGTGCAGTGCTGACTCTTATAAAGACCTATCAGTCCCTCAGAGCTTTCAAGTCAGCAGGCTAGACCCTGTATCTAAGGGATGAGTAAAGACTGTGGGATTCCTTAGTTCAACTCAAATGGCTTGTGCTCCTCCCAAATTGGATGACAGTACATCAGTCTCAATTCCTAAGTGTTGTGCTGACTCGTGTAAAGATCTACCAGTCCCTCAGTGCTTTCAAGTCAGCAGGATATAACCTGTGTCAAATGGATCAGTAAAGACTGTGGGATTCCTTAGTTCCACTCATAAGGCTTGTGCTCTTCCCAAACTAGATGATAATACACCAGTCTCAATCCCTAAAAACTCTGCTAAACCCTTTTCTATTCTGAGTGGGTTTGAAAACAATATGGACATACACACACTAAAAGAGCAGTTTTGGCAGATTAAAAGGCAGATATTGGACTTCTATGATGAATATGTTATAACATACACTAGAAATCTTGCCCGTGGGCTCTTTTCATCAATGCATATTTCACTGTTGGCAGAACCAGACATTCTGTTTATCTGTAAGGTAGAAGAAGTAACAGAGCAGCTGATGGAAACTACTGCAAGGCAATTTGAAAACCTGAAAAAAGAAAATGATCACCAGCTTTGGCTTAAAGAACAGTATGCTACCTCATGTGCCTCTCCAAAGACTGCTATAAAGCAGATTTTCCCTGCTATGAATGAATGTCAAAAGACTGCTCTAGTTATAAATATATCAGCCTCTTCTTCAGACTCTCTCTCAGCTTGTAGTTCTCCAGAGAATATCCCTGTGCAGTTGACTGAATCTCTGACATCTCTGAGAGATTTGACACCTCTTGATTCAAAGGATGGATCAGAGTCTTCAGAAGGAAGTGTCTCAGCCCCTCTATCAGAACAAATAAAGCCAAAGGAAGAAGAGAGTTCTGATGCAGACTCCAATAGCTGCACCTTAAGAAACCAAGATATGACTTTACTGGAGATTAATGGCAAGTTGTGCAACAGTGTTGAAGAATCTGAATCTAGTGATGACAGTGGTTCCTGCCTTGCAGTGACCAAACCTGCAGATAGTGCTGCTCAAATGGCGCACATACCAGAATTTTCAGATTGTGGGGATACTCCTGACCTTTCAAACAATATCATAGAATTTTCAGATAATGAAGAGACAGTTCATGTTTCATGTGAACTAATGGATTTTTCTGACCGTGAAGAAATACCCGCAATTACTAAGAATGTAATGGACTTCTCAGAAAGTTTAAAAATCTCTTCTGTGTCAAAGTAAACCGTGGAGATTTCAGAAAAGGAAGAAAGCCAGCAATCTGAAACTAAACAGCCTTTTATAAGAAATGAGAGCCTTCTCCTAGAACAGGACACAGTTGCAGCCTCAACCACTGACTCTGACTTGCTGTTCCCTGCCACTGCGTTTCCTGTTTCCAGCTCAACGGTTAGTGAAGAACAGATCTCTGATCTACCGGTATCTGACCTTGATTTAAAACCAGCCACACTAATGTCACCTGCTGTGTCCCTGAAACTAAAGACTCCTGAAAACCAGCAATCTGAAACTGAAGCTCAAGTACTGAAAGATGTAATATTTCCCACTAAAACTAAAGACTTGAATTTTACTCTTGTATTCGAAGATCTGATGATAAGTACTGTTCTTAGTGTTTTATTGCAAGAAACCATCATCAATTCAAAGGCTAGAGCTGAAAATGTAGATAACAGTGTAAAGGTGATTTCTGAAGAGACTCCAGTTCTATTTATTTCCAAAGAACAACCTTTCAATGTTAACAGAGTTGAAGATCGACTACCTGTAGTAGAAACGCCTTGCAAAGAAACCATTTCTGATACCACGAACACACCACAGAGCACTTGCAATGAGGAAATCCCAGTCTTGTCTGAAGATCACCCTAAAGAATTAGTTTGTGGAACTTCTACATTTTCCGATGTTAATCCAGTTTCTAAAGACATGAAAACTCCTGTTGCTCCTGAATTTGATACTCCAAAGTCATCCAAGATGAAAGACAATTCTGACTTTTTCATGTTTACCTTGAGAACACCAGTTACCCATGTCTCCCAAGTCTCTATCCTTTGCAAGCCTCAGACCACAATCAATGCAAATACTGCTGCAGAAACAGACAGATCCTGCTTGTCGGAAGGAGTTACAGACCTTATAGTTACTAACTCGCCAATTATCTCCTCTAAAGAAGACAGTACTGAACAGGAAACTAAAGTCCTAAAGAATACCGCCCATAATGCCATTCCAGATCTCCTTGCTCCTGAATCCACTTCACCAGAAACCAACTCCATGCACTCCTCCCGTATCACTTGAACAATAAAGAGGAAAGACATCGGAGCCCATATGGGTATTAATACATGCTTTGCTCATTGGAAGATTCATTTGTGGCAGGACTGTAAACTTATCAACCAAGGTTGGAGTTGGATTTTCTTGTTGTGGCTTTTCCTCTTCAACTTTTTTCAGCCAAAGGATCGCCTTCTCTTCTTGAGCAGACTGGTGGGAGGGGGTTTACTGTTACGACTCTAACCTCCCATTTCCAGGGGGCGCTGTAAGGGGACTGTTAGAAGCCTGGGAATCACCTTGAACACCTATCTAGAGTCCCTTGCTGACTCCTGTTTGTTTCTCTTTTCTCCATGGTACACTTGTGTAGGACTACATTTGCTTCTTGGGACTGCAAATCCCATAATGCACAGCTTGGTAGTCAGGAAAACCCGGATTCTGTTTCCCATTGTTTTCAATGGGAGAAGTCCAGTTGCTCCTTTTCACTGGATCCTCTCCTCCAGGACTTGCAAGTGTCCGAAACCACACACACCTGAAACCTCTCCTGTGCAGCCCAGCTTGGAACTGCTTATAAGCAGCCATTTCCTCAAGCTCCCCGTCGTGCATCGGACTTCGATTCCTTTGTGTTACAGACCCTTTGTGGGATGGTGTTCCAGTTTTGTTCCTGTTCCTGTTCTGTTCCAGCTTGATCCTGTTTCCTGTTTCTCTGCCCTGCTCCTGATTGTTCCAGCCAGAGTCTGCTCCCTATCTCTTAGCCTTGTACCTGTTAGTTTCTTCCAGAGCCTGCTCCCTGTTTCTCTGCCCTGCTCCTGCCTTGTTTCAGCCTGAACCTTCTTTCTGTTTCCCAGTCCTGTTTACTGCTAATTTCCTACTCCCTGTATTCTAGCCCTGTCCTTGCCTGTTCCAGCCAGAGCCTGCTCTCAGTTTCCTAGTCCTGTCTCTGTTTGTCCCAGCCAGAAGTTTGCGCCCTGTTTTCAAGTCCTAGTCCCGCCTTTGCTTCAGCCTGAGCCTGTTCCTAGTTCTTGCCTCTGCCTCTTTGTTTGTTCCCTTCTGTTTCTTCTTGGTTCTTTGTGTCTGGTAAGTGTTCTATCAGTCTTCACCAGTGCATACGTGTCCTCCTGTGTACTGGGGTTGGCTCCTGGTTTCCAGGAGCAAATTCCAGCCCCCATCCTTGTCCAGTGTTATACGTTGTATTTCGTGCCTAACAGTGACAGTGTGCTATTGCTGTTTTCTCAGGAATCGCCACTGTGTTTCCAGCTGGACCCACAAGAGCGTGTCCTGTGTATGTAAGTACTATCCTTGTTTGTGCTCTAGGGTCCAGAGACAGAATCACTTCTGCTGCCTCCTTTCTATGGGGCTGGCAGGGTGACTATCTGTAAGAGCAAACTGCACAGAGGCATTGAGATTCCCTGTCACTGTGGGAGGTTCTGCGCCTTACTCTGTGTACAACCCCAGCGTGTTTGTCCACTAGTAATCCGTTTCTATTTGTTCACACAAGGGTTGCTCTGCTTTTACTTTCCTGTTTCCTGTGCCTGTCTATAGCTGTCCTTTCCATGTATGCCTTTAGCTGCTCTTCTGCCCTAGTACAATACCTCTTTAGGATATTCGGTGACCTCAAGGGGTGTCCCAACCAGAGTCCTGATCAGACCCGTCCGAAACCGTGACAAATTTCTTAAAAAGAACACAATGATGTGAATAAACTCAACATGGCACAGAAAATAGTTTTTTTTTGCTTTTTTTAAAGTTAAAATGTACTAAGCACATTCTGTAATAAAGGGCCCAGTAACACCATGCATGAATAAAAAATACTCAGAAACAGGAAACATATCCGTAAAGAATCACATGTAGAGTCGAGTTTATTATACTGTAGGCAAATATAGTTTATTACAAGATTCACTGAAGTATAGTCCTTAATTCAACTCAAACAATCAATATTCATATTTTATTTTGAACACAATCAAAGTGATAAGAAAATTAAGAAATCACTGATTGGGAACTGAAGGCTCTTACATATGTAGTTATGAAAGATGAATCACATCTGATTGGCAAAGGTATGGTTAAAGTATTATAAGGTAAGCCTACAGTTATGCCAGTCAGGGCCAGACCTCGGAAATGCTATTAGTGGGACTATGAGGACTTTTTCCCGGCTGTGGGTTGCACCAGGTGGGCACTAGGGCACCCCACGAAAAAAAAGGATGCTGGCTCGTGCACTAGCAGGGAGCCAGCTGGGCCATGGGGACCTGAGTATTTGCAGTGGCTCCCGCACTAACATATGAAATGTTGTGGGGTGTCCTGGGTGGGCACGGGCACCCCACGGATTAAAAAAAATAAAAATGATGATGAGCTTCTGCACAGCACCATGGAATCTGGCTACTTGCAGGGAGTTGGCCGGGCTGCAGTGGCCCTAGGGCTCCCTCTGTGCCCCCGACAAAACTTAAATATGTTGGTGTCTTGGGTTCACACTGGACATAAAAATGATCAATAAAAAATGTGAATAATAAATGAACATCACGAACCACTTATTTACTAGCCACTGCTCTTGGAAATGCCCTGGGCTTCTAGGAAAAAACACACATTTATAAAAGAGAAATGCCACATCTATCACCCCTGCATAATCCTGTATTTTAAACAGATGAAAAGTGACTACAAATGTACTGCCATTTATTTGCATGGCGTGGAAGGCCCTGTTCAAAGGTTGATTGGTCATATTTCTGAAATTCTTTACTAATGAGGTGAAATCTTTGCCCAGGCAATCTTATCATGATTTCAAATAAAATTATATTGAGATACTACTGTCAAAAATAGTGCTGCATTTTGCTGCATAGATGACCTTTTCCGAATTTACTAACCCATGTTGCATAATTTTGTGCTCTCCCATCACTTAATTCCAGTGAGCATGGTGATAGCATTATAGGTTTTGAAAAGAGGCATACCTGCACATAAAGCTGCATAATCTATTATGTGAATGTGTGCTTCTTGAGCTCAAAGACAGATTTTGTCTTTCGGACATTAGTTGTATACTGGCAAAGAACCATCTGCTCCCTCAAATAATAAAGTTTTGCATAAGCCATGACAAAAGTTTGCTCTGGTATTGGGTATGTGGCAGGGTGAAGTAATAGTGTGTCTTTTTTCCTTTTATAAGTGTCTTTGGTGAACCTCAAGCTTCAGCTAAACAAATGTGTAATTTTGTGTTTATTTACTATTGCCAACATCTCACAGATGACTGCTAACTGATTTAGAACAATACTTTTGCCTTTTATTTAGGACAGTGTTTTAGAAAGAAGATTTAGCCAGTCAGCAGAGATGGCTGCCCAGGACCGCTCTGAGGCAGGATCAGGCAGGATCAGATAGTGAGACAGCATCTGAGGAACAGGAAAATGGAGCAGAATCTGAAATAGTTTTTCTGTTGCTGGAGTTCCATTTAACAACTCTTTTTCCAGCAGTTCTGAGGGGCATGTGAAGCCCATTTGCAAATACAGTCTGAGCAGTGGGTAAATGTAGCAGCATAGACAAACCATGAATGAAGTCACATGAGCCAAGAAGCACGAAAGGATTGCTCTCTTGGAAGCCCCCCCGATTTTGCACAGCGCCAAATTCCTTCATGTATATAAAGTTGATACAGCACCTTTTTTCTGTGCTTCTCTTTTTTAATGTACACTTCCTTGAGGAAATTGTAAGCAAACAAAGTTACACAGAATATTTTATGAGGGAGCTCAAAGGCATTCTTGGTGGACTCCCACTGCATGTGAGGAATTCAAGACATTTTTGGGCCTTATTTTCAAAATTGGGTTTGTGCACAAAACCAGTTTGCCGTTCTACTGGGCTACTCACACAGTTGGGTAACACCCATATTCACATTATATATGAGCAGAGAACATTCTTGACTATTGCAGCATATTCAGGACCATCCAGAACATGACAGGTTGTTCACAATTCAGCCTGTCGGAATATTTTTCTGCCAAGTTTCCAGAGATTTATACTCCTGGAAATAATATAGTAATTGATGAGTCCTTAATATAAAGGATGGCTTTTGTTCAGGCAGTCCATTGAAAGCAAAAGAGATTGCTATTGCATCAAGTTATACCTGCTGTGTGACAGCTCTTACTGGCTATGTATACAGCTTGAGAGTGAATACAGGGAAGGACTCCACTTTAAACCCTATAGGTTACACTCTAAGCTAAGAGCCATGGGAAAGTCTGTATGAGAACTCTTCCAGCCACTCCTTCACAATGGTTATAACCTTTATGTGGACACCAATTATACAGGAGTAGAGCTGTTCGGCAAGCTGTACAAAGCTGACAGTGTGGCATGCAGTACAGTTTGTTGTTGCCCTCAAGGATTCCTGCAGGAAATAGTTTGTAAGAATTTCCAAAAATCCCAGAGCTTTTCATTGCATTCCAACTGCTCATAGTGAAGTACTCTGATAAGTGTGACCTGTACATGCTCACTACAAATCATGATGAGAATACTGCCCATTGTGGTTTGAGGACAAATGGCTGAAGTTCACAAGCCCACCGGTAAACTTGATTCTAACAAGTACATGGGGGGACTGTGTACCTTGCAAGCTTGGACAGTTTAAACAGGAGGAAGTTGGGTGAGTGCACTGAAAGAACATGAAAGACAAGCTTTCCTGAGTTTCAAAAATCTAGCAGTGGAGGCATTAGTAAAGTTCACCTGGGATGTATGCAGGATTAGACATGACTTTGAAGGAGACAGAGACTTATACTTGTAGGAAAAGCATAGGCGAGGTGTGCTTTCAAAGGGATCTAACATGGGAAGAAGGCAGGTAGTCAAGGTAATATAGATACATATGCCATCACTTCATCTCCACCAACTGACTTTACCCCATCAATGCCACACTCAACCTGACACTGAATTACTCCCTCACTCTACTGACTCCAAGCCACATAGTCGCAACAGGCACCCTCCACCCTCAAACTCCCACCATTTACACACCCTGCCCCTCAAACAGCTTCCCCGGGTCCCCATCCACAGCTCTTTTCAAACACCTGACACACACATTCAAAACATTCAAAACTTCAAAATTCAGCAAAACATAGAAGGAAGAAACAAGAAGGAGAAATAAAGATATTTATCGTTGTTGCACCTCTTTCGAAGGCATACCATTTTGATGAATTCCTAGGTTTTACAGTATTGGCAAATCTTGGAATGTGCCAAAAGAATTTGTGGATGTGTGGTATCACTCAGCTTAACCCATGTAATGTCTTCCTGGAATTGAGTAATGCAAGGCAGCGACTTGGGCTACCTTGTGTCAATCCAGATTTGCCAAGCAGCGCAGGGACATACCAGGTGGCCTTGTACGGCGTGGTAAATTAACTTAAGGATTGCATTGCCCTTGCAGTACCCTTCGTGATGCAAAGACAACACAATCCTTTGATAAATCTGACCCAATTTCTTGTGCCTACTTCAGAAATACTTAGGTTTCCTTGATACTCATTTTTCTCTCTACATATTTCACCATATTAATTGGTCTATTCTTAGAACACAATGAAAAACCATAGTAAGGTGCAGCTCAAGTGTTGGCTCGAGGTACCTTGGGTTTTTGAAGAACCTACTAACCCTATATGTGTTCACAGTCAGAAGCATCTAGTGGACTTAGGGCCACAAGTATGAATATTAGGTTTTGCGACTTGCAAATTGTGAGTCTTAGCCACTCGCAATTTACGACTTGCAAAACCAGATGTACCACAGAGTCAATGACATCATTTGCGATTCCCAATGGGGTCACAAATGACCTATCTCATAAGTATGCATGAGGTAGGTTACAATTTGCGACCCCATTGGGGATGGCTGCCCACAAAGGGATGGTAGCCTGCTGGGGACAGCTGTTCACCATGTCTGTGACTGCTTTTAAATAAAGCAGTTTTTTGTTTTTTTAAATGTAGCCCATTTTCCTTAAAGGAAAACAGGATGCATTTCAAAAACAAAAATTAAATGTTTTCTTTTAATTTTTTCAGAGCAGGCAGTGGTCCATGCGAAAAAATGAAATCAGTGCTAACTGCGATTGTTTTGTGACCTCATTCACAGTCACAAACAAATCATACATCGCACTGTGACTCGCAATTAGGAATGGAAGACCCCTACACGATCACTCTGTAAGCACGCCACTGGGAGCACCAGCACCCAACTCAACCCCAACGCTGTCTTCCTCACTGAAACCTGGATTAACCCCACATTCACTCCCAACATCGCCTCAGCAACTCCAGACAGCCACAAGATAGCACACTGGGATCGCATCAATAAACATGGAGGTGGAATCACCATCATCCACAAAGAAACCATCCGTTTAACCCCTGCCACAGGTGACACCACTCTGATCATGGAACACCTCAATTTCCAATTCCAAATGAATGGAGAAAACACCATCAGAGGCACCCTTACCTACAGACCTCCAAGACCACACCCCGGTTTCTGTGACCCCATCCCCAAATTCATTACCCTGCTCAGCATCAACTCCAAACACTACATTTCCCTCCAAGACCCCTATTTTTACCTCAACAGTCTCAAAGAGCCAACACTGGCAACCTTCTCAAAAACATGAAGAACATCGGCTTCATTGATCTAGTCTATAACCCCACACACAATGAAGTACCCACATTCTACCCCATCTTCACATCCAGCATCAGAGTCAAGTACAGCCATGTCACTAAGCTCACTTGGACAGATCATGCCATTGCCTACTTCATCGTCACAGGATCCCCCAGAATCGCCACCAAGCCTCTCAGCACCTCACACCACGGCTGGAACAAAGTATTAGATAACCAGTGGACCTACACCCTCAAAACCTCCCACCCTAACACTGCAACTGACCTAGAACAGTCTGTGAAGAACGTTGCCACCTGGATCACCAATTGCACCGGCAGAGTCGCCCCCATCAAGCCCACCAAACTCAAGAGACCCACCAAATAGGCAAGTTGGTGCACCACGGGACTGAGAACCTTAAAACATAACTGTAAGCGAATAGAAAGAAAATGCCGCACCAGCAAGGATCCCAGAGTCTGAACCACCTTCAAGCCGTCCCTCAACCAATAGATGAACTACTAAAAAAGATGAAGAGGAGCGCCCTGGCCCACGTAATCAAACCCTGCTCTAACTTCAGCAGCCAATTCTTCAACATCGTCAGAGAGCTCTTCAACCCTTCAGTGACCAAATACATCATCACCCTTTCTCAGTAACTCTGAGACACCCTGGCAGACTTCTTTCACTACATGATCACCACCATCTACAAAAGCAATGAACCGCAATCCACCAACACTGACTCCCTCATCCTTTTTACTCCCACACTTGAAAATCCTGATGCTATCTAGCACCACTTGCTCACTGCCTGGGACCAGCTCACCACACAAAACACCACAGTCGTCATGGACTCTGTCCACTCAGGAGCAACCACAGGTCCCTGTTTCCACCATATTTTAATCTGTGGGAGCAAAATGATCAGCAGCAAGCTCAACACCATCTTCAACTCATTCATAACCACGGCCACCTTTCCTGTAGTATGGGAGCATGCTGAAGTCAAACCCCTTCTCAAGAACCCTTCCATCGACTCTAGTTAACTCAAGAACTAGCATCCCATCTCTCTGCTCCCCTTTACCTCCAAAATCCTTGAAAATGGCATCAACCGCCATCTTACAGAACACCTGTAGATCAACAATTTTCTGTACCCCTCTCAATCCTGATTTCACACAACCCGCAGCATCAAAACTGCCCTTGATCACTGCCACTGATGACATCAGAACCCTCTGGGGAGAAAATTACCGCCCTGATCCTCCTCGACCTCTCAGCAGCATTCAACACCATATCCCACCACAACCTTCTCGAGAAGCTTCCACACATTGGAATCCAACGGGACACCCACAAATGAATCACATCTTTCCTCACTGGCAAAACCTAGAGAATACACTTGCCACCTTTCAAGTTGGAACCCAAGAACATCATCTGCGGCATCCCTCAAAAGAACCTATGGAATGAACATCATATCCTACACAGACGACACCCAGTTCATCATCTCATCAGAAGACCCCTCTACAGTGAAGGCCAACTTCTGCAGGTGCATGAGGGGCATCACCAACTGGATGAATAACAACTGCTTACAAATCAACACAGACAAAACAAAAGTGCTGATCTTCAGGAACACCTCCACTGAAAAAACTCCTGGTGGCTTAACAGCACTCACTCCGACAGTCCACACTTGTATCTTGGCATTATCCTGGACAGCAAGTTCACCATGAAAATCCAGATCAACACAGTCTCTTCCGTCTGCTTCCGCACTCTTCTAAAGCTCTATGAGACCTTCAAATGGCTCCCCATCAACATCAGATGAACCGTCATGCAAGCCCTAGTCACCAGCCAGCTGGACTATGGCAACACACTCAATGTAGGAGCCACCAATCACATCCTAAAGAGACTACACACCACACAGACTTTAGTGACTAGGCTCATCCTCAACTTCCTCAAATCCACTCTCACCCCCCCACTTCAAGAACTTCCACTGACTCCCCATTTAGAAGAGATGTCAATTTAAGATGCTGATCCTCACCTCAAGACCCTTCACAATCGATGACTAGTATACATTTACCACTGTCTGAACTTCCACCAGTCCTCCGGACCCCTGAGCTCTGCTTCCCTCTCTCTCGCACACCCCTTTGCATCTGCTGAAGCAACATTGGAAGATGCTCCTTCTCCTACCTTGTGGCAAAATCCTGGAATGACCTTCAGCTTCACCTACAAACCACATCCTCTCTTCTGGAATTCAGGAAAGGACTTAAGTCCTGGCCAGTCAACTGAACCCTTTAGCAGCTATGTTCTCAGCACCTGAATACCCTCTTGTGTGATTAGCCGTGCTCTATAAATCCAGTTTGGCAGAAAGCAGTTAATAATTCTGGGAAGCAGCTGATCCCTTCACAAAAATATTAAATATTGTGTTGCTTAACTCACTTCCGTCTACTGTACTACTGGAAGGTGTTATTCGATCCTTCATCTTTACATCCATAGTATACAAGAGAGGATTATTTATAGAAGGGTGTGAATGCCCCGCTTAAGTAATAAGCACATTCCTTGTTAGTGTGAACCAATAAAGTTACTAAATAATGTATGATAGCTTGTGTCAGGCTAAAATTAGAGGCAATGTGTAAAATGTTTATGCAGCACTCAAACAGTATTGAAGCGGAAAGAGAACCCAATTTGGGAAGTAGAATAACAATTAATAAATAAAATGACAACAAAACAACAAAAATCCAATCAGTTGAACTAGAGTTTTGAATTTTTTTAAGTTTTAGGTCAAAATAAAAAGCACACAGCTCTACTCATGGCAGACTTGTCATGTGGGTTAAATAAAGGGGCCATGTTAGTCTGGTGGTTAATTCCATGCAAGAGTATCAGCTGGAGAATCGCATTGGCAGCAGCTTGAAGGAGATCATTGCTGGCACAAAGGTATGTCATAACTGGAGCTTTGTGGTGACTGCAGACTCAATGCTTTCTGTTGGGTGTGAAGAGACTTTCACCTTGACTGGAGACTCAGTGATCATTGCTGATGTGAGGAGCCTGCTTGTAGTCAAGAAGAGCCTCTACCCACTGATTTTTCATATAGATTTCTGTTTTGTGGCAGGAGGACTACACTCTGATGCCAATCAAAGGTACAGGACTTGGAGGGGGGCACCTCTTGGAGATCATGACTCACTCCAGCAGAGGTCAGCAGCAGGGATAAGGCAGGTCCAGGTGGTGCTGGTCAGCCAGGCATTCGAAGGGAGACCTCTAGGACTTTTGTGTACCTCTAGCTAAAACAGGAGGTGAGCTAACTGACCCATGGAGTCACATCTGATGATTCTGGGTTCAAGGCAAACTGGTGCAGTCTTCCTTCTTCAGACAGCAAGGCAGTCCTTCTTCTGAATCTTCCACATGTCCAAGAGCGTTTTGATTAGAAGTTCTTAAATACAATGCCACCCCATGCAAGATGGATGTCTCCTTTGACTCACTTTCCCCCTTTTGTGATTATGGCTCCAAACTGTCTATGGTAGCAAATGACAGGCAGTCAAGCCTAGATGTAAGCCACATTTTTCAGTATGGGGCAGGCAGACTCAGAGGTCAGGGAGCGTGTGAGCACAGCCCAACAGGTTACCCCTTCGTAGCTAAGGAAAGGCTGTGTGACTCCTCAGGACATCCTGCTTGGGAGAGGGACACTTAGCTCCACTCCCCTCGCTCTTTTCTCCCATTGTCTGGTAGGAATACACAAAACATGTCAGGAGAGCCAACCACAGGTATGTGACCCTGGACACAGACAGAAAGGCACATTTGGTTGAGATAGAAAAGTATCAAATGTCTAAAAGTGGCACTTTCAGAATAGTAACTTAAAATCCAACTCTACCATTAAAGAGTATTTTAAGTTACAGTTCAGTGGAAGAAGCATTGTTCTATTTGTTCTAAAAATGAAGTTATCAATTATTAAGTGCAATAAGGTAATCCAGTCTATGAGAGACATTGTTTTTTACAAAGAAAAATGGCTTTATGAGTTTTTCACCGTCAAGTCCTAGTTTTTAAATACTATGCACCTTGCTTTGTGAGTCTTCAGGGTCTACTTAATGGTGGCTTGAAGTAATAAAACAGGAAGGGTTAGGCCTGGAAAAGGTTTAGTTAGCAAGGTTGAAATTACAGTTTAATACTGCACAACAGGCTGCATTGGCAGGCCTGAGACATGTTTTACAGTTCTTTCTAGTGGATGTCACAATATGTACTGCAGCCCACTGCCTACTTGGTAGCTTTTAACTTACAATCCATTTGTTTATGTAGTCCCAGATAGTGGGGACGTATAAGTAAATTAAATGTGCCAGTTGGGTGCATACCAATCTTGCCATGTTTAAGGGAGAGAAACACTTTACCACTGGTTAGCAGGGGTAAAGTGCACACAGTGTTAGAGCTGATATAAATGAGTTCAGCAGAAATGGGGAAGTGAAGACAAAAAGTCTGCGGAAATACCATGTTTAAAGTGTCAGCTCTAACATATAATTATTATAATTTTATTCAAATAGTGGTCAGTTTACACAGTGATCTCCACGAAGCTCTGTTTCAAAACTACATGACGTTCATTGCTATCTGGATGAAGAAAAAAGAGCTTTGGATCAATACTTGCTCAACACTTGGTAGCTTAGTAAATGATTAACAAGGCTTAATTATGTTACAGCATTTAATACCACCAAAACACTTAATAAGTAAGAGATACACCACTACAAAAACCAACATCAATTTATACAAATAGAAAATATTTTTAACTTTAAAATTACACCTAAATCACAAAAATCCTATGTAGGGAAACTGCGCAAACTTACAAAATATAATTGAATTTTGGAAGTTTGCACCGCTTTTACATCAACAAATGATGCAAATGTGGCACTAAAAAAGTATAAATCAGTGTGGTAGTAGCCATCTTTGGACTCATTTGAGTCCAAGGTGTAGGAAGTCTGATGATAAAGCATGCTACATCTCGATATGAGCAAGGGTCTTGCTTTTTCCAGATGGATCTCTCCTCAGGTTATGATGAAGAGCTGAAAACTTTTTTTGTGTGTTATGAAGTTTACGCTGGGCGGTCAAAGATTTTGGCTCACATTACCTTTCCCCCCACTTTGTGTATGGTAGCAATTGGTACTTTAGCCAGGGAATGGTACAACATTTTGGACAATCTTAATTCTCACAACTGCAACTATTTGTGGAATCTATTCTCATTCTCGACTCCTTTCAGGCAGGTTATATGGAGTTGTTTGAGAACTACAGCGAAGGATGTGTCTGGGTGTTCTTGAACCTGTCAGAAGCTTTGAATATCATTGACCACTACCTTGCTATGCTTGCAGTAGTAAAATACATCGGTTGAGATGATTTGAACATTAATTGCATATGTTCTTTTCTTACTAATCAAAACATCAATCTTCCTCCTCATATATCCGAAGCTAGATCTATCAATTGTGGTACCCCCCAGGTCCATCGCTTTTACCATTCTTATTTAAAAATTGTGATATACAAATAACCCAATTACAAACTAACATAATATTACATAATCTTTGTAACACCTGATAGAACGAGTCCAATATGTATGTTCCACTTTAGAGAAAAATAACCTTAAGACGTTTGCTCTATGGCCTGTTCTGTATGGTATGGATTATAAAGTAAGCCAGCATATGTATATTTGTTTCTTTTTATACGTTGCAGCCCTATGTAAAGTCTTAAAGTATCTTCTGATGCATGTAACAGAGTATTCAAGTATTTTCTGCTCTGACCTTTAAAAAGCATGCTCGATAAACCCAATCCATCCAGTATCACAATAGGTAAATTACCCGGTCCACCAATAAGTGCTTCTAGGTTTTCCTATCCTTGATTTGATAGCAGATTTCAAACACAATTAAAGGTTAGGTGCTCAACCTACATGCAGACATTTCTACCCTGCCATACAATATTTCCAGGCCAAGTCCTCCCTGAACTTGAATCCAAGACCAGTTACGTCCCTATTTAGGACTCAAAAGCCAGATATAGCCTGGTTCTACTGGCACACTATGTATGGGACTCGTATCTGTGCCATTTCTCTTAAGGAATTATACAAAAAACTGATGGATGAATGATTGATATAATCTCAGCCATGCTATTCTTGGGCTGCATCGCAGTCCACCAGTCTTGGGTCACTTGTGTTCCTGTTCGGGGAAGGCCTCCTTTGGCAGTTCTTGCTGGGCTCTTCCTATTGGACTACGGTCAAGAATAATTTGCGGATGGCTGAGTCCAAACTGAGGTGGCATGGTGTGCAAAGTAACAATGAACTGCTCTGAGAAAAGATCAGTGGCCGAGAATAATTCAAGCATTCCATCAATCACTTTCTGTGTATTTCCCTAGGTGAGATGGGTATGCGCAATCCTGGATTCTGTGCACACTCTCCCCCTGGAAACAAGCTACATCTAATTGATGAGCCCCAATAAGGCGAAGAGCTGTTTTTGGGTTGTTTGTGGTCTAGTTCAGAGAGGAACTGGCGTGGCAGCTTTGGCTGCACTGTTCCCATTGGATCAGTGTCAAGACTGTTTTCCATATGGCTGGTGCCAAACTGATGGGGTCTAAACAAGTGCAGATCAATGATCTATACTGTCAGAGTACACCGAATGGAATGCATGCTTGTGTATCTGAAGGCATGTAAATACTTAAGTGTTGAGGCTTGCTAAGGCTATGGAGAATGATGGCTACACAGGGTGCTCGGTGTGGGCAGGTAAATTGTGAAGGGGTCCAAGAGGGCCATCCTGTGAATGATATCACAATGGATCTCAGAACTCTAGGTCACATAATCAAACGGAGCAACAATTTAGAACGCCTACTGTCAGTGATTGTTAAATTTACAGGACGGGGTAAAGAGAACTGTTTTTCTCTCTACTTTGGCTGGCCGCTTTAATGTTAATGGAATATATAAATATGGCAGAGAAGTTAACATATGAGACAAAGGCTCTTCTTAATGACTGAATCAATATCCAGCCAAATGAATGTACTCTTCACCTAAGAAGAGGCTTTTTTCTGCGTGCCACTCATAATGATACGGGCTGCAGTGTGTCAGAGGCAGAGTCCTTAACAGTTTATGTTTTCTTAGCGCTGTCAGGTCATGCTTTCCGCATTATTTTTTCTGGCAGAGGTGTATGCACAGTATTCCCCAGCTGTCTCATTATCCGGTGTTTATACGCTGGTAATAATAGGTGTCAGTGTTGTTTCACGCATTCCTAATATCTGTAAATGACATTTAATTCACGGAGAAAAACAAACGAAATGCATCCGTCCTAGTGTTCCCTCAGATACACCTAACACATCACAGCAGGAACATTTAACAAGGCCATTGTTTCTCATTTTAGAAAGCAGCAAACATTTGCTAAAATGATGCTTTCCAATTCGAAGAGTAGTTTCACCGGTGACAGATCGTTTTTGGTCACAATTTGGGTGTTTCATTGACACCAACATTCTTTAAGCGCATCTCCTGTGTGGTTTATGCAAATGAAAATGCCTAAATGACCCAACGCAAAATGTTAGCCATTGAATATTCTTGTAAAGTGAGGAAAATATTCAAACTCATCAAAATGTTAACTTTTAAAAACCTCATTACCAATGAAAATGTTAGAAATGTTCATAAATATTTTACATTGTGCTCTGCACAAGAATTCGAAAAACTCCCAGAGACATAATTCCTAATTTTCGCAGTTTAAAATAAACCGAATGGAAAACGCCGATGATTTATTAGGGTGTTAGTTTCATTATCATATTGATCTAACTGTTGTTTTGTTTAAAGTCGAAAAGCTACATATGCCGAAGCCTAAGAGGTGAGAAAGTGGCTGGCAGATCGTCACGGTGACAAAGATGTCGCCATTTGTATAAGTATTTCTGCCCTCATGCATTTTATGTTAGGTATTCTTAGAGCAAGCAGCAAGAGATGAAGCTTGAGTGCTGCACTAATGGCGGGGAAATATATCCGCACCAAAATTACAGGCACTAATCCGTTATGAAAAAATGATCTGGTAATGGCAAAACGCATTTAGGCACGGAGCTTCCCTCAAATTATACAATATCAAGATGTGTAATGGAAGAAACCTGGGATAGAGGAGATGAGTGAAAGAAGGTACTTTCCATCCTTTCAATAGGCCCCATAGAGAGTATTCATTTTAAAAAGATGGTTACTCTCATCCACTGCCAGAGGGTGCCTCCTCATTATCACCGATTACTTAAGAATGAAGTGGGCTCTCTTGGGGGCAGTTAGTGGGATGTATGTTTATCAACCCGCTCACAGTAAGCCACACAAACATAAGTGGTAAGGTTCAATGATTTTATGCATTCAAGCTTGATCCATAATTCCGTTTTTGAACTTTTTTTTTTCGCTGAATTTCATTGGTTTTGTTGTGATGTACTGAATTCGGCCATGTACAATGGGGTTTGGGAGCTGGGCCTGTCCAGGCACTGAGCCCAATTTGCCTCGGGGGTTGAGAGCAGGACTTGACCTGGGGCAGAGCCCTGGCCCAGCCCGCCATGGGCACTCAACCCCGCTGTTTATGGCTGAAAGCCATACGGAGCAAGGGATGACCGCATGGCCTTGCCTGTTGTTGATGCCCAATGGATGGCCTATGGTGCTTGCCCTTTGACCAGGCCTTTTGTATTATTTTTTCAGATTTGTAAATAGTAAACAAGTGCCAGGCCGTGTGTCCAACCCATGCAGCATACGGCCGAATGGTGGGCAAAGTGGTGGTTAGCTTCTGGCTGTGTAGGAGCTAGGCATGTGAAGGCCACCTGCTGTGACCAACAGCTGCTGTGTATGCCCAAGACGATGTGTAACAGGTGTTTGCCTTTCATCTAGAGTGGGACATACGTTCTGGCCAGAGGCGGGGCCCAGAAGCCAACTCCAACTGCAGTTTGGTTGCAGTGCAGCAGGCATCCAACTTCCACTTTGGAAAAGCACAGAAGGGGATGTCCACACACTGAAGGGTGGATCCACGGAATGTGTGAATGTGATTTATGATCCAAAACACCAAAAAATCTATTAAAAAAATAAAAGCTAACGTGAAGTTAACTGTAAGACGTCAACATCTATTTGAACAAACCTTAGAAAGTCACCTACAAAACACAGTTAATGTGAAGTTATGTTCAGGAGATTAAACTCGGAAAACCATTGAAATCTGCAAGGTCTGATTGGGAGCATAATCCATAATTCACACAGCAGCTGTGAAAATCAAAACTTGCCCATCAAATGCAATGCTTATAAACTCACGATATTCATACCAATTAATAAAACATTTTTAGGTGTCTCTGTCAAGGTTGTACGGTAATGTGATATGCAAACATATTTGAAAAATTAATTAAGTCCTTTGCAACTGCATCACTTTTAATTAAGGGTGAGAACAGACGCATTTCATTTGGTGTTTGGATTATGGTTTGCTTGTCTGTTGTGCATGTCATGGATATCAAAGTTAATCATAATTAGGACATCTAGAGTTTTTAGTTTTAATTCATAACCATACCCATACTAATAACTATAGCCATAAAAATATATTAACTGGGGTTTTAGAGGAATTTTATTGTTTCATAATCATGAGTTAAGATATTGCAAACAAAGATTACTGTAACATATATATTATTATATATATATATATATATATAATATATATTAAAGCTAAACCTCTCTGAAGAGATGGAATGACATCCAAACAACATGTGTCAGGGGTTTCTGTTGCTCATTCCAGGTTGGTTTGGATGGTATTTTGCCAGTCCAAAACTGTAATACTGTGCCTGGAGTGGGGAAAGGCTTTTGTCATTTTACAGTTTGGCAAGGTTGGCAATAGGCCAATCTTATGCCTAAAGATTTTGCTGTACAAATGGCAAAATACCTTTTCGCTTTCTAGCTCGGCATGGATGCCACTGAGAGAATCCTACACTTAAAAACTTTGCTAGAAAAACAAACATTTGAGGTGAGCAAATCAAGAGGGTCCCTGTTGTTGCAGGGTGCTCCTTACTGGAGCTGCTCTCCACCTAAACTTTGCAACTACCTAAAGTTCCCTCTTCTGTTTTGCATTATTTATGGACCATTCTAACTCTGAAAGGGTTTTGTTTTGACTTATATTGGGTGCTTCCTTGTGTCAGGACAAAGCTAATCCTCTCTGAAGAGATGTAATGACATCGAAACATATGTCAGGAGTGCTTTTGCTCATTCAAGGTTGGCTTAGATGGTATTTTACCAGCCCAGAGCTGTAATGCTGTGCCTGGAGTGGTGAAAGGCTTTTGTCATTTTACAGCTCGGCAAGGATGGCACCTGGCCAATCCTATGCCTAACGATTTTGCTGTATACATGTCAAAAGATTTTGTTGCTTTGTAGCTCTGCATGGATGGCACTGTGCCAGTCCTATTCTTAAAAAATGTTAAAACGTTGCTAGAAGACACATTTGAGATGAGCAAATCCAGCGTGTAGCTGGTGTTGCAGGGTGCTCCTTAATGGAGCTGCTCTCCACCTAAACTTGGGACCTACTCAGAGTTCTCTCTTCTGTAATACACACACACACATATATATATATATATATATATATATATATATATATATATATATATATATATGTGTGTACTGGAAGATGCAGGATCACAAGAAAACAACAGGCAGCCAGGGCACAAATCTGGATCCCAAAGGATACAAAGAGCCACAAGAAAATGTAATATCCAAGAAAGAAGTGACTCAAACAGATGATCTCACTAAAGAACAAAAATATGTGGAATGTGGAATCAGTGCAGTCCTGAGAACTCTTCAGATATGCAGAAATCAAGTGGTATTGTCAGTGATGTTCAGTCCATCTGGATGAAGTGATTTTAAACTGTACCGTTCCACATTCCAATTGGAATCTTCACTCATGATGCTTTTTGAAAATCCACCAGTGTCAGCTGTGCAGCCACTGAGCAAACCATCTTGTACTACCTGAGGAAGGCGGAAGCTGAAATGTTGTAGTAGAAATATATTTTTGCTCTTTAGTGAGATCATCTGTTTGAGTCACTTCTTTCTTGGATATATATATATATATATATATATATATATATATATATATATATATATATATATATATACATAAATATATATATATATATATATAGTCACTGAAAAACAGAGGCTACAGGAACATTATAGTTAGGTTCTGAATTTCCTCACACAAAACCATAATGTTTCAGGAATCATGGTTATGGTTAACTTAAGTAACTATAACTAGCACTCCAAGGTAACTACAACTTGTGCCCTCATCATGCACAGTTTTCCCATCAATAGTTTTGTTGTAAATGATGCAGTAATAACATTAATGATGCCATAGAAGGTGTCATCAATGATGCAATTTGTGGAGTAATTAGCTGTGCATGGCAAAGGCGCAAGCTATAGTTACCTTAGGGTGCAAGTTATAGTTACTTGACTTAACTCTAGTTATAAATGCTGAATTTCTATGGTTTTGTGCAAAGAAATTCAGAACCTAACTATGTTCCTGTAACCTTAGTTTTTTTCAGTGAAGTTGTATGGTTTTGTATCACTCACAGACATAAATAAACCAAGCACAGTACACAGTCTTCAGCTGTGCACAATGGGGGTTGGCTGGAGGGCCAACCCTCCTGCAGCATGCACCCAAATCCAAGCTGCACACAGCCTTTGGCCATGCGTAGCATAAGGTTGGATGCAATGGGTGTTTTTTTGTTTCAGTTTTTCTCTGGAACTGTGGATCCACCAGTGGATTTGCAGATCTGTGGATCCACTTGTGGATCTGCAGAACCACAGATTGGATGAAAAAATAATAATTGGGCAATTCTTTGCCCATGAAGGGACCCCTCTGTGTATCCTATGGGGTTAAGATATCTGTATCCTGACCCCTTATGTGTTTTTGCACTCATCTTTTTCCACCCCAACCCGATGAAATAAACAAAATGGCAGCTGTAACGTTTCTGTCAGGTTGTGGCCAGCTAATCAGGGCCTTGCTTTTACCTTGGATCTGCGGATCCCCAGATCTATATATTTTGGCCTTAAATTACATCAAAACTACTGAACAGATTTACACCAAACCACAAAAAGAGTAATCTGCGGAACAGGATTTAGCTTCCTGCCAAATTTGGTGTCATTTGGTTCAGCAGTTTAGGCTGTAGGCCTGTCAAAAGACCCTATGGAAAAATTAATGGGTTAAACACACCCTTTTTCTCAGCCCCCACTTGACAGATCACCCCAAAACTTTCAAGACATTAGCTCAACTTACCAAAGTATAAGCTGTGAAGCTTTTGTGAAATTTCATCAAGCGGCATCAAAATTATACATGCAAGACAAAAAATGTTCAGTCTATAGAAACTATTGTTGACCGCCAGTAGGATATATATATATATATATATATATATATATATATAAAGAGAGAGAGAGAGAGAGTGAGAGAATTTGTGAAGTTTTGTTGTCTGAGGAAAAAAACAGAAAATTAGGGGAACTGATTACAATTCGAATGTTTGGGTTTTATTTACATTTTTTAATAGTTTGTCTTAGTAAGTAAGTTAAGTGATTCTCTAGCTGTGGTGTTTAACACATGATTGTGGATTCACCTTACTTGGCACACACTATTTCACACATTTTGCAGATTTCAAGAAAAAAAGTCTTGCTGATTTGCAACCAAATGTTACTGCCAGAGAATGTGCCACATAATGCCACATAACTTGACTTTTTTGCTACTAAATCTGGATAACACTGCCCCCCAAAAAATTCCTTCATTGCTGCATAATATTAATGACTCTGATAATGGCATAGTTGTGTAGACTGTTTTGTGAGCTGGCATGATGATAATGAATACACATTTTACAGGTACTCATTTAATATTTACTATATTTCTAAGTGCCCTATGGAATATGAAGTTTTATACTACTGCATTTTCTTGCAATACAATCACCCAAACACCACTGATGACATTGTTTCAGCCTCATGAATCTTTGTGCTACCACTGTAATCATTGAGATCATGAAAATAAAAAACATATATATTGACCCAGGCTGAAATGCAAATTGTAGATGTATTAGATACATGGCAAAAGCACATTCCACCATTGAGATACCTCATTAGAGTCCTCATTTGATCTAAGACTGTCTGAGGTATGAGTTTACTGTCAGGATATCAAGCACTGGATTCTATGAGCAGTAGGCCAAAAGACAAAGACGCAGTCATGGCTGTCTTGCTCAGACTGGCAGCCAATGATGTCTTTCCTGGTAGGCAGGACTGACTCTAGAGGGTTTCTGGGTTGTTCCGTTAATAAAGATCTAATGCTTCTTTTGGTTCCGAAATACAACATAACAGCTGTCCCTGCAGCTATACATATAGAATAACACATTGCACCAGTGTAATTTTCAAGTAGGCTCATGTCTAATGCTAAATCGCCCCTAAAAGGGAGAAAAGTCAACATCTGGTAACCTTGAAACACCCTGATTAGTTATATTGATTAAGTACTTCAAGCAACATTAAAGTTTCCGATAACCCACTGCAAGTGGTGCACTATGAGGGACATATTTATACTCTGTTTGCGCTGAATTTGAGTATTTGTTTTTTACACACAATCTGTGCAATCTAAACTCCATACTTATATTTTGTTGCTAGACCCATCTAGCATAAAAATATAGGAGTTAACATCGTTTTTTGGATGTGTGAACCCTCCCTTGCATCAATGAGATGCAAGGTAGGTGATCCCATCCAACAAATGACATTATTTAACGCCTGGGTCAGACCAGGCATAAGGGGACCTTTGGCCCATATCCATGGTCAGACACCATGGAATAGGTCCACAGGTGCCCACCCCAAGCCTCAGGAACACTCCCACCCACACCAGAGGGACACCAGAGGATGGGGGACCCCATCCCAGTTCAGTAGGGTAAGTATAGATAAGTATTTTTGATGACATTTTCTAAGTGCCATTGGGGGCCCTAAAATGGGCCCCCTGCCTCGCATTAGGTGCAATGGCCATGCCTAGGGGTCACTGGTCCCCTGTGCTGGCCATTGGGGTGGTGGGCATGACTCCTGTCTTTTATAAACACAGGAGTCATGTGGCATGGATGGTTTTGCGTCAGGAAATGACGCTAGGCTGGTTAACAGCATTTTTATTTTTTGCCTCTAAGCAGTCTAGCGTAATTTTTTAAAGCAAAACCCCCTTCCTACGTACCCCCACACCCACCCGGTTAACGTCATTTTTCGTGATGCTAGCCCAACCTTAGCACCAGCTTGAGGGATTCAATAAATTTGGTGTCCGACTGGCACTTTAGAATGACGTAAGCTGATGCCATACTTTTTGCTGCACAACTGCATTTGCACAGTTTTTCTGTAAAAAGTATACATACATTTAAAAATACTTTATTAGTTAATAAAAAACATAAAACACATTAAAAAAATAAGCCAAGTTAGCAATACCAGGGGTGATCTTGCCCATTCCCCCAAAACCCTCTTCTGTTAACTTACAAAAGCTCCTATATTCAGTGAAATGCAAGTGCAAAGGTGTTGAGTAACATACACATACTAAAAGAAACACCCAGAAACAGTTCTTAGGCAGAAAAATCCTACTACCCCTTTTGACATGGCGTATCACAAATAGGCCCTCATTACAGCCCTGACGGTTGGTGTTAAAGTGGCGGTACTACTGCCAACAGGCTGACGGTAATTACCATCATATTATGACCATGACGGTGAGAACTCAAATAGACAGCCATTTTACCACTCTGACCGCCGGGGCGGAAACAACAGGCACCACGGTGGTAACCACCTACAACCAGACGGAAGTCAATGTTCCATATTAAGACCCTGGAAACCACCACCTTTGCCGGGGCGGTACCAACGACTTCAAAATCCTGGCAGAAACACCGCACAGAAGGGAAAGGACTCTCTGTTGGAGATGCAGGGAACAACCATGCTGCCATAGAGCCCGTGCTGCATGTTTTCCCCTTACTCTTCTGCGTGCTGCTCTACCATGAACACCAATGATGGCAAAGACGACAACGGTGAGTACAGCCGTCTAGCTCTCAAGGGAGGGGGGAGGAAAGAGAGTGACACACACCCACACTCAACACACACACCCCCATCCCAACACCATACACACATACAGATGCAGTACTAAAACATATTTACCCCATACCTCGGATGAATAGTGCAAGGACAACAGGAATTTACTAAAGTGAGTGTAATAAGATCAACACAGTATAAATTATAAATATGCAATGCAACATATATATACAATTGTACAGTTCAAGGAACACTGCCCAGTCCTCAGGGGCCACAGGCCAAAGTCCAAGGCCTCACTTGTCACCTGCATCAACATGGAAAGAACACGGCAGGGGCATCAGTTGGTAAATAGACAGGCACCTCAAGGGGTCAGGGGGCACCTAAGCCAGGAGATGAAACAAGACCACTGGTCCTGGGGGGACCAACATGACCTGTGCATGGTCCTGGGGAGTGCAAGGCCACAGTCTCTCAAGTGGGTGACTTACCCACTTGCTTTGGAGGGGGCAACATGCCCTGAGCTTAGTCCTGGGGAGTGCAAGGCCACAGTCTCTCAAGTGGGTGCCTTGCCCACTTGCTCTGGAGGAGGCAACATGCCCTGTGCTTGGTCTTGGAGAGTGCAACGCCACATTCTCTCAGGTGGGTGACTTGCCCACTTGCTCTGGAGGGGTCAACATGCCCTGTGCTTGGTCCTGGGGAGTGCAAGGCCACAGTCACTCAGGTGGGTGTCTTACCCACTGGTTCTGGAGGGGGCTTAGTGCCCTGTGCTCTTGATTCTGGGGAGGCTGGGGTTGGTGGGTGTCTTACCCACTGGTTCTGGAGGGGGCATTGTGCCCTGTGCTCGTGATCCTGGGGACTATGGGGTCAGTGGGTGTCTTACCCACTTGTTCTGGAGGGGGCATCGTGCCCTGTGCTCTTGATCCTGGGGAGGCTGGGGTTTGTGGGTGTCTTACCCATGGTTCTAGAGGGGTCATTGTGCCCTGAGTTCTTGATCCAGGGGAGTCTGGATTTGGTCGGTGTCTTACCCACTGGTTCTGGAAGGAGCTTCATGCCCTGTGCTCTTGATCCGAGGCTGGGGTTGGTGGGTGTATTACCCACTGGTTCTGGGGGGGCATTGTGCCTTGTGCTCTTGATCCTGGGGAGTGCAAGGTCACAGTCTCTCAGGTGGGTGTCATACCCAATGGATTTGCTGGGGGCAGGCCGCAGAGCAGCCCATGGAGGCAGGACTACATACCGTTCACTGGCGGTGATGGCTGCTCAGTGGTGGTAGTGGTGTTGCTGCTGCTGCTGCTGCAGCCGCTGGTGGGGAGAGGCTCCAGCCCATCCCCTGCAGACTCAGATGGCTGACCACTGGTGGTGGTGGTGCTGCTGATTCTGGTGGGGGGAGTCTCCAGCCCATCCCCTGCAGCCTCAGATGGTGTTGTGAGGTGGATGGCTGTTGGGTGTCTGAGTGCTTGCGTTTGTGGGGGGACAGACACAGTGGGAGAGGACACAGGGGATATGTGCATGGCTGTTGTGGAGGTGTCAGCCAGTGAGGTGTGTGTTCTGCTAGGTGTGGTGGTGATGCTGGTAGTGGATGAGGATATAGTGCATGCAGGTGTGAGTGTAGACGGAACTTGGAGGGAGATGGAAGAGGAGGAAGAGGGGGACGCAATGGAAATTGTGGATGTTGGTGTGTCTGCATCTGGATGGTGTTTGTGTGAGTTCCTGTGGGATGATATGTGGTGCTTGTGTTAGCCTGTGCCACTCTTGTGTATTGTCTTTTGTGAATGCCCGTCTGCCTCTGTGCTTGGGATAGGTTGGGGATGAGGGGAATAGGATTAGGAAGAGGAAGTTGAAGGTGGGAGGGGGGAAACTGAGACAATGGCTGCCATCAAAGAGGAGGCCAGAGCCAGAATAGATCTCTGTCGGGCCGCTAATCCAGAGTGAATGCCCTCCAGGAATGCATTAGTCTGTTGCATCTGGGCTGCCAGCCCCTGGATTGCATTCACAATGGTTGACTGCCCTACAGAGATGGATCTCAGGACGTCAATAGCCTCCTCACTCAGGGCAGCAGGGCTCACTGGGGAAGGGCCTGAGGTGCCTGGGGCGAAGGAGATGCTAACCCTCCTGGGTGAGCAGGCACGGGCAACTTGATGAGGGACTGTTTGGAGGATGGTGCTGGTATGGGGGTTGGCGGCTGTACCTGTAGCTAGTGTGGTCACAGAGGTGTGCACCACTACCAGGGAGCTTCCATCAGAGGAGGTATCTGTGTCATAACTGTTCCCTCCAGTCTCTGCCATGGTGCTCCCCTCACCCTCTGTCTCACTGATGCCCTCACCGTCGGTAGACTCTGCCTCCTGGGTCCTGTGGGATGCCTCTCCCTCCGTCGCCGGTGTCTCTGCTCCTCCGCCAGATGATGCTAATGCACATAAGGACAGGGTGACAAAACAAAAAGGGGGGAAGAGACAAAGGATACACATGGTCAATGGCTGCACCATCACCACCGTTGGCGTACACAGCACCGACACACACAGGGAACCGGTCTACTTAATATGCATTGCACTCCCAGTGATATTGCTAGCCTCTAAGGCATGGGGAGGGGCGCACACTGCCAAATGCTGCACACCTGGGACCCACGCAGCCCTGACCAGTAGTGGATGCCTACAAGCCAGGAAGCAGTATTATCCCTTCAGGACCCTTGCCACCAGGGGACCTACTCTGCAATGTCAGGCCTGGCCTAGGGGCACCCACTGACACACATCCCCCACCCAGATGCCCCCCAACCATGCGTAAGTTGTGATTATGGGGACTGTACTCATCCCTTGTGGCTGCTGTGTTGCCCTCAAGCACCCATCCAGCTCAGGATAGGCCACCACCACTATGCCGGCCATCAGGTGGGCCGGGGTTCGACAGGCACCCCTTCCTCGTTGGGAGGTCATCCCCAGCTGGGCCTCCACCGTTTTCCATGCCCAGCATCTCAGGTCCTCCCACTGTTTGCGACAGTGGGTGCTCCGTCTGCCGCAGACCCCCAGGGTCTGCACCTTCTTGCCAATGGCATGCCATATACCCTTCTTTTGATGGGTGCTGACCTGCAGAGGGAATACACACAGGAAAATAGCATCAGTCAGACAGTCCTGCCTGTTACACTTATAGCCCACCATATTCCTTCACATCACCACTTACACACACATGGCCCAGCACACAACCTGTACGCCGCCCAGGAGACATCCACCCACCCCGCTTACACGAGGCCTTCACACATCACTTCATGCATTCATGCCACATGCACAGTGTACTCACCTGTTGGTCTGGAGGCCCATTCAGCTGTCCGTACTGGGGTAGGACCCCATCCACCAGTCTCTCCAACTCCGCTGAGGTGAAGGCAGGGGCCCTTTCCCCAGTCAAACAGGCCATGGTAGGTTCTAGACACAGGACACAGCAGCACATGCAGTGTAGGTCCTCTCCTGTGGAAGGTCAGGTAGCATGTGTGGAATCAGATAGAAAATGGCGGTCACGTCCATGGTGGTACATACTGTCACCCCCGGCGTACATCACCATTGGCCACTGTAACCCATAAGGCTCAATGTTAACCAATGAGGAGTTACACAGTGGTTCTCGACAACCTCCCGCAACGGTGCACAATGTCAGCGGAATTACCTCACTTCCACCTGTCCCTCCACATAGGACAGACAGATGCCATTTCGGGGGGGCGGGGAAGCCCAGGATAATTACTGCGTTACTGTCTGAATTTAGACATACAGGACAATTCTCACTCACCCATTACAATTTGACATCATGCATTGTACTGTTGTAGCCCCATTGTTCAGTTTGTGACCGGCTCCTCACTCTTTTGTCCCATAGATTGCTACCGCTGCAGATGAATAGGAGATCGAGACATACCCCAGTGTACAGACCCCTGGTGGACTTGGCAACAATGGAGGACAGGCATATAATACTCACCTGTAGACTTGACAGGGCCACAAACACTGAGCTGTGTGCCCAATTGGAGCTTGACCTGATATCTACTATCCGTCACCCCACTGGGATTCCCCCTCTTGTGCCAGTTCAATTAGTGCTCCATTTCCTGGCAACTGGTTATTTCAAAGTGACAGTGGGCTTGGCAGCAGGAATGTCACAGCCAATGTTCTCAATAGTGCTGACCAGAGTGTTGTCTGCCCTGATTAAACACATGTGCAGCTACATTGTATTTCCCCAGGTGGATGATTTGGCCACAGTGTAGGCTGACTTCTATGCAAAGGGATGTATCCCCATCATAATTGGTGTGATTGATGGAACACATATTGCATTTGCCCCCCCCTCCAATCAAAATGAACAGGTGTTCTGAAATCGTAAGAGTTTCCACTCAATGAATGTGCAGATGGTGTGCTTGACGGACCAGTACATCTCCCATATCAATGCTAAGTATCCTGGGTCAGTGCATGATGCCTTTAGCCTGAGGAATAGCAGCATCCCAAATGTGATGGGCTAAGTGTCTTTGTGGTGCCATAGGTGTTGTGTGGGGTGTGTAGGTGAAGGTGTGTTGGGTAATGTGTTTGGGTGTGTTATGTGGGGTACATGAGTGGTGTGTGGCTCTGGTTTTGTCTGTGGTCATGGTGTCTGTCTCGTGCCAATGGTTTGTAGTCATAAAGGGTTGTGGGGAATGTGTGTGTGTGTTTTATAGTGGTGTGGGTGTGGTGTGGGTGTGGTGTGTGTATGGGTGTCAGGTGTGTGTTGTTTGAATTGTCCAATGTGGTGGTGCTTTGTTTGTGTGGTGATTCGTGAGTCATAATGTGCTGGGTGTTGTTCTTTTGGCGTAACGCTGTGTGTTTTGATTCTACCAGTTTATCAGTGACCTTTGGTGTGGCAGAATTGTGTCTGAATGGTGATAGACTGGTGTGTGCGTGTCATAATATGGTGAACTAATATCTGCGGCGGCGGTGGTATGTTGGCACCAGTCAGCATGGCGGTAAGTGGGATTTACCCCCAATGTCATAATGAGGGCCTTAGTCTTTGGAAGCCGAGCTATTGTACTCACAATCCCAGAGTACAGTACCCCATATTAGAAACATCTAAAATCTGGGGGCCTTTCCTAAACAGTGATCCTAGTGTCCATTACGAACTTACATATCACGTTTAGGCTTTACAGACGGAACCTCCTGACATTAAAACAATAATTTGTCAAACTAAAACAACATGATCATAAAACATCTCTATCCCTCACACTCAGTGGCATAGGAAGACAGCCCCTGCTCCTCTGTTAGCACGAGCGAAGGGGTGAAGACAAGGGAAATAAAAATTCTCAGGAACTGAACTAGCCTGATGTTTAACTTTCCATCACTTGGGTCCAATGCTGACATGACCGCTGGCCTACAGGACCGAACTCTTTGAGCGTTAAATTCCCTTCTCAGTAGGTCCCTTCTCTGTCTTTGGAGAACTGGACATATACAGACCACATGGATCAATGTCTCCCTCGTCGTATTGGCCTTAGTCTTTATCTGTTTGAAACATGATAAATAAACACCAGTATTGTGGCACAGGGAGAAAACATTGGTTCCTTCCCAGTAAATTTTCAAAAGTGGCATAGTGTGGCAATGAAGCGTGAGCTCACATCCCTAAGGGTAATATATGTGCTTTTTTATTGGAAATCATTCTTCAAAGTCCACAACCACAAACATATGACAGTCTTAGTGGATTTTAAACGCAGTAAACTGAGAAAAATGTAGGTACCAGAGATAGAACAGGTGGAATTTCATAAACTTACTACCCCCAGAATTTGTTTAGAAAAAATCTTGGAATGTCCTTCCCCTTCAACTACAGACCTCATCCTCTCTTCAGAAATTCAGGAATTGACTCAAGACTTGACCTGGCTGCTCAACCAAACATCTTAGCAGCTATGCTCTCAGGGCCTGGATACACTCTTGGATGATTATCTGTACTCTAAATCCTGCTTGATTGATTGATTGATTTGTTCGAATTTTTTAAAGCGTAGGCCCAGGGGTTAAGAGGGCCTAGCACCTCCTTATGCCACAAAAGGTTAGTTTTCTATGATGCTAATATTGAACAACCAGGTCAAATTCGCTGCACCATATTTACAAAGTGGCGCAATGCATGTATTGCGCCACTTTGTAACTACTTGCGTCACATTATGCCTGTGCCAGGCATAATGTATGTAAAGGGGTGTTCCCCCCTTTGGGGGACCATAGAAATGGTGCAATGGAATCTAAGAGTTTGTACTGTGCCAGTTTTGCTGGCTATTTTTAACACCTGCATAAAGCAGGCGTTAAAAGGGGGCATACCATTGTTTACAATTGGCCCCTATGTACTCTAACGTCACGTTATTGAGAGCTTCATAATGCCTATTTTTAAAGGCTTTAGTATCACTTGTATTATTAGATTTAGAAATATATGTGTTTACTTCTGTTAGAAGGTTATTTTCAAGCTGTCTGGTGAGGGTGATAGTATCCAAGAAGAGTCATGCACAAACTATAAACTCAGAGGAATTTAGGGTTCTCATAGGCCCAAATTTAAGAAGAGCCTAGCACCACCGAGGTCCAAATTAGCATCATTCTTTACGTTAATATGGCGTTAAGTTGGCAAAAACTCTCTGTCCAATTTACAAAGTGGTGCAATGCACGCATTTAGCCACTTTGTAAACCCTTGAGCCACATTACACCACATTGGACAATACAAAATATACACCTGACACTCATACACACACCACACCCACACACCCACACCAATTTCAAACACACACCCATACTACCCACAACCCTTTACGACCCAAAGATTTTGGTAAGTGAGAGAGAGACAAGCCAGGAGCACCCAATGAATCTGAGCAACAAAACACCATCACCCACAGACTATCCACGCACCTCACAGGACACATCTCAACACATCACCCCACATACCCTCAAACATACCACTCACACTACACCCATTACACCCCAAAGACACCCCAGGTTCTCAGAGGAGGAGCTAAGGGTCATGGTGGAGGAAATCATCCAGGTAGAGCCACAGCTATTCTGATCACAGGTGCAGCAGACTTCAATTGCTAGGAAGATGGAGCTATGGCGGAGAGTCGTGGACAGGGTAAACGCCGTGGGACAGCACCCCAGAACAAGGGATGACATCAGGAAGAGGTGGAACAACCTATGGGGGAAGGTGCATTCTGTGGTTGCAAGACTCCAGATTGCTGTACAGAGGACTGGTGGTGGACCCCCACCGCCTCCCCCACAACTAACAACATGGGAGGAGAAAGTCTTGGGGATCATGCATCCTGAGGCCCTGGCAGGAGTAGCAGGAGGACTGGACTCTGATAAGTCAAATCTCTATTACTCTATGGTCCTCCAGACAAACAGGTGAGTATACTGTGAGCATGATGCGTGGGCTATGAATGTATGGATTGCTGTGTGTGTAAGCCTCATGTGGGGGGTCTGAGGGGTCCTGTGCAGAGTGCTGCATGTATGGTGGTCAATGTATGTGCGTAAGGGGATGGGGGATATGTTGGGCCATGAATATAACAGTCTGGACGGTTTGACTAATACTTGTTCTGCTGTATTTTTTCTGCAGGTCAGCGCCCATCAGAAAAAGGGTATTTGGCGTGCCATCGCCAAGGAGGTGCGGACCCTGGAGGTCTTTGACAGTCGGAGCACCAACTGCTGCAAACGGTGGGAGGACCTGCGCCGCTGGGCAAGGAAGACGGTGGAGGCCCAGCTGGGCTGGCCTCCCAATGAGGAAGGGATGGCCATCATACCCTGACCCCCCTGATGTTCTGCATCCTGGTGGTGGCCTGTCTGGAGTTGGATGGGCACTTGAAGGCATCACAGCAGCCACAAGGGGGTGAGTACAGATCCAGAATCATGACTTTGAATGCGTTAAGGTATTACCTGGGTGGGGGATGTGGGCTGTGGGTGCCCCTAGGCCAGGGTGAACATGGCAGGGTATGTTCAATGTTGTGGAAGATCAGATGCACTCCAACCCCAATAATGTTAGTGGGCATCTATTACTGGGCAGGGTCCTGTGGGTTTCAAGTATGCAGCTAATGGCATTAGGCATTGTACTCCATGGGCTGGTGACTAGCATTGTAACTGGTAGTGCATGGCCTAGTGCATAGGGCTGTTCCCTGAGAGTTGTGTACGCCAACGGTAGAATTGTTGCTGGTATTGACCAAATGTATCCTCTGTCTCTCCCCCACTTTTTGTTTTGTCACCCTGTCCTTGTGTGCATTAGCATCATCTGGCAGAGGAGCAGAGGCATCAGCGATGGAGGGAGCTGCATCCCACATGGGCCTGGAGGCCGAATCCACCGATGGTGAGGGCACCAGTGGGATGGAGGGCGAGGGGAGCACCACGATGGAGACAGGATAGGACACTACCGACAGCGACACCTCCTCCGATGGCAGCTCCCTGGTGGCGGCGGACACCTCAGTGGCCACCCCAACTAAATGTACAGCTGTCACCCTCGTACCAGCACCGCCCTCCCATCAGCCCCTCAGCGAGTTTCCCGTGCCAGCTCACCCAGGAGGGTGGGCATCTCCTTCACCCCATGCACCTCAGGCCCTGCCCCAGTCAGCCCTGCTACCCTCAGTGAGGAGGCTATTGACCTGAGATCCCTCTCTGTTGGGCAGTCAACCATACTGAATGCCATCCAGGGTGTAGCAAGGCATTTGCAACAAACAATGCATACCTGAAGGGCATTCACTCTGGTGTGGCAGCCCAACAGAGAGCATTCCAGGCTCTGGCTAAAACACTTATGGCAGCCATTGTCCCTGTCTCTAGACTCCCCCTCCAACTTCCTCTACCCAGTCCCAATCCCCTCAACCCCAGCCTATCCCAAGCACACCTTCAGACCATCAACCACCCAAATCAACACACAGCTGTGGCTCAGGCAAACACAAGCACCACACCTCATCTCAAAAGCACTCACACAAGCACCATCCACATGCAGACACACCAACATCTTCTGCCTCCACTGTGTCCCCCTCCTCCTCCTCGTCCCTCCCAGTAGCATCTCTAATCACACATCCTCATCCACTACCTCCATCACCATCACGCCTATAACTACACAACTCTCACTGGCAGTCACCACTCCCACATCCATGCACACGTCCCCTGTGTCCTCTCCCACTGTGTCTGTGACCCATCATCCCAAAGTACACAAATGCAAGCACACAGACACCCAACAGCCATCCACCTCACAACAGCATCCAGCCCAGGCACCTGCACCCAAAATCAGCAGACACCTCCTACAACCACTCCTTCTTCCTCCACTCCCAAACCTTTACCCTCTTCCCACCCCAGTGTCCCTAAAAAGCTTTTCCTCGCCACCCTTGCCCTATTCCCTACACCTTTCCCCCCATCCTTCACTTTGGGCCAGGGTGGCCAGAGTGGCCAGAACCCTGCCCAGCTCCTCAGCCACCCAGTCCACGGCCACTATGGTTTCTGTAGCTACTGCAGGTATGAGAGGCTCTAAGGAGGCACCCGTCAGCCCAGCCAGTGTGCCAGCACCACCTGCCAAGGCCAAGAAGGTCCCGCTACCTAGCAAGGGCAAGAAGGGGACACCAGCCAGCAAGGGGAAGGAGGCACCACCAGCCAGCAAGAAAAAGACACCAGCTGGCGGAGGCAAGGAGGCACCACCATCTGCCAGGGGCAGGAAGGGGCACACAACACCAGCCATGGCATGTCAGCCATCCGAGGCTGCAGGGGAAGGCCTGGAGGCTACCACCACCACTGCCAGCACTGGCACCTGCACTGCGGCCAGCACCGCCACCTGCACCACATCCAGCACTGGCACATGGACCGCTGCCAGCAACACCACTGCCAGCAGCAGCAGCCTCAGTGGGCAGCCGTCCAAGGCTGCAGGTGAAGGCCTGGAGGCTACCACCACCACTGCCACCACCGCCACCTGTACCGCCCCAAGTACTGCCACCTGCACTGCATCCAGCACCGCCACATGCACCACCGCCAGCAGCACCACTGCCAGCAGCAGCAGCCCCAGTGGGCAGCCGTCTGAGGCTGCAGGTGAAGGCCTTGAGGCTACCACCAACATTGACAGCACCGCCAGCGCAACTGGCATCCACTGAGCAGCCGTCACCGTCGCTGATCAGTGCGTAGTAGTGACTACATGGGCTGCAGTGCATCCTGGCCCCTGCAACACCTGTTGGTGTAACACACAGGTGAGAGACTGTGACCTTGCACCATCCAGGATGAAGCACACTGGGGACAAGGCCCCCTCCAGAACTAGTGGAAAAAGACATCCAGTCAGCCTGTCCTTGCCAGGATGAAGCACACTGGGCACAAGGCCCCCTCCAGAACCAGTGGAAGAAGCCATCCACTAACCCCATCCTTGCCAGGATGAAGCACACTGGGCACAAGGCCCTCTCCAGAACCAGTGGAAGAAGCCATCCACTCAGCCACTCCTTGCCAGGATGAAGCACACTAGGCACAAGATCCCCTCCAGAACCAGTGGAAGAAGCCATCCACTCATCCCATCCTTGCCAGGATGAAGCACACTGGCACAAGGTCCTCTCCATAATCAGTGGAAGAAGCCATCCACTAGAGTGACTGTGGCTTTGCACTCCCCAGGACCAAGCAGTGGGCAAACCACTCACTTGAGAGACTGTGGCCTTGCACTCCCCAGGACCAAGCAGTGGGCATGGAGCCCCCTCCAGGCCAGTGGCCTTGTACCATCTTCTGGCGGAGGTGCCCCCCATTTCCTGTCCCCCTGAGGTGTCTGTGTGTTTTCGACCTGATGCCTCTGCAGTGTTCTCTCCGTATTGAGGCAGGAGTCAAGTGTGGCCTTGGCCTATGTATTTTGGCCCAGTGGGCAACAGACATTTTGGAGTGGGCATTGTCCCTCCTTTGGTACATCTTGTATATATTGTACATACTGTTTCTTGATTCTTGACTGTACTATTACACTCCTTTTACTCCATTCCTTTTGGCCTTACATTATTCCTGAGGGTTGTGGGTGTATATGTAATGTTGTTGCATCTGTTTGTGTGTATGGTGTTGGAGGTGAGGGCGGGGGTGGGGGTGTATCGTGTTGCATGTGTGTCACTCTCTTTTTCCTCCGCCCCTCCCTTGTGTACTAGGTGCAGTACTCACTGTGGTCGTCTTCGCCGGCATTTTTGTTCCTGGTATATGAGAAGGTACACCAGCATTGGGAAGAAGTGCAGCTCGGGCTCCATGGCGTTGTGGTTCTTCCTTGAGTGTCGAGAGGTGAGTCGTTTCCCTTCAAAGTACTGTTTCTGCTCTGCTTTTGATGGCATTGGTACTGCCCCGGAAAGGGTGGTGGATAGGCGTGTTGTGATGCAGTGTGCGGTACATTGTCTTCTGCCTGGCTGTTGGCGGTCACTGCTGCAGTGTTTGTTGCTACCGCCATGGTGGTCGGTGTGTTAAAGTGGCTGTTTGTGTTGGCAGTTTCCGGCATGGTCATGATTCCGATTTTTTTACTGCCGGCCTGTTGGCGGTGCTACCGCTGCTTTATTACTGACTACCAGGGTTGTAATGAGGGCCTATATATGCTATTTTGTATAATTCAATAACGATATCTTTAAAATATTGTAAAAGGTTACACAAACCTAGCAACATATTATATTGTTAATTATTTTATAAATTTTTTGAAAGTGCGCCAGAACCAATGAATGTGAAGAATGTAATATTTCTGCATCCTCTGGATGTAAATGTATTATAAAATATAGTAAATGTTAATATGACATGCCCTTTCCAAATACATTAAGTAATACTTTATATGTTTAAAATGTTTTACACCAACCATCATTAAATGTGTTTTGAGAAATAGTTCATATCTTTATGACTATACATAGTTAATAATATGTTGACATCAATCTCACTTTACTAATGCTTTTATATAAAATGTTGTTATTGTGATTTGTGTGAGTAAACTTTTATGAAATAATTGTCAGTCTAAATGTACTTTAATATATTAAACATCTTTTGCATTCTTATCAGACAAAAATATTCACATTTTGTGATGCATTTAAATATTTTGTACAGTTGTGAAACATACTACAATGATGTATGTTAACATTTTAATGTACACAATTTTTTTTGTTGATTTGTCAGTTAGCGCTTAGTACCACAGAAACGTACCCTTACTGGCCCACATACAGATTCTACTGTTACACTCACATTGAACAACTCATGATTATTTGTGTATTGTCATATTCAAGACTGTTATTTTTATATGAGTTACACACAACCTCTTTAAGTTGAAGTGGCTCATGTTAGGTCCTCCTCTGGTTGGGGCTTCTCATAGGTATCAGAATGTTTCCAGTTGGAATTCCACACAACCTCTCTAAGCTGAAGTGGCCATGTTAGGTCATCCTCTGGCTGGAGTTTTTTATAGGTAACAGAATGTTTCCAGTTAGAGCATGACAACCTTCTAAGGAGCTGGGTGGCAGCCTGCAAACCAGGATTTTGCTCATAAGTGTGCAGCAGCCGTGGAGACTTATAGTGCAAACCCTCTTCTGGTCTGATGGCATGCTAATGTTGCTCACTCAGGCGCTCCATAAGCTAATTGCGTTACAGCACTGGTAACACTGGCAGTGAATAATTAGCCCTTTTTCTTGTGGGTGAATTACACACGCCTGTAGGAAATAATTGTTCAATGTAATGTATAGCAGGCATGCTCATATTCAAACAGTGCCTCACAGCAACAACTATTTATTTTTCCCAAAACATCCCAGGGGTCATCTCTCTAATGTATTATTTTTCTAGGCGTTCTTATTGTGCACCTCCATATATAACCTTCTCATACATTTAGCTATAGCTCACCATCTCCCCATACACTGATTGTATCCCTTACATATTATATAACTTATAGAATATAAAATGACGAGTTATAATAATTTCTCAGAACAGTGCATGTTATAGTGCAGTGCAGTTATAGTTAATGCAATTCGGCAAATTGAAAATGGTGCATATTTTTAAAGTTCTTTTTACCAGTGTGTAAACATATAAATGTAAGTTATAAATATTTTTTTTATTTCTCCAGTCTGTATAGTTTGTTAGGTTTGTTTTGAATAAAACTGTGTTTTAAATCATAGTGTCAAGTGCCATTTAATTTAGTTTTGTTAAATGTAGTGTAATAGAGAGTATAGTAAATTACAGTGTCATATAGTGTAGTGTCATACAGTTTAATGTTGTAGTGTGGAATACAGTGGAGTGGAGTAAGGTGTAGTGGCACTGTGCATAATGGAGTAAAGTGTTATATAGGTGAGTGATGTGTCATATACTAAATTTGAGGATGGCAGAGCGAAGTGGCATGTTTTACAGTAGAGTGTCTTGTCATACAGTTGAGTTGAGCATCATACAGTGGAGTATGATTGTTAGAAATGTTAGAAATTGGGTCTTTGGTTGGCAGTCAGGTTACCCTTGTCCAAGCAAGCCTCACTCCAGTCAGGGTAGAGGAGAATCACCCTCAGCCAACCCCAGCTCACCCCCTTGGTTGCTTGGAAGGAGCAGGCAGGCTTAACTTCAGATATTTAGGTGTAAAGTATTTGTACCAATATACACAGTAACTCAGTGAAAACACTACAAAATGACCCAACCCAGGTTTAGAAAAATATGAAATATTTACCTAAACAAAACAAGACCAAAACAACAAAAATCCAACATACACAAGTCAAGTTATAATTTTAAAAGCAAAAGAGTCTTAAATCCTTTTGTAAATACTGTTAGCATTGAAAAGTACCTGGGTAGCATGAAAATAACCTGCACCGGCGAGTGTGCTTCCAAAAAGGTAAGCGGTGCATCAATTTCTCACTCGCAAGCGAGACTGTGTCATTTCTCCTTCTCCGGTCAGGTTGGCGTGTGTTGTTTTTCCTCTGCGCAGGAGCATGATGCGTTCATCCAGGCAGCACTCGGGTCGGGCAGGCGTTGCGCAGTTTTTCCAAGCCCAGCAAGGTTTCCATCGAAAATCCTGCCGCACGGTGATAGCAAAACCGCGCTGTGTGGGTTGCAATGTTACCAGCCTCCGTTAGTGATGTGGTGCGTCCTTTCTCCAGCCACAAGTGTCGATCTTCCAGCCGCACTGCATGCACTGCCTCGATTTCGGCTGCAGAGCCTGCAGCGCATCGTTTCTTCAGCCGCGTCTCAGATGTTGTGTCGGAAATTTCCCCACATGGCTGTCGGTGCGCGGATTTTCAGTCTTGGTCTGCCAGCTTCACCTGTAAAGGCCCCAGGAACTGGATAGGACACCACTTGGCAGGGCAGGAGTCTCAGCAGAGAGTCCAGGTGCTGACAGGAGAAGTCTTTGATGATCCTGAGACTTCAACAACAGGAGGCAAGCTCAGGACAAGTCCTTGGAGATTTCTTCACAAGCAGGAATGCACAACAAAGTCCAGTCTTTGTCCCCTTTTACCAGGCAGAAACAGCAACTGCAATATAGCTCCTCCAACCACAGTCACAGGCAGGGCACCACTTCTGCTCAGCTCTTTTCCGGGCGGAGGTTCCTCTTGATGTCCAGAAGTGATCTAAAGTCTGTGGTTTTGGGTGCCCTTCTTATACCCATTTTGGCCTTTGAAGTAGGCTTATTTTAAAGAAAAGTCTCTCTTGTTTGTGAAATCCTGCCTTGTCCAGGCCAGGCCCCAGACACACACCAAGGGGTTGGAGCCTACATTGTGTGAGGGCAGGCACAGCCCTTTCAGGTGTAAGTGACCACTCCTCCCCTCCCTCCTAGCACAGATGGCTCATCAGGATATGCAGGCTATACCTCAGCTCCCTTTGTGTCACTGTCTAGAGAGAGGTGCAACCAGTCCAACTGTCAAACTGACCCAAACAGGGAATCCACAAACAGTAAGAGTCACAGAAAATGCTCACTTTCTAAAAGTGGCATTTTCAAACACACAATCTAAAAATCAACTTTACTAAAAGATGTATTTTTTAATTGTGTGCTCAGAGATCCAAAACTCCACATCTCTAGCCGCTCCCAAAGGGAATCTACTCTTTAAGCATATTTAAAGGCAGCCCCCATGTTAACCTATGAGGGGGACAGGCCTTGCAACTGTGAAAACCAAATTTAGCAGTATTTCACTGTTAGGACATATAAAACACATTAGTATATGTTCTACCTTAACCATAAACTGCACCCTGCCCTTGAGGCTACCTAGGGCATACCTTAGGGGTGTCTTACATGTAAGAAAATTGAAGGTTTAGGCCTGGCAAGTGAGTACACTTGCCAAGTCGCATTTGCAGTTTAAAACTGCACACACAGACATTGCAGGGGCAGGTCTGAGCCATGTTTACAGAGCTACGAATGTGGGTGGCACAACCATTGCTGCAGGCCCACTAGTAGTGTTAGAAATGGGGTTTTTGGTTGGCAGTCAGGTTACCCTCTGTCCAAGCAAAAGCCCTCACTCTAGTCAGGGTAAGTCACACACTATCCAAGATTATCCTGTGCCCACCCTCTGGTAGCTTGGCAGGAGCAGTCAGGCTTAACTTAGAAGGCAATGTGTAAAGTATTTGTGCAATAAATCATACAATACCACCATATAGCACCACGAAAATACACCACACAGTGTTTAGAAAAATATATAATATTTATCAGGATAATTGTAGGTCAAAAAGAATAAAGATGCAATGGAAAATTGTAGAACTATCACAGGAAAGTGATATAAAGGGTCTTAAGTCTTTAGAATGTAATAAAGTGTCTTTCAAGCACAAAGTACCTGGTTTCTGGTGGAAAATCTCCTCAGAGGGCCACAGGTGAAGAGATGCGTGGAAAAAGGGGGGGTGTGCGTCGATTTCCTCTCAGCACACACCGACTTGCGTCGTTCTTTTCCACGCGGGGAAGTCGGGCGTCGTTTTCCGGCGCGCAGACAGTCTCTTTTTGTGGATCGCGGGGATTACCAGATGTCCCGGGTCTGTGCGTGGATTCTCCTGTTTGTTTTCCGGCTGCGCGTCGTTCTGCGGGGCTGCGCGTCGAAGTTTCGATCTCACGGTAGGCGTCGCGTCGATTTCTCCTTGGAAGTCGGGCGGCGTTGTCCTTGCGAGGCCGTGCGTCGAAAGTTTGGTCTCACGGCAGGCGTTGCGTCGATTTCTCCTTGGAAGTCGGGCGGCGTTGTCCTTGCGAGGCCGTGCGTCAAAGTTTCGCACTCACGGTAGGCGTCGCGTCGATTTCTCCTGGAAAGTCGGGCGGCTTTGTCCTTGCGAGGTTGTGCGTCGAAGTCTCGATCGTCCCGAGGGCGTCGCGTCGATCAGCGTCGGTGTGCGGCGTTTTTCTCGCCGCGAAACAAGCTGTGCGTCGAAATTTTCGGCGCACGGAGCGTCCAAGTGAAAGGAAGAAGTCTTTTTGGTCCTGAGACTTCAGGGAACAGGAGGCAAGCTCTATCCAAGCCCTTGGAGAGCACTTTCACAGCCAGACAAGAGTTCAGCAAGGCAGCAGGGCAACAGCAAGACAGCAGTCCTTTGTAGAAAGCAGACAGGTGAGTCCTTTGAGCAGCCAGGCAGTTCTTCTTGGCAGGGTGTAGTTTCTGGTTCCGGTTTCTTCTCCAGCAAGTGTCTGATGAGGTAGGGCAGAGGCCCTGTTTTATACCCAAATGTGCCTTTGAAGTGGGGGAGACTTCAAAGAGTGGCTAAGAAGTGCACCAGGTCCCCTTTCAGTTCAATCCTGTCTGCCAGGGTCCCAGTAGGGGGTGTGGCAGTCCTTTGTGTGAGGGTAGGCCCTCCACCCTCCCAGCCCAGGAAGACCCATTCAAAATGCAGATGTATGCAAGTGAGGCTGAGTACCCTGTGTTTGGGGTGTGTCTGAGTGAATGCACAGGGAGCTGTCAACTAAACCTAGCCAGACGTGGATTGTAAGGCACAGAAGGATTTAAGTGCAAAGAAATGCTCACTTTCTAAAAGTGGCATTTCTAGGATAGTAATATTAAATCCGACTTCACCAGTCAGTAGGATTTGGTATTACCATTCTGGCCATACTAAATATGACCTCCCTGCTCCTTTCAGATCAGCAGCTGCCACTTCAACAGTGTATGAGGGCAGCCCCAATGTTAGCCTATGAAGGGAGCAGGTCTCACAGCAGTGCAAAAACGAATTGAGGGTTTTTTACACTACCAGGACATATAACTACCCAGGTACATGTCCTGCCTTTTACCTACACAGCACCCTGCTCTAGGGGATACCCAGGGCACACATTAAGGGTGACTTATATGTAGAAAAAGGGGAGCTCTATGCTTGGCAGGTACTTTTAAATGCCAAGTCGAGGTGGCAGTGAAACTGCCCACACAGGCCTAGCAATGGTAGGCCTGAGACAAGGAAAAGGGGCTACTTAAGTGGGTGGCACAATCCGTGCTGCAGGTCCACTAGTAGCATTTAATCTATAGGCCCTAGGCACCTGGAGTGCACATTACTGGGGACTTATAAGTAGATTAAATAGTTCAATCAGGTATGATCCAAAGTTACCATGTTTACAGAGAGAGAGCATATGCACTTTAGCACTGGTTAGCAGTGGTAAAGTGCGCAGAGTCTAAAAACCAGCAAAAACAGTATCCACAAAGTGGAGGGAGGCAGGCAAAAAGTTAGGGGTGACTACCCTAAGGCTGTCAGGTCTAACATGTGTCCCCCCCAGCTGAAAGTGGGGAGAGCTACCCGACCTCTTGGGAGCTCTCATCGCTAAGGCGGAAGTACCTGGAGAGACCATCAGCATTGGCGTGGTCAACCCCTGGGCGATGTTCCACCGTAAAGTCCATCCCCTGTAGGGAAATGGACCACCTCAAGAGTTTTGGATTCTCAACCCTCATCTGCATGAGCCATCTGAGGGGCCTGTGGTCTGTCTGAACTAGGAAGTGAGTCCCAAACAGGTAGGGTCTCAGCTTCTTCAGTGCCCAGACCACAGCAAAAGCTTCTCTTTCAATGGCACTCCACCTCTGTTCCCGTGGTAATAGTCTTCTGCTAATAAAGACTACCGGTTGATCTCTGCCCTCCTCATTTAGCTGTGCTAGAACTGCCCCTATGCCATGCTCTGAAGCGTCTGTCTGCACGATAAATTCCTGGGAGTAGTCAGGGGCCTTGAGCACGGGGGCCATGCACATGGCTTCCTTCAGGGCGTCAAAGGCTTTCTGACAAGCCTCTGTCCAATTCACCAACCTAGGTTGCTTCTTGGACGTGAGTTCTGTCAAGGGGGACACAATGGTACCATAGCCCTTGACAAACCTGCGGTAGTATCCGGTGAGGCCTAAAAAGGCTCTCACCTCAGTCTGGGTTCGAGGTGGTTGCCAGGCCTTGATAGTTTCGATCTTGGCCTGGAGTGGCTGCACCTTGCCACCACCTACTAGGTGTCCCAAGTACACCACGGAACCCTGCCCAATCTGGCACTTAGTAGCCTTGATGGTCAGGCCTGCCTGTTGCAGGGCCTGAAGCACCTCCTTGAGGTGGAGCAGGTGTTCCTCCCAGCTGGAACTGTAGACAGCTATGTCATCCAGGTAGGCTGCACAGAAGGCATCCTTGCCAGCCAGGACCCCGTTAACCAACCGTTGGAAGGTAGCGGGGGCATTTTTCAATCCAAACGGCATCACCCGGAACTGGTAATGGCCGTCAGGGGTGGAAAAGGCGGACCTTTCCTTAGCCCCCTCAGTCAGGGCGATCTGCCAGTACCCTGAAGTAAGATCAAACGTACTCAGGAACTTGGCAGCGCCTAGCCTGTCCACGAGCTCATCAGCTCGGGGGATGGGGTGAGCATCAGTCCGTGTGACTGAGTTGAGACCCCGGTAGTCCACGCAGAACCGGAGTTCTGGCTTCGCGCCTGGGGCAGTAGCCTTAGGGACCAACACCACTTGTCTGGCCCAGGGACTACTGGACTTCTCAATAACCCCTAGCGTCAACATCTTGGAGACCTCCTCCTTGATGCTGGCCTTCACCTTATCTGACAACCTGTAAATTTTGTTCTTCACAGGGAGACTGTCACCGGTGTCAATATCATGAACACAGAGGTGGGTCAGTCCAGGAGTAAGGGAGAAGAGGGGGGAGAACTGCTCCAACAGCTCATAGCAGTCTCCTTTCTGGTTTAGAGTCAGGGAGTCAGACAGAATGACCCCGCTTACGGACCCATCACCTTCTTGGGCAGAGAGGAGGTCAGGGAGAGGTTCACTCTCCTCTTCCATTCCTTCATCTGTGACCAGAAGCATGTTGATCTCCGACCTCTCAAAATGAGCTTTTAGTCGGTTCACGTGGAGCACCCTTAGGGGGTTCCTAGGGGTTTGGAGGTCCACTAGGTAAGTGGCCTCCCCTTTCCGCTCCTTTATTTCAAATGGGCCAGACCAGCGGTCCTGGAGAGCTCTGGGCTCTACTGGTTCCATTACCCACACTTTGTCTCCAGGTTGAAACTCTACCAGAGTGGCCTTCTGGTCATACCATTGTTTCATCACCTCTTGACTGGCCTCCAGGTTACTTTGGGCCTCTTTCCAGAAGCGGGTCATCTGATTGCGGAGGGCCAACATGTAGCTGACCACGTCCTGAGGGGGTGTCTTTGGAGCGTTCTCCAATCCCTCCTTGACAATGCTTAAGGGTCCCCTGACGGGGTACCCATAGAGAAGCTCAAAGGGACTGAACCCTACCCCCCTCTGGGGGACCTCTCTGTAAGCAAAGAGAAGGCATGGTAAGAGGACGTCCCATTTATGCCTCATGGCCTCAGGGAGGCCACCAATCATGCCTTTCAGGGTCTTGTTGAATCTCTCCACAAGCCCATTAGACTGGGGGTGATAGGGTGTGGTGAACTTGTAGGTTACACCACACGCATCCCACAGATGCTTCATGTACGCGGACATGAAGTTAGTGCCTCTGTCAGACACTATCTCCTTGGGGAATCCCACACGGGTAAATATCCCCATCAGGGTTCTGGCTACCACCGATGCAGTTACGGTCCTCAGAGGGATTGCCTCTGGGTACCGGGTGGCATGGTCCACCAAAACCAGGATAAACCTGTTGCCTAAGGCAGTTTTGGGGTCCAAGGGGCCAACAATGTCGACGCCCACCCTTTCAAAGGGGGTGCCAACGACAGGAAGTGGAATCAGGGGGGTCTTAACCCTCTTTCCTGCTTTACCACTAGCCTGGCAGGTAGGACAAGCCCTGCAGAATTTGTCTGAGTGTGTCCTCATTTTGGGCCAGTGAAAGTGGGTGACAAGCCTGTTGAAGGTCTTGTCTTGTCCCAAATGTCCTGCCAGGGGAATGTCGTGAGCCAGACCCAGTAGGAAGGCTCGGTAACATTGGGGGACCACCAGCACACGTGTTGCCCCAAAGACCGGAACCCTAGGCTCACTGTAGAGGAGATCATTCTCCCAATATAGGTGGTGATTGCCAGAGGCGTCACCTGCTGCCTGGTTTAAGGCTTGTTTCCTCAACCCTTCTAGAGTGGGACACTCTTTCTGCGCCTTGCAAAATTCCTCCCTGGTGGGTCCACCCTCAACCTGCCAGCCAGCAAGCTCAGGTAAGTCACCTAGGGTGGCAATGTCTTCCCCAGTTGGCTCGGGAGTCTCCTCCTCAGGAGCCCCGTCAGCCACTGTGGGAACTTCTGGGGCCCGTTTCCCGCGCCCCTCGTCCCTCCTCTTGGCAGCTCTCTGGGCCATCGTTCCAGGCTCCAGATGCCCTTGACTTCCCTCTCGGTCAGCCATGGACCGGGTGGTCATGCAGACCCACTCAGGTAACCCTAACATCTCCAGGTGAGATCTGAGCTCTACTTCTTTCCAAGCAGTATGCTCTAGATCATTGCCTAACAGACAATCTACAGGCATGGCAGGACTCACAGCTACTTTCAGAGTACCAGAGACCCCCCCCCACTCAAAGGGAACCCGAGCCACCGGTAGGTGACTCTTGCGATTGTCAGCGACTATGACCTGGTGGAATGTATTAGGGATTATCTGCTCTGTGGACACCAGCTGGCTCTTGATAGTAGTCATACTGGCTCCTGTGTCACGCAGAGCCTCCACCTTCTGCCCATCAATGAGGACCCACTGCCGGTACTTGGAAGTATTTTTAGGCATGTGGACCTTGGACATCATTTCTCCTTCTCCCAGGGACACTAGGGAAATCTCTACCTGCTCCCCAAAGCTAGTTGGGTCCATCTCCCCCCCGAGTGCTACACTAGTCAACCCAGGTGCCTGTCCGGTAGTGGACGGTGCCCTCTTGGGGCACTGTGGATCGCCTTTGTAGTGACCATATTGGTAACACTCCATGCATTTGGGGCTAGATTTTCCTGACCTGTCAAATGTCCCTGGCTTTTTCCCAAATTTGGAAAAGGAAGGGTTGCCACCCCCTCCCTGGGAATTCTTTTGGGGGCCTTTAGAGAGTTCCTTATCTGTAAGTTTATCTCCCCCCTCTTTCTTCTGTTGGGAACCCTGACCACCTTTGTGGGAGTCCCCCCCAGGTACCTTTTTGGACACTCTGGTGCTAACCCAGAGGTCCGCCTCCTCAACAAGCTTCCTGGGATCAGTCAGCTTACTATCCACTAGGTGCTGGCGCAAATCGGTATAAGTAACATTAAGCATATGCTCTCTCAGGATCAAGTCATATAAACCTTTATAATCTGCTACTTTGTTGCCCCGCACCCATCCATTCAGTGCCTTACTAGAGAAATCAAAGAAATCTACCCATGTTTGTGTGGTTTGTTTGGTGCTGTCCCTGAACCTCTGACGGTATCCCTCAGGGGTCAGCCCAAACTTGGCAGTTAAAGTGGCTTTCTGGAGTGGGTATGTGTTTTGATCCGGTGGATCCAATGTGAGAAGTGTGTCCCTCCCCAATGGCGGCACATAACCCCACATAGCTACCCCCCATTGCCCTTCAGGAACCTCATGAGCCCTTAGTGCAACTTCATAAGCAGCTAACCATTTACCTATGTCATCTCCCACCACAAAACTGGGCACCACATTTTTGGGTATACGAACCTTCTTTTCTCCAGCAGGTCCTGTCTGTATGCTGCCACCATTATTGCTGGATTCAGACTGTCTTGCCTTGATCTCCAGCTCCTTGAGACTCAGTTCATGAGCCAACAATAGTTTCTTTTCAGCCAACGCTCTTTCAGCTTCCACTTGTTTGGCTGCTCTTTCAGCTTCTGCTTGTTTGGCTGCCCTTTCAGCTTCTGCTTGAATCTGTTTGGCTGTTCTTTCAGCTTCAATCTGTTTGGCTGCTCTTTCAGCCTCAGCTTGTTTGGCTTCTCTTTCTGCCCTCCTCTCCTCCTGTTGTGCCTCAATTTTCAGTTTTGCCATTTGCAATTCGAACTCCCTTTCCTCTCTCCTTTCCTCTGCGGTCAGGCTTTGCATGGAGACACTGCTCCCTGGTCTGGAAGGGTGCACAATTGCAGTGGTAACACCATCCATAGATAGTGAAAATCCTTCTGAGGGGCCATTTTCTGGCTCCTCTTCCTCATCATCCTCTAAATGGGCTTCTGCCCAGGCCCTCAGCGCCACTTGAAAGTCCTCCTTTCTGGAGGCCCCTTGGGTGGGTACCCTTAATGCCCTGCAGAATCCTCTTAGTTGTTTGACCGTGTATGTATCCAACTGGACTAGGTCAAAGTCCCCTGTCTGAGACCCAGTCAGAGACATGTTGAGTGAGGATTTAGTTTTTGAAAATTGTCAGGAAAAAAACGGATTTTCAAAAAGAGATAAAAACCAAGTTGACCTTCAACTGTGGGTAGGTAGTGAAATACTTAGCTACTGTATGTCACTGCACAAATACAAGTCCTATCCTCACCGCTGATCACCAATGTTAGAAATGGGGTTTTTGGTTGGCAGTCAGGTTACCCTCTGTCCAAGCAAAAGCCCTCACTCTAGTCAGGGTAAGTCACACACTATCCAAGATTATCCTGTGCCCACCCTCTGGTAGCTTGGCACGAGCAGTCAGGCTTAACTTAGAAGGCAATGTGTAAAGTATTTGTGCAATAAATCATACAATTCCACCATATAGCACCACGAAAATACACCACACAGTGTTTAGAAAAATATATAATATTTATCAGGATAATTGTAGGTCAAAAAGAATAAAGATGCAATGGAAAATTGTAGAACTATCACAGGAAAGTGATATAAAGGGTCTTAAGTCTTTAGAATGTAATAAAGTGTCTTTCAAGCACAAAGTACCTGGTTTCTGGTGGAAAATCTCCTCAGAGGGCCACAGGTGAAGAGATGCGTGGAAAAAGGGGGGGTGTGCGTCGATTTCCTCTCAGCACACACCGACTTGCGTCGTTCTTTTCCACGCGGGGAAGTCGGGCGTCGTTTTCCGGCGCGCAGACAGTCTCTTTTTGTGGATCGCGGGGATTACCAGATGTCCCGGGTCTGTGCGTGGATTCTCCTGTTTGTTTTCCGGCTGCGCGTCGTTCTGCGGGGCTGCGCGTCGAAGTTTCGATCTCACGGTAGGCGTCGCGTCGATTTCTCCTTGGAAGTCGGGCGGCGTTGTCCTTGCGAGGCCGTGCGTCGAAAGTTTGGTCTCACGGCAGGCGTCGCGTCGATTTCTCCTTGGAAGTCGGGCGGCGTTGTCCTTGCGAGGCCGTGCGTCAAAGTTTCGCACTCACGGTAGGCGTCGCGTCGATTTCTCCTGGAAAGTCGGGCGGCTTTGTCCTTGCGAGGTTGTGCGTCGAAGTCTCGATCGTCCCGAGGGCGTCGCGTCGATCAGCGTCGGTGTGCGGCGTTTTTCTCGCCGCGAAACAAGCTGTGCGTCGAAATTTTCGGCGCACGGAGCGTCCAAGTGAAAGGAAGAAGTCTTTTTGGTCCTGAGACTTCAGGGAACAGGAGGCAAGCTCTATCCAAGCCCTTGGAGAGCACTTTCACAGCCAGACAAGAGTTCAGCAAGGCAGCAGGGCAACAGCAAGACAGCAGTCCTTTGTAGAAAGCAGACAGGTGAGTCCTTTGAGCAGCCAGGCAGTTCTTCTTGGCAGGGTGTAGTTTCTGGTTCCGGTTTCTTCTCCAGCAAGTGTCTGATGAGGTAGGGCAGAGGCCCTGTTTTATACCCAAATGTGCCTTTGAAGTGGGGGAGACTTCAAAGAGTGGCTAAGAAGTGCACCAGGTCCCCTTTCAGTTCAATCCTGTCTGCCAGGGTCCCAGTAGGGGGTGTGGCAGTCCTTTGTGTGAGGGTAGGCCCTCCACCCTCCCAGCCCAGGAAGACCCATTCAAAATGCAGATGTATGCAAGTGAGGCTGAGTACCCTGTGTTTGGGGTGTGTCTGAGTGAATGCACAGGGAGCTGTCAACTAAACCTAGCCAGACGTGGATTGTAAGGCACAGAAGGATTTAAGTGCAAAGAAATGCTCACTTTCTAAAAGTGGCATTTCTAGGATAGTAATATTAAATCCGACTTCACCAGTCAGTAGGATTTGGTATTACCATTCTGGCCATACTAAATATGACCTCCCTGCTCCTTTCAGATCAGCAGCTGCCACTTCAACAGTGTATGAGGGCAGCCCCAATGTTAGCCTATGAAGGGAGCAGGCCTCACAGTAGTGTAAAAACGAATTTAGGAGTTTTACACTACCAGGACATATAACTACCCAGGTACATGTCCTGCCTTTTACCTACACAGCACCCTGCTCTAGGGGATACCCAGGGCACACATTAAGGGTGACTTATATGTAGAAAAAGGGGAGCTCTATGCTTGGCAGGTACTTTTAAATGCCAAGTCGAGGTGGCAGTGAAACTGCCCACACAGGCCTAGCAATGGTAGGCCTGAGACAAGGAAAAGGGGCTACTTAAGTGGGTGGCACAATCCGTGCTGCAGGTCCACTAGTAGCATTTAATCTATAGGCCCTAGGCACCTGGAGTGCACATTACTGGGGACTTATAAGTAGATTAAATAGTTCAATCAGGTATGATCCAAAGTTACCATGTTTACAGAGAGAGAGCATATGCACTTTAGCACTGGTTAGCAGTGGTAAAGTGCGCAGAGTCTAAAAACCAGCAAAAACAGTATCCACAAAGTGGAGGGAGGCAGGCAAAAAGTTAGGGGTGACTACCCTAAGGCTGTCAGGTCTAACAAGTAGCATTTGATTTACAGGACCTGGGCACCTCTAGTGCACTATACTACGGACTTACCAGTAAATCAAATATGCCAATCATGGAAATCCAATCAACATTTTAATTTACACAGAGAGTATCTGCACATTAGCACTGGTTAGCAGTGGCAAAGTGTTCAGAGTTCTAAAGCCAAGAAAAACAGGTCAGAAAAAAACAGGAGGCAGGAGGCAAAAAGATTGGGGATGACTCTGCATAAGGGAAAAAGGTCCAACAATTATCAACTGTAGTGTCGTGGAGTAGGGTGTCATGGAGTGGAGTGTCACTGAGTGACATAGAGTTGAGTAGACTATTGTAGAATGGCAGAGTGGAGTAGAGTGTTGTAAAGTGCAGTGTAGGAGCATACAGTGTAGTATGGTGCAGTACAGTAGCAAAGAGTATAGTAGAGTACATAAGTAATGTAGTATGCAGTGCAGAGTGTAGTAGAGTGTTATAGAATGCAGTTTTATAACGTACAGTGCACTGTTGTAGAGTGGAGATGCATACACTGGAGTGTCATACAGTGGGCTAGACTGTTATGTAGTGTTGTTGAGTGTAGTATCATAGTGCAGAGTGGACTAACTTGTCTTATAGTGTAGTACTGTAGTACAGTACCATGGAGTGTAGTACAGTGTAGTAGCATGGCATACAGTGGAGTAAAGTGTTATAACATGGAGTGGCATGTCGTGCAGTGGAGTGGTATGCTGTGTTATAGAATGTGTGAAACTGTTGTAGAGTGGAGTGCAGTGTAGTGTTATAGAGTGGAGTACAGTGTTGTTCAGTGGAGTGAAGTACAGCAGACTGGAATGTGGTACGGTGTGCCACAGTGGAGTAGCCTATAGTGTTGTAAAGTGTAGTGGCATAGAGAGCTGCTGAGTGGAGCGGCATGCAGTATAGTGGCATACAATGGAATAGTGTAGACTTGAGTGTTGTAGAGAGGAGTGGAGTCCTATGGGTTGCATACAATAGAGTAGCATGCACTGCAGTGACGTACACTGAAGTGGCATAGAGTGAAGTAGTGTACAATAAAGTTGCATATAGAGGAGTGTGATTAACTAGATTGGCATACAATGGAATGGAGTAGAGTGGAATAGTATACAGTGGAGTGTGCTCCAGTGGACCAGCATACAGTGGAGTGCATAAACTGGATTAACATTTAGCGGAATGGTGTACAGTGGATTATCTTAAAGTGAAGTGGTGTACAGGGGAGGTACAGTGAAATAGCGTACAGTAAAGTAAACTGGAGTTGCATACAGTGGTTTTTATTGGAATAGCATACAGTGGAATCGTATTGAGTGCAGTGGCATACAATGGGGTTGTGAGGTAGGGTGGAGTGGGGTACAGTGTAGCAATTTTACAGCTGTGTGAAAGTACCATCTTTCTTGGCATGTTACCCCCAATTTATGCCTGTTTGTCAGTATGTTTTGCCTGTCTCACTGGGATCCTGCTAGCCAGGACCCCAGTGCTCATACTGTGTGGCCTATGTGTGTTGTAGGAATGCTTAACTGTGTCACTGAAGTTCTGCTAACCAGATCTCCAATGCTTATGCTCCCTCTACTTACCAAATTTGTCGCTACACTTTAGTGACTCCATATTACAATTCTGATTGGCACACTGGACCACCCTTTTAAGTCCCTGGTATATGGTATCTAGGTACCCAGGGCATTGGGGTTCCAGGAGATCCCTATGGGCTGCAGCATTTCTTTTGTCACCTATAAGGAGCTCATACAAACCTTTCAACAGGACTGCCACTGCAGCCTGAATAAAATGTTGCCCACACTATTTCACAGCCATTTTCACTGCACTAAAGTAATTTATCAGTCACCTATATGTCTAACCTTCATTTACTGAAGGCTAGGTGCAAAATTATTGTGTGTCAGGGCACCCTTGCACTAGCAAAGGTGTCCCTACGCTGTCCGGGGCCCACTCCCCAGACTTTGTGAATGCGGGGATACCATTATAGGCGTGCACTACATAAATGTCAATACATATATGTAGCTTCACAATGGTAACTCTGAATATGGCCATGTGAGGTGCCTAGTATCATGGAATTGTCCCCCCTATCCAAATCTGGTATTGGGGGCCAATACCATGCACCCTGGAGGCTCTACCATGGAACCCCAGTACTGCCAAACCAGCTCTCTGAGGTTTCCACTGCAGCCCCAGCTGCTGTCACCTCACAGACAGATTTCCTCCCTCCTGGGGAATGAGCAGCTCAATCACAGGAAGGCAGAACAATGCATTTCCTTTAGGATAGGGGTGTTACACCCTCTCCCATTGGAAATAGGTGTTACAGGCATGGGATGTTTAGCCTACCAGAGGCTCTGAAAAATGCTTTGAAGGGCACAAACTATACCTTTGTTGCATAATCCAGTCTACACCTGTTCAGGGACCCCCAACCCCTGCTCTGGTGTGAAACTAGGCAAAGGAAAGTGACCACTCCCCTATCCATCACCATCCCAGGGGTGGTGCCCAGATCTCCTCCAGAGTGTCCTTGACATTAGCCATCTTGGATTCCAAGGTGTGGGGACCCTCTGGAGACCTCAGGTGACATCAGAGACCCCTCCTGATAGGTGCATACCTGGGTAGGTAGCCAATCCCCCTTGCAGGGCTATTTAGGGTCTCTCCTGTGGGTGTTTCCTCAGATTTAGTTAGCAAGATTCCTCAAGGACTCCTCTGCATCCTCTGCTGCAGCTTCTGACCATCGGCTAAATCACAGACTGCTCAAGAAACTGCTGGAACTGCAACCAAGTATCCAGGAGGGCTCCTGGGACCTGCAATTTCAGCTCCAGCCAGCTTTTGCAACGGTTTTCAAGGTGTGCACGCTCTGAGGAATGCCTGTCTTCATCCTGCACCAGAGGAACTGAAGGGATCTCCCGTGGACTGATGAAGTCCCTTCCCTGCTTCTGCAGGCACCCTTCTACGATGACGACCAGTACTCTGGGACTCCTCTCCTGACGATGAGCGTGCTTCCTGGAACACAAGTGGTGGACTGAAGTGACTCAGACTGTCCAGAGGTCCAGCTGTCCAAATTTGGTGGAGGTTAGAACTTGTCTCCCCGTGCTGCAAGAGTACCCCTGTGCACCACACCTTCTGCAGCTCCTTGGACGTCTGTGCACGTCTTCCAAGAATCCTTCCTGGACCCATAACTCAGGTCCCCAGCACTGCATCCAGCAAAACACAGCTCCCTGAGTTGTTCTCCGGTGGTGTGGGACCTTCCAGTGTAGTGCTGTGACGACCGTACTTTGCATCTTCTTTGTCCCCCATGTTCTGGGACTCCTGTGGGTGCTGCCTGGTCTTCTGAGGGCTCTCTAAAGTGCTGAGAGCCCCCTCTGTCTCCTCAGTCCGAGATGAGACCCCCAGATCCCTCATGGGTTGCACCAAGGCTTGTTGGCAGAATACAGCAAGGCAAACAGCCTGCATCCAACAACTCGACGTGGGACATCTCCTGCACCAAGCAGGAACCCGCAGCCATCTTCTTTGGGGCTCTTCTGTACTTTTCTTCTGACCAGAGAATCCACTTTTGCAGCTTCTTCTAGGTTGGCAGGGTCTCCTGTCCTTCCTGGACTCTTCTCCTACTTCTGGACTTGGTCTTCTCTCACCACAGGTCTTCAGGTCCAGGAATCCATTGTTTGTTGCTTGCAGTCTTGCTTGGTTCTTGCAAAATCCTTTATCATGACTTGTAGTGTGTCCTGAGGAAACTTGCTGTAGTTTACTCCTGCTTTCCAGGGCTCTGGGGTGGGGTACTTTGCTTACCTTTGGTGTTTTCCTACACTCCCAGTGCCCTTCTACACACTACACTTGCCTGGGGGAAATTCGACATTCGCATTCCATTATTTTAGTATATGGTTTGTGTTGCCCCTAGGCCCATTGCAATCTATTGTATTTTCTACTGTTTGCACTATTCTATGACTGTTTACTTACCTGATTTTGGTTACTAGTGTATATATTGTGTGTAATACTTGCCTCCAGAAGGAGTATTGTCTCTAAGATATTTTTGGCCTTGTGTCACTAAAATAAAGTACCTTTATTTTTGGTAACACTGAGTATTGCCTTTTATTGTGTATAAGTACTGTGTAACTATAGTGGTATTGCAGGAGCTGTGCATGTCTCCTAGTTCAGCCTAAGCTACTCTGCTACAGCCACATCTAGACAGCCTAAGCTGCTAGAACACTGCCTACATTTCACTAATAAGGGATAACTGGACCTGGTATAAGGTGTAAGTACCTTAGTTACCCACTACAAACTAGGCCAGCCTCCTACTACAGCAGAGTAGGATACGGTGGAATTAGGTGGAGTGGAGTGACATACGGTTGAATAGTGTAGAGTTGAGTGGCAAAGGATGTAGTTAGTAATAGTGTAATACTGTATATAGGAGTGGCATAGAATGGAGTGGGGCCCAAAATGAGTTCTGTAGAGGGGATCAGCATAAAGTGCAGTGACATAGAGAGAAATAAAATACAATTGAGTGTCAAGGGTCGTAGTGTTGAGTTGAGTGGCTTATATTAGATCAGCATACTGTGGAGTAGCAAAGAGTGGAGTGGTGTAGAATAGAGTTTGGTAGAGTGCAATAGTGTACAATGGTGTAGCCCAGAGTGCAGTGACATAGAGTGGTGTGGCATAAAGTGGAGTGAGGTGAAGTGGAGTGGCATACAATAGAATGTAGTTGAGGGAAAAGGTATAGAGTGGAATAGCATTTAGTGGAGTGGCATAGACTGGAGTGGTGTATTATGGAATGACAGATACTAGAGTGGCATACAAAGGAATAGCAAGCACTACAGATGTATACACTGAAATAGCGTACAATGGAGTAGTGAATTTCCAAAATGGGCACAATATAAGATGTTAAGAAGAAGTGGTTATTTGCACATCTTTGAATTTAGGGGTCCCCATATTAGCATGTGAATTACAGTGCATTTCTCAAATATACTTCTTTATTACACGCTGCCTTACATTTTGAAGGAGAAAATGTAGAGAAAGACAATAGGCAGTAACACTTGTTCTTCTATTCTGTGTTTCTTCATGTCTCCTGATAGAAATGGTACCTCACTTGTGTGGGTAGGCCTAGTGCTCGCGACAGGAAACGAACCAAAAAGTAACATGGATACGTCACATTTTTACACTGAAATCTGACTTGTTTTTTGGAAAGTGCCTAGCTGTGGATTTTGGCTTCTAGCTCAGCCGGCACCTAGGGAAACCTAGCAAACCTATAGATTTTTTGAAACTAGACACCTAGGGGAATCCAGGATGGTGTGACTTGTGGGGCTTTCACTGGGTTCTGTCTCTCACAATCCTTTGCAAACCTCAAAATGTGGCAAAAAATACTTTCACATTCCGGTCTTGGAAAGTTCTGAATCTGAGGGGAGCCACAAACTTCCTTCCACCCAGCTTTCCCTCAAATCTCCTGATAAAAATGGTACCTCAGTAGTGTAGGTAGGCCTAGTACCCGCGACAGGAAACGCCCCTAATGCAACATGGACACATCAAATTTTTACATTGAAAAAGGACTTTTTGTTTTTTAAGGTTCTAGCTCTGAATTTTGGCCTGTAGCTTAGCAGGCACTTATGGGAACCTACCAAACCCACACATTTTTCAAAACTAGACACCCTAGGGAACCCAAGATCGGGTGACTTATCAGGCTCTCACCAGGTTCTGTTACCCAGAATCCTTTGCAAACCTCAAAATTTGGCAACAAAATACTTTTTCTTCACATTTCGGAGATGGAGAGTTCAGGAATCTGAGGGAAGCCACAAATTTCCTTCCACCCAGCATTCCCTCAAGTCTCCCGATAAAAATGGTACCTCACTTGTGTGGGTAGGCTAGTATCCACAACAGGAATGGATCACACAAGCGCCAATGGTAGTCCTTGCATGAGGGCTACTGTTAACCCTGGAGTGATCCATTCTTGACACAGGCACTATGCACAGGCACACAAGTGGGGTTGTGTTTTTATCAGGACAAGTGGAGAAACACTGCGTGGTAGGAATTGTGTGGATCCCTTCACATTCCTGTAGTTTCTGTTATGAATAGCAAGGAAAAATAGTGTTTTTAATCAATGTTTCACTTTTGCAGAGTATTCTGGGTAAGAAAACTTTGTGAAATCCAAACATGCCACACTTCCATGGACTGCCCCAGGTGTCTAGTTTTCAGAAATGTCTGGGTTTGGTAGGTTTCCCTATATGGCCCCCGAGCCCAGGACCCAATACTCAGGTGACTATCTAACAAAATCGGGCTGTTTTGTGGGAGGTAATTTTGATGTCTCTACAATCTATTTAAGATACTTCCTTTTTTCGGTCACTTGCCCACACACCAAAGTGAGACTATGTTTTTCTCTGGACACTTAGTGGAATGCTGGGTGGCAGAACATTTGTGGCTACCTGCAGATTCCAGGTCCTCCACTCACTGAAATGCAAGGCAAAAGTGTTCTTTAAGCAAAGTTTGTTATTTCAAGGGGATTCTGGGCGAAGGAAAACTGGTGAGAGCCACGCAAGTCCTGCACCCTTGGACTCCCCTGGTACTAGTATGTTAAAGTTAATCCACTACTCATACTGGTCGGTTTTAACACCTCCAGAAATTATGGTTTCAAAGCATGAATACTCAAAGTATGTGAATATTGAAACCAAGCCTTCTGAAGGTGGGCCATAAAGCCTCATGCAGGCACCCATCTATTTATGGTCCATTCATGCACAACGAACAACCCTTTCATACCGCCGGCCATGGGCCCAATCGAACTAATCACTGCACTCACATTAACTTACCGCTGACAGACAAGGGCCCATCACATTCATACGCCACATGACGGAATAAGTTTGACTACATTTTACCACCTGTCAAGTAACCGCCTCCTTTTTCCTGAACATTACCGAAGGCATGCGTAATGAACCTTTACTAATGACTCCCATGTCAGCCACCCGAGGCTCAGGAAGCCTTTCATGCGCCTTTAGCTCACTCACTCTGCTAAATCCAACTCCTTCCAGTTTGTGAATGCAAGTTGGGGGTGTCTGAGTTTGCCGTACAAAGTGACTCCTCGAACCGAGTGAGCATAACTACCTTTGAAATGCTGGGGAATTCTTGCGATTTTCCCTAAAGAGAAGGTAAGAGGCTATGAAAATGGCCAGTGTTTGGCACACAGGGGAGTCCTTGAGAACATAGAATATGCCCAGCCAACATTATGTGCAGTGCTGTGACTGTAATGCACTTATAATACAGCAAATAGAATATCTACTAAGTTCTGATGGAGGATGAACATGAAAAACAGGTCAAACACTAACCCATACGTGTCACTGTCATTCAGTGCTGGGATGACACCAATGGGTTTGAATCCATAGGTGTAGATGATGTACATCTGTACTAACTTTACTATCTGCCTTCTATCTGTGCAATATCCCTGTGAAGGCACACATATCAAAAGCTTTCCTTACCCATTCATGTCTCTGTCCTCATCAAAGTCCTGACTAATCCTGTATAATTGCCAAGTGAACCCATACTAATTTGTGGTTGCAAGTTGGGGGTGTCCTACTAGGCCTTGGGAGTCCTATTCCGTGAACTGATCAACCATATCTAGCATTGAAACTAAGGCAGATATGCTGGTGAAGAAATCCTAAGGTCTCTAAAGTAAAAAGTCAAACAAAAATCCTGTGGGACTCCTTCACCAACACTTTTAATTTTGCTTTGACATTGAAGCTACAAATTGAGTTTGCACACCTTCAAACAAGTAGAAACTTTGGTGAATATGTCTGAAAGGACATTTGTTTGACTTATTACACTTACTCTGGTTCTCGTTGGCAATCATGGTGGTCCTTGTGTAGCATACATAAGTCCCCTAACAAGAACTTCAAAATTCAGTCATGCCTTTAACATTTTGCCACACAGGGAACTCAGTGACAATGTGGCATATGTTCTGTCCACTAGCTTGGCAGTGTGGGGACTATAATGCACATTAATTGAACAGAACCCCTACCACGTTCTGACGCTGGACATAGGTCTCAAGCAGGCCATAAGGAAGTCCATGATTTCCTAAGTAGATGAAGTAAAATTCTGTGGCTGCTTGCCTAACGCAGCAGTGATCCATGGACGTTCATTATCCATGTACAGCCACTAAAAGGATTACCCAACGGCAGGACCCCCTAAATCGGTTTCCCAGAACTTTGCTTTAGTAAGATACAATGTAAAGCAAGTAGGGACACAGAGACCTGATTGAGAAGGGCACTGGGGACAGTAATACCGACTCTCCTACCGCTTTCCATGCTTCGAGCACACTTTACAGCGACGACATGGATGATCCTTTTTGGGTGTTTTAGGAATGCGATCAGCAAAGTGTTGCTCCTGCAGCCTTGCCACATCCTCCAGAACATATGAGGTGGAGGCTGCTGCTTCTTCTGTAATAGCAGTGAGGCTTTCAATTGCAGACAACAGGAAGTCAAGGAAGGTCATGATTCTTCCTGTGGTTGTCTGACGATAAACAACATACGCATTGTATGTTACCATCTGAATCAGGTGGGTAAACAGTTTCTTGTACCAAATGCAAGTTTTCCGACATGCATTGCATGGTTGAAGAACCTGGTTGTTCTTGTCCACTCCGCCCATGTACTTAATGTAATCAAGTATACAGATGGGCTTGTGGACTTCGGCCATCTGACCCCAAACCATGATGGGGGAAGTGTTCTCATCATGAATTGTAGTGAACACGTATGCATCATGCCTATCCAAGAACTTGACTGCGAGCAGTTTGTTGGAATGCAACGCAGTTCTCTGGGATTTCTGGAGCTTGTTGCAAACAAGCTCCTATGGGAATCCTTTATAGTTACAATGAACTTACCACAGTCTAGGCCGGCTTTGTTGAGCTCACTGAACAGCTCTACTCCTGTCTAGAAATTGTCCACATAAAGGTTATAACCTTTGTGAAGGAGTGACTGTACAAGCTCCCACACAATCTTACCTGTGACCCCTAACGCAGGAGGGTAATCTACAGGGTTTAGGGCAGAGTCCTTTCCTGTATACACTCTCAAGCTGTACTCATAGCCAGAAGAGCTCTCACACAGCCATAGAGAGCACTTTTGCTTGCAATGTACTGTCTGAACAGCAAACGTCCTTTGTACAGAATCAAGGACTCATCTACTGCTATATTCTTTCCAGGAGTATAGATCTCTGGAAACCTGGCAGACAAATGTTCAACGACAGGCTGAATTTTGAACAACCTGTCATGGCCTGAATGGTCCTAGGGCAATGCAGCAGAATTGTCACTGAAATGCAGCATGCACTGCAGTAGCAAAACAAATCTATGTATGGTGCAGAGATGGGGTTACCCAAACCAAGCTAGTCGTCCAGTAGGACTGCAGGGTGGGTGTCTGCACTAACCCCATTTTGAGTGTAAATCCCCAAAATATCTTCAACTCTGCCAGCGAAGTGGGAGTCCACTGGTGTGCCCTAGAACGGGGCCCTAGAGTGCCTCCATGCTCCTTCTAAAATTGGTCTGCACGCAAATTTGTTTGCTGCACAATTTCCTGAAGGAAGTCAACATACAAAAATAGATGGATGAATTTGACTGGCAAAAAGTTGGCCCTATCGACTTTACATCCAGCATGAGCAGTAAAAGATGGAATTTGGGGCTGAACTAAATTGGGGGGGCTGCCAAGAGAGCACTCTCTCTGTGCTTGCCGCCGCACAGACCTGCTCTCTGGGTTGGGCTAACCCACTATTATCTCGCTGCACAGACTGTGCTTGTGATGGGACAGCACGACTTTTGAGATATTTTGTCTTGTTACATATATATATCGCTATACAAATATATATATATATATATATATATATATATATAGAGAGAGAGAGAGAGGGAGAGAGAGAGAGAGACTGACTCTCTACATCACTTTTTTTATACATGTGAGCTTTCCATGGGTCCGATCGTGACCCTATAGCAAAGCATACATGTACAAAACCAGCATTTGCAATACAATGGGTATCACGTTTGCTCGAGTTAAAGCTATTAGCATTGTAAACTCCTAGCTGGACTTTTCTTGTCACATAAACTGAAAAGTAAAACTGTTTCACATAACTGAGCTAACGGCCGCTATAAGAGCAAAGCAAACACACAAAAGAAAACAGAAGTTCGCTCGCAGTGAAACGTATCGGCAAAAGTGCAATTATCCATGTAACTGGCAAAAGTGCAGTTATCCATGCACCTATGTATGACTTTCACTAATTAAATCAAGCTAATTTTAAAAGGCAAGCCCACGAAAAAACAAACTAACACGACGTGGCTAAAAGCCCACAGACAGATTACAGCAGGGACAGAGCGCTTTGCGCTCGACCCTAAAAATGCCCCCATAGGGTGGCAGCCAAAGTGCTGACCCCGACATTTTCATTTTTTTTTTTATATTCCCTGGGGGGATGAAATCGCCACCCCTAGGGAAAAATATATGTTTTTTTAAATTATAAATATTGGCCCCTGAAGTCGTCCCGTGTAAGAAGGGTCGCCCCACAATTTTGTTGTTTAAAAAATAAATAATAATAACATTAACTTTACTATCTGGGGCTTGGCGTGCTGACATACGAATCGGGCGGGTGGGGGCAAGAGAGACGCAGAAGTCCTTCCACGTCTCCCGGAGGGCCGACACCCAGACTAATGGGGTTATATCATTGAAAAAGAATTATCTTATCCAATTAATGCTAATTCATTTTATCAAAAAGGCAAGACAAATCACTATGTCTGTCATCTATCTGAACATGAGAATTGTTTCCCATATAGCATTTTCAGCAGTGAAATGCACCAATAATATTATATCATAATTGCACCTATAATGTTCATAGCATGTACATCATATATTGATTATAGTTGCCAAAAGTTATGGATCCAGAAAACGTAGATGAAGTTGCCATCCATTGCAGTTCAGTAACGTCCAACATTATAGGTGCAAGCATCAATTTTAGCTGCGAAGCTAGGGGAAGGCTGTTTATCAGCTGCATTGCAGATGGCGCATCGTATATTTCCCCACACTGCATTCTGTGTGTGGATTTTTAGCTTTTGTTCTGACAACTTCACCTTTCAAGGGACTGGATAGGGTACCACTTGGCAGGGCTGGAGTCCAGGTGTTGGCAAAGAAAATCTTTTGATGGCACTGAAGGCGAGCTCAGTTCAAGGTCTTCACAAGCAGGAATATACCACAAAGTCAAGTCTTTGTCCCCTTTCATAGCCCATAAAGCACAGTCACAGGTATACTTCTCATCAGCTCTTCAGATCTCCACCTTGCAGAGGTTCCTATTGAATCCAGAAGTGATCTTGAAGTAACCTAACGTCTGGGGTTTTGGGTTCACTACTTATAACCCTTTCCACCTTTGAAGTTGGTAAATTTCAAAGGGAAGTCTCTCTTGCTTGCAAGATCCTGCCTTGCCCAGGCCAGGCCCAAGACACACACCAGGGGTTTGGAGACTGCATTGTGAGAGGGCAGGCATGGCCCATTCAGGTATAAGTGACCCCTCCTCCCTCCACTCTAGCACAGATGTCTCATCAGGATATGTAGGATACACTCCAGCACCCTTTGACTCACTGTCTAGAGGGGATTCACAAACAGTCAAACTGCCAAACTGACTCAGAAAGGCAATTCACAAATAGGTAGAATCACAGAATGTTTTAAGCAAAAAAAAATGCCTACTTTATAAAAATGACATTTTCAAACTAACAATCTAAAAACCAACTTCACAAAAAGATATATTTTTAAATTGTGAATTCAGAGACCCCAAACTCCATATTTCTATCTGCTCGCAAAGGAAATCTACACTTTAATACTATTTAAAGGCAGCCCCATGTTAACATATGAGAGAGATAGGCTTTGTCACTGTGAAGACTAAATTTAGTAGTATTTCACTGTTAGGACATGTAACACATCAGTACATGTCCCACCTTTAAATTACCCTGTACCCCACCCCTGGGGCTACCTAGGGCCTACCTTAGGGGTGCTGTACATGTATGAAAAGGGAAGGTTTAGGCCTGGCAAGTGGGTACACTTGCCAAGTTGAATTGGCAGTTTACAACTGCACACACAAACACTGCAGTGGCAGGTCTGAGGCAGGAACTTAGGGGCATATTCATACTCTGTTTGCGCCGAATGTGGGTCAAACATTTTGACGCACATTCGGTGCAAACCGTGCACCATATTTAAACTTTACACCCGAGCCCGCGAACGCCAAAATTCTGCTGTGTGCGTCATTTTCTAGATGTGGGAAACCACCTTGCGTTAATGACATGCAAGGTAGGTGTTCCCATCCAAAAAATGACTTAAACACCCGTGCGCCTTATTTATCCAATTGCCCAAAAATCCCGCACAGCCAGGAGGCGGGGTCGGAAAATGACACACAGCCCGATTTGCCTAAAAAAATAACGCCTGGGTCAGGGCAGGCGTTAAAACAGGGCAAACACACCTGTACTTAATGAAAACACAAGGAAGCAACGGCAGAGCTCCAAAAGGAAGCCTTGAAGGTGCTTTTCATCCAGCATGCATGCAAACGCAGAGCACAGGACCAACAACAGCAGCTTCCACAACACCAGCAGGGACCCCAAGGGCAATGCAGAAGGGCAATTCCGCACCAGGACAACCCTTCTGGGACTCCGCCAACAAGACATCATCCAGAGGTACAGGCTCAACTGGCAAGCCATTCAGCAGCTGCTGGGCAACTTTGAGCCACCGTTGGCACCCAGTTTGCAGACACCTGCACCATTCCACCAGAAACCAAGCTGCTAGCTGTACTCCACCTGTTGGCAAGTGGCTCCTTTCAAACCACTAGTGCCCTGGTTGCCGGGATCTCACAGCCCTTATTCTCCGCCTTCCTTCCCAAGGTACTGGATGCTATCATCTTCCTCACACCCTGCCACATCAGCTTCCCCAACACACATCAGAAGCAGCAGGAGACAAAACAGGGGTTTTACCAAATTAATGGATTCCCACACGTGCTTGGTGCCATTGACTGCACACATGTACTCCTTGTGCCACCTGCTGCAACCGAACATCTATACCGCAACAGAAAGCACACACACTAAATCAATATGCAGGCCATTGTCGATCACCGGGGATTGATCACCAACATTGTGGCAAAGTATCCTGGGAGTGTACATGATTCATTCATCTTCCGTCACTGCACCATCAATCAATACTTCCAGGATGGACGATATGGAAATGGCCCACTTGTTGGTAAGTACCGAAACCCAGTTATATACACACAGCACAGCAACCCTCTAGGACACACAACACATGCACCACGACATCCACAAGTGGCCAGGAAGACAATGAGGTTATGACACCGCTAGGCATGTTTGATATCCTCGCCCAATGGGATACACACCTATGGACAAATGGCAGTACGAAATAGCAACAGATGCCACTCCACAGACAAAAGGGGACAAGTTAAAACAACACAATGACAATTACATGGCCTCAACTGGCAGTACAATTGGGAAGATTGATCTTTCAATATCAGATCAATAACACTCAATCAAACACCCTTCCAACCAATATGTACTGTGTAAGGGGTGTGTAATGTGTAATGCTGCAGGTCAAACACCATGACACACATAGCATGATGATTACTACAATGAAGGTAACATGCAAACATTGAGGCTGTACCAGTATCTCACATCATTCCTGCTCTCACATTGCCCACTACCCAATAAGCAAGTAGACTGTGCGAAGAACACATATTGATGGGACAATATTGAAAGTCCACATTCCTATACATACACTTTAAGACAAATTCACGCACACACAACAGATGTACAGGCACACGGACCTTATGACAGCCAAAATGACAACCTCACAACCAAGTTAGCCATCTGAATTAGAACATGCTCAGTAGTATAGGTACACGTTACAACCTGAGTCGACTTGGCAAGGGCAGAGAAATAGGTCTGCAGTGAACTTGTCACACATGTGAAATTAGTGCATAGTCAATTGTCAACACGCCAGTGCTGACAATGTACGGAGATGCATTGTACGTTGTCACCTAGCCAAATCTAAGGGTCTCACTGATGTTTCAATTATTCTATTGCACATTGAAATTGGATGGGATGTCCAGGGTATATTGATGCAACTGTGTTACCACCACTGTGGAATTGATTCTGTGTATGGAAGTATCATCTCACCCCCAGTTAAGTCACAGGGTCACCTCTTTCACATGACATAATGCAAGGGAGTACACACTGTACTGCAACTCTACAAACATACTGCTGACATCTGGTCAAACACCCGTTCAGATAAGGAACAAACCCAATGCTGATGGTACATCCTAGAAGCCTAGGATTCCACCCAATAACACAAACAGAGATGAGTCACAGACAACACAAGAGAACAACTGCCATGCTAATTGATAATTATGGTGCAAGCTACATCAACATGTTCTCACTTATTTTCTCTTTCAGCTGATCAGGGGTATGGGATCCAGCCATGGATCATGACCCCATTTGCAAACCCAATCACTGCAGCAGAGCGTGCCTATAATGAGGCACATAGGAGGACACGCACCATAGTCGAGAGGACCTTTGGCATCCTGAAGTCAAGATTCAGGTGCCTCGACATCACTGGATGCAGCTTCCTATACTCACCTGAAATGGTGTGCAAATAATTTTGACCTGTGCCATCCTGCACAACATATGTGTAAGAAGGAACATTGCCCTATATGAACCTGACCCACAGATGCCTGAAGAGGAGTAAGAGGAGGATGCTGTCCATCAACATGAAGGGGACCATCCAAACACAGCTGCAGGATTGCATCTGAGACAACATATTGTCCAAAATTTCTTTTAACTCTACTCATCCATCACCACTGTCTTACCATATGTCAATAAACACCTATTCTAATCACTATATCATGGTCTGGATAATCATTTTTGCATAACATTATACCTAATTATCAGAATCAGAGTGTAGCCTCATGGAGCACTGCAGAAATACAGATTAGGATACAGAAAAATCCACAGCAAATTTGATGCGTATGAATGTACAGCCAAATTCACACACACTGTAAATGACATATATCCTGTAAATTTCACATTTGAAGGGCAATAGCAGAGGACCACAGCTATTTTATACATACATGTTGGCAACATGGTTCATCACAGCATATGGCACACAACTAAGACACCATCAGTCAATAAGAGAAAAAATGCCTCATACATGAGGCAGTGGATGTGCTATTGCATTGGTGACAAGAAGGTATGACAAGACCCTTGACAGCAGTAAGTGTTACATCACCTATCTTTGCACAGACTATGTGTGACAAGATTTCCATATAAGCAGCAAATTGATAGCACAAGTGGCCCAGGTATGACTACCATTGCTCACAAGACATCCCTTGCACATGGCAGCCCATGTCCAAAGTCCTGCCACACCCATGTTCCCTGTCTCACCTCACCCTTCTTCAAAGGTCCCTGGAAAAGGAATATGTGTACCCAGATAATCCCTCCTCTGCACACACCCAGACTCACAATGTGAATCCAGTGTGCTTCCCTCTTTAGTATGGTACGCCATAGTCATTGTACTTCTCACTGCATGGACTTCTGGTTAAATAATGCACTAACTTGTAGTCTGTAGACCCTGTAATCACCTGTATATTGCTTCCGATGTGAAAGGTACTGTTGGCCCTTTGAACTTGATTCTCACCTACAGGACTTTGGAGACCAGCCATTTGAACATGAACTGCCCTTGCAGCTGCCTGGAACGGCATAGAAGCTGCCATTTTATTTATAACACTGTTATGCATTGCCGTATAAATCAGCTGTGCAACACAGCCCTTGGGTTATTGTGTTACGTTCCAACACACAGGAGAAACACAGTTTTCATTTTCCACAGTGTTGTTCCACCTTTGACTAGTCACTGCTTTTGTCTGCTCACTGTGTATTTGCCTTGTGAATTTTTTTGATCCTGATTGACCCTGCAACCTGTTAGCCTGACTGGTTCCTGTCTTTGCGTTACCATAAAGGTTCCCTGTGGCTACATTTGTATCATAGTTGCTTTCCCAGCCCTCACTTTCCTCCTGGGGTATTGTGTCAGGTGGGGCCACAATGCATGCTCAAATATATTGTATAGCATAATCAGTGTACTTATCGTACCATGGGGTGGGACTTTTCTCCAAATAGCCTAATCATGGCCCATCCCTTGTCTGGGTTTCATCTATGCATGAGTGACAAATAGTGACAGTATACCATGGCTGTATGCATGGATTGGGTATGGTGCCTCCAGCAAAACAAACAACATAAGATAATGTGCATGAAATGTCAACACATGGTAGGACCCTGACAGTCCACACGCTGATTCACATTGCCCTCCACATATTGATGGGGTTTGCGTGGTGAATAGCTGTGAGATTAATCAGCACAGAGGCACTGATGTTCCTGGATGCAGTGGGACTTTTAGAGGCCAACTTGTGTACAAATGTTGTGAGGAAACCTGCCGGTTTAAGAATCCTGATCCATTAACTTTGTCAGCACACCAAGGTTGCCCTGTTGTCAGTCTCATAACACATCTGCAGTGCCATAGCTGGACCATCCCCATGTGTGTTCTCTATTCCTTATTGGCTTTCCTTCAATTCAGCTGTGAAGGATACATTGTAGATGCAGGAAATGGCTCTACAGACTCATGACTAGACCTGCACGTAACTGTGACAACATGGACCCCAATAATGATACAGACTAAACATTGGCCCACACACTTGAACCGGACACCTTTGTGCATTTTATCACTGGAAATATGTGAACACGTGCAGCTTGGTCTGCTGGTCCTCCACTGCCACAGAAGAGACATAGCTCATTTATATGACTCCAACTGTGGCGTGACATGACATTTGTGGATTCTATTTGGGACTCGGTGTCACAAACACCGTAACCACATAGCATTATCCCATGCCCGACTCATGGGGAGTAAACAAACAAGTGCCTAGGAAGTAGTATCCAACATTCCAGGACATGTGATGGCTTAGTTTTGGAACATTGCCATGATCAACTGTCTGCTATCTATCCTGTGCATGCTTTGTCATTGGTGGTGCTTATGTACCAAAAAACCTAGGAAGTGCACACAGCAGTTGTTGCTACATGTATGACAAACACATGTCCTCTCTGATTTCCACACTGAATAGCATCTGAGGGTTGGACACATTGACTCCACATGCATACAAGCAGATTTGCTAAAATGCATCTTGTGATGTTCACACAGTGGGACAACTACAATAGTAAGAGCCAAATCACACACATTGACCCAAAGGCATTGAGTTTCTGTATTGAGTTGCGCCGCCTTGCTATCCTCTCTTGACGCAAAACGTACCCAAACTGGGTAATACCTAATTGTATTCCACACGTCTGGCCATCTATTGCATCAGTGAAGAGTGCAAGTCCGGTACAACAACTAGAGGATCATGGTCCGCAGTAGTATGATCAGTCACATGTGCCAATACACTGGAATGCACAATGTTGGTGCAATCAGCCTATCTCTGTATTGTCACAACTGTCATGTACTATTACAAATGAGAAATGATCCAAACCCAGTTAAAGACAGAAATTTTTATGCATATGTGTCAAAAAAGTCACACATGCATCAAAAAATGAAACATATGCATTGAAAAATGACGTTCATTGCCATGAAACATCCATTGGCCGTGAGCGGTAATTCCCACACTGTATCCCCTGAAATTGGTTAAGTATGAAACATATTTCAAAATATGGATGTTATTTCTAAGCATGTGCGTAAAATAAAAATGACGCACAGACTGTAAGCATCAGAATATTTTGACACATAACAAAAAAAACGCACCGCATTTGAGGCAGGAAGTGATGTAATAGAATATCCTGTTTACAGAATTGGTACAGTGGGTGTACTTTCACATTCACTTTGCAGTCTGTGATATTTCCTGACTGTGTGGCTGTGTTATGACTTGTCTCTCTGTGCATTTTGTGAATTTGTCTGCAGTGTGGTCTTTAAATTGTCTTTTTGTGTTTCATATGTGTCTGTGGTATCATGTCTTAGTGTTTTTTTGGTCATTTCTGTGTCAACATTTGTCTTTGTAGTGTTGGGAGTCTGTTGTGGGTTGTGTTAGTTTGGGTATAGTTGGGCTGTGTTAAGTTAGTTTTTTTGCATTTCTCTGTCCTACTTCCCCTCCATTCTCCTCTGTACCCCTTTATTCCCTTCTTTTGGGGCAAGCATGTTGGGTAGGCCTCGTCTTGGCAGGATGGGAGAGGAGGAGATGGGTGGCTTTATTTTGGCTGGTGTGCCACTTCCTGCCGTTAATGATTGAAGCAGGTGGTCGTGTGATACAGGGCTATCACACAGATGCAAGGAGGCTCCAGTGGGCAAAGGTCCTGTACCATCTACAGCAAATCTACAACACACCGCGCAATGACCACCAGCTGCAACACAATTGGGATGACCTGGTTGCCCGGGAGCAAGACCTGCTGGACCACCTAGCGATTGTGATTGTTGGCACAAATCAGAATAATGTGCACATCTAAATGCTCTGTGGTGACAGTAGCTGATTTGTTCATATGCTGCAGGCAATGGATTTGAACATGTGCAATGCAAGTTAAACATACAGGCCCATAATTGTACTTTGTTAGCACCGCATTTGCATCATTTTTTAAAGCAACAGTGGCACAGACTTACAAAATACATTTGTATTTTGCAAGTTAGCGCACCTTTTGCATCAAAAAGCAGCACAATTGCAGCACAAAAAAATGTATAAATATCGGCCACAGTTGCCTGTGAGATATACAATAATTCTTACATATTACCGTCATTTGTTGACGCAACAGCTAGTCTAACTTACAAAACACAACAGGAGCCTGTAAATTATTGCTGCCTTCACGTCAATTGATGATGCTAATGTGGCTCTAACATATGTTTCATGCATGGTCTTTGAGTGTATCAGGAAACACATGTTTTAAATCCAGATTTTTACAGGAAAAATAGTGTTCCTCAATGTTTTGTGATACATATCTGAACTGGAGTCTGACACGTACGGAACAAGTTATAGCTGACCTCAGGTAACATCTTAGACTGATATTTGGACTTTGTAGTGCCACATTTAAATTTGGGATGGATGCCAAAAAGTATGCACACGGGTTCATATCTCTATGGTTGGTGCAACTTACCATAGCTGTGGCACATCAAATGAAGAAAATGATACAAATTGAGGGCTAGCAACTGTCCCTGGCCCTCTGTACATTGTACCTGTGTGTTTTAAATTGGTCTTAGTCACAATAGCTGGGTGACTGGTATTGCAGTCCTCCCGGAAAGTGGCTTGGCATGTCTCTCATGGATACACATGATGAGAGGAATACACTCCATGTATTAGTCTGCTAACTAATGAAGTAGCATGTTTGCCACCACATGATAGTTAGGGCCACTCCATGTGTGCAGATATGTGTGTATCACTCACTGGAGTCCCCGGGTCTGTACATGTTTGCAGTGGTATGTCGGATGCAGTATCATCATGTCTGAGAGGCTTGACTTTCTGAGTTAATATTACACATAGTATTTGTATTTGGAAGTGTTGTACAGTGCACAAACATTGAGCACAATTCTCCCTTCCATGCCTTACAGGTGGACCTGCACCCTACACTATCGGAGAGGTGTCTCGATTTGCAGACCCAGACATCTCCAGTAAGTGTTGATATTTCTGTTCTGTGTTGTGTTTGCCGATGATGTGTGATTGACTCCTCTGTCTTGGACACATAGCAATGTGTGATGCGCTGGTCAATGATCGGATATGTTCCTTCAGTGGAGTATCATTTGTTCCCCATTGAGTTGGCCAATCATTAGCGTGTTGTCATAATTTGGGATTGTAGGTCAGTCCTGATGGCACGGCCATGTGAATAGGGATGAGTTATGTGGATAAAACCTAACTTCAGAAAATGTAGCAGAGGACCATATTTGTGATTTAGTCAGCAAGCCAGACCCTGATTCTCCCAGAATAGGGATGCCAAGGTCTTAACCACAGACTTCAGCTTCCCTATTCACTAATGAACATGTTTGACTGTATGTTTGACTTCCTAGCAACATGTAGCTCCACATGTTGTGCTACGAGTATGAGACACTTGAGTACAATGGCATAGGTGTGCATGCAGCTCATGGCCAGATGTGTGCTTGCATCTATCTGCTTCTTGTAAGTCATGTGTTACTGGTAGGAAATGATTTTGACAATAGTCAACATTTCCAAACATAAGTGTGGATGGGATTGTCCAAGGTTTGGGTGTTTCCTAGTTGGACTTCCTCCTTACCTGTGGGGGACTGCCCAAACCCATGTACAGCTGTCCAAAGTTTCCTGTGTGTCCTTGTTGTTTGAAAGTATTTGTTGCTTGCCCACCCCCCTCAGGCACAGGCGTAGGTTTGTGAAAAGTGTACATAGGACTGATGATCCAAGTTTAGTACACAGGCATGTAAATCTGTAAGTCACTTGTCCAAACCTAGGATACCCACTCATGATTAGCAACTGCATTCTATCCTGGCAATTCCATTTACAACTTGCAGATCTTGAGGCCCTTGATTGTCATCAAGAACATAGTAATTAGTTGGCCAGTCAGTGGTGGAGGACTTGCAGCATTAATTTTACACGAAAAATGGCTGAACAATGATGCCAAAGTCATTCAAGTTGTTGCCCATCTTTTAGAGTTTTGCTGTGCTGTTTGATGATAGAACATGTGTAGGCTGCATTTGCATGTACTTCCTCAGGGACAATCAGTGATCTGTATGATGATATGGCCTGTTTCTGGTACATTAGATATATTGGTGGTCATTACAACCCTGGCGGTCAGTGTTAAAGCGGCGGTAAGACCGCCAACAGGCAGGAAGTAAAAAATTTGGAATCACTACCGTGGTGGAAACTGCCAACAGCCACTTTAACACTTTAACACTCCGACCGCCACGGCGGTACAGACAAACATCGTGACGGTCACCACCAACAGACAGGCGGAAGACAATGTACCGCCCACAGTATCACAACCTCCCAATCCGCCACCTTTTCCAGGGCGGATTCACTTCGGATAAAAACACGGCAGAAACAGGAATTTTGAAGGGAAAACGCTCACCTCTACACACTCCACGAGGAAGGAGGACACCATGGACCTGGAACTCCAAATCCTTCCCGCGATAGTCTTCCTGCTCCTGTACCAGGAGCACCAACGCCGGCGGCGAAGACCACGGTGAGTACTGCACCTACGACACAGGGGAGGGGGGAGGCAAAAAACAAGGACACACACATGCAACACCCCACCCTTACCCACTACAACACAACACTAATACATATCTATACATCATAGTAACACCCCCCAACACACCCGGAAGAATGCAAAGACAAAAGAAAATGAGTGTAACCATTGTAATAGATCAAAATGCAGTACGCAAAAATATACATATAAACACTATTTACAAAATATACACCCAGAAAATTAGTCCAGGTATTGCACCATTTATAGTCCGTGGACCACTGGGCCCAAAATGCATGGACGAGGCCCACACACAATATCAGATCAAAACGGAGAGAACACTGCAGGGGCATCAGATAGAAATACAACAGGCACCTCAGGGGGAAGGGAAGAGGGGGCACCTCAGCCGGATGAGTGCACGACGCCATATCCACGAGGGGGCTCCATGCCCATTGATGTATCCTGGGGATTGCAAAGCCACAGTCTCTCAAGTCTCTACAGTGGGTGGTTTGCCCACTGTTCAATCCTGGGGATTGCAAATCCACAGTCTCTCAAGTCTCTACAGTGGGTGGTTTGCCCACTGCTTCATCCTGGGGAGTGCAAAGCCACAGTCTCTCAAGTCTCTACAGTGGGTGGTTTGCCCACTGTAACATCCTGGGGATTGCAAAGCCACAGTCTCTCAAGTCTTTACAGTGGGTGGGTTGCCCACTGCTTCATCCTGGGGAGTGCAAAGCCACAGTCTCTCAAGTCTCTACAGTGGGTGGTTTGCCCACTGCTTCATCCTGGGGAGTGCAAAGCCACAGTCTCTCAAGTCTCTACAGTCGGTGGTTTGCCCACTGTTTCATCCTGAGGAGTGCAAAGTCACAGTCTCTTAAGTGGGTAACAGTCTCCACTGGTTCTGGAGGGGGACTGGTGCTCAGAGTGCTTCATCCTGTGAAGGACAGAGGTAGTGGATGCATGTCTCCACTGGTTCTGGAGGGGGCTTGGTGCCCAGAGTGCATCATCCTGTGAAGGACAGAGGTAGTGGATTCATGTCTCCACTGGTTCTGGAGGGGGACTGGTGCCCAGATTGCTTCATCCTGTGAAGGACAGAGGTAGTGGATGCATGTCTCCACTGGTTCTGGAGAGGGACTGGTGCCTAGAGTGCTTCATCCTGTGAAGGACAGATGGAGGGGGACTGGTGCCAAGAGTGCTTCATCCTGTGAAGGATAGACGGAGTGGATGCATGTCTCCACTGGTTCTGGAGGGGGACTGGTGCCCAGAGTGCATCATGCACCCCGTGACGGTCCCAGTTGCGTCGGTGCCCCTGCCGCTCATGGGCTAGCGGTGCTTGAGTTGGCGGTGCCCTGTTCAGCGGTGCTTGAGTTGGCAGTGCCCTGTTCAGCGGTGCTTGAGTTGGCAGTGCTCTGTTCAGCGGTGCTTGAGTTGGCGGTGCCCTGTTCAGCGGTGCTTGATACGGCGGTGCCCTGTTCAGCAGTGCTTGATACGGCGGTGCCCTGTTCAGCAGTGCTTGATACGGCGGTACCCTGTTCAGCAGTGCTTGAGTTGGCAGTCCTTCATTGCCCAGCTGGGCTGGAGCTGGCGGTTCTTCATTGGGCATCTGGGCTGTGGCTGGCGGGCCCTCTTGGGCAGCTGGGCTGTGGCTGGCAGGGCCCTCCTGGGCAGCTGGGCTGTGGCTGGCAGGGCCCTCCTGGGCAGCGAGGATGGGGCTGGCGGTGGCATCCTGTGCAGCGAGGATGGGGCTGCGCTGGCCTCCTGTGCAGCGAGGATGGGGCTGCCGCTGGCCTACTGTGCAGCGACGATGGGTGGGCGGGGCCCTCCTGTGAAGCGGGGATGATGGCGGTCTTCTCCGCCGTGCTGCTCCTCCCAGACTTGCCGGATTTCTTGTGGCCCTTCCCCACCTTGGGAGGAGTCACAGCTGAGTCCACACTCCCACCGGGACCCCTGGGAGCGGCTTGGGTGGCTGGAGTCTTCCCCCTCTCCCACCGGGCACTGGCCAACTTCTGGTGCTTCACGGGGGGACTCGCTGTGCTGTGGCTCCGTGCCACACTGGCTGTCCTGGTGGCCGGTGCACTCCACATATCTTTGACCAAAGGCATCACTGGTCCCGGAGATTTGTGGCTGAGGTGCAAGTTCGGGACCTATGAGTTGGACGGGGGGGATAAGTTGAGGGTGGACAGGAAAAGTTGTTTGGACACACTGGGACGGGTAGCTGGAGGGGGTTTGGGAGTGGATGAAGAGGTAGTGGTTGCAGGAGGTGTAAGTTTTGTGGCTTTGGGTGCAGGTGCATGTGCTGGAGGCTGTCGTGAGGTGGATGGCTGTTGGGTGGGTGTGTGCCTGCGTTTGTGTATCTTCGGAGGGGGTGTCAGAGACACAACGGGAGAGGACACAGGGGACGTGTGTATGGTAGTGGGGGTGGTGACTGCACGTGAGCGGGGTGTGCTGGTGGGTGTGCTGGTGCGGGACGTAGTGGCTGTAGAGACAGTGCATGCAGGTGTGAGTGTAGACGAGACTGAGAGGGAGGAGGGAGACGACGAGGAGGGGGCACAGTGGAGGCAGTGGATGTTGGTGTGCCTGTATGTGTGTGATGCTTGTGTGAGTGCCTGTGGGATGTGTGGTGCTTATGTTTCCCTGAGCTTCCCTTGTGTGGTGAGGTGTGTGCAGGCTGGTCTGATGGTGTGCTTGGGATAGGCAGAGGTAGAGGGCATTGGGTGTGGGTGGAGGAAGTTGGAGGGGGGAGGCTAGACACAGGGACAATGGCTGCCATCAGTGCTGAGGCCAGAGTTTGAAAGGCTCTGTGAAGGGCCGCCTGACCAGAATGAATGCCCTCCAGGAATGCATTGGTTTGTTGCAACTGCCTTTCCACACCCTGGATGGCCTTCAAAATGGCAGACTGCCCAACAGTAAGGGGCCTGAGGAGGTCAATGGCCTCCTCACTGAGGGCAGCAGGGGTGACAGGGGCAGGGGCTGAGGTGCCTGGGGCGAAGGTGATGCCCACCCTCCTGGGTGAGCGGGCACGGGGCGAAGGCTGAGGGGCTGCTGGGAGGGCAGTGCTGGTAGGGGGGTGGTGGCTGTACCTGTAGATGGGGGGGGCACAGATGTTGCCGACACCACAAGGGAGCTCCAATCGGAGGACGAGTCTGTGTCGCTGGTTTCAGCTCCTGTCCCCGTCGTGGTGCTCCCCTCGCCCTTTGTCCCACTGGTGTATTCTGAGTCCGTAGTGTGGCCCTCCATGGCCATGTGGGATGCAGCTCCCTCGTGCTCCGGTGCCACAGCTTCTCTGCCTGATGATTCTAATGCACAGAAGAACAGGGAGACCACAGAAAAGGGGGGGAACAGAAGGAAGACATGTTGAGTCCATGGATTACCGCTACCGTTGGCAGACAAGACAGACACAGAAGCCCCCTGCACTACGTCGTGCTGTTGGGCTCTACAGTGCAATTCATGGGAAATGGCCTACAAGGCTATGGACGACATCTGCACACATAGATGACACAGGTGCATGAATAGCTGTACTTGGCACTCTCCAGAGGTGGGGTGGTGGGCCACAGGGCCATTCCTTACGGAGGGGCCTAGCTCACGGAACTCGCCCTGGTCTAGGGAAACCCACAGCCCTCCTCCCCCACCCAGACACCTCCACTGCGCGCAAAGTCAGCAGAATGAGAGTGTACTCACCCCCTTGTGTCTGCTGTGATGCCCTCAAGCGCCCATCCAACGCCGGGTAGGCCATCGCCAGGATCCGGAACATCAGGGGGGTCATGTTTCGACGGGCACCCCTCCCACGTTGGGAGGCCATCCCCAGCTAGGCCTCTGCCGTCTTCTTGCTCCAGTGGCGAATGTCCTCCCATCTTTTCCGGCAGCGGGTGCTCCGTCTGTGGTGGACCCCCAGGGTCTGAACGTCCTTGGCGATGGCACGCCAAATATCCTTCTTCTGGTGGGCGCTGACCTACATGAAATGTACAGGGGAAGAAGAGAAGTCATTACCAACTGCGCCGTCAAAGTGAGTGTCCCCCATCCTTACCCTTGCCATGTGGCACATGCACCCACCGTCTTTCATGCACGCAAACCTCTGCCCCCTTCCTTCTTACAACCAGCCCTCTCCACACAGGCATAGCCCATACAACATGCTCCCTGTGTACTCACCTGTTGGTCTGGAGGACCGTAGAGTAGCGTCGAGAGCGTAAAGTAGCGTAGAGAGCGCATCGACGAGCTTCTCCAACTCCTCCGATGTGAAGGCATGGGCCCTTTCCCCAGACGCACAAGCCATTGTCTCTTCCAGACCGAGGTCAAAGCAGCACTTGCAGTGTAGGTCCTCTCATGTCGAAGATCAGGTATCTAGTGATTTTACAGATAGAAAATGGCAGTCACATCCGCGGCGGTCACATCCGCAGCGGTGCGTACCATCAACACCGGTGTACATCGTCATTGGCTCCTAGGACCCATAGGGTCCAATGTTAACCAATGCAGCATTGCGCCGCGGTCTTCGACCGCCTACCGCGACGGTGTACAACGCCAGCGCAGTTACCTCACATCCCATTGTCCCACTTTACAGGTCAGGCAGCCGCCATTTAAGGGGCCCACATGGCCTAATTACCAACTGCGTCACACATACCTAGGCCTAGTCTCAACACAAATACAGGCCACATTTTGTGTAAGATTGGTGTTCTTTGTAGACTGTGGATACATACCTCTGAGTTGTTTGACTCTGTGCTCGCTGTTGTCCTTCATAGGCACCGTCCGCTGGGACATGTGAGGAGATAGCGGAATCCTCCGGTGTAACGACCGCTGGTGGACCTGTCAACAATGGAGGAAAGAAATTTTATTATCACCTACAGGTTTGCTACAATCCAGGAACTGTGTACCCAGTTGGAGCCTGACCTGATGTCAGCAATCTGCCATCCCACAGGAATCCCCCCTCAAGTGCAGGTGCTATCAGTGCTCCATTTCCTTGCAAGTGGGTCATTTCAAACAACTGTGGCCATGGCATCAGGGATGTCCCAGCCTATGCTTTCCAACGTATTGTCCAGAGTGTTGTCTGCCCTGCTGAAGCACATGCGGAGCTACATCGTTTTCCCTCAAGTGGAGGATTTGCCTACAGTGAAAGGTGACTTCTATGCCCTGGGACATATCACCAACATCATAGGTGCCATTGATGGGACCCATGTGGCTTTGGTCCCCCCCACAGGAGTGAACAGGTGTACAGGAACCGGAAGAGGTATCATTCCATGAATGTACAGATGGTGTGTTTGGCAGACCAGTAAATCTCCCATGTGAATGCCATGTTCCCTAGCTCAGTGCATGACGACTACATCCTGTGGAGTAGCAGCATCCCTTATATGATGGGTCAACTCCAGAGGCATTGTGTGTGGCTATTAGTTGACTCTGGTTACGCCAACCTGTCATGGCTACTGACCCCAGTGAGGAATCCCTGGACAAGGGCAGAGGAACGCTACAATGAGGCCCATAGGCGAACTAGGAGGGTGATTGAGTGGACCTTCGGCCTCCTGAAGGCCAGGTTCAGGTGTCTGCATATGACAGGTGGATCCCTCTTCTACTCACCAAAGAAGGTGTGCCAGATCATCGTGGCCTGCTGTATGCTTCACAACTTGGCTTTGCGCCGACAGGTTCCTTTTCTGCAAGAGGACGGTCCAGATGGCGGTGTTGTGGCAGCTGTGGAGCCTGTGGACAGTGATGAGGAGGAAGCAGAGGAAGAAGACATACAGAACAGGGACTCAGTGATCCAGCAATATTCCCAGTGAAACACAGCTGAGAATACATTCCTGCCTACTACATGTACTTTTACACTTCTACCTCTATCCTGTCTGTCGTTTTCACCCAGTGTATGGTCACTGAGTTGTCACTCTCTCTAACGGTTTCACAGGTGTAGGTCCCAACGTGTCTCATCTGCTTAGATTCCTCATGGACTAGAGCTGTGTGACATAGGTATGTTGACATTACTATTTCAAGAACATTTTGTCACTGTAATAGCAAATACACTATTTCGGAATCACAGACAGACTCCAGCTCTTTTGGTCCTTTAGGTTTGTTTATTTAAATTCAAAATATTGGAGGGGGAAGTTAAATGGTGAGGGGTGATGGCGGAGGAGTGTCCATGGCAGAGTCCAGTCTATTAGTCTTACAGGTGCATTGCCCATATGGGCATAGGAAGTGGAGCTGGGGCAGTTTCAATATGGACAGGGTGACAAAGTGAGACAGTGGGATGACAATCAGGGTGGCCTCATTGGCGGGGGTCTTGGCATCGTGCTCTGTCTTGTTCCTGGATCTCAGGGACCGTTTGCGGTGTGGTTCTCCGTCTGCAGGGGGTGGGGTGCTGTTGTGGTGGTCCTGTGGTGGTGCCTCCTGTCCACTAGCGCCGGCGGAGGTGGTGGGCAGTTCATCGTCCATGCTAGTGTCAGGGGCCCCTTGTAGTGCCACAGTGTCCCTCCTGGTGTTGAGTACTTCCTTCAGCACCCCTACGATGGTGCCCAGGGTGGAGCTGATGGTTCTGAGTTCCTCCCTGAACCCCAAATACTGTTCGTCCTGCATCCGCTGGGTCTCCTGAAATTTGGCCAGTACCGTTGCCTTCGTCTCCTGGGAATGGTGGTATGCTCCCATGATGGAGGAGAGGGCCTAGTGGAGAGTGGGTTCCCTTGGCCTGTCCGCCCCCTGTCACCCAGCAGCCCTCCCAGTTTCCCTGTGTTCTTGTGCCTCCGTCCCCTGGACCGTGTGCCCACTGCCACTGCCCCCAAGTCCCTGTTGTTGTAGGGGTGGTGGGTTATCCTGGGTTCCCTGTAGTGGTGGACACACAGCTGATTGACGTGTCCTGGGGACGGAGGTATTGGCCCGCTGGGTGGGTGCTGTGCTGGTGTTTCCTGAGGGGGGAAGGTCTGTGGTGGCTTGTGCCTGTGTGAGGGGAACCGACTGTCCTGAGGCCCCCGATGGTCCGGGCTGGTCATCTAGATCCAGGTGGGCAGAGGTGCTGTCATTACTGTGGGCCATTTCTGTGGGTGGAGTGGACATGTCTGGACCCTCCTGTCTGATGACGTTGGGTAGTGGTCCTGCAGGGGTGGAAAGGCATGACTATTGCATCTGTGTGTGCCATGGTGTGCAATGGGTGGGTGACCGTGTACCTGTGTGTGGGCTTGTGTGATGATGGTTTGGGGGGTGTATGGGTATGTGCAGTGGGCATGATTTAGTGATGGGTGTCCATGCGTTGTTGTTGCATGCAGGGCTTGGTGTTGGGATGTGTGGTTTGTGATATTGGTACATTTGTGAGGAGTTGGAGTGATAGGGGTGGGGGCGAGGGTGGGGGTATGTGATAGCATGCAGGTAGGGTGGGGGATGTAATAGTTAAGATTTGACTTACCAGAGTCCATTCCTCCACCGACTCCTGCGAGGCCCTCAGGAGGCAGAATCGCCAAGACCTGCTCCTCCCATGTTGTTAGTTGTGGGGGAGGAGGTGGGGGTCCGCTGCCAGTCCGCTGAACCGCCTGGTGGTGTCTTGAGACCACGGAACGCACCTTCCCCCGTAGGACGTTCCACCTCTTCCTGATGTCCTCCCGATTTCTTGGGTGTTGTCCCACTGCGTTGACCCTGTCGACTATTCTTCGCCATAGCTCCATCTTCCTTGCAATTGAGGTGTGCTGCACCTGGGATCCAAATAGCTGTGGCTATACCCGGACGATTTCCTCCACCATGACCCTGAGCTCCTCCTCCGAGTACCTGGGGTATCTTTGCGGTGCCATGGGGTGGTGTGTGTGATGTGTGGGTTGGTGTGTGTGGTGATAAGTGTGGTGATATGTAGTGGTGTGTGGTGTTTTGTGCGTGGAAGTTGTGTGGGTGATGGTGTTGTGTGCCTGTGGATGCTAGTTTGTTGATGGTGGTGTCTCTCTCTGACCTTCTCTCTGTAATTGTGGCCGTAGGGGTTTGTGGGTGATGTGGGTGTGTGTTTTATTTTGTATTGAGTGTGTGGGAGTGGTGTGTGTATGTGTATCAGGTGTGTGTATTTCAAATTGTCCAATGTGGTGGTGTTTTGTAATAGTGTATGTATTTTGAGTGCGGCGGTGTGTACTGCCAATGGAATACCGCGGTTGAAAGACCGCCGCGTGGATTCGTGTGTCGTGATAGTTTGGGCGTATTTCTGTTGGCGTGACGGTGTCGGTTTTGTTTTCGCAAGTTTATCACTGACCTTTGGTGTGGCGGACTTGTGTGGGTGTCTGAATTTTGGCGGATTCCGAGATGTGTTTGTCATAATAGCTGTGGCAGAATTCCGCGGCCGCTGCGGTGTGTTGGCGGTCTTCTGCACGCCGGTAAGCGGCTTTTACCGCCAATGTTGTAATGAGGGCCATTGTCTGATTTACTTCTGGATCCATATCACACAATGAAGTACCTAATGTTTGGTTTTATATTTGTTTTAACAGCTGCCAATATGAATCCCATTCAAATTCGGGAGTTTCAGAGCAGGGCAATGCGTTACTGCCACATTCTGGATGCGGAGTCAGGGTTCTGCAACATGGTAAGGCGTTATCGCCATGAAAGAGCCTCCGGAGTGTGGAGGGCATTTGCGCAAGGGGGCCCTTCCATGTCCACCACAGCCACCACCAGCACCACTACCACCCAGGTGGCACCAACATTAGCAGGCACCTTTGATGGACCGTCAACATCCACAGCTCTAGGACCTGTTACAGTGCGACCTGGACCTCTTCCTACAGACATGGCACCGACAAGGGCACATACTTCCTCCACTGGCACCCAGACCACCCCTGCTGCAGTCATAGACCCAGCAGCTTTTCTACAGATGCAACAGAACTTGGACCATATGTTGCGGGAAATGGCCAGGCTGCAGCAGGAGGTGGCACAAGTAAATAGGAGGGTGCGTGCCATCAAAAAGACCCTGCAGAGGGCCAACTTGTAGACAATATACTCAGCCATGATTCCCTCCCCTCCCTTCTCTTTCCTGGTTCTTTTAATTAGTGGGTTTTGCAGGCTTCGGGTTAGTATAGGCTGTTAGTTTAGTTAGTAGTAGTGGGTGGGGGGTGAGGGTATGATCCTTTTTATATCTGTTTTTTATTATGTGTGTGTGTGGGTGGGTGGGGGACGATGTTGGGGTTTTGGTGTTTTACAAAACAAATATATAAAAAAAACAAAAAAATATATTTGTTTAGTATAAGATAGTATGTGTTTAGGTTAGTATATGTTGTCCTCCATGTGTCCCGTCTTATAAGGGGGGTGGGGGGTTGATGTTTCGATCGTTTTATTAAATGTGATAAGTAAGTTTAACTTAGGTTAGTTAGGGCCAGCTGTGGGTAATGTGTAGTTAGAATAGTTTAGGTTAGGTAAGGTGTTTCCCATGGTTTTAGCTTCTGTTTTTACTGTTTAATAAATATTTAGGTAACACTTTACAGTATGTGTCAAATGCTTGTAGATCAGGGCCTTGGCATGAGTGAACAGTGTCTCTTTTGTATTAGCTTTTGTGTCCCATGCTACAACCAAATCCCAACTGAGCTGTTACATTGGCAGCTACACCAAAGCCTCTTTGCTAAGATTCTGCCATCCATTGCACCCACCACTCACTGTTACTATGGATCCCAAAGTGTGGTTAATTTGTGATGTATGTTTTCAATGTCACATACTTTGCTACCAGCTTTGATATTGAGGACACTGTGTTAAGTCTGCCTGCAGCCTGATGTCCAAGTGAATCCTTATAAGGTGAGTGGTAGTATGCTCTCATGTAGAATGGTATACATAACTCACACCTATCATTTGTTACAATGTTCAGCCGACTGACTTATTTGTATGGAAACTCATACACATCCATTCATGCTGTATGGTGTGTGTTAGCTAAAAATTGGGTCAAATGTCACATAAGCAAGTTTTGGCTTGAAGAAAAATTTGAAGGCACTATTTTCTGGCTTAGACATCCCTTGAGGAAGCGTTATTCTGTCCAACACAGCATTATGGTGTATAGTTTCTATTTTCCCTAGAAAAACCCTCAGGAAGGGCAGATGATGGTACAATCCAGAGCACTGTGCATATTTATCAGCCAACATTCATTCAGGTTAGGTGTATTGACAATAAATGATCATCGACCTGAGGTAAACATCAATGATCTCCCTCACGGTTGATGTGTCACATTACACAGAGACAAAGTTGTTGTGTAAGTGCTATTTATTTGAAAGTGCTGTAGTGCTATATGTACATTGTCCATGATTGTGAGTCCATTAGTGTGACATCTTCCATTGTGGTCCTACACAAGTGGAAAAGGACATGTCATTGGACATGCTGGGGTGAGTCAGACAGTGCAGTGGGACAGGATTTGTCAGGATTTGTCAATGAGGTAGTGAGAGACAATCACAGGGCAGGGTGACAACATAAACAGTGGGCTGAAGAACAGTGCTTGAGTACAGTTGTTGCAAGACTGGCATGTTACAAAGCACAAGATCTTGTCAATAGGTGGCCATGTGGCAGGGACTAGTGCTACCTGGTACTCTTATGGGTGAAGGTGATCTGTTCCACGTCTTCATCTTCTGATGTGTGTGTTATCTCCTCTGCCCTTGGTGGTGGTGGTTGTGAAGGGGCAACACACACCTCAGTGTTTGAAGAAGTGGAGTTAGACATCCCAGTAGCTGCCAACTGTGGGGCTATTAGGGGCAGTACTGATGCAGGGAGGAGCTGCTGGTTCTTAAGAATAGCAGCCACATCACTGTGGTAGGCAGCCAGGCCGGCCCTGAGGGGTTTAATATTGCTTTTGTGCATACGTTGACAGGATTGTTGTTGTAGGTGTTGGGTCAACTCTATTACAGCTGTGCTGATTTCCTTCAACCTTTTTTCAAGTTCCTAGAAGATTGTAGTTCGTCCTTGCCTGGCTGCTGCCTGTTCTTCAGTTGACATCATGCACAAACGCACCCCCTCTAGTCTGGCTGCCATAGTTTGCATCCCCACCCGCACCTTCTTGACAAGCTCCTGCTGTACTCCAACTGCAGTTCACTCAAAGCTGGTGCACGGGTCGTCAGAGTCCTCAGCTGTGTTGGAGCTGGCAGGTCGTACAATTGGGGTGGTGGGAGGGTCCTCTGGGATGGCTGCTAGTTCTGTGCTCCTCCTTGTGACTGAAGGTGGGGTCTGGAGGGTTCCAAGGACATCTTGCAGGGTCTGCTGGCTGATGTTTGTCAGCTCGTCATCCATGTCAGCAGGGTAGTCCTGGACAGGCATATCCACAGCAGAGCCATCATCCTCTGCAATGAGATATGGTCCAATTAGTTTGTCTGTGTTGTGGGATTGGTAATGTGACATGCCTGCCTTCCAAATATTTTCACATTGTGATCTGGGTTCCTGTTCATTGTTCCTGTCTTTCATACTAGCAGTCTCCAGGCCTATGCCCCACCTGCATGTCACATGTGTTGTGGTCAGTTTGTGGACTTGTCAGCATCACATCCTCTAGGTGTTGGTTCTGGCCAAATTGTAAATTGCCACATTCTTGTCCTACTCAACCCTCCGTCTACTTCCATTCTCATGGTGAGGCCTTTCACTGGCTGTGGGTTTTCTGATGGCACTAGCACAACACTTAACATTCTGGAACTGCCCCAGTCTCTGATCTTTCACATCCACCTATATGTTGCTGAGATCTAGCATATGCTATGTATAGCATTGGTATGGCACAATACGGATGTCAGCATTGGTAATGTGTACTGCTGATGTTGGGAAATGTGTGCTACATTGGATTGCACTGATTGTCCTAGCAGTGTTCCATTTCCTCCTCTGACTGTGCGGGTGTATTTCTGTAACCAGTTACATATGTCCCCCCCTCAATGCTGTTGTCTGAGCGGTATGACCTTTGGGATGTTGCATGGTGTCATTGGAGCTATTGTGACCTAGGCACAAGGTGGACCCTGACAAATGCAGCATGGGTATGACATTAGTGCTGTGTATGTCCTAATGTTTATGACAATGGCTGATGTTTGTGGCAACTATGGACAATCACATTTGACAGGATTGGGACATTTGTATTGATTTCAAGGGATTGATAACGTTGTCATCCTGAACCCTCTAATTTGGGTGTGTTTGATCCATGGGGATGTTACTGCCATTAGCTACTTGACCTTCACACACAGCAGAGGTGATAATGGCAACTGTTGTCAGTGTTACATTCTACATGCATTGTGTAGTAGGTATGTCCACCCCTCCACTTACAGTTAACATTTGTGCATTTTAATTTCCCATGCGACTTATCCTGCATGTGTGTTGTCTCCTTGTAGTCTGTGCTGTCCTATCCTTGAATCCCTATGACATTCTCTTCAAGGATGACGGCTGCCACCATCTCCTCCATGTGGTCCAGGGCCTCCTGTGGTGCTGGACTCCTACCTTCAGTCTGCAGTGCTGCCTTCCTGTTCCTGGCCATCTTTTCCTTGGTCCTGCGCTTGCAGTCATGCCAGCATTTCTTGCACTCGATGACTGTTCTCTGTACTTCTGCCACACTGTTTATCTTGTCAACAATTTGTTACCATATTGCCTCTCTCCTAATAATTGGCAACTTTGAGGTGACAAACAGTTGGTGCTGGTGTTCCGTCACCTCTTTCACCAGAATTTCCTGCTCCTCTGCACTGAAGCAACACTTTCTTTTCTTCTTCTCCCTGTCCTGGGCCTTGTGTGGGTCCTCCTGGCTGGTTCCTGTTCTGTTGTCATCTTCCTGGGGTCTGTGCAAGCATCTGGGATCGATTTTGGCTCTCCTTATCACATTTTGCTGTGTTTGCGGCGCTTTTTGACACAATTGCATCAAAAAACGGCGCGTATCCGGTTTGCGATGTCGTACACCGTCTCACAGTCATTTTCGCTGCGTTAACGTTGTTTTTCTTTACGACGTGACGCATTGGTTTGAGTAAAAAAGAATGACTCACACCTGTGGTTTGCACCGCCGTACATCATAATATAAATTTGACACCCGCACAGCGCAAAGAAATGGTGTTAGCCAGCGGGAACATTTTTTACCCAAAACTGTGTCGCCACAGTTTTGCGTCAAAAAGTATAAATATGGCCTTGAGTCTTAAATCAAATATGCCAATCGTGGATAAAACAATCATCAATACAATTTACACAGACAGCATATGCACTTTATCACTGGTTAGCAGTGGTAAAGTGCCCAGAGTCCTAAAGCCAAGAAATTGGTCAGGTAAACTAGGAGAAAGGAGGCAAAGGTTTTAGGGATGATCCTGCAAAGGGTCATTTCCAACACTTATTTACTGTTTTGTTGATATTTAGGGCCAGATGTAGCAAAGTTTTGCGAGTCACAAATGGCCCGATTCGCAATTTGCGACACCACAAAATCGGAAATGGGATGCACAAATCCCATTTCCGAAGTGCAAATTGCGATGCGAGTCATTACCGACTCCCAAAAATAGCGACATGATTTTGCAACCCGCAAATAGGAAGTCACAATTTGCGAGTTGCAAACCATATGAAAAAGCCACTCGCAAATTGCGATAAATTGTCGCAAAAAGGCCATTTTGCACACCCAAATTACCACTAAGTCAGAGCAGGTGGTAACCAGAACCAAAGTATAAAAGGAGACCCAGAAGGCATCTAGGTAACTCAAAATGGCTGAACTATATGTGTTAGCAAGGAGGAGGAGAGTCCACGCTGCTCAGCAGAGGAGGAGGAGGAGCCAGAGACAGGAGAGGATATACAGAACCATGCAGACACTTTTCCAACAAACTGAGGAGAAGATTTATGACAAATACAAACTCAGCAGTGCAGCAATATTAGAATTAATTGAACAACTCAATCCGCAGCTTCAACACCAGAATATGCGCTGCAGCGCAATCCCAACACATGTGCAAGTGCTATGCTCACTGCACCTCTTGGCCTCGGGTAGCTATCAGGGGGTGATGGCAGTGGCAGGTGGGGTATCCCAAAGTGCACTCTCATGATTCTTCAGATGTTTCCTAGATGTCATACTCACACAAATGTCCAGATACATATACCTACCCAGGAATTAGGCACAAATTAACAGCACCAAGTTGGACTTCTACAGAATTGCCAACTTCCCTCATGTAATACGGTGTGGGGACAGGACACATATACAAATATGCCCTCCTGCAAATCTGGAATATGTGTTCCGCAATAGGAAATGCACCCACTCACTGAACATCCAGGTGGTATGTGATGCTCATAATGTCATCACTGACATTGTAGCCAAATTTCCAGGGAGTACACATGACTCATACATATTCAGGCACAGTGGGATACACCAACGCCTAGAACGTGGGGAGTATGGAGATGGATATCTATTAGATATTGCTGACTACACCCTGAAGCCATACACACAGGTCACTGTTGAAACCATCCATGCCCTGCTAACATTGCTTATTTTTGCCAAACAGGTGACAGTGCATATGCGCTAAGACCATGGATGCTTACCCCATACCTAACACCTGGCAATGAGAATGAGAGGCGATATAACAGTGCACATCGGTGGACCAGAACTGTCATTGAGAGAACCTTTGGATTGTTAAAGGCAAGATTCCGATGCCTCCACAGAAGTGGAGGTGCGCTCCAGTATGGCCCAGTAACAGCATTCAAGATCGTTAGCGCATGCGCAATCCTACATAACATTGCCACCAGATGTGGGCTACATCTCACCCCTGAAGACACAGATTCGGAGGATGAGGAGCAAGAGCTACCACATCGTCAGCCTGGGGATAGAAGCATTGCAAATCAAGGCAGACAGAGACGGGACCACATTGCAACCCAATACTTTGGTAGGTGCGTGGCAACTGTCACCACACTCACTGATGTCACACAAACAGAGCCCAGTTGTGTAGTGGAACAAACAAACCTTTTTATTTGTGAACCAAATGTTGAAAGAATAATTCTGTCCGTAAGGGGCTGCACATGTCCAATTTTTATGAGGACACATTGACTTCATGTGCCTCATGAGTCCTGCTGTCTTATGGCCTACACCCTCCTCCTTGTTCGCCCAGCATGGCTCATCCCAGGTGGGTCTGCTGACCCCTGCCGTGCACTTCCACTCCTCAGTACACGTGAGTCACTTGCAGACACACTGCTGATTGTGGACCCCTCCTCGCTGTCCTGAGGGGTCTCACCTGTGCCCCTTGCCACCTGCCTGGCTTCCAACATGTCCACTGCATGGCTGATGCGGCCTAGTCCCTGTGCCACATCCCCAGCAAAGTGGCCAAGTTCGACCTCCAGACTCACGGTCTGTCTTGACCGGCCAGTAGTGTTTGCAGCAAAACGCCCAATGGACGCTGCCATGCGTCAAAGCGTGTAACTATGTGGCGCTCCCTGCGCCCTGCGCTGCATCTATCAGCCACCAGTTCCATCACTAGTTGGTGGATGGACTTGGTGAGTTCGCCCACATTGTCATTGAGTCTTGTGAACTGCGAGTTCACATCAGCCAGGCCATGGGTCATGTTATTTTCAAGTCTGTGCAAAGCACCTGATATCAACTGCAATTGTCTTGTTTGCAGGTGCTGACCGGTAAAGAGGGATGCCTCGACTACAGACATTGCTGCCTCCCCTATCTCCTCCTGGGGCACCGCCAGAACTTGGCATCTGCATCTGTGACGTGGTTGTGCTGCTGGCTCTGGACGTCTTACTGTGGGGCTGGGACCAGGGGTCGTGTGTTCTTCCTCCATGTCCTGCACTTGTTCTGGAGGGGACTGTGGTGGTGTTGTGCTAGGCCCTGGAATATCTGCTGCAGCCTCCTGCACTGCCTGTGGCCTGTTGTTTCCTCCCTGGATGGTGTAGCTGCTGGGCGTGTCGTGTGGGAGACCTCTGGGACATAGGGAACACACTGTCAGTCTCTCACATCTGTTGTATGCCTCATAATAAACATTTGCCTATATGCTGACTACTGTACTACATTGCCCATAATGCACCATTCTGGTGGTTGCTAGCCTGGAATGGAGCTAGTCTGGTTGTGTCTGCTGCTGTGTACTGGGAGAGTGTGGATACTGCATTTGTAGGTGTGAATGCATATTTCATGGTACTCACTTTTGGATGTCCCTTGCGCAGAAGTGTCCAATGCTCCAATTCGTGACACGGCCTTAGGCTCCAGGGTCTGCTCCACCAATTCTTCCATGGCTGCTGGTGGTGGGATGGTGGATGGGCCTCCTCCTGTGCCCTTCATTTCCCTGAGCCGCTCTGCCACCCTCTCCTTTGTTCTGAAACGCAGGTCGTACCACCTTTTTTTAATTTCATCCAGGGTTCGGTGGCTCATCCCAATGGCATTGATCCAGTCCTGAATTTGCAGCCAGATCTTCTTCTTCTCAGTGTCTGGGACACTCAGGGCTGCCTTGCCAAAAAGTTGGTCATGGTGCTGGCAGCATTCTTCAGTTAGCACCTCAAGTTCTTTCTCAGAAAACTTAAGTTTTCTTTTCCTCCCTGCACTGCCTGTGTCCTCCATGGTAGCAGCAGCACCTCTCTCCTGGTTGTTGCACAGCAGTTTGAAAAGGGTGTGGTCCTCCCTCCTCCCAGGTGTACTTGATGACTTCCTGGTTCTGATGTCAGCAAGAGCCAGGAAGTGTTTTTCCAACTGTTATGCTGCACCTGCATGCAATTTGCGGGCCATTCCTGAGTGACAAATGGAGCTTTATCTGGTTGGCCTACCCACACTCACTGTAGTCTAGCACAAGGAGTTGTGCACTGAGAGGGGGTTGCCAGCAGCCACTAACCTTAAGAAGTCTGAGCTGGTTAAGTGCCTGTGCAGAAGCCCAGCAGGTAGGTATTAATGATGTTCCAGTGGTAAAAGTGGTACAAGAGAGGGAAAATCTGGTAAAAGAGAGGGAGAGTGCAATTTCTAACCTCTCAGGGGAGGGAGAACCCTTAAACCTTAGTGATGAAGAGGAAAAGGGGGTCATCCTTCCACACAGTGACCAGAACTCTACATAAGCTAGTTGGGGGGAGAGGGTTCACATCAGAAGGAACAAATCTGTCCCTCAGTGAAAGGGAGCTTGAGTCCCATCTAGACTATATAGCTCTAGAGGCAGAGAAGGTGGCCCTAGAAAAGTGGACAAGAGAAGACCAGAGAGATGGTGGCAGCAAATTAAAGTTTGAGGTGTCTAAGGGTGGTGGGTTTGGCCCCAGACTACCCAAGGGGATTGTCCTTAACTACCAAGAGGGTGATGACTTTGACAAGTGGGTGATAGCCTTTGAGGGGGCTCTCGGGATGGGAAAAGTTAAACCTCAGTACTGGAGTTCACTTCTATTGGAAATTATCCCAGTATCTGGGTGGGATAGGCTCCTGCCCCTAGAGGAGGATGAGACAGAGCCATAGCCCAATATGAAGAGATGTCTCATCAAGAAGTTTGGTCTCACCCCGGAGCAGTAGAAAATTAAGTATAGGGGCACCCAGAAGGTCAATACCCAGACTTGGGTTGACTTTGTAGACACCTCAATTAAGACACTAAAGGGCTGAGAACAGGGTACCAAAGTAAGTACTTATTAGGGGCTATACAATTTGATCACGAAGGAGACATCCTGACTAATTATAGTTCAGAGAAGTTACACAAGCATCTGGTAGACTCTAAGCTGTCCAATCCCAGGGTCCAGGGACAGGCAGCTGTAGGAAAGCACCGTCTTGCCTGGCATGTTACTCCCATTTCTACTTGTGTGTATGTTTGTTTTTGCCTGCTAGCCAGGACCCCAGTGCTCATAACTTGTACCATGTATGTGTTCCCTGTGTGATCTCACCCTGCTCATTGCAACTGATGAGGGACAGGAAGAAGAGAGTGACCCCCTCCCTGATCTCTTCTCCACCACTGAAGCTGATGGCTTAGTGGAGGGAGTAGTACTTGCATATTGTCTTACTGCTAAGCAGAAGGACAAGTGTGTAAAACGTTTAAGTCTGTTTTCTGAACTCATCTCACTGATACCAGGTGCCACTACATGGTGTGAGCATACAATCAATACTGGAGACATTTTACCTGCATTAAACAAGAGGTTCAGAAAATGTTAGACTTAGGAGTGATTGAGCCTTCAGAAAGCCCATAGGCTAGCCCAGTGGTGCTTGTTCCAAAACCTCACAGTAAGGATGGTAAAAAAAGATATGAGGTTTTGTATTGACTATAGAGGGCTCAACCAAGTAACCAAGACATATGCTCACCCTATACCCAGGGCAGGTGAGCTAATAGATACACTGGCTTCTGCCAAGTATCTGAGAATTTTGATTTAACTGCAGGGTATTGGCAGATTAAATTATCAGAAGATGCTAAACCCAAGACTGCATTTTTAACCATTGGAGGGCACTATCAATTCACTGTGATGCCCTTTGGTCTGAATAATGCACCTGCCACTTTTCAAAGGTTGGTGAACACAGTCCTGCAAGGGTTGGAAACTTTTACTGCAGCATATCTGGATGATATAGCTGTCTTTAGCTCCACCTGGGATGATCACCTGGTCCACCTGTGGAAACTTTCGGAGGCCCTGCAAAAGGCAGGCCTCACTATCAAGGTCTCAAAAAGGCAGATAGGGCAGGGGAAAGTGGTTTATCTGGGCCACCTTGCAGGTGGGGAACAGATTGGACCACTGCAGTGGAAGATCCAGACCATTATAGAATGGGATCCCCCTACAACTCAAACCCAGGTGAGAGCCTCTTTAGGCCTTACAGGGTACTATAGAAGGCTCATCAACAATGATGGCTCCATTGCAGGTCCTCTTAATGACCTCACTAGTAAGAAGATGCCTAAAAAGGTATTGTGGACAGCTAGCTGTCAAAAAGCTTTTGATGAGCTCAAACAGGCCATGTGCTCTGCACCTGTCCTAAAACGCCCTTGCTACTCCAAAAAGTTAATAGTTCAGACTGATGCTTCTGAATTGGGGGTTGGGACATTGCTATCACAACTTAATACTGAGGGCTAGGATCAACCTGTTGCTTTTATCAGCAGGAGGTTGACCCCTAGAGAAAATTGTTGGTCTGCCATAGAGAGAGAGGCGTTTGCTGTGGTCTGGGCACTGAAAAAGTTGAGACCATACTTGTTTGGTACTCACTTTATTGTTCAGACAGATCACAAACCTCTATTTTGGCTAAAACAAATGAAAGGTGAAACCCCTAAATTGTTGAGGTTGTCCATCTCCCTATGAATGAACTATACAGTGGAACATAGACCTGGGAGTACCCACTCCAATGCAGATGGACTCTCCAGATATTTCCACTTACACAATGAAGACTCATCTGGGCAAGGTTAGCCTTATTGTCCCTCGTTTGGGGGAGGGGATCTGTAGGAAAGTACCATCTTGCCTGGCATGTTACTCCCATTTTTACTTGTGTGTATTTTTGTTTTTGCCTGTGTCACTCGGATCCTGCTAGCCAGGACCCCAGTGCTCATAACTTGTGCCCTGGATGTGTTCCCTGTGTGGTGCCTAACTGTATCACTGAGGCTCTGCTAACCAGAACATCAGTGTTTATGCTCTCTCTGCTTTTAAAATTGTCACTGCAGGCTAGTGACTATTTTTACCAATTCTAATTGGCACACTGGAACACCCTTATAATTCCCTAGTATATGGTACCTAGGCACCCAGGGTATTGGGGTTCCAGGAGATCCCTATGAGCTGCAGCATTTCTTTTGCCACCCATAGGGAGCTCAGACAACTCTTACACAGGACTGTCACTGCAGCCTGAGTGAATTAACGTCCATGTTATTTCACAGCCATTTTACACTGCACTTAAGTAACTTATAAGTCACCTGTACGTCTAAACCTCACTTAGTGAAGGTTAGGTGCAAAGTTACTAAGTGTGAGGGCACCCTGGCACTAGCCAAGGTGCCCCCACATTGTTCAGGGCAATTTCCCCAGACTTTGTCAGTCCAGGGACACCATTACACGTGTGAACTACATATAGGTCAATACCTATGTGTAGCTTCACAATGGTAACTCCGAACATGGCCATGTAACATGTCTAAGATCATGGAACTGTCCCCCCAAGCCAAATCTCCTATTGGGGTGCCAATCCCATGCATCCCCGGGGCTTCAGCATGGACCCCGGGTACTGCCAAACTGGCTCTCTGGGGTTTTCTCTCCAGCTACCGCTGCTGCCAACCCTCAGGCTGGTTTCTGCCCCTCTGAGGCCTGGACAGCCCAATCCCAGGATGGCAGAACAAAGGATTTCTTCTGAGAGAGGGTGTTACACCCTCTCCCTTTGGAAATAGGTGCTAAGGGCCTGGGAGGAGTAGCCTCTCCTGGTCCCTGGAAATGCATTGAAGGGCACAGATGGTGCCCTCCTTGCATAAACCAGTCTACACCGGTTCAGGGATCCTCCAGCCCCTGCTCTGGTGCGAAACTGGACAAAGGAAGGGGAGTGACCACCCCCCTGTCCATCACCACCCCAGGGGTGGTGCCCAGAACTCCTTCAGTGTGTCCCAGGCCTCTGCCATCTTAAATGCAGAGGTGTGAGGGCACAATGGAGACCTCTGAGTGGCCAGTGCCAGCAGGTGACGTCAGAGACCCCTCCTGATAGGCTCTTACCTGGTTAGGTAGCCAATCCTCCTCTAAGGGCTATTTAGGGTCTGTCCTGTGGGTTTCTCTTCAGATAATGAATGCAAGAGCTCACCAGAGGTCCTCTGCACTTCTCTCTTTTACTTCTGCCAAGGATCGACCGCTGATTGGTCCAGGACGCTTGCAAAACCACAACAAAGTAGCAAGAAGACTACCAGCAACATTGTAGCGCCTAATCCTGCCGTCTTTCTCAATTGTTTCCTGATGGTGCATGCTCTGAGGGCTGTCTGCCTCCACCCTGCACTGGAAGTCAAGAAGAAATCTCCTGCGGGTCGAGGGATTCTTTCCCCTCCCAACACAGGCACCAAACTTCTGCATCACCGGTCCTCTGGGTCCCCTCTCATCTTGACGAGCATGGACCCTGGAACACAGGAGTTGGATCCAAGTGACCCCGACAGTCCAGTGGTCCTTCTGTCCAAATTTGGTGGAGGTAAGTCCTTGCATCCCCACGCCAGACAGTAATCCTGTGTACTGCGTGATCTGCAGCTGCTAGGGCTTCTGTGCACTTTTGCCAGGATTCCTTCATGCACAGCCTAGCCCAGGTCCCCAGCACTCCGTCCTGCATTGCTCAACTCGCTGAGTAGACCTCTGACTTCCTGGGACCCTCTTTTGTTGTGCTGAGATGACTGCCAAGCTCAGATAATCTTGAATGCCTGTTCGAGTGCTTCTGTAGGTGATGCCTGCTTCTGCATGGGCTCTCTCTATTACTGAGTGCCCCCTCTGTATCCTTCTCCAAGGGGTGATCTCCTGGTCCTTCCTGGGCCATGGCAGCACCCAAAATCTTCAACTGCGACTCTTGAAACTAGCAAGGCTTATTTGCAGTCTTTCTGCGTGGATGCAACTCTGCGTCCTCCAGCACGCCGTGGGACATCTTCTGACCAAAGGAGAAGTTCCTAGCACCTTCCGTTGTTGCAGAATCTTCGGCTTCTTCCACCCAGAGGCAGCCCTTTTGCACCTTTATCTGAGGTTTAGTGGGCTCCTGCCCCCCTGGACACTTGCGTGACTCTTGGACTTGGTCCCCTTCCTTTGCAGGTCCTCAGGTTCAGGAATCCATCTTCAGTGCTTTGCAGTCAGTTGTTGTCCTTGCAGAGTCCTCTCTATCGACTTTACTGTCTTTCTGGGGTAGTAGGGTAACTTTACTCCTACTTTTCAGGGTCTTGGGGTGTGGTATCTTGGACACCCTTAGTGTTTTCTTACACTCCCAGCGACCCTCTACACACTACACTAGGCCTGGTGTCCATTCGTTGTTCGCATTCCACTTTTGGAGTATATGGTTTGTGTTGCCCCTAGGCCTATTGTCTCCTATTGCATTCTATTGTGTTCTACAGTGTTTGCACTACTTTTCTAAGTGGTTTACATACCTGATTTTGGGTTGTGTGTATATTTTGTGTATATTACTTACCTCCTAAGGGAGTATATCCTCTGAGATACTTTTGCCATATAATCACTAAAATAAAGTACCTTTTATTTTTAGTTACTATGAGTATTGTGTTTTCTTGTGATTTAGTACTATATGATATACGTGGTATAGTAGGAGCTTTGCATGTCTCCTAGTTCAACCTAAGCTGCTCTGCTATGGCTACCTCTACCAGCTTAAGCTGCTAGAAAACTACTAATCTAATAATAAGGGATAACTGGACTTGGCACAAGGTCTAAGTACCACAAGGTACCCACTATATGCCAGGCCAGCCTCCTATAGCAGCTAATCAGTGGTTAAGAACCAGGGTTTCTAGCCAACACCAGGGATGTGGTCAGGTGAAGCGAGCACAAGGTCCACCAGTGGAAAGCCCACGGCAAAGAAGATAAAAAGTCCAAAGAGTCCTCACAAAAACTACAAAAACTTGCACAAGGAGTGGGAGCCCCTGGGCCATGCCACTTCAATGGTGGGGGGGGTCTCAGGAGAAGCATTTTGAACCTGCTAAGGCAGGGAAGTTCTATGACCTCGCAAAGGCAAGGAAGTGTTTTGAATGTTACCAGCCAGGATACAAAAGAGGAGATGCTGTCTGCTCCAAGAAGCCCCCCACTGGTGGACAATCCAATGGGCTTGCTAGTGTAGTTTGGAGTGGAGGTTGGCGAACAGATGAGATCAGGATACACAGAGGATTCCTTAATGTCCGTTGGAGGGGTGGATGTTGCAGCCCTGGCTGCATTACCTCCAAGCATAGAGAAGTAGGGCCAGTGGCCTAAAGTCAACAGGACTGAGGTTGAGACTCCAAGAGATACAGGAGCCAGAGTGACTATGGTCACAGAGAAACTGGTTTCTGTAGAGAATATCCTACATGGTGTATTCCACCATGTGACTTATGCAGACAGCAGAGCTAAGCTCCATACCACAGCCATGGTGAGCTTGGAATGGGGAGGTGTGACTGACCCTATAAAGGTAGTTGTTTCTCTTGCCGCCCCAGTGGTGTGTCCACTGGAAAATTATCTTGAACTGTCTAAGTGGTCAAAGGTGGAAAGAAGGGTCTATGCACAGATGCTGGACCTCCCTGAATGGATGTGTGCTGTGACCAGGTCACAGGCTGGACAACAGAGAAGTGCTGGACAGTTGGACCCTGGACCAATGGGCCAAACCTCCACAAGCAGGAGAAAGGGCACAGGGTCTGTTGAGCCAGCCCAAGGAAATCTAGAGCTTCAGAAGGAATTTAATCCTGAGGGGGAGGATTTGACCTCTGAGGTAGGGGATCCAGCACTGCAAGCTCTGCCTGACTTGGTAGAATTGCAAAGAGCAGGTGGACCCACCAGGGAAGAGTTATGCCAGGGGCAAATAGAGTGTCCCACTCTTGAGGACCTGAAGTAGTCTGCCTCCAGGCAAGAGCAGGGTGATGTCAGTGGATCTCACGGGTTTTACTGAGAGGATGGAGTTCTCTATACTGAGGCAAGGGACCCCAAACAAGTGGCAACCAGGAGCGGGGTGGTCCACCTGAAGTAGAGGGAATTCCTTCTCACCATACGCCATGACAGCCTCTTGACAGGACATGTGGGTAAACCAAGACCTAAAATAGGCTGGTCAATCATTTCTATTGGGCCTACATATCTATCAAGGTGAAGGAGTTCTGCAGTTCCTGTGCCATCTGTCAGGCCAGTGGCAAGACAGGGGGCAAGCCAAAGGCTCCTTGATACCACTGCCAGTAGTTAGGAGTCCCTTTGAGAGGGTGGGGATTGATATTGTTGGTCCCCTAGGCCCATTGACCTCCTCAGGCAAAAGGTACATTGTGGTGATAGTGGACCATGCCACCAGGTATCCAGAACAATAAATCTCAGAACAGTCACCGCTCCTACAGTGGCTAGAGGCCTTTTTGGTATGTTCACCAGCATGGGTTTCTCCAAGGAGATGGTCTCAGATAGGGGCACAAATGTTATGTCTGCCTATTTGAGGGCAATGTGGGATGAATGTGATTGGACTTACAAGTTCACCACCTGTATCATTCCCAGACTAATGGTCTGATTGAATGTTCTACCCCGCACCTGCTGTTTACTTATAGAGAGGTGCCCCAAAAGGGAGTTGGATTCAGCCCCTTTTAGTTGCTGTTTGGGCACAGAGTTAGGGGTCTATTGCATTTGGTGCGAGAGTCTTGGGAGACACTTCTAAAGTGGTCAAAGCAGGATGTGCTTGACTGTGTGCTAGGCTTGCAGTCTCGATGGCAGTGTACTTGAAGAGAGGAAGCAGCAACCTGAAGGCCAGTCAAAAGCTCACAAAGCTCTGGCATGCCCAAAAGGCTTCTGTGCCTGAGTACCATCCAGGTGAGTTGATATGGGTGTTGGAGCCTGTGGCTCTCTGGGTTCCCCAGGCCAAGTGGACTGGGCCCTACCCTAATCTGGAGAAAAAGGGTGAGGTCACCTACCTGGTGGACCTTGGCCCCCCCAGGAACCCTGACTAGATCGTGTATGTGTACAGGTTTAAACCCCACTAAGACAGGGCAGACATGACCATGCTTATGGTCACAGATGAGGGAAGGGAGGAGGAGAGTAAACCTCTGCCAGACCTTCTCTCTACCAATGTGCAAGATGGGTCAGGGGAGGGAGTTGTACTCTCTTCCAAGCTGACAGACCAGTAGCAAAAAGATTCAAAAAAGTGTTGGAGCAGTTTGCTGGGCAGTTCTCCTTGACCCCTGGACTCACCACTTGGTGTGTCCATGTCATTGCCACTGGTGACAGTTTACCTGTCAAAAGCAAGTTGTACATGTTGCCTGACTGGATCTGAGCCAAACTCAAGGCTGAGGTAGGTAAGATGTTGAAGATAGGGGAAACTGAGCCCTCTTATTGGCCCTGAGCCAGTACAGTGGTGCTAATACCCAAACCGAATCCTGAAGATGGGATGAAGGAACTGTGATTCTGTGTAGACTAAAATAGAATGCTAGTTTGGGGGCTGCCAAACTCCTGAGCACATTTGACCTGACCTCAGGATACTGGCAGATTACCCTAAGTCCAGGAGTCAAGGAGAGGTCTGCATTGTCCACCTCAGAGGGCCACTATCAATTAAAGGTAATGCCCTTTGGATGGAAAAATGCTCCTGCCACCTTCCAAAGACTGGTGAACAGAGTCTTGTCTGGGTTTTAACCCTTTAGTGCAGCTTATCTTGATGATATAGATATATTCAGTTCTACCTGGGATGATCGCCTGATCCACCTGAGGGAAGTTCTTTAGGCCCTACAACAAGCTGGACGAACTATCAAGGCAAGCAAATGCCAGATAGGGCAGAGTTCAGTGATGTACCTGGGCCACCTCGAGGGTGGAGGTCATGTTGGTAGCCTCTTCATCCAAAAATACAGACTGTCCTGGATTGGGAGGTTCCTAAAACCCAGACTCAGGTCAGGGCCTTTCTTCGACTGACTGGGTATCACAGAACATTTGTCAAGAACTATGGGTTGATTGTGGCCCCTCTGATAGACCGCGCATCCAAAAAGCAGCCAGAGTGTCAGAAGGCCCGTTGCCACTCTGAAAGGGACTACGTTTTCAGCTTCAGCTTTGCTGGCCTCTAACTACAATAAGGAATTTACTGTACAAACAGATGCTTCAGAACAAAGGATTGGGGCAATGTTGTCACAAGTAAATGATGAGGGCCAGAATCAGACAGGTGCCTTCATTAGCAGGCGACTACTCTCCACAGAACAAAGCTGGAGTACCATTGAGAGGGAGGGGGAAGCTGAGGCCATATTTGTTTGATACTCACTTCTGTGTTTAAACTGACCACAGACCTCTGGGTTAGATTGGCCAAACTGGTTTACAAAAGAGAAAGTAGCACTATTTCATTTATATTTCTAATGATATTATAGAAGATGTCATGAGTGTTGTAATATGTGAGGTACTTAGCAGTGCATGCTGGGGAGTTATAGTTACCCTAGGGTACAAGTTATAGTTACTTGGAAGGACTCTAATTATAACTGCTGAATTTCTATGGTTCTGTACAAGTACATTCAGAACCTATCTATAACGTCCCTGTAACCTTTGTGTTTTTTTAGTAAATTTGTACAGTTGTTTTAATGTAAAATAATTTTAATTACTATACATTTATCCAACCTCACGAGGGTTGGCTGCAGGGCTTGTCATAAGGCCAGTCCCTGCGGCAAACCCCGATAGCAACCCAACCCCGCACAGCCCCCCTCCCCAGGCCGATCTTGGTCCCATCCCCTGGGCCCAGCCTTAAAATTAAATTTTTTGGGGGGAAGGGGTTCATGCGGTCCCCCTCCCCAGGCCGATCTTGGCCATGGGGACCCCATCACCAGGGTGCAGCCTAAATATTTTTTTTTTAGGGGTGACATGCGGCCCCTCTCCCAAGGCCGATCTCAGCCCCAGGGACCCCATCCCATCGCGCGCGGACTCATTATTATTTATTCTTTTTTAGGGAGAAGAATGCATGCCCTTTTTGCCCAGGGCCAATCTCACCCCCTGCGATCAAATCCTCTGGAGTCGTCCATCTGACCTGGGTACCACCCAGGGCATCCAGTCACAATGTTATGGACTGTGAGAGGATCCTGAAGGCCCCCACGGTCCCAGCTGGCTCCTCACCTTTGGAGCAGCTTCCCCTCTGTGAGAGCAATTGTTTCCTTTATCTTCCTGCCTGCCTCTTCCTTTACCCCCTGCCTACCTCTTCCTAGGCACAGAGAGCAAGGAAACCTCTGTTCACAGTGAGGGAGAGCTGTTTGACAGCTCTCCGTCGCTGCAAGCAGAGTGTTTGCTGTGACTTGGTGGCAGCTCTCAAAGCTGCCACCAAGCCACAGCAAACAGCTATGTACCGGTGGTGGTCACCCAAGGACATAGCAGAAGTTGACCCTGGAGGTGGCGGTCCTCAGTGCCATCACTGGTTTCTTGAGGAGAGCCAAGCGGCCCCCCTCCAATGAACTTCCCTGGGCAGGAGTAGGTCCCCAGAGTTCGGGGGGATGCATGGCCTCCCCGTGCTCAATTTTCACAATGCCCTGGGGAGGTGGTGGTCCCCAGGGCTGCAGGGGGGTCTGCATGCCCCCCACACTTAATTTTCACAATGCCCAATGAAGGTAGAAGTCCCTGGGGCTGCTGGGGGGCTGTGGGGCCCCCGCTCATAATAATCTAAATGCCCGACTGAGGTGGCGGTCCCCAGGGCTGCAGGGGGGACAGAAGTGTTACCAGCATTAAATATTTAATGCCTACAGCACCTGGCCTATCCAGGGATTGGTAGAAAACAAACTCTGGAGGCTGTGCTTGGTTTTTTTTTGTCCAGATTTGTGACCCTGTTGCAAATTTGTGTCTATTTTTTTAAAGTGCTTTTTAGGCCTGGGGGGCTCCCTCTAGGACCCCACCACCAGATCTAAGGGGTCAGGGTTTCGCATAGGCTCTCATTATTCTAATGAGACTACTGGATTTTGGCCAGCAAGATCGTCCACAGTGTAGGAGACTGAGGGGGTCATTCTGACCCTGGCGGCCGGTGGCCGCCAGGGCCACCGACCACGGGAGCACCGCCAACAGGCTGGCGGTGCTCCCACGAGCATTCTGACCGCGGCGGTTCAGCCGCGGTCAGAAGTGGCAAGTCGGCGGGCTCCCGCCGACTTACCGCTGCTCGGGGGAATCCTTCATGGCGGCGGAGCGCGCTCCGCCGCCATGAGGATTCTGACAGCCCCTACCGCCATCCTGTTCATGGCGGGAAACCCGCCATGAACAGGATGGCGGTAGGGGGTGCCGCGGGGCCCCTGGGGGCCCCGCAAAGTATTTCAGTGTCTGCCTTGCAGACACTGAAATACGCGACGGGTGCAACTGCACCCGTCGCACCCCTGCAACTACGCCAGGTCAATTCTGAGCCGGCGTCCTCGTTGCAGGGGCATTTCCTCTGGGCCGGCGGGCGCTCTTTTGGAGAGCGCCCGCCGGCCCAGAGGAAATGTCTGAATGGCCGCTGCGGTCTTTTGACCGCGGTGCGGTCATTTGGCGGCGGTACTATGGCGGACGGCCTCCGCCGTCCGCCATAGTCAGAATCACCCCCTGAGTCTGACCCACTGTGGGTGACACCTGTCGCCCTAATCCGGGTTTTGCTCCGGCTAACTGGAAGTGGCTCATCTCTACCAGCAGATAGGGATGATTGGACAGCCGAGCACATGACATTAGGCTTCTCAGGGAAGTCGTGGGAACTCAGGTCTCATCCGGTTCTCTCATTCACACTCCGGTCTCATATATCAATCAATAAATCAATCAAAAACTTTTTTATAGAGCGCGCTACTCGCCCGTGAGGGTCTCAAGGCGAAAGTTGGGGTGGGGTAGGGGGGGTTACTGTTCGGACAGCCATGTCTTGAGGTTTTTTCTGAAGAGTAGGAGGTCTTTGGTTTTGCAGAGGTTGGTGGGGAGGGAGTTCCAGGTTGTGGGGGCGAGGTAGGAGAAGGCCCTGCCTCCTGTGGTGGTTCGATGGATGCGGGGGGCTGTAGCTACTGCGAAGTCGGCTGATCGGAGGTTGCGGGTGGGAGTGTGGAAGTTCACTCTTTCGTTGAGGTAGGTTGGGCCGGTGTTGTGGAGGGATTTGTGTGCGTGGATGAGGATCTTGAAAGTGATTCTCTTGTCTATGGTGAGCCAGTGAAGAGATTGGAGGTGTGGTGAGATTCGTTTGTGGTGGGGGAGGCCAAGGACAAGGCGTGCGGCTGTGTTCTGGATTCTCTGGAGTTTGCGTTTGAGTTTGAGTGTGGTGCCGGCGTAGAGGGCGTTACCGTAGTCAAGTCTGCTGCTGATGAGTGCATAGGTGACTGTCTTCCTGGTGTCTGGGGGAATCCATTTGAAGGATTTTTTTTAGAGTGCAGAGTGTGTGGAAGCAGGAGGAGGTTAGTGCATTGATTTGTTGTGTCATGGAGAGGGAGGGGTCCAGGATGATGCTGAGGTTGCGTGCGTGGTTTGCGGGGTGGGTGCGGGCCTAGGGCGGTGGGCCACCAGGAATCGTCCCATATGGTTTTGTTGGGGCCGAAGATGAAGATCTCGGTTTTATTGGAGTTAAGCTGGAGGTGGTTAGTTGTCATCCAGTTGGCGGTGTTGAGGAGAGCAGCGTGTAGGTTGGTTTTGGCGGTGGTGGGGTTGCGGGTGAGGGAGAGGATGAGTTGGGTGTCATCTGCGTAGGAGAGGATAGTGATTCCGTGTGGTAGGAGGATGTTGGCTAGGGGTATCATGTAAATGTTGAAGAGTGTGGGGCTGAGGGAAGACCCTTGGGGGACTCCGCAGATGATCTTGGTAGCGGTGGAGTGGAAAGGTGGAGGCGGACTCTCTGGGTCTGGTCGGTGAGGAATGAGGTGAGCCAGTCTATGGCTTTGAGGTGAATTCCTATGTTGTGGAGGTGTGTGCGGAGTGCGTGGTAGCAGACAGTGTAAAAGGCTGCGGAGAGGTCTCGCCTTTGTCGATATAATATAAATGACAATAAGAAGCAGTATAAGTTTTAATGACTGGTTTAATAAAACAACTGCATTTTAGATAGCAAAGCGTGAGCTGCAATAACCAGGATGACACAACATGACAATATTAAAATGGTGACGTGAAGCATAAGAATAACGCTATCATATTGTCACTAAGATTGATGGACTATTTCCTACCTAAATCATAATCTGAGCACAGCATGTTAAGCTCTAATTCTGCCTTTCAGGTTCCCCCGGGAAGACATCAACCCTCATACCTGAGCAAAAGCCTGTAGTCTGCGTTAGCATCTGCAGCGAAGCATTCAGCAATCAGCACACAGTCTTGGTTCCCTGGCTGGAATCTCACTCTTAACGTGTAATGGGACTAGGAAGTGTTTTTTATAATAACATAGGTGATGTTCTAAGAAAATGTTCCTACGTAAGGCTGTGTATTTTCTACGAATGTTGGAGACTAAACTTCCTTGACTGAAGCACAGAGTGATCAAGAATGTCTTGTTTGAGAACACAGTGCTGGGCTAAGCAAAAACAGTTAGATATATTAAAATAAAACAAGACTGTAAAACTGGTTATTGTAAAATGAAAAATGCAAAGCCGAATAAAATATATCCAGGTCAAAGTGCACAGCGGCCTAGTGTGTTAAACTAATGTGCATGGAGCTATAACTAAAATGGGTGCACAATACCCTCCCCTTGTCGGTTAATGTGGTTCAAAGCCAAAACTAACATTTCATTGCTAAAAGCTCAACCTAAGATATATATAAAAACCAGGTCAATTTTGACAAGTTAAAAGGACACACAAGCATACTACGTGGCAATTTAAAACATGAGCATGTGGCTTCTAACCGAACTCAAAGGACATGTCAATTTAGAAAAGTTCCAAACTAAGTACGAGCCATGGAGAACAGGAGATCTTCCACTTTGGCAGGTGTCAGAACTGGAAAGGCCACGCCAAAAATTATCAAGGAGCAAATGTGTTCCATAGCCCCAGTGTCAACCAAGGCGGCATCCCGTGCAGTGGCCATTGATGAGTTGTTGACAACTTCCTCCAGGAAGGGTAACTCCTAATTAGCTTCACGTAGCAAACGCAACCTCAGTGCGCATGTCTGGTAATGAACCCTCAACGAGAACATCAACAGATCGGCATCTATTGCTGGGGGGTGCTGCTGTGAAAGACAAACTTTCAGTGCATTTTTAAAAGAGCACCAGAGGCACCGAAACACAGGCTGCACACAATACAGAACCGGTCTGAATGACAAAGTCCAGTCACACTCCAATTGCTCCAGGAGTGTTGCTCCAAAATGCTGCATCATATACTCACGACACAGCTGCACTGATGGGAGCGCCGTCACTTCTCCTCATTGCGGCGGGACAGCTATTGCACAGAAACAACAGTAACAGCAGGATGCTAGCTAATGAAGCCAAAGTTATCAGAAAACCCCCAAAAATACTACCAAAAATTGAGTGGATAGCTGAAGGTATCAAACCGCATATGGAGGAGAAGGTGTGAATGAAACCAGAACCAACAGCTTTGAAAAAATGTGCGATTCCAGTTGTGCTGGATGCATTAAATATACGTCCCACCAGTTCATTAAAGTGTCTCTGAAAGTTCGTATTTAACAGGGACTGTATTTCTGCTGATGACCTTGCCACTTGAAGTGCGTAGGTCTCGCGCACAGATGTAAGGGCCACATGCTTTTGAAACAGTAAAGCCTTGAGTCTACTCAACTTGTCAAAATTACCACTTGAAGTAGCAATGTAAGGCCAAATATCAGCTACCTCCTTAAATTTCGTGGGGGGAAACAGTACGTTCCCGCAGCATGTAACGACCTTAGAGACTGAAACAGCGTAAACTATTCCGGCCCGCATGCCAAAACAGCCTTCACTATTGAGAAGGACGTAGCTGCCATTTGAATGCACCTGGAACGTGGGTCTAATCAAAGGGACTGGACTCCCTTAAAATAACAAGCCAGGTTTGCAGCTGAGGCGTTACACGCCCCATGCAAAGACAGCTGTTTACAAATCATCGAATGCCTGACTGAAGTCTTGCATTCACTACCGCAAAGAAAGACCTCTTTCATGCCATTGAAGCATTTGTACGAGAAGGGAAGCTCCCACGCCTCATGGATGTAAATATCTCTCAGCTTTTCATATCTGCCTACTGGAATGTGTTTTAAATAGGAGGTGAATTGTAGTGTGGAAATAGGCAGATTAATAACCCCATGTATTAACCACTCAGCCAATGGTATTTCTGCCACGGTAAAAGGCAACTTTTCTAATTTCTTGGTGTTAAGCATGACATAAGTCACTTCCTTTTAGCCATTAGTTGTCGCGTTAGATTAAAAGAAGAAAATATCTCCCTTGCACTGACGTGCTGCCATGGAACGCGACCCGCCTTCAATGTTTGAAGCGTCAAACCCAACTGCATAATGGACCTGATCTGACTCAGTCCAATGGTGTAAGGAAGACATATCGGATTGTAGAATGTCTATAGCAGAAGAGACAATATTAATAATGGTATATATCTGGTCGAACAAAGTGTTAATCTCATTATCCACAACAGCTAATGCCTTTTTTACATTTTCCTGGTCTATTTGCCTTAACCGGACAGCAGCATCTTGTTGGGAAAGTTTCCAAATCTCACTGTATACTGCATATAAAAAAACACTTCTAACGTGGTGTTCTGGGGCCTGACAAGAAATCTTGTAGGTCAGTGGAATTAGACAGGAGATTGAGGTGTTCTCTAACTGCGTTCAGTGAGGATGGTTTTAGCCACTGTTGGCATAATTTTCCCACACTATATGTTGTAATTATATCTGCATGCTCTGGTGATATATAGCGAGGGTCTGCCCTACTCGTCCTAAAACCCTCCGAGGAGTTAATAAAACATTGATGACACCCATTGGCATCTATTGGCCACAATAACCACCCTCCTGGACATGTCAGTGAAGCATTAAACGAACCATTCTGGACCCACTCATCGAGCTCATCTTCAGTGGCATTCGTATATTTTTGCCATTTGTAAAATTTTGCGTGGGCAGGTATACTGGGCATGTTTAATTCCCTAATTGTTGCTAAGCCTAAACAACTCTTTTGTTGCACTGTTTCATTTAAAAAGATAATTTGTACAGGAATGAGGCATGCTCTAAACAATGTTTCATTTCCCTTAATTTGCCAATTTTTTATTCGCCACAACTTTTCAGATCAATTGATTTGAACCAATATTCACAGCCTTCTATCGATAACCGGGAAACAAAGGATTCCGAATATATAAATTTGGTATTGGTCAATAACACGTGTATATCCTTAGTAGGAGGTACTTTAAAATAATATGACTTAGCATTCTTTCTATTGTGCCCAGAAAAATATGCAAATTTTTCAGAATATGTTTTGGAACTCCCTTGCGGTGGAGTTGGGCAATGTTCCCATTGCGTGTAATTAAATATAGTTTTGGGACTACTCGCTCTATGTATGAAATGGTGCTGATAGTAATTATAGCAAAACATATCACCATCATTTTCTTTAAATTGGTTAACATCTTCGTTTTCAAAGACAGTATAATATTGCAATTCAGTCATCATAGAATCAACTGTTTTCACATCCCAATCATCATAAACAATGCCTGGTAGCACTATATCATTCATTGATAATTTGAACACATAGGGTATTTGAAAACTTCTGTGGGACCACATATATCAAACATTACTTTGTCCCAAACAATCCCATCAGGAATTGGCACTGCAGAAATGTTCACAAAGGATAAGTCTCTTCAGACTTTATGTGAAGAAACATGTGGTTTCAAAACCTCTTCCACCAGTTCAACTGTCGATCTTTCAGATAAAAAATGACCATGTATTTGCAAGAAAAAGGTAATGACAAAACCAATCCATAGTAGAAATGGTAGGACAGTCAAAGAGAGCCATAGATAATTCCATGGAGAAGTAAAATACGTTTCTTTGAGCCAGTATGTTAGCTTACGTGTACTTGACAGATCAGCTGTCGGAGAGGCGAATGAGTCTGAGAAATCATTGCTGAAGTCGGCAAAATAACAAGAGGCAGTTTGTTCAAATGGCGGAGACGTTGTCAGTGGTGGAGTTGGTGTTTCTTGTGGTGACACACTATAAACAGCACCATCCGTTTGGCTTGAAGTCGGGTTGACTTGGTCAAATGTTTCTAAAATAGTTGACGTCAGTGGAACTAATGCAAGATCATCTTCCGCCCTCCCCATGCTTGGAGATGTGTCGGTGTTGGTGTAAACAACTTGCAGAGGGACTACTTCGCCAGTAGTGAGAGGGATTCAGGAATCACTGGATGTTCCTCTTGGTCGGCTGTGCAGGATCGGCCACATGGTGTAGTTTGACATTGTCAATAGAGACAAAACGATTTTCTTTGGCACCTGCCAACGGTGGTAGAATAACAGTTGTGGTACCTTGTATCCCTAGTACAGGGACTTGTGCTTGATAAGAAGGCTCAAATTCCTTTTTTACTGCGACTTTTTCACCTACTAGAGTCCCAACTCTGGGAATCTAGCCGGTAGATGTTACAGACACATCCTTAATTCCTGTGGAGGCAGCACTTTTGGAAGAATTATCATCACACATTCATTTATGTCAAAAGGTGTTTCTGCTGCCTCCACACCAGGACCATCAGGATCCGGAACATACATTAGAGTTCCAAACAGGCACGCATATGAAGTACGACCCCCCAGGGACCTTCTAGGCAGGCTATTTAGTGCTCTCTGGACTCCATACAGGTGATTAAGCCAACTACAACCCGCACCGAAGACTCTGGCTGTTAAGAATTGCTTTAAATTACGGTTTAATCGCTCCACAACACTATTTCCCTTGGGATGAAATGGAGATGAGTACTGGAGTTGGACCCCCAACAAAGCCATGGCATCCCTGAATGCCCTTAGGGTGAAAGCAGAATCCTGGTCCGAATGGAAGGCCGAAACTGCATATGTACTGATAAAGATTCGCAAATCTTTAATAACAGTCCGAGCGTCAGCCGAGCATTTTGGCCACACCCATACAAATCTGGAGCATGAATCAACAGCAACTAAAATATATTTGTATGCACTATCAGGTGTTAAGGGACCACAGTGTTTCAAGTACAGACATTGTAATGGATTGTTTGAAATTAAGAGGGGTGTCTGCGGCAGGCGCTTGGCAGTGGAAACTTCAATTTGTTGACAGATGACACAACAAAGGACATACTGCTTAGTCTCTTTGAAGAGACCTGGCCACCAATAACGGGCCTGCAAGATCAAAATTGTAGCCGCCACACCAGCATGGGCAGACACCACCCCCTCATGCGCTGCTTTAATCAATTGTGATCTTATGTCTTTGTTTGGGATGTCTTGTACACCTACGCCTGGTATCTTAACCTCAGCGTTCAGCATACCTCCCATACAATGGTGATATTTGTTAGGAAATCCTTTAGGATAGGGCGTACCATCAGCCGTAGCTGTCACGGCAGCCCAGATGTCTGCGTCCGGTTTTAATCTCAAACCAGCCACAGCCACTGCTGACTTTACGGCTTCATCAGCCAGTGTATTTCCAGCAACGTGTATTCCAACGCGCTGGTGTCTAAGTGTGTGTACAACATGGACATTCAGTGGCGTCTCTTTCAGGTCATCTACTTTACCCCACAGTAGTCTGTGTTTAATGGTGTTGCCTTTGGAATCTCTGAACCCATTCTAGCTCCAATAATGCAGGTATTCATTAAAGGACTGGACACAGTAATATGAATCACAAACAATCAGCGTAGGCTGTGTCGGATCCTTGTGTTCCAGTACCATCAGCAGAGCTTTTAGCTCAGCCAATTGTGCTGTACAGTCCCCTAGGGTCTGTGTAAAGCTATGTAGAGGACAAAATGTATCACCCTCCATATAGCCACTTACGACTGCCCAAGCAGCAGAATATTGATGTTTAGTTCCAATTGCAGGTTGTGCTGAGCCATCGGTGCACATGACTCTATGATACTGATCAATAGGGAAAGTATTTGCTGGAACTGGATATTCTATTTCATATTGTAGAAATTCCTGAGTTTGTAGCTTTGGGTCAAAGATTTAGTCTACATCAGTAGCCCATTGTATTTGGAACGCTAGCTTTTGAAACACCCTCTAGAGCTGGGATCCGGGAAACGACAATAATGCGTTTTCCTTGGGCAAGAGGTCTTTCTTTAATGACAGCCATCTGTATAGCAGTGAGTATTTTCTCTGTGGGAGCAAAGCGTTGTTCTGCAGCTGAGTACAAATGCGATCTATGTGCAATCGGGACTATCTCACCTTCATTAAATGTCACATAGGTGAAACCGATGGCCCCAGCAATTACCAAATGTGTTTTGTTGTCCCTTGTGTGTAAATGTTGTGCTGCAAGCATATCTGTCTGCAACTCTCAAAGAATCTGTGTATGTTCCATTGTCCAGAATTTACTTGAAAAACGGGACGTAGGTTTTATGCATGTAGCATAATCTGGAATGTAAGTTCTGCCAAAATTTAAGAAACCCAATAATGAATGGAGTTTTTTGATCGTATTCGGTGGTTTTAACTGTGCGCACTTCTCTAAGACTTGTGGCGCTATGCTCTTTCCTTCACTTTACAGCTCATATCCTAGGAACAGGACTCTGAGGAAGGCTATTTTTTTTTTAAAGTTAAATTTGTAGCCAAATTCGGCAAACCCTACAACAATGCGGGCTACCCGTCTTAAATGTTGTAGTAGTTCATCATCCGTGAGGTATATATCATCTACATAGGACAATGCTTCAGGGTCAATCTCATGCAATATAGCAGTGACACAAGCTGCAAACAGTCCTGGTCTGTTCTTATATCCCTGAGGTAAACTACAGAATTTGTTCTGGTAGCCTAGTGTGCTGAAACTTGTTAAGTCTGTACTCTCAGGCAATATATTCTGGCTGAAAAACCCATTGGAAATGTCTAGTGTTGTTTTGTATTTTTTACACACTATGTTGCTCGTTAGTGCTGTGCTATGCAAATTTTGGATAGCATAGGTGCGTGTATGACTGTTTAATGTCTGTAGTCTAAGACTATTCTGTATAAATGGTCTGGTTTAGCTACTGGGAATAATGGGTTATTCATTGGTGAGACCCAGGGTTCAATCACACCCTGGTACTCTAATTGCATTAGTATTTCTCTCACTGGTGCTTTTGCTATAGTGTTTTATAGGATACTGCAGCTGTGGCTGAGGTTCGTTTTTAATTGGGATTACATTTTAGGGGGATTCTTTATCCCATCCCACGTGATTTCTGTATAATACAGGTGCTTGTGCCAAAGCCCATTCAATGGAATAGGATTCAGCGAGTTACTCTTGAACAAGGGGCGAGAAAGAAGGCTTAATGGCATCTTCTCCATATGGGCAGGTACGGACAAAGTCAGGCAGCCAATCTTGTTCGGCCAACAAGACATCAGATACTTTTACTATGCAATCCCAAAAGATTGCGTCTATTGTGCGTTCAATGTCTCCTTCTAACTGTACCGTTACTTTGTACACGTTGAGACACGCATGTCTGCAGTTTCTACTATAAAGTCATCAGTTGCTTTCACCTGCAGATGCTCTAGAAGATTCTCGCGAACTATTGTGACCTCTGCCGCACTGTCTAGCAAGGCTAGAGCCCAATTGTTGTTCTTCAAGAGGACCCTCTTCCTGTGTGGCATGTTGGACTGCGACTGCTGCCACTGTTTCCTTTTTTACATTGTTGTTTTCGTTGGGCGAGTTTATCTTCCTTTTTAACAGAAACCTCTGAAGAGCGTTGTGATTCCTGTCTCGGTTTCACGTACTCTGTTCTTCACTCTGATCACCCACCTCTCTCATTTCTTTTTTCCGATAAGTCCTGAAAGGAACGAGATTGGCGTGTATCAGTATATTGATATCTATCAGGCATTTTTATATTATCTCTGTTTCAGAGATTATACCTATTTTGTGGGGTCTCCATACGCGGAGATTCTCCCCTTTCTTAGGAGTTTGCTGCTTTTTATCCCAGTGTTTCTTATTACCCTCAGGTGCTTGCTTGGGGGTATCTTTGTTTGATTTACCCTGAAATTGAGGTTTTTGTGGTCTGGCCCCTAAGCTATCTCGACCAATACTTGAATAGTTCTCCGCTATCATTTTATGCAGCTCTCGTTCTTGATCCTGCTGTGGAACATCACGAAGCCACATGTGCACTGCAAGTGCGACATCTTCCCCTTTAAGGTTACTTAAAATGATTGAGGACCCTGTGACAAAATTGCCCATCAATTGCATCCCTAAATCTAGGGCCGGGGCAGCCCCATATTCATCTTGAATTTGTTTCAGCACTTCCGGTAAATTGGCAAGCGTCGGTGTACCGTGTGCAGTTCTGTAGAGCGTGGCAAATACCTTGCCCCAAGTATTACAGTTTTCTACTGTAGGGACCATCCCAAAGGGCAAGCACATCGTTAATATTCTATCTTTATCCTGAGGTCCTGTATGGGGAAACACTGCCTCCAACGTATTCATTTTCTGTGCTAACCAAAACTGAGTTTCCTCTCGTTTGGCGGGTATTTTACCCATAATCAAATGTACAGTCGCAGGATTTATACCTGGCGTTACTGCATGTGGATGTGCTGGAGCAGCACGTGCTGGGTTTGTATTTAGTGTTTGCATCACAAATTGTACTAATCGTCTATATATTGCTATTAATTCAATATATAAGCGACGAACCTCAGCTACTGCTAACTTTGCAACCGCAGGATGTGGTGTAAAGGTGGCCAACAAAGGCCAGGTAGGACCGTCATTACTTAGTGGACCTAACCTTACTGATAATATTGTGTGGGGTAGGGCGCCATCAAGCCAATTATTATGTTCTTGATGAGATAGAGGTATCTCTAAATATGCGTATGCTCTGTATTGTCAAGGCGCATTCGCAGGTATATTTGGTGAAATTTATTTGTGTTCCAATCAACTGCTGGAAATGTGACCCAAGAGGATGTTTTTTATAATTGTTTTTTCATAATTGGTCTTAATTAAAGATGTTTATTTTTATTTTATAGAAAGGAAGAGTAATAGGATTGGCTGTTGGGAATGCGGAAGAGCTATTATATCATAAAATAAATTGGTGCGGTATAACTAATGATCTTTTGTTCAATCAGTCCGCTTATTCTAAATAAGAATTACAGAAATAATTTGAGATTATGATGTGTAGAAATTTGAGAAATTGAAAGATGTTCTCTACAAAGATGTTTGAAATATGACCTGTTCAGGATATTGTTTGGAGATACACATTTAAAAATTATGTTTAAAGATGGCCGTTGTATTTGGAAGAATGAAAGTAGTCCGTTTTTTATGTTATTGGCACTGGGGAAGTAATATATAGAAATGGAAGTAGGGAATAGGATTACTCGTGAACAAGGGAGCTGGGACTCCCGAAATGCATTGGGTGATTTTGTTTGTTTGCCATAATAAAGAAACCAGCAAGTAGACATTATGTGGCAGAGGCGTTTTTTCCTTCAGCAGGAAATTGTATGTTTAATATATATATATATATATATATATATATATATATATATATATATATATATATATACTAATATATACTAGGCACCACTTCAATTTTTCAAACAACACATACCACATCCAGCACACATTTTTTTCAGTCACACATTTTTTTTACACTTCCCTGTTTTAGTAAGACACTGTCACCTGTTTTTTTTTATCACCATGTAACCCATGAAAAATCCACATTTTGCTGATGATGAGTTGAAAGGTATGGTGGATGAAATCATAAGAGTAGAGCCACAATTATTTGGAGCACAATTCCAGCACACTTCTTTCAATAGGAAAATGGAAATGTAGGGCAGGATTGTTGACAGAGTGAATGCTGTAGGCACCACCCTGCGCACAAGGGAGGACATCAGGAAGAGGTGGAACGACCTCAGGGGCAAGGTTGCAGGCCAAGAAGACTGGTGGTAGAGCCCCTGCTTCTCCATTACAACTCACTTTCTGGGAGGAGAAGGTCTTGGCTATCCAGTATGATAGGCATACCTGGGGAAGTGGAGTATGGTAAGTCACAACAATAAAAATGTCACCTATTTCCCATGTCGTGCATGCTCACAATTCACCTACTGCTACCTGTACTATCACCCCTCACACCAGTCCAGTTTCCACCTTTCCAATGACCCCTGTCTGGCAACTCACAATTGTAGTAGACTCACCTGGGGAAACAACATCTGTGTATATTAGTACAGGGACTGACAGGACTGTAACTCCCAGCAGACACTGTTATAATGAATCCTTACACCAGCATAGTGTTCGCTCCTCCAAATATCCCTGTTGTGAACCCACATTGAAGTCTATACGCCTGGGAGGGTAACATTTGTATTGTGTGTGTAGTTCAGGGACAGACAGGACTGTAACTCCCAGCAGGCACTGTTATAATGATTCATAACACTAGCACAGTGTTCTCTCCTCAAAATGCTCCAGCTTGTGAACTCACAATTGACATGTACACATCTGGGAGTGTAACATTTGAATAGTGTGTTTAGTACAGGGGCTGATAGGACTGTAACTCCCAGCAGGCACTACTCCTCCAACTTCAACCACTAGACCAGTGGTCTTTCATCAATAGACACCTGTGTCTGAATTCCCTATTGAAGTTTACTCATTTGGGAGGAAACCGCATATATAGTGTATATAGTGTCACAGGAGACAGTCATGTCATTCCAACCACCAGTCCAGTGTCCTCTTCTCCAAACACTCATGGTTGGGAAATCAGGTGTACTCACCTGGAGAGATGACATTTACCAAATGCATGAAGTAGAAGGAGGGACATGACTCCAAGGGCAGGAGGCTCTATCTCACAACTTCAAACACATGCCCAGTGTTCTCATGCCCAAATACCCCTGCGACTTAATTCACAAATGAAGTGTACTCATCTGGGGGAATTACTTTTGTAAACTTTGTGTTCTACGCTGTAACATGACTGAACTCCGATGAGGGACTGTGTATGTAATTCCAAACACCAGCACAGAGTGCACTTGTCTGAATACCCCTATTTGGTCAGTCCCAATTGAAGTTTACTCACCTGTGAGGATGACATGTGAATAGTGTGTGTAGTACAGGGACGGACAGGACTGCTAAGGTCAGGAGGGCCTGTGTATGTAATTCTAACCCCCAGCACAGTGTACAATTGTCTAAATACTACTGTTTGGTCAGTCCCAATAAAGGTTTACTCACCTGGGAGAAACACAATTGTATAGTGTGTATAGTAGAGAGAGATAACTGACTTCAACTCCAAGCAGGCACTTTTTATGTGACTCCAAACACCAGACCCATGGTCACTTGTCCAAATACATCTGTCAGTCAACTCTCAATTGAAGTGTGCTCACTAGGGGGGGAACATTGGTCAAGTGTGTGTACGAGAGTCAGTGACATTACTGAAACTACCAGCATGCACTGTATCTGTAACGACAAACTTAAGCATAGTTTTCTTTTCTCAAACCCCCACTGGATGTCAATTACCAAATGAAGTTCACTAACCTAGGAGGATAACATTTGTCTACTGTTGGGAACTAGAGGGAGTGTCTTGAATGTCAAACCCAATGGGCCCTGTTTTGCTAACAAGAATCCCGGGCCCAATGTCCACTTGCCCCAGTTCATATCTAAGTGAACTCTCAAAGGAAGTTTATTCACCTGGGAAGATAACATTTGGATAGTGCTGGGAAGTAGAGGGAGTGGCCTGCATGCAACTCATAGTACCCACTGTCCAAGTGACTCCAAATAGCAGAACAGTAGTCATTTGCCCAAAACACTAACCAAATCACTCTCACATGACATGTACTCACGTGGAAGGGACCGAGATGCGGATCATGCTCAAGTCAGAGATTTGGCTGGCTTCCTAGCTCTATCTTGAACTGCTAAGCCAAGATGGAACTACTGAAGGCAAAAAGGAAAGCACAACCAGTGTGCAACATAAATGACCAACATGGCCTTACAATTCCTAACCAGAATGGTATGGGCTGTAGACAGATTCATAATGCACTGTCCACGTGATGTCTCCAATCACTTCTATAACAGACGCCTCGGTCTGCCTGCATAACAATCAACCATGCCCCCCCAATGTTCATAGCCACATCCTGCCCAGTCACTGTTTTGCCTGTAATGATGGTATGATGTATTTCTCTGTCCATCCTCCCAAGTGCCAATGAACTCCCAAATTCAGCAGTTGCTTGAAGACAATGGAATTGGCATGTTTTACAAATATCAGGTAATACAATCACTGCCATGGATACCTGTCACAATAGGATAAACTGCAAATCAACAAACTACAAGGTCTTTGCTAAATGTCACTGTAAAGATTTGGAGGTACAACCAGTAATATTGTACCTTCCACATCAACAGGTTGAGCTGCCAATGGGCAAACAGAGCCCACAGAAGAGACTGCCACTGCCCTCATGGATGAAACCCTCAGTGATGACAACACTCCTGTACATATGTACATGGAAGATGGTTCTGGCCCATCTCAAGAACCTGGTCAGACACCAACAGTGACTCTCAGTGTGCCCACATCAAGACCTCCCAGCCCGGTTGCATCAACCTCATGGGCAGCCATTCACCCCCACCAACCTGTGTCCATTGGACAGTGGAAACCATCTTGTGCTCCCCAGCCCAGGATCCTGAGCCGCATTACTACACCTTGGACAATGATGGTCCTGGAACCAGTGGTAGGGGGTACCCTGTGGAAAGGACATAGGCCTGTGGGGGTAGTGTGCATGGGAGGGATGGTGTGGGCCAACACGCTGTGAGCAGCGGGAATGCCCCTGGCCAGGACACCATCAGCCAAATCCTTGAGGTCTATCAAGAGTCTCAAGGTGTGATGGCCCAGATCAGGGAACACCATACCCCTTCCTTTGGCACAGCAACACCAGGCCCTTCATCATCAGTGTCAGCCTCTGAAAGGGAGGCTCTCACAGGAGAAGAACCTGCAACAGACACCCCTGCCTCTATAGCATCAGATCACCAGCCCGCAAGTGGAGACGTCCAGCTAAAAACACAGGAGGTGCAGATGGCAAGACACCCACAACTGACAACAAGTAACCTCCTCCTAAATGAACTACTTTGTTTGCCACATAATCACTCTGTTGATGGCCTTTAACAGCCTTCCATTTCCTTTGGGAGGAGTACACTGGACTTTGGACTTCAAATGCTTTGGCATCTAATATAATTATTTCATCCACTACAACTGAATCCCTCACTCTAATATTCTCTCATGGCTCCTATTTTCATCCTATGCAAAATAAATACCACCAATCACAAGGTTTGTGTCTGCTTGCTTCTGTTTCTATTATTGCTATGTTGTTAGACTATGTGAAGCAAATTAGGAAGGCACAAGATACTAGTGCAAGGAGGGATGTGCAACAGATACACTGTCCTGCTAAGGAGTACTAACAACATACACAAACACATTGGTCACACCAAACATTTTGTTCACTATACCACACATATTCTGTCACAATGTCTGGACTGTCTAGGTCAAGAATGGCTTACTTATATTGTGTCAAGGTAGATGTACCAAGGTACAGTCCCCATACCACAGAAGGAACGTCCTTGTCAAACATTGACCTGTAGAATAGGCAAACAGAAAAGTGATGCATCATGGTATGTTATTTGGCATGTACTACTACAGTAACAATGAGGGACATGACAGATAGGCCTGGAATTTAGAGCCACAATGTGAATATCTTTGAGCTTGATGTGGCATCATGTGGAAAATGTACTGCACATGTGTAAATGCTAAGGTATGTGCCCTGCCTATTGGCATGTATCATGGAGTGACTTGCAGTTATTTTTTAAATATATGTGTTTGGTTACAGGCACACATCCACAGACAGACATCTGGGTTTGCATGACCATGATGGGGATGGTGATATTACTACGCAATGGGCAAAATGTTGTGGTCCTCCTATAAGTCTTTGCTACTTCTGTGTCTCTCCATGATGCAAAGGACTGATGGCTTCTACTGGTGCACTGAAAGTATGTCATTGTAAGGGGTGCCAGACATTAGTGGTGATAACCCTGGGGCTTGCTGATTCATTGTTGTGTTTCTGTGGACTTCTCTCCATGCCATTTTGGACATGATGTCTACAGTGTTTATTTTCATGTCACATGTGTGATTTATCTGTACAACATTGATACTTCTTCCTTGACTCTATTGGTAGATAAAATCACTTGGTAAAGTTTATATTGTTGATACATTTTGACATGGGCATTTCCATGTCACCTTCTCCAGGCCATTGGACTTTTGCCATCAACATGGCTGATTTGTGGAGCACCATTTCTTATTGTAGGGTCTTGATGTGTGTGACAAATGGATGTGAGCATTGCCTAGGGTGGGATCTATGGGAATGGACTTTGCATTGGCGGACATTTGTATGCCAACAGGCAACTGAGGTCTTCTCCATGGGGCAACTCTTTGTGGGTGATGATGTCTCGAAATGGTTGACTGGTTATTGTGATTGCACAATTTCAGTCATGCAATTGTAGTATTGTGAGATCCTGATTTTCCTGTGGGCAACTCTTGATAGTTTACATGGGATGCATCGGGTATGGCCGATGTATGGGTCACTTCAGTGGGGCTTGTTTCTGGGGTTCACTTGACATCAAGATCATGTTTGCTAATCAGAGATGTTGTTCAAGTGCGTTCACGGTCATGTGATTACCCTATTCCTCTTTTTCCGTGCAGCATCTGGCCAAGAGGCCTCAGGTCAAGGCACAACTTACACAGAAGGACTAGGTGGCCCAGAGCGTAAGCGGATTGCCACAAGGGAGACCAAAACACACTCATCATCGGATTCTTCCTCCAGTGGCCACTCCTTAGTGGTGGCGGACCCATCTGGGAATTCCCGAGTAGTATTTTTGCCTGCCACCCCCGTTCCATCACTGCCCTCCCTGTTGCTCCCCACCCACTTGGCTGTGCCTGTTCACCCAAGAGGGTGGGTGTTTTCTTGGCAGCAGGCACCTCTGCCCCAGCCCGTTACCCCTTGATGCCTTCAGTGAGGAGATATTGACCTCCTTAGAAGTACCTCTGTGGGTCTGACAGACATTGCGAATGCCACCCAGGGATTGGCGACCAAAATTCATCAAACCAATGCATTTCTGGAAGGCATTCATGATGCAATGTCTGGCCTACAAAGACCTTTTCAGGCTCTGGCCTCACTAATGGCTCTAATGGCTGCCAAGGGAAGCACACACAAACAGAAGCAGCACAAAACACTCCAGCATGCACACAACCAACATCCACCCAAAGGCACAGAAACAGTCACAACTTCTCTTGACAACCCCACCACCCACATCATCACACACCACATCCAGCATACCCACAAGCATCACACCAACAATCAGTGACTCACCCACCACACCCATGAAACCCGTAGACACCACCCCAGCAAACCCGCAAACATCCACCAAAATCACCACACCTGCAGACACCACAACTATAGATACACAGACATCCACCATATCAAGCACACCTGCAGTCACCACCCCAATAGCCACACACCCAGCCACCACTTCAACCCCCAGCCCCCCTGCCTCCCAGCCCCACAAACACAAAAAGACTGTCAACACCAGAGCAGTACGCGCTCTATTGGCGACAAAAATGCAAAAACCCAGCATTCTCAAAACAAAGTAATTTATGCATTGTGCTGATATGTTGTGATTTAACCTTTTGCATTTCAGAGTTCAATCCTGAAAACTTATTTTTAATATGCTTACAAATACTGTTCCTTTGCAATGTATTGCTGCAGGGTTTCAGAGTGTGTTAGGGTGTGGCCCCTTTCTAGGGCCTTCCAGAGACTTTCCCTGCAACATGCCTGGGGTGGTTCCGGGCTGGGCCAAGACTCTATAAAAGAGAGCCAGCCCAACTCCCAGTGCTCACTATTCAGAGGTCCCGGTGCAGAGCAGCAGCTTCTTCCTGAGCTCCTGTTCCGGCAGCCTATTTGGATTTTCCAGTCTTCTGCCCTTCATCCTTCATTAGTGATCATTGTTCCAGGCGGTAAGACGGTGGTTGGACTGTCCGGACACTGTTATTGAGAATTTTCATATTCTTGGTTTAATTCTTAAATGAGTAACAGATTACTTGCGCTACCATTTTCATACAAATAGGCAAGACGCGTGATTGGTTTCATAAAGGTTTGACTTTGTTATTCATTGCGTTCTACCATTTCATGACATTGGCATGGTGGTTTAAGAATCGGCAAGACGCGCGATTTGTTTTATGGTGTTTAAACATTGTTGTCCATTGCGCGCTACTATTTCTTGACATTTACATGATGTTTTACGAATTGACAAGATGCGCAACTCATTTCATGAGAATTTAACTTTATTGTTGATTGCGCGCTACCATTTCTTGACATTTACATGGTGGCTTAAGAATCGGCAAAAGAAGCGCAATTCGTTTCATTGTACTTTAATCTTGTTATTTATTGTGAGCTGTTATTTCTTGACATTTACATCATGTTTTACGAATCAGGAAGACGCGGGATTTGATTAATAATGATTTGACCATGATATTCATTGCGTGTCACCATTTCTTGGTATTTTACATGGTGACACTCGAATCGGCAAGACGCACAATTCTCTCCTCAAGTTTATTTCATGTTGTTTATTGTATGACACTATTCTAAGATATTTATTAGGTAATATTTGAGTTGACAAGTTATGTGATTTGTTTCCTGAATCCATATTGTGTTATTCATGGTGCACAATCCTTTTATGGTGTTTACTATATATATATCTGCAATATGTGCAATTTGTGATGAAACATTTTAAGAGTACACAGAAGGCCAGAGTTTCTAGATGCAATATTGTATGGTCCTAGTATACATTCTCAAAACAGGATTTATATGATTGGTTTAAAATTTAGTCAGAATGTTTTTCTGATTCTCATGTAAAGGAAAGTACTTGAATAAGAAAGTTTTCATTTAATTCATCTTGATTCCCCTACAGGTATCCGGCCATCTTGAAACTTAATAATTTTAAACTTAACTCTTAGATTGTTCATGTTTTCAGAGTGACTAGGCTTAGAATCATAGTCTAGTATTGATTTCAGGAGATGTAATTGTCATATTGTGTGTTCAAACATTTTTCTTACTACAGGTCTCCTTCCCAGCTGTTCCCTTCCTAATCCCCTCTTCCCCTCTTGAACTCTCTCAGTCTCTGTGATTTATCTATCAGAGTCTTGGAGCTGTTCAGTGGTGGACGTGTTGGGAACGTGCACAGAACCCGAGGATCTGGTGACTCTGACAAAGACACACAATCCCCCATCTAACAGACAACCACCAAACACAAGCAGACCTCCCAGAAGCATGCACCCACAACATCCACACCTACACAGCATGCAACCACTCCCTAAACCTCCAAATACTGACCCCTTCTGATGACCATCCCTGTGTCTCTAAATAACTTTTTTGTTAGACCTTGACCTTTGCCCTACTCCCTTCACCTCCTGCACCAAACCCAAGAGGATCCCACCTACCTTTCTACCACCAAGGCCTCCCCTGCCCCCTTGTAGGTACCCATACCTCTCCTCCCAAGAAGAAGCCCACCCCTCCCAAAAACAAAATCACCCCTCCCAAGCCAAAGCTCACCCCCCCCTCACAAATTCCACCCCCTCCAACCCACTGGAAAATCCTTAAGGCGCCTGCCTGCCCCCCTGATGCCACTTAATGTCGAGGTTCAATGGCAGTTAGGAGTCAAACTTACACACAAGACTGCTTTTTTATTATTGATGGTATGGACTGGCCAATGGCCTTGGACTTTTTTGAATCCCCTAATTCATAAACCTAAAGAGTTGCTTTGTTTTGGGAACACATTTGTCCTGCAATTCCTTTTCTATCTTTATGTTGTTCTAGAGTGACTTGAATTGTATGCCTATAGTTGTGTGTGTTTCAGCCTGCTTGGTGCTCCTTTTGCTATTGTTTGCATTATCTTACTTTCTGGGCACTGCTGGTGCCCCCCAAGAGGAAGTATATGTTGAGTGTATGTATATGTGTGTTTATGTGAATGCAATGGTTGTGTCATGGCATTGTGTGGTGTTTGTTATCAAGCGTGTGTCATCTTGTTTTGTCCAGGGTGAGCATAAAAGGTATTGGACTTCTGTATCAATCTGATATGTGGCAGTTTGAGTTTTGTTAATGCAGACACAGAGTTTGTTCAGTTGTGCTAGTTTGGTTTGGGGTTGCCTGTGCATGTGTACAATTATCTATGTGCCACTTGCAGCTGTTTCCTGTAGGGGTTTCTCCCATGCATTTGGAGTTGTATGTGCTTGTAGACATGTACTTCCATGTTGTGCAGATGGTCCTTCATATGTGTTTGTTACTGTTTGTCCCGGAGACACATGTAGGACCCCTTCCTGTGTACATGTTATTTTATGGGCATATGCAATTGATATGTGTCCCAGTGCAGCTTCCTTTCCAGATTGTTGATAGTGCCCCACCTTGAGTGTTGCTGGTGCCACCTCCCAATAGTGCCAGTGTTGGGTAGATAATTCCCTTTGTCAATTAGTCTCTCTGTGTATTGAGCATGTCATTGTCCTTCCATTGTGCTGTGATGTGTTTGATGTGTGTGTCCATTGCAGGGATGTTTAATGGTGGTGTTGCTTGTGTCTAATGCCATATTGATACATATGTGTATTGTATTTGATGACAGTCCCTGACCTGTGTGGAATGTGGGTATGTGCGTTATATTGGTATGTGTGATGTTTGTTTGTGTGTTGTTGGTGATGTGTGTGAGAATGCTGTATAGCCTTCACTGTCCCTGTCCCTGTGCTAGAGATGTGTGGCTGTGTGTTTTACTGTAGTTTTGTGGTGCAGTGTGAGTGCCCTGCCATGGGGGGCGTATTGTGACTGTGAATGGTATCATTGCGGGACACAATGGCAAGTGTACTTGTTGGCTGTGGCATGCCCCCACTATGATGTGGAGGACGGTGCTACGATCTGTTAGTTAATCACACAGGTAGATGTGTGTACTTACAGTTGATGGCATCCACACCGGCATTGGTTTTGGTTGCCTTAGATGATCACCAGCAGTGGCAGGGTGTGCCTTAGAGGTTCCATGGTGGCATAGGACATGTAAAGCTGCCTGGAGGTGAGTGTCTCCTTTTATACTTCTTCATGAGCATGACGGTCTTTGCTGCCTGGCAGGGCTGGTGGAATTGCGGCAGTCTTTGCTCCGTAGATCAGCATGACTCATAATACAGTGGTCCGGCCATTAACCTGACAACAGTCAAACTGCCACCGCTACTATGAACGCCAAACTCGTAATCATGCCCAAAGTAATTTTAATTACTATACGTTAATATAGCCACCATAGCTCATGGCCTTCAGCGTTGGACAGTGTGGGATGGCCTACCCCTATAATCACCAAACCCTGTGTCACACCTGACAAGAAAGAGCACACTCATCACAGTCACTACATGAGATATTGCGTTTGAACAAGTCAAGGATGCAAACACCTCCATCAAAGATTGCAGATAACTTTTCAAGGTGGAAATGCAGAGAACATACTTGTTTTGCCTCGGCTTTGCACACAAAGTTAGGATAATTAGTACTTTACGAACATTGAGTTTTTGACATGGGCACCTAGCTTGTTTGTATGTATAAGTGCTTGCCACTCAGGTTTAGTTTTTGTAAAATGAGCATTGTTCCAGAGTAAATTCTGCCATGCATATTTATCCTAGAAAAGGACAGTTTTCTGTAAAATGTAATGCTTTCTACTGGCTATTTAAAGAGTGCTACCCGCTTTGGTAAATGTATAGTGCATCTCTTACATTACAGCTGCGTAAAGGATGGTGAAGAAATGTCTCTGTTGGCCTTTTGTGTTTGTAACTTTGTCAATGTGATTGTTCCTTGACTGTCCTGTGGCCTACCGGAAAAGTTCTTGGACTGACACTCAGTCGTTTGAGGGTTCAAATCATCCTCTCTCATGGCAGTTTGCCTGTTTATTTACTAGTGTTTTGAATGTTAAACATTCTTCGTGATGGAACATTGAAATATTTTCCCAGCAAAATCTCTGGGTTGCAGCCAACTCCATATAACCACCCCACCCCAGGCAAGGCCCTGCAGCCAACCTTCCCTGTGGATGGCCAAAGGCTGTACATGTAGAAGGATTGGGTGGTTATAGGGGGGTTGGCTGCAAGGCCTAGTCACAGGCCAGGCCCTGCAGCCAACTTCCACCACGCATGGCTAAGGGCTGTGCGTGTTGTGGGGTTGGGTGGTTATACTGAGTTGGCACCCCCGCCGTGCACCGCCAAAGGATGTGCATGGTGTGGGGTTGGGTTGCTGTTAAGGGTAGGCTGCAGGCCCTGCAGCCAGGCCATGCCAACAGGGTTGTGGGGTATGGGGCTTGGCTGCAGGGCCTAGCAGCTGGCCAGGCCTTGCAGCCAACTGTCCTCATGCACTGCCAAAGGCCCTGCATGATGGTGGTTGAAGTATTGTATAGTAAGTAAAATTACTTCATGTTAAAAAAAAAAAAAAATTCACTGGAAAAAAAACAAAGTTTACAGGGGCGTTATAGTTAGGAAATAGAATGAAAAAAATAAAAAAAAGCATTAAAATGAATTTAAAAACCAAAGGATGCATGGATGTTATATGTAGGTTCAGATTTTACACTCACAAAATCATAGCAATTTAACTGTTATAGTTAGAATTATTTCAAGTAACTATTACTCATGCCCTAAGGAAACTATAACCCCCCACCATGCACAGTTTCTCTTCAATAAATGTAACTGTAAAAGTTACAGTCATATTATCAATGATGTTATCAAACCTGTCATGAGTGTTGTAATATCTGGGGTAGTTACCAATGTATTGCAAGGGTGCATGTTAAAGTCAACAATATTTGTCACCTTAAAAAGGGGGGAGAGAGTAGCGGTTCAGACAATTAAAGAAATATAGCTACACAACAGAACCCACAAAATCAAATCAATACAAATTGCAAAGCCAGACATATTCACAAAACTCAATTATTCAAAGGTGCACATTGAGCTCCTTGTCCATGTTCATCCCCATCGGTGTCAAGGAGCACATCTCCAAGGTAAATATTGATTCCTTCCTCCTAAGGATCACCACTCTATCCCCCCCTCGAGTTTCTAGTGATAGATTCAATGCCACATATTTGGCCTGCTTCCAATCCCCTTAAGAGAAGGACATTAAAATGTTTGGCTGAGCTACAGATATGGTCAATGTTAGTTATAGCATGCAATCAATCAATCAATCAATCATTTGTAAAGCATGCTACTCACCCGCTAGGGTCTCAAGGCACTGATGGGGGGAGGGGGAGGTATTGCTACTGCGCGAATAACCAGGTCTTGAGGTGTTTCCTAAACGTCTGGAGGTCCTGGGTCTGTCGTAGGTGGGCAGGGAGGGTTTTCCAGGTTTTGGCAGCGAGGTGGGAAAAGGATCTGCCGCCACCTGTAGTTAGATGGATGCGAGGGACGGTGGCGAGGGCACGGTTGGTGGAGTGGAGTTGGCGGATGAGAGTGTGGAAGGTGAGTCGCTCGTTGAGGTAGGCAGGGCCCATGTTGTGGAGAGCTTTGTGGGCGTGGATGAGGAGTTTGAAGGTGATCCTCTTGTTGACGGGAAGCCAGTGTAGGTCTCTGAGGTGGGCTGAGATGTGGTTGCGGCGTGGGATGTTGAGGATGAGGCGTGCGGAGGTGTTCTGTATACGTTGTAGTTTCTTCTGGAGTTTGGCTGTGGTTCCCGTGTAGAGCACGTTGCTGTAGTCCAGTCTGCTGCTAACAAGGGCGTGGGTGACCGTCCTTCTGGTTGTGGTGGGGATCCATCTGAAGATCTTGAGAAGCATGCGGAGGGTGTTGAAGCAGGAAGATGAGACGGCATTGACTTGCTAGGTCATGGTGAGCGATGAATCTAGGATGAAACCTAGATTGCGCACGTGGGTGGTGGGTGTTCCTAGAGTGGCTGACCACCAGGAGTCGTCCCATGCGGAGGGATTGGAGCTGAGGATGAGGATCTCTGTCTTGTCTGAGTTAAGTTTGAGGCGGCTCTTCTCCATCCAGTTGGCGATGGCATGCAGTCCATCGTGGAGGTTGGTTTTGGCAGTGGCGGGGTCCTTGGTGAGTGAGAGGATCAGCTGGGTGTCGTGGGCATAGGAGATGATGTTGAGGTTGTGGGATCGGACGATTTGGCGAGCGGTGCCATGAGATGTTAAAAAGGGTAGGGCTGAGACAGGATCCTTGGATAACGCTGCAGATGGTCTTGGTGGCTTCAGACAGGAAGGGAGGGAGGTGGACTCTCTCAGTTCTGCCGGAGAGGAAGGATGTGATCCAGTCCAGGACCTTGTGGCAGATCCCGGCGTCGTAGAGGCGGGTGCAAAGGGTGTGGTGACAGACAGTGTCGAAGGCAGCCGAGAGGTCCAGGAGGATGAGGGCCATGGTTTCGCCTTTGTCGATCATGGTTCTGATGTCGTCGGTTGTGGCGATGAGGGTGGTCTCGGTGCTGTGGCTCCTACGGAATCCAGATTGGGAGATGTCCAGCATGTTGTTGTCCTCCAGGAAGCGGGTCAGTTGGCCATTGACGATCTTCTTGATGACCTTCACCAGGAAGGGAAGGAGGGAGATGGGCCGGTAATTCTTTAGGCCTCCGGGGTCCGCTTTGTTTTTTTCAGCAGGGCCTTGACTTTGGCTTGCTTCCAACTCTCTGGGAAGGTGGCAGTCTCGAAGGAGCTATTGATGATCATACGGAGTTGGGGGGTGATGATGGGGCTCACATTGTTGAAGACATGATGGGGGAAGAGGTCAGAGGGTGATCCGGAGTGGATGGTGCTCATAGTTTTGATGGTGTCCTCGTCATTGATGTGGGTCCAGGAGAGCAAGAGGTTGGTGTGGCTGGGTGCGTTGGGGTTAATGGTGGCCGCGGTGGTCATGGGGGGTTAGGAGTCGAAGCTGTCGTGGATGTCCATGATCTTGCGATGGAAAAAGGTGGCAAGGGAGTCGTAGAGGTCTTGCGAAGGAGGGGGGTCGATGGAGCATGACCTAGGGTTGGTGAGTTCTTTGACGATGTTGAAGAGCTCTTTGCTATCGTGTGCATTGTTGTCAATGCGATCTTTGTAGAAAGATCTTTTGGTGGTCCAGATGAGCTGGTGGTGCTTGCGGATGGCTGTCTTGAGGGCGGTGTGGTTGCTCTCTGTTTGTTTGTGGCGCCACTTCTTCTCGATTTTCTGACACTCCCGATTGGAGGCCTGAAGGTCGGTGGTGAACCAGATGGCCTTGGTGCTGGTGCGGTTGTTGGAGGATTTCCTGAGCAGAGCGAGGGTGTTGGTGCAGAAGTCTATCCAATGTCTGAGGTTGAGGGCGGCTGTGTTGGGGTCAGTGGTGCTAGGTAGAGATCAGCTGGTCTTCCGAGATCTTGTTCCAGCTACGGCGGGGGATCTGTTGTGGACGGTGGTGAGTGGCAGGTTTCTGGAAGGTGAAGTGGACACAGTGGTGGTCGGTCCAGTGGAGTTCAGTGGTATGGCTGAAGGTGACGTGGCTGCTGGTGGAGAAGACGGGGTCGGGCGTGTGGCCGGCGGATTGGGTGGGTGTTGTGAACAGTTGTTTGCGACAGAGGTTGGCGAGGTTGTCGATCAGAGCGGTGGAGTTGCTGTTGTTGGCGTTCTCGAGGTGAAAGTCACCGAGGAGAATGTAGGCTGTAGAGGCAAGGGCCTGGGTGCTGATTATGTCGGCGATGGAGTCACTGAACTGTGGTCGGGGGCCTGGGGGCCCGTAGACAAGGGTTCCTCTGAGGGTGGTGTTGGCGTTAATGTGAACCTGGAAGTGTAAGTGTTCGGCGGCATCGAGGGTGTTATCGGTGTTAGTTGAGATGCTGTTCTTGTGGACTATGGCGATTCCTCCTCCCGATCTGTTAGTGCAGTCTCTGCAGTGATATTATAGCCTTCGGGGATGGCTATGGCGATGTCAAATTCCAAGGAGGGATTCATCCAGGTTTTGGTGAGGAAGGCGATGTCTGGAGAAGATGAGGTGAGTAAGTCCCAGAGTTCGATGGCGTGCTTGTAGACAGAGCGGGTGTTGAAGGGAATGCAGCTGAGGTGGTTGTGTGTGGTTCTGGCGTGGTGCTTGGCAGCTTGGGGGCAGGTGAAACTGCAGGTCTGACAGGAGAAGGGTCCGTGGGTGTGCCTCAGGGTGGCTTGGATGCAGGCGGTGGAGCGGCCTGGGTGGAGGACGTAGAGTGCATTGGCACTGTAGCAGCGTCTGGTGGTGTGGGGAGCACGCGGGCCAGGGGGTCTGGCGCTGGGTGCGATCCAGGCACAGTCTGGTGGAGCTGTGCGGCATGTGGAGCGAGCTCTGACCTTAATAGCATATCAGGTGTCACTCTGAGCACCACGCAGTGGCTGCCATTAAGAAGGGGAGGTGGAAGGGAGGCGCAGCCGTGGGCAAATGGGGGCACGAGGGGGGGTGGGGCCGCAGGGACACAGTGGCAGGAAAGAACGGCTAGGAACAGCCAAAAACGGGCGGGAAGTGGTCAGAAGGCACAAAAAAGGAAAGCGGCTAAGGAACAAGGAAAAAGCAGAGAAAATGCACAGAAGCGCAGAAAATGGCACAAAACAAAGACAGATTCAAAAACAAACACACAATACTTACGGAAACCCACTAGACACCAGGGATGAGGCGCAGGCGAGTGCCTGCGGGTGGTGGAGGGCCTCGAACTCGCGGCAGCAGCCAGGGCAGGGTTAAGGGCACGGGCACAGTCTGGTGGAGCTGTGCGGTGTGTGGCGCAAGCTCTGACCTTAATAGCAGGTCAGGGGTCACTCTCAGCACCGCGCAGTGGGTGGCATTAAGAAGGGGAGGTGGGAGGGAGGAGCAGCTGAGAGGAGGGAGTGGTGGGTGGATGGGAGCATGAGGGAGCTGGGGCAGGGACGCAGGGACGCAGCAATGGGAAATAATGACTAGGAAGAGCTGAAGACGGGCGGGAAACGACCAGAAGGCACAAAAAAGAAAAGCGGCTAAGGAACGAGGAAAAACCACAGAAAATGCACAGAACATCGTAAATGGCACAAAACAAAGACAGATACAAAAACAAACACAATACTTATAGAAACCCACTAGACACCAGGGATGAGGTGCAGGCGGGTGCCTGCAGGTGGTGGAGGGCCTCGAACTCGCGGCAGCAGCGAGGGTGGCGTAAAGGGCACGGGCACAGCCTGGTGGAGCAGCGCAGCATGTGGAGCAACCTCTGACCTTAAGAGCAGGTCAGGGGTCACTCTGAGCACTGCACAGGGGCCAGCATTAAGAAAGGGAGGTGGGAGGGAGAAGCAGCTGGGAGGCGGGAATGGTGGGTGAATGAGGGTGTGAGGGGGCGGGGGCAGGGCCGCAGGGATGCAGCAGCGGGAAAGAACGGGTAGGAAGAGCCGAAGATGAGCGGGAAGTGGTCAGAAGGCACAAAAAAAAAGAAAAGCGGCTAAGGAATGAGGAAAAAGCACAGAAAATGCACAGAAGCACTGAAAATGGCACAAAACAAAGACAGATACAAAAACAAACACACAATACTTACGGAAACCCACTAGACACCAGGGATGAGGTGCAGGCAAGTGCCTGCGGGTGGTGGAGAAACTCATGGCAGCAGCGAGGGCAGGCTAAAGGGCACGGGCACAGTCTGGTGGAGCTGTGCGGCATGTGGAGTGAGTTATGTCCTTTATAGCAGGTCAGGGGTCACTCTGAGCACTGCGCAGCAGCTGCCATTAAGAAGTGGAGGTAGCAGGGGCTTACAGTTTCGGCAACGCCCTGTCTTGATATCTTTATATGCGGATGATATCGCGTTATACGTGCGGAACCCAGGGAAGAATCTAGATATGCTACTAGATGAAATTGTGCGCTTTGGGAACTTTTCCGGGGTCACTATAAACTGGTCTAAGTCGATGATCTTGCCTATGACTTCTAGCGTGGAGAGATTTGTTTCTCGATATCCTTTGGTTTGGGCCGAGGGCCCGGTGCGTTATTTGGGCATACACCTGTGTTGTGACGAGGATGCACTACGTCTTGCTAACTACGGGGCAGCGCTGACATGGCTGGAGGACAAGGTGGAGGTCTGGAGCACTTTGCCACTTTCTTTGATCGTCGCATTGCTATTGCCAAGATGGTGGTACTCCCTAAATTCCTGTATTTGTTTGTGAATCTTCCCCTCCCGCTTGCTGGAGGTTATTTCCGACGCCTCAGAGCTGCGCTCATTCGATTGGCGTGGGCGGGGCGAGAGCCGCGTATTGCTTGGGAGAAAATGACGCTGCCATTTGAACAGGGCGGGCTGGCGGCCCCGGACCTGGAATTATATTATCACTGCGCACAGGTGCATTTTGCGTATTATTGGCTGAACCCGACCCGTTATATGCCACATTTGGTGCCTGAGAGTGACTCCTGTGGCCGGACGGCTTGGTGCGTGTGCTTGGTAGGCGGATACCTGCCCGTCCTAGGGGAATCGACACGGTGGCCTGCACGGCGAGAGCGTGGTGGGCACTGATGCAGCGTTCCGGGGTTTCCATACCATTCGCCCCTTCGCTGCCTGTCATGGCAATTGCTGATGCTCAGATGTTCCGGGATGGGGGGGTGCGTGGGTTCCTTAGAGATGCTGGCCTGATGATGCTGGGAGACTGGGTAGTGGACGGACGACTGTTGGATATTTCCGGGGAACTTTCGGGCTGTGAGGGTACTGCGTTGCAGCGTTTGTATGCTCTCCGGTGCCGTGCCTTGCTGCGAGATCGACTCTTTGGTACGCCTGGTGCTCCCTTGGAGTTTCGTGCTCTGGAGGTACTTTGTGGTGTGAGATCCCCTTCTAAGCTGATAACAAAGCTGTACAACTCTGTGCAGGAGCAGAGGGGTGGCCTTGGGGAGTCCTCTAGGACTGCATGGGAGAGAGATGTGGGGGAGTCTATCCCGGAGGCAATGTGGCGCAGATGTTGCGCGCACATGAAAGCATTGTCCCCGAATTATAGGCTGCGTCTGCTGCACTTTAAGTTCTTGCATCGACTATATTATACGCCTAAGAGACTACATTCCATGGGGTTGCTGGCAGATGCACGCTGCGCTCGCTGTGGGACTCAGGATGCGGGATTTTTTCATCTGGCGTGGGGCTGTGCGGAAGTGTATAATTTTTGGGTGGAGGTATGGCAGTCGATTGCTGAAATGATAGATCTGGAGCTGCCTCTCTCCCCTAAGATTACGCTGTTGGGATATATGGATGAGATTCAGGGTCCCCACAGACGCCTAGTAGGTCTCCTCATGTTTCTGGCTAAGCGCAGGGTTGCCATGTGCTGGGGTCGGGGGAGAGCTCCTCGTAGGTCTGACTGGCTGCGAGATGCGGCTTTCTGTCATGATCAGCTGTCGGTATTTTGGGGACTTATGCCAGAGGGGTCCCGCCCCAAGGATATCTGGACCCCCTTGAATGAATATTTGGCTGCCCGGACGGAGTGTGCTGCGTGATTGGTGGCTCCCATCCGCGAGGTTCATCCCCCCTTCGGATCATGTGTGTTACCACGTTGTAAGATAAACCTGGGCGATGTGGCTGCGTGCTCCACCTGCCTTCTTAGTGGTTTTAGCAATTTGTTTTTTCCTGTAGTTCTACTTGTTCGACGATGCTAGGTTATGACCATTGGCGTGTAAGGTGCTCTCCTGTACCGGGGCTGTGGACTCCTTCGCTGCCCCTGAGGGGAGGGTATTTGAGAATGGTTCCCTTGATACTGAAGTATGCGGGAGAGACTTTAGCAGAGAACTTCTTGTGTCATGGGACCCGTTGAAGCTATATGGTTCGAAATGTTCCTCATCTTTTTCTGATTTTTCTCGTCGAGGACATGTTTGTATTAATGTATGTTTTTTGGTTTATGTGTTTTAAAAAATGTAATAAAAAATAAAATAAAAAAAGAAGTGGAGGTGGGAGGGAGTAGCAGCTGGGAGGCGGGGAGGTGACCGAATGAGAGTATGAGGGGGTGGGCTGCTGGTACGCAGTGGCGGGAAAGAATAGCTAGGAAGAGCCGTAAACGGGCCGGAAGCGGTCAGAAGGCACAAAAAAAGTCCCAATTTCAAAATATTCTTTTCACATCAGTCAGTTCATGTTTAGACAAATTAATTACTATTATTTGTTCTGGGGAATCCTTTAATGCATGAGCCCCCCTCCCCAGGGCTGATTTTTACCCGGGGCACCGCCACCTTCCTGATCAGACCACAGTTTATCAATGTGGAGGGGTCAATGTGGTCCAGCTCCTAAGGTAATTTACAGCCAAAGGACTGTAATTTCCCCAGGGCAAAGCTAAGAAATAAAAGTCCAGGGGCAGCTTGGACTCCCTCTAGGGCCCTGGGGCTACCACCTGCCCGGGGCTTGGCCCAATTTAGAATGGGGAGGCGGGCCACACAGCCCCAAGGACCACCACCTCCGCAGTCTAGGCACTGCAAATAAATAGAAGGAGGGTCATGCTACCCCATTCTGGAGCCCTGCTGGTGCCCTAAGGTAACTAAAATTCATGCCCGCACCATGCACTGCTACCTACTTCACATATTACATCAGTAATACCATCTTCTAAAACACTGTTTAAAATATGAGTGCAACATTCACAAAGAAAATATTGATGTGAAAACTGTGAATGGTGGGGCGTGCAAGTTATACTTATCTTGGGGCATGAGTTACAGCTTCTTGAGATAAGTAGAACTACAACTGTTGAATTCTATGGTTTTGTGCATGTAAAATCAGAACCTAGCTATAACGGCCCAGTAACCTTTGATTTTTTCAAATGAATATATATATATGCAGATTTTTCTCATCAAGAATTGTACTGCAAATGTTGAAGTGATATTATCAATAATGCCAAAGAAGATGTCATGACAGGTGTAATATGTGGAGTGCTATGCTTGGCATCCTTAGCATGGTTTCCCTTGACCTTTTGCCTTCTGACCTCCTATTTTTCTAGCTTCATTTTTGCTGGCTTTAGAACTCTGGGCACTTTGCCAGTCTTTGTCACTACTGACCAGTGCTAAAGTGCATGTGCTCTTTTCCTCAAACATGATAACATTGGCTTATCCACAATTGTCATATTTACTTTACTTATAAGTCCCTAGTAAAGTGCACTTCCTGTGCCTAGGGCATGTAAATTAAACGCTACTAGTGGGCTTCCAGGGCTTATTGAACTGTTTGAGGGGGGCAGAGTGCCCACCCTTATGGAGCTAATAATGTCCCTGCCAAGTCAGATAAAACACTCTGGATCCAGCAAGTGAGAGCTGTCAAACAGCTCTCACTTGTTGAAAGTGGAGACAGGAAAACAGCAGAAACTATTGCATCTTCAGCAGCTCCCTCTCTGTGACAATAATGTTTGGGACCATGGGACCTTCAGGCTCCCCCCATGGTCCCCAACAATGGTGACTGGGTCTCCTGCAGGGCACCCTGGTAACATGGCCAGACCGTAGGGGGTGGATGGGATCCCCTGGGCCGAGATTGGCTTGGGGAGGGGAGCTGCTTTGTCCCCCCCCCCAAAAAAAACATAAAATGTTTAGGCCAGGAGCCGGGGGATGGAGTCCCTGGTTCCGTGAAAGAACAGGGGAGAGGCGCCATGTGGCCCACCATTCCAAAATATTTACATATATTAATACCAGGCCCCAGGGGAAGGGGTTCCCTGGGTCAAAATTGGCCAGGGAGGTGGGCCACATGGCCCCATTCCCCCCAAAAACAATATTTTAGAAGGCTGGGCCCTGGGTGGTGAAATGAGTCAGGGGAGGGAGCCACATGGACCTGTGGCAAACTCCTGCTGTGCGTGGCAAAAGGCACAGCATGGGCTTGAGTGGTTAGGGGGATTGCGGCAGGGTCTTGCCGGTCCCCGGGGATGGGCTTCCTTGGGCCAAGATTGGGCCAGGAGGGGTGGCCACGTGGCCCTTTCCCCCAAAAAATTAAAATATGAAGTCTGATATATTAAGACTGATATTCTAAGTAAAACATGTATTTCCAACAGCCCGTCAGTGGATTCCCTTGTTTTCTACTGCAGCCTCCCAGAGTGTTCTGAAGAACAACTACAGCGCTAACAGTTTTACTTATGACAAAAGTGTGGCACACCTGAAGCCATCTGGAATGAATGAAACTGGTAAAACGTAAAATATTTAATTTGAAAAGGATCAACATGAGGGGGTTCATTTTGACCTAGAAATTTGTAGAAAGAAAAAATATGACCTGTTTTAAGTGAGTTTTCAAATATATTCCTCATCTATTTCATTAAAACATTCTGACACACAGACTGAAACATGCACTTTCAACATCAGCAGCAGACTCCCAGTTTACTTCTTGGTAAACAGTATCTTTACTAGAGTGTTCAAATGAACAACTAGAGTGCTCACATTCTGAATTCATGCCAAATGTGTGGAACATCTGAATGCCATCTTGATGGAATTAAAATGAAAAATTGAAAGCATTTTCTACTGAGGATACTGCAGTAAAGGAGGAAATTAGGGAGCTCCAGAACAAATAGGTCTCCCAAGATGGCCAGTAGAGAAACAAGAGCCGAAATGAAGCACAAATATCACCACAATGTTACCCAAGTACAGCACAATGGAAAAAGTGTGCAAAACACAGAATTTGTTTGTTTTTTGAGGCTTTATAGGGTGCAGTCAGGCGTGCCACACTTTTGTAACATATAAAGAATGTTTGCAATCTAGATGTACATTAGAATACTGAAGGGAGGCAGAGTTCAATGGCACAAACTTGAATAATTGAGGGCAGGGAGGAGGGTACAGAGGCAACAAGTTGACCATGATGGGCAGGCAGGAGGGCCAGTTGTAGTGCAACAGACCATGGAAGGCAGGGGAAAGGAGCAACAGGACAACCATGCAGTACAGGCCTGAGAGGCTGTGACAATATACCAAACCACTAAGGGCAGAAGGAGGAGGGAGTGGCAGTACAACCATACAGGAGGCTTCCAATGTTTTTAAGCTCGAAAGAGCTTTATTCTATTTCTCTCCTGCCTGAAATCTTCTATTTTTCAATCTAAGTCAATGGAAAAAATCAATTCCCGTTGTTTTTTTGTTTTTCAAAATCTCCCTTTTACCAGGTTCAAAATGTTGACAAGTATGGTACATTGGATCACAGTGGCCAGGAGGAATGGGATAAGGACATGGAATCAGATAACAGAGGGCAAGAGGGCAAGAGGGAGATGGACAGAAGCACCAAACTAACCTTACAAGGCAGGCATCAGGGGTTGCAGCAGCACAATACACGACACAAGGTCAGTGGAACGGTAGTGCAGCACAACAGACCATAAAAAGCAATAGAGAGGAGACAGGCCCATGCATATAGACAAAAGAGGGCAGAGGGGACAGAGGCAAGGCCACAAATTGACTATACTGGACAGACAGGAGAGACAGTTGCAGCATAACGTACCCAAAATGGCTGAAGGGAGGGTGCAGGGACACAACAATGGACCATGCATGGCAGGAGGGAGGGCATAGAGGTCTGAACATGGAAAACAAGGGTTAGGGGGCAAGGTGGTAGAGTTGGAGCAGCAAGCCTATTATAGAGGGCAGACAGAATGAGTACTGGAAGATCAACACGCCATGGAGGGCAAAAGTAGAACTATAATGGCATGCACACAGGCAACAGAGGGAAGGTGGTTGGAGACAGAAAAATGATCACACAGGGCAGGGGGGAGTGACTGCGCCAGCACAACAGCCATGATTGGCAAGAGGAAGTGGCCAGGGGCATGCACAGAGGACCATGGAAAACAGAAGGGAGAGGAAGGGGCTGGACACAGACAAAAGAAGTCAGGGAAGGGGATTTTCAACAGACCACACAGGGCAGGCAGAATGAGCAGTTGCAGCACAAAAGAGCACGGAGAGCAGAAGGGAGAGGTAGCAAAATGGACCATGGAGGACAGGATGGAGGGAGTGGGGGCATGGAGCTTGGACGGGCAGTGTAGAGGTGGCAGGGACAGGCAGCAGTCATCTGACCATGCTAGGAAGGTGAAATGGGCAGTGGCAGCTCAACAGAACACTCAGAGTAGAGAAGATAGGAAGGGCACCTAAGGCAGGAGCAGAATGCTTGGGTGGGGCAGCACAATGACAGGCCAAGCCCTGCCTCCAACCCCCCGACTGTGCATTGTGATGGGCATCTTACTTAATGTTAAAAAAACCTAGACATTCACTATAAAAAACAAAGGTTACAGGATACTATAATTAGGAAATAGAAGAGAAAAAACCTTAAAAATTCAATAAAAAACTGAAAGTAACGTGGGTGTTATAGTTAGGTTCAGATTTACACACACAAAACCATAGAAATTAAGCTGTTATAGATATAGTTATTTTATGTCGCTATAACTCATGCCCCAGGGTATCTATAACTTGCGTCTTTCCAATGCACAGCTAATTACCCAGATATTACATCATATCATGACATCTCCTATGACATCATTAATAATATTACTGTAAAACTTGCAGTAAATTATTGATTAGAAAACTGTGCATAGCGGGGGCATGAGTTATACCTTAGGGCACAAGTAATAGTTACTTTAAATAACTCTAATAGCTGAATTTCTATTTTTTGTCTATGTAATTCTAAAAGCTGAACCTAACTATAACGTCCCTGTACCCATTGTTTTTTGTGTTTTGCATATGTATCTCTCTCTCTCTATAGAGAGAGAGAGAGAGAGAGAGATAGATAGATAGATAGATAGATAGATAGATAGATAGATAGATAGATAGATAGATAGATAGATAGATTATGTAATAAAACATGTCTTGGCTAACCTAAACTGAACTGTAAATAGGCGTGATAGAAAGCTTTTAGGTTATTTTCATCACTTAAACGACTGTATAGGACCCTCAATAGTTACCATAGAATCTTTGGCACATTTTTCACTGTAAGGATTAAATTTGGCTTGTCATGCAAGCTCAAACTGCCGTACTACATGAATTGTGGAAAAACAAGTCATACCCAAGGTGAATATTTCAGACGGACTGCACGAAAACGTGTCCATGCTCAACAAATGTCTCAAACTGGACTCATTACAATCCGAGATGTAATATGAAATGTGGAAAAGGTCTTGAGCTTAGCCCTATTTCATTATTGAAATCTTTCCCTTTCTTACAATCATTCCTGAAGTGTTCAAACCTCCTAAATTTGTTATCTTTTGACCTCAATGTGTGGTCCGAACCTGATTAAAGCAGCATCCAAAATCAGCTTTTCTCCTGTTTATAATATTTCTAATCTCTCCTCAATCATCGCCTTTCTCAACTAACTCTTAAATTGAAATCTGCATTTCAGTGACCTCCAGGATGAATTTGAATAACTTTCTATATTCTGGTGTCCTGCCAAATTGATCTAGCGACTGCAAATGATTCAAAACTCGAGAGCAATTATTCTTGCTAATACTTGCACAAAATCCATCTCAGATTTCACATGCTTGCATCCGTGTACTTGAAAGGCCCTTCACAGCCAGCCTATAGCGGGAAATCCATATAAATTACACTCCAGCACTTTTCAGCACTCAATATGTAATCAAAGCTTATTCAGCAGCTGAATGGATGAAGACTTTTCAAATAAGAAAAAGCAGGATGACATTAAAAGCATTATGACCAATTCCCAACCTACGTTCATCTTAATCAAATGTTTCATATGTAAAAATAACAGCTTTTCTTTGTTAATCCTTTTCTGACTAACACATTTTCATCCATTGTTTTTTATCGTATACATATAAACTTTTTAAAACTGTCTTTAGGTCTCAAAAGCAAAGTAAAGCTTTTGGACCATCTCTTGAAACCATCATAAAAAAAAGTATCCTGTGTTAAAATTGAGTTTTCGGCGTTTCAAAGGATAGGTAGATGAATCATGCATTTCCATCACATTTCGACTTCGCGTGAATATGTTGGAAAATAGTTCATTGCTAAGTTTCAACTACAAACACCTATACAAGGATTGGTATGAAGATTAAGCTCTTTTCTTGATTTGGCCTCCATGTGGTGCTACCTTAGTAAGTCTACATACAATCATACATAAGAAATTACTAATAGTGGAAGAAAAGTGTACATGAAGGTAACATAAAGATTGGCCCAAAATAGACGAGTCCCTGGGCAGAAGCGGTGGGAGGGACACAGCTGATCTCAAGGTAACCACATATCAGGAACCTGCAGTCGTATTTTCACGCAGCCTATAATGTATCTGTAGGATAACTCCTGAAAGCAATTTGACATTTTCTAAAAACTGTCTCTAGTACAATAAGTATTACTCTTTGCATGTTCTGCCTTAAAACTTTTCTTCAGTGATAAGAGTTTTTGACTCTGATAGAAGTGCATTTTTCCTAATACTTTCAGCTATGGTGACTTTACTTTTCTGGAATTTATTTGTTTTTACATTTTTGAGGAGCCACTGATCATTGTATCTATGTATTGCGCAGACGTTCTGTGCTTTGTAGTGTTATACTTTGTGAAAACCATATAATCCTCTTCTTCAGTTTCCACTCGGCATGGTCTCTGAACATAGTTAGTAGCTAATGGACAAAGGGCATGGCTTTTACCATTCCAAGAACAAATTAACACATCCATATCCCTCTGAGGAATGGTACTGGTTGCGTGCTGTTTGCAGGGTGTGGCCTTTTGCATTCCAACCTGCTCATGAGAACAGGGCATGACATTTAGGAATATGTTGGACCCAGTACAGCCAAATCCAGGGCTAAATTTGCAAAAAGTGACACAATGCTGTGTTGCATCATAAAAAATTGTGTTGCGTTACAAAGATGTTTGGACAAGGGCAACACATTATAAATATTGTGCACTGCACTGCGATGCACAGCTCTGAGTCATAGCGCAACGTGCTAGAACACAAACCATCCTAGAAGATGCAAATCTCGTTTTTGGGCTGCAAGCAATTGTTGTGTTACATTAGATGCCTTTGTGTCACCTTAATGCCACACAACATTCCTGCTCTGTCAACACAGCAAGCCAGAAGGATGGTACCACCAAGGAGGGTATCCATTAAGAAAGAGGAGTAGGCAAGGAAGAAAACAGTAAAAGAAAGGTAAATTTCGCACAGGAGGGAAATTAAATTTACATTTTTGTGGCGCCAAGATAAATATCTCTCCTCCTAATTACCATGATTCTGGAAGTTAGCTTTATGGCGAGGTATTGGTGATAAAATAAATGTAATAGCACCAACATGCAGAACTGCTCCAGAATGCAAGAAAGGATGGAATAATCACAAAACATGACCAATGAAAAAATGCAAGGGACGTGAAGTCTTGAATGGAAACTGGTGAAGTCCAAACATCCACGAGTAGTTGACTCCAATGGAGGGGCAGGTGGCAGCACTCAAGACATGAGATAGTAATTGGCATTGAGGGAGCAATATTGCCCTCAGTGCCAAGCCTTGATGACTTTTTGAAATCTAAGTGCATGTTTTGTGTAACAAAATAGAGTACAAATGTATATTTGCATATCAATTTCAATGCAGCCAAACATATATTGTACTTTAACAATGCTCCAAATTGTTATCAATGTTACATCATAAGGAGTTTGCTTGTGGAGAACTATTGTTAATAGTAGGAGTTTCTGTAAGATTATATTTGATTTTAAAATACACAATGTTAGACCTGGCATCTTTGCTTTTGCCTCCCCTAACTTTTTGCCTCTACGTCCCAGATTGTTGCTGTGTGCTGGACTCTGTTTTTTGCTGTTTTCATTACTCTGGGCACTTTGCCACTGATGACCAGTGCTAAAGTGCAAGCGCTCCCTATGTGAAATTGAATGTGTAACTGGCTTTTCCATAATTGGCATATTTGATTTACCAGTAAGTCCCTAATAAAGTGCACTAGATGTGCCTAGGGCCTGTAAATCAAATGCTTCTTGTGGGCCTACAGCACTGATTGTGCCACCCACATGAGTAGCCCTGTAAACATGACTCAGACCTGCTTCTGCAGTGGAAGTCTGTGCAGTTTTTAAAATGCCAATTAGAATTGGCAAGTGCTTTCACTTACCAAGCCTAAACCTGCCCTTTTCATACATGCAAGGCACCTTTAAGGTATCCCCAGGGGCAGGGTGCAGTGCATATTAAAGGTAGGACATGTACCTGTGTGTTTTACATGTCCTGATAGTGAAATACTGCCAAATTTGGTGTTCACTGTTGCAAGGCCTACCTCTTTCACAGGTTAACATGGGGGCTGCCTTTAATATCCTTAAAGTGTAGTTTCCCTTTGAGAGCAGATAGAAATGTGGAGTCTGGGGTCTCTGAACTCACAATTTAAAAATACATATTTTAGTGAAGGTGGTTTTTGAAAATGCTACTTTTAGAAAGTGGGCATTTTTTTGCTTAAACCATTCTGTGACTCTGCCTGTTTGTGGAGTCCATGTCTGGGTCAGACTGACAGTTGGACTGTTTGTGCATCTCCACTAGACAGTGACACAAAGGGTGCTGGGGTGTAATCTGCATATCCTGATGGGCCATCTGGGCTAGGCTGGATGGAGGAGTGGTCACGTACACCTGAAAGGGCTGTGTCTGCCCTCACACAAAGTGGTCTCCAACCCCCTGGTGTGCATCTGTGGCCAGGCCTGGGCATGGTAGGGTCCTGTAAACAACAGGAACTTTTCTTTGAAGGTGGGAAACTTCAAAGGCAGAAAGGGGTATACGTATTCAACTAAAACCCCCAGACTTTACTTTACTTCAAGAGTTCAAGAGGAACCTCAGCCAGGAGAAGAGATGAGGGGAAGGGCTCGCCCACACCTGTGACTGTGCTTTGATGAGCTGTCCTGCAGTTGCTGCTTCTGCCTGCGAAAGGGGACAAAGACTGGACTTTGTTGTGCATTCCTGCTTGAGAAGTATGTCCAAGGGCTTGGACTGAGTTTGCCTCCTGTTTTTGAAGCCTCAAGGGCAGCAAAGGCTTCACCAACCAGTATCTCAGTCTGCATGCTGTGTACTCTAGCTTGCCACAGGGTGCCATTCCAGTTCCTGGGCCCCTGGAAGTTAATTTATGGTGAGAAACCTGTGAAATGATGCCGGACAACTCTGTACAACTTTGCCAAGTACGCTTCTGCCCAAAGCCTGTGATGCCGCCTACACCTGGATCCGTGGACCTCACCGAGGCATGATCACCCCACCGTTAATGTAGGCCCGATGTCGCTGCACCCACTGATGTTCGCACATACTCATGAGTTGGAGTGTCGTACACCCGACGTTCATGACACCTGACTCCGTCACAGTGCCTGTGACCCTGTAACGTGATCGCAATCCCCGTGAGGTTGCCCCACAGCATCACGACTTTGCCAAACTTCAACTTTTCCAGAGGTGCCTAGGGACCAACTCCTTACAACCAATGCCGCCTTACCTCCACCGCTTCACAGCAAGGACCTAAATCCTCTTCATGGTGCCTCAGATCCTTTGCTCTGCAGCACCGCAACCGATGCTGCATTGGATCCAGCCATGCCTCGCTCCTGGGTTCCGTGCACCAGCTTGTTTTCCACACATTTTGCTAAGTTACTGTACCTGGAGTTCCATGTGACTCCATAAATGTCACCACTGGCATCGCATTGAGGAAAACAACTCTGTCACAACACCGCTTTAACATCAGATTGCAACATTTATGCTTCTATGCACTATTTTGGTGTTTTTATTTGCTAAGGTCATATTTCTAATTGTGTATGGTGGAGTTTTATCGTATTTGGTCTTGTTTTATTTAGATAAATATTTACTATTTTTCTAAACCTGTTGTATCCATTTTGTATTGTTTCACAGTATTATTTTGTGTGTTGGTACAAATATGTTACACATTGCTCTGGGTTAAATCTTTCTGCTCATGCCAATCTACCAAGAGGATGAGTGGGAGTTAACCAGGTGTGTTTTTCCTTTACCCTGACTAGAGTGAGGGTCCTTGCTTGGAAAGGGGGCAACCTGACTGCCAACCAAAGGCCCCATTTCTAACACATAATATGTGCAAAATTATGTTTTAAGATTAATAATAATCTCTATACTGATCTACACATTTAACATTGTCTGTTTTGTAAATTATATAAAACTCCTAAATGTTTTCAGGGGCTACATATAAAATAGATTCATTCATTAATATAAGAAACGTGATTTATTTAATGTGAGTTTTCAAAGAAATACTGTAAAAAAATCTAGCTTATTTTTTTCACTTTTGCTTGATCAGCCTCTTCTACATTTTTATCTTGGGGATGGATCTCCATTTTACCAAAATGTTCATAGAACATGCTATACCATATAACAAGCAGTATATTATTTAATGTATTAAAAAATGTTAGAAGCAAAATGATGGCATATTTTTAAATAGGATGTTCATGTTTCAAATACCAAAATATGTATGTTATAGCATATACACACTTGTTGAGATAATACTGTATCTCCACGCTAGGGCCTGGCAGTAAGTTTTAACATGTGACAGTAAAAAGCTTGTAATACATTGTACATTTATAATTTGTTTTGTTTTACCACAGAAAAATTACATGTTTTATTACATGTTTTTGTGTGCTTTGCGGCATTGTTTAAATTGTTTTTATTTTGAATTAGATTTGCTTTTTGGGCTGTGTCAGTGGAATATTTAGTTTTATAAATAAATGCACTAAGGTACTTTATATAAAGTGGTAGTGAAAAAGACCCCCCCCCCAAAAAAAAAACAATATACATATATCTATCTATCTCCATATGTGCAAAACAAAGTTATCTTCCAGACAGAAAGCGCACTCTCAACAGGTTGCAGTTTATTTTGGAAAGCAGCAAAGCCAGTAACATTCAAATAATTCTTTACACATTATCCAGGCCTTACGCGTTTCAGATATCTCGTCCTTGGTCATAGGCCAAATGCTTGGATTGAGCAAATTATCGCAGTCACCTGATTACTTAATTAAATACTCTGGTGAGTTACACAATGCATCTTGGTAGTGATGGTCTTGCACATTATATTACATCTTTAGTAGATGAACATTTCTGCCTTAGTAGGTTGCTGCAGCCAAACACATATAAAAGCACATTTAAAAACCTCAGTAGACGAATTCGAAGCACAGTTACTGAGTTTTACTGAAATTATTTCCTCCTGTTGCTCTTTATATGACAATATGGTAAATTCACTCAGACCTGCTTTCAATCTGCAGTGGTGCTGCTTCCACGGCAGGACAGGCCATAAATTATGTGCAAAACAAAGTTGTCCTCTGGACAGAAAGCACACTCTCAACAGGTTGCAGTTTATTTTGGAAAGCAGCAAAGCCAGTAACATTCAAAGAATTCTTTACACATTATCCAGGGCTTATGCATTTCAGACATCTCGTCTTTGGTCACAGGCAAAATGCTTGGATTGAGCAAATGATTGCAGGCACCTGATTACTTCATTAAATACTCTGGTGAGTTACACAAAGCATTATTGCAAGTCTTGTTCACGGCTAGTGAGTCCCTCTGCTATTTCCTTTAAATAATAACATGTTGTCCTGCTCAGAATGGTGCATTCTGGACAACATAGTTCAAAAAACAAAAATGACTTAAACAGAAATCACAAAAATTCATAATACTTTTCCAGTCTGTGGTGTGTTGGGTGTTGTGATGCTTGGCCAGAGCATAGCTATAGTCATGGTTCTGTATAGCTCTGATATGTTCCAATATACTCTTTTTTAGTGGACAAATAGTGCTTCCTATAGACTTATATATCAGCATTTTTCGATTAGATTGTCATAAGTCTCTCATATATATAGGAGTCATATCGAGTAATCATTTGAAGAGGCGAGAACAAATATAACAGTACATTTGGAATATATTATTAATTTTTGTGATTTCTGTTTAAGTAATTTTTGTTTTTTGAGCTACTTTGTCCAGAATGCACCATTTTGAGCAGGACACAATTTTACTATTTAAAGGAAATAGCAGAGGGACTCACTAGCCATGAACAAGACTTGCAATAAGTTGAAATGCGTTGGTGGTTACTGAATGCTTCAATAAAAGCGATACACAGGACCCTGTGGAGTGCAGTAAAGTTCTTGTTTTTATATAAATATATATATATATATATGTATATGCAGAAATTCTACTATAGAATAATTTGTACATGTTGACTGTGAAACATAAAACAATTATACAGTTTGTCAGTTGTATATTGTATTATATTAACAAGAATGCTGAAAGTAAATTATGTGATTTTGTTGTAGGTTTTGAAATGTCTGGAATATGTGTTACTTTCTTCATTATTCTCAGTAAAAACTTAATTTGTGATGATATTAAAATGTCATACTCAATTTAGTATTTTTTTTCAGATCAAGAAAATCAGTATCATGAGGTAATGAGTAACTATGGCATCTTTAAGACCTTTGATATCACCTTGCTCTCCTTGGATGTATTGAACTTATGGATGTTCTGAAGAATACCGCATCAATCTTGGCAATGTCTCCATTAGTTCCTAAATCTCCTTCACCTGCAAGAAGAACTGATCAGGGTACTCTTGTGAATGATGATGATTCATAATTTGCATTCAAAAGGCAAATCCATAGAACACAGCAATGAGTTGTTGAAAAAATCAAGAAGGGTATTAAAACAGAGAAGATTACTCTGAAAGGAGTCTGAGGGTATCTGAGTCCAGATAGGAACTTCGTTCAGGACATGAGACACACCTATTCTTGGCTCTAAGAAAGTGATAATTATCTAGCTGAAATAGCTGGAGTCATCAAGGAAAAGAAACAAGAACCCAAAGCATTACATTTGCCAACAGGAGAATAGAAACTCTGCCATAAACACATTCCAGAAAAGGAATGGAGCAGAAAATGGATTCCTTCATATCAGTGATGAGTCTCCTAAATCAAAACATTGCTGATGTGTTTACAACTCAGCTGACTCTTGCTGGGGACTTGAGTGTAGCTTTCACTACACGTACGGATGTTGTAGGCAGCATGAGGCATACAACTGCTTCCTCTGGTGTATCCTCAATGCACACTGGCAAAACAATGTCTGTTCCTACTAAGCCAAGGGAAAAGCGCAAGGATGTATCAGCTGGTGAAAATGTAGACATGAATTTTGTCCTTCATAATGTTCATAATGTTGCCAAATTGACATTAGGGACTCAATGTTGTACAGTATTTTGCTGAGTCCAGATCTTCTCTTGAAGTCATGTTTCTACAAACCATCTGCAGGCCTGTATTTGTGTTTATTTTATAGGTACAATGGTAACTTGAAGCTTACTTCTTGGATAATTTGATTTGTATGTGTATATAATATGGACTTTTTGTTTGTATTTCAATTTCCAATTTATTCAGCATTTGTCATATTTTGATTTATGTTTTTAAGATATCAATATGATACCTTATGGTAGGCGAAAAATGTGTTTTCACCATCATAAAAAAAGGCGTATTGTTTTCAGAGATTATTGTTGTTGTTATTCATGTAACTTACTCAATGAGGCGCCCACCCCATATGGTAGTACATGACATTGACACTTTTTAAAAAATCATGTATGCTTTTTATGGTGATTGACTTTTATAAAATGTATGGAAGTATCACATTTTCATTTTCAAAATGCACACAGCTGCATACTTTAAACCTCAGTTTACATGTTGCAAATTAATGCATATATAAAGGGTTAGGATATCAGGTCTTGCATTACAGGTATCAGTTTGCAGGGTTATGTTGAATGTCTGCTTTGCCATTCATTAAATCAGACTATAGTTTTTATTTTAAAGTAAATGTGTTATATTGTTATTTAAGCCACAGATTAAACCTTCTGCATCAAGGTAATGTCATGTTTATTGTCCTAGATTAAAAATTAAAAACATAAACAACCTAATAATGAAACAAAAGGTATTATCAACTGAACATATTTACATTATTGAACAACCTGACCATTGAGTACATTGTTGTGGCCTCTCAAATTTGGAGTTCAATATGCACTCAAGACAACTGTACTAAGATATACACTTTTTATGCATCATTTAACTTTACATAAATGTATTCTTGTACTCTTAATCAAGTAAATTGTAGAATTTGATCTTGTCCACAGGGTCACCTTTCTTAAAGATTTGCACATGACTATGTCAGCAGTTGTACGGTATAACGATGATGCCTGTTCAAAGCCTTTTGAGGTCCTGAGTAGGGTGTGCCAAGGGGGTATAGTGGCCCAGTTTTTGTTTACTCTATAAATAATGCTCTGGAGCAACACCTTCTAAATAACGGCCAAATGTTCCTGACAAGTGAGCATCTTCCTGAATTACTGTATGCAGATGATGCACTTCTATCCAGAACAGAAATAGGTCTGCAAAAGATAGTGGACTCATTTACACAATTTATGGGCACCCTGGACTTAGTAACAAATTATAATAAGTTTGTTGATGGTGGTGAGACCCTGGCCATCTAGAGCTAAATCTTTTGGAGTTCTGGAGCACGTTATGGCTATTGTTTATTCCTTTTTCTAGTGAAGGAGTACAATTTAATTTTGCACGGACATGGTCCCCCTTGGTTAAGGCCAAGAAAAATCAGTTTTTGTGTGCTGCTGCTAGATTCTCTGGTTTTGCTGTGAGATTGGGCAACAAACAGTTGCAGGCACTTCTTTAAATTATTCATGCTAAATATACCACAGTAGTTTCCTGTGGTAGTAACATCTGGGGCTACAAAGATGTTTCTGCATTTCAGATGGCCAGAAATAAATACCTTGGACATCTTCTAAGTGTCCCTAAGCGTGATCCTGTATATACTGTTCATCAAGAACTAGAAGTTAATTATTGATGTGATACCTTGGCCCTTCGTTCACTTCTAAGACGGATTTTAAAATTTGGTTTACGGCCTGAGACTAAATTTAACTGCAATATCATAAGGGATTGTTTATTTCTTGACAATTCCCATAAACTTCCATGGTTAAAATATGTTTAAAAAAAATGTTTTCTTATTGGGCCATCCTGATTTGTTTAATTACCTGAAGACGATCAGGAAGGCAGATTTAGATGAACTAAGAATGCTGTTTTATCCTGGTGGCATGCTAACAGAGAAGGCCAGGAACTGTCCAACCCCTAAATCCATGCCTCTAAAGGTGTTAGCATGATGGAACCATATTTAGCCTCTGTGACTAATGGATACCATGGAAAGCAGAAGAAATTTAAGTTTTCATATCCAGGGAAGGTTCCTCACTGGTTGAATACTTTTGGCCGCTTTACCTGGCCAAGACTTTTTATACACATTTAATCACTTATTTCACCTGTACGGCAAGGCTGCAGGTTATAGCTGGAGAGTGCTTCACAACATGGAATACCATCTCTGCAAGGTCCTCCCAATGATGATTTTCCCTCATGAAAAAACTCTGTGTAGAGAACACGTAAATCGTCGGCTCAGCAGCAATGCAGGTCGGTCCTATGGATTTGACAGGTTTCACAGTCCTCTGAGGTCTTTGGAGCCAACATGTCTTTAAGTCTTAGGTTACCAAGGATGAAAACAGAAGGCCAGTCAGACACATCCCAGATTTTCAGAACCTCAGGATCAGAAATTGGATGTCATGACTCACTCCAGCTGAGGTCACCAGCATGGTCCTGGGCCGGTCCAGTTAGGACTAGTTGTGGGACATCTGGGATGATTGCAGAAGCCCTCTCACTTTTTGCCCCAATTTTCCACTCATACTGGCTCTGATGGTGCCCTGGGCACTGGTGAAGAGTCCCAGGGCCTGTGCTCTGATTTAAATGGTATATGCTAGTTGGGCTAATTATAATAGGCTGTACCAACCTACCTATATGTCCATAGTATATGGTAGGGCATATAGGTTTAAGGGTCCCAGCATAAGTAGTACACTCATAGGTGCACTTCTGTGGTACCCTGTGTCATTATAAAGGAGTGCCTGCCTTGCTTGCTCCTTTTACGTTAACGTTAGCCCCAGATTTGACTTTGGAATTAAAAGTACTTCCAAAGTCCAAAGCTACCTTATTTTTACATATGTTGCCAGTAAGGTATGCCTTAAGTGCCCCCAGGGCTTGGTGCTTTATAAGTGAAAAATAGATGACATTTGTTTTTCCCCGTTGTGGTGAATGGGCTTCATAGGATAACATTAGAAAGAGCTAAATATAGCAAGTTTAGTATCAAATTAAACATTATAATAAATCCAACAACTTTTCACTGTTGAATGTAATATAACTTGAATAGGGAAAGAGCTTTAAAACGCTTGTGAAAAGTGACCAACTCCAACCCTGTAGTGCCCTTCTCTGATTGGTCAGCCTCTGGTAGCCTGAGCCAGGTTGCTTTGATAAGATCTGAAGTGACTTAGGCTGGAACGAAGGATGATTTTGGTGGGCAGAAATCTGCCTCAGCAGATGGTAGAACTTCAAAGGAGGGAAGGACATTTGTGCAGAAACTGGACCTCTCCCATTTCCTGCAGCCCCAGACAACCAGGTGTCCCCTGATTAGATCAAAAGAGGGCTGGAAAGGGGTGTGTTAAGGGAAACTTAGCCACACCAGTGGGTGGGCTCAGCCAGATCTAAACCCCCAGGTGAACGGATAAATATGACAGAGCTGCAACCCACTTCAGCTCCCTACTAGCAGAGTCCCCTGCATCAAGCCTGCAAAAATAGCCAATGGCCAGTGGTCATCATGGTATTTGGACTAGGTGCATTCTAAGAGTTGAAGTTCTGACCCCAAGGAGCAACTCAGAGCTTCTAGAATGTTGGGGTGAGTTGTGGACATTTGAATGGCCTTACAAGTACTACTGGAAGAAGATCCATATGTTTGGAGCAACTTTGGAAAAAAGCTCCATAAGTGAACCTACATGACGGCAAGAGTCAAGCCAGCCAACATTGACCACGTCCTAGCCTGACTTGCAGGTTCGCCCCGCTGAAAAGCTCTGGAGCCCTAGACTTCCAGAATTTGAGTGGGGGGTCATTGAAAGGCAACCCAATGATGTCACTTTGAAATCGGCTTGCTGAGGAGGGTGTCTGAGGACAGGAAAGAAATGCTCTAGAGACGTTTCTAAGTTCAAAGGTAAAAGTTTAACCTAGGTCTCCCCACAGTATATCCGAGGAGGGCTCCATTGTGGTTAGCCTCAACTTTTGACTTTGTCCAGCTCAGGCGATTTCTTCCAAAAAATGTTTTTAAGTCTGAACATAGAAGTTTTGACTGACGCCTCCCACGAAGTGTATCCGAAGAGGGGTCCTGCAAGGTCAGCCTCAACCTGTGACTGTGTCCCTGTCAGTGAAAAATCTTTAAGAATTTTTCTAAGTGTGAAGGTAAAACTATAACCGATGCCTCCACTTCAGTTTAGCCAAGGAGGACTCCATCGCAGTCAGCCTCAAATTTTGACTTTGCCCCGATTGAGGGTGACCAGATGTTCAAGTGGAACTTTTTGTTTTTAGGCACTAGAAACCATTTAATCTTTAAAAATTCATATCTCCTATTTCCATATTAGAATTTTTGTCATTTTGGTGTTGTTTGGAATATAATAATTTGGGGCTACATGTATCAACCTTCGGTTTTGCGACTCGCAAATTGCGAGTCAGAATGTTATATAGTGTTAATGACACTATTTGTGACTCTCAAGGGGGACGCAAATGCCTACCTCAAGACTATTCATGAGGTAGGTTGCAATTTGCGACCCCCTTGGGAGTGGCAGCCGTCACAGGGATGGTGGCCTGCTGGAGACAGCAGTCCACCATGTCTGTGACTGCTTTTAAATAAAACAGTTTTTTTTTTTTTTTAATGCAGCCCGTTTTCCTTAAAGGAAAACAAGATGCATTTTAAAAGCAAAAAATGAAACGTTTTTGTTTCATTTTTTCATAGCAGGCAGTGGTCCACAGGACCACTGCCTGCTCTGAAAAAATGTTCTGACTGACATTCACAAAGGAACCCCTTCCCGTTTGTGAATGGGTTAGCACCAATGTGACACTGGTGCTAACTGCAATTGTTTTTCAACCGTATTCGGGGTCACAAAAAACAATCATACATAGGACTGCGAGTCTTAATTAGGAAGGGAACACCCCTTCCCAATTGTGAGTCGCAATCCTTTTTTGCGATTCGGTAAAATGTTTACAGAATCGCAAAAATTGTTTGGTACATGGGACAGTGCATTTTGCACGTCGCAAATGGCCCGATTCGCCGTTTACGAAGTGCAAAATTGTACTTACATGTGGCCCATAATCTCATTCAATAAATTGGTGTTTAATTTTTATTGCATTTTATGTTTTACTTATTTACTGTTTTGTTGATATTAAGGGCCACATGTACAAACTTCAAGTTTTGAGACTCACAAATTTGCTAGTCATAGCGACTCGCAATTTGTGAGTCGCAAAACCTGATGTAAAACAGTGTCAATTACACTATTTGAGATTCCCAATAGGGTCGCAAATGACCTAACTCATGAATATTCATGAGGTAGGTCGCAATTTGCAACCACATTGGGAAAAGCCGCCCTAACAGGGATGGTGGCCTGCCGGAGACAGCAGACCACCATGTCTGTGACTACTTTTAAATAAAGCAGGCTTTTTTTTAAATGCAGCCCGTTTTCCTTAAAGGAAAATGAGATGCATTTCAAAATAAAAAAATAAAAGTTTTCTTTTCATTTTTTCAGAGCAGGCAGTGGTCTGTGGGACTACTGCCTGATCGGAAAACATACTTTTGCTGCCATTCACAAAGGGGAAGGGGTCCCATGGGGATCTCGTCCCATTTGCGAATGGGTTAGCACCTGTTTGAAACTGGTGCTAACTGCAATTGTTTTTCCACCGCATTCGCGGTCACAAAACAATCATACATACCATCTGGATTGGGTATTAGGAAGGGACATCCTTGTCACGCCCCATCCTAATATCACAAAACCCAAACTGTGATTCGGCAACAAGTTACCGAATCGCAGTTTGGGCTTTGTACATCCCAAATAGCATTTTTTAAGTCGCTAACAGCCCGATTCACCGTTTGCAACTTGAAAAATGCTTCGTACATCTGGCCCTAAATGCTTTACACACCTGTCTCCTAAGTTAAGCCTAACTGCTTGTAGCCAAGCTACCATTGGTTGAATCAGGATTAATCTCTTAAGACCTTGACTGAACCTAGCGGGGTTTGTGGCCTATTGCTAATTGTAGATACTTACCTGCCCTTACCAATAATCCACTTTCAAACAATGGTCAGCTGGGAATCATCAGGAAAGGCCTCTAGTAGTTTGTTGTGCACCTGTAGCTTGAACAGAGGGTCAATCTTATCTAATATATGCTTATATGTCCTAAGCTAAACTAGAGTTAGAACGGTAAATCTGAACCCTCTCCTGCCGTATATGCACTTTCCCTGATGTTTCTGAGACTGGGGTTGGAATAGTAAATCTGACCACTCCTAAAGTATATTACTTTCCCCAATGTTTGTTACACTGGAGTTAGAATAATAAATCTGACTCCAGGCGCCGCCACCAATTTTTCCACTTTTCTCAATGTTTGATGCACTAGAGGTAAACATTTAAATCTTTCCAGGCCAAAACTATGCACTGTTGCTGAGGTTTGCTAGACTTATGTGGTATAGCTGAAATCCTCAATGCTTTATGCATTTTCTCCAACCTTTGTTACATTGAAGTTAAACTAGTAAATGTGAGATATATGCGTTTTCCCCAAAGTATGTTGGATTGTAGTTAGAAGAGTGTATGTGAAATGTTTATTTAATAATGGTCAATTTGAGTTAGGATACTAATGATTTACATCATTCTGGATTTTTATGAAATATTTCGAAGGCATTGAATTTCAAATTATGGGTTTTTAAATTTGGCTAATTTCTTTTATTTTTTTGTTGAGATTTGGTTTTTAAAATATGCCCAGTTTTGTTATGGTTTAGCATTTAAAAAGTAGTACTTTTGTATACAAAATGTTAATATGTATTTTAAATGGTTTAATAAATATAAAATGTTTTAAATTATTTAAAAGTGTGTACTTTATATGTTTAATGTTGTCTTGTTATGCAATATAAATGAATGCTATTATATTTGTATTAAGGAATAATAGTTATTTACTAAAAAAGAATTAAATTTATGCCTTGATATTAGCAATCTTGGTTAATTTTATAGTTTTGTGGTAAATATGTTTCAAAATACTTTTATCAAATATAAATGTACATTTTTTAAATGCCAATTTTATTTCATTTAAATAAATATATATACCAATGTAATGTTTATATTTTTGACCATGATGTTTTTGTGGTCAATATTTCTTTTACATCGCATGGTATGTAGGTAAAGTTGATATTTAGGTTCTCAATATTTTGACAGCTATATTTTTGTACTGTATAGTTTTGAGTTTGATATTCTGTAATATGACTGTCCTTTCAGCTGGTGGTTAGAGTCACTCACTGAGTGGTGTTCAGTGTATCTGACATGCCTTTTACTTGTGGGACATATTCATGATGTTCTTGCTAATGTTTTCAGTTGTGTTTGTGACGTGAATTCATTCTTAGGAACCCATAATATTGGAAGTGATGCAATGTGATGTCTCTCTGCTATATTAGACATAATTAAGATGTGCTGCTTAATGTCTTCCAATGCAATATTCTGTGGTGTATCTTGTCTGTTATTGCGGTAAGCAGCAATGTGATAGCCAAATATATATCATATGTCTGCTGTGATAGATATCTGTAAGCTGTACTGTCTGGTGTGCTCTGTTTTGTTTGTGTTTGGTGACTCGTGAATAGTGCTGTTGTGAGCAATATAAATATTGACTGTAAGGCATATTTAAGCTTTTTTAGATGTACACACCTGCTAGAAGGAGGAAGGAGGGTGAAACAGTGCTCTCCATGTGATGTTCCTTGAAGAGGCACCTCACAATGCGAGTGTGAGGCTGTGGGTGGGTTGCTAGCCATGTGTGTTGCATGTTTCACAGGATGGGTCACTGTAGTCCTAGTGAAGTGTCATATGCCCATACTCTGAAACAAAGCAGGTATGGGAGCTACTTGGAGTGTGGGAGTGTGTAGTTCTTGTATTGGTGGGCCATGCATCCAAAACCTAAGATTGCCCTACCTCGCCACCTGATGGGAGTGATGGTGAAAACGTTGGTGACAGATTCCATAAATCTACCTTGTTCTTCCTGAATTCCTTTCTGGGTGCAAGCACAACACAACAGTAACTGTGCAGCAAGCCAGGGTTCCCTGAACAGCCCTCATCTCAGCCAAGACCTCTCGCTGTGCTGCAGGTGTCCCTGCCTGACTCAGGTCAGGAGAGAGATTACGGACTGCTTTACTGTTTTAAATGATGTACAAACTTTTTTCAGTTTAAAAAGGTGCATTTTGTTTAACATTTTGGGATTGTTTCATTTTAGCACAATCGATTATTTCACAGTTCTGGGTGGCCTTTGTTGAAATTATAATGGTCATATTTATCAACACTGTGCTAAAGTCCCCAAAATTGATGCAAACCCACTATTTTGCATTATTTTCCAACATCCCAATTGGGGGTAGGTGGTGGGGGTAAATAGGCATTACAAAGCTACACCCAACAGTATTTGTATTTGATGCAAATCCCTATTTCGACAGATCTTTGCTCCACAGCAAAACACACATTCTTGTGGCAATTTGTTAGAACTGACAGTCTTAGGGTGGTCACCTCTAACTTTTTGCCTGCCTCCATCCACTTTTTCAATACAGTTTTTGCTGGTTTTAAGACTCTGCACACTTTACCACTGCTTACCAGTGCTAAAGTGCATATGCTCTCTCCCTTTAAACATGATAACATTGGATCATACCCAATTGAATTATTTAATGTACTTATAAGTCACTAGTAGACTGCACTATATGTGCCCAGGGCCTGTAGATTACATGCTACTAGTGGGCCTGCAGCACTGATTGTGCCACCCACTTAAGTAGCTCCTTAACCTTGTCTCAGGCCTGCCATTGCAAGGCCTGTGTGTGCAGTTTCATTGCCAATTCGACTTGCCATTTAAAAGTACTTGCCACGCCTTAAACTCTCCTTTTTCTACTTATACGTCACCCCTAAGGCATGCCCTAGGTAACCTATAGGGCAGGGTATGATGTAGGCAAAAGGCAGGACATATACCTTTGTAGTTTACCTGTCCTGGTAGTGTAAAACTCCTAAATTCGTTTTTACACTGCTGTGAGGCCTGATCCCTTCATAGGCTAACATTGGGGCTACCCTCATATACTGTTTGAGTGGTAGCTGCTGATCTGAAAGGAGTAGGAAGGTCATATTTAGTATGGCCAGAATGGTGATGTGATACAAAATCCTACTGACTAGTGAAGTTGGATTTAATATTACTATTTTAGAAATGCCACTTTTAGAAAGTGAGCATTTCTCTGCATGTAAATCCTTCTGTGCCTTACAATCCACATCTGGCTGCGTTCAGTTGACAGCTCCCTTGTGCACTCACTCAGACACACCCCTAACACAGGATACTCAGCCTCACTTGCATACATCTGCATTTTGAATGGGTCTTCATGTGCTGGGAGAGTGGAGGGCCTGACACTTACATGTCAAAGGACAGTAGCCTGCCCTCACAAAAAGGACTGCCACACCCCCTACTGGGACCCTGGCAGACAGGATTGAACTGAAAGGGGACCTTGTGCACTTCTAAGCCACTCTTTGAAGTCTAGCACACTTCAAAGGCACATTTGGGTATTTAAACAGTGCCTCTGCCCCTACCAACTCAGACACTTCCTGGAGAAGAGAACCTGAACCACAACCTGCATCCTGCCAAGAAGAACTGCCTTGCTGCCCAAAAGACTCACCTGACTGCTTTCTGTGAAGGACTGCTGCATTGCTGGTGCCCTGCTGCCTTGCTGCTCTCTGGATGTGGTGAGAAGTGCTCTCCAAGGGATTGGATAGAGCTTGCCTCCTGTTCCCTGAAGGCTCAGGTCCAAAAATACTTCATCTCTACAAGAAGGACTCCTTTTGAGGCGCAAATCGACGCACAGCCTTCCAGAAATGATGCACACCCAGCAATGCAGTGAAAAATTCACTGCACCCCGAACCGGAATGACGCAGCCTGACTTCGCAATGAGATCGGCGCAGCGCCATCTTAGCGACAAGAAATTCAATGCACAGCAAACTGGATCAACGCACAGCCGAGCCAGAACAACGCAGCCCGACTTCCAGAGAGAAATTGACGCAGCACCTGCCGTGTGGTAGAAACTTCCACCAAACGCTCACCGGATCGACACAGCCCCTGTGACTTCGTCCTGTCAGTGCAGAAATCCACGCATTGTCCCCGGGCCATCCGAAAACCCCGCAACGCGAAGAGGATCCATGACCGTCCCTGCTTCAAAAGTAAATGATGCATTGCCATGTGCGGCCAAAGAAATCAACGCACACCTCCCTGCTTTCCATGCATTTTCCTCCTCTGCAGTTCTTTGCTGAGATTTTGAATGCAAACCAGGTACTTTGTTCTTGAAAGAGACATCCATTGTTTTTACAAGACTAAAAGGCACTTTGTATCATTTTTACAGTGATATCTCAACATATACTCATTGCATCTTAATCATTTTTGACCTGCATTTTACCAGAGATTACATATTTTTCTAAACACTGTGTGGTGTATGTTTGTGATGCTATACCGTGTTATTGCATGATTTATTGCACAAATACTTTACACATTGCCTTCTAAGTTAAGGCTGACTGCTCAGTGCAAAGCTACCAGAGGCTGGGCACAGGATAATTTGGATAGTGTGTGACTTGCCCTGACTAGAGTGAAGGTCCTTGCTTGGACATGGGGTAACCTGACTGCCTACCAAAGACACCATTTCTAACACAAGTGCAATGTAAGAGAAAAGCTGTTTATCGCCAAAGTTTTCAAGCTTTGAATGTGTGCTGTACTTGAAAGTATTATGGACTGGAAGTTCAAAACCTCTCCTAGACATCACACATTTAAACCTTTGCACTATGGTGCAAAGATACATGTTTGTGTGCATGAGTGAGTGTGCATGCCCATGCTGCAAATTGTTAGTAAATGTGAACCACATTGTTTGAATATTAACCTAGAAATATGATGAACCACCCACCTTCCCCATTTTACTATATTTTATTAATGACCAAAGAGGCATGTTAGTCGTCTTGTGCATCCTTATAAGGACTTTATTGGTATTATAGATTGAGCAACATTGTTGTCTATTAAGCCATAGACTAGAGATGCTTTGAACAGCTCACACTCTGAACCAAATTAATTCAGTTAATTCAATGTCCTTGTAAATGTGATAATGATGAAAAAGGTGGCACAGAAAAGAAAATGAATTGCCTAGAATCAGACAGGTTGATCAAGCTGGGAAGCCAGGATTGACACAAGACTTTCTCATTCCATTTTGCACAATTTAGCAATGCAGGATTATCCCCTTTTCCCCCTGAACACCAAATGACTATCGTTTGTGTTTAATTCTTCAAGTTGTTGAAAAAGTTGTGTGTAGGCATATTTTTGTAAAAGTTGAAAAATCACACAAACATGATATCATGGGTTCCCTTTTCATATGATCCTGGATAACATAAATATTGGACGTGATGTTAACTGATAGTCAATACAGTACAGAGTTGACAGAGATATTCTCAATATGGAAATGTGACTTGATGTAGTCAGCTACTGAACAGATGACACAAAAACAAAAGAGCTGAAACTGAAGTCTTAAAATTTCATGCAATAATAGAAGGTGCTCTATAAATGTACATTTACTGAATTCGGTTTTGCTAATTGTGTAGAAGCAAGAATTATAGTTCAGGACCTGTTTGTAGGGTAAATTATGTATGTGGAAAATCTTATAACAACTGGTGATGCGCCACTTGTAAATGCACTACTATAGACATAACTGCTGATAACCTGAAACCATAAGGAAACTTTATTTCTGATCTACAGATCATGAACTCAACATTAGTTGTTTTAACACCAAATAAAATATTGTGCTGAGCAGTCCAGAGACCGAACCCCACAATTAGGTTTTAGAACTAGCCCCACACAAGCTTCTGATTGGCCTGTGGATGTACATAAAATGCCCTCTTAAATCTGTTGTTTGGTGCTAATTTTGTCTTCCGGGAACAGTGCATACTTACATGGATTTCCCTGTCTCTTTCCTCTAAGGTTGTAACAGAACCAAAGATGAGATTGTCTTTCATTCCTGAGAACGCCTCAGCAGTCCAGAAGTTTGACATGGTGGAAGGCATTAGATACGGATTGGGTGGAGTTCCCATAAAACGTGACTCACACACTGTAGTCAAGGGGTAATGCTTGAGGTTGAGATTCGTCAATATAATCATTCTGAACGTGTGGGAACGTTTGAGTGGCTTTTGGCGTTCGTTGAAGCTCGTAGGTCACGGTACTTTTGTGTCAGTGTGTAGTCGGGGGCGATGATTCCATGATCTTAGTCGTCGACTGACCACTTTAAAGGTGGTTCATGGGAGGGAAGGATTTTGATAATAGGTCAGTAGTACATTTAACTTATAGACATAAATCCAGATATTAAACATTAATTCTGGCCTGATTCAATCCTTCCCCATTTTCATTTCCTCTCTCCAAGCTGCCGATAACGGCATAACAATTTATGCACCCTGCATACATTATAACACAGCCATATATACATTCATATGCAGTTTTTTACTCTTCTAGTTTTCTATTAAAGAACCTGCATATTTTATTTGTAAAACTGCTGCCTCGAGGAAGAGTTTGCACTAAATAGTGCTGAGTCAGCCATTTCAAAGTGCTCCATTCTGTTTGTAGAGGTGCCCCAGAAGGGTGTGTATGTTACATGGAGCGTACAACTGACAGGACTCAATTCAGCACTGTCCTGTACTCTGGCGCGAGCTTCATCAGCAATTTAGGAGGAACAAAACACACTGATGTCCTCAGCTTTTTAAAGTAAGTGCTTGGGAGATGTAGCATTTTCTCCATTTGTTATTTCAAGTGAGTACAGTGCCGTGCTTCAGAGATAAATGTCATGCCTTTGACATCTTTTCGTGGTTCCTCAGAAATGGTTGCAAATATATGATGTGAACCCCGATGGAAGGGTAGGTTCTATGTGGTTTAACAATCGAAAAAATCGGTCCCACATGGTAAATTCCCCGTTCCATCGAGATTTGCATTCGTGACCCATGTGCTGTACGAAGAGGGTCGAAGTAAATAGAAATAAACAAGTAAGCGAGTTAAAATACTCAAGCTAGAGCGTCCTTAAAATTCACCTAAAAGGAAAGACATGCACACTGAGGGCCATATTTATACTTTTTGACGCAAAACTGCGCCAATGCAGTTTTGCGCCAAAAAATTAGCGCCGGCTAACGCCATTCTGAAGCACCATGCGGGCGCCGTATTTATTGAATGACGTTAGCCGGCGTTAGCCGCCGGCGCTGTCTGGTGTGCGTTAAAAAAAACGACGTACACCAGGAAGCGCCGGCGTAGGGGAAGATGGAGCTTGGGCGTCAAGAAAATGGGGCAAGTCAGGTTGAGGCAATTTTTGCGCCTCAACCCGATTTGCGCCATTTTCTTTTCACTCCCAACCCCCATAGAAATGACTCCTGTCTTAGCAAAGACAGGAGTCATGCCCCCTTGCCCAATGGCCATGCCCAGGGGACTTCGGTCCCCTGGGCATGGTCATTGGGCATAGTGGCATGTAGGGGGGCACAAATCAGGCCCCCCATGCCACAATTTTTTTTAAAAAAAAATACTTACCTGAACTTACCTTAATGTCCCTGGGGTGGGTCCCTGCATCCTTGGGTGTCCTCCTGGGGTGGGCAAGGGTGGCAGGGGGTGTCCCTGGGGGCAGGGGAGAGCACCTCTGGGCTCATTCTGAGCCCACAGGTCCCTTAACGCCTGTCCTGACCCAGGCGCTAAAATCCGGCGCTAATGCGGGTTTTTTAGACCCGCCCACTCCCGGGCGTCACTTTTGCCCGGGAGTATAAATACGACGCATATGCATCGGAGTCATTTTTTAAGACGGGAACGCCTACCTTGCATATCATTAACGCAAGGAAGGTGTTCACTCAAAAAAATGACGCTAACTCCATGAACTTTGGCGCTAGATGCGTCTAACGCCAAAGTAGAAATATGGAGTTAGTTTTGCGTCGAATTTGCGTCGAAAAAAACGACGCAAATTCGGCGCAAACGGAGTATAAATATGCCCCTGAGTCTCTGCTAGGATTCCATTTGGCGATAAACTGCGGGACAAGTGGATAGTGCTTGGTTGTCAAAGTATGTACGGTGCCACTTCCGGTACACTTGCCATTTTCGTTAGTCTACTTAAAACAATAGTTTTTTTGTGGTTTGTAACTTTTTACTGCTTAAACAACAAATACAATAGTGAAAATACCAACATTTTAGGACACGTTTTCAAATTGTTAAATTGATCACTAGAACTAGAACAGAAACCGTGGACAGCAATTCCCACCCATTATGGGGTGTTTGAGGTAGCCTTGGACACGAAAATGGACCCAAATGAAATATAATCGTTGTTAAAAAGAATTGTGTTGTGAAAATGGCATTGCCAAATAATGTACTGGGGTAGTAGAATATTATTATTAGGCACTTATAAAGTTCATGGCTACCCTGAGGCATCCCAGCACTATAGTGTACCGAGCATTCAAGAAGAAAAGCAGAAAGGCAAAACCCCCCATCCTTAACAAAGAAGTTACAAGGATTGTGCAAATAACCACTTCTTGAACTGTTTATGGAAAGACATTACCGATTTGGAGGCCTGCAAAGGAGTTGTGTTGGTAAGTGGATTATTGGTAAGGGCAGGTAAGTACCTTAATTTAGCAAAAGGCGAGGGCCAGTTAGGTCTCAATAAATGAATCCCAGCTCAACCCTTGGTAGTTTGGCAAAAAGCAGTTAGGCTTAATTTAGGAGACAAAGGCGGTCATTATGAGCACGGCGGTGTGGGCCGCCATGCCGGTGGTGGCGGGAAATCCCACCAGCTGGCATGACGGCCCACACCGCCACATAATGAACCCACGGAGGGCCGCCATAGGTGGCCCTTACTCATCGCCAGGCTGCCTCCGTCAGGAAGCCTGGTGGTGGTCGCCATCATTATCTGACAGGGCAGCAGTGCTGCCCCTCGGATAATGATCCCTTAGCTTCCAGCCTTTCCCTGGTGGGTTTCCCTGCCAGGGAAAGTCTGGCGGAAGGGACGCACCGGGGCTCTCCGGGGGCCCCTACACTGCCCATGCACTTGGCATGGGCAGTGCAGGGCCCCCTGTGCAGTGCCCCATCATGCAGGTCACTGCCCGATTTACGGGCACCGACTGCACAGAGGCATTGGCAGTGGTGCCGTCAATGTCCCGGCCAGGCATTCCCCCGGGGCCGGCGGGCTGAAGCAATGTTTCCATCTGTCAGCCCAGAGGAATGTCCATTATGCGGCCGGTGGGGATCCGGGGGTGTTGGCGGTCCCCGAGAAGACCGCCAGCATGAACACGGCGGTTTTCACCGCCGTGTTCATAATGAGGGCCAAAGTCTGTAAAGCTTTCAAAATAACAAATCACTAATTAAATAAAACACATTAAAAGGTTGAAAAATGCAAAACTAATTTATGAAAAATAGAAAATAATGTGATCTTTAATTTGACACCAAAATGAATAAAATCGGATCAGGGGAACCGGGGGTATGAATTTTAAAAGATTAAGGCCCATGTTTATGGATGACTAGCACCGCTTTAGCGCCATTTATTTTGATGCTAAAATGGCGCTAATCTAACTCCATATTTATATTTTGACGCTAGACCCATCTGGCATCAACATTTTGGAATTAGCATCATGTTGTGGATGCGGAAAACTACCTTGCGCTAATTAGATGCAAGATAGGCATTCCCGTCCACAACATGGCGCTAACTCCCTAGCGCCATATCTATTCTCCGCTGCAGAAACAATGCACATGGAGGAGGCAGTGACAAATAATGGTGCTAAGCCTGCTTAGTGCCATAATTTAATGCCTGGGTCAGACCAGGGGTTAGGGTACCTGTGGACCCATTTCCATGGCCAAACAACATGGAACTGGTTCACAGATGCCCACTCCAAGCCACAGCAACACCCACACCAGAGAGGCCCCACAGGATGGGGGATCCCATTCTGAATAAGTATAGGTAAGTATTTTTTTAAATAAATGTTGGTGTGCCATCGGGAGGCCCTGACATGGAGCACCCTGCCTGGCACTGGGAATTATGGCCTTGCCCAGGGGACACTGGTCCCCTGTGGTGGGCATTGGGATGGTGGGTATAACGCCTATCTATACTTAGACAAGAGTCATATTTGGGTGCTAGTGCATCAGAAAATGATGGTAGGGTGGTAAGCAGCATATTTATTGCCACTACCACGCCTAGCGTCATGTCTGACCCACTAGCAACTTTTTACCTTCCACCATTCCACCGGCTAGCACCTCCTTTTTTTGACACTAGCCATTCATTAGAGCCAGCGTGCATCAATCTATAGATATGGTGCACGGCTGCCGCTATGGAATTGCACTAGCAGGCGCTAAGAAGTTTGGCCCAGATGTACGAAAGGATTGTACCCATTCTGTGTCTATGGGAAAAAGCTTTCGTACATATGGCCCTTTGACTCAAAACTGGGTTATTGCAGTTTTGCATCAAAAAGTATAAATATGGACCTAAATGTTTTTTGGCTTATAAAAAACTAAATGCACCAATCTGGACATCTGTTCTCACTGGACTGGGGCAAAGTCAAAATTTGAGGCTGACCGTGAAGGAGCCCTGCTCCGCTACAGTGAGCGGGAGGCTTTGGTAAAAGTTTTACATTCAGACTATGCCTTTTTGACCTCCTTGGAGCCCTTTTCTGATACCTGTTGCGAGAGACCTCGGTGAAGAATTCTAACTTCAGACTTAATTGATTTTTCAGGACAGAAATCTTCAACCCGACCGAACTTGAAATTGGTTCCGATGTCCCTGGAGCCCTCTTCGGATATGTTGCGCGGGAAGCCTTGGTCAACTCTTAATGTTCAGACTTTGTCATTTTTTTTTAGCTTTTTCTCTCTGACGTTGGACAACCCTCGACAGCAAGCTGATTTTGAGTCAATGTCATTGAATTGCCTTCCCCAGGGCCCCCGGTGAAATCCTGGAAGTCTGGGGCACCGGAGCTTTTCAGCGGGATGAACCTGCAAGGCAGGCCAGGCCGCGGTCAATGGAAGCCTGCTTGACTCACGACGTTGGCTCGGTCTCTTTATAGAGTTTTTTTACCAAACGTTCTCCAATCTTCTCCAAACTTTTGGACTATCTTCCAGAAGGTTTTGGAGGTCCACAACCCACCCTAAGGTTCCAGGAGCTCTGAGTTGGTCCTGGAGAGTTAGGACTCCAGGGCCCAGAATGTACCTGGTGCAAATTCAAAAATGACCACTGGACAGTGGTCAGCTGGTCAGTTTCTTCAGGCTTTGATGCAGGGGACTCTGGTCAACTATTTTTCACCTGTAGGAAACATCCAGTCCCTTCTTGAAGCAGTTGAAGACAGGCAAATTCCCTTTATTGGTAAAGCCCAAGTGTGGTGAAGACTGTGGATGGCAATTCCCACCCATTATGGTATGTTTGAGGTATCCTTGGACACGAAAATGGATCCAAATGAAATACAATCATTGTTAAAAAGAACTGTGTTGTGAAAAAGGCATTGCCAAATAATGTACTTGGGTAGTAAATTATTATTATTGTTATTACTAGGCACTTATAAAGTGCATAGCTACCCTGGGGCATTCCAGCCTTATAGTGTACTGAGCATTAAACAAGAAAAGTAGAAAGGCAAAAGCCCTTATCCTTATCAAAGAAGTGAAGCTTGTGCAAATAACCAAATATTGAGCTGGTTAAGGAAAGATATTACCTATTCAGAGGCCCACAAAGGAGCAGTGTTGGAAAGTGGATTATTGGTATGGGCAGGTAAGTACTTCGACTTAGCAGTAGGCCACTAACCCCCACTAGGTCCAGTGATGTCTCAATAAATTCATCCCAGCTCAACCCTTGGTAGCTTGGCAGTGTCCAGGTGCTGGTCAGAGGTCCAGCAGGGCAGTCCTTCTTCTTCATCTTGTTCCTTGTAGGGATCTGAGGCGTGGGTTCAGCTCTGCCATATTTATCCTTGTTGCTGGGGTGGAAGGCAGGGGGAAGCTCTTGACCAATCACATGCAGGCCACCACCTTCTTTGATGACCACTTCCTAGGAAGTGTGGCAAAAATCAATCCCAGGGAGCAACATTTCTAAAAAATCGAAAATGGCAGAAATTCAATTTTGGAGCTTAGGTCTGGGTGAGCCCCCCCCCACTGGTGTGGCTAAGGTCCCTTAACACACCCCTCTCCCAATATACTCAGGGGGCTACTTGGCTGTATGGGTTTGGAGGAATAGGAGAAAGTCCAGTGCTGTCCCAACTGTCTTTCCCTCCTTTGAAGTGCAGTTTGGCCGCTCTCCCTCCATCCTGTTTCACCATCTGCTGAGGCAGATCCTCTCAACCAGGCACTTCCTTTGTCCTCAACCAAGACCACTTCACATCTCATCAAGGCAGCCTTTGTTGACTTACATGTTAAAATAAGGTCGTTTATGACTTTGAAAGTACTTTTAATTCCAAAGTTGAATTTGGGGATACCTTTACCTTAAAAGCAGCTAGCAAGGCAGGCCTGCTTTTAAAATGACACTGGACACCACAGCAGTACACCTATGGGGGTACTATCTATGCTGGGGTTCCTAAACCTTCATGCCTTACCATATACTAGGAACTTATAGGTAGGTTGGCATAGTCAATTATAATTAGCCTAATTTGCATATCCACTTTACACAGAGCACTGGTCCTGGGACTGGTTAACAGTACCCTGACACAGCCAAGAGTCAGTAACAACCAGTATCTGTCCAAAGTTTTGGGAGTGAACAGACAAAAAGGGAGACTTTCCTACACTGCCCCCACCAAATGAAAGGTGATGAGTACTAACCTACACCCTGGTAGTCCTCATCAGCTAAGTGGAAAAACCTGGAAAGGGCAGTCCCAGGTCTATACTCCAATGTAAAGTCCATCCCCTATGGGAAAATGGACCACATTAACAGTTTGGGGTTCTTCCCCCTCATCTGCATAAGCCATCTGAGAAGTCTGTGGTTGGTTTGAACACGGAAGTAAGTGCCAAACAGGTATGGCCTCAACTTCTTCAGGGAGCAGACCACAGCAAAGGCCTCCCCCTCAATGGCACTTCATTTTCACTCTAGGGAGTAGTTGCCTGCTGATGAAGGCAACTGACTTATACTGGCCCTCTTCATAGACTTGTGCTAACACTGCCCCAATACCTTCCTCTAAAGCATCTGTAAACTCTTTTTTGTAGTTAGGGGCCAGTAGAACTGGTGCTGAACACATAGCCTTCTTCAGAGTGTCAAAGGCTTCTGACACTCTGGGGTCCAAATTACCTTCCTGGGCTGCTTCTTTGAGGTGAGGTCTGTCAGTGGGGCCACAATGGTCCCATCATTCTGAATAAACCTCTTGTAATACCCAGTCAGGCCCAGAAAGGCCCTGTCCTGAGTGTGAGTTTTAGAAGCATCCCAATCCAGAATGGTCTGGATCTTGGGCTGGAGAGGTTGTTCATGGCTTCCACCTACAAGGTGGCCCAGGTACACCACTGAACTCTGCCCTATCTGGCATTTGCTCGCCTTGATAGTCAGGCCTGCCTGTAGCAGGGCATTAAGCACTTCCTTTAGGTGGACCAGGTGATCCTCCCAGGTGGAACTGAATACAGCTATATCATCCAGATAAGCTGCACTAAAACATTCCAAACCAGACAAGACTCAGTTCACCAACTGTTGGAAGGTGGCAGGAGCATTTTTCAAACTGAAGAGCATCACCTTGGAATGAAAGTTGCCCGCTAGGGTGGAAAATGCTGACCTCTCCTTAGCTCCTAGACTTAAGTCAGTCTGCCAATATCCTGAGGTCAAGTCAAATGTATTCAGGAACTTAGCAACCCCCAAGCTATCAATGAGCTCATCTGCTCTAGGTAAGGGGTGAGCATCAGTCTTAGTGACTATATTTAGACCTCTGTCGTCTACACAGTATCTTAGCTCTTTTTTCCCACCCTGGAGATTAGGTTTGTATACCAGTACCACTGGACTGACCCAAGGACTAACAGAGGGCTGAATTACCTCTATCTCCAACATCTTAGCTACCTCAGCATTGATGTTGGCTTTGGCATGGTCTAACAGCCTACACAATGCAGGTAAGCTGTCACCAGTGTCAATGGCATGGACACACCAATTGGTGAGTCCAGGGGTCAGAGAGATCTGTCTAGCAAAGTGCTCCAAGATGTGTCAGCAGTCTTTCTGCTGTTGTTCTGTCAGCTTGGGTGAGAATACTACTCCCTCTACCAACCCATCATGTGCATTGGTGGAGAGGAGGTCTGGCAGAGGTTCATTCTTTTCTTTTCCCTTATCTGTGACCATAAGCATTGTCATGTCTGCCCTGCCCTGGTGGAGTTTTAGCCTGTTAGGTGTAGGATCCTTTGAGTATTCTTTGGGGTGCCAAGGTAGTTGACATCACCTTTCTTCGGCAAAATTGGATAGGGCCCATTCCACTTGGCCTTAAGTGCCCTAGGACCTAAAAGCTCCAAAACCCACACCAGCTAACCTGGGTGATACTTAAGCATGGTAGCCTTCTGGTCATGCCAGAGCTTCATGAGCTCTTGGCTGGCCTCCAGCTTTCTTCATGAACTCAGCCATGCGTGTAGGCAGGCCCAGTACATAATAGCATGTTCTGCTTGGACTCCTTGAGAGGCTTCTCCCAGGACTCTCTCACCAAATACAATAGGCCTCTTGCAGGGTGCCCAAACAGTAACTCAAAGGGGCTGAATCCAACACCCTTTTGTGGTACCTCCCTGTATACAAACAGTAGGCATGGGAGGAGAACATCCCATCTCCTGCTGAGTTTGTCAGACAACTCATTATCATGCCCTTCAGGGTCTTGTTAAATCTCTCCACCAGACCATTGGTCTGGGGATGATAGGGGATGGTGAAATTGTACACCACACTCATCCCACATTACTTTCAGATAGGCAGACATAAAGTTTGTGCCTCTATCTGAGACTACCTGCTTTGCGAACCCTACTTTGGTGAACACTTCTAGCAGGACCCTAGCCACTGTGGGAGAAGTGACTATCCTGAGGGGTATTGTCTCTAGAGACCTGGTGGTATGGTCCACTACCAGAAAAATTTATCTGTTGCCTGAGGCAGTTGGTTGGCCACAATGTCAATCCCCGTCCTCTCAAAGGGAGTTCCAACCACTGGTAGTGATATCAAGGGAGCCTTTGGCTTGCCCCCTGTCTTGCCACTGGCCGGACAGGTTACACAGGAGCTGCAGAACTCCTTTACTTTCTCTAACATATGGGGCCAATAAAAGTGAATGACCAGCCTGTTCCAGGTCTTGGTCTGCCCCAGATGTTCTGCTAAGAGAATTTAATGGCTTAGAGTTAGGCCAAATTCTCTATGCTTCTGGGGGGACACCACTCTCGTGGTTGCCCCTGGTTTGGGGTAACTTGCCTCAGTATAGAGGATTCCATTTTCCCAAGAAACCTTCTGGGGTCCTCTGAAGTCCCCTTGTCCTTGCCTGGAGGCAGTCTGCCTCAGGCCCTCAAGAGTGGGACACGCTCTTTGTCCCTGGCACAACTCTTCTCTTGTGGGCCCTCCTGCTCCTTGTATCTCTGCCAAGTCTTACAGAGCCTGTAGGGGAGGGGTCCCTCCATCAGAGGTCAGATTCTCTCCCTCAGAATTAGATTCCTCCTGAACTTCTGTACTTTGTGGGAATGGCAAGCCAGACCCTGTGCCCATTGTTCCAGGATACAAGTGTCCATCTCTACCCTGGTCACAGCACATATAATTTCAGGGAGGCCCAACGTCTGTGCTTGGACCCTTCCTTCCACCTCTGACTACTTAGATGTTTCCAGATGTCTGAGCAGACACTCTACTTGGAGGGCAGGAGCTACAGCTACCTTTTACAGTCAGTCACACCAGTTTTTCTCTGACCACAGATGCACTGGCTCCTGTATCTCTCAGAGCCTGCACCTCACTCCCATTGCCTTTAGGCCTCTGCCTATACCTCTCCATGCAGGGAGATAAGGTGACCATGGCTGCAATAGCCACCCAACGCACAGACACTAAGGTGACCTCTGTGTACCCTGATCCCAGCCCTGGGCCAAATTCCACCCCCACACCTGCACTAGCAATCCCATTGGAATTCCCACCAGTGGTGGCTTCTTAAAGCAGACAGCATTGCCGCATTTGTGTCCAGGTTGATAACACTCAAAAGACTTGCTGGCCTTGGCAAGTTCTTGGAATGTTCCTGCCTTAACAGGATCATAATGCTTCCCCTGAAACCCCTTGCCCTTTGAAGTGGAATGGCTCAGCCCCACCCATCCCCGTGAAGGTTTTGGGACTCTTATGAAGACTCCTTTGACTTTTTATTATCTCTCTCTTGATTCTTCCTATAAAAAGAACTGTGTCCTCCCTTTTTCTGATCACCCAATTGGTGTTTCTGGTTAACTCTGGTTCTCAAAGAATCATCATCAGCCTCCTATAGCTCTCTGGGGTTGGTCAACTTAGAGTCACCTAGATACTAGCCCTACCTCTCTTGGACACAATTAGTTAAAAGATGTTCCCTCGTAATTAAATGGTATAGCCCCTTCAAGGTACTTACTTTGTAGCCCTGTATCAAGCCTTTTAGTGCCTTTACTGAAATGTCCACAAAATCAACCCAGGACTGGGTAGCCGCCCTCTGAGTGTCCCTAAACTTAAGTCTGTATTGCTCTGGGGTTAGACCAAACTTCCTGGTTAAGCACTTCTTCATACTGGGATAGGAAGCTGTTACCTCCCTCCCGAGGGTCAGGAGCCTATCCCTCCCAGATATTGGGATACCCCCATAGGAGTGAACCCCACTATTGAGGCTTAACCCTTCTCATCTGGAGAGCCCTTTCAAAGGCTTCCAACCATTTGTCTAAATCATCCCCCTCCTGGTACAAAGGGACCACTCGCTTGGGTAACCTGGGACAAAACCCACCACCCCTGGACATCTCAGAGTCTTCTTCACTGCCACCATCTCTTTGTTCTGCTCTTGCCCTCTTCTCCTCCTCTAGTGCCAACTTTTCTGCCTCCAAAGTAATATAGGTCAACTGGGCTTCCAGCTCTCTCCTTCTGAGGGACAAGTTATCTCCTTCTGAAGGGACTCCCCTACCCCAACTAGCTTTGAGTATGTACTGAGGGCCAGTCTTCCTCCTCCTCACTGAGGTTCAGATGCCCTCCCTCCCCTGCGGAGGTTGGACCTGGTATCTTCCCTTACTTTTTCCTCCCCTGGGGCTTCTTCTATGCCTGCCTCTTGGGCTTCAGCCCAGCCTGTCAGGGATTTGATCAAGACATTCTTTCTGAGATTATTGGCTGCAGGCAACCCCAACTCAGTACACAACCACCTAAGATGGACTACTGTTCATGTGGGTAGGCTAGCCAGATTAAGCTTTATGGTTCCCTAGTTTTGTGTCGGACAAAAAGTATTTTTGCAAAAATTGGAACCAAGAATTTAGAAAAGTCACAAAAATTCAATAATTGAAACGAGTCCAAATAAAAAATCAAAAAGATTTTTAGCACTGACAATTTTGAGTAATTTTATTTTGCTTTAATGAAAACTCTAGTATGATACTGAACACTTGATCCCACCACAGTGCACTAAAATATTTTGGAAAGTGGATCATTGGTAAGAGCAGGTGAGTACCTACACTTAGCAATAGGTCACCCCCCACTAGGTCAAGTTAGGTCTCAATAAATTAATCCCAGCTCAACCCTTGGTATCTTGGCAACGAGCAGTTAGGCTTAATTTAGGAGGCAAAGGGGGACGTTACCAGTTTGGTGGACTCAGGGCCGCCATGTTGTCAGTGGCAGTCATACTGCCAAATTATGACCATGGTGATATTCCCAACCGAATACAGCCAAACCGCTGCCGGCACCGCCAGTGCGGTCAGGCACATGCAGGCTGGCAGAGACCATGTTTCTATCTTACATATTATGAGGCTGCACACCGCCAAGGTTTCTGCCGTGGTTCCACCACCATGGAAACCCTGGCAGAAACCATTGGCATTAAAGGAGACACACCTTCAGGAAGAAATACCCATCCAGATCTGTCATGGAACCAGAAATACACATCTTCCCGCTGCTCCTGCTTGGCAAGCGACTTCGGAACCATCAACGATGACAACAACAGCAACCGTGAGTACACAAACTTACCTGTCACTGTCGTAAATTGTCAAAGTATCTACGCATATACAACATACCAATCAGGAACGGGTGGCAAGGGCGACACACACACACACACACACAAACCTCACACTGACACGCAACACTCACACACAGCCACATACCCACGAACACATACATAGTACTCATACTATAGCCAACACACACACACATAGCTGAAACACACACCAACCCCCAGATAAATAGCACAGGTACACACATCAACACACAACACCACCAAAAGACACAACTACACCACAAGCGCAAAACCACCAAAGTATTGTCATGCACCCACAATCCACACCACCTCTTGACAAATCGTACGTACAACAAAATGTACCAACACCACTGAACAGACACACACAGACACACATCCGAACAAGGCATATGTCATACCCCGCAAACAAACATGAGAATGCATCTGACATTCCAATCTCCACACACACTCATGCACACAGTACAATCACACAAAGACACGCAACACTGCTAATAACACATGTCTACACAAACACCACACAATACCCACACAAAAACATGCCCCCAACATACACATGCCCATCACACAATAAACATCCATCACTGGGGACAAATGCACTGCACACAACCACACATGCTGACCAGACACAACTGGTAGCACAACCACCACTCACACAAAACTTACTCACATACAAACAAAATTATCCAAGACCAAAAGTGACCTAAGGAAATAATAGCAGGACAAAGATGTAACCTTTGAACCAACAACAAGTTGGCTTTGATATATATAGCTAAAATGATATATATACACATCATAATATATATAAAGATAAAGGCAATAGACCAGTCCAAATCTCACAAGTACAAGAAAGACATATTGCACCTGTACCTGCCTCTAACTTAACTCCTGACTGCCATGTAACTTCTAAAGGTAGGGACATCAGGGGGGTGGCAGGTACCTCAGGGATTGAGAGCATGAGGGGGTTTTGGACTTAGGGTTTAGAGGGGGATCTTTGGGCTTGGATTTGAAAGGGGGGCTTAGGCCAAGGCTTAGGGGAGGGCTGGGAACACTTGGGGGGGACAGACTACTTTGCGGGGGGCATAGGTGGAGGTGGAAGGGCTAGACTTGGGAAGGGACACAGAGCATTTTGGGGTCAACCGGGGTGGGAGAGGAGTAGGGAAAATGTTTAACTCCTAGAGGAAAGCTTTCTTTGACACACTGGAATGGTCATGGGAAAAAGGATTTGGGTGTGGAGGGAAAGAGAGTGGTTGTCTGAGGTGTTTTGGTGGATGTCTTGGATGCATGTGTATGCGAGGTATTCTTGTGGGTGTACCCTGTCTGTTGACAGGGAGAGTGTGGGCGTTTATGTGTCTTGGGAGGAGAGGGGTGGAGGTGCTGGTAGATGCTGTGGTGGATGGGTGAGTGTCTGTTGGGATGGTAACTGCAGGCATGGTGGATGTGATGCATGTAGGTGTGTCTGTGGTTGTGGTGTCTGCAGATATGGTGACTGGGGTGGATATGTGAGAGTATGCTATTGTGCTGATTGTGGGTAGAATAGGTGGTGTGGCTGTATCAGTGAATGTTGGTGTGGTGTCTGCAGGTGTATGTTGCTTGTGTGCATGCCTCTGGTGGGTTTTGTCATGCTTGTTTTTGTCAGCGCTACCTCTGGATGTTGAGGTGGATGCATGCCTGTCTGTTTTAATGCTGTGGCTGGGTTGGGGAAAAGGGGTTTGGGATTGGGAAAAGGAAGGTGGAAGGGGGCAGAAGACAAAGGGTGACTGGCTGCCGTTATTGTAGAGACCAGAGCCTGAAATTATGTCTGTAAGCCAGCCAGTGCACTGTGAATGCCCTCCAGGAATGCATTTCTCTATTGTATCAAAGTTGCTAGTCCCTGGATGGCATTCACAATAGTCGACTGACCCACAGAGATCGACCTCAGGAGGTCAATAGCCTCCTCACTGAGGGCAGCAGGGCTGACAGGGGCATGGGTGTCTGTGGCAAAGGAGACGCCCACCCTCCTGGGTGAGTGGGCATGGCAACTGACTGGGGAGCTACAGGGAGGGTGGTGGTAGAAAGGAGGGTGGCAGACAAAGATGGTTTGGGAGTATCTACTGGAGGAGGATTCCAAAGATGATGTGCTTGATCCAGACTCCCCCATGGCACTCCCCTCTCTCTCCAGGCCACTGGGTCCCTCACTGCCAGTGGTATCAGCACTCCGGGTCCAATGGTAGCAGTCCCCCCTACTCGCCTGTGCCCCACCTCCTTCACCTTCTGATGCTGACCTACAGAAACAGAAGGAGTGGGAGATAGAGAGGGAGAGAGAGGGTCATCACATTCTTCACATACACACATTACAACATGTACAACTGTAGGTATACACCTCATGGCAAGGTAATTTCATGTTGAATCCCACAGATCCTACATCATTTCAAAACATGTTACTTCTATCTACCCCATTTGACATACCTCTCACCAAAATCTTAATCTGTGTAAGCTATCAGAGCATCCCATCAAATCACCTGTAAATCTATGTCAGCATGCTCATTATAGCCTGGATAAAACTAATATATTGTCCTAATCCAGGTCATAACTCTCCATAATCTTCTCACCTTTAGGGAACACAATTGGATGATAGCACTATATCATGTATGTTCCAAATCTACACCTTACCAGTCCATGACTGTAAGTCACATTCCATACAGGTAAAGACAACTATCTTCACAAATGACACAGCACCTGCCATTCCTATCACATGCCTAGCTGATCCCTCTGTACTTATATGACACAATGGCAACAATCTCTATTGAAGACACAACATGTGGCACTCCCATACAGTTGTCAACACACTTTTACATTTCAGGTCTTGAGAACAGCTATGTCACTGCATGTACCTAATCTTAGAGGAACAGCTACAGTCACTATTCACAGATATTCTATCTCTCACCAGAAATGAATGTACAGCTACAGTGGCCTACCTAGCACACGTGAGACATCTACTGACAATCACATAGAGCATAGTTACAACAACTAAACAAAGGACAGCCTAATAATTCCTTATTGGGCACATTACATTCCACCGTACATGCAGATATAGAGCCAAGAAATTACAACATAACTACACCAACTTTACTCACACCGTTCCTGAATTGTGACTTCCAGTAGCTAAGTCCAGACAACACACATATCCACAGAAAAGACATGGACCTACACAACTGCCATTGCAATAACAACATATCCCACTACAACAACATCTATATGAGAAATAGTAGTACAGTTAAACCATGACGTCTTGAAAAATGAGGTGAGCCAAAACCAATTACTGCCCACATCAGCTAGGCTAAGGGTATCAATGATTGTTCCACTCTACACGATCTGTCCCCAGTAACCATTGAGACATTACGTAGGCAGCTAATACCATATGTTGCACTCTTATTGCTAGGGCATTGGCACAGATAGCATGGACATTGCACACTGTCAAAGTGTAGGCCAGCCTACCCACTTACCTCCTCCAAAACAAAGGCATTGGGATAAAAGTGATTTGCCCAATTTTCAAAGTCATGAAAACGCTTGGTAAGTGCAAATAAACAAAATCGGACACCCATAGGTGGATGTCCTTCCTTTACTACCTTCACATGACCCATAGTATGATTATGAAGGGACAATGGGGACACCTCCACAAAACCACATGAACAGTCCAAAACTGGCCATACCTATTGAATGAATGAGATACCAGCCTCACATGGAGTCAATACCTGTACTAGGACACAAGTTAACTAAGCCCTGTCCCAAATTTGTCAGGCACTATGTAGTACATTCGGCTGATGGGAGTGGTCTGACACCTTAGAGCTACATTATCATATAATCAGATTAATGGACCTGGAAATACTAGATGGATAGAATTATACAGCAGCTTACATACATATACAATGGCTGGGTAGAGTCACACATTTGGCACAGTCACTTGTGCATCTCCACATACAGTCATAAATATTCCTTGACACAGGTGATCTAAACGTTGACATGCACAACCATAAGCCAGATCTCCATCTTTTAGTCAGGCAACTTTGAGTACTGTATGTTCCCTGTAGTCAACATACATGTAGCACCTACTACAGTGTAACAGCTGCTAAAGTGTGACAGCAAACACCCATCCACCACAGTAAATTACATGGAGTCAGTCAGAGCTTACCCCCTTGTGGCTGCTGTGCTGCCCTGAAATTCCCATCCATTTCAGGGTAGACTACCATCAAAATGAGGGCTATTAGAGGGGTCAGGGTCCAACGGGCTTCCCTCCCTCATTGGGAGGACATCTCCAGCTGGGCCTCAGTGGTGTTGTGGGCCCAGTGTCTCAATTCCTCCCACCACCTTCTGCAATTGGTGCTCCGCCCGATGTGGACCCCAGGGTCCACACTTGCTTGGCAACGGCACGCCAGATTCTCTTCTTCTGATGGTCGTTGACCTGCATGGATGACACAGACAAAAGGAGAAGGTCATGTACACATGTGCCATGCCAATAGGAGTGTTCAGTACACATAAGTCACAGCAAGTAGGCACACATACCGATCGTCTCTGCACACACGCCTCCACAATATGCTATCTGCATCAATCAACACCCTCACAAGTTTACATGCCCAATACAATGTCACACAGAACATCTATCACACATAGCTTGGACATTGGACTCACCTGTTCCTCTGGTGCCCCATTTAGCTGTCCATACAGGGGTAGGACTTTCTCCACTAGCCTCTCTAGCCCTTCTGGGGTGAAGGCAGGGGCCCTATCACTTGCAGGATGTGGCATGATGGCTTCCAGAAGCAGTGCACAGCAGCTTACATTGTGGAGGTCTTGCTGGCAGCAGTGTCAGGAGCCAAGTGAACAAAAGTGCAGAAGATGGTGGTCACGGCCACCACATACATGACTGTCACAGCCAGCATACATCACCATTGACCCAAGTTCACCAAAGACAGCATTGTTTTCCAATGGTAAGTTCCATGGTGGCTGCGACCCCCTACCGTCATGACTACTTCCGCCAGAGGACTTAGGTCACTTCCACCTGTCTAGTCTAGTAGGTCAGACGCCTGCCATTTTGGGCACATTTCATAGATGGAATTGTATTCTAATCTGCATCATTCACTTAATTCCCTAAAGTGCTCTATGTATGTAGTGCCATCAGGTTTGTGTAACATAATATGGAAATGTGATATAAAAGCTGTGTTGAGTGAGTAAATATGGTGATAACCATGTACAGCTACTCTGAGGTGCTTAGTCCACGTAAAGATATTGATCTTTCCCAAAACATATGTGTGATTAGTGCATGACAGCTACATCCTACACACATATGCTCTAACAGTAGTATCATATGTCCAATCCCATGGTCATAGTTGCCAATGTGCACCAAGAAGGGCGAAATCCGTGCATTTATGTGGGCTGTACTGCACATATCAGTTGTATTTTCACTTCTCTCAACATAGTAATCCTGCCGTGAGGAGAGTTAGACAACAACCAGTGTACTGTCTACTATTAGAGCTGGACACGTGGAGGAAAGGCATGTCATCCAGACATAGGGGGTTATTCTAACTTTGGAGGAGTGTTAATCCGTCCCAAAAGTGACGGTAAAGTGACGGATATACCACCAGCCGTATTACGAGTTCCATAGGATATAATGGACTCATAATACGGCTGGTGGTAAATCCGTCACTTTTCCGTCACTTTTGGGACGGATTAACACCTCCTCCAAAGTTAGAATAACCCCCATATTGTCTTAATTGTCATACCATCTAAACTATGTACTCAGTTGGAGTCCGATCTGATGCTTGCCATTCACAACTCCAGTGGCATACCTCCCATTGATCAAGTCTCAGCCCATGTTCAGTCTGGTTTTGAAGGATGTACTGTGTGCATTGTTAAGACACTTGGACAGCTACATCAGGTTTCCCCACCAAGCGGATTTGGCCTGTGTGAAGACAGACTTTTATGAGATAGGACACATTCCTCATGTGGTAGGAGCCATTGATGGCACCCATGTAGCCTTGGTCCCTCCCAGTGCAAATGAGCAGGAGCATAGGAACAGGAAGAACTACCACTCAATCAATGTTCAGGTGGTGTGTGTGGCAGACCACTACATCTCACAAATCACACCTAAGTTTTCAGGATCTGTTCATGATTCCTACATCATGCAGAACAACAATGTTCCACAGCTAATGGCACAATTCCACACAGAGAAGGCCTGGCAAGTTTGTATTGTTGTGTGTGTAAGTGAGTTACGTCTCTTGTCATCACAATATAGCCAGCCGCACATACATTTTAAAGTTGTTCAACCATTGTGTTCACGGGTAACTCAGGCTATCCAAACCGTCCTTGACTGTTGTCACCAGTGAGGTACACAACCACGCCAGGAGAACTCCATTACAATGAGCCCCACAGGAGGACGGGGTGTGCAAAGAGCATACATTTGGGCTCGTGAAGGCAAGATTTGGGTGCCTGGACCTATGTTGAGGAGCCCTACTCTACTCGCCACACAAGGTATGCCAAATAATCGTTGCCTGCTGAATGCTCCACAATCTAGCCCTGAGACATCAGATACCATTGATAGCAGATAAAGGGGAGGCAGCTGGACCAGTGGCTGGAAATGATGAAATGGCAAAGTGATGAAGAGCCATAGGATCAGTACTTCAACTTACACACAGGTATGTGAAGTGGACCTGTTGTTGTGATGAATATGCACAACTTGTAGAAGGTGGCTGACATTACACCTCCTTTCTTGCTCCATTAGTGTGGGTGTAATGAGCTCCGATGCCTATGTGTGAGTTGTGGATGCAGACTGATACATTCTAATGTGTACAGGACAGAATGGTCTTCGTTTTCATGTATTGTAACATCAGATACTAACATGCACTCCTAGTAAAGACTTCTCAAATTTGAGCTAAGTGTTGTGTAATCTACCATCCTCTTTTCCTTCAACTCACTTATTTAACTATATCCTGTTTGTTTCTGCAACCTAGGTTTGAGGTATTCAGTTTCAGTAGCCAATGGTTATTGCTGACAGGCATGAGAGGTGTACCTGACAGATATTTGGTAACATGAGATGAGTTTCAGTGGAGTGGTACCTTGATAGTTTATCCTTCATACAAGTGGGGTGATAAATGCTTAGTCCTTTTCTTTTACTTGTGGGGTTGAGGAGGATGTAAAATGGTGTATAACATGTCAGGTGAAGTTAGTGGCACATGTGTGAAGGTTTGATCACGGCCTCTCGCTTCACAATGGGTGAAGTACTATGTGATGACCATTGGACCTAGCTGTGTTTGTGTTTTAACTTGCTGCCCAAGGTGAATGCAACTGTTTACTGACTGTTAGAAATTGGGTCTTTGGTTGGCAGTCAGGTTATCCCTTGTCCAAGCAAGGACCCTCACTCTAGTCAGCCCGTTTACCCCGCTCACCCCCTTGGTAGCTTGGCACAAACAGACAGGCTTAATCCAGAGACAATGTGTAAAGTATTTGTACCAACACACACAGTAATACAGTGAAAACACTCCAAAAATGACTCCACACCAGGTTAGAAAAATAGCGAATATTAGTTAAACAAAACAAGGCCAAAACAGAAAAAATCCATCATATACAAGTCAAGTTATGAATTTTTGAAAGATTAAACTTCAATATAGTACTTAGAAACACAAATGCTTTGAATTGGTGATATCACACCATCGTGATGGAGTTGTTTCCAATAAACCGACGATAATGGTGCAGGTCATGGAGTCACATGGACCCCCAGGTACATTACCTTGTAAAAATGAAGAAACAAGCTTGTGCACTGATTCGGGGATCCTGTTGTTGCTGGATCTGATGCGGTGTTGGTTCAGGTACTGCAGAGTGAAGTAGCGGAGGTGTCAAGAAGAGGCATTGGGTCCTTGCTGCGGAGCAGTGGAAATGAGGCTGCATCAGTGTGAAGTGTTGGATCCGCACACTTCCAGCGGGGTCGATATCCAGCAGTCACGGCGTACTGCTGCAAAGTCAGGTGTCACAGTCGTCAGGGACACTGCGCTTTGGGACTCACGGAGTCACGGACTTTGGAGGGGCAGCTTTGGCGTCAGGTCTGCAGGGTCGTCACACTTCAGCGAGGACCACGGCTTCAGGTAAAGGCGGAGTCACGGAATCTAGAAGCGGCATCATTCTGGGGTCGTTTGAAGCTGGTACACTTGATTTGTCTTGGTTTTCCACCAGCTTCTCCTTTCAAGGGCCCACAGACTGGATTATGTGCCACTTGGCAGGGCAGGAGTCTCAGCAGAGAGTCCAGGTGCTGGCAGAGGAAGTCTTAGATGTCCTTGAGACTTCAGATCAGGGAGCAAGCACAGTCCAAGCCCTTGGAGATTCTTCTCAAGCAGGAATATACCACAAATTCCAGTCCTTGTCCCCTTTCTCAGGCAGAAGCAGCAACTGCAGGATAGCCAAACAAAGCACAGTCACAGGAAGGGGCAGCACTTCTCCTCAGCTCTTCAGCTCTTCTCCTTGGGAGATGTTCCTCTTGGTTCCAGAAGTGAATCGACACACACCAGGGGGATGGAGACTGCATTATGTTAGGGCAGGTATATTTGTAAGTGACCACTCCTCCCTCCACTCTAGCCTAGAAAGCTCATCAGGATATGCAGGCTACACACAAGCTCCCTTTGTGCCACTGTCTAGAGGAGATTCACAAACAGCTAAACTGTCAATCTGTCCCACACAGGGAATCCACAAACTGGAGTCACAGAATGGTGTAAGCAAGAACATGCCTACTTTCTAAAAGTGGCATTTTCAAACTAAGAGTCTAAAAAACCAACTTCACTGAAAGATGTATTTAGAAATTGTGAGTTCAAAGATCCCAAACTCCACACACCTATCCGCTCTCAATGGGAAATGGCACTTTAAGAATATTTAAAGACAGCCCCCATATGAGAGAGATAGAACTTGCGACAGTGAAAAACAAATTTGGCAGTCTTTCACTCTCAGGAAATGTAAAACACAACAGTACATGTTAAACCTTTAACATACACTGCACCCTGCCCATGGGGCTACCTAGGCCCTATCTTAGGGATATCTTATAAGTATAAAAATGGAGGGTTTAGGCTTGACAGTGGGTACACTTGCCAAGTCGAATTGGCAGTTTAAAAACTGCACATTCAGACACTGCAGTGGCAGGTCTGAGACATGTTTACAGGGCTACTCATGTGGGTTGCACAACCAGTGCTGCAGGCCCACTAGTAGCATTTGGTTTACAGACCCTGGGCACCTCTAGTGCACTTTACTAGGGACTTACTAGTAGATCAAATATGCCAATCATGGATAAACCAATTACAAACACATTTTGTATAGGAACACTTGCACTTTAGCACTGGTTAGCAGTGGTAAAGTGTCCAGAGTAACAAAAACAGCAAAATCAGAGTCCAGCACACATCAACAACCTGGGAAACAGAGGCCAAAAGGTAAGGAAGACCACGCCAAGAATGAAAGGTCTAACAGGTAAAAGTGGGGAGCAACTACCCAACCTCATGGGAGTTCTCATCATTAAGGCAGAAGAAGCTGGACAGACCATCAGCACTGGCGTGTTCTGTACCAGGATGTGTTCTACCGTAAAGTCCATCCCCTGTAGGGAAATGGACCACCTCAACAGTTTTGGATTCTCAACCCTCATCTGCATTTACCATCTGAGGGGCCTGTGGTTGGTCTGAACCTGGAAGTGAGTCCCAAACAAGTAGGGTCTTAGCTTCTTCAGCACCTAGACCACAGTAAACGCTTCACGTTCTATGGCACTCCACCTACGTTCCCTGGGAAGTAACCTCCTTCTAATGAAGGCTACGGATTGATCTAGGCCCTCTTCATTAATCTGTGAGAGTACTGCTCCAATGCCATGCTCTGAGGAATCTGTTTGCATAACAAACTCCTTGAAATAGTCAGGTGCCGTCAGCACAGGTGCTGTGCACGTGGCAGCCTTCAGGTCATCAAAAGCGGTCTGGCAAGCCTTTGTCCAGATCACCTTCCTGGGTTGCTTCTTAGAATTCAACTCAGCCAAAGGGGTAACAATGGCACCATACCCCTTGACAAACCTCCTGTAGTATCCTGTGAGACCTAAGAAGGCTCTCTCTTCAGTCTGGCTCTTGGGAGGCTCCCAAGCCAGAATGGTGTCAATTTTTGGCTGTAGGGGTGACACCTGGCCAGTCCCTACCTGGTGTCCAAAGTACACCACAGATCCCTGCCCTATTTGGCTCTTGCTCGCCGTAATAGTGAGGCCTGCCTTCTGCAGGGCCTCAAACACTATCCAGAGGTGTTGCAGGTGTTCCTCCCATATGGAACTAAACACAGCAATGTCATCCAGGTTGGCGGCACTGAACTTATCTATCCCAGCCAACCCCTGGTTGACCAACCTCTGAAAGGTGTCTGGGGCATTATTCATCCCAAATGACATGACTTTAAATTGAAATTGTCCATTTGGGGTAGAAAATGCTGACCTCTCCTTGTCCCCCTGAGGTAAGGCAATCTGCCAGTACCCAGATGTTAAGTCAAATGCACTGAGGTACTTGGTAGCTCCCAACCGTTCAATGAGCTCATCAGCTTGGGGGATGGGGTGTGCGTCAGTCTTGCTGACCACATTGAGTCCCTTGTAGTCCACACAGAACCTGAGTTCTGGAGTGGCACCAGGTGCAGCAGCCTTTGGGACCAATACCATTGGTATGGTCCAAGGACTGCTGGAGTGCTCAACAACCCCTAGGGTTAGCATTTTGGATACTTTATCCTTAATGCAAGCCCTGACCCTATCAGTCACCCTGTAAACTTTCTCTTTAATGATTGTACTGTCCCCAGTGTCCACATCCTGTGTGCATATGTTTGTGACCCCTGGGATCAGAAAAAACAGTGAGGCGAACTGTCCCAACACGTGGCGACAGTCACTCTGCTGCTCTTCAATCAGGGAGGGGAAGAGGATCACACCCTCCACAGACCCATCTTTCTCTCCTGCAGACAGGAGGTCAGGAAGAGGCTCACTCTCCTCCTCAACCGGATCATCGGTCGCAAGGAGCCTGGACAGTTCAGTCCACTCAAAGAGCGGCTTGAGGCGGTTGACGTGCAGGACCCTTAAAGGGTTCCTTGGAGACTGCAAGTCCACCAGGTAGGTGACTTCACTCTTGAGCTCCACCACCTCCAATGGCCCAGTCCACTTGTCCTGGAGTGCCCTAGGCTCCACTGGTGCCATCACCCACACTTTTTGTCCAGGTTGAAACTTGACCAGAGGGGAATTTTGGTCATACCAGCATTTCATGTCCTCCTGGCTTGCTTCCAGGTTCTCCTGTGCGAGACTCCTGAAGCGGGCAGTCTGGTTTCTCAGAGCCAGCATGAAACTGAATACGTCCTGGGGGGGTTTACTAGGAGCTTTTTCCAAAGCCTCCCTGACCAGACTTAAAGGTCCCCTCACAGGGTGGCCATAGATGAGCTCAAAGGGAGTAAACACAAGTCCCTTTGAGGTACCTACCTGTAGGTAAACAGAAGGCATGGCAAGAGGACGTCCCAATTCCGCATCAAGGGCTCTGACAGGCCCATGATCATGCCTTTCAAGGTGACGATGAATCTCTCAACCAGACCATTACTTTGTGGGTGGTAAGGGGTGATGAACTTGTAGGTTACCCCACACTCCTTCCACAAAGACTTCATATACGTGGATATGAAATTGGTACCCCTATCAGATACCACTTCCTTGGGGAACCCCATGCGGGTAAAAACCCCCATCAAAGCACTACCCACCAAAGAGAAAGTGATTGATCTCAAAGGATAGGCTTCTAGGTACAGGGTGGTATGGTCCACCAAGACCAGGGTGAACCTGTTGCCATTGCTGTCTTGGGGTCCAGAGGCCCCACAATGTCAATCCCTACCCTTTCAGAGGGAGTACTGACAACAGGTAAAGGTTGGAGGGGAGCCTTACATTTCCCCCACTCTTGCCACTTGCCTGACAAGTCTGGCAAGACTTGCATTGTGCATCTGAGTACCTGCACATTAGGGGCCAGTAAAAGTGTGTGACAAGCCTCTCAAAGGTCTTGTCCTGCCCCAAATGTCCAGCTAAAGGCACATCATGAGCCAACCCCATTAGGAAGGCCCTGAAGCCCCGGGGTACCACCAGCACACGGGCTGACCCAGACTCAGGCCAACTATACAGGAGGTCATCCTCCCAATAGATCAGGTGCAATCCTGGCTCCTTGCCAGCCGCCTGGTCTGCAGCCTGCTGCCGCAATCCCGCCAGAGTAGGGCATGTCTTCTGTGCTGCACAGAATACTTCCCTGGTGGGCCCCCCTTCCTGCTGCCACTGCACAGGATGGATACGCATACCCACCCAGGCAGACCCAACATCTCCAAGAGAGACCAGTGTTTCACCTCCTTCCAAGGGGAATCCTCCAGGTCATTGCCTAGCAAACAATCAACAGGCATGGTTGGACTCAGAGCTACCTTCAAGGAACCTGACACGCCCCCCCATTCAAAGTGAACTTGTGCCACTCTGCGCAGGCACTCTGAGTTGTCCACTGCAACTACTCAGTGAAGTACCCGGGGATCAAGCTGCTCTTCAGACACCAGCTGACTCCTCACTGTAGTTACACCATCTCCTGCGACTCTCAGAGCCTCCACCCTCTGTCCATTGTGGTCACCCACTGCCTCTATTTCTTAGTATTCTCAGGCATGAGGGTTCTCTGGACCACCTCACTGTCCCCTAATGAGACAAGGGTAATCTCAGCTGGCTCCCACCCACCTGGAACCAACTCCTCCCCAAGCGCTACACTAGCCAAACCCTGGAACCATGCACCGGTGGGTGCCATTGTACTCTTGGGGCATTTGGGGTCCCCCCTCACATGACCCACCTGGTCACATGCATTGCACCTACGTAGGGGACCACCTGCCACTGGCTTCCCTTTGGAGAACCATGGCTTCTTCTCACTGGGGGGTTGGGAATCCTTACCCTGGAAATAAGTGTGGGCCCTTTAGTGAACTCCCCCTGTTTACCCTTACCCCCTCTTTCTTCTGAGAGGGACCCTGCCCACCCTTAGTGTGGTCCCCAGTACATCTTTTGGACACTGGTGCTCTCCCAGCGGTCCGCTTCCTGCGCAAGCTTCCTGGGATCAGTCAGCTTGCTGTCAATCAGGTGCTGGCACAGCTCTGGAAAACATAAACTGTACAAGGGCTCCCGAGCAATCAGACTGTAAAGCCCCTCATATGTAGTTACCTTACTGCCCTTTACCCAACCATCCAGTGACCTGCAATAAGAATCAACACATTCCAACCAATGTTTGGAATTCCTTCTTCTTATAGACCTAAATGTATCCTTATACTGCTCAAGGGTGAGACCATACCTTGTGAGTAGGGCATCCTTCATGATAATGTAGGTGAGATTCTGAGCATCCCCTAAGGCTGTCAGTGTATCCCTCCCCTCTACCTCAAAGTGCTTCCACAGACCTGCCCCCCAATGAGCTTCAGGGACCAGATTCATGTGGACAGTAGACTCATACCCCTTAAACCACACATATATGTCATCCTCCCTTTTGTAATCCTTCAAAAGATCTTTGGTAATGTGCACCCTTCTCTCAGGCTGCACTGGCTCCTCTGATCCAGCTCATGAGCCAACAACAACTTTTTCTCCTCAATGGCCATCCTAATTTTCTTCAACTCCCTCTGGTGCTCCCTCTCTGCCTGTCTGTCCTGCAATTCTTCAGGGGTCAGACCCTTAGATGAGACACTGCTACCTGCCCTGGAAACCCTCCCCTTGGACATAACAGGCCCACCCACAGTACCATTGTGTATAGAATGCTCTTCCTCCTCCTCATCTTCCTCATCCTCTGTGTGCCCTTCAGTGCTCTTGGCTGTCACCCAGGCCATCAGCGCCATTTGCAGCTCCTCCTTCTTGGATGAGCTCTTAATGGGGCTGACAAAACCTTTACAGAACTGCTTCAACTGAGTCTTTGTATAGCTCTCTAATTTCTCTAGATCAAAAGCAGCTCCAACTGATGCATCTCCAGATTGAGACATGATGAAAAGTCAACAAAAGTGCAAAGTTCCAAAGGGCAGAAAACAAGTTCCCAATGAAGTTCAGAAGTCAAGCAAAGATGACCACAAAAATGGATGTAGGGGAAAATCCAAGCAAAGGAGAAAAAGCAAAAATCACAAGACAAGTAGTATGTCATCACGTAGTGGTCTGCACTCAAAACAGTAGTGCACACTTAATCACTGTATGTCAAGTACAATCCCATCTGCTGATCATCAATGTTAGAAATGGGGTCTTAGGTTGGTAGTCAGGTTACCCCCGTCCAAGCAAGGACCCTCACTCTAGTCAGGGTAAAAGAGATTCACCCTCAGCTAACCCCCACTCACCCCCTTGGTAACTTGGCACGAGCAGCATGCTTAACTTCAGAGAGCTAGGTGTAAAGTATTTGTACCAACACACACAGTAACAATGAAAACACTACAAAATGATACACCACAGGTTAGAAAAATATAAAATATTTATCTAAACAAAACAAAAACAAAAAGACAAAAACCCACAATAAACAAGTCAAGACATCACAAAAAATGCAAAAAGAGTCTTCATGTAATTTTATACACAACCCTAACACTGTTAGCGTGAAAATGTACCTTGGGTGCATCATAAATAACTCTGCATGGGCGAGTGTGTGTCAAAAAGGGCTTGTGATGTGTCGATTTCACTCCCGAGTGAGACCTTGCGTTGTTTCTCCTTTAGTCGGGTCGGAGTGCGTCATTTCTTCTCTCTGATGCGATGCGATGCGTCGATCCGGTCAGCACTCTTGGGTCCGGGCAGGCCTTGCATCTTTTTTACACACCCAGCTGCGTTTGCATCAGAAATTCAGCCGCACGATGATTCGAAAACCACGCAGCGAAGGTTGAGATCTTACCAGCTTCCGTCAGCGATGGTGTGCTTCGGTTCCCCAGCTTCGGGCGTCGATCTTCCAGTCACGTTGCAGACGAGCGGCGATTTTCAGCCGTGAACCCGGCAGCGCGTCAAATTTTCAGCCGCAGATCGCAGTTGCATCAATACTTTCCACTGCACGCCGGTCTGTGCGTGGATTTCTCACTCTTGGGCTGCCGGCTTCTCCTTTCATGGCCCCAGAAACTGGATGGGCACCAATTGGCAGAGTAGGAGTCTCTAGCAACACAAAAGGATGATGGATGGGGTGCTGAACAATGCAAACACTCACCCCAGTCATAGATCTGGGTTTAATCCATCGTCCTTTTGTTCACCATGCCACCCCAACATGGACCCAGCCATATGCAAATCAGTCTTGGCCCTGTTCTTCATGGGAACAGTCCAGCCCGAACTGCCAATCCAGGTCCTCCCTGGACTGGAAACAAGCATCCTGGGACCAGTTTCAGGGTATCACCCTTCATCAGCCAGGCTAGCTTGAATCCAGTTGCACAGTAAGCATGGGACCCACGTCTGGGCATACCCTTCCCACCTAGGGCAACTTTAGCAACACAAAAGGATGATGGATGGAGTGCTGAACAATGCAAACACTCACCCCCAGTCACAGATCTGGGTTTAATCCATTGTTCTTTTGCTCACCATGCCACCCCAGTTTGGACCCAGCCATATCCAAATAAGTCTTGACCCTGTTCCTCATGGGAACAGTCCAGCCGGAACTGCCAAGCCAGGTCCTCCCTGGACCAGAAACAAGCATCCTGGGACCAGCTTTAGGGTATCACCCTTCATCAGCCAGGCTAGCTTGAATCCAGTGGCACAGTGAGCACGGGACCCACGTCTGGGCATACACTTCCCACTTAGGGCAACTTTAGCAACACAAAAGAGGATGATGGATGGAGTACTGAACAATGCAAACACTCACCCTCAGTCACAGATTTGGGTTTAATCTATCGTTCTTTTGCTCACCATGCCACTCACTTGGCAGAGTAGGAGTCTCGTCAGAGACTCCAGTTTCTGGCAGAGAGAAGTCTTTGCTAGCCCTGAGACTTCAAATCACAGGAGGCAAGCTCTAAATCAAGCCCTTAGAGAGTTCTTCACAAGAAGGAAGGCAACACAAAGTCCAGTCTTTGTCCTCTAGCACAGGCAGAAGAGCAATTGCAGGAGGGCTCCACAAAGCACAGACAGGGCAGCTCTTCTTCCTCAGCTCGTCAGCTCTTCTCCAGGCAGAGGTCCCTCTTGGTTTCCAGAAGTGTTCTAAAGTCTGTGGTTTTGGGTGCCCTTCTTATACCCATTTTGCCCTTTGAAGTAGGCCTACTTCAAAGAAAAGTCTCTCTTGTTTGTGAAATCCTGCCTTGCCCATGACAGGCCCCAGACACACACCAGGGGGGGTGGAGACTGCATTGTGTGAGGGCAGGCACAGCCCTTTCAGGTGTGAGTGACCACTCCTCCCCTCCCTCCTAGCACAGATGGCTCATCAGGAAATGCAGACAACACCCCAGCTCCCCTTGTGTCACTGTCTAGTGAGAGGTGCAAACAGCCCAATTGTCAAACTGACCCAGACAGGGAATCCACAAACAGGCAGCGTCACAGAAATGGTTTAAGCAACAAAATGCTCACTTTCTAAATGTGGCATTTTCAAACACACAATCTCAAAATCAACTTTAATAAAAGGTGCATTTTTAAATTGTGAGCTCAGAGACCCCAAACTTCACATATCTATCCACTCCCAAAGGGAATCTACACTTTAATCATATTTCAAAGTAGCCCCCATATTAAACTATGAGAGGGACAGGCCTTGCAACAGTGAACAAATGAATTTAGCAGTATTTCACTGTCAGGACATATAAAACACATTACTATATGTTATACCTTAACCATACACTGCACCCTGCCCTTGGGGCTACCTAGGGCCTACCTTAGGGGTGTCTCACTTGTAAGAAAAGGGAAGGTTTAGGCCTGGTAATTGGGTACACTTGCCAAGTTGAATTTACAGTTATAACTGCACACACAGACACTGCAGTGGCAGGTTTGAAACATGATTACAGAGTTTATGTGGGTGGCACAACAAAACCAGTGCTGCAGGCCCACAAGTAGCATTTGGTTTACAGGCCCTGGGCACCTCTAGTGCACTTTATCAGGGACACAGTAGTAAACAAATGTGCCAGTCATGGATAAACCAATTACATTCACATTTTGAATAGGAGTACTTGCACTTTAGCACTGGTTCAAGAATAACAAAAACAGCTAAATCAGAATCCAGCACACATCAACATCCTGTGATACAGAGGCAAAACGTTAAGGGTGAAGGATGAAAGTCTAACACACAGCAAGGTTATAATTAAAAAAAAAAAACGTAGATTTTTCTCTTATTGAATCAAACATTTCTTTGTACGCTAAATGTCTTAGGGTAGATTCTGCACTATGTGCTAAACAAAAGGTCTTCCGGATTACCTCTGCTAGGCCCTGTGTATAAGCACTCTTAATACCGATTTTGAGCCTTAAGGCTGCCATGGATGTCGAATTATTGCAAGAAACCAAGCACCTTAAGATCCATCCTTCTATCTAATTTAAAAACTCCCATTTCTAAATTTCAATTCCTTCTATGGCATACAGAAGGGTGGACGGAATCTTTGCTTGATAAACAATTAATAGATGAGAGAAATTCTGCCGGCCAACTGCGCTATAAATGGCCAATATACTGTGTGCCTGAGAAAGAGCCTTGCTAACATTATTACGTATATGGTCTCGATCACTAAGTGAACAACATAAGGTTTTTCCCTGGAAGCAATAGGATTTCATCAGCTCCAACCTCTGCTGACCCACGGACCAGGAGAAATATTTTTTTTTACAAGATTTATTCCCTAAATAGCATACCACTTGAGACTTTAGCGCATTAATTTTTGAATGATGCAGCTTGGTATAATCATTTAGGGCAGTCAGATGCCTATTTAGACCTTTTGGGGTAAGATCAAGCACCACTATGTCATCAGCACAAAGGAGGCAACAACCGCCAATTTTAGGCGCAAAGCCTTGAGTATTCCCTAATGTGGAAGGCAGATCATAGATATATAAGGAAAAAAGAAGGGGCGCTAACAAACAGCCCTGTTTGAAACTATTTTTTGTAACAAATTCAGCAGACAGACCCTGCTGTCCACCTAAGAGCACCTTACACCATGTAGAGGAGTGCAGGGCTATAATTAAGTGTAACAAATTTACAGGAACACCCAATTTGAATAATTTCTTCCATGGAGTCTTACGATCCACCCTATCAAAAGCTGTTGAAAAGTCTATAAAAGCGGCAATTACCACCCCGCCCCTAACCAGAACATACTTTTCATTTATGATTTGTATTAATAAGATGTTATCTAAAGGGTTATGCTCCTTCCTAAAGCCTGCCTGTTCCAAAGGGAGGATAACATTTTCCTCAACCCAAGATGTTAAATACTCAGGTATGCTTTTAGCAAAGATCTTACCTACAGCCTCCAACAGTTCTATTTGCTGATAATTTATGGGTAAAAATCTATCACCCTTTTTATACAAGGGGACTATAATACTCCCAGTCCAAGATGCCAGAAATATGCCTTTTGAGTAACAGGTAGAATACTCGATTAAGAATCCTTGCCCAGAGTGTGGGCTCTTGTTGAATTACCACCATGGGAGCCTCGCCAGGGCCCATTGCTCCAGAGGCCCGCATCAACCTTATACACCCCTCAATATCGGTCACTGAAAAAGCATCAAACATCAGGCTCCACCCAACTACCTATCTTAAGGTCCATTTCACCTGACTCCCTCCAATCTATCTCGATTTACATGACCCACAGCCTTCAGAACTGTGTGATCAACATTTATGAGTATTTTTAGTTATGGGCGCTTCCCTCAAGGCTATCCATCTATGGTCAGCCTCCTCCTTCCTTATTCCAATCCTGATCTGCACTCTTCTCTTAAATAGGGAAATTCTTCTACTCCTCTCCTCAGATTCCCACCCGTACTGTAACCTAACCAATCTATACATTTCCCTATTCAACAGTAGAAGAGAAAGTCTTACTTTCTTTTGTGGAGGTTTAATACATTTTAACTGACCTCTCTCAATTATGTTTCCCATAAAGACAGAAAAGCAGTTTAGCGCATCTTCATTCCAGTCATCAATATTTCTGATAGTCATTTCAAGCATTTCTTTCACAAATAAAGTTTTCAAAGGTGACTAATGGATTCTACCCGTTTTCCCATTGAAATTAATATCCTGTCCCTCAAAATTCCATGTCTCTATTGAGGACAGTTGGAGTCTTGGCGTAAGGCTCAGACTCTTATGGTCACTAAACGGAGTATTGACGATTGTCATGTCCTCCACTAATTGTGCTAGGGAGTAAGAGGCCAAAAAACAGTCAATAATGGAACTACGCAAACAAGATTTATGTGTAAAGGCTGCTGGAGAGTCAGAGTGAAATCGATCATTTAAAATTATACAACTAAGTTCACTCAAACCTTTTAATAGAATATACCCCCTTTTATCCATCCTAAGTCTTTGGGAAATAAAATCAGAGGAATATTGAGCACAAATTCCCTCTCTATATCACAGAGAATGGAAAGAGACAGATTAGAGATTTTGCAATTTAAGTCCCCCGATATCAATACTTCATATACACTTTCATGTGAATTGAAACAAAAGGAGGAGATACAATTAAGCATATGAATTAACATCATATCATGCTCCTTATCAGGGGGGACATAGGCATTTACTATTAGCAAAGGCATTCTCCTACCATCCTCCATTGTTGGATTAACTCTAATTATCTGATAGGATTTCTGTGGGATGGAAATACTTTCATACTCCTATTTATACTTATCACTTAAAAAAATAGAGGTACCACCTTTTGCATGCCCCTTCCTGGACGGCAGTGCCTTTTGACAAAGGACCGTGTACCCCGGGCAAGAGAGATCAGTTACACTCCAGGTCTCTAAATACAGATTAGATCTGCCTGAAGGGAGCAAATGTAATCTAATTTTCCAATATGGTTCACTATTCCTGCAGCATTCCAAGAGACCACAAGAAATGTATGGTTAAAGGCCTGGTTGTAGTGATTTCCCCTTCGCCTGAGTCCTGTTTAAGGCCCCCGTCAAACAACTCCAGTTATCCTGCTTAGGACCCCATTATGAAAAAGGGACATCTTCAACGATCTTCACCACTCTTTCTCCATGGAAAAGAGAGACCTGAACATTTTCCAGGGAGGAAGCACAAGGATCTCATCCATGAAGGAGGTTACTTTTGTTTGCACAGGGAACAGTGGGGGACTGTAGTCTAAACAAATGGAAGTCTTTTCCCCTAACTGGAACCACTTCTATGACTCTGCACTGCAATTGTTCACAAATTTACAATCGTTTTGGAATAAAACCAGGCTTTTGTCTTTATTGATCCAAGACCTTACACTAGGAGCACGTGGGAGATATCACTACTTTCAATTAATTTTAACTCGGGTATATCTCTAAAGCAAGAAATTAAAAGAGAACGGTTCAAAATTAAATTCAAATCAAATAAAACAGAAAACTCAAGACATAACGTCATCTCAGAATGCCAGGAGATGTTCTCCATCTCACAATTGACATCCCCACCACTTAAGGTGTCAGAACTTAAGATCCAAGTCACTTGGTTTGATTTCGTGTTGCAAAACGGATCGGCACCTGGATTTAGTAAAGACAAAACCCTCTTTACGATAGGTGAGTTATCCAAATTATCCAGTGGGAGACCCCATAGGGGTGCTAGATCGAGTTCTTCCCTAGGCAGGAAGATCCTATATCTTACAAGCCTTTAAGACTATCCTTCCTTGGGACCTTTTCATGATCTTCCTTGGGAAAGGGAGTTCCTGCAGGTACCAGGTCATCACACTTTACTTTTCTAGGTTTTTAAAAAAAAATAAACATTTAATCCTTCTTTCCAACTTTTTATCTTTTATTGACTTTCTCACATTCCAGTCGTTGTCTACTTGCTTAATAGTTACATTCCCATTGTGCTCAACAATCAAAGAATTAGAGCGTATCTTAGACTGCGGTCGAAAAAAAATAAGGAAAGGAATCACTGGGGAAGTCGACTTTTCCTACAAGTTTGCAGGAACCAAAATATTCAGCTGAGGAAGTGGAGTTGAAAATAGATTTTCCAGAGAGTAGTCAACACTTTCTGGCTGAAGGGTTTCCTTGCAATTCAAAGGTTTAAGGAACACTTGTAGTTTACCTGCCTGGGTTCCCTTAGTTGTATGATCTGGGTATTTGGTTAAGTTCACAATCAAACATGCATCCGAGGCACACAACGGTGTACTAGGCCCATGGCACCCCAATTTATTGAGAACTTCCTTTGTGGACATCAAGACTTTCTCATCCAGGATTGGCCCATCCTTCTTTTGGCCCATTAGAGCTTTCAATATAACCAAGAGAATGTCTTGAGTATGATCAAAACTATTTATTGATTTTTCTAAAAGCGCTAAAATAGACAATAATATTCTCTAGACGTATTTAATGGACTCCGAGATTACTATATGTTAAAGGTTCACTTGGGGAGTTCTCATGAAGCATAAAATCGGGGGTCAATGAAGAAAATACTGGAGACAAATTAGAATCCGAAGGTGTACTGCTAATAAGCCTCAGGCTGGGAGATTTATCTCTTCCATTGAAGGGCGGGGTCACACAATGGGAGGAAATGCTCTTTACATCTTGCGCTCCATTCACCTCAATGTCCGGAAGGGTAAAATACCCTACATCAGGAGTGGATCCCACATTGGTAGGGGGAAAATTAATATTCTCCGAATCGCCCCCCAACAGAGAGCGGCTTACTGATCAGAGGAATTGAGACCACAACCTTTCCAGAGGTATCAAGAACATTAGTATTTGAATTAGCTTCCTCCTTGGATGCAGGGTCATCAAATAACTCCTTTTGAAAAAAAGAAAGAATGGTGCATGAGTTTTTTGCATTCAATTGAGAAAGTCCCTTACTTCTTAGGGGATTCGACTTAATCTTTTTACATGCCCAGTTAAGGAAAGCTCTACCCATTCAAAGACTTTTGGCTGTCATATCCAAGAGATGAACTACCTTGAGGAATTAGCCAAACAAATAGATATATAATGAAATGTACAATAAAATGTTTTAATCTTTTCTGGAGGAACAAACACTCCAAGTATGAGGCCAATGAGTACTTAGTGGAGGTCTGTGACGGGCAGCCCCTCCAGGAAGAACAGGCCGCACTGGCCTAATGCCGCCCGCTTCCGCTCTACCTCTGCGGTCCACAACTCTGAGCTTTTACCTTCTCAACCCCTGTTTTCAGTTCTCTCAAACTCTTTATCAGCTCTTATTCAGCACCCTAATTCCAAACTTTAAACATTTTGTAAACCAGAATAAGGAACTCCACGCTAAAAACAATATGAGCTAAAGGTCATGTAAAACACATGGAGCGACATACAGAAATTGTCAGTGAGACGGTACCATGGGAGACTAGGTTGCTGAAAGTTATTAGTTTAGTGAGTTTAGTGAGGATAATCCAAAACATCCGCCTCTCCACTCTCCAATAGTACTACAAAAGTACAACAGTACTGTGCTGTCACCTTGCTCCACAGGCCACCAACGGGCCACTCCCAATGTCTTATTTTGGCTTTATTGCTTTATTGCTTTTACCACCGCTTTTACCAGCCCCTTCTAACCCCTCCTGGTGGGGTCAGAGCATTCCACAACGTACCGCACCCCAAACCGAAATCCTCACCAGTGTCTCCACTGGCATAGGCGTGGGGGCGAAGCGTGAGGCGACTGGGTAAGGCAACGAGATCGCATCTATGCCAGCAGGTCACCAGCGGGTCTCATCAGGTCTGAACCTGGTCCCAAGCCACTTCCGGGATGAATCCTCCTCGGGAGCGGTTGCGAGTGGGAGGCCAACACCGCAGGAAAACGTTCTAGGCTCCAGCAATACTTGAGCCTTGATTCTTGGCAGTCGTTTGGGCGTCCACGCTCCGAGCTCTGCCCCGTCAGCCCCTTCTGCTTCCGTAGCGTAGCGTACCATTCGGATCAGCCGTCAGAATCACCATTTCATCATCTGAGTTGTAATCAGCCAGGCGGTTAACTACCTGAAGGATATTTCCCATGTGAGGGATGAAATGCGTGTAAACTCAAATCCCTTTATCAAAATGTCAAATTAACTAATGGCCATATTAGATATTAAAATAAGATGAGTCATTGTAATACCAGATTTGCTATCTTTAGGCTCACATGTCAGCATGCTCTGTTATATATTGACTTAACAACCTGCAAGGTGAATGCCAGGATGAAGGAACACTTTTAAAGCAGACAAAACTGGAAACGGAACTGGTGCAAAGCCATGGTTCTTTGCATTTTTCTGTGGACAGTTTTGAAACATCTGGACCAGAGATGTGTGAGACCATAGGAAGCCCTTTATAAAAAGAAGGCATGATGTATTTTTCTGAACAGACTGATAAAAAAGGTCTTAATGAGATAGTGGAGTGGCATAGGAGTTGATATTGATGGGTGCTCTGTTATCTTTGAGCTGATCAGTACTTTGGCATCAGGTGTCTTAAGGTATTTCTTCCTGCAGGTGGTATTGTGGGCCTATTTAAGAAGTAGTTTGTGTAACGATTTTTCAGGCCAGCTTTTTAATTTTAGGAATGGGTTTTGGCCACATTGTATCCTTTTGTGCCACCTGTTTTGACACTCTGAGGGTCATTCTGACCTCGGCGGTAAAAGCCATTTACCGCCGGTCAGAAGGCCGCCACAATACCGCCGCGGTTAGCCGCTACGGACATTCTGACCCACAACTGCAAAACCTCCAAAAATCCGACCTCCACTGCAGTCCGCCACATCAGCGTGCAGTGGTAAACTGGAGATGACCAAACCTCCACCGCCACGCCAACAGAAATACGCCCATGCCATTACGACCCGCAAATCCACGCGGCGGTCTTTCAAACGCGGTAGTCCATTGGCGGTACACACCGCCGCGGTCAAAATACACATACCTTTACAAAACTCTACCACATTGGACAATGTGAAAGGCACACACCTGAAACACATACACACACCACACCCACACACCCAATACAATATAAAACACACACCCACATCACCCACAAACCCCTACTAACAAAAATCAGAGACGAAGGAGAGAGAGAAACATCACAGAATAGAGAGCTACATCACACATAGGCACACTACACCATCACACACACCACATAGAAGCACAAAGCACCACACACCAACACACACATCACCACATACAACACCCCACACCTCATACACACCACCCCATGGCACCCCAAAGGCACCCACGCTTTTCGGACCAAGAACTCCGGGTCATGGTTGAGGAAATCATGAGAGTTGAACCGCAGCTCTTCGGCTCACAGGTGCAGCACACCACCATAGCCAGGAAGGCGGAGATATGGCAGCGGATCGTGGACAGGGTCAACGTGGTGGGACAGCATCCCAGAAATAGGGACGACATCCGCAAACGCTGGAACGACCTACGGGGGAAGGTGCGCTCGATGGTCTCGCGACACAACATCGCAGTGCAGAAGACTGGCGGAGGACCACCACCCACACCACCCGAATTCACAGCATGGGAGCAAGAGGTACTAAACATCCTGCATCCTGATGGCCTCGCTGGAGTATCTGGAGGAATGGACTCTGGTAAGTACAAGCTCAACTACTTCACCCCCCCCCCCAGCATGCTAACCACCACCCCCAGCCTCACCCCCAACCCCCCATCACACATCCTCCCTGAGAATGTCTCTCCAGCAAAACCCACCCAACACCAACCCCTGCATGCCACCACAAACTATGGACACCCATCACCTAAGCATGACCACTGCACATACCTATCCCCCCCCCACAAAACACCCTCACAACACCTCCCCCAAGGGAATGCCAGCACTGGGGGACAAGGGCACCCATAAATCGCACGCAATTGCACACACAGAAACAATAACCATACTCTCTTACCCCATGCAGGACCCGAACGACAACACACCGGTCAGGAGGGACCAGAAATGTCCATCCCACCCCCAGAAGAGGCCCCTAGTGATGACAGCAGCTCTGTCGACCTGGACCCTGATTACCAGCCCGGACTATCGGGGACCTCTGGACAGTCGGTTCCCCTCAGGCAGCCACAGGCCACTGCAGACCCAACCCCCTCTGGGAACAACAGCACAGCTCCCACCCAGCGGGCCCATGCCTCTGTCTCTAGGACAGGTCAATCAGCGGTGTGTCTGCCACTACAGGGCACCCAGGGTAACCCACCACCCCAACAACAACAGGGACCTGGGGGCAGTGGTAGTGGGCACACCGTCCAGGGGACAGAGGCCGGGGGAAACCGGGCAACTCGGAGGGCTGCTGTGCGACAGGGGGGGGGAGGAGAGGCCCAGGGAACCCACTCTCCAAGAGGCCCTCACCACCATCATGGCAGCCTACCACCACTCACAAGAGACGATGGCGACGGTACTGGCCAGGTTCCAGGAGATCCAGGCACAGCAGGAGGAACGCTACATGGGGTTCAGCGACCAACTAACCAACATCTCTACCGCTATGGGGAGCATAGTCCAGGCCCTCAACCGTATAGAGGACACGTTTCGGGACCATGTGGCATCACACAGGGCCCCTGTCACTAGCCCGGAACAGGAACAGCCTACCACCTCCGCCGGCGCTAGTGGACAGGAGGCCCCACCACAACGACAGGCCACCAGAACCCCACCTCCTGCTGAACAACAACCACCCCGCAAGAGGAGCCTGAGATCCAAAAAATCGACAGAGTAGGATATCAAGACCCCCGCCAGCATCAGATACCCCCTGAAGTCCTCCCACTGTCCCACATTGCCACCCAGTCAAACCTTGAACTGCCCTTGCTCCATCCTTCCACAGGCATATGGACAATGCACCTGTGAGACTGAGAGCTGGACTCCGCCATGGACATTACTCCACCCCCACCCATCACCGTTTGACTAGAATGTACCATCATCTTGCACTAAAAATAAATCACTCATTGCACTGAAATCAATCAGGACTCAGCCTGTATTATTTACAAATGTATAACACATTACATATCAATTACGTTCTGTTAACTTTGTGCTGAACACATACCGAGGTCACTTAGCATTAGTCCATGGGCTAACCAAGCAGAAGTCACGCAGTGGGTCATACAGCACTGAAAAGGGAACGGAAAATCAAACATCAGTTTTAAAGTTCTGGGGGTAAATAGACAAAGTTGAGATGCAGGAGGCTTTCAGGAAATGTAAAATGGCATGGGTGATTCTTACCTGTGTGCTACTGAAAATACTGTTCTATTACTCTGTCTGTGTCGTCTTCTGAGTCTTCCTCCTCTTCACTCTACGCAGGCTCCACAGCTGCTTCAACACCACCATCTGCACCATCCTCCTGCAGGAAAGGAACCTGACGTCGCAATGCCAGATTGTGAAGCATACAGCAGGCCACGATGATATGGCACACCTTCTTTGGTGAGTACATCAGGGATCCCCCTGTCATATGCAGGCACCTAAACCTGGCCTTCAGGAGGCCAAAGGTCCTTTCTATGATCCTCCTAGTTCGCCCATGGGCCTCATTGTACCGTTCCTCTGCCCTTGTCCGGGGATTCCTCACTGGGGTCAGTAGCCAAGGCAGGTTGGGGTAACCAGAGTCACCTATTAGCCACACACGTTGTCTCTGTAGCTGCTCCATCACATAGGGGATGCTGCTATTTCGCATAACATACGCGTCATGGACTGACCCAGGGAACTTGGCATTTACATGGGATATGTACTGGTCAGCCAAACAGACTACCTGGACATTCATCGAATGGTAATTTTTCCTGTTTCTGTACACCTGCTCATCGTCTTTTGGGGGCACCAAAGCCACATGGGTCCCATCAATGGCACCAATGATGTTGGGGATATGTCCAAGGGCATAGAAATCACCCTTCACTGTAGGCAAATCACCCTCCTCTGGGAAAATGATGTAGCTCCGCATGAGTTTCATCAGGGCAGACAACACTCTGGACAAAATCTTGGAAAACATAGGCTGAGACATTCCAGATGACATGGCCACTGTTGTCTGGAATGACCCAATTGCCAAAAAATGGAGGACTGACAGAACCTGCACCAGAGGGGGAATGCCTGTGGGTTGGCGGATGGGGGACATCAGGGCTGGCTCCAGCTGGGCACACAGTTCATGTATAGTGGCACGGTCAAGTCTGTAGCGTAGTATTATATGGCGTTCTTCCATTGTCGACAGGTCCACCAGCGGACGGTACACGCGAGGATTCATCCTTCTCCTCGGAAGTCCCAGCGGACGGTGCCTAGGAAGGACAACATGGAGCACCGAGTCAGGCAAACCACAGGTACGTTCACACAGCTTGCACAGTTAAAGAATCGCAATGCATTGAAAGGCGTGTATGTGTGGCAATGCAAGGCCTAGGCCTGTGTGACGCAGTCAAATTTAAGCCATGTGGGCCCTTGAAATGGCGGCTGCCTGACCTGTGAAGTGGGACAATGGGATGTGAGGTCAATGCGCTGACGTGGCACACCGTGGCGGTAGGCGGTCGAAGACCGCTGTACGAAGTCGTATTGGTTAACATTGAACCCTATGGGATTCAGGAGCCAATGACGATGTGCGCCGGCGGTCGCGGTACGCACCGCCGCGGTACGCACCGCCGCGGGTGTGACCGCCATTTTCTATCTGATTAATCACTCGAGACCTGATCATCCACAGGAGAGGACCTATACTGCAAGTGCTGCTGTGAACTTGGTCTGGAAGTGACAATGGCTGCTGCGACTGGGGAAAGGGCCCCTGCCTTCACGTCTGAAGAGTTGGAGAAACTTGTGGATGGGGTCCTCCCCCAGTATGCGCTACTCTACGGTCCTCCAGACCAACAGGTGAGTACACTGAGTGCTCCTTGAATGGTCTATGCCTGTGTGGAGTGGGGTGGCTGTCAGTTGGTGGGGTGGGGAGAAAATGAGGAGTGCAACGCACGACAGATGTGAGAATGGGCCACATGGCAAGGTTGGGGAGGGGGGGGCATTTACTCCATACATGCAGAAATGTGACGTTTTCTCTTTCCCACCCTGTACATGTCAAACAGGTGAGCGCCCATCAGAAAATCGATATTTGGCGTGCCATCGCCAAGGAAGTCCGGGCCCTTGGGGTCTACACCAGACGGGGCACCCACTGTCGGAAGAGGTGGGAGGACATCTGCCGCGGAACCCGTAAGACCGCAGAGACACTGCTGGGGATGGCCTCCCGACCTAGGAGGGGTGCCAGTCGTACCCTGACCCCCCTGATGTCCCGGATCCTGGCGGTGGCCTACCCTGAGTTGGATGGGCGCTTGAGGACAGCACAGCAGACACAAGGGGGTGAGTATCAGCACATTCTGCTATCCTTACGCGCAGTTGAGGCGTCTGGGTGGGGGAGGAGGCCTGTGTGTGACAGTAGGCCAGGGCGCTTTCCGTAGTGTAGTCCCCTCCCTTAGACATGGCCCTGTGCCCCCGCCCCCCACCTCTGTAGGGTGCCAAGTGCAGCTATCCATGGTCCTCCATCACCCATGTGTGCGTCTGTTGTCCCTAGACCTGTTGGCCTAGTCAGAAGTACTGAGTAGTATACCCCAAGTTAGCGGCTTAGTGCACGAGGCACCTGTGTCTGTCCTCTCCGCCAAGGGTATTGACAAGGCCTACACTCAACGTTGTTTTATTTCTCCCCCCCACCCTTATTCTTTGTTTTCTTGTGCATTAGCATCATCAGGCGGAGGAGAATGGGCATCGGAGCACGAGGGAGCTGCAGGTCACCAGGCCCCGGTGGGCACTGACACAGACACCGAGGGCACCAGTGATCCGGAGGGCGAGAGGAGCACCACAACGGGGGCCGGTGGAGACACCAGCGACACGGACACGTCCTCGTTTGGGAGCTCCCTAGCGGGGGCGGCAACATCTGTGCCCCCCGCAACAACAGGTACAGCCGCCACCCAGCGCACCAGCACCGCCCTCCCAGCAGCCCCTCAGTCTTCGCTCCGTGCCCGTTCGCCCAGGAAGGCGCGCGTTTCCTTCGCCCCAGGCACCTCAGCCCCTGCCTCTGTTACCCCTGCTGCCCTCAGTGCGGAGCTCATTGACCTGGTGAGGACGCTCATAGTTGGGCAGACTACCCTTTTGAATGCCATCCAGGGGGTGCAAAGGGAGGTGCAACAGAGCAATGCCTACCTGGAGGGCATTCATTCGGGTCAGGATGCCCATCAACGAGCTTTCACTTCTCTGGCCTCAGCACTGACGGCAGCCATTGTCCCTGTCTCCAGTCTCCCTCTTCTAACTGCCTCCACCCTTTCTCTGTCTCCTGTTCCTCAGCCTATCCCATCCACACCATCAGACCAGCCTGCACACACCTCAACAACCAAGGCCAGCTCATCTAAACATAAGCACCACAGAACACACAAGCATTCACCCAAGCAACACCCAGATGCAGACATACCAACATTCACTACCACCTCTGTGTCCCCCACCTCCTCGTCTCCCTCCTCCCTCCCTGTGACGTCTACACTCACACCTGCGTGCACACCAACATCAGCCAGTTCTTCCATCACCAGCACACCCTCCACTACAGTCCTCACACGTGCAGTCACCACCCCCACTGCCATCTACACGTCCCCTGTGTCCTCTCCCACTGTGTCTGTCACCCCCTCTTCCAAGACACATAAACGCAGGCAGCCACCCAAGCAACAGCCAACCACCTCACGACAGCCTACGTCCCAGTCACCTGCACCCAAGGACAGCACACCTGACTCTCCTACAACCACATCCTCTTCCTCCACTTCTATCACCACTACTCCTACCCTTTACCTTGGTCCAAAGAAATATTACCTCTCCAATCGTAACCTCTTTCCCTCCCCTGACCCACCCCCTCCATCTGGGAAAAGTCCCAAAGGCACCTCAGCCACCACCAGCCCAGCTGCTAAGGTACAAGTGGTGCATGGATTATGGAGCCCACCCTTTGGCGGCAGTGACACTTCCCTGAGCAGCAAGGGGACTGCCAGCCCCCCCCCAGGCAAGAGGACCCGGAAAGTGAAGGGCGGCCGTGAGCGGACTGAGACGGCTGCCCCCAAGGAGGTAACTCCGGCCACTTCACCTGCCACAACAGCCAGGGGAGGCAAGGGCCCGAGAGCCCCATCTAAGGAGCGGAAGGGCAGCAGGGCGGAGAGGCCAGCCAGCAGGAGCGCGGAGCAGGAGGGCCCCACACGCCCCATCCCGCCTGCAAGGGACGACACCAAAGGGCCCAGGACTCCGTCTCCGAAGGGGCCTGACACTGCACGTTCGGAGGGCAAGTGAGCAGGTTGTCAAGGCCAGGTCTGACTCCCTACACTGACTGGAAGAGCACCGCTGAACAGGGCCCCGCCATGAAGACAAGAGCACCGCTGAACAGGGCCCGCCGTGCAGAAGAGCACTGCTGAACAGGGCCCCGCCGTGCAGAAGAGCACAGCTGAACAGGGCCCCGCCATGAAGACAAGCACCGCTGAACAGGGCCCCGCCATGAAGACAAGCACCGTTCCGCTGGGCCCCGCCGCCTCAAGCACCGCTCCGCTGGGCCCTTCCTGTCAAGCACCGCTCCGCTGGGCCCCGCTGTCTCAAGCACCGCTCCGCTGGGCCCCGCCGTCTCAAGCACCGCTCCGCTGGGCCCTTCCTGTCAAGCACCGCTCCGCTGGGCCCCGCCGTCTCAAGCACCGCTCCGCTGGGCCCTTCCTGTCAAGCACCGCTCCGCTGGGCCCCGCCGTCTCAAGCACCGCTCCGCTGGGCCCTTCCTGTTAAGCACCGCTCCGCTGGGCCCCGCCGTCTCACGCACCGCTCCGCTGGGCCCTTCCTGTCAAGCACCGATCCGCTGGGCCCCGCCGTCTCAAGCACCGCTCCGCTGGGCCCTTCCTGTCAAGCACCGATCCGCTGGGCCCCGCCGTCTCACGCACCGCTCCGCTGGGCCCTTCCTGTCAAGCACCGCTCCGCTGGGCCCCGCCGTCTCAAGCACCGCTCCGCTGGGCCCTTCCTGTCAAGCACCGCTCCGCTGGGCCCCGCCGTCTCACGCACCGCTCCGCTGGGCTCTTCCTGTCAAGCACTGTTCACGGTTCACTGTGCCCACCATGCATCCTCCATGACCAGTGGACTCTGTTATCCACCTGATGGACTGTGGCTTTGCACTCCCCAGGATGGCACAGTGGGCAAGCCACCCACTGTAGAGACTTTGAGAGACTGTGGCTTTGCACTCCCCAGGATATGTCAGTGGGCATGGTGGGCCCTTCGTGGATCTGGCGTCGTGGACTCATGTGGCTGTGGTGCCCCCCCCTTCCCTTCCCCCTGAGGTGCCTGTAGTTTTGTCACCAGATGCCCCTGCAGTGTTCTCTCCAAAGGACTCAGGTCTCCTGTGTGGGCTTTGCCCTTGTTTCGCTACACTTTGGCCCACGGACATGATGAATTCGTAAGATGTGCAGGACTACTTGCTTCAGTTATCCACTGCTGTGTAAATAACTTTTTTTTATGAAATATTTTTTGATGGTTGAATAAGACTTTTCTGAAGCGATTTTGTACATAAATATTTATTCTCAATTTGGTTATGTCATTGTATTTTTTACGGGTGTTTGGGTGGTGTCACTGTGAGTTGTTGCTCTGCATTGGTGTGTACATCTTGGGGGGGGGTGGGGGTCGCATATGTGTGTGCCCGTAACCTTTCTTCCTCCCCCCTCCCGTGTGCCGTAGTTGCAGTACTCACCGTTGTCGTCTGCGCCGGACTTCGTACTCGTGGTAGATGAGAAGGTAGACGAGAGCAGGTAGGATGTTTAATTCGGGTTCCATGCTGTCCTCCGTACTCGTGGAGTGCGTAGAGATGAGCGTTTTCCCGTTCGTAGTCTGTTTCCGCCGTGTTTTTATCGGCGGTGCTCCCGCCCCGGAAAAGGTGGCGGATTGGTGAGTTGTGATAGTGTGGGCGGTACATTGTCTGCCGCCTGGCTGTTGGCGGTGACCGCCGCGCTGTTTGTCGGTCCCGCCGTGGCGGTCGGAGTGTTAAAGTGGCGGGCTGTGTTGGCGGTTCCCGCCAGGGTCAGAATTCCATTTTTTGGACCGCCGGCCTGTTGGCGGTTTGCCCGCCGCTTTATCACCGACCGCCAGGGTTAGAATCACCCCCTCTGTGTCAGTTTTATTACTCCTCGTTGCACTCCCTTTTGCAGGTGACCATCTTTTTTTGCATACTCTCAAGAAGGAACTCCACATGGTTTACGGTCTTTGTTTTCTTTTTCCTCTAGGCTGGCACCATGGATGGGCTATGGTTAGTGTTTGACCAGGTCATCATGTTTTGCGCTGGGGAAGCTACATTTATCCCTACTGCATTTCAGGAGAAGGTGTTTTGTTGGATTACCGACCACCGGCACCGTGGGTAAGCATTGAGGTCGTCTGTTGATGGCGTGCATGTTGCGAGCTTGATTGTGTTTGTATGTAACAGTAGTTGAGGAGCAAATGGCTCATGACGATTCGTAAGTGTAGATACTTTCTATAATAGTACTTGATTAATGTTTACTGGTACACATCTGTGCAGCCAGGTTGTAACCTAGTTGAAGGTGGTATGCTTTTTGTGACTTACAAATGTGACTATGTGTTTCCTTTTAAAATATTTTGGGGAGACTCGCAATGCTTGATCACTATTATGGTTCTGTTTTATTCTCAGGTGGCTCACGCTCCTTCTCTACTTTTAAAATGAGTCCCATTGTCCACTGGTAGGTGTTTACTTGGTTGCTCCGTGATAGATATACGTATTGCTGATAGAGTGGTTTTAATTCCGTGAGTACAGTACCACTTGTTTTTTTCTCACAGTGTTGTTTTTCATCCCCCTTCCTGTTTTATTTGTAGGTCATGTGCACAGTTTGGTGACACGTCTTGGGTCCTCATGCCCTGATGAATTTGCTTCCAAGTTAACTACGGCAATGAAACATGCCGGCCGTTCTTCACACCCTGGTCGAAACATGGTGGTGTGTTTTCGATAATGAGAATAGGCATGCACATTAAGGAATTCAAGGGATGCCTCGTGTACTCATTTTATATATTTTAACATCAAGAGAAAGGAACCCTGGAAGTCTGAGGACCCTCATACAATTAGAGGCAGGTGATTGATGTAATAGTTAGGCGTTTGATTAGATCAACACATAAACCCAGTATAGATAGAGACATATAAACTATAATGTTCCAGCCTTAATCGGAAAGTGCCAATGATTATGGAGCCAGCTAGTTAGTAAGCATTTGCCAAAGTGCTCTTGGTGGTTGCTTCTGTGAGGCACTACCTGCATTTTTCATGAATGTTCCAAAGTTGTGAGGTGTTGTGTCCCTTGGCATCAGATCATCTCTCTCTCTTTTATATGCACCCTTGTAGTTGCTTGACCAGAGCGGGCCGGCTCCCTAGAATTAGGTATGCCACAGGGGCTTTGTTAGATTTATTTAATAGAACATTTTGTGTGCGGTGTGTGACTAGGTGCTTTGCTTTTTCTAAGTTAGTCTTGAGTGGAGGGTGCCCCTTTGGCTTGTCCCTCTATAGCACCTTCATTTGAGTTCTTGAATGTGTTGCTGCCTGTTGGAGTTCTTGGACAAGCCATCTTGGCTGAGCTCTGAAGCATCTCAAATGCAAGCAAGTTCAGTAAACTTAAAGAACATCTATGAGAAATGCAGGAGGGTGTGAAGCAATAGAGGTTTTTTTCCCAGGGGAATATCTTCCATTTGTGCAGCAGGTACAATGTCATCGACGTCCAGAGGGATCAGGGGCTCACTGGTCGGGTAAGCCATCTGACAGTTTTAGGCACATAACGTTCGTGGTTTAATGAGTTCCTTCTTGCACAGTGCGCAGTTTGAACAAAATAGCCCGATAATGTTTCCAGTTTTTGGCAAAGAATACAAATGAGACACAGGGTGATAAAATGATCCATAAAGTATCCGACAAAAAACTATTTTCTGAAAACCCCGAACAGGACATTGTTTAATTGTTTTTCAAATCTTAGACTGCAGATCGTTAGTCGTTATCTTTAGAATTAAAAGCAGCTGCTCATTAGGAATAGGGATGCATGGAGAAGGGTGGATAACGATAATAAAAACACTGAGACAGTACATGAGGCGGGTTGGAATGTTAGAGCTGATTTGACTAAACCTAGCGCATCAAAATGAGATCAAGAGAACAAATAACATACGGTGAATGAGAGAACACCTGAGTCACGAGACGGAGAAAAGGCAAGAGAGGATGAAAGCGACCAAGCAGGTGATGAGCTAAACAGGTCCCACTTAAAGTACTGGTGGTTGGTGGAAATAAATAAAATGCAAAAGGAAGAAAAAGCTAGGTTCACAATGAAAGTATAATCAGAATTTCAGAAAGGTAGACAGTTGTGTAAAAGTTTTCAGGAAGAAAGCAGTGAGGAAAATGCTTTGTGTACAATGAACAAATGGGGATGAAAGTATATTTCGCAGCGATGACAAACACCGGAACCAGAAAGATGACCAAGATAAAAGAGCAGGCAAGGGGGAAAGAAAAAAGCCGGGAAAAAATGGAAGTAAAGCTTCAAGTAGTGCTGTAAAGGATTATGGTGAGATGCTTCAATATTTGATGGGAGCGAGTGAAAAGTAAGGCAGGAAGTACATCTTTAGACATTAGGCTACTTGTATATAGCTGTGCATGTTAGATAACTTGGTAGCACCAAATAGAACGTGGATTTACCTGTCTGACATACACAGTGTTAGGCTTCTTCTCATATACATAACATTGTGAGATTTCAGAATAGTATCAGTGTGGCTTTTGGTTAGGTTTCCTTTGTCAAAATCCGTATTCCACACATGGATACATACATAAATATTTAAGCGCTAGGCTGCAGATGTTCTCAAACACCACTTGGCTTTTTAAGAGGCGTGCTCAAGCAATAAAGAATTGACTTGAAGGGGGTTTTCTGGAATCTGAGACCAGACTAGATACTGTATAACATAATTATTATCATTTTAAAAAATACACAAATGTTAAAAGTGCATTGCTATAAAAGCGAGTAAATAGTAAGTTCAACATTAAGGGATCACACAGTGCAATAGACACAAAGCATATGCAATGAATAGCATTAGCATTGATATACTCAACATTGACTATTTCTGAGCACCACAATAATTACAATCATTACGTTGTTGATGAGCAGGTACCTACTAACAATTAGGATCATGAACCTTTCTCCTAGAAAGAAAAATAAATTCTATTGTATGGGTGGGGATATGACTACCAATCCTCCTCCCAAACATTATTTAATACTTTGTGTTGTCTACAATCATGAACAGTGATTGTAGAAAACTGTTTGCAATGTCAACACTGGAATTCTCAATCGCACAACAAAACAGACTATACCCATCCTATTAAAAGGGGATGCAGATAAAGGCCTGCCCACCAAAACTAACAACTCTTGCTGCCCTGTGATTGTTAGACCTGACAGCCTTAGGGTGGTCACCCCTAAAATTTTGCCTCCCTCCCTCCACTTTTTAGATACTGTTTTTGCTTGTTTTTAAACTCTACACATTTTACCACTTGTAACCAGTGCTAAAGTGCATATGCTCTCTCCCTTTAAACATGGTAACATTGCATCATACCCAATTGGATTATTTAATTTACTTATAAGTCCCTAGTAAAGTGCACTATGTGTGCCCAGGACCTGTAGATTAAATGCTACTAGTGGGCCTGCAGCACTGATTGTGCCACCCACTTCAGTAGCTCCTTAACCTTGTCTCAGGCCTGCCATTGAAAGGTCTGTTTGTGCAGTTTCACTGCCAATTCGACTTGGCATTTAAAAGTAATTGCCAAGCCTAACACTCCCCTTTTTCTAAATATGTCACCCCTAAGGTATGTCCTAGGTAACCCATAGGGCAGGGTGCTGTGTAGGCAAAAGGCAGGACATGTACCTATGTAGTTCACATGTCCTGGTAGTGTAAAGCTCCTAAATTCATTTTTACACTTCTGTAACGCCTGCTTTCTACATAGGCTAACATTCTGGTTGCCCTCATACATTGTTTGAGTGGTAGCTGCTGATCTGAAAGGAGTAGGAAGGTCATATTTAGTATGGCCAGAATGGTAATACAAAATCCTGCTGACTGGTGAAGTTGGATTTAATATTACTATTTTAGAAAAAACACTTTTAGAAAGTGAGCATTTCTCTGCACTTAAATCTTTCTGTGCCTTACAATCCACATCTGGCAGGGTTTAGTTGACAGCTCCCTTGTGCATTCACTCAGACACACCCCAAACACAGGATAATCAGCCTTACTTGCATACATCTGCAGTTTGAATGGGTCTTCGTGGGCTGGGAGGGTGGAGGGCCTGACACTTGCATGTCAAAGGACAGTAGCCTGCCCTCACACAAAGGACTGCCACACCCCCTGCTGGGACCCTGGCAGACAGGATCAAACTGAAAGGGGACCTTGTGCACTTCTAAGCCACTCTTTGAAGTCTCTGCCACTTCAAAGGCACATTTGGGTATTTAAACAGGGCCTCTGCCCCTACCAAGTCAGACACTTCCTGGAGAAGAAAAATGAACCAGAACCTGCATCCTGCCAAGAATAACTGCCTGGCTGCCCAAAGATTCACCTGTCTGCCTTCTGTGAAGGACTGCTGCCTTGCTGTTGCCCTGCTGTTTTGCTGCTCTCTGGCTGTGGTGAAGAAGTGACCTCCAAGGGCTTGGATAGAGCGTGCCTCCTGTTCCTTGAAGTCTCAGGACCAAAAAGACTTCATCTCTACAAGAAGGACTCCTTGTACTGCAAAATTTGACGCACAGCCTGCCAGAAAGGATGCACAGCCTGCACTGCGGTGAAAATGTCACCGCACATGAACCGGAACAACGCAGCCCGCCTTTGCAACGAGAAGATCGATGCAGTACCAGCATAGCGACTGGAAATTCGACGCACGACCCACTGAATCGACGCACAGCCGAGCCGGAATGATGCAGCCCAACTTCCAGAGAGGAATCGATGCAGCACCTTCCGTGCAGTAGAAAATTTGACGCAACACCCACCGAATCAACGTAACTCCTGTGACTTCGTCCTGCCAGCACAGGAAATCCATGCATTGTCCCCGAGGCATCTAAAAACCCCGCAACCCGAAGGGGATCCACGACCGAGCACCGGAAATCAACGCACAGCCGTCCCTGCATGAAAACTAAACAACGCATCGCCATGTGCAGCCCGAGAAATCAATGCACACCCCTTTTATTTCCACACATCTCCTCCTCTGCGGTTCGTGGCTGAGATTTTGCATGCAAACCAGGTACTTTGTGCTTGAAAGAGATTTTGCTTGCTTTTAAAAGACTAATGACACTTTATATCACTTTTACAGTGATATCTCAAAATATACTTATTGCATTTTAATCGTTTTGACCTGCATCTTACCATATAAATATTATATATTTTTCTAAACACTGCATTGTGTATTTTTGTGGTGCTATATGGTGTTACTGTATAATTTATTGCACAAATACTTTACACATTGCCTTATAAATTAAGCCTAACTGCTCAGTGCCAAGCTACCAGAGGGGGGGCACAAGATCATTTGGATTGTGTGTGGCATACCCTGACTAGAGTGAGGGTCCTTGCTTGGACAGGAGGTAACCTGACTGCCAACCAAAGACCCCATTTCTAACATTGGTGATCAGCGGTGAGGATAGGACTTGTATTTGTGCAGTGACATACAGTAGCTAAGTATATCTCTACCTACCCACAGTTAAAGGTCAACTTGATTTTTTATGTCTTTTTGCAATTTCGCTTTTCCTGACAATTTTCTAACTAAAATCCTCACTCAACTTGTCTCAGGCTGGGTCTAAAGCTGGAGATTTTGATCTAGCCCTGTTGGAGACATATACTGCCAAACAGCTGAAAGGTAGTAGTAGTAATCTTTATTGTTTAGTTAATAAAAACCATAACAATCAACGCATTGTATACAATATATAAAATTCTGTAAAAAGAAGCCCAAACAAAAAGAGAGAATTCTGTAAAATCTTTGAAATAAAAAAAACATTCATACATGAATCTATTACCATATATATACAACTAAAGTGCGATGTGCTGGATTTTTTGATAGCTTACAATTCTAAAGCAGTCGAGGGACTGGACTGACCATTAAACTAACTTTGCAAACACTTAGGGGGTCATTCTAAGTCTGGCGGGCGGCGGAGGCCGCCCGCCAGACTTCCCCCCTCCAAAATACCGCTCCGCGGTCGCAAGACCGCTGAGGGTATTTTGGCTTTTGCACTGGGCTGGCGGGCGACCGCCAAAAGGCCGCCCGCCAGCCCAGTGCAAAAACCCTTCCCACGAGGACGCCGGCTCAGAATTGAGCCGGCGGAGTGGGAAGGTGCGACGGGTGCAGTTGCACCCGTCGCAAATTTCACTGTCTGCAATGCAGACAGTGAAATTCAAAGTGGGGCCCGCTTACGGGGCCCCCTGCAGTGCCCATGCCATTGGCATGGGCACTGCAGGGGCCCCCAGGGGCCCCACGACACCCCATACCGCCATCCTGTTCCTGGCAGGCGAACCGCCAGGAACAGTATGGCGGTATGGGGTGTCTGAATCCCCATGGCGGCGCAGCGAGCTGCGCCGCCATGGAGGATTCAGAAGGGCAGCGGGAGACCGCCGGTTTTCCTCTTCTGACCGCGGCTGAATCGCCGCGGTCAGAATGCCCTGCGGGGCACTGCCAGCCTGTTGGCGGTGCTCCCGCCGACCCTGGCCCCGGCGGTCTAGTACCGCCGGGGTCAGAATCACCCCCTTAATGTCCATGGTGCGGTTGATGTTACATACTAACTCAATGTGTATAGCCCAGGGACCTGCTGTTACACCTACGGGCTTCTCTACCAGGTTAGAAGTGCGCCTCTTTTACCTTATTAACTGATTCATCTTAAAATATGTCCTTCCACGTGCTACAACATTGTCAAAACTTTGATACACGACTAATAAAATAACTTAACGCTTAAAACAGCCAAACAGCTGAAAGGGTTCTGTAGGGATATGGGAGTACCCACCCAATGTGCCTTCAGAAAGGAGGAATTTCAGATGACACAGAGGGCCTGGGCAGAAGCCCATTCAGAGGAGAATGCTGAGGAGGAGGGCCCAGGGGATGGCCCCTCAGAGGATTTTTTGCATAAGTGGATGATGTTACCACTGCAAGGCCTGACCGCAGAGGAAAGGAAAGAGGAGAGGGAATTTCAATTGCAAATGACAAGGTTGAAAATTGAAGTTCAACAGGAGGAAAGGAGGGCAGAGAGAGAAGTCAAAAAAGCTGAAGCTGAAAGAGCAGCTAAGCAGATTGAAGCTGAGAGAGCTGAAGCTGCAGCTGAGAGAGCCTTGGCTGAGAAGAAACTTTTGTTGGCTCATAAACTGAGCCTCAAGGAGCTGGAGATCAAAGCGAGACAGTCTGAGTCCAGTAGTGATGGTGGCAGCATACATTCAGGACCTGTTTGGAATAAAAAGGTTTGTATACCCAAGAATGTGGTGCCAGGTTTAGTGGTGGGAGCTGACATTGACATGTGGTTGGCTGGCTATGAATTTGCACTAAGGGCACCTCTGAGGAGCAATGGGGGGCGGCCTTGTGGTTTTATGTACCAGCAGTGGGGAGGGATACACTTCTTACACTAGCTCCACATGATCAGAATGTCTATGCACCCATAAAAGCAGCTTTGCTGGCCAAGTTTGGGCTAACCCCTGAGAAATACCATCAGAGGTTTAGGGACAGCACCAAACCTTCCACACAAACTTAGGTAGATTGTTTTGATTTCTCCAATAAGGCATTGAATGGATGGATATGGGGCAGCAAAGTAGATGATTACAAAGGGTTATATGACTTGATTCTGAGAGAGCATATGCTCAGTATTTATTTTACAGAGTTGCACCAGCTAGTAAGCTGACTGATCCCAGGAAGCTTACTGAGGAGACGGACCTCTGGGTTAGCACCCGAGTGTCCAAAAAGGCATATCGGGGGAACACCCACAAAGGTGGTCAGGATTCCCAACAGAAGAAAGAGGGGTGAGAGAAACTTAAAGATAAGGAACTCTCAAAAGGCCCCCAAGAAAATTCCCAAGGGGTGGGGGGCTGGCAACCATTCCTCTTCTAGATTTGGGAAGAAACCAGGGTTCTTTGACAGAAAGTTAGGGAAGTTCATCCCCAAATGCTTAGAGTGCTATCAGCATGGACACTCAAAGGGGGACTCCCAGTGTTCCAAGAGAGCACAGTTTACCACTGGACAGATAGTCCCAGTTAGCTTTGGGGGGCAGACAAAGGTGTCCCTAGTATCCCTGGGAGATAGAGAGATGGTGCCTAAAGCCCACATGCCTGCCAATACTTCAAAGTATAGGCAGTGGGTCACCATTGATGGGCAAAGGGTGGAGACTCTGCTTGACACAGGAGCCAGTATGACTACTGTCAAGAGTCAGCAGGTGTCAGCAGAGCAGATAGTCCCTAATACATTCCACCAGATCATAGTCACTGACAATCGTGAGAGTCACCTACCGGTGGCTCTGGTTTCTTTTGAGTGGGGGAGGTCTCTGGTATTCTGAAAGTAGCTGTGAGTCCTGCCATGCCTGTAGATTGTTTGTTTGACAATGATCTTGAGCATACTGCCTGGAAGGAGATAGAGCTCAGATCCCACCTGGAGATTTTAGGTTTGCCTGAGTGGGTCTGCATGACCACAAGGTCCATGCCGGGAAAGGAGTCAAGGACGTCTGGAGCCTGGAACAATGGCCCAGACAGCTGCAAAGAGGAAAGGAAAGAGGCATGGGAAATCCACCTCAGATGTTCCCAAGGTGGTGGACGGGGCTCCTGAGGAGGAGGAAGCCCCTGATCCAACTGGAGAGGACATAGCTGACCTGGGCAACCTTCCTGAACTTGCTGGCTGGCAAGTAGGGGGTGGGCCAACCAGGGCAGAATTCTGCAAGGCGCAGAAACAATGCCCCATCCTTGAGGGTCTGAGGCGACAGGCCACAGCTCAAGCAGCAGATGAAGCCTCTGGAGATCACCTTATCTACTGGAAAAATGATCTCCTTTACAGTGAGCCTAAGGTTCCGGCCAGTGGGGCAGCACATGCGCTGGTGGTCCCCCAGTGTTACAAGGCCCTCCTACTGGGTTTGGCTCATGACATCCCCCTAGCAGGACATTTGGGCCAAGACAAGACCTTTGCCAGGCTTGTCACCGACTTCCATTGGCCTAGAATGCAGGTAGCCTCAAATAACTTCTACAGGGCCTGCCCCACCAGTCTGGCTAGTGGGAAGACAGGGAAAAGGCTCAAAAACCCCCGATCCCAATCCCCGTGGTTGGCACCCCCTTTGAAAGGGTGGACATCAACGTCATTGGTCCCTTGGACCCCAAAACTGCCTTGGGCAACAGGTTTATCTTGGTTTTGGTGGACCATACCACTCCCTATCCAGAGGCATTCCCTCTGAGAACAGTGACTGCACCTGTGGTGACCAGAGCCCTGATGGGAATATTTACCCGTGTGGGATTCCCTAAGGAAGTTGTGTCTGACAGAGGCATAAACTTCATGTCTGCGTACATGTAGTCCATGTGGGATGAGTGTGGGGTGACCTACCGGTTTGCCACCCCTTATCATCCTCAATCCAATGGGCTTGTTGAGAGATTCAATAAGACCCTTAAGGGCATGATCACTGGCCTACCTGAGGCCACGAGGCATAAGCGGGACGTCCTCTTTCCATGGCTGCTGTTTGCTTACAGAGAGGTGCCCAAGAAAGGGGTGAGGTTCAGCCCCTTTGAGCTTCTCTATGGTCACTGTAGGAGACTGGCCTGGCTTATAGTGAGTACCTATTGGTACTTACTCCTTGTGCCAGGTCCAGTTATACCATATTAGTAGATTAGTAGTGTTCTAGCAGCTTATGCTGATAGAGGTAGGTATAGCAGAGCAGCTTAGGCTGAACTCGGAGACATGCAAAGCTCCTACTATACCACTTATATCATATAGCACTATATCATAAGAATCACAATACTCAGAGTTATTAAAAATAATGGTACTTTATTTTAGTGACAATGTGCCAAAAATATTTCAGAGGATATACTCCCTTAGGAGGTAAGTAAAATACACAAAATATAAACCATAAAACAGGTAAGTAAACAGTTGGGAAAGTAGTGCAAACACTGTAGAATACAATAGGATGCAATAGGCCTAGGAGCAACACAAACCATATACTAAAAAAGTGGAATGCAAACCACTTAGGGACCCCAGGCCTAGTGTAGTGTGTAGGGTGTCACTGGGAGTGTAAGAAAACACCAAGGGTGTCCAAGATACCCCACCCCAAGACCCTGAAAAGTAGGAGTAAAGTTACCCTACTACCCCATAAACACACTAAAGTCGTTATAGGAGATTCTGCAAAGACCACAACAGACTACAAAGCACTGAAGATGGATTCCTGGACCTGAGGACCTGCAAAGGAAGGGGACCAAGTCCAAGAGTCACGAAAGTGTCCAGGGGGGCAGGAGCCCACTAAACCCCAGATGAAGGTGCGAAATGGCTGCCTCTGGGTGGAAGAAGCTGAAGATTCTGCAACAATGGAAGATGCCAGGAACTTCTCCTTTGCATAGAAGATGTCCTACGGTGTGCTGGAGGATGCAGAGTTGTTTCCATGCAGAAAGACTGCAAACAAGCCTTGCTAGCTCCAAATGTCATGGGTGAAGAAAATGGGTGCTGCCTGGGCCCAGGAAGGACCAGGAGGTTGCCCCTTGGAGGAGGAGACATGGGGGTCGTGCAGCAGCACAGAGAGCCCATGCAGAAGCAGGCAGCACCTGTAGAAGCACTTGAACTGGTGTTCAAGAAATCTGAGCATGGCGGTCATCGCAACACTATAAAGGAGGGTCGCACGAAGTCGGTGGTTAACTCAGTGAGTTGAACATTGCAGGACGGAGTGCTGGGGACATGGGCTATGCTGTGCACAAAGGATTCCTTGCAGAAGTACATAGAAGCCCTAGCAGCTGCAGTTCATGCAGTACACAGCATTACTATCTGGCGTGGGGAGGTAAGGACTTACCTCCACCAAATTTGGACAGGAGGACCACTTGACTGTTGGGGTCACTTGGATCCAGCTCCTCTGTTCCAGGGACTACGCTTGTCAAGATGAGAGGGGACCCAGAGGACCGGTGAAGTAGAAGTTTGGTGCCTGCGTTAGCAGGGGGAAGATTCTGTCGACCCACGGGAGATTTCTTCTTGGCTTCCATTGCAGGGTGACGGCAGACAGCCCTCAGAGCATGCACCACCAGGAAACAGTAGAGAAAGCCGGCAGGATTAGGCGCTACAATGTTGCTGGTAGTCGTCTCGCTACTTTGTTTCGGTTTTCCAGGCGTCCTGGAGCAGTCAACAGTCGATCCTTGGCAGAAGTCGAAGAGAGAGATGCAGAGGAACTCTGGTGAGCTCTTGCATTTGTTAACTTGAGAGAAACCCACAGGAGGGACCCTAATAGCTCTCAGAGGAGGATTGGCCACCTAACCAGATAAGGACCTATCAGGAGGGGTCTCTGATGTCACCTGCTGGCACTGGCCATTTAGAGGCCTCCATTGTTCCCTCACACCTCTGCATTCAAGATGGCAGAGGTCTGGGACACACTGGAGGAGCTCTGGGCACCACCCCTGGGGTGGTGATGGACAGGGGAGTGGTCACTCCCCTTTCCTTTGCCCAGTTTTGCACCTGAGCAGGCGCTGGGGGATCCCTGAACCGGTGTAGACTAGTTTATGCAAGGAGGGCACCATCTGTGCCCTTCAAAGCATTCCCAGAGGCCAGGAGAGGCTACTCCTCTCAGGCCCATAACACCTATTTCCAAAGGGAGAGGGTGTAACACCCTCTCTCAGAGGAAATCCTTTGTTCTGCCTTCCTGGGACTTGGCTGCCCAGACCCCAGGAGGGCAGAAGCCTGTCTGTGGGTTGGCAGCCGCGGTAGCTGCAGTGAAAACCCCAGAGAGCTAGTTTGGCAGTACCCGGGGTCCATGATGGAGCCTCGGGGATGCATGGGATTGGCACCCCATTACCAGATTTGCCATGGGGGGACAATTCCATGATCTTAGACATGTTACATGGCCATATTTGGAGTTACCATTGTGAAGCTACATATAGGTATTGACCTATATGTAGTGCACACGTGTAATGGTGTCCCTTCACTCACAAAGTCTGGGGAAATTGCCCTGAACAATGTGGGGGCACCTCGGCTAGTGCCAGGGTGCCCTCACACTTAGTAACTTTGCACCTAACCTTTACTAGTTGAGGGTTAGACATACAGGTGACATAAGTTACTTAAGTGCAGTGTAAAATGGCTGTGAAATAATGTGGACGTTATTTCACTCAGGCTGCAGTGGTAGTCCTGTGTAAGAATTGTCTGAGCTCCCTATGGGTGGCAAAAGAAATGCTGCAGCCCATAGAGATCTCATGGAACCCCAATACCCTGGGTACCTAGGTATCATATACTAGGGAATTTCAAGGGTGTTCCAGTGTGCCAATCAGAATTGGTGAAAATGGCTACTAGCCTGCAGTGACAATTTTAAAAGCAGAGAGAGCATAAGCACTGAGGTTCTGGTTAGCAGAAGCCTCAGTGACACAGTTAGGCACCACACGGGGAACACATTCAGGCCACAAACTAAGAGCACTGGGGTCCTGGCTAGCAGGATCCCAGTGAGACATATAAAACACACTGACAAATAGGGTTTTCACTATGAGCACTGGTGTCCTGGCTAACAGGATCCCAGTGAGACAGTAAAAACACCCTTGCATATACTCACAAACAGGCCAAAAGTGGGGGTAACAAGGCTAGAAAGAAGCTACCTTCCTACAGTCACCCTGTCAGGGGACTGCTAAGCATAGTCAAAGAGGGCTGGGCAAAATCTTCCAAGGTATCTCCCCAGGATGTGATCAGCTACATGCTGGCCCTCCGAAACCAAACCCAAAGCTTTTGAAAGAAGGCCAAGAGTAACCTTGAGGCCAGTCAAGAGGTGATGAAAGAGTGGTATGACTGGAAGGCCATTCTGGTTGAGTTCTCACTTGGAGACAAGGTTTGGGTAATGGAGCCAGTAGAGCCTAGGGCTCTCCAGGATCACTGGTCTGGCCAGTTGAGATCAAGGAGTGGAAGGGGGAGGCCACTTACCTAGTGGACCTCAAGACCCCTAGTCACCCCCTAGGAGTTCTCCATCATTACAGACTCAAACCTCATTTTTAGAGGTCTGAGGTCAGTATCCTCCTTGAGCCAGATGAGGGCTTGGAAGAGGAGACTGAACCTCTCCCCGACCTCCTCTCTGTCAGAGAGGGTGATGGGTCAGTGGAGAGTGTCAATCTCTCTGACTCTCTGACTCTAGATCGGAGAGGAGACTGCTACGAGTTGTTGGAGCAGTTCTTTTCCCTGTTTTCCCTTACTCCTGCACTCACCCATCTGTGTGTTCATTACATTGTCACAGGAGACCGTCTCTCTGTAATGAACAAAATGTACAGGTTGTCAAATAAGATGAAGGCCAGCATCAAGGAGGAGGTCTCCAAGATGTTGGCCCGAGGGATTATTGAGAAGTCCAGCAGTCCCTGGGGCAGCCCTGTGGTGCTGGTACCTAAGTCTGCTGCCCCCGGTGCAAAGCCAGAACTCCTGTTCTGTGTGGACTACCGGGATCTCAACTCAGTCACACGGACTGACGCTCACCCTATCCACCGAGCTGATGAGCTCGTTGACAGGCTAGGCGCTGCCAAGTTCCTGAGTACTTTTGATCTCACATCAGGGTACTGGCAGATCACCTTGCCTGAGGGGGCTAAAGAGAGATCTGCATTTTCCACACCTGATGGCCATTACCAGTTCCTGGTGATGCGCTTCCAATAGTTGGTTAACAGGGTCCTAGCTGGCAAGGATGCCTACTGTGCAGCCTACCTAGATGACATAGCTGTCTATAGTTGCAGCTGGGAGGAACACCTTCTCCACCTCAAGGAGGTGCTTCAGGCTCTGCAATAGGCAGGCCTGACCATCAAGGCTAGTAAGTGCCAGATTGGGTAGGGTTCCGTGGTGTACTTGGGACACCTAGTAGGTGGTGGCAGGGTGCATCCACTCCAGGCCAAGATTGAAGCTGTCAAGGCTTGGCAACCACCTAGAGCACAGACTGAAGTGAGAACCTTCTTAGGCCTCACTGGATGCTACCGTAAGTTTGTCAAGGGCTATGGTACCATTGTGTCACCCTTGACAGAACTTACTTCCAAAAGAACAACCTAGGTTGGTGATTTGGACAGAGGTTTGTCAGAAAGTCTTTGACTCCCTGAAGGAAGCCATGGGCACGGCCCCCGTGCTCAAGGCCCCTGACTACTCCCAGGAATTTATTGTGCAGACAGACACTTCAGAGCATGGCCTAGGGGCTGTTCTAGCACAGCTCAGTGAGGAGGGCTCAGACCAACCAGTAGTCTTTATTAGCAGAAGACTATTAGCACAGGAACAGAGGTGGAGTTCTATTGAAAGTGAAGAATTTGCTGTGGTCTGGACACTGAAGAAGTTGAGACCATACCTGTTTGGGGCTCACTTCGGGGTTCAGACAGACCAGAGGCCCCTGAGATGGCTCATGCAGATGAGGGGCAAGAATCCTAAACTCTTGAGGTTGGCCATTTCCCTACAGGGGATGGAATTTACGGTGGAGCATCACCCGGGGATTCACTACGCCAATACTGATGGTCTCTCCAGATACTTCCTCCTTAGCGATGAGAGCCCCCTCGAGGTTGGGTAGCTCTCCCCACTTTCATCTGGGGGGGACACATGTTAGACCTGACAGCCTTAGGGTGGTCACCACTAACTTTTTGCCTGCCTCCCTCCACTTTTTAGATACTGTTTTTCCTGGTTTTTAGACTCTGCACACTTTACCACTGCTAACCAGTACTAAAGTGCATATGCTCTCTCCCTTTAAACATGGTAACATTGGATCATACCCAATTGGATTATTTAATTTACTTATAAATCCCTAGTAAAGTGCATTATGTGTGCCCAGGGCCTGTAGATTAAATGCTACTAGTGGGCCTGCAGCACTGATTGTGCCACTCACTTCAGTAGCTCCTTAACCTTGTTTCAGGCCTGCCATTGCAAGGCCTGTGTGTGCAGTTTTACTGATAATCTGACTTGGCATTTAAAAGTACTTGCCAAGCCGAAAACTCTCTTTTTTCTACATATAAGCCACCCCTAACGTATGCCCTAGTTAACACATAGGGCAGGTTGCTGTGTAGGCAAAAGGCAGGACATGTACCTATGTAGTTCACATGTCCTGGTAGTGTAAAACTCCTAAGTTCATTTTTACACTGATGTGAAGCCTGCTTCCTTCATAGGCTAACATTGGGGCTTCCCTCATACATTGTTTAAGTGGTAGCTGCTGATCTGAAAGGAGAAGGAAGGTCATATTTAGTATGGCCAGAATGGTGATACAAAATCCTGCTGTCTGATGAAGATGGATTTAATATTACTATTTTAGAAATGCCACTTTTAGAAAGTGAGCATTTCTCTGCACTTAAATCTTTCTGTGCCATACAATCCACGTCTGGTTGGGTTTAGTTGACAGCTCCCTTGTGCTTCACTCAGGCACACCCCAAACAGAGGATACTCAGCCTCACTTGCATACATATGAATTTTGAATGGGTCTTCCTGGGTTGGGAGAGTGGAGGGCCTGACACTTGCATGTTAAAGCACAGTAGCCTGTCCTCACACAAAGGATTGCCACACACCCTACTCGGACCCTGGCAGACAGGATTGAACTGAAAGGAGACCTTGTGCAGTTCTAGGCCTCTCTTTAAAGTCTCCCCCACTTCAAAGGCACATTTGGGTATTTAAACAGGGCCTCTGCTCCTACCAACTCAGACACTTCCTGGAGGAGAAACTTGAACCAGAACCTGCATCCTGACAAGAAGAACTGCCTGGCTGCCCAAAGGACTCACCTGTCTGCTTTCTGTGAAGGACAGCTGCCTTGCTGTTGCACTGCTGCCTTGCTGCTCTCGGGATGTGGTTAAGAAGTGCTCTCCACGGCCTTGGATAGAGCTTGCATCTTGTTCACTGAAGTCTCAGGACCAAAAAGACTTCATCGCTACAAGAAGGACTCCTTGTGGGGCAAAATTTGACGCACAGCCTTCCAGAAATGAGACACAGCCTGCACCGTGGTGAAAATATCACACACGCCGAACCGGAACAACACAGCCCGACTTCACAATGAGAAGATCGACGCAGCGCCAGCATAGCGACTGGAAATTCAATGCAAGGCCCACTGAATCGAGGCACAGCCAAGCCAGAGTGAGGCAGCATGACTTCCAGAGAGGAATGGACGCAGTGCCTGCCGTGTAGTAGAACCTTTTAAGCAATGCACACCAAATCGACACAGCTCCTGTGACTTTGTCCTGCGAGAGCAGGAAATCCATGCATCATCCCCGGGGCGTCTGAAAACCTCATAACCCGAAGAGGATCCATGACCAAGCGGCGGAAACAGACACACAGCCGTCCCTGTGTGAAACCTAAACAACGCATCACCATGTGCAGCCCGAGAAATCGAGACACACCCCTTTTGTTTCCACGCATCTCCTCCTCTGCAGTTCTTTGTGGAGATTTTGCATGCGAACCAGGTACTTTGTGCTTGAAAGAGACTTTGTTTGCTTTTAATAGATTTAAGACACTTTATATCACTTTTACAGTGATATCTCAACATATACTTATTGTAGAAAAGAAAGAAACACAAGGGTAGTAAGGGTGAAAAACGCTGCACTTCTAGGCAGTAAAACAATAATTTTTAACAGGTATATAAATTAAAGCAAAGTCTGGTGCAACCTGGCCCAGTGCCTTATTACCCAGTAGGCACCAAAACGGGTATCAAGGTACCCAAGGACAAAAATTGAACAATTTGGCCACAGCACACAGAATGTATTGTTCAATAATATGACAAGGATGAATATCCCTGATGGTGTGTTGTAGGTTGGAGGAAGTAGGAGGCTTATAGCCATATAGGCTGTATATCTATGATGGCACAATGATCTCTAACACCCACGAATAAAGGCATCATCTACAAACAAGACTCAAGACTTTTCTTCAACCTCATACTTCCTCCAACCTACAACACACCATCAGGGATATTCATCCTTGTCATATTATTGGACAATACATTCTGTGTGCTGCGGCCAAATTGTTCCATATACTTATTGTATTTTAATTGTTTTAACCTGCATCTTACCAGATAAATATTACATATTTCTAAATAGTGTGTGGTGTATTTTTATGGTGCTATGTGGTATATTGTATGATTTATTGCACAAATTCTTTACACATTGCCTTCTAAGTTAAGTCTGACTGCTCAGTGCCAAGCTACCAGAGGGTGGGCACAGGATAATTTGGATTGTGTGTGACTTACCGTGACTAGAGTGAGGGTCCTTGCTTGGACAGTGGGTAAGCTGACTGCCAACCAAATACCCCATTTCTAGCAGTGATCATTTAGACATGATCTTCTAGCAGTTTGAGGTTAAGGTATTCCTAAAACATGATTGTTGGATATCTTATAAGCTTGCCATAGTTGGACTCTTGCTCTAGGCAGGACTGCTGGTTTAAGGGTGACAGTACTTATGTTCGTAGGTAACTATGCCAATCCTATAACAGAACGCAACTATCGTCCCAACCCTTCCGGCTCACAAGCAGTACTTCACCAAAACTCAAAACAGTCATAGGTGATTTGTGGCAGCCTTTACGCATGGACTCAAAAGTTTGACATCTAAGGGAGTGTAGGGGTTAAACAGAGATTACACCTTTCACACATATATAACATGTCTCAATCACACATAGGCAATAACGAAGAAGCAGTAAAATTTCAATAGGTTTTATTTAAGGAAAACCGCAATCTGCGATAAGTTGCATGGGCAGCAATGATTAGGATAATAATGAAGAGTGCAAGAAACAGGATGGTAAAGATAAGAGTCATTAGTACAAAGACCCCCATCATCTTGCAATATCATGAAATAACATGAAGAGTGTGATATGTCCTAATACCCCAGCATTTAGGCCCAACCTCTAACCTAGAAGAGAGCTAAGTATTTAAACCTCAATCTGCCAATGCCATGTCCATGAGAAGAGCCCTCAACCCTCATGACCTCAGAAATGAGGTCTCTAGCTCTGACTCCGCAGGGACACGAAGACTGGGTCAGTGTCAAGGCGACGTGCAGTATCGATAGCAGCGATGGTATCTGGTCGGAATCCCTCAGACTATCTGATAAAGTGAGGAGTATTTATAAAGATCTACTTGGACCTCTGACTTAGGTTCATTCCCAAACAATAGATAACAAGGCGATCTTGGGACGGTAATTTACATAAACAATTCCCTCGAAAGCATGAAGAGGGAAAGTACCTAAAGTGAATACCCACAGTTTGTTTGTATTTGTTGCCTGACCTTGACACCTTAGCACGGTGACAATTATAATGCAAATCAAAACATGGGCCTAAGTCAAAACAAGGCAGCCAGCTTTATTAGAATTAATCAAATAAATGCACTAAAACAGAGCAAGCTAAGTAGGTTAAACGTCACTGGGTGACGGGACACAAGTCTGCAAGCCATATCTAAATCCTGTAACCCATAAAAACAAACTAGGATTCTCTACACCCTCACCATTACAGTAACAAGTATGTCGCTATATCTGGAAGCCACCAAAGGTGAGATTAATCCAAATGCTCTGGACTAAAAGCTAAAAGCATTAAAACTAGTTTAAAAAATCCTCTTAAAAACATGTTAAAATCAATGGCTAAAAACATATCAAGAGATAGAATGTCGACCATGACAATCACAGCAGGACAAAGAAAAGACAATAACCGTATACTTTTGAATTTGGTAGAAGCCAATCATCAAATTATTTACAATAGTCATGTTCATGAAGAGCATCTCTGGAGTTACTGAATGGAAATGGCCCCAAGAACGAGGCCACATCATCAGGTGTCAGATCAATCAGGAGATAGGTAGATGGGTCCACGGAACAGTAGTGCGCAGTAGTCTCTTGTGCAGGTCCACCTCCAGCAGTGCCATCATCCATGGTGTAAGAAGCCAACTCGGTGAGCAAAGAATGCTCATAAGAGGCCTTGCGAATCAGCCTTAGTCTCAAGGGGCACGACTGAGAATGAACCCTCATCGGGGACATCAGCAGTACTTGGTCCACAGGAGGCACTGGCATAACAGCAAGTGTTCAAATGTTCAAAGAGGCACCATATGCAGTGAAAGACTGGTTGCATGCTCCAGACAGTGGTCAGAATTACAATGACCAATTACGCTCCAATTCCACCAGCAAAGAAGCATTGAAGATCTGAACCATGCGATCATGGCACAGTTGAGCTGGTGGCAGCGGTTCCATTGCTTTGAGTAGCTGAAAAGACACAACCACTGCGAATCAGAAATAGCAGTAGTACCCCGCCAATCAATGTCAAAATAATTGGAACACCTCCAAACACACTTGAAAAGAGTGCATGGATGGCCGATGGGATGACTCTGAAGACAGTCTGGAAGATGGACATGAATCCAGACCCAACAGCCATAAGGAAATGAACAATCCCAGCAGTGAATATTTGGGATAGCAGTTCTCCAAAGAGCTTGGGTATGGTGGTATTTAACAGGGATTGTATCTCTGCTGATGATCTTGCAATCTGCAGAGCATACATCTCTCTAGCTGATGTCAACACGACCTGTTTTTGAAACAGTAGCGCCTTTAGTCTACTCTGCTTGTCATAATTTACATTAATAGTATCAATGTGAGGCCACATGTCTGATACCTTTATCTCTCATGTGGGGGGGAAACAAAACCTGCCCATAACACGCAACGACCTTAGAGACTGAAATTGCGTAGGCAATCCCTGGTCGCATACCGCGACAGCTTTAGCCGCTCAGCACCACATAACTTCCATTTGAAAGCACATGAAAGTAAATGAAATGCCGGTCGAATCAATGGGACAGGGTTTGCGACCACCACATTGAAAAGGCCATGAAGGGACACCTACTTGCAAATTATTGAATGACTTACAGTAGTCTCACATTCCGTTCCACTAAGGAAGACCTCTGTTTTGCCGTTCAGACTTTGTAATCAAAGGGCAACTCCCACTCTTCTTTAACATAGCTATCACCCAATCGCTTGTACCTGACCACAGCAAGATGTTTCAGGCATTTAAAAAAACCAAATGTGGAAATGGGCAGATTAATAATGCCATGTGTGAGCCATACTGTTGAAGGACTCTTTGCAACTGTGAAAGGCAGCTTTTCTAATTTCTCTATATGGAGCATGGTGAAACTCGATTTCCTTTTAGCCATTGTCTGCTGTTCTTTGGATAAATTAAAAGCAGTGAACAATTCACTACTGTCAATATATTTCCATAGAATTCGGCCATTTTTCAATGTCTGTAACATCCAACCTAACTGCATGATGGACCGCAGCTGAGTTTGTCCATGATATAAACGGGCCATGTCTGTCTGTATGATATCTATCGCAGATGACACTATGGCACTCATTACAACCCTGACGGTCGGTGATAACGTGGCGGTAATACCGCCAAACACGTTGGCGGTAACTACCACCAAATTATGACCATGGCAGTGAGAACTCAGATAGACAGCCACTTTACCACACCCACCTCCAGGGCGGATAACACAGCCACCACGGCGGTAGCCGCCTACAGCCAGGCAGAAGTCAAAGTTCCGCCCACCATATTCAGACACATTAGCCTGTCACCTTTTCCGGGGCGGTACCAACGACATCAAAAGCCTGGGGGAAACACATCACAGAAGGGAAAGGACTCACTTTTGGAGACACAGGGAAGAACCACACCGCCATGGAGTCTGAACTTCAAATATTCCCCATGATATTCTACATCCTGCTCCACCACGAACACCAACGCCGGTAAAGACTACCACGATGAGTACAGCCGCCTAGCACACAAGGGGGAAAGGAAACGAGAGTGACACACGCACGGAACACACCCTACCCCCAATACCATACACACAATTAGCTGCAGTAATAAAACATATTTACCCCGTACCCCCGAGGAATAATACAAGGACTACAGGAATGTGATAAAGTGATTGTAATAATAACAACACAGTAGAAATACGAAAAGTCAATCTCATGGTGTCTACATATGTACAGTTCAAGGGACACTGCCAAGTCCTCATTGTGCATAGGCCACAGGGCCATAGGCCAAAGTCCAAGGTCCCATTTGTCACCTGCACCAACATAAAGAGAACACTACAGGGGCATCAGTTAGAAAATAGGCAGGCACCTCAGGGGGACAGGGAATGGGGGGCTCCTCAGCTGGCAGATGGAACAAAACCACATGTTCTGGAGGGAGCAACATGTCCTGTGCTAGGTCCTGGGGAGTGCAAGGCCAGAGTCTCTCAAGTGGGTGACTTCCCTGCATGCTCTGGAGGGGGCAACATGCCCTGTGCTTGGTCCTGAGGAGTGCAAGGCCACAGTCTCTCAAGTGGGTGACTTCCCTGCATGCTCTGGATGGGGCAACTAGCCCTGTGCTTGGTCCTGGGAAGTGCAATGCCACAGTCTCTCAAGTGGGTGACTTGCCCACATGCTCTGGAGGGGGCATCATGCCTTGTGCTCTTTATCCTGGGGATGCTGGGGTTGGTGGGTGACTTATCCACTGCCTCTGGAGGGGGCATTGTGCTCTTTAGCCTGGGGATGCTGGGGTTGGTGCGTGGCTTACCCAATGGTTCTTGAGGAGGCATCGTGCTCTGTGCTTTTTATCCTTGGGAGGCTGCAGTTGGTGGGTGTCTTACTCACATGTTCTGGAGGGGACTTTGTGCCCTATGCTCTTGATCCTGGGGATGCTGGGATTGGTGGGTGGCTTACCCACTGGTTCTGGAGGGGGCATCATGCTCTGTGCTCTTGATCCTGGGGAGTGCAAGGTCACAGTCTCTCAGGTGGGTGTCATACCCACCGGCTTTGCAGGGGACAGGCTGCATAGCAGCACATGGGGGCAGGACTACATACCGTCTGCCGGCAGTGACGGTTGCTCAGTGGTGGTAGTGGTGCTGAGGCTGGTAGTGGTGGGGGGAGGTTCCAGCCTATCCCCTGCAGCCTCAGACCACTGTCCACTGCTGGTGGTGGTGGTGCTGCTGCTGTGGGTGGTGGTGGGGGAGGCTCCCTACAGCCTCAGATGGCTGCCCATTGCTAGTGGTGGTGTTGCTGGTGGTGGTGTGTGGTGGCTCTGTCTGAGTCCCTGCACCAGGCCCTTAACCTTCCGGTCTGCTGGTGCAGGCCCCTTGCCCTTCCTGGCAGCACCTGGGACAGGCTCCTTGCTCTTCCAGGCAGCAGCTGGGGGAGGCTCCTAGCCCTTCCAGGCATCAGCTGGGACAGGCTCCTTGCCCTTCTGGGCAGCAGCTGGTGCAGGCTCCTTGCCCTTCTTGGCAGCAGCTGTTGGGGTAAGCTCCTTGCCCTTCTGGGCAGCAGCTTGGGTAGGCACAGTTTCTTTGATGCTGGCTGGTGCCCTGGATCCTTTCCCACCACGAGTGGGTGTGGAGACTCGTGGGCCTGTGGACTGGGTTCTTGTCTGGGTTTTTGGTACGCTGGGCAGATGTGACAGATGGAGAGGGGTAGGGAAGAGGTCAATGGTGGAGAGGAAAAGCTTCTTAGGGACACTGGGATGGGAAGAGGGAGAAGGTTTGGAAGTGAAGGAAGAGGGAGCGGTTATAGGAGGTGTCTGTCTTCTGAGTTTGAGTGCAAGTGCATGGGCTGAATGCTGTTGTGAGGTGGATGGCTGTTGGGTGTCTGACTGCTTGTGTTTGTGTACCTTGGGAGGGGAGGTGACAGACACAGTGGGAGAGGACACAGGGGATGTGTGCATGGCTGTTGTAGAGGTGTCTGCAAGTGAGGTGTGTGTTCTGCTAGGTATGGTGGTGATGCTGGTAGTGGCTGAGGATGTAGTGCATGCAGGTGTGTGTGTAGATACAACTGGGAGGGTGGTGGAGGAAGAGGGGGACACAGTAAAGGCAATGGATGTTGGTATGTCTGCATCTGGATGGTGTTTGTGTGAATGCCTGTGGGACGATGTGTGGTGCTTATGTTTGCCTATGCCACTCTTGTGTGTTGTCATGTGTGCATGCTCATCTGCCTGTGTACTTGGGATAAATTGGGGTTGAGGGGAATGGGATTGGGATTGGGAAGAGGAAGTTCGAGGGGGGACGGTAGAAACATGGACAATGGCTGCCATTAGGGAGGAGGCCAGAACCTGGATTGATCTCTGATGAGCCAACAATCCAATGTGAATGCCCTACGGAAATGCATTAGATTGTTGAAAATGGGCTGTCAGACCCTAGATGGCATTCACAATGGTTGACTGCCATACAGAGATGGATCTCAGGAGGTCAATAGCCTCCTCATTCAGGGCAGCAGGGCTAACTGGGGCAGGGCCTGAGGTGCTTGGGGCGAAAGAGATGCTCACCCTTCTGGGTCAGCAGGCACAGGCAAATCGATGAGGGTCTGCTGGGAGGGCAGTGCTGGTATGGGGGTTGCGGTTTTACCTCTAGCTCGGGTGGGCACAGAAGTGTCCGCCACCACCAGGGAGCTTCCATCAGAGGAGATATCTGTGTTTGAATTGTCTCCCCCATGGTGCTCCCCTCACCCTCTGTCCTACTGGCGCCCTCAGGGTCGTTGGACTCTGCCTCCTGGGACATGTGGGATGCAGCTCCCTCAGTTGCCAGTGCCTCTGCTCCTCCTCCAGATGATGATAATGCACATAAGGAGAGGATGACAAAACAAAAAGGGGGGAAGAGAGTCAAAGGATACACTTGGTCAATGGCTAAACCAACACCGCCGTTGGCGCACACACGACCCTCACTCACAGGGAACAGCACTACGCACTACGCACTATGTAATGCACTACCTGTGACAATGCTAGCCACCAAGGCATGGGGAGGGGCACATACCGCCAAATTCAGCACACCTTGGACCCACACAGCCCTGACCAGCTGTGGATGCCTATAAGCTGGGTAGCAGGATTATCACTTCAGAATCCTGCCTACCATAAGTCCTACTCTGGAATGTCAGGCCTGGCATAGAAGCACCCACTGACACACATCCCGCACCTGGGTATCCCCCTACCATACGTAAGTTGTGATGATGGGCACTGTACTCACCCCCCTGTGGCTGCTGTGATGCCCTCAAGCTCTCATCCAGCTCTGGATAGGACACCGCCAGTATGTGGGCCATCAAAGGGGTCAGGGTGTGATGGGCACCCCTTCCTCGTTGGGAGGCCATCCAGAGCTGGGCCTCCGCCGTCTTCTGTGCCCAGCGTCTCAAGCCCTCCCACAGTTTCTGACAGTGGGTGCTCCACCTGTCATAGCCGCACGTCCTTGACGATGGCACGCCATATACCCTTCTTTTGATGGGTGCTGACCTGCAGAGAGATACACACAGGAAATGGAATCAGTCAGACCATCCTGCCTGTTAAACGTATGGCCCACCACATCCCTTCACATCGCCATTTGCACACACAGGGCTCAGCACACAAGCTGCATGCTACCCAGGGGACATCCACCCACCCCCCTACACGAGGCCTTCACACACCACTCCATGCATTCATGCCACATGCATCGTGCTCACAGTGTACTCACCTGTTGGTCTGGTGCCTGAACAGCAGTCCGTACTGGGGTAGGACCCCATCTACCAGTTGCTCCAATTCCGCCGAGGTGAAGGCAGGGGCTCTTTCTCCAGTCACACGAGCCATGGTAGGTTCCAGACACAGGTCACAGCAGCACATGCAGTGTAGGTTCTCTCCTGTTAAATGTCAGGTAGCAAGTGAGTGATCAGATAGAAAATGGCGGTCACGTCCGTGGCAGTGCATACCGTCACCGCCAGCGTACATCACCATTGACCACTGTACCCCATAAGGCCCAATGTTATCCAATGATGAGTTGCACGGAAGTTCACGACTGCCTCCCGCAATGGCGCAGAAGGGCAGCAGAATTACCTCACTTCCACCTGTCCCTCCACACAGGACAGGAGAACGTCATTTCAAGGGGTAGCAAGCCCTGGTAATAACTGCGTCACAGTTAAAAATAGGACATACAGGACAGATACCATTTACCTATTAAAAAAAAATATCATCATGCATTGTACTGTTGTGGCTACAATGTTCAGTTTGTGACTGGCTCCTCACTCTTTTCCTTCGCAGATTGCTACCGCTGCGGATGAATAGGAGATGGAGACATACCCCCTTGTACAGACCACTGGTGGACTTGTCAACAATTGAGGACAGGCACATTATCCTCACCTATAGACTTGACAGGGCCACAATCATGGAGCTGTGTGCCCAACTGGAGCCTGACCTGATATCTACTATCCATCACCCCAATGGGACCCCCCTCTTGTGCAAGTGCTATCAGTTCTCCATTTCCTGGCAACTGGTTCTTTCGAAGTGACAGTGGGCTTGGCAGCAGGAATGTCAGAGCCAATGTTCTCAATAGTGCTGACAAGAGTGTTGTCTGCCCTGATCGAAAACACATGTGCAGCTATATTGTTTTCCCCCTGGTTGAAGATTTGGCCACAGTGAAGGCTGACTTCTATGCAATGGGACAAATCCCCAACATAACTGGGGCAATTGATGGAACACATATTGCATTTGTTCCCCCCGGCAAATGAACAGGGGTACAGAAATCAAAAGAGTTTTCACTCCATGAATGTGCAGATGGTGTGCTTGGCGGACCAGTACATCTCCTATGTCAATGCTAAGTATCCAGGGTCTGTGCATGATGCCTTTATCCTGAAGAATAGCAACATCCCAAATGTGATGGCCCAACTGCAGAGGCACCAGGTGCAGCTAATAGGTGAGCCCTGGTTCGCACCCAGTAGATGTTGGTGTATGGGTATGGTATGGGCCATATAGGATAGTGTATGGCTAAATGTTGTCTGTCGATATTTGCAGGTGACTCAGGTTACCCCAACATAGCATGGCTACTGACCCCTGTGAGGAATGCCAAGACAAGGGCAGAAGAACATTACAATGAGGCTCATGGGTGAACAAGAAGGATTATCAAACGCACCTTTGGCCTCCTGAAGGCCAGGTTCCAATGCCTCCATCTAACAGGTGGATCCCTGTGCTACTCACCCAAGAAGGTCTGCCAGATAATTGTGGCATGCTGCATGTTGAACAACCTTGCCTTGAGACGCCATGTGCCTTTTCTGCAAGAGGAGGAGGCTGGAGATGGTAGTATGGCAGCAGTGGACCCTGTGGACAGTGAGGATGAGAGGCAGAGGATGAGGATGAGGACAACAGAACTGCAGTGATTTGACAATATTTTCAATGACACACAGGGAAGACAGTGGTACTTCACATTTCATTGTAATTTTTTGAATTATCTATGGCACTGGCATGCTGTTAATTCCCACTTCTATGCCCACTCACGTACCCTTTGGCAGCTCATTTTGCAGATGTTGGTGCCCCACTATCACTCCTGGTGTGATCACTGCAGCCAACTACAGGTCTTTACTATGTCAGCATTACTCTACAGTTGAATTGCAATGTTTGAACCTCGTTAAATGAATACATACTTAAAACGTTTGACATACTCCATAATTGTATTTTTTTTAAATGTGTTTATTAAAGTGCTAAGAAGAACAGGGGCAAGTGCAATGGTATGGGGTGATGATGGAGGAAAGCCCAGGGTATTGTTCCAGTCTATTTGTAGCACAGGTGTAGTGTCCAAGAGGACATAGGAAGGGGAGCAATGGCAGTTTAAGGTGGATAGGGTGATAGAGTGGGACACAAGGGTGACAATCAGGAGAGTCTCATTTCCTGGCGGGGGTCTTGGCAATAGTCTCTGGCTTCTGCCTGGAATGCAGGCAATGTTTGCATGGTGGTTCTCCTTCTGCAGGGGCGAGGGGTGCTGGTGGCCTGTTGGTCCTGTGATGCAGGGCCTCCTGTCCACTAGCAGCAATGGAGGTGGAGTGCAGTTCAGATGTCTGGCTAGTGGCAGGGGCCCGTTGTGAGACTACCTCCCTCATAATGTTGGCCATATCTGCCAGCACCCCTGCTATGGAGACCAGGTGGTGTTGATGGCCTGCAAGTCCTCCCTGATCCCCTGGTACTGTCCCTCCTGCAGCCGCCTGTTCTCCTGCACGTTGTCTAAGATCTGGCCCAGCATATCCTGGGAATGTTGGTATGCTTCCAGGATCTCAGAGAGTGACTCCTGGAGAGTCAGTTCCCTGGGCCTATCCTCCCCCTGGCCCATAGCACTCCTCCCAGTTTCCCTATTGTCCTGTGACTCTGTCCCCTGAACCTTGTGCCCACTGCCACTGACCCCAGATCCCTGATTGTCTTGGGTATGAGGTGTGCCCTGGGGTCCCTGTAGTGGTGGGCACACTGCTGATTGATGTGTCCTGGGGACAGAGGTATGGGTACGCTGGGTGGGTGTTGTGTGGTATTTCCAGATGGGGGAGGCTCTGTGGTGGTGTATGACTGGGCCTAGGTAACCGGCTGTCTAGAGGTCCCTGATGGGCCAGGTTGGTCATCCAGATCCATGTGACCAGAGTTGCTGTCATCACTGTGGGCCTCTTCTGTGAGGGGACTGGATAGTGCTGGCACCTCTTCGTTTCTGACATTGGCTGGGGTACCTGTGGGGATATAAATGCAGTGTTATTGTTTCTGTGTGTGACATATTGTGCATCAGTGGCTTGCCCTCTTTGTTTGTGTTTGTGCTGGCATCTTTCACTTGTATATGTTGGGATGATTAGTTCTCTCTAGCATGCATGCTTTAGTGATGGGTGTCCATGCAGGTCTGTGAATGGTGTCCAAGCATTGGTATGGTATGCAGGGCTAGGCATTGGAATGAGTGGGATGTGATGGTAGGGCATGTGTGAGGTGGTTTAGTGATGGGAGTGAGGGTGAGGTTTGGGTATGTGATGGCATGGAGGTAGGGAGGTGATAGTAGCATGGAGGAGTCCAGTCCTCCTGCTACTCCGGCCAGGCCCTCAGGATGCATGATTGCCAAGACTTGCTCCTCCCATGTTGTTAGTTGTGGGGAAGGGGGTGGGGGTCCACTGCCAGTCCTCTGTACAGTCAGTTGGTATCTTGCTGCAATGGAACATACCTTCCCCCGTAGGTCGTTGCACCTCTTCCTGATGTCGACCCTTGTTCTGGGGTGCTGTCCCGTGGCGTTGACCCTGTCCAAGATCCTATGCCATAGCTCCATCTTCCTAGCAATGGATATCTGCTGCATCTGTGATCCAAATAGCTGTGGCTCTACCCTGATGATTTCCTCCACCATGATCCTTAGCTCCTCCTCTGAGACCCTGGGGAGTCATTGTTGTGCCATGGGTGTAGTGTGAGTGGTGTGGGCGAGGGTGTGTGGGGTGATGTGTTGGGGTGTGTGATGTAAAGTGCGTGGGTGGTGTATAGGTGATGGTGGTATGTGGCTCTGGTTGTGTGGACGCTCTTGCTGTATCTCTCTCTTTTGGCAAATATGGGTATTTGTAAAGCGTTGTGGGTAATGTGGGTGTGTTTTTTATATTGGTGTGGGTGTGTAGGTGTGGTGTGTATATGGGTGTCAGGTGTGTGTAGCTTGAATTGACCAATGTAGTGTTGTTTTGTTAAGTTGTGTGTATTTTGAGCGCAGAGGGATATGTACCGCCAATGGTTTACTGTCATTGAATATCCGTCGCGGTGATTTGTGGGTCATAATGTGATGGGAGTAGTTCTGTTGGCGTAACGGTGTGGGTTTGGATACCGCCAGTTTATCACTGACCTTTGGGCTGGCGGACTTGTGTGTGTGCTGTATAGTGATGGACTGGTATGTGTGTGTCATAATATGTTTGGCGGTCATCCGCTGCCGCCGAGGTATATTGGCGGCAGTCGGCATGGCGGTAAGTGGGATTTACTGCCAATGTCGTAATGAGGGCCTATATGTTGTCACTATACCTTTGTGATGACCCAAGATAAAGCAAGGGTCTGGCCGGCTGATTTTAAACCACCCAGAGAAGTATAAAAAACATGCCTGACATTCATTGGTGTCTATTGGCTAAATAAACCACCCGCCGGGACTAGAAAGTGAAGAATTATAATCACCGGCCTGAACCTTTGCATTTAGTTCATCCATGGTGTCATTTAGGAAAAATTGTCAATCATTGAACTTCGCTGGTGTGGGAATACTGGGTGTGTTAATTTCTTTCATTTTTGCTAACCCCAGACAGAATGTCTGCTCAGTCGTGTCATTTAAAAAGATCATTTGCACAGGAATCAGGCATGCTCTAAATGAAGCTTCCCTACCCTGTATTTGCCAATCTTGTGTTCCCCATACACTTTTTAATTCAACAGTGTTCTTCCAGTATTTGTAACCTTCAACTGTGAGACGGGAAACAAAGGACTCTGAATAAATCAGTTTTGTATTGGTTATAAACATTTTCCTAATTTTTGAAGGAGGAAATTTGAAATAATATGGCGTTGAACTTTTTGTGTCATGCCCAGTAAAATATGTGAACTTGTTTAAATAGTATTTTGGCCTCCCTACTGGTGGTGTAGAACAGTATTCCCTCTGTGTGTAGTTTACTACTAGTCTAAGCCTAGAAGCATGGTACAGGCAGTAATGTCCCTAGTTATTAAAACATAACATTTCCCCATTTTTCATTGTATGTCTATATACATCATCACTTTCAAACACTTAATAGTCCTTCATTTCAGTTAACATAGACTCAACTGTCTGGACATCCCAATCATCAGATACAACACCAGGTGTAATAACATCTGTCATAGAAATCTTGACATATGGAATTTGAATGACCTCACTAGGCCGGTATATATCAAATGGAACATTGTCCCACACAGTACCATCAGGAATTGGCACAGCTGAAACGTTCACAAGGGACAAGTCTCTTCGGACCTTATGTGAGGAATGATATGGAGTAAAGAATTCATCCACAAGCTCGACTGAGGAGTGTTCAGGAAGGTAATGACCATTTATAAGGAGAAAGAAAACAGTCACAAAGCCAATTCATAGGAACAATGCAAAAAATGTCAAACAGAACCATAAATAATTCCACATGCGGTTTAAATAGTTAATTTTAAGCCATAGATTTAGCTTACGTGTCTTTCATTTCAATTACTGGAGTGGATGAGTCTGAAGAAAAATTATCAATGTCAATGAAATAACCAGAAGCAGTCTCTGAAAAAACAGGAGCAGGTGCAGTACTAGTAGATTGATCCACTTCACGTGGAGGCTCATGGTAGACGGTGTCATCAATCTGTGTAGTGTTGGTGTACAAAATAGCCAAATCTTGTACAGGGGCTGTCGTTGATGCGGTAACTGGAACCAGCAAGAGCTCATTTCCAACACCCCCCCCATGGTTGAGGAGGTGTTTGTAACATTGTTGAGCATTTTTATGCATTCTGTAGTATTATTGTCAACCCTACTTTGAAGAGGTATATCCTGTTGGATAGTGAGAGGGAATCAGGAGCTACCCAAGGAAGCTCTGGGTCTACTGTGCAGGATCGGCCACATGGTGAATTTTGACTTCATCAATGGAAAGGAATATGTTAGTTCTGGAACCAGGTAGTGGTGGTTAGATGACAATTCTTGTGCCTTGTACTCACAGGACTAGTCCCGGTGCTCTGTAGGGTAGACCAAATTCCTTCTTGACAGCGATTTTCTCACGAACCAGATCCCCAACTTTAGGAATCCAGCTAGTGGAAGTTGTTGGTAAATCCCTTATTCCTAAGGTGGCAGCACTGGCGAATGATTTATCATCACAAAATTGCTGAAGCTCCTGTAAGACAGTGAGACGTTCATTTATGTCAAAAGGTGTGTCTGCTGCCACCAAACCAGGGCCATCAGGATCTGAGACAAACATAGGTATCCCTAAGGAGTGTGTCCCCGAAGGACCGTCTTGGCAGGTTGTTCAGTGCTCTCTGGACCCCAAATAGGTGATGAAGCCAACTGCGGCCAGAACCTAATACACTATCTGTTAAGGACTGCTTCAGATCACGGTTCCCCTTCTCCACGAACAAATTTCCCTTGGGATGGTATGGTGCGTAGTAATGGAGATCAACACCCATCGTCCCCATGGTGTCCCTGAAAGCCTTTGAGGCAAATGCAGGGCCCTGGTCTAAATGGAATGCTGCAACCACATATGTACCCATAAAGATCAGCAAGTCTTTTATAACAGTTCTAGCGTCAGCTGACCACTGAGACCATACCCACTGGAATCTAGAACAAAAATCAACAGCTACTAAGATGTATTTATATGCACCATCAGGTTGGAGTCGACCGCAGTGGTCCAGGTACACACATTGTAGTGGCCTGCTGGACACTGAGAGGGATGTCTGAGGTGGGCATTTGATATTAGAACCCTTCATTTGCTGGCAAATGTCACAACAAAGGACATATCTTTTTTCTGTTTTTATAGACCTGGCCACAAGAAGCATTTCAGTAAAAGTGTTACTGTGGCTAAAAGACCAGCATGTGCAGAAGTGACACCCTCATGTGCTGCTTTTATTAGACCAAGTCTCTGGTCTTTGTTGGGGATCTCTCGATCCCCAACCCCAGGGGTTATTGTATAAGCAACATTCTGGGCACTGATAGGGCAAGAATATTTTGCTGGGTATGCTTTTGGGAGAGATTTGCCTTCAGCCGAAACCTTCACGGTAGTCAATATTTCATTATACAATCTTGTCTGAGAATGAGTCACTGCAGCCACAGAAGCCATAGCTACTGCAGATTTGGCCGCTTCATCAGCCAAAGTGTTACTGATAACGTGTACTCCTACACGTGGGTGGCCCAATGTATGTACTACATGGTCACAAGGTAGCTTATCCTTAATATCAGCTACCCTCCTCCACAAAGGTTTGGGTTTTATGGGGTTCCCTTTGGAATCTCTAAACCCATTCAGCTTCCATTGGTTAAGGTAATCAATGTAAGACTGGACGCAGTAGTATGAGTCACAGACTATGAAAGTCAGCAATCCTGACTCTGTGTGTTTTAGTGCCGGAGGAAGGGCTTCAAGTTTAGCCAGCTGAGCTGTGCAGTCCCATGGGGTTTGCGTGTAGGTATTATGAGGGTGGAAAGTTCCATCCTTCACCACCCCTCTCACAGATGTGCAAGCGGCTGAATAATGATGTTTGGTACCTACAGCTGGTTGTGCTGAACCATCAGTATAAATGACAGTATGGTGTCTGTCAAGTATTAATATATCTAGAGGAGCGTGGTATTCCTGTTCAAATTGGAAATATTCTTGTGTTGTAGTTTTGGATCAAAGATGTAGTCAACATAATTGGCGGTCAGGGTGGTAGCCAACGGAATCCAATGTGGATGTAGTACTTTAGCATTAGGAACGCTTGCTTTAGTGCCAGCTCCTAAGGCTGGCACTGGGGTAACGACAATAATGAGTTTCCCTTGGGCTAGTGGCCTCTCCTTAATGACAGCCATTTGAACTCCAGTCAGAATTGTATCTGTAGGTGCAAAACATTGTTCTACATTGGAGTATAAATGGGATTTATATGCTATGAGCACTATGTCACCCTCGTTGAAGGTGACATAAGTAAACCCAATGGCACCAGCAATTATTCTGATGACCAAATTTGTTTTGTTGTCACATGTGTCTAAGTGTTTGGCTTCTAGCATGTTCTGTTGCAATTCCCTAAGGATGCATGTATGTTCAACTGTCCAGTGTTTGCTAGAAAAATCTGGGGGTATTAAGTCATAAAGTGGCTTGATACGTCGTGCATAGTCAGGAATGTATGTTCTGCCAAAATTAAAGAAGCCAAGTAGCGACTGTAGCTTCCTGAGTGTATTAAGTGGGTGCAGTTGTGCACATTTTTCTAGGAAGTGCGGGCCAGACTCTTCACCTTGTTTGATAGTTCATATCCCAGGAACAATACACTGAGAAAGGCTATCTTACATTTTTAAAGTTACATTTGTAACCGAGGTAATCCTAAAATTTAATCCTAAAATGATCCGATCGACCCTGACAAGATGAATGGTGAGATAGATGTCTGTGAAAAAGATGTCATCCCCATAGGATAAAGCCTGAGGACCAAGATAATATAATATCGACGTTGCCCGGGCTGAGAACAATCCTGGGCTGTTCTTATAGCCTTGGGGCAAACGGCAAAAGCGTTTTGTGAGCCAAACGAGAATGCACTCAGGTCCTGATTTTCTTGTGCTAAGTTTTGGCTGGAAAAACCCATTGGAAATATCCAACGTTGTTTTGTACTTTTTGCGCACTATGGGCCAGATGTATGAAAGCGTTTTGCATTCGCAAACGGTGCGAATGCCCGTTTGCGAATGCAAATTGCCATTTCAGAATGTATGAAATACAATCTGAACGCAATTTTAAGGAATCGCTAAAATAGCGATTCCTTAAAATTGCGACCCTGTTTAGAGAGTCGCAAATTGTGACTTTAGAAATCGCAAATAAGGATTCCCTATTTGCGATTCCTTAGCACATGTATGAAGCAATTCCTAAATGCGATTTTGGCAGTCCTAAATGGTATTTTGGCATTTAGGAATCGCTAATTACCACCAAGTTGAACTTGCATTTTTAAATTGTACATGTAAAGCACACATGCCCTTTTGGCATGTGTGCACCTTACATGTCCCCCAAATTTTTTTTGGGGTGCAGCAGAGGGGTCCCTAGGCCCCCAGCAGCCTAGGGATTTGCATTTCCAAAATTCCGATTTCTGGTTCAGAAATCGCAATTTTGGAAATGCAAAAAATTCACAGATATGGGCCAACAGGCCCATAGGTGCGAATGGGGCTGGTATTGCAATTTGCGAATCGGTAATAGCATTTGTGATTTTCAAGAAATCGCTATTACCGATTCGCAAATGTGATACATGGCACTTTGCGAGTCGGAAATAACAATTTCTTAAAAATTGCTATTTCCGAATCGCAAATGGCCTTGATGATACATCTGGCCCTATATTGTTAATAAGTGCTGTGCTATGTGAATTTTGTATAGCATATGTACGTGTTTGACTGTTTAAGTGTCTGTAATCTAAAACTATTCTGTATGAATGGTCAGGTTTTGCAACCAGGAATAATGGGTTATTCATTGCAAAAGCACAGGGCTCTATTACTCCCTGGTACTCAAGCTGAGTGAGAATCACCCTCATTGAAGCTTTAGCTTCGTGTTTAACAGGATATTGTGGCTGAGGTTGTGGTGTGGACCTGATAGGTATTACATGACAGGGCGAGTCCTTGTCTCAACCTGCATGATTGCGGTATAGTGCAGGAGCCTGCATTAAAGCCCATTCAACAGCGAAGGCTTGGTTTACCGCCTCTGGAACAAGATCAAAGAAAGAAGGCAAAATGACATATTTCCCCTGTGGGAGCTTACGAACGCTCTCAGGTGGCCAGTCTTTCTCGGCCAAGAGGATATCACAATTAAGTTCATCCCAGAATATTACTTTAGCAGTGCGCTCTATATCTTCCTCAATTAGAATTTTTAAATCATAAACCCTAGCGGGTGGGAGAACGCGCCCATCCGCAGTCTCAACCACAAGGAAATTGCTAGTTGCTGTTGCATCCAGATTACCTTTCAGACTCTGGCGACATATCGTGACCTCTGCTGTGCTGTCTAACAGTGTTTCTGCCCACATCATGTTCTTCAGCAATGCTCTCAAATGTACTGGCATTCTTAATTGTCAGTGCTGCCACCTTTTTCTTTTTAAACTGTGGCTTCTGTTGTGGGGACTTATCTTTTTTTTTGTCCGAAGACTGTGGTGAGTATTTCTTTTGTTTCATGTATTCAGGACGTTGATGAGGACGGCCCTCTCTCTCGCTATGTCTATCCGGTGCGTCCTGAAAGGAACAAGAGGGACGTGAATCAGTATATCTATCAGGAGTTTTTATATTTTCTCTATTTCTGAGAGTGTATCTCCTTTCGGGGTTCTCCGGATGTGGAGAATCCACTTTCTTATTTCTTCTTTCTTTAACTTGTTTCTGCTTATCCTAGCGCTGGAATTTTCCTGTGCTTGTTTAGTACCTTCCTTTGGGGTGGTACATTGTATTTCAAGCTTCTTTGGTTTGGCTCCCAAACTATCCTGTCCTATACTCGTATAGGTATCGGAAATAACTTTTGGTAGTTCTCTCTCCTGATCCAAATGTGGAATCTCTCAGAGGCGCTGGTGTATAGCTAGTGCTACCGCTTCCCCTTTAATGTTACTGAGTATTATTGAGGATACTGGGTCGAAGGTACGCATTAATTTCATCCCCAAATCTTGGGCTGGTGCAGCACCGTGCTCATTCTGTATTTGTTTTAACACTTCCGGTAAACTGGCAAGTGTCGGGGTACCATGTGTGGTAGTATATATTGTAGCAAAGACTGTACGCCAATTGGCGCAGTCATCCACTGAGGGAACTATCCCGAAGGGCAAGCATATGGTGAGAATTTTATGTTTCTCCCGTGGCTCCCGTATGGGGACACACAGCTTCCAGCTGATTTGTTTTCTGGGCTATCCAGAACAGTGTTTTCTCTTGTTCTGTGGATACTTTACCTAGAAGATTATGTACTGTTTGGGGATTAATCCCAGTAGCCAATTGGTATCCAGCAGGTGCTGGCATTGCTGGGCGCGCTGGTATTGTGTTCAATGTCTGCATTACGAACTGAACTAGTCATCTGTAAAGTGTTATCAGTTCAAAATATAAGTCTTGCAAGTCTGCCGCCTGCATGTTTTGTATACCTGGGTGAGGTGTATATGTGGTAAACATAGGCCACGCTGGTCCATAATTTCCTAAAGGACATAACCTCACTCGTTGTATTACATGTGGTAGGGCACCTTCAAACCTGTTCTGATGCTCTTGATAAGTAAGCGGTATTTCCAGATACTTGTATGCTTGGGACCGTTGGGGAACGTTTGCAATGTTATATGCATGAAATGTGTCTGATCTGTCATTTTTTGCAGGAAATGTGACCCAAGAATAAAATGTTTCTATTTGGTTAGCTTCACTAGCTTCTACTATGAATGTAAAATCCCCAACCTCTTCTGTTAAGCAATACGCTACTAAATGTAACATTAAAGCCTGTTTACAGCGTTAGCCATAATGTATAACTGAGTAAAGAGATGGAACACCAAGTGGGGAGCAAAGTCCTTTTAATGAGTTTGAGCTCGAACAACCTACAGCCTAATTAGGTGGTTCCTGTTCAGCTGAGGAGGATCTTCCACAAGACCACGGAGGTCTCCGTTTAATGGTACTTAGGGTACCTGTAGCATGTGAGACTGTGATAATCGGGGTATCCGTAAATTAGTGCCTAAACACCATTGTTGGTGGCGCCATGTCGTAGTTGAACTCTTGCTCTAGGCAAGACTGCTGGTTTAAGCACATATTTTCTTAGGTGACTATGCCAATCCTACAACAGAACACAACTGTCATCCCAACCCTTCCTGCTCACAAGCAGTACCTCACCAAAACTCAAAACAGTCAAAGGTGATTTGTGCAGCCTTTACACATGGACTCAAAAGTGTGACATCTCAGGGAGAGTTGTGGTTAAACGGAGATTACCCCTTTCACACATAAACAACATGTCTCAATCACACACAGGCATGGAAGAAGATGCAGTAAAATTCCAATAGATTTTATTGTAGAAAAACTACAATCTGCGATAAATTGCATGGGCCACAATGATTAAAATAACGAAGAGTGCAAGAAACAGAATGGTAAAGAGTCAATTGTACAAAGACCCCCACCATCTTGCAATATCCTGAAATAACATGAAGAGTGTGATATGTCCTAATACCCCAGCATGTAGGCCTAACCTCTAACCTAGAAGAGAGCTGGGTATGTTAAACCTCAATCTGCCAATGCCATGTCTATGAGAAGAGCCCCCAACCCTCGTTACCTTGGAAATAAGGTCTCTAGCTCAGACTCCACCGGGACACAAAGAATGGGTCAGTGTCAAGGCGAAGTGCAGCATCGATAGCAGCGATGGCATTTGGTCGAAATTCCTCTGACTATCTGATAAAGTGAGGAGTATTTACACTGATCTACTTGGACCCCTGATGTAGGTTCATTCCCAAACAGTAGATAACAAGGCGAGCTTGGGACGGTAATTTATATAATCAATTCCCTCGAAAGCATGAAGAGAGAAAGTACCTAAAGTAAACACCTACAGTTTGATGGTATTTGTCCCCTCTTCTTGACGTCTTAGCGCGGTGACACTGATAATGCAAATCAAAACATGGGCCTAAGTCAAAACAAGTCAGCCATCTTAAAAGAATTAATAAACTAAATATGCAAAAACACTGCAAGCCAAGTAGGGTAGAAGTCACTGGGTGACGGGGACACGAGTCTGCAAGCCATAGGCTAAGCTAACTACTGTAACCCATAAAAACAAACTAGGATTCACTTCAAGCTCAAGGTGACTGTGACACCAGATCAAATTCTCAAAATCTGGGAATAACACATCTTTTCAGTGGGAAGGAGCGGGCTCAACAGAAACCCTAGGAGGAATGAGGATGCACGCAAACAGGGCAAAATGAAATGGAAATGACTATGTAGAGACTACTTTATGTTCCGGAGCAGGTGAACAGGACAGATACACAGATACTGAACATCTGCAGAGCCGGGATCATTGAAATGATCCCCAAGGATAGCTAAGGCACACTTCTCTAGCACCCAGGTCACCTGGACTGGTGATGATTCACTATATGCAAAGGTGAGGCTCGGTGGGACCCAGATTATGACAAGATGGATTGCATAAACAAAGATGATGAAAGCAGTAGTTTATACAAGGTGAGTGTACTCACCAGGAAGAGTCACAAATTGCTCACTTTTAGAAGACAGGTGGAATCCTGGGAAGCTCTGCTTCATAGACTGTTGAGGTTTAGAGAGCTCTTCTTGACACTCTGGAACATATTCTTTGGGCACCTTGGGCTCCCTGGGCACCTCCACCAGACAAGGACAGAAGCAGCAGCAAACGAAAGAGACCAGGGATGGACAAAAGCACTGAAAGGAAAGTCAATAGAGTTATGCATGATAGAAGTCTTAGTCTCAGCATACAGGAAACAAGCAGGATGGCATTAGGGAAGAGTCCACGCAGGTCTCCTAAAGGTGAAAAGATTGCAGGTGCTGGATAGGGCTCCATGTTATATGTAGAGTCTTTGGCATTTAAGCAACAGCTGCCTGCTTATCAGTTAACACACATTTTATAGATTGAGCCATGATTTGGCCCAGATGAGAAGGTGTAAAGGATACTAGGCAGAGACAGGAGTCTGCTGCTCCCAAATAGAGACAGAATATCCCAGGTGGACTACTTTAGCGATAAACATTATGGCAGTCATTCTGACCGCGGCGGTCGGCGGTCGCCGCCCGCCAAGCGGTTCCCGCCAAAAGACCGCACCGCGGTCAAAAGACCGCGGCGGTCATTCCGGCTTTCCCGCTGGGCCGGCGGGCAACCGCCAGAAGACCGCCGGCCGGCCCAGCGGGACAGCCCCTTCAACAATGAAGCCGGCTCGGAATGGAGCCGGCGGAGTTGAAGGGGTGCGACGGATGCAGTGGCACCCGTCGCGATTTTCACGGTCTGCTAAGCAGACAGTGAAAATCTTTGTGGGGCCCTGTTAGGGGGCCCCTGCACTGCCCATGCCAGTGGCCCCACGGCACCCGTTCCCGCCATCCTGGGTCTGGCGGTGGACACCGCCAGAAACAGGCTGGCGGGAAGGGGGTCGGAATCCCCATGGCGGTGCTGCAAGCAGCTCCGCCATGGCGGGTTCCCTGGGCCAGCGGGAAACCGGCGGGAAACCGGCGGGAAACCGCCGGCTCCCGTTTTCCGACCGCGGCTTTACCGCCGCGGTCAGAATGGCCCAGGAAGCACCGCCAGCCTGTTGGCGGTGCTTCCGCCGCGCTCCGCCATGGCGGTCATGGACCGCCAAGGTCAGAATGACCCCCTATGTATCTTAGCAAGACAGTCCTGAGAGAGAGGGCATGAGATGAATAAGGTCAGCCTATCATTTTCTGTGGGCAGCATCTAGCCTCTGCTTAACACTCTACATATTAAACAAAAGATGTTTCTAAACAGCTATTGTTAGGTGTACAGTAGGAGAATAAGATCACTTTTCACACCTGTTCATTACCAGCAGCATGTTCACTCACATGCTAATATAATTTGAAAAAATAATCAGTGAAAGCTCCTTACCAGAAGTCTCTGGACAGAATTTAAATGGAGAGCAGTTGGCATTACCCCTGTGTGCAGTTACCACAACCCAAAATTATTAATTTTATGCAGCTGTCAAGACCTTGTGTAAAGGGTTGTAGGAGCTGCTGCTAAAGACGTATATGTATCGGAGACCAATACAGGCACACTACTTTCTCTTGAGGCATCGAATGACCCTGAAGAGCAAAAGGATTTAATTATGGGCTAAACGTTAGAGGAGAAAATAAAAATAAATGTTGGTATGACATATCTGGTACAAAAAGCTGGGAATTTCATCTTCACAGAGAGGCATGGATCACTGCTCTCCCGAGATAGGAATGACAGTTTTCTTGGGGTAAGAAAGGCTGTTACTGGAGCATGTGCATTGGCCAATTGTAATGGAAAAGGGTTGTGAATACAGCCCTACTCACCACCACCATTTTCACCTTATAGTGCTCCTGCTGAACTCACAAAAAGGTTTTTCTAGACCATTCCTCAAAAGAACAGGGCAAATCCTTAGCCTAAACCTCTACTCTCTCATTAATACTTGATACGACATCTTGCCTAGTAGCCCTGATGGGTATGTTGGCGCTTTATACATCTGATAATGACAATGATGGCCATTTCTGCCATTTAAAGGAATACACTTTGACTCGCCCCTTTAAAGTGCACCTTTTAGCTTGAGTTTTGCTGTGAAGAAGAACAAATCCCTTCCATTTCGATTTCTATGAAAATGCAAATAATGTTTAACTTAATCCAAGTTCATTGTTGCTAGTTTACCCTGACCTTTTCTATGCTCCAGCTAAGAACTGATGTGGATAAACAAGGGTAGAAATATAAAATCATGTTTCTGTATTTCCAATTAATTACTCATTCTGCTGGACATAAACGTCTGGAGTGGCTCCAATACAGGTGCACACTTTCTTCTATCCCACCTGCTCAGGAACTACATTAGTACCTATAAAAGGTACCAATGAGGAACCTAGTAATATTCCCATTAGGGAATAAAGCTTCCAAGGAAGCTAAGACAATGTAGGAGTCAGTAAAAATTAAAAAACACCACCCAATTTATACCATTATCCAATATTATAATTATCCAATTTTAATGACCTAGAACCTGTGATTTACACATGAAATTGAAATAGGGCTGTGTGTGCATTTGGGTTACAAATAGAATATGAATAACACACAAAAAACATTACGAGTGGGTATTAAAACATAAATCCCAAAAGATGACATTTATGGAAATGTATTAGTGTATCTTAAGGCAGCTGGAGAATATAGTCATAAACTAGATCAATCATCAATGTGTGAACAACACATTCCTGTTGTAAAATTTATAAAAAATGTGACTTTTCAGGGTTAAATGGACAAGTGTGCAATCAAGAGACATGTGATGTCAGCTCTGACTTGCGAGTTTCGTGCTGTAAAAAATGATTGGCCAGCTGCAAAGGTGGTCGCCAATAAGGTAGTGAGCATGGGTGACCAGAGGTGTTGAAAACCTTGGTCACACTTCTATCTTTGTATCCGCAAGGCTATATATCTCCTTTCCAAGTCAAGACAATACTAGCATCCCGTAGCATCAACTGTGCATCCTTTTCAGGTAACCTTGTCATTTTCTCCCTGACCTCCAGAGTAGTAAACTTTGGAAGATGCAGCTTTCAATACATTTTTTTAGATTTATTATGTCATGGTTGAACAAATGAATTGAATGGATGAATGAATGAATGATTTGAGCATTTATAGAGTGCAACTGCCACTCCCAAAGGAGCATCCTGGTGCAGTAGTAGAAAAGACATACCACCTCAGTCAATGCATGAAAGTCACACCTAGGAGCATCATTAGCTTAGAGAATAAGGGAATCGCAAAGGGTAACTACTTTCTAAAAATAGTTTCTGAATCAATGAACCGTAAATGAACCGTAAATGGGTAGGGAGATGGTTCCAGGCCTTAGTACCTAAAACAGTAAAGGATTTGCCCGCTTTGGTTCTTAATCTAAAAGAAACATGCTTGAGGAAATTCGTCTGGGATGACCTCAGGGTTCTACTCGTGGGTAAACCTTGATGATGAGAATTTCAGTCCAGTTGCTTTAAAGGTTCTGAAGGTCATTAAAATAATTTTAAAAAGGACACTCTAATGCACTAGTAGCCAATGCAGTGTTTTTAATGGAGATGATATTCTTGGTAATTTGAGGATTACTCTGGCATCTGCACGCTGGATGACTTAGAGTTTCTTCAACCTAGCATACAGACTGTACAGTAATCCAGCCTGGAGGTTGTAAGCAAACAGGCCACCGTCTTTCTGTCCGTCAGAGGTAAAAGGTAAAAAAGTTCCTCAGATATCTTATTAAATTGAAGCATGTGCCTGCAACAGCAAAAGCCTGTGTCAGTAAAGACAGTTGGTAGTCACATTTTACTTCCAAATTTCTAACCAGCTTCACAGTGGCTGAAGGAGAAAGGCTAAATCTGGCCACCATTTGGATGGGCCAATAAGATTAGATTTACTTAAATGCATAATCTCAGTTTGTTCAGTGTTGCATTTCAGATAGTTGTCCTGCATCCACTGAATAGCTGCAGTTAAAACATTTTTAAAGTTCAACCGATCCAAATGATTCCTTCTCCAGCAATAGTCCTAGCTGGGCATCATTTGCATACGAAATGGTGTCTGTTCTGAAAGACAAATGAGAGAAATTAGAGGGGCCATAAAAATAGTATATAAAATAGGGCTCAGTAATGAGCCTTGTGGAACTTCAGAAGTTACTGTTATTTCTGCAGAAGAATAGGGGCCTATCTTTTGTCTGCGACCTGTAAGAAATATTTTTTTCCACAAGAGAGCCAATCCAGCAACCCCACACTTTTTAATATGATGAAGCAAGATGTCATGAGAGATGATATTGAAAGCAGCGGATAAGTGTAACAAAATCAACACTGTATTCATACCAGCATCCAAAGCCAATATAAGAGTGTCCGCAACTTCCAGTAATGCAGAATTGGAGGAATGCTTGGTCCCGAAACCTGACTGCCGTGGATAAAGCAAATTAGCATTTTCCAGGAATGCGATTAATTGGAAATTAATCAATATTTCAATTATTTTACTCTTTACATGCAGTAATGAGATTGGGCACAGGTTGGACAGTATAGTTGGGTCTGTGAGTGGATTCTTTTTCAAAGGTATGACTACTGCCAACTTCCAATCTGCCAGCACTTTTGCTGTAACTGAGGAGGTGTTCATAATCATATTTATAAGGGGGTTCGCCATCTCCACAACCTAACTGATGACCCAGGGAGGACAGGGGTCATTTGGTGATATTGATTTAGAGGACAGAATAGCCTAGCAAGATTGGGCTACTGAAATATCTTTGAAGGCTAGTAAAGTTCTGTTTCCTACTTTTGAGCACCCATCATTCATTAAATAATTCAATAAAATGTGGGAGCAGTAAAGTTGTGTTGAATATACCATATATTTTTCTAAAAAATATATATTTGATTGCTTAATACTTGGGAGGGTGGGATCTCACTTTCCAATGCCTGGGTTTTAAGAAAGAACTAGAATTCTTGAAAAAACGTTTTTGATCACATTGAGCTTCCTCAGTTTGGGTCTAAAAGTATACCTTTTTGGCAATCTTAATCTGTTTATGGTACACTTTCAGTGCCATTTGAATTGCCAAAGGTTGTCAGGGTTATAGGCCTGACACCATTTCCTTTCCAATTGTTTGCAAAGCAGATGTTGATAAACTAAAGTCAGATTAAACCAGGGGGCTGAGGGTGAAGATTTATGCTTTCTCTTTTGGAGAATTGTTGGCACTAGAAAGTTGATTGTTTGGGAGATCCACTTATTGAAAGACTCAACATCATTAGCAATTTGTCCTTGCCAGCTGGGGGTAGAATTAGATTAGTTTAAAGGGAGTCTGGGATCCATTGACAGCTTACCCACATACAAGTGGTAAGGAAGCTCGAGGCTGAGGTTTATGGAGAAGAATTATCTTGCTCCAATATGATTTTACAAGGAATTAATGTATGGTCAGACCAAGTTTGCAGAAAGGGGGCCTCCACTGAGAGGGGTCAAGGCTTCACCCAAGGAAACCGAAAAAGTGGATCTTGAGCCAGGCGGACAGTCGATTAGGCCACCTGCAAAAGACTCGGAGGAGCAAAACTTAAAACAAAACCCTAGATTTTCAGCCCCCTCCACAGACCAAAGGTCAAACGTTTTGCATTGAAAAGCCTCTCTGAAATTAATGGCCAAACCGCCTCCCCATAATCCAGGTCTGTCTTGCTTTACACTAGTGTATCCTGTAGGGAGAGTGGGATACTGTCAGGGTTGCACCAATCTTTCAATCAGGATTCAGTGACAGTAAGATTGTGACCTTCCTGGGCATGTTTATTGAGGGAGTGACATTGATGATGCCACTCCAAACTGGCCTTTCTTTATGAGCAGGCGTCACCATCAGAGGTGCTGAGTATGGTGCCACAAAGAAAGCTTTACATGTAATGCAAGGGAAAGGGCCTTTGATATTCAATAATGGAATAGTGATATCACAATGTAAAGGTAGATTTAATACAAGCTTTTAAGAATTCTGCTGACATAGGAGTACCTTGTGTGAAAAGGGCAAAGTGGATGGGGCTGGTCGTGATCCGGTCCTGGACAGGTGCAGAGTGGCTAGCTTTTGGTCTGCCTTCGGCATGCCAGTGGTGCCCCGCTCCACACATCTGCTGCATGTCCGCTCCATTAGCCCCTTAAGTAGGATTGCCTATGAAAGACTAGGGCTCCCAACACCAAAATGGCAGCTGTAGAGGTGATTCCCAGAAACAAGGAAGTGAAGAAAAGTGCAGTGCACAGATACAAAACCGTACAACTGAAAACAATTAAAAATAGACCTTCCAAATGCCCCTTATGTTTAATTTTCAATGAATTTTACATTTATCACAACTAACAAAAGAAAGAGATATGGTAGAATAACACGCAAGCAGGAACCTAGAGTAAATGCAAGGCTATCCACTGCGTGGTCCGTTCCATTAGCTCATTTAAATAGGATTCCCCACAAAAGACTGGATCGTCCAAAACCAAAATGGTGGCTCTAAAGGTGCTTCCCAGAAGCCAGGAAGTAAAGCACAGTGCAGTGTGCCGATAAATAGATTTTTTTTTTTAGACAACTGAAAACAATTAAAAACAGTTCTACAAAATGCCCTCAGACATTCATTTTTCAAAGAATATTATATTAATCACAATTTACAAAAGAAAGCGATACGGTGGAAGTTTATGCAAACAGGGACCTCCATAGAATAACTGCGAGGATATCAGCTGTGTTAGCACATCTTACCTTATTTTGCTATCATCATTAATTTATCAGTGACGTGTTAGAGGTTCGATGGACCTTTTGACTGCGCTTAGAGTAGTTCTCACCATCTGACCCAATTCGAGTACCAATCAATAACAATATCAAGCGATAGAAACAATTATCTTTGGAGTCAGAAATTTCTACTCACCATAACCCCTTGGGCCATGAATAACCACACTTTTGTGTAAAAGTTAAAAAAAGGTTAAAAAAATTATTTCCCTATGTTACCAATGCTAATATCACATAACTTAGTTTCAAAATCAAATGATAAACATACAGAAATAATACCGGTTGATCTAATCTTCTAAAGAATCTCAATTTAATCATAGCATGTAGGGTTATGCACTCTAGAATCACAGTAAAAAATCAATAGCAAGAATATTTAAGCTATAGAAATACCATACATTTAGCTTCAGCAAAGATATGACATCAACTGTTGCTAATAATTAACAAACATCTTCTGTGAGTCTCCTAGCTAACCTTCTAATTAGAATAGCATGTTTGGGCTTCATGCAAAACACTTTATTCAACACAAATTTGGAAAAACATCTAGGTATGGCTCTATCAAAATTGGAGGTTGGTACCTAGGGACAAAAGGCAAATTACATCAAGAACAGTAACATTCTATTAATATCCCTCCTCAGTATGGATCAGCAAGATGCAATAGTCTTCGTCAATTGGACATCTGTTCGGTCAATACCAGCATCGGGACTTGGCAATAAATTTCAAGATAGAAATGTCTCACAGACGGGAATAATTGGAATGGCACTTCTCAACAAAGGACTAAGAAAAGAATGAGCTCTCCTATCTCTGGGCAATCTGGCAAAGTTAAAATCATCCAGAACATTTTCCACGTTGCCATTGGTCAAAGAATTGTGCATCTACATTTAGCCCAATGAAAGTAGAACCTCAATTCTAAGATATAACTAAACTGTATTTCACATGTCGATGATTGGCTCCCCTTCTCCTGTTCTCATCATCAGGCTTGTCAGGTAACATATTTGTATCTCGCAGTACTCCTGCAGTGCATCCGTTGTTAGTTCCTGGGAACACTGCTTTCACACATTAAACTCTACATTGTAATGATAGCTAATACAGTGTATTCTAGCAAGCAGTTCTCATGAGGAAGAAAATCATTTACTAGCATTTGGTCAACATGGTGGACAAATACAAATATTTATTGCTCTATGCAGCCATTTTGTGTGACTTATTTAAGCAGTGCAACTTAATATGAGGCTGTGAAACTAGGCCTAAGACCTTGCTAATTTAAGGCCTACTATTTATTAAGCAAACACATAGGCCCATATTTATACTTTTTGACGCAAAACTGCGCTAACGCAGTTTTGCGTCCAAAAAATTAGCGCCGGCTAACGCCATTCTGAAGCGCCATGCGGGCGCTGTATTTAAGCAATGACGTTAGCCGGCGTTAGCCGGCGTTAGCCGCCGGCGCTGCCTGGTGTGCGTTGAAAAAAATGACGTACACCAGGCAGCACCGGCGTAGGGGGATATGGAGCTTGGGTGCCAAAAAATGGGGCAAGTCAGGCTGAGGCAAATGTTTCGCCTCAACCCGATTTGCGCAATTTTTTTCCACTCCCAACCCCCATAGAAATGACTCCTGTCTTAGCAAAGACAGGAGTCATGCCCTCTTGCCCAATGGCCATGCCCAGGGGACTTCTGTCCCCTGGGCATGGTCATTGGGCATAGTGGCATGTAGGGGGGCACGAATCAGGCCCCCCTATGCCACCATTTTTTTTAAAAAAAAACACTTACCAGAACTTACCTTATTGTCCCTGGGATGGGTCCCTCCAGCCTTGGGGGTCCTCCTGGGGTGGGAAAGGGTGACAGGGGGTGTCCCTGGGGGCATGGGAGGGCACCTCTGGGCACCTTCCGAGGTCACAGGTCCCTTAACGCCTGCCTTTTCCAGGCGCTAAAAAACGGCGCAAAAGCGGCCGTACGTCATTTTTTTTGACCCGCCAATCTCCCGGGTGTGAATTTTGCCCGGGAGTGTAAATACGGCGCACATGCCGCGGAGTCAATTTTTTAGACGGGAACGCCTACCTTGCATATAATTAACGCAAAGTAGGTGTCCACGCTAAAAAAGGACGCAAACTCCATGGACTTTGGCGCTAGACGCGTCTAACGCCAAAGTATAAATATGGAGTTACTTTTGCGTCGGAATTGCGTCAAAAAAACGACGCAATTCCGGCACAAACGGAGTATAAATATGCCCCATAATGCATAACCATTAATATAACATACTACTACATCAATCTACACATGGGCACATCATTTTATGTTAATAAGCAATAAATAGGGACACTTTGTGATTACTGACGGGCACTCAAGTAGGCACATCTTCAAGGTTGTGTATTACTTTTCTATATTAATTTATTTTCTATGCAGGTTCAACATTCAGAATACGTGAAAATGTAATTGTAAAATTCAGTGTGCACAGCTGCACATTCACAAAATGACCCAATTTAAATAGGAATCCCTACAAAAGACTAGAGCACCCAACACTAAAATGACAGCTCTAGAGGTGCTTTCCTGAAACCAGGAAGTGAAGCAAAGCGTAGTGTGCCAATAAAAAAATGTAAAAACACAACTAAAAACAATTAAAAATATTCTTTCAAAATGCCCCCCAAATTCAATTTCAAAAGAATTTTACATTTATCACAAATTACAAAAAAAAGGAATATAATGGAATTACACATGAGCCAGGACCTTGATAGAGTAACTGCAAGGCTATCCACTGCACATCCGTCCCATTAGTCTTTTTAAATAGGATTCCCTACAAAAAACCAGAGTGCTTAGCACCAAAATGGCGGCTCCAGAACCAGGAAGTGAAGCAAAAAATTTACAACTTAAAACAATTAAAAATAATCCTTCAAAGTGCCCCACATTTAATTCCCAAAGAATTTTACATTCTCCCGATTTTCAAAAGAAAGTGATACCGTGGAAATACACGCAAGCAGGGACCTCGATAGACTAATGCTCCAGTTGATTTGGACACCAGGTCCCAGATTTAATCACCTTGCAAAATGTCCATTTGCAAAGGGATCAAGGGTTCCCTTCACAGCAGCACTAAAGCTACCTGGAGTGGGAAATGCCCTCTTTGTCCCCTTATGTAAATAACCTGGCTATTTAAAGCTGAGCCAATACAATCTGTGTTATCAAGGTGAAAGGTAACCTGGCAGATGTGTAAATCTGTACAATTTGTCTGAAGTGAGAGGTATAATTGACCCAAGTGTGAATGCGCTGCAAACGCTGATCCACACCTCTGCGGTCTGAGATATCAGCCTGGGAGATTTGCACCATGGGTACGGCTGCATAAGTAAATAAAAGACATTTCCTGTTGAAATACATGTTCATGTAGTTTTTAGAAGAAAGAAAATGTGGATAAATATTCAAAAGGGAAATTTAAATATGAAAGACATATCTTTAAAGAAAATATCACATAACAAGGAGATATTTTTCAGATGCAATGTTTTGTAACTACAAAGTATAAGGACTTGAATGTATTTTCTTCCTAGAAGGTTGTGAAGAAAACAAGAGGAATGTGTATCCTGTATGACTCTTTATTGTGGTTATTCGAATCAGACAAAAAGATGAAATTTGACCAAAACAGTAAGCATTCCTAATTGGTCAACAGAAGCCTGCTGCAACTCAAAATTATATTACCTAATTATATTGCCTGATGAGTAGCATGAAATTGGTAACTGCAGCATGATCAGTGATCTACAGTCTGCTAACTTCCCACTAGCAACAGCTCAAGAAGTTCTGTTATTTATTAGCCTTAAATGACTACGCGTGTAGAATCCGAGTAGCATACAGCCTGTTTGCAGCTAAACAAACCTGGCGTTGGAAGGACAGCACGTTTTGTGGATTCTACACGCGTAGTCATTTAAGGCTGATAAATAACTGAACTTCTCAATTTGTGCCTTCCGCATTAAAGATCTTATGGATGCCAAACCATGTTTTAGGTTAAGTTGTCCCATTGTAGTCCTGATGAGGCCCAGAAATGAAGGAGCCGAAACGCGTCGACACCATGCGGAAAACGGCAGGGTTGGGTAAAAAGCATAACTGATTTCTGAGAAGCACATCGTACAGTGCAAGAAACCCCAGGAAGTAATGGATCTGGGTACAGCACTTGTTTATAAAACTTACCACAACCATTGCTAGAAAGTGGATTACGTCTTTAAGCTCTCTTCGTACCACTACCTCCAAAGGAGGGGATTTAATCGGGACAATTCCTAGATGGTATTGTTGATCACATTAGTTGTATTGTTTGATTCTGTGATATATGTGATACAAACATATACATATATTTTTTTGCTTTTATGTGAGTCCTAATTGTTTGATGTAATAAGGGATAGTTTGTTGTTGATGATTCTCTTTGCCCTATGTGATTGTACAAAAATAAATTTGATAAAGAAATAATTTTTCCAAGAAAGTATTCAGCACTTTGCTTGTCAGAAAATTGAAATAATTTATCCCAGCCTTTTGACCAATGTTTTATGTATACACATTTCCTTACCCAGGTCAGGTAGAGATGAAGCACTGCTAGTTAGCCGGAGTAAAAAACCCGGATTAGGCCGACAGGTGTCACCTGTAGTGGGTTAGACTCAGTCCCCCCACACTTCAGGCAATTCTGCCGCTCAAATCTAGGAGTCTCATTGGGATAATGAGAGCCTACATGACAGGCTGTTTGCACTTCTCTCTATACAGTGACACAAAGGGAGCTGGGGTGTAGCCTACATATCCGGATGAGACATCTGCGCTAGGAGGCAGGGGAGGAGTGGACTCTCATTCCTGAAAGGGCTGTGTCTGCCCTCACACAATGCAGTCTCCAACCCCCTGGTGTGTGTATGGGGCCTGGCTTGGGCAAGGCAGGATCTTACAAACAAGAGAGACTTTCCTTTGAAGTTTGCCTACTTCAAAGGCAGAAAGGAGTATAAGTAGTGGACTCAAAGACCCTGAAAATTAGATCACTTCTGGAAGCAAGAGGAACCTCTGCCAAGGAGAAGAGATGAGGAGAAGTGCTACCCTGCCTGTGACTGTGGTTTGTTGGTCTATCCTTCGGTTGCTGCTTCTGCCTGTGAAAGCGGATCCGAGGTACCCTGTCTGGAAATCGATGCATTGTTCTCTTCCGAAGGAGAAAAACGACGCATTGCCGACCTGACCGGAGAAGGAAACGATGCATGGCCTCACTTGCGAGTAAGGAATCAACACGTTGCTGCCTTTTTCCGACACACGCTCTCCCATGAGGCTTTCTTTTTGATACTAACCAGGTACTTTGAGTAACAACAGCATTCTCACTGTTTTCTAAGGATTAAAACTCTTAGGCCCTCATTACAACCTGGCGGTCGGTGTTAAGCGGCGGTAATACCGCCAACAGGCCGGCGGTAAAAAAAATGGGATCACGACCATGGCGGAAACCACCAATACTGACAGCCACTTTAACACTCCAGCCGCCACGGCGGTAGCAACAAACACTGCAGCGGTAACCGCAAACAGACAGGCGGAAGACAATGTACCGCCCACACTATTACAAGGCACCAATCCGCCAGCTTTTCCGGGGTGGTACCAACGCCATTAAAAGCACGGTGGTAAGAAGACACATAAGGGGATCCACTCACCTTTCGACACTCAACGAACAACCAGGACACCATGGAGCCTGAATAGCAGATCCTACCCATGTTGCTGTATCTATTAGTATTAATACACCACAAAGTGGAAAGAAGGCAGCACGGCGATGACGACGGTGAGTACTGCACCTAGCACACAGGGGAGGGGAGGAGGGAAAAGAGAGTGACACACACACACGGCACGCAACACCCCCACACCTCAACTCACAGTAACATACACACACACATATCCAATAACATCACAGATACACCCTGTCACCCCCTGGAGGAATACAAGGACCAAACAAAATGTGTTTAACTACTGTAATATTCAAACAATTAGATAGACCAAGAGAACAGCAAATAATCAGTATACACAAATATTTACAGCAAGTACACAAGTCCGTACACTCTCCCATTAAATGTCCGAGGACCAGTGTTCCCAAAAAGCATGGACGAAGCCCCCACATGACACCTGCCTCAAAATGGAGAGAACACTGCAGGGGCATGAGGTCGAAAAAAAACAGGTACCTCAAGGGGAAGGGGTAGGGGGCACCTCAGCCAGATGATGGTATGACACCACTGCTCCTCAAGGGGGCTCCATGCCCACTGCTTGGTCCTGGGGAGTGCAAAGCCACAGTCTCTCATGTGGGTGCACTGCCCACTGCTTGGTCCTGGGGAGTGCAAAGCCACAGTCTCACAGGTCTCTCAAGTGGGTGGTTTGCCCACTGCTTGGTCCTGGGGAGTGTAAAGCCACAGTCTCTCGAGTGGATGGTTTGCCCACTGCTTGATCCTGGGGAGTGCAAAGCCACAGTTTCTCAAGTCTCTCAAGTGGGTGGTTTGCCTACTGCTTGGTCCTGGGGAATGCAAGACCACAGTCTCTCAAGTGTGTGGTTTGCCCACTGCTTGGTCCTGGGGAGTGTAAAGCAAGAGTTTCCCAAATGAATGCCTTTCTCCACTGGTTCTGGAGGGGGCTTTGTGCCCAGAGTGCTTCATCCTGCAAAGGACTGGGTCAGTGGATGCATCTCGCCACTGGTTCTGGAGGGGGCTTTGTGCTCAGACTGCTTCATCCTGCCAAGGACTGGGTGAGTGGATGTATCTCTCCACTGGTTCTGGAGGGGGCTTTGTGCTGAGAGTGCTTCATCCTCCCAAGGACTGGGTGAGGGGATGCCTCACTCTGCTGGTTCTGGAGGGGGCTTTCTGCCCAGTGATGCTGCACCTGGGGTGTGGCAGTTGACTTCGTCTCACCTGGGTGTCTCAGCCACGCGATGTACCTGGAACAGGTGGCATGATACTACATGGAGGCAAAGCCACACTCCATCCTGCGACAACTTAGGCTGCCAATTGCTGGTTCATCTCAGTGCTGGAGGTGGTGTCTCAAGTGGCGTGTCCAGGGTCCAGGACATCATCTGCAGACCCTGACGGCTGCACAGTGGGGATGGGGCTGACGTCGAACAGAGTGGCATCGGCTGTGCACTTGGCAGTGCTGATGGTGATGCAGGTGGCGGTTTCTACAGCGGAGATTCTGCCAGTGCTGCCCGTGGTGCAAGTGACTTGTGGTGGATGGAGACACCATACCGTCTCCAGCAGCTTTGGATGGTGGTTCCTTGGGGAGGATGCTGCAGACTGACGTTGTGGCAGCGGCGTACAGGTTGCGGTGCAGGTGACGGTGCAGGTGGTGGGGCAGGTGGCGGTGAAGGTGGCGGTCAGAGCGGCGGTGGTGACAGTGGTGCATGTGGCTGCCATCCCTGATGATATGGTGGTCACCAGCCCCTTACCAGGAGACATCGTGCCCAGAGGTGATGTGTCCTTTGGCTTGTGGCCCTTCCCCATCTTGACATTCGCTGCAGGGACCTTGGCACTGTCCGCTCGGTGTTTGGGCGAGGCCTTGCTGGGTAGGTGGTGTGGCTGTCTCCTGCTGGAAGCCGGCCCCTTTTTGACCTTTCCAGGTGGTGGAATAGGGTGGTCCTTCTTTTCTGTCAGTGGCACACTGGCAGCTCTGATTGTGCCACCTTAGACCATACTGGAGTAGCCGGGAACACAGCGGATGCAGATTTGGTGCCTGAGGTGCTGGACTGAAATCCAGACATCCTGGCTCTAGGGGAAGGACCGGGGGAGGTGTAGGGAAGAGGTTAATGTTTGTTAGGAAAAGTTTTTTTGACACACTGGGATGGGAAGATGGAAGGGGTGTGGGATGGAGGAAGAGGTAGTGGTTGTAGGAGGTGTACGTCTGCTGAGTTTGGGTGAAGGTGTATGGGTTGGAGGCTGTTGTGCGGTGGATGGCTGTTGAGTGGGTGTGTGCCTGCGTTTGTGTACTTTGTGAGGAGGGCTTACAGACACACTGGGAGAGGACACAGAGGACATGTGAATGGTAGTGGGGGTGGTGATTACACGTGAGCGGTGTGTAGTGATGGACGTGCTGGTGATGGAGGCAGTGGCTGATGATGTAGTGCATGCAGGTGTGGGTGGAGACGAGAATGGGAGGGAGGGGGAGGACGTAGAGAAGTGGAACACAGTGGAGGAAGTGGATATTGGTAGGTGTGCATGGGTATGGTGCTTGTGTGAGTGCCTGTGGGATGTGTGGTGCTTATGGTTGCCTGAGCCACTTTTGTGTGTTGATGTCTGTGCATGCTGGTCTGATGGTGTGTTTGGGATAGGCTGAGGTAGAGGGGATTGGGTCTGGGTAGTGGAAGTTGGAGGGGGGAGGCTGGACACAGGGACAATGGCTGCCATCAGTGCTGAAGCCAGAGCCTGAAATGCTCTCTGTTGGGCCACCACGCCAGAATAAATGCCCTCCAGGTATGCAGTTGTTTGCTGCAAATGCCTCTCGACACTCTGGATGGCATTCAGAATGGATGACTGCCCAACAGTGAGGGATCTCAGGAGGTCAATAGCCTCCTCACTGAGGGAAGCATGGCTGACTGGGGCAGGGCCCGAGGTGCCTGGGGCGAAGCAGATCATGCCCACACTCCTGGGTGAGCGGACTCGGGACACATGCTGAGCGGCTGCTAAGAGGGCGGTGCTGGTAGGGGGGGTGGTGTCTGTACCTGTTGTTGGGATGTGCACAGAGGTGTCATCCACCGCCAGGGAGCTTCCATAGAGGAGGAGTCACTATCGCCGGTATCCCCTCCTGTCCTTGTTGTGTGGCTCCCCTTGCCTTCCGTCCAACTGGTGCCTTTGTGATCCATAGATTCACCCTCCAGGGCCGCGTGGGATGCAGCTCCCTCCATCACCAGTGCCACTGCTCCACCGCCAGATGATGCTAATGCACACAAGGACAGGGTGACAAAAAAAGCAATCCTCCCATATCTTGCCGCAGTGGGTGCTCCGTCTATGATAGACCCCCAGGGTCTGCACTTCCTTGGCGATGGCACGCCAAATACCCTTCTTCTGGTGGGCGCTGACCTAGAGGAAAGGTACAGGAGCAAGGAAATTAATCACCCGTCTGGACCGTCATACTCATTGCCCACCAGTTCCCACCCATGCCCTGACGCACATACACTCACCATCCTCACATAAAGGCCTCAGCCCCCCCTCATGTGTCTTCCATCCACACGACTCAAAACAGGCATTGCCCACGCATAATGCTTACAGTGTACTCGCATGTTGGTCTGGTGTCTGAACAGCAGTCCGTACTGAGGTAGGACCCCATCCACCAGTCGCTCCAACTACACTGAGGTGAAGGCAGGGGCTCTTTATCCAGTCACACGAGCCATGGTAGGTTCCAGACACAGGTCACAGCAGCACATGCAGTGTAGGTCCTCTCCTGTTGAAGGTCAAGTATCAAGTGAGTGAACAGATAGAAAATGGCGGTCATGTCCGCGGCGGTGCGTACCGTCACCGCTGGCATACATCGTAATTTGCTCCTGGAACCCATAGGGCCCAATGATAACCAATGCTGAATTGCGTGGCAGTCCTCGACCGGCGACCGCAACGCTGCACAATGCCAGTGCAGTTACCTCATTTCCCCTTGTCCCTCCTCACAGGTCAGGCAGCCGCCATTTCAGGGGGGCACATGGCATGGCACCTAACTGCGTCACAGCACGATTTCTCAGATAGACGGACAAACTACGCCACACACACGGATTTACTCACATTACTGCAAACACAATTGTGTAACCTATGTGGTACATGACCCTCTGCTCACCATTCCTTTCAAACTACAGTGGCCATGGTACCAGGGATGTCTCAGCCAATGTTTTCTAACGTGTTGACCAGAGTGTTGTCTGCCCTGCTGAAACACATGCACAGCTACATCGTCTTTCCACAGGTGGAGGATTTGCCCACAGTGAAAGCTGACTTTTTTGCCCTGGGACATATCGCCAACATCATTGGTGCCATTGATGGTACACATGTGACATTTGCCCCCCCACAGACATGAACAAGTGTACAGAAATCGAAAAAGCTACCTTTTGATGAATGTGCAGATGGTGTGTTTGGTGGACCAGTACATCTCTTATGTGAATGCCAAGTATCCTGGCTCTGCGCATGAGGCCTACATTTTGAGGAATAGCAGTATCGCTTATGTGATGGGCCACCTCCAGAGGCACCGTGTGTGGCTAATAGGTGAGCCCAAGGTCCACACACAGAATCAGTAGGTGTCTGGGTATGGGGTAGTCCCTAGGGGTTAGTGTGTGTCTAACAGGTATCCCTCGACATTTGCAGGTGACTCTGGTTACCCCAGCCTCTCATGGCTACTGACCCCAGTGAGAAATGCTAGGACAAGGGCAGAGGACCACTACAATGAGGCACATGGGTGAACTAGGCATATTATTGAGAGGACGTTCAGCCTCCTGAAGGCATGATTCCGGTGCCTCCATCTAACAGGTGACTCCCTATACTACTCACCGAAGAAGGTGTGCCAAATAATCGTGGTATGCTGCATGTTGCAGAACCTGGCATTACAACGCCAGGTTCCTTTTCTGCAGGAGAATGGGCCTGATGATGGTCTTGTGGCAGTGGTGAAGCCTGTGGACAGTGAGGAAGAGGAGGCAGAGGAAGAAGATATTGACAACCGAACCAACATCATCATGCTGTATTTCCAGTGACACACAGGTAAGAGACTGTCACTGCTCCTCACATTTCTGGATACTGTAGGACATTGTATGAGTCAGCCTCTTCACCTTTGTCTATGGACACTGCCAGTTCACTTTGGCTTTCCATTTTTCAGATCTGGGTACCTCATTCTGCCTTCTGCTATATGTACTGCTGCCCAACCACTGTCATACATTGGTATGAGCAAATGAACATTTACATTGATATTTGTTGGTGATGTTGTAATAATACATTTGTGAAGGAACAGACTGACTCCAGATTGGTTTGTGATTCAAGGGTGTTTATTTAGGGGCTAATGTGTATAGGGGTACGTGCATTGGACTGGGTTGATGGTGTAGGAAGGTCCATAGTAGAGTCCGGTCTCTTGGTATCACAGGTGCATTGTTCAATGAGGCATAGGAAGGGGAGTAATGGCAGTTCATTTTGGACAGGATGACATAATGGGACAGAAGGGTGACAATCAGGAGAGTCCTATTTCCTGGTGGGGGTCTTGGCAATGTTCTCTGTCTTCTGCCTGGATCGCAGGGACTGTTTGCGGTGTGGTTTTCCTTCTGCAGAGGGTGGGGTGCTGGTGGGCTATTGTTCCTGTGGCGGGGCCTCCTGTCCACTAGCACTGGCGAAGGTGGAGGGCTGTTCCTCGATTTGGCTAGTGTCAGGGGCCCTTTGTTGTGCCACTGCCTCCCTCATGGTCTTGCCTATGTCAGCCAGCATCCCTGCTATGGTGACCAGGATGGTGTAGATGCTGGTGAGGTCCTCCCTGATCCCCATGTATTGTCCCTCCTGCAGCTGATGGGTCTCCTGAACCGTGGCCAGTACCGTGCCCATGGTCTCCTGGGAATGGTGGTATGCTCCCATGATGTTTGATAATGCCTCGTAGAGGGTGGGTTCCCTGCGCCTGTCCTCCCCCTGTCGCACAGCAGTCCTCCCAGGTTCCCTGTTGTCCTGTGCTCCGTCCCCTGAACCTTGTGCCCACTGCCACTGACCCCAGGTCCCTGATCATCCTGGGATTGTGGGGTTGCCTGGGATCCCTGTAGTGGTGGACACACTGCTGATTGACATGTCCTGGGGACAGTGGCATGGGCACCCTGGGTGGTGTTTCATGAGGGGGGAGGTTCTGTGGTGGCTTGGGACTGTGGCAGGGGAACCGACTGTCCCTGATGAGTCAGACTGGTCATCTTGATCCAGGCTTGCAGAGATACTGTCGTCACTGTTGGCTTCTTCTGTTGGGGGACTGGATATGGCTGGCACCTCCTGTCTGGTGACGTTGGGTAGGGGTCCTGTTGGGGTGTAAATGCATTGTTATTTTACCTGTGTGTGCCATCTTGTGCAATGGGTGTGTTTTCCTCCATTACTGTGCTTGCACTATCGCCGTGGCCCTTGTGTGAGTGGTGATTGTGTGCGCTGGTTAAGTCTCTCTATTGGACATGCTTTGGTGATGGGTGTCCATGCATCTCTGTGATGGGTGTCCATGCATTGTTGTTGCATGCAGGGCTTGGTTGTCGGAGTGGTGGGTTGTGATGGTGGGGTGTGTGGGAGATGGAGGAGTCATAGGACTGTGGGTGAGGGTGAGAGTGAGGTTGGGAGTATGTGATGGCATGCAGGTAGGGTGGGGGATATAATAGTAAAGATTTGACTTACCAGAGTCCAGTCCTCCTACTACTCCTGCGAGGCCCTCAGGATGCATTATCGCCAAGACTTGCTCCTCCCATGTTGTTAGTTGTGGGCCAGGAGGTGGGGGTCCACCGCCAGTCCTCTGTACGGCTACCTGGTGTCTGGATACCACGGAACACACCTTCCCCTGTAGGTCGTTCCACCTCTTCCTGATGTCATCCCTTGTTTTTGGATGCTGTCCCACTACATTGACCCTGTCAACAATTCTACACCATAGCTCCATCTTCCTTCCAATGGATGTTTGCTGCATCTGTGATCCGAATAGGTGTGGCTCTACCCTGTAGATTTCCTCCACCATGACACGGAGCTCCTCCTCAGAAAACCTTATGTGTCTTTAAGGTGCCATGATGTGGTGTGAGTGATGTGTGAGGGGAAGGTTGATGTGATGTGTGGGGTAATGTGTTGGGGTGTGTGTTGTGTTGTACGTGGATGGTGTAGGAGTGATGTGGTTGTGTGCCTCTGGTTGCTGGTGTGGTCTTTGCTTTTCTCTCTCTCTGCTTCTTCAAAATTTTGGGGTGTAAGGGGTTGTGGGTATTGTGGGTGGGTGTTTTATATTGGATTGGGTGTGTGGGTGTGGTGTGTGTATGTGTGTCAGGTGTGTGTGGTTTGAATTGTCCAATGTAGTGTTTTTTTGTAAGTGTGTGTGTATTTTGAGTGCTGCAGTGTGTACCGGCAATGGTTTACCACGGTTGAATGACCGATGCATTGATTTGTGGGTCGTGATATTGTGGGCATATTCCTGTTGGCGTAACGGTGTGGGTTTTGCTATCAACAGTTTATCACTGAGCTTTGGTCTGGTGGACTTGTGTGGGTGTCTGTATAGTGGCGGTATTCTCAGTGTGGGTCCTAATACCCATTGCGGATTTCCGCCACAGACACGGTATGTTGGTGGCTGTCTGCCCGGCGGTCACCCGGATGTACCGCCAGGGTTGTAATGAGGGCCTTATTCTTTTAAAAATTCACATCTTGACTTGTGTATGTTGGATTTTTGTTGTATTGATCTTGTTTTGTTCAGATAAAAATTATCTATTTTTCTAAACCTGTTTTGTGTCATGTTGTAGTGTTTTCACTGTATTACTGTGTATGTTGGTACAAATACTTTACACATTGCTTTGGAAGTTAGGCCTGCTTGCTAGTGCCAAAGCTACCAAGGGGGTTAGAGGGGTTAACTGAGGCTGATTCTCCTTTACCCTGACTTGAGTGAGGGTCCTTGCTTGGACAGGGGGTTACCAGACTGCCAACTAAAGATCCCATTTCTAACAGTTCCGATCCACACTCCGGTTCTAGCTTTCCTGTATCATGTCTTGTGTCTCCTGGTTTGCTGCTATTTCCCTTTCCAAGCCCTAACTCAGGCTTCCCTTAATTAGTGGTTTCCTGATTCCTTGCACATGAGTTATTCTTGCACCTGGCATTCCACCTGCATCTGTCCTCTTCCCTGAGCCTCCAACTATTTCAGCCTGTTAAGCCCACAGTACAGTGGCTCGCAGGTGATTTGGATGTAGAGTCTCCTTATGCTCTGTCACACCAATGCTGCTGTGTTTTCTGGTTCACCTTTTGATTTATTTTATTTCTCTTGTCTTCCTGCCTCTCTTTGTCTGTGTTGGTCATTAATCCTAGTACTGTCTGCACTCTTCCGGGTCAGTTCAGTTACATGTAACAACTTGCCTTTTGTTCTGGTTGTTAAAGTCCTGAACCTGACCTTTATTCCAGTCCTGCATTGCTGAACTAAATTCCTGTTTTTGTGTTCTCCTTGCCTTCTGTTTAGTGTATTCCAGTACACAACCAGCCTTTACTTCCAGTCCTGCTTTTTCCGCAGCCCAGTTTTTGGTTTGATGTTTCTTTGGTCTGTTCCCTGTTGTTCTGTTTTGTGTTTTCATGTTTTTACGTTTATTGTCATTGCTTCTAAGGGAGTCAGACTCTAAGGATTTTGCCTTTGGCACAGAGAACCACCCAGCACTGTTTCTCCGTAGGAGTTGAAGTGTGTCTCCCCAAACCCTACAAAATGAATTTGTTTTGTGGTTTCTTGTAAAATCTTTTCATGTCACAGAGCGATCACCATCTGAGGAGCAAATAAACTATCTTTAAAATTACGTTGTCTATTCTTTCCCTTCTACTCCGTTGTTGTAGTATTAATGTTACTTTAAAGTTTATCCTTTACAGACCTCTCAGTTCCCTTCACAACGTCTGCCTGCCTTTTCCAGTCCCAGCTTGCGTCTAGCCTTCTTTTCTTTCCATTTCTCAGGTAGTTGCTTACATATGTTTAGCCCAACTCTGGAAAGCCCTTTCCTTGCAGACAGCAAATACACCCTGTTGTCTAGTCTTGTTCAAACTCATTCACAACCCCTGTTATCCAGTTGTGTCCCCTGACAAGAAGCAGGGTTGGTTTGAGCATTTTTTCCAGGGCTGATTTGGTTACTATGATTTAAATTGAGGATGGCTATCCTGTGCCATTTTGGTATCTAAATTGACGTATACAATGTAACATAGTTATGCTTGATTTGTCACACCAGTAAGGTATAATCTCCAATGACCTGCTCTGATGGTAAATTATGTGAATTCCACTAACACAGAAAATGGAGAACATTGAGATCTGGGTTACTGGTTGAGGGGGGGTGAAACCCCACTGAAGCAACAACCACAATCTCTGTCAGGGTAATGTCACAAGCAAACCCCAAATTAACCTGTGCTTAACTCTCTGGTAGATTGGCAATCAGGCTTAATTTAGAGTCAATATGTAAATTATTTATGCAGTACTTCAAACAGTAATAAAGTGAAAATACACCACAAGAAACACCCCACCCAAAAAGTGTAAAATTTAATAAATTATTTGGGATCAAAACGACAAAAATCCCATCAGTAGAACCAGAGATATTTAATTCAAGAGAAAATAGTGCCTAAAAGCACAAAGCCCCGACTGTGGTTAACTATTCAAGCTGGACTGGGGGAAAGTCACAAGTTTAGGGACCAAGTTAGAACTGCAGACCAAAGTACCTTAAATCCTGATTTGGGAGATCCCACGTCAAGGAGGTGCCTTACAACTGTGGTTATGGGGAAGCTATGAAGCTGAGATGAAGAGCCCTGCGTCGTTTTCAAGGATGCCATCGACAAGGGGCTTGCAGTGCAAAGCCCTGCATCACAGATGTGTCGCTCATCGGTAGGTCGGAAGAAGCTGTGGGGCTTCATTGTGGAGCACGCTAATTAGAATCTCAGAGCAGCACTAGTGACAGATGTACCTACAGTGACTGATATATATTTTTTTATTTACTAAATTACTGATGTTTGCCATCATTATTACCAAACTGCATGCTTATAATGTTCGCAGATGATTCCATCCCTTAAAAAATAGTTATGAATGGTCTTCATTTGGCATTGGTCAGCATAGCTACTGCCCCCCAAATAATTTAAAATGCTGTCATTTGCAAAGGTGAAATGGATCCAGGGAACTTCCTGCCGAAGACCACAGAAGAAAAGATTGGGGGTCTGACAAATAATCTGATACATAAAGTGAGTCCCTTAGGAGTACCTGATCAGCAGTTTGGGGGTCGGATTGTTATTGCGGCCTCTTAACATTATAAAACTGTACTGGAACATCTAGAACAAAAGATAACATATGCAGTAAAGATGGTCATTTTACAGCAGTGTTTTGTGATCGGATCCATCATGGGCCTTTCTCTGAATAATCTGCTGTGTTTCAACTCCACTGTGTTCCTCTGTTTTTTTTTTATGTGAACGTGATGTAACACGCCAGGCCCCGCATATATCTGCTTTCTCCTTGGTGCTCAGCATGCGGATGATAAAAGATAAAAGAATCCTCTTTTTTGGTTCATGCAGAGGATGCATTTACAGCTCTACCCCCACCACATATACTCTAGCAGGGCAAGGAAAGTTAGCATTGTTTTCTTGTGGCCCTGCCTGGTGTGAAGCTCTATAGAACAATTATGTGTCCATTTGCATCGTGTGCATGTTGGTACTATGGTTATGCTACTCAGTGCCTAATTTTTATGAGTTTTGTGTACTTCTTCTCTGCGTCATCCACACCTGCATAAATCCTCTGCATCACAATTGCGTTCCATATGTGCGTAATAATAAGTATCTTCAGATGGACGCTAATTATTAAACTATGTATTGCATCCGATTCTTCATAAATCTCTTCAAAACAACGCTATAATATTCTAAAAAAATTTATTCTGCCAATTGAAAATTGCATGATGATGTGTTCATCTTTGATACAGTGTACTAAAGAACATGGGCATGTGGAAAAGGTGGACTAAAGTAAACTTCACAGTGAAAATTGCTGATGACTGATTCTATATTACTACCCTGACTATGATAAACGGGAAATGTTTAGCAACTTGACAGAGAAGTGTATGTCATTGAGTTTTAAGCTGACATTCCAAAGAAATTAGTATGCATCTAGAGCTATCCAATTAAAAGCAGGGTGCAGATTATATGAGTTCATATGTAGGAAAACAAATAATAGTTTTCACTTGACAAACCAAATACATAAGATCCCATTACAAGTGATTTATACCATTTGAAGTCTGCAATAATTAAACACATTCGGTGTTCATTAATGTCAAAGCTGAAGAATTCTCAGTATACCATTCCTCATGAATGCTAAAATGACAGATCAAATTTGAAAGCGTAATGTTAAATGGAATGTTAAATTGAAAACAAATGAAGCACGGTAATCAGTTAAAACAATATTGTCCCTTTATAAATCAGAAGGCATTTCGCATTTTAAGAGACCGCAGAGAGAATGAAAGAAATGTTAGCACAAAAAGTAGGCTACTAAGTTGTTTGCATGTTAATATCGTGCTTGCTGAACATGCCTTTGATTACTTGACTGAGTACGATTCTGTAGAGGAAACAACACATATACGCAAATAATATTTGCATTTTAGGTCTGGATCAGTCAACTTCACCCATTGATGTGTTTGAGCTGGGCATCTTTATAGAATGCCTGTCTGTGGATGTCAAAAAGGTGTTGTAGTTTGGACTCTTGCTCTCGGCAAGACTGCTGGTTCAAGGATGACAGTACTTTGTTTTTTGTAGGTGACTATGCCTATTCTACAAGTTGTAACTGTAGTCCCAACCCTTCCGGCTCACTAGCAGTACCTAGCAGTACCTAGCAATACCTCACCAACAACCCACACAGTGAAAGGGGATTTGTGGCAGCCTTTACACATGGACTCAGAAGTATGACATCTCAGGGAGTGTTGTGGTTAAACAGAGATTACCCCTTTCTCAAAGATATATTATGTCTCAACCAAACACAGGCAATGACTAAGATGAAGTAATGTTTCAATAGTTTTTATTTACTACAATGCGGTAAATCGTATTGGCTGCAATGATTAGGATAATGAACAGTACAAGGGATAGAACTGTAAAGACGAGGGTCATGATTATGAAGAACCCCACCATCTTGTTTTAGCATAGAAAGACAAAGTGTATCATATATCTGTGTACCCTATCATAATAGGTCTAAACTTCTACCTAGAGAATAGCTGGGTATGTTAAACCTAATCTGCCAGTGCCATGTCCCTGGAAGGAGCCCCCAACTCTGATTACCTTGAATGAGGTCTCGAGCTCAGACTTTGGAAGAACACGAAGTCCGGATCAGCATCAAGGCGACTGCAGCATCGATTGCAGCAGTGGTATCTGGTCGGAATCCCTCTGATTCTCTGTCTAAGGTGTGATGTATTTATACAGATCTACTTGGACCCCTGACATAGGTTGTTCCAAAACAATAGATAACACTGCATGCTTGGGACAGTAATTTCTAATGTGAGCACCTACAGTTTGTTTGTCTTTGTTGTATGAGTTGACGCCTTAGCGCGGTGACACTGATAACATAACTCTAAACAAAAGGCCTAACTGTAAACAAGGCAGAAATCTTAGAAGAATTAATTAAATAAATGGGCTAAGACAGAGCAAACTAAGTAGGTTAAAATGTCACTAGGTGACGGGGGCACAAGTCTGCAAGCCAAAGGCTAAGCTAACTCCCATTATCCCATTACAACAGACTAGGATTCAATACAAAGGGAGCTTCTCTCCCACAGAGAAAGTATTACATTGTGTATATTTTAGATCTCCTAAGCACAGCTCTGCAGTGCTACACACACTATAGGTCTCTACTACGCAGCTTATGGCACTCATTTTACTGACAGGCATGGGAGGCTAAGCCTGCCATTTGAACACATGACATTTCGCACAAAGCATTTTGGGGAAAAGGGTGGCATAACTGAGACTGAAAAAAAAAAAAACAGCCTTTGCCTCACAAAACTAGCAACCTCACTATACAAATAATTTAACTGTACTGCACCCTCTGCCCCTAGCCTACCCTCCCCCTTCTTCCTCCTTATCCCCCTTTTTAGTGTTGCCCTCCTGTCCTCTTTCTTTTGTACTCTAGTGATTGCTGTTTAAGAACACTTTTCCTGCTGATAGTACTCAGCAACTGTAACTGCCACAACTTCCTGCCGAACATTTAAACAACCTGGATCAACCATACATAGTCCAGTGCATGCTGTCCTTCCGCACCTAGGCTGCCACTTTCCAACCTAAAACTGTGCAAACCTTTGCAAACTTGGCCTGCCCCCACTATGCACCTGCTTCCAAGTGACAAACCCTTACAACATTTCCCCCTGGTGCACCTGTCAACAAGAAGGTATACCCTGCCATCCTAAAAAGCCCAAGAGGGGTAGAGGGACAAACGCTCAGGAACTGCCACTAACCCCAGCTACCCCATTTCCTCGCCAAAATGATGACAGGCAGCACAAAATGGTTAGTTATATAACCAGCACCCTGTAAGAAGCCCTAAGTATCCCAATTAAAGGCCAAGCAATCTAGGATTGCTCTAGTTTCCCAATAATCCTGAGGGAGAGACCTCCCCTGGTTTTGCTACCCCCAAGACCCTATTGGGGAAAATGGAGGCATGATCGAAACTGAAACCATGCTGTGTGAAAAAGGCAGCTTTATTGAAAACAGATGCACCTAACAATAAACAAATACTAGCCTTTGCCTCAGAAAACTATCAACCTCACTTTAAAAAAATGAACTGTACTGCACCCACCACCCTTAGCCTACCTTCCCCTCCTTCCTCTTCCCCTTTTAGTATTGCAATCCTGTCCTCTTCCTTTTGTATTTGAGTGATTGCTGTTTAAGAACTATTTTCCAGCTGATAGTACTGTGCAAATGTAACTGCCATAACTTCCTGCTGAACATTTAAATGACCTGGCTCGGCCTGGGGTAGTGTACTGTACCCTCTCCTTTCCCACCTGGGCTGCCACTTTCAAGCCCAAACTGTGCAAACCCTGTGAACTTGGCCTGCCCCTGCCACCAGAAAAACCCAACAAAATATTTCTGCCCCCTACCTTTAGCCCCCTTTAGCTGACTTGAAACATGCCACGCAGGGTGAGCTTAACGTGCAACAAGTAGAATTGCATGCCCATAAAGGACAATTAAACTCCATCCCTCCTGAAAAATACCATATCAACCAGACACGAATCTGTGTGCTCCAAATATGTGACACCTCTCTCCCCGCAGAAACCTGTCATCTCTTTTTTTTCCTTACCCTCTCAATTGTTCCAGACTGTCTAGCCCCCGCCATACCATCCTCCGCACAAATGCTGTTCAGACTACGTGGCACCTCGCCCATTGCCTCAGCACTTCTTTTATATCCTTATTCATGTTCTTTAAAATCTGCAACCCCTTCTTGGACACTAAGGCCCGTATTTATACTTTTTTTAGCGCCGCATTTGCGCCGCTTTTTGAGGCAAAACGGCGCAAACCTACAAAATACAATGGCATTTTGCAAGTTTGCGCCGTTTTTGCGTCAAAAAACGACGCAAATGCGGCGCAAAAAAAGTATAAATACGGGCCTAAATTGTTCTCCCCTAGGTGAACCAGCACTACACCTGGACACGGGCCCCTTAACATCAGCTTGGTTAAACATGGAAACAAATCCTTCTAACACATCTCCCCCTACCAGCCATTGCAGACTGCAGGATCCATGCCAAAGTTGGCACCATGAATACCCCTCTGTGCCTCTATTCTGGCCCATTTCATGAGGGAGTGGCTCACCAGCCAAACTGAAAGAATCGCATTCGCCTGCCCGGCTACCAAACATGTGAAAAACAGACCCAACAGCAATCACCAACCCATCCATCATTGATCACCACCCTCCACATGCACCTTTCTCCAAAAACCATCAGATGTCCATCTTCCCACCCTCATAATACACTCCCTATCCCACCCTCTTCTACCAGCTTCCATTGCCGAGTCTATTCTAAATGATTGTGTACTACAAATCCCCAGGGGCCATGCCCCAGGCCTTGGCTGCCTTTTCGTAAAACCTACAGCATCTGGATCACTGTTAAAGGCCCTTTGTCTTTGCTCCAGATTACCCTCCTTTTCCCATAACTTGCATCCTAGAGCTACTGGACATATGAACTTGTCTGGGTAGGCCCTCAATTGTACACTGTGAACCCGACCCGTTGGTCCATTTTGGACCTGATGTGCCACACCCAGACCAATCCCACCCCAAAATTAACGTCCTGCCATCTTATCCGCAGTCATCCCCGTCCACCCAGGAGTTCAGAGACCCTGAAAGCCCCAAAGAACATCCAACCATTACCATGCTAAATAACAAGTTCTTGTCACCATCAAAGCAAATTGTGGGCAAGGCTGGCATGAGGGTCATAAGAAGTGCCAATGTCACCGGTCTCCTGGCTGAGCCACGATTATTCGCCTCCCTAATACAACCCTTTAGTATGTTTTACCGAGCCCCCCTGCCGAAAGGAGCATACTACCATGTAGCTTCCCTATGAATACTATCCCTGCCAGTTTCCCCGACATAGTTACTTTGGATTCTCCCCTTTGTACATGCGTCAAGATATACTGCCTTACGGTCTCAACCCGCTCTCACTAGACCAGTCACCTGCAGGCCTTGTTTTGAAAAGATTCCTGCAGGGCTTGAGAATATGTCTGATGTCTGAATACCGCAAGCAAATTCAAAACCAGCTGAAGCATACTCTGTCTCCTAGCATCCACAGCTCTGGGGACATCTGCACTTTCATGAGCTCCACGTCCGTGGTCAGGCCAAGGAAGTTCTCTCACTGTGAACAAGACAAAGCTTTTGCAATGTCATTGTCCATACCAGGAACGTGTTTTGCCTTGAACAATATGCGTGTTGCTAGTGCTGCTCTGCCGTAGGGGGACTCAGGAACCATTTTGCTGTGCGCCAGGAAGCATGGTCGTAGGGGGAGGAGCCTGACCCCCTCGCGCTTAAAAGCACCACCACACCACCGCAGCACGGGAGGTGCTGCTTGTGCTGCTCTGCGGTAGGGGGACCAGGGAACCATTTTGCTGTGCTCCAGGAGGCGCAGTCATAGGGGGAGGAGCCTGACCTCCTTGCTCTTTAAAGAGCAACCACTCCACTGCGGCACAGGAGGTGCTGCTTGTGCTGCTCTGCCACAGTGGGACTCAGGAACCATTTTGCTATGTGCCAGGAGGCTTGGCCATAGGGGGGCGCTTCAAAGTGCCACCACTGCACCACCGGGCCAAGGGCACCTGTCAGCGCCAGGGAGAGACAAGGCAGGGCCACCCCTCTTGGTCCTGCCTTTTATTTTTTAAGTCCTTTCTCCCCCCTTGTGAGCTTTAACACCTGGATTGAATCTGCTGCCTAAGGAGCCTTATCTCCAGGGGATGGCGTTGGAGGTCAGTTTTTTATTTTTCCTGAGTGCCTTAGCGCAGTACCTTTTTAAGTTGTGCCTGCTAGTGCCTGTTTGTGGTTGAATAAGGCTGGGCTCCTTTCAGGTTAGGTTCCCGAACGAAAGGTAGGGTTTTGACTTTTGTTCTTCCTGTTTTTAAGTTTGAGGATGGGGAAACGCAAGGCAAGGGGGGAGCCCTGTAGTGGGTGCAGTTTTGCCTAAAGTACCCGAATTGCATAAAACTTCCCGTAACCTCTCTAATTGTGTTACTAATAATATTGATTCACCGATTGAAGAAGTCGTGCCCTTGCTGAAGTGGAAAATTAAGCGATCTTCCAAGGGGTTGAATACCAGCTCTCTTTCGTCTTTTTATAAACCAAAAATGTCTTTTAAGGGTGACTCTGATTGCAAAAGAGATCGTACAGAAGCTTTGCCTCTCCAAAGGTAACATGACAATCCTAATTTAGCAGCCTTGCATATCAATTCCCTACCCACATACGTTGAGAATGCCATAACATGCCGCGCAATTATTCATGAAAGCCCCTGATCAACTGTTAGAATCCAGTAATCTTGACCCAAACACCGAAATACCAACTTCTGAGCCCGTTGGATCCTTCCCCCAGGAGGATGTGGTTACTGCCATTTCCAGCCTAAAAGAGGAGGTAAAGGACTTAAAACAAATGTTGATGGAGACCCTCAACCTCTTTCGACACATTAGAGGGAAGAGGAATAATGAAGATGCCGATAGTGACGGCTCGAATTCCATGCTCCCCACTCGCATTTACCATAGAAATATGGCGAATAAGGATTCTTTTAGGCATGATGCTAGGTCAAGAGTACCTTTGGCTAATAAGCAGGGTGTTAATGTACAAAAGTGCTCACTACCTATGATCCACTCCTTTGATCGCTTGGTATGTGACTCTTCTTATGTTTTATCACTTCCAAAGAATAACACCAATGGTTATCCAATTTACTTGTGTAAAGTTCCTGTAGTATCCTCTACCATAAGAGAAAATAGTCTTTCACTAAACAACAAAGTTATCCATCAGATGAGGCATGTCAGGCAATGTTGATCCATTCTATACTCAGATATAATTTCCGTCAAACGCTATCCAGAGAACCCAGAGTGCTGGGATACTGTAGAGTTTATGCTTGCTTGTCCCAAGCTGAAAAAAGGGCTATTGTCACTGGAGATGCGCAACCCACTCAGAAGTGGCTCGTCCATTGTTTTTAAGAGCTCCTGGCCGGAGGGAGGAATATCAGCTCAGGGGCATCTTCTAACATGAGTATTGGACAAGATAAGATGAGATCCATGACTTCTGCGCTATTGGTGAAGACGCATTCTTCGTTTATTGGGAGAAAATGTGTACATTTGACTGGAAGGCAGAGCCCACTAGGAGGCTAGTGAGTCACACAGAGTAAGGGGTCACTCACTGTCATGAGTAATGGGCCTATTAATATGGGATTTAATACTTCAATCTCAAATGTGACTAATGTGCCATCCCATATGGCACCCATGATCCAAATCTCTTCTACGAAGGAGCATTCCAAGACTCCTGGAACAGAATGCATAGACTTAGTTAGGACACAGAACCCTTTGAGAACATTGCAACCAGCTGATCTTTCTGATATTGATTGATTGTGTTCTTTACCTACTCTTCCCCAAGGCAATTTAGCTCTTAACAGGGGTACATCTCAGATAGAATTTCAACCACACTTCGAATTGTCTTCTCCCAGGAGCTCTTCTTTGTGGAAGATTGAAACTCGGCTGACAGTTATGAACAACCAAATCCAACCCTTAACCTTGAGATACCATTGAGAGATACTGGGGGCCCTGAGCCTATGATTCCTACACTTATGTCATGAAACGTAGCTGGAATACATAATAAGATTACTGATGAGGAGTGGGGGTAGTTTATTGATAATTTGCTCATTCCAAGAAATTTGGGCCACTTCAAACGTCTATTGGCAGGGGTTTACCTCATTTTGTGGTAAAGCTAGTCCCTCTGTATCAGGGCGAGCAGGTGGGGGCCTTGTCACCTGTATAAAAATCTCCCAGGTGGGTGAACTGGAAGAAATATATGTTGACGCACTCAATATACTGGCAGTTGCAATTAAACTCAAGCCTGGACCTAGGTTTTTATATGTCAATGTTTCTAATAGACCTTGTGTCCCGAATCAAATGTCTAATACCATTAGTGTGTTGAACTCCTTGGTCTCAGAATTTCCTCCCTCACATTTTATTATTGTAGAAGGGATTTAAATGTGTCTCTAGAGCCTAACTCCCTCTTCTCTGAGCTAACCCAGGAAGAGGATCTTATGTAGGGAATTCCAACTTTTTCATTGCTAAGGAAGCAACCTAAATCAAGTACCAGGGCCCTTCAAGTCATTGACTTTATAATAATGCACAAACTCTGGTCAGGTAATGGTCGTTTTCCTTCAGATTCCCCCACAAATCCTACATTTTTTAGAGGGTCTTATAGGCTCTATTGACTTTGTGCTCATTGATGTAAGGATCTGGCATGAATTTAAAGATCTTAGGGTGGGTGAGCAACATAACAGTGATCACTCTCCTATTTTGGTGGAGTGTCATAGGTGGTTTTCCACAGTAAATAACATCTAGCGAGATTACAAGGGTATGTCACCCATAATGGTGTCCAACAACAAACGTGTTATAAAATGGGAGACTTTTACAAACTCCATCTAATTAGTGGTTAAATTTGCATGATTTAATCTCCACAAATAAATTATATGCCACACCCTCTATGTTCACACCAAACCAAATAATGTCTACTCACGTAGAACTTGTTTCTTCTCTAAAAGATCTATTCTTCAGAGTGAGTAAGGGAAGATTGCAGCTGAGAGAAGGTAACTGTGAATGGTTTAACAAAGCATGTAGAATGGCTAAGGGCAGACTCTTGAATGCATTACGCTCAAAGGATAGAGAAAGGATCATTTTTGCAAGGCGTGAGTATGCTCTCATAATAAATACCAGTAAGAGCAAATGGGAAGAGATAACTTGGCAGGAATTGCTATTAGCAGCAAACCAAAATAATTCCAAGCGGTTTTGGTCATTGTTTGCTCATGAAGGATGGAATGTAAAACTTAGACCTGACTGCCATATTCCTACTTATGTTTGGGCGCATTATTTTACTGAACTCTACAGACAGGAGATTGTGCTTTCTGTAAACACAAAGAGTAAAGTAAAGATTGCTAGTCCGGGTGCAGATATGCTCACCCCGTTTACTTTAGGAGAGACTGTCTCAGCTATCAGAGCACAACAATTGGGAAAGGCGCCTGGCTTAGATGGAATTCCCTCAGATTTGTTTAAGTTTGATCTAAGTTTTTGGGGACCTTATATAAATAATGTGTCTAATGCAGTTTTTGTGGGCTGCAATCCCCCTCGCTCTTGGAAGAGCGCAATAATTGTCCCAATTCACAAAAAAGGGGATAGAGCAGTCCTGGGAAATTATAAACATACAAGGCTTTTAGATAATTTGCAGAAGATCTTTTCTTATCAGGACTTGGGAGGCTTAAAGATTGGTTGGAGGAAAATTCTATTTTATCCCAGCGCCAGGCAGGCTTTAGGCAGAGGACAAGCACAGTGGACCAAGTCTTACGCTTTCTTACAATCAAATGGAAAACTGTTGACCTGGATGCTGGAAGACTTTTTGTCGCTTTCGTGGATCTTAAGTCTGCCTTTGACTTGGTTTCTTGAGATAAACTATGGGAGATCCTGGGTAGGGCTGGAATTCTCGGCCCTTTAATAAAGTTGATCCAGGAGTTATATTCTGATAGCTATGCCAGAGTAAGGTGGGGTACCAATGATTCACTTATGAGGGGAATTCCATTACAGAATGGGTAAGACAGGGATGTGTGCTGGCTCCTACACTTTTTTTACTCTTTATAGATGCCTGCATCCCCTATCTCTATGACTGTGAAACTGATGCTCCAAAACTGAGAGGTATAAAGACCCCGTGTCTCTTATTTGCAGAGGACACTCTCCTGCTTTCTCAAACCACTCTTGGCCTTGATAGACTCCTTGAGAGATTTTCAGGGTTTTGTAGGGAGTTTGGCAAACAAATTAATGCCACCAAAACCAAATATATGTTGTTTAGTGACCCTAAATATAGAGTTAAGAAAATTATATTGCTGGAAAGTAATACTTTAGAAAGAGTTCCAGATTTTGACTATCTGGGAATAAGGTTTGAGGACTTGCATTAGTGGGAAGCTCAATTGTCAAAATGCACTATGGGGGTGATTCTAAGTCTGGCGGGCGGCGGAGGCCACCCGCCAGACTTCCCCCACCAAAATACCACTCCGCGGTCGAAAGACCGCTGAGGGTATTTTGGGATTTGCCCTGGGCTGGCGGGTGACCGCCAAAAGGCCGCCCGCCAGCCCAGGGCAAATCAACCTTCCCACGATGACGCCGGCTCAGAATTGAGCCGGCGTAGTGGGAAGGTGCGACGGGTGCAGTGGCACCCGTCGCGTATTTCAGTGTCTGCAAAGCAGACACTGAAATACAAAGTGGGGCCCTCTTACGGGGGCCCCTGCGGCACCCCCTACCGCCATCCTGTTCCTGGCGGGAGACCCGCGAGGAACAGGATGGCGGTAGGGGGTGTCAGAATCCTCATGGCGGCGGAGCGCGCTCCGCCGCCATGGAGGATTCACAGGGGCAGCGGAAAACCGGCGGGAGACCGCCGGTTTTCCTTGTCTGACCGCGGCCGAACCGCCGCGGTCAGAATGCCCTGCGGGGCACCGCCGGTCTGTCGGCGGTGCTCCCGCCGACCCTGGCCCAAAAAGCATGGGGTATTTTGAAATTTGCCGGTAGATTCCCCAGTTTCTTTATTACACCAGCAATGGAGATGTATAAAAGCCAAGCCAGAGGCGGAGTCCTCTATGGTGCTGAGCTGTGGGGATATGGCTCCCCCACACTTCCTATCCGAATGGATCTGAATTTACATTCCATTGGGGATATAGCCGCCATGAGGCAACTGCGGTATTGGATAAGATTATGATCTACAGATGTTTTAAACCCGTATAGAATAAGGTTAGAAGCAGTGCTAGCTGCCCCACAAAATGAAAAAATTCCATGGTGCAAATAAGTGAAAAAGGCCTTTTCTACCCTGGGGTTAGGACTGTTTTGGTCAGTCACTTTGCATCTTCCAAAGAGCGCTATCCAAACTTTGAAGGATGCATATTGGATGAATCTCATAGTTGCACGGTTAGCATCAGTTTCTCCTGCAAGTTGAACTGATAATTTTTTATTAGGGAAGTGCCACTATGAATTTAAGCCTTATATTGATGAGTTTAGCACCCCATGCACGTGCACATTACATCAGGTTGAGAATTGGATCCCTACCTATACGGGCCTTTACTTCTAGATGGAAGCAATCTGAATGTCGAGTAGATCTTTGCCCAATGGGATGTATGGCCACAGAGAATATTGTCCACGTTCTATTCCACTGTTTGGCGTATAATAGGCAGAGAGTGCACTGGATTAGGTCGCTCTGTAAATCCTTGGGTTTTAGAGATCGACACTCAGCCGTAGGATTTGCAGAAAAAATTCACATAGGACTGTGGCATGTGAGTTGGCAAAATGTTTAGAGTCAATATGGCATATCAGAAGTAAATCCTTGACTACCAATGCATACATTTTAGTAAGTAGTTTATGAAGGTACCCTTTTGTATTGTTAATTTATGTATGTATATACATCTATTTTTTGTACAGTAAATTTTTATTATCAAGGCAAAACGTTTTATGTTTAGAACAAAATTATAGGTTGGGAGTTTTTCCTACTGGCATGTAAATACGAGTTTGCACATATTGTTGTTGGTAGCATGGGTTACAGTGTGATGGATAAGGCCCAAGTTACTTTGTTTTATGAAGAATTGCACTTGTAAATATGCCTTAATTTGCTCCAGTGTTCTGAGTGCACATATTGCAAGTCAATTTATATTTTGAACTTTGTGAAATTTTATTTATAAGCTTGTGGATGAAATTTTTTAAATTATATTTAAGAATTTAGGCCCTCATTACAATCCTGCAGGTCGGTGATAAAGTGGTGGTAATACTGCCAACAGGCCAACGGTAACAAAAATGGAATTATGACCACAACGGAAACCGCTCAAACAGCCAATTTAACACGCAGACCTTCACGGCAGAAAATAACAAGCACCACATCAGTAACCGCCAACAGCTAGACGAAAAACAATGTACCACCCACACTATTATGACTGGCCTATACGGCCCCTTTTCCGGGGCAGTACCAACGACATCAAAAGCCTGGCGGAAACAGATCTTATAGGTCAAAGGACTCACCTGTGGAGACTCAGGGAACAACCACGATGCCATGGAGCCCAAGTTGCACATATTCCCCATGCTCGTCTACCTTCTGCTGCATTATGAATATCAACACTCGCGAAGACGACCACTGTGAGTACTGCCACCTAGCACACAGGGGAGGGAGGAGGAATAAGAGAGTGACACACACACTCAACATGCAACACCCCCACCCCCAACACCATACACACAAACAGATGCAGTAACATTACATATTCTCCCCGTAACCCTGAGTTACAATGCAAGGACAAAATGATCTGAAGAAAGTTAGCGTAACACAAAAAAATACTAGGAATAAGTGCATCAAAATCCAAATGTATATACATATTTACAAATGTTGGGGCATTGCCCAGTCCTCAATGTCCGTGGGCCACAGGGCCACATCACATAGGCCAAGGCCCCACCTCACTCCTGCAACAACACGGAGAGAACATTTCAGGGGCATTAGGTTAAAAATACACAGGCACCTCAGACGGACAGGGAATGGGGGAGCACCTCAGCCGAAAGATGGTACAAAGCCACTGATCCTGGACGGGGCAACATGCCCATCCCTCTGTCCTGGGGAGTGCACAGCCACAGTCTCTCAAGTGGGTGGTTTGCCCACTGCTTGGTCCTGGAAAGTGCAAGGCCACAGTCTCTCAAGTGGGTGGTTTGCCCACATGCTCTGGAGGGGGCAACATGCCCTGTGCTTGGCCCTGGGGAGTGCAAGGCCACAGTCTCTCTAGTGGGTGGCTACTTCCACTGGTTCTGGAGGGGGCATTGTGCCCAGTGTGCTTCATCCTGGGAAGGATAGGGTAAGTGGAAGGCTTCTTCCACTGATTCTGGGGGGGCATTGTGCCCAATGTGCTTCATCCTGGAATGGATGGGGTGAGTGGATGGCATCTTCACTGGTTCTGGAGGGGGCATTGTGCCCAGTGTGCTTCATCCTGGGAGGGATGGGGTGAGTGGATGGCTTTTTCCACTGGTTCTGGAGGGGGCATTGTGCCCAGTATGCTTCATCCTGGAAAGGATGGGGTGAATGGATGGCTTCTTCCACTGGTTCTGGAGGGAGCATTGTGTCCAGTGTGCATCATCCTGGGAAGCATGGGGTGAGTGGATAGCATCTTCACTGGTTCTGGAGGGGGCATTGTGCCCAGTGTGCTTCATCCTGTGAAGGATGGGGTGAGTGGATGGCTTCTTCCACTGGTTTTGGAAGGGGCATTGTGCCAAGTGTGCTTCATCCTGGGAAGGATGGGGTGAGTGGATTGCTTCTTCCACTGGTTCTAGAGGGGGCATTGTGCTTAGTGATGCAGATCTTGGGAAGTGCAAGGTCACAGTCTCTCACCTGGGTGTCAGACCCACACGATTTGCAGGGCCCAGGCCGCACAACAGCCCATGGATGCAGGACTACACACTGCCCGCCGGCAGTGACAGCTGGTCAGTGGTGGCAGTGGCGGTGCAGGTCTCGGTGCTGGCAGTGGTGGGGGGAGGCTCCAGCCCTTCCGCTGCAGCCTTGGACAGCTGCCCAATGGGGCTGCTGCTGGTGGCGGAGCAGGTGTCAGTGCTGGCAGTGGTGGGGGAGGCTCCAGCACTTCCCCTGCCGCCTCGGACGGCTGCCCACTGGTGGTGCCTCCTTGCCCTTCCTAGACGCTGCTGGTGCAGGCACCCTTTCAGTATGGCTCCCTTGTGCCCAGGATACTCTCCCACCTGCAGTAGCTGTCGACACTACTGTGGCCGTGGACTGAGTGACTGAGGTGCTCGTCTGGGTTCTGACCCTCCTGGCCCGACGTGAAGGACAAGGGGGAGTGGTAGTGAAGAGGTCAACGGTGGAGTGGAAAAGCTTCTTAGGGACATTAGGGCGGGAAGAGGGTGAAGGTTTGGGAGTGGAGGAAGAGGAAGTGGTTGTAAGAGGTGTCTGTTGGGTGTCTGAGTGATTGCGTTTGTGTACTTTGGGAGGTGGGGGCACATACACAGTGGGAAAGGACACAGGGGACATGTGCATGGATGTGGGGCTGGTTACTGCCAGTGAGGGGCGTGTAGTGATAGGCATGATGGTGGACGAAGAGGAGGAGGGGGACACAGTGGAGGCAGTGGATATTGGTATGTCTGATTCAGGATGGTGTTTGTGTGAGTGCCTGTGGGATGATGTTTGGTGCTTGTGTTTGCCTGAACCACTCCTGTGTGTTGTCCTATGTGCATGCTGGTCTGCCTGTGTGCTTGGGATAGGTTGGGGGTCAGGGGAATGGGATTGGGTAGAGGAAAATGGAGAGGGGGAGGCTAGAAACAGGGACAATGGCTGCCATCAGGGAGGAGGCCAGAGCCTGTTGGGCTGACATGCCAGAGTGTGTGCCTTCCAGACATGCATTAGTCTGTTGCAAATGGGCTGCCAGCCCGGGATGGCATTCACAATGGTTGACTGCCCAACAGAGATGGATCGCAGGAGGTCAATAGCCTCCTCACTCAGGGCAGCAGGGCTAACTGGGGCAGGGCTAACTGGGGCAGGGCCTGAGGTACCTGGGGCGAAAGAGATGCCGACCCTCCTGGGTGAGCGGGCATAGGAAACACGCTTAGGGGCTGCTGGGAGGGTAGTGGTGGTTAGGATGGTGGCAGCTGTACCTGTAGTTGGGGTGGGCACAGAGGTGTCCGCCACCACCAGGGAGCTTCCATTGGAGGAGGTATGACTGTCTGAACTGTCCCCTCCATTCTCCACCGTGGTGCTCCCCTTGCCCTCCGTCCCACTGGTGCCCTCACCATCGGTGGATTCGGTCGCTTGGGCCTTGTGGGATGCAGCTCTCATCGTCGTCTGTGCCTCTGCTCCTCTGCCAGATGATGCTAATACACAGAAGGACAGGGTGACAAATCAAAAAGGAGGGGAGAGACAAAGCATACACTTGGTCTTTGGCGGGAACAACACCACCGTTGGTGTACACAGCACATTCACACAGGAAACAGCCCTATGCACTAGGCAATGCACAGTCCCAATGCTAGTCACCTGCCCATGGACAGGGGCACCTAACGCCAATTGCAGCATACCTGAGACCCACAGACCCCTGCCCAGTAGTGGATGCCTACTAGCTTGATTGGAGGTATTTTACATCAGAACCCTGCCCAAATTGGGACCTACCCTGCAATGTCCAGTCTGGCCTAGAGGCACCCACACCACGTGCAAGTAGTAATTGGGGCAATGTACACACCCCCTTGTGGCTACTGTGATGCCGCCAAGTGCCCATCCAGCTCCGGATAGGCCACCTCCAGGGCACTAACCTGCAGAGAAATACCCATAGTAAAAGGTATCAGTCAGACAGTCCTGCCTATTACATTCATGGCCCACCATAGCCCAAACATCCCCTTACGCACAGACATGGCCCACCATACATGCAGCACGCTGCCCAGTGCCCTTCCACCAACTCCCCCGTACACGATGCCTTCACACACACCACTCCATGCATTCATGCCCCATCCATCGTGCTCACAGTGTACTCACCTATTGGTCTGGAGGCCCTTACAGCATTCAGTACTGGGGTAGGATTTCATCCACCAGTCGCTCCAACTCCACTGCAGTGAAGGCAGGGGCTCTTTCCCCAGTGACACAAGCCATGGTACGTTCCAGACACAGGTCACAGCAGCACATGCAGTGTAGGTCCTCTCCTGTTGAAGGTCACTTAGCAAGTGAGTGAATAGATAGAAAATGGCAGTCACATCCGCTGCAGTTTTTGACCGCCTCCTGCAACAGCGCAGAACGTCTGTGGAATTACCTCATTTACACATGTCCCTCCTAACAGGACAGGAGGGCGCCATTTCAATGGGGGGCAGGCCATGGCACCTAACTTCGTCACAGGACACATAAGCACCATTTGGGCCTATCCAACAATATACTGTTACAATCACAATTTGCAATGATGTGTAGTTTTTGGAAATATGGGATACTGACCAGCTGCTCACCGTTTTGCCCCCTCGATTGCAACCGCTGCGGATGAACAGGAGATGGAGACATCTCCCCATGTACAGGCCCCTGGAGGACGTGGCAACAATGGAGGACAGGCACATTATCCTCACCTATAGACTGGACAGGGCCACAATCACAGAGCTGTGTGCCCAATTAGAGCCTGACCTGATATCTGCTGTCCGTCACCCCACCTGATATCTGCTATCCGTCACCCCACCTCTTGTGCAAGTGCTATCAGTGCTCCATTTCTTGGCAATTGGTTCTTTCCAAGTGACAGTGGGCTTGGCAGCAGGAATGTCACAGCCAATGTTAATAGTGCTGACCAGAGTGTTGTCTGCCCTGAATAAACACAAGCGCAGCTACATCATTTCCCCCCAGGTGGAGGATTTGGCCACAGTGAAAGCTGATTTCTATGCAATGGGACATATCTCCAACATTATTGGGGCTATTGATGGTACACATATTGCATTTGCCCCCCCGAGAAAGGAACAAGTGTTCAGAAATTGAAAGAGCTTTTACTCTATGAATGTGCAGATAGTGTGAATGGTGGACCAGTACATCTCCCATGTCAATGCAAAGTATCCTGGGTCTGTGCATTCCTGAGGAATAGCAGCATCCCATATGTGATGGTTCAACTCCAGAGGCACAGGGTGTGGCTAATAGGTGAGCTCTTGTTCACACCCAGTGGATGTTGGTGTATGGGTATGGTGTGGGCCCTAAGGGTGAGTGTTTGTCTAACAGTATTCCATCGATATTTGCAGGTGACTCTGGTTACCCCAACCTCTCATGGCTACTGACCCCTGTGAGGAATCCCAGGACAAGGGCAGAGGAACGTTACAATGAGGCACAGGGGTGAACAAGAAGAATCATAGAGAGGACATTCAGCCTCCTGAAGGCTAGGTTTTGTTGCCTCCATGTGGCAGGTGGTTCCCCGTGCTTCTCAACCAAGAATGTCTGCCAGATCATCGTGGCATGCTGTATGTTACACAACCTTGCCTTACACCGCCAGGTGCCTTTTCTGCAGGAGGGTGAGGCTGGAGATGGCTGCGTGGCAGCAGTGGACCCTGTGGACAGTGAAGATGAGGAGGCATACGATGAGGATGAGGACAACGGAAGTGCAATAATTCGACAATAAGTCCAATAATACACAGGTAAGAGAGTGTAACTTCACATTTTACTGACTGTTTTGTGTTTGATATTGTCACTGGCAGACTGATTTTCCCACTTCTATGCCCACTCACTGTACCATTTGGCATCTCTATTTGAAGATGTTTGTGCCCCACTATCGCTCCTGGTTTGTTGAATGCAGCCAACTATGTCATTCCTATGCATACATTACTGTACAGTTGTATTGCCATGTTTAAAGCTTGTTAAACAAATACATAGTTCAATCATTTGAAAGACTCCATACTTGTATTTTGTTTCCAAATGGTGTTTATTTAAGTGCTAATAAATAGAGGGGGATGTGCAGTGGGCTGGGGAGATGGTGGGGGAAAGTCCAGGATAGAGTCCAGTCTATGTGGATCACAAGTGCATTGTCCAAGGGTGCATAGGAAGTGGAGCAATGTCAGTTCAAGGTGGACAGGGTGACATGGTGGGACACAAGGGTGACAATCAGAAGAGTCTAATTTCCTGGTGGGGGTCTTGGCAATGGTCTCTGGCTTCTGCCTGGATCATAGGGACCGTTTGTGGGGTGGTTCTCCTTCAGCAGGGGGAGGGGTGCTGGTGGCCTGTTGGTCCTGTGGCAGGGCCTCCTGTCCACTAGCAGCAGCGGAGGTGAGGGCTGGTCGTCAGTTTGGCTAGTGGTAGGGGCCCAGTGGGGTGCCACTGCCTCCCTCATAGTGTTGGCCATGTCTGACAGCGCCTCTGCAATGGAGACCAGGTTGGTGTTAATGGACTTCAAGTCCTCCTTGATCCCCTCGTTAGTCCTGATGGTCCCAGTTGTTCGTCCATATACTTGCATAGTCCTGGGTGTTGCGGCACTATGGTTGCTGGTGGGCACTGAGGGGCAAAAAATTTCCCTATCTCCCACCCTGCTGCTGTAACCACCACCTGACAGCTGCCTTCCCTAAGTGCCTCAAGACTGATGCTGCGCCATCATCCGCTCCTGTCCCTCATTGGTCCAGCCAGCTGCCCTGGGCCTTGCCTGCTCTTCTTCTCAGAGATAAGGAGCCACACCAAGCTCTCCTGTGCTGTCCCTGGTCGTGATTGAGGTGCCCTGCAAACAAACAACAAGAGGCCTGAAGAGCTGCTCATATCCCTAGCTGCCCCCCTTTTTCCATTCCAGCCATGACCTGAGGCCATGCCTGCCAGACCGTGGCTGTCCCTACTAGAACCGAAGACCTCCCACCCCTGTCCTCCCATCCCCCACCCCTCCGCTGTGCTCCCTACTGGGGTGTCCTCCACCTGACAACTCGCCCCCCCAAAGCGCCCCCACCCCCATTCATACCATATACTTTGCTTGGGGGCCTGCAACACCATACCTCCTGCCCCTCTGCTTCCTCCTATGTAAAAGTGCTGTCTCCCCCTGACTTTCCCCTGAAAACGGCCCTTCTTTCTCCCAACTCGCTCACTCCTCATTCTCATTGCTTCATTACAGTAATTCTGCCATTAATGCAGATGCAGGCAGATGCAGGCACCGTTCCTCTGCACTCACTCGTTGCTTTCCCTGCCTTAAGTTTCCCTGGCGGTTGCTGCCCATAATTAAAGGCCCTTTGGACATGGAAGCATGCATGAAAATGTCTTATGCCGACAGCCCCTCCTCCCCCTGCACCATTCCCTCCCCATCATCCCCCAATATTTCCCCTATACACACCAGGTCCCCTTGTGTGGCCTCTGAATCAGCAGGGGCTGAGGCCCAAACGGAGCGCTATATGCTCCTCTTGTGGGGCCCACTGCTCCCTCCATCTTCCTTTTTCTCCCCTACTGCTATACTCTTACTCCCACCCCACCCCACCCCTCCCTGGCCAATTCACTGCCACAGCCTGGGAATTCCCAGAAGCCCAGCCATCTTCCCCCCCACCCACGGCCTCCAGCAGCCTGGGGAGAGTAGTAGTTGTAACAGCATCTTGCTGCTCTCCACGCCCATCGCCACAGCCTCACTGCTGCTACCCGCTGCAGCCCGAGCGCACTGCGTCCTACCCCATCCACCCACATTAGGGTGCTCATCATGAACTGGAGCTCTCTCTCGCTCACCAGCTCTACGAACTTGGAAATGGGACGCGGAGATGATCAGGCGATGACCTTCACAGCCACCACCCCCGCTGCTGCATTCCTCATGGGCTGTGTGCCGGCGCACATGCTCTCCACCCTCAAATTGAGCCTGCCACTTCCTTGAGCAGCCTACAAACACACCTGTACTAGAGTTTTCAACTCTCACTATAAGTGTCTGAGATTTTAACCTTTGAACTTAAGCTATGCCAAAAAACTGTCAGGAATGGGCACTAACCCAAGCTACCATTCCGCCTCATCAAAATGGCTGTGGGCGGCACAAAATGGCCAGTTATATAACTGGCTACCAGTAAGAAGCCCAAAGTAGCCCAATTAAAGCCCAAGCAGTCTAGGACTGTTCCACTCCCCTGTTAGAATGTTAAAAATGGGGTCTTTGGTTGGCAGTCAGGTTACCCTGTGTCCAAGCAAGGACCCTCACTCTAGTCAGGGTAAGTCACACACAATCCAAATTATCCTGTGCCCACCCTCTGGTAGCTTGACACTGAGCAGTCAGGCTTAACTTAGAAGGCAAGGTGTAAAGTATTTGTGCAATAAATCATACAATAACACCATATAGCACCACAGAAATACACCACACAGTGTTTAGAAAAATATATAATATTTATCTGGATATTTGCAGGTCAAAACAATCAAAGATGCAATAAATAAATGTAGAGATATCACTGAAAAGTGATATCAAGTGTCTTAAGTCTTTTAAAAGCAAACAAAGGCGGTCATTCTGACCGCGGCGGTCGGCGGTCGCCGCCCGGCAAGCGGTTCCCGCCGAAAGACCGCTCTGTGGTCAACACACCGCGGCGGCCATTCCGGCTTTCCTGCTGGGCCGGCGGGTGACCGCCAGAAGACCGCCGGCCGGCCCAGCGGGAAAGCCCCTTCAACAATGAAGCCGGCTCCGAATGGAGCAGGCGGAGTTGCAGGGGTGCGACGGGTCGCGATTTTCACTGTCTGCAAAGCAGACAGTGAAAATCTTTGTGGGGCCCTGTTAGGGGGCCCCTGCACTGGCCATGGGCAGTGCAGGGGCCCCCAGGGGCCCCACGGCACCCGTTCCCGCCATCCTGGTTCTGGCGGTGGACACCGCCAGAAACAGGCTGGCGGGAAGGGGGTCGGAATCCCCATGGCGGTGCTGCAAGCAGCGCCGCCATGGCAGATTCCCTGGGCCAGCGGGAAACCGGCGGGAAACCGCCGGCTCCCCTTTTCTGACCGCGGCTTTACCACCGCGGTCAGATTCGCCCAGGAAGCACCGCCAGCATGTTGGCGGTGCTTCCGCTGCCCTCCGCCATGGCGGTCATGGACCGCCAGGGTCAGAATGACCCCCAAAGTCTCTTTCAAGCACAAAGTACTTGGTTCACGTGAAGAATCTCCACAAAGGGCCGCAGAAGCGGAGAAGTGGGGAAACAAAGGGGTGTGGGTCGATTTCTCGGGTTGCACACGGTCGATGCGTCGTTTAGTTTCCACACAGGGACGGCAGTGCGTTAATTCCTGGCGCTCGGTCATGGATCCTCTTCGGGTTGCGGGGTTTTCAGACACCCCGCGGTCTGTGCATGGAATCCTGGGCTTGTGACAAGCTCTGCGTCGTTCTGGTGGGCGGTGCGGGGAAATTTCTCCCGTACTGCAGGCGCCGCATCGATTTCTCCTCTGGAAGTCGGACTGGTTCGTCCCAGGTCGGCTGTGCGTCGATCTGGTGGGCTGTGCGTCAAAGTTCCGGTCGCTCGCAGATGCCACGTCAATCTTTTCCTTGTGAATTTGAGCGGCGGCGTTCCGGTTTGGCGTGCGGTGAATTTTTCACCACAGGACAGGCTGTGCGTCGTTTTTGGCAAGCTGTGCATTGAATTTTCACTACACAAGGAGTCCAGTTGCAAGGGAGAAGACTTTTTGGTCCTGAGACTTCAGGGAACAGGAGGCAAGCTCTATTCAAGCCCTTGGAGAGCACTTATTCACCACAGCCAGGGAGCAGCAAGGCAGCAGGGCAACAGCAAGGCAGCAGTCCTTCACAGAAAGCAGTCAGGTGAGTCCTTTGGGCAGCCAGGCAGGTCTTCCTGGCAGGATGCAGGTTCTGGTTACAAGTTTCTTCTCCAGGAAGTGTCTGAGGTGGTAGGGCAGAGGTCCTGTTTTTATGCACAAATGTGACTTTGAAGTGGTGGAGACTTCAAAGAGTGGCTTAGAAGTGCACCAGGCCCCCTTTCAGTTCAATCCTGTCTGCTAGGGTCCCAGTAAGGGGTGCAGAAGTCCTTTGTGTTAGGGCAGGCTACTGTCCATTGTCATGTAAGTGTCAGGGCCTCCACCCTCCCAGCCCAGGAAGACCTATTCAAAATGCAGATGTATGCAAGTGAGGTTGAGTATCCTGTATTTGGGGTAGTGTGTCTGAGTGAATGCACAAGGAGCTGTTAAAAAAATCCAGCCAGACGTGGATTGTAAGGCACAAAAAGATTTAAGTGAAGAGAAATGCTCACTTTCTAAAAGTGGCATTTCTAGAATAGTAAAATTAAATTCAACTTCACCAGTCAGCAGGAGTTTCTATTACCATTCTGGCCATACTAAATATGACCTTCCTACCCCTTTCAGATCAGCAGCTACCATTAAAACAATGTATGAGGGCAGCCCCAATGTTAGCCTATGAAGGGAGTGTGCCTCACAGTAGTGTAAAAACAAATGTAGGAGTTTTACACTACCAGGACATGTAAACTACACAGGTACATGCCCTGCCTTTTACCCACATAGCACCCTGCCCTAGGGGTTACCTAGGGCACACCTTAGGGGTGACTTATATGTAGAAAAAGGGGAGTTTTAGGCTTGGCAAGTACTTTTAAATGCAAAGTCGAATTGACAGTGAAACTGCACACACAGGCCTTGCTTTGGCAGGCCTGAGACAAGATTAAGGGGCTACTTAAGTGGGTGGCACAATCAGTGCTGCATGCCCACTAGTAGCATTTCATCTACAAGCCCTGGGCACATATAGTGCCTTCTACTAGGGACTTATAAGTAAATTAAATAGTCCAATTGGGTATGATCCAATGTTACCATGTTTAAAGGGAGAGCATATGCATTTTAGCACTAGTTAACAGTGGTAAAGTGTGCAGAGTCTAAAAACCAGCAAAAACAGTGTCCAAAAAGTGGAGAGAGGCAGGCAAAAAGTTAGGGGTGACAACCCTAAGGCTGTCAGGTCTAACATGTGTCCCCCCAGCTCAAAGTGGGGAGAGCTTCCCAACCTCCTGGGAGCTCTCATCGCTAAGGCAGAACTATCTGGAGAGACCATCAGCGTTGGCATGGCCGCTCCCCGGGCGATGCTCCACCGTCAAGTCCATCCCCTGTAGGGAAATGGACCACCTCAAGAGTTTTGGATTCTCACCCCTCATTTGCATGAGCCATCTGAAGGGCCTGTGGTCTGTCTGAACCTGGAAGTGAGTCCCAAACAGGTATGGTCTCAGCTTCTTCAGTGCCCAGACCACAGCAAATGCTTCTCTTTCAATAGCACTCCACCTCTGTTCCCATGGTAATAGCCTTTTGCTAATAAAGACTACTGGTTGGTCTGAGCCCTCCTCATTTAGCTGTGCTAGAACAACCCCTATGCCATGCTCTGAAGCATCTGTCTGCACAATAAATTCCTGGGAGTAGTCAGGGGCCTTGAGCAGGGGGGCCGTGCACATGGCTTCCTTCAGAGAATCAAAGGCTTTCTGACAAGCCTCTGTCCAATTCACCAACCTAGGTTCTTTCTTGGAAGTGAGTTCTGTCAAGGGTGACACAATGGTCGGTAGTATCCAGTGAGGTCTAAAAAGGCTCTCACCTTAGTCTGTGTTCTAGGTGGTTGCCAGGCCTTGATAGTTTCAATATTGGCCTGGAGTGGCTGCACCTTGCCACCACCTACTAGGTGTCCCAAGTACACCACAGAACCCTGCCCAATCTGGCACTTACTAGCCTTGATGGTCAGGCCTGCCTGTTGCAGAGCCTGAAGCACCTCCTTGAGGTGGATTAGGTGTTCCTCCCAGCTGGAACTGTAGACAGCTATGTCGTCCAGGTAGGCTGCTGCACAGTAGGCATCCTTGCCAGCTAGGACTCCGTTAACCAACTGTTGGAAGGTAGCGGGTCATTTTTTAACCCAAATGGCATCACCCGGAACTGGTAATGGCCATCGGGTGTGGAAAATGCTTATATCTCTTTAGCTCCCTCAGTCATGGCGATCTGCCAGTACCCTGAAGTAAGATCAAACGTACTCAGGAACTTGGCAGCGCCTAGTCTGTCAACGAGCTCATCAGCTGAGGGGATGGGGTGAGCATCAGTCCGTGTGACTGAGTTGAGACCGCGGTAGTCCACACAGAACCTGAGTTCTGGCTTCGCACCAGGGGCAGCAGCCTTAGGGACCAGCAGCACAGGGCTGGCCCAGGGACTACTGGATTTCTCAAGAACCCCTAAAGTCAACATCTTGGAGACCTCCTCCTTGATGCTGGCCTTCACCTTATCCGATAACCTGTAAATTTTGTTCTTTAAAGGGGGACTGTCACCTGTGTCATGTCATGAACACATAAGTGGGTCAGGTCAGGAGTAAGGGAGAACAGGGAAGATAACTGATCCAACAGCTCAGAGCAGTTTCCTCTCTGATTCAGAGTCAGGGAGTCAGAGAGAATGACACCCTCCACTGACCAATCACCTTCTTTAGCAGTGAGGAGGTCGGGGAGAGGTTCACTCTCCTCTTCCATGCCATCATCTGTGACCAGGAGCATATTGATCTCAGACCTCTCAAAGTGAGGTTTGAGCCGGTTGTGATGGAGGACCCTTAGGGGGTGCCTAGGGGTCTTGAGGTCCACTAGGTAAGTGGCCTCCCCTTTACGCTCCTTGATCTCAAAGGGGCCAGTCTAGCGGTCCTGGAGAGCCCTGGGCTCTGCTGGTTCCATCACCCAAACCTTGTCTACAGGTGAGAACTCAACCAGAGTGGTCTTCCGGTCATACCACCCCTTTATCACCTCTTGACTGGCCTCGAGGTTACTCTTGGCCTGCTTCCAGAAGCGTTGGGTTTGGTTGCGGAGGGCTAGCATGTAGCTCTCCACATCCTGGGGAGGTGTCTAGGGAGCTTTCTCCAGCCCTCTTTAACAATGCTTAGAGGTCCCCTGACAGGGTGACCATAGAGAAGCTCAAAGGGGCTGAACCCCACCACTTTCTGGGGCACCTCTCTGTAAGCAAACAACAGGCATGGTAAGACGACGTCCCACTTATGCCTCATGGCTTCAGTCAGGCCATTAATCATGCCCTTCAGGGTCTTGTTGAATCTCTCAACAAGCCCATTGGATTGAGGATGGTAAGGGGTGGTAATCCGGTAGGTCACCCCACATTCATCCCACATGAACTTCATGTACGCAGACATGAAGTTTATGCCCCTGTCACACACAACCTCTTAGGGAATCCCACAAGGGTAAATATTCCCAACAGGGCTCTGGTCACCACCGGTGCAGTCACTGTTCTCAGAGGGATTGCCTCTGGATAGTGGGTGGCATGGTCCAACAAAACCAGGATAAACCTATTGCCCAAGGCAGTTTTGGGGTCCAAGGGACCAACAATGTCGATGCCCACCCTTTCAAAGGGGCTGCCAACGACGGGGAGTGGGAGCAGGGGAGCCGTAAGTGTTTTCCCTGTCTTCCCACTAGCCTGGCAGGTGGGGCAAGCGCTGCAGAAATTATCTGAGGCTAACCTCATTCTGGGCTAATAGAAGTGGGTGACAAGCCTGTTAAAGGTCTTGTCTTGGCCCAGGTGTCCTGCCAGGGGGATGTCGTGAGCCAGACCCTGTAGGAAGGCCCGGTAACACTGGGGGACCACCAGCACACGTGCTGCCCCAGGACCGGGAACCTTCGGCTCACTGTAAAGTAGATCGTTCTCCCAGCAAATATGGTGAGTGCCAGAGGCGTCACCTGCTGTTTGGGCTGTGGCCTGTTGCCTCAGACCCCCAATGGTGGGGCATTCCTTATGCGCTTTGCAGAATTCTGCCCTGGTTTGCCCACCCTCTACTTGCCAGCCAGCAAGTTCAGGTAGATTACCCAGGTCAGCTTTGTCTTCCCCAGTTGGATCGGGGGCCTCCTCCTCTTCGGGGGCCCCGTCCACCACCGTGGGAACATCTGAGGTGGGTTTCCCGCACCTCTTGCCCTTCCTCTTTGCAGCTGTCTGGGCCATTGTTCCAGGCTCCAGACTCCCTTGACTCCCTTCCTGGGCAGCGATGGACCATGTGGTCATGCAGACCCACTCAGGAAAACCTAACATCTCCAGGTGGGATCTGAGCTTTACCTCTTTCCAGGTAGTATGCTCAAGATCATTGCCTAACAGACAATCTACAGGCATGGCAGGACTCACAGCTACTTTCAGAGTACCAGAGACCCCCTCCCCACTCAAAGGGAACCAGAGCCACTGGTAGGTGACTCACGATTGTCAGCGACTATGACCTGGTGGAATGTATTTGGGACTATCTGCTTTGATGACATCAGCTGACTCTTGACAGTAGTCATACTGGCTCCTGTGTCACGCAGAGCCTCCACCCTTTGCCCATCAATGGTGGCCCACTGCCTATACTTTGAAGTATTTTCTGGCATGTAGGCTTTAGGCACCATCTCTCTTTCTCCCAGGGACACTAGGGAAACCTCTGCCTGCTCCCCAAAGCTAACTGGGACTGTCTCCCCCCCGAGCGCTACACTAGCCAACCCAGGTGTCTGTCCAGTGGTGGACTGTGCCCTCTTGAGGCACTGGGAGTAGCCCTTAGAGTGTCCATGCTGGTAGAACTCTAAGCATTTGGGGCTGAACTTCCCTAATGTATTATCAAATTACCCTGGCTTCTTCCCAAATCTAGAAGAGGAATGGTGACCACCCCCCCTTGGGAATTCTTTTGGGGCCCTTTTGAGAACTCCTTATCTTTAAGTTTTTCTCCCCCTCTCTCTTCGGTTGGGAACCCTGACCACCTTTTTGGGAGTCCCCCCAGATGCCTTTTTGGACACTGGTGCTCACCCAGAGGTCCGTCTCCTTAGCAAGTTTCCTGGGGTCAGTCAGCTTACTATCTACCAAGTGCTGGCACAACTCTGTAAAAGAAGCATTGAGTATATGCTCTCTCAGAATCAAGTCATATAACTCTTTATAATCATCTACTTTGCTGCCCCGCACCCATCCATTCAGTGCCTTACCGGAAAAGTCAAATAAATCTACCCATGTCTGTGTGGACTGTTTGGTGCTGTCCCTGAACCTCTGACGGTGTCTCTCAGGTGTCTGCCCAATCTTGGCAAGTAAAGTGGCTTTCTGAAGTGGGTATGTGTTTTGATCCTTTGGATTCAGTGTGAGAAGTGTGTCCCTCCCCAGTGCGGGCACATAATTCCACATTGCTGTACCCCATTGCCCTTCAGGAACCTCATGAGCTCTTAGTGCAACTTCATAAGCAACTAGCCATTTATCTATGTCATCTCCCACCACAAAACTGGGTACCACATTTTTGGGTATACAAACCTTCTTTTCTCCAGCAGGTCCTGCTTGTCTGCTGCCACCATTACTGCTGGACTCAGACTGTCTCACCTTGATCTCCAGCTCCTTGAGACTCAGTTCATGAGCCAACAATAGTTACTTCTCAGCCAAGGCTCTCTCAGCTGCAGCTTCAGCTCTTTTAGCTTCAATCTGTTTGGCTGCTCTTTCAGCCTCAGCTTGCTAGGCTTCTCTGTCTGCCCTCCTTTCCTCCTGCTGAACCTCAATTTTTAGCCTTGCCATTTGCAACTGAAACTCTCTCTCCTCTCTCCTTTCCTCTGCGGTCAGGCTTTGATCAGAGACATAGCTGCCTGGTTTTGCAGGGGGCACAGTTGCAGTGGTAACATCCACTGGTGGCAAAAGATACTCTGGTGAGCCATCTTCTGGCTCCTCCTCCTCAGCCCACTCCTCTGAATGGGCTTCTGCCCAGGCCCTCAGCGCCTTTCGAAATTCCTCCTTTCTGGAGGCACCTTGGGTGGGTACTCCCATATCCCTGCAGAATCCTTTCAGCTGGTTGACAGTGTATGTCTCCAGCAGGGCTAGGTCAAAATCTCCTGCTTGAGACCCAGCCTGAGACATGTTGATTGAGGATTTTGGTCAAAAAATTGACAGGAAAAACGAAGTTGCAGAAAAAATATAAAAATCAAGTTGACCTTCAACTGTGGGTAGGTAGTGAAATACTTAGCTACTGTTTGTCACTGCACAAATACAGGTCCTATCCTCACTGCTGATCACCAATGTTAGAAATGGGGTCTTTGGTTGGCAGTCAGGTTACTCTCTGTCCAAGCAAGGACCCTCACTGTAGTCAGGGTAAGTCACACACAATCCAAATTATCCTGTGCCCACTCTCTGGTAGCTTGGCACTGAGCAGTCAGGCTTAACGTAGAAGGCAATGTGTAAAGTATTTGTGCAACAAATCATACAATAACACCATATAGCACCACAGAAATACACCACACAGTGCTTCGAAAAATGTATAATATTTAGCTGGATATTTGCAGGTCTAAACAATCAAAGATGCAATAAGTAAATGTAGAGATATAACTGAAAAGTGACATCAAGTGTCTTAAGTCTTTTAAAAGCAAACAAAGTCTCTTTACAGCACAAAGTACCTGGTTCGGGTATAAAATCTCTGCAAAGGGCTGCAGAGGAGGAGAAGAGGGGAAACAAAGGGGTGTGCGTTGATTTCGCGGGTCGCACACGGTCGATGCATCGTTTAGTTTCCATGCAGGGATGGATGTGCGTCGATTTCCGGTGCTCGGTCATGGATCCTCTTCGGGTTGCGGGGTTTTCAGACACCCCGGGGTCTGTGCGTGGAATCCTGGGCTTGTGACAAGCTGTGCGTAGTTCTGGTGGGCGGTGTGGGGAAATTTCTCCCACACGGCAGGCGCTGCATCGATTTCTCCTCTGGAAGTCAGGTTGTGTTGTCCCAGGTCGGCTGTGCGTCGATCTGGTAGGCCATGCGTCGAAGTTCCGGTTGCTCCACAGGTGCCACGTCGATCTTTTCCTTGCAAAGTCGAGCTACGTCGTTCTGGTTCGGCATGCAGTGAATGTTTCACCGCAGGACAGGCTGTGCATCGTTTTTGGCAAGATGTGCATCGAATTTGCGCCGCACAAGTAGTCCAGTTGCAAGAGAGAAGTCTTTTTGGTCCTGAGACTTCAGGGAACAGGAGGCACGCTCTATCCAAGCCCTTGGAGAGCTCTTCTTCACCACAGCCAGGGAGCAGCAAGGCAGCAGGGCAACAGCAAGGCAGCAGTCCTTCACAGAAAGCAGTCAGGTGAGTCCTTTGGGCAGCCAGGCAGGTCTTCATGGCAGGATGCAGGTTCTGGTTACAAGTTTCTTCTCCAGGAAGTGTCTATGGTGGTAGCGCAGAGGCCATGTTTTTATACCCAAATGTGACTTTGAAGTGGGGGAGACTTCAAAGAGTGGCTTAGAAGTGCACCAGGTCCCCTTTCAGTTCAATCTGTCTGCCAGGGCCCCAGTAGGGGGTGTGGCAGTCCTCTGTGTGAGGGCAGGCTACTGTCCATTGTCATGTAAGTGTCAGGCCCTCCACCCTCCCAGCCCAGGAAGACCCATTCAAAATGCAGATGTATGCAAGTGAGGCTGAGTAGTCTGTGTTTGGGGTGTGTCTGAGTGAATGCAGAAGGAGCTGTCAACAAAACCCAGCCAGACATGGATTGTAAGGCACAGAAAGATTTAAGTGCAGAGAAATGCTCACTTTCTAAAAGTGGCATTTCTAGAATAGTAATATTAAATCCAACTTCACCAGTCAGCAGGACTTTCTATTACCATTCTGGCCATACTACATATGACCTTCCTACCTCTTTCAGATCAGCAGCTACCACTCAAACAATGTATGAGGGCAGCTCCAATGTTAGCCTATGAAGGAAGCAGGCCTCACAGTAGTGTAAAAATGAATTTAGGAGTTTTACACTACCAGGACATGTAAACTACACAGGTACATGCCCTGCCTTTTACCCACACAGCACCCTGCCCTAGGGGTTACCTAGGGCACACCTTAGGGGTGACTTATATGTAGAAAAAGGGGAGTTTTAGGATTGGCAAGTACTTTTAAATGCCAAGTCGAATTGGCAGTGAAACTGCACACACAGGCCTTGCAATGGCAGGCCTGAGACAAGGTTAAGGGGCTACTTAAGTGGGTGGCACAATCAGTGCTGCAGGCCCACTAGAACATTGGTTATGCAGGATACTCATCCGGAATACTAAGTAATGCAAAGATGAAATTCATTAAAAAAAATCTCTAACAGAGACCTTGGCCAAAACCCATTACTGGACCTGGACACAGTACTCATACACAATTGCAAATGATGAAGGATTTCTTAACCAAAATGTGTTCCAATAAAACAACACTGAGTCCCTCAAAAACAGACAGGCAGAACCTCCCATTCTCCAAGAAAACTTACACCAGGCCGATGACCTTGCCTATAACTGTCCCATCACTCACATACTATTCTTCAGCAAGATAGCTGAAAATGTAGTCTATATTCCACTCCAGTGCCACATTAATGCTAACCATATCCTGAATAACTATTAGTCTGCCTTCAGATCATGCTACTGTGCAAAGACCACTATCATACATTTTGTAGACAATGTCCTCTGAATACAGATGAAGGTGCCTCTGCCTCCTGATATTGCTGGATCTTTTAGCTCTCTTCAACACAGTCGACCATCTCACCCTCATATGCACCTTGAAGGACTCAAACAGGATTGACTGGCAATGTCCTTTACTAGTTCTCCTCCTACTTTTCTAACCAACATCAATTTCATCTTGTGGGTATTCTCAAGGTCTAAAAAGATCACCATTACTATACTTGTGGATCCAAACTTCCATCTGCTTTCTTCAATGTCTACAAGGAATCACAAATATCAGCATCAGGGTTCAACAATATGGTAACGATGCACAACTCTCTTTGAAAGTATCCTCTGCTCCAGACATCCAAGATGTTATTTACTGCGTACACATTATTCAGACATGATGTCATGTGGCTACCACAACAACATTCGTACTCTTTGCCATGAACAAGAAACAAGAAACATTGCAAATGTGATTCAAAAGCATTATGAACCTTGATGGTTTTGAACCCTAACTTTAGTTAAATGCCAGATCACCTGGATTCCTCCCAGACATCAACCTCATCCTCAAGAAACCTTAAAAATGACAGGTGAGCTCATACCAATTCTCTCTTCTAAAGAAAATGAAACAATTTCTTCAGAGAAGTGACTTCAGAAACGCCATTCAAGGCCTCATTCTCTCACATCTGGATAGTGGTAACACCCTAGTAGATGGCCTCTGAGACTCTACATTGGCACCCCACAAGAGAATACTACTTTCTGAAGCAGAACCCATTCAGGGCTTGATGAAATATGATCACATCTCTGCCATTCTGGCATACCTCAATTGGCTCCCCTTACTATCTTTATAACAAGATGCACCATTTACAAACATCACATCGAGCATCTCTGCTTATCTTGCAGGCAATCTCATCATCTCTGGTGGCTCTGCCACACCCACAGCCAAGACACTATCAAATTGCAGACTCATAAGTGTAAAAAAAAGGCAAGGCAACAGGACCTTTTCTATCTATGCACCCAGGATTTGTGACTACATCCCTGTATCCCTCAGGATTATTGCAAAACACCTTCAATTTTGGAAAGAATTGAAGATAAACCTCTATAATGAACACTGTATCATATCGAATTAACAGCACATAAACCATCAACATCTCCTATCATTTGTTGACTTTATGGTTTTCTTTGACCCTGCACAACTTTGCAATGTACTTTGACTAGGATGTGTTACACATATATCATATGAATAAATATGTACATACATATTGTTAGACCTGGCATCCTTGGTGTGGTTCCCCCTGTCTTTTTTGCCTCTGCTTCCCATGTTTTGACTGTGTGTTGGACTTTGATTTTACTGGTTTTAGTACTCTAGGAAGTGCAAATGCTCCCTGCATAAATGGTATATGTAGTTGTCTTTTCCATGATTGGCATGTTTGATTTACTAGTAAGTCCCTATTAAAGTGCACTAGAGGTGCACAGGGCCTGTAAATCAAATGCTACTAGCGCACCTGCAAAACTGATTTTACCACGCACATGAGTAGCCCTGTAAACATGGCTCAGATCTGCCCCTGCAGTGTCTGTGTGTGCAGTTCTAAATGGACAATTCGACCTGGCAAGTGTATCCACTTGCTAGCCCAAACCTTCCTTTTTTATACATGTAAGGCACCCCTAAGGTAGGTCCTAGGTAGCCCCATGGGCAAGGTGGTGTATGTTAAAGGTGGGACATGTACTGATGTGTTTTACATATCCTGACAGTGAAATAGTGCCAAATTCTGTTTTCACGGTTGAAAGGCCTATCTCTCTCATAGGATAACATGGAGAGTGCCTTTAAACAGCTTTTAAGTACAGTTTCCCTTTGAGAGCAGATATATAAAAGTTTGGGTTCTCTAAACTCACAATTTACTAATATATATTTTGGTAAAGTTGTTTTTTAAATTGTCACTTTGAAAATACCACTTTAAGAAAGTTGGCATTTTCTTGCTTAAACCATTCTGTGACCCCTCCTGCTTGTGTATTCACTGTCTGGGTCAGACTAACAGTTGGGCTGTTATTGAATCTCCATTAGACAGTGAAACAAAGGTTGCTGGGGTGTAGCCTGGATAACCTAATGGGTCATCTGGGCTAGAGTGGAGGGAGCAGCTGACACTTACAGCTGAATAGGCTATGCCTCTCCTCAAATAATACAGTCTCCACCCCCCTGGTGTTTGTCTGGGGCCAGGCCTGGGCAAGGCAGGATCTTGTGAACAACAGAGGCTTTCTTTTGAAGTTTGCCTACTTCAAAAGCAGAAAGGGGTATAAGTAGTGGACCCCAAACCCCATATTTATAGATTACTTCTGGAATAAAGAGGAACCTCTGCAAAGGAAACAAGCTGAAGAGGTGGAGGAGGAGTACTGCCCCTTTGCCTGTGACTGTGCTTCGCTGGGTTGGCCTGCAGTTGCTGCTTCTGCTTGAAAGCAAGAAAAAGACTGGACTTTGTGGAATAAACCTGCTTGTGAAGTGTCTCCAAGGGCTTGGCCTGAGCTTGCACCCTGTTCTGAATTCTGAGGGCTATCAAAGACTTCTTCTACCAGCATCTGGACTCTCTACTGAGACTCCTGCACTGCCAAATGGAGCCTTATCCGGTCCCTGGGTGCTTGAAAGGTGAAGCTGGTGGAACAAGGATTAGAAATGACACGCCACACATCTTGCGACTGAAATCGATGCACCACCTGCATTGCGGCTTGGGAATTGACCCATCACCTGCAATGCAGCTGGAGAAACAACGCAACACCACTTGCGCCTGCTGAAAACTTTGCAATCCCCATGCAGCGCGTTTTCCATCACCGTGCAGCAGGATTTCCCACACATCATTTCTGGTCATCAAAACCAACAAGAACCTGCTCAGATCCGATGTGCCCATTTAGAAATCAACGCATCTCTCTCTTGCGGGAGAGAAAAATGATGCATCGCCTACCCAACCGGAGAAGAAACGATGTACACCCTCACTTGGGAATAAGGAATCAACACATTGTTGACTTTTCTGACACATGCTCACCTGTGCAGCATTACTTTTTGGTCAAACCAGGGCCCATATTTATACTTTTTTAGTGTCGCGTGTGTGCTGCGTTTTGACACAAAAATGACGTAGACTTGCAAAATACAATTGTATTTTGTAAGTTTGTGATGTTTTTGCATCAAAACGCGGTGCAAACGCGGCGCTAAAAAAGTATAAATATAGGCCCAGGTACTTTGTGTATCATCAAAGCATCCATTGTCTTCTAAGGAGTAAGACTCTTTTAAATTTAACAATTAATAACTTTACTTGTGTATTTTAGAATTTTGTTGTTTTAGTCTTGCTTGACTTAGATAAATATTGTTTATTTTTCTAAACTGGTGTGGTGTCCATTTTATGGTGTTTTCACTGTTTTACTGTGCAAATACTTTACACATTGTCTTTAAGATAAGCCTGACTGCATGTGCCAAGCTACCAAGGGGTGAGCAGGTGTTATCTTAAGTGTGTATCTCCATTGCCCTGAATAGAGTAAGGGTCCTTGCTTGGACAGAGTGCAAACTGACTGCCAACTAGAGACCCCATTTCTAACACACATTGTGTAAAATGCACAATAGGCTACTAGTTTACCCAGGGAGACTGACTCAATGAAAAAATACTTCTCTTCCAGATTGTAAGTATCTCATTGGCTTCTTCTGTTTTGGGAAACACTGAAATTAGCACTTTGACTATAGACCTATAGTTGTTCTATTCTTCTCTCTAGAGTAGACTTCACTAAGTAGGTCTTGGAACTATAACTGTTGAAGAAGCTATGCTGAATTCATCTGGCATGCCTATTTCTACTAAGGGAAAGAAAACTTTCAACATATGCCACTTTTTAACCAAGTAACATTTTAGCATCAATAATGTATAATGATCATAGATTTCCTTGCTCTGGTGAGTATTAGAGAATTTAATGGTTTGATTTCACAAGAAAATTCACCATGACCCAAGTTGGAGATGTACATTTAAATAAAGTATTTGGACACGAGGACAATGTAATGTCTTATGGTTACAGGAGACATGGCATGGTCAACCTTTTCTTATCAAACTTTGTAATAATTGAAAATAAGGAGAAATAGGGATCTACAGATCAATGAAATGATTCTGGTTATTGCCAAATTGTGTATTGTCAAATGTAGGATCGGTTTCCCTCTGACTACATTCCAAATCAGGAAATTTCTGGAAATTGTTATTTATCATCCTTTTTGGTAGCTAGTTCTAGTAAAATGCTATTTAAACTGATTGCAATTAACAGAATTAAGGATTAATGAGTATTATAATAATAGGTTTATGATCATAACCATCAGACACACAAAAGGTAATGTTAAAAAAAGTAGACTACTAGCAATTGCTCAGGGTAACATGCCAAACCATCATTATTTTGCCCACCATGCCACTCCAGACAATACTGAGCCAAATTGAAATCAGTCTTGACTCTGTTACAATAGGAGTAGTAGCGCTTAAACTGCCAGGCCAGGTACTCTCTGAACCTGAACACAAGCAAACTTATACCGGTTTTGCCCTGACTAGAGGTCTTCAGTCCGGTGTAGCTTGGTTCCAGTGCTACAAAGATCAAGGGGCCCAGGTCCGGGCCTACACTTGGCCACATATGGTGTTAGATAAAACACACAAAAGGTGATGGGAAGATCCATGCAATAAGTCTAACCATTGAGATATTATAAGCAACCTTAATGCGAAACTATTTTCCAATGGCAATACAATTTGCCAAAATTAAAATAAAGATCAATTACATAATACTAGAGAGTAAATGTAGTCAAAATTAAAGGAAATATGTAGAAGATAAACTGATATTTGGCAGTGTTACACCAATATAGCTGTGTTGCTCTAAGGATGGTAGATTCTTAGAGAGTCTTCAGGTCCTTATATGTATACATCTTACGGTTCAACCACTGTAGTTGGTTATACATAGCCAAGTATGACAGATTTTCGAATTTGCAAAGATTTTACAACTACACACGACCAAAGAATGATTATGACCCCTAGTTAGTAAATGTAGCAGTGGATGTCTGTAGCTAGGACGCTCAAACACGTTATTGAAGTGGTGAATTAAAAATTAAGAGTATACAACATCAGATGGATTGTAAACTTGCAAAATATACGGTTTATTGAGGAGCTGAATCAAATAGCTGATGAGCTGAAGGGGTAAATAAGAACTTAGGTTATTGTAGCAATAGCTGTTACATGCTGGTTACAGCTGCTTTACATTTGGTAACTAGTAAGAATAGTCCATCATATTTGCACAGTTAATTCTATCATTCAGGCCAGCTCATTCAGTCTCATTTTAAGGGAAAAAATCAGTATTCAGAAGAAAGTTATTAACGCTCCTGGGTCACTGATAGGAAAAACTTAAAATGATTTAGGTAACATATTAAAAGAACACAAGATGAGGACCTGTAGTCCGTCATATTTTTGTAGTAAAAAATACAAGTATTCAACAGTTTTGGTTTCCTAGTGGAATATGGCAGTAGTAAGTATAAAAAAATAGTGATTTTTATAGTACCTATGGAGGATGGACATTTTAAATTGGAACTCTTTATTTTGACTTAGGGGATCTATTTTTTTATTGGATGAAATTGATCTACCTTCAGTCTTTTTGCAACAAGGTAGAGATAAAAAAAAAAAAAACTATGTAATTGAATTAAGCCTTCAGTGCCCCATGGCAAATCGGTATATTCAAACGTGTTCCTACAGAATAGATTCAGCTGATGTCTTCTTATTTCTTGACATCCTGTCATCTGGATCCATTCCTTCATCACAGAAGTGCTCAGTATTGCAGTCGGTCTACAAAGATCAACGGAAAATATATTGGCTCAAAGCCATTCCAGAATGTGATCTCAAAATAGTCGCTTTTCTTTTTTAAAAGCGACAGGTACGGACTTTTGAGAAAAAAATGATCAATTGAGCATTGATGCATCTTTATTAAATATCAACATAGAGTGGCTTCTTACTACCTATGTCACAATCAAATTATCGGCCAGAAATGACCTATTTCATAAAATCATTACTAAACACAGGGCAAGACAAAGCTGCAGTCTACCGCCCCCCCATCCCCGAGCGTTCTTTAAAATAAGTCATGATATTTCCTAGGAAAAGAGTTACATTTAATTGCTATGTGAATAATTGAAAATTCAGACAATGACAGATTACCAATATTTGCAACACATCTTCAGTCACATATCGAACTGACCTCAGCATGCTGCTAATCTGAAGCAAAGATCACATTATCTGTAACAGAAATGTTACTCAACATATGGGGCCAAGCGTGATTCGCTTACAGATTTAAACTATCGCCTTTTCTTAACTATGCACCATCCGTTTTCAACTCAGGCTAAATGTAATTAGTTTCGACTGCATCTTGTCTTCTTAATAACTCCTAAAATCAACTCTTCGATCTAAATAATGTTTGGGTTTAGGAGAAATAGATTTGGCAGATCAAATATCTATGTTTTTTGAACATTTAAATTAGGCCAGGCACTCAGAGAGTTTTTATGTGTAAGGTGATTGGGAACCTGTACATGTTCGAAAGAAGTCGATAACAGAGCTGTTTTTGACATGGGGCATGATGTTATATAAATCAGAGACATACGTAGGTTCTATGCAGTACATCTCAGTTTGGGTGGAACGTAGCCGAAGGTGAAAAATGTTTAGGTTACTTATGTATGAATTAACTCATATCTAGCAGAGGCATCTTTATTTAAATTTGAGCCTTGAAGCTCTAATTGAGTATACATTTTTATGTTTTATCTCCTCAACCCATATTGCAATTGGAGGGGTCTTTACAGAATACGTTTATAAGTGGCAGAAATGCTATTTATGTAGAGAGCAGAAAATAACTGTTATTGATCAGAGAAGTATAATTTCTGAGCCCACTCTTCAAGGAATATACTTGTAGCACAGGAACTGTAACAACCTAACATGTCTTTTAGGCCTCTAATAATCACATAATCATTAGAGTAATCGCATGTATCTCATTAGCCACTGAACAACTAAATTGACTAGCTACACATTTGCTACACTCTGTACTGCATTATACTCAAACATTATTTAATTATAAATAATTACATCTCAAATAATTGCATCTGAATACCAAATTAGCCGTGATTGGCAATGAATGACATTATTTCTACCACTACAGAGGCTGATTCTTTCTTCTTGTTTTTCAGGTATTTTATTTTTCTTATGAACTTTTATAATTCGTGTCCAATAGTTCTCGCATTTTTATTACTGTGATTGATTTATATAAATCTAAACAATTAAGATTTACTTACAGTATTGTTCTATTTTTTTCTGTACAGCTCACCGAAAGCCATCAGAGAACTGACAATGACAGACTGGTGTATCCATCCAATAGGTACACTGCTGAACCTTTCATAGTTCCCACTCAAACTCATGGCACTTTCACATCACAAACAAAATCAACAGGGAGCTACTGCAGTGTCATTCTTAGGCTGTAGGACTATTGTTCCACAAAGTATGGGATAGGCACCTGCTAAAGAGTTTACATACTAGAAAAATGAACATTTTGAGAGCCGACTTGTCTCCTCTCACTTCTATGTTTTCCTTCGTCTCACTTCGCCTTAGGGTGACCAGGTGTCCCGGGTGTGCCGGGATAGCACATGGTTTTCACCAAGTGTCTTGTGCGTATTTAGGGAAATTTAGCTTGTATCCAGGTTTTTACACAGGGTCGACTAAAAACAGGAGTGAGTTTTTATGTTTTCCAAAAACAAGGAAAACTAGCACCTGTCACTAAAGGACATGATATTAGCTTTAAAAATTGCATTATATTTATTTTCTTAATGCCTCTTCTGTAATTCTACACTGATGAGCATTGTCATTCTGAGCCCCTCGGTAGATGTAAATTTGTAGTCTTTCTAATTTTGTGAAATGTCCAGTTTTTTGGTTTTAAAAATCTGGTCACCCTACTCCTTCTTCACAAAGTGCAAACATCTAGTGAATCCACGACTGAGGCACCAAGTGCAGATCTTGTGTGTGACCTGCTGCCATTGGGGCAAACTGAGCGCCAAGCAATGATCACAATCTATCAAAAACGTATTCTACCAAGCAAAACCTGCAGGCCAGCATGTCTTTTACCTTTTTCTATGTTCACCATTGTTCCGACCATCCACATTTTATCTCTGTAATGCTTTTATTGTCAATACCTGCATCCTCCAGAAGCACTATCCAAGAGAGTCCTTTCAGTTAATCCACCCCTTCCACAGCTATCAAGAGTACTTCAATGGGAGTTTGGCCTTCTTGTGAGCAGCTGAATGAAGGTTGTGTGAAAGGCCAGCCAGTACATTTCAGCTTATAGACAGGGTAGAGTGCAAACCCATTTGCATGTGTGCACCTTATCAAGTGTGGGTGAAACATAGTCACTGAAGACTGATGATGAGAACACAGAAGGAAAGCAAAATCAACTAATGAAGATGCAATAGCGTTAAAAAACAAAAGTTAATTTTAGTTTGGCTCCATGTGCAGAGGAACAAAGAAAATATAATCTGTCCTTGAAGCCCTAGTGTGAAAAAGCATCTTCTTATAAATCCATATTAGTCATAAGTCAAAATGTTTCCTGTGTTTACTAAACTCTGACTGGATTTATAGCTTGGCCTGCAATCCTACTGATAATTAATTGCATGCTTTAGTTCCATCCTTACCTAAACTATGTAAACACCAGAGATTTGCAGTTAACATGGCATAAAACTAAGTTTGACATTCACCGTGTGCATATACTTTGAAAGGGCAAGAAGGCTGAATCTCATTTATATTCATTCACATTAAAACTGTACATTTAAGGTTTTGTCACTTTTACATTACTTATTTTTTTGTTGCAAACCACAACAGTGTTTTTAAAAAAAACAGTCACAGAAGAAAGAAAGCAGCCCACCTCCAAAAATGGTACACAATAGTGGAATCCCTCCACATTTTAAATAAAAATAAGCCAAACATTTGTCATATAATCATCAGTGTTCAAAAACTGCCATTTTATTTTCTTATATTCATGTTTACACTTAATAATATCACTCCCCATAGATGTATTACACTGTAGGACCTGAATACTATACTACCCAACGGATACAGCCATAAAATAAACCATAAACAGCACTCTCTCATCAAACTCACCAAATAAAACCTATGAATGGACCCCCCCATGAGACATACAAAGCTAATACCGACAGATGTAATGCACAATCTTAATTACGGTAATTCAACATGTTTTCCAGTCTCAAATTATTAATATTATTGGGCTCCAAAGAATTAATTTCAATGTGCTTAATGCATCCTTATATTAACCATCATCAAAATCCACTGATTTGATGAAAAATATACCGTCAATATAGAGAGCCCAATGTTTGATGTTTTCAAAAAACAGGACAACTTTGTTGTATATGAACCTCTTTTCAAACAAGCCCATATAGATATTCTCCACACTCAGGGCAAAGGCTGCTCTCATACTAACCCCTTCCACTTGTTTGTATATGACATTATGCGGATATCTGAAGTATGTTTCAGGAGAACGCAGAGGTATTTCCTTTACAGTTTATTATATTGGCGGTATAATTACCATAATTAGCTTTTTCTTAGTCAAGCTATTAGTTATATTGAATACTGTGTATTTGTGTCTCCAGATATCATTAAAAAGAGGACCTCAATCTCTCTTGCAGGGTGTGTTAATAAGATACTGTGCCCTGAAGAAGGTGGGTGACCAGTGGGTCACGAAGCACCGAAACAGGTGTTGGCATGAATCTGGGTTGGACATTATGTTCTTCTTTCAGTGAACCCCAGATATCTTGATTTGTGATGTTTTACTTTAGGATGGATGGACTTTGATGATGGTTAATATAAGGATGCATTAAGCACAATTAAACTAATTCTTTGGAGCCCAACAATATTGCAATTTTGGGACTGGAAAACATGTTAAATGTCTGTGATTAAGATTGTGCATTATATCTGTTTACTTTAGCTTTGTATGTCTGATGGGGGGTTATAACAATTAGAATTGTCCTATTGACATCTATTCATAGGTTTTATTTGGTGTGTTTGATGAGAGAGTGGTGTGTATGGTACATATTGTATGGCTGTATCGGTTAGGGAGTATATTACTCAGGTCCTACAGTTTAATACATCTATCAGGAATGATATTATTAGGTATAAACATGAATACATGAAAATAAAATGATAATTTTTTAACACTGATGATTATATGACAAATGCTTGACTTATTTGTATTTAAAATGTGGAGGGATTCCACTATTGTGAAACCATTTTTGGAGGTGGGTTGCTTTCCTTTTTCTGTATGTAGTCCATGTCCCGCTCCTATGTCCTTTTATTCTTAGGAAACCCTTTTTACAAATTAATAAAAAAAATAGTCACCTTTCCTTATGAATGGTAAGACTGTATCATCTTTAGCCAAGTGTGTCTATTTCCTACTGTTCCAATGGTTATTTGTTGTGTTTTTTAGATCTTCTATTTTAATAAGAAGGTGGGTGTTTTATTGACAATGACCGACACAACATAATAAGTGTATTAGGGTAATTTACAGCATATTTTATGCACCTTTTTCTTTGCTAGATTTCTTACTTGAAGTAATTTATGCACTAGCTGTTTCGTAATATCTTCCCATTTGGGGGAGAGGTTATTTTTATTTTACAGACTGGCTGATGCACAAGCTGAGCTATTCTTCCCGCCTCAGGTTCATAAACCGCAAACACTCTGGTGAAACAACATCACTATTCCACCATTTGAAGTCAACTGGATCTTGGGACCTAGTGAGGAGTGTGGTAACTGGCTTCCTTCTATTTACACCAACCACATGAAATGCATAAACAATTCAAACAAAGTTTCAAAGCTTTATTACATTCCCAAAATTAACGTAATGTATATAGTGTGCAAACCTAAGCTACAAACATACATGAACATCTTCGGCTGACAAAAAACATCTAAAGAGATTAAGCAGCATATTTAAGAGTCCCTAGTGCCACCTTAGTGCCACCATATTGTAATTTATTTTATGCTAAAGTGGCATTTTTCCCATGCATTATTTACAAAGTGGTGCAATGCACGCATTGCGCCAATTTGTAAACCCTTGTGCCTCATTATGCCAGCGTGAGGCAAAATGTATACAAGGGGGTCATTCCCCCATTAGTGAAGCTAAAGAAATGGTGCAACAAAATCTAAGAGACTTCCTTGCACCATTTCTTTCCTCATTTTAACACCAGGCATTAAAAGGAAGGCATGCCATTATTTATAATGGGCCCCCATGTACTTTGCAGGAGTAGCACCAGCATTTTGTCAATAGTCCTGCAGAGTATATCAATAGCATCAAATAAAATGATGCTAGTACCCCCTACCCTGCACCACGGTGCACCGTATTTTAAATACGGCACATATATGGTGGCAGTACCAGGGTGCTAGGGATTTGCAAGGAAAGTGGCGCTGCACTAGGTGCCCCTAAGTCTACTAAACATCAATATCGTTAAACACTCCAAAAGAATAACATGAATTTGCAAAACTACAATATGAATATTTACTTCAGATTTCAAAACAGATAATGGTGACATCAGTATATCATGCGGGACCTTCTGTGTGCCCCAGGTGCCCAACCCCTTGTGACCACAACAGCCCAAGCGGACCCCAAGGCACCATCTTTTAATCTGCAAACCAGTTCCTTTTCCAAGTGGACCTTGCAGGTGGCCTTGTGCCAAGAACCTCTCCAATGCTGCTCCCGCTGGAACCCGGAGCCGCCTGAGACTCTTCAGCTGGCATGGTGTGCCATTGACCACTCTGGCCACCCTGCAAGAGAAGAGACTGGTAACTCAACTGTGTGATTTTTAATGCATTTTTAAAAGTGACTGCATATTGATTCCAAAGGTGCGTAATTATGCACAGAAAGATTAACTTTATTAAAACTTCAAAAAGTCATAACTTGAAAAAGTACTTAAAGTATTCTAAAGATCTTGGTATTAAAAGTTATATAAAAGCTAAAAGCAGGAAGTATTTTGATAAATTCTGGTCTTAAGTTATTTATTCAGTGGGTGTGATGCATGATTGGATTTGTGAGTACAGCAAATATTTTATAGCATCTTTTGGATTAGCCTAACCAGCTTCCTTAAAAATTGGAGCTTTAGCTGGTCTAATTTTTACCTATGGAAACCAATGTGTGGTTGCCTGACCCCTATGCACAGTGTGCTTGGTTTTGCACACACCATAGAGGGCCAGCCTCCAATAATACTGCAGATAATGTTAGGCAGCATGAGTTAAGCAACAGGATTGGCTCAAGGTCTCTCAGGCTCTGGGGGCCTGTACCTGCTCACCATCTAGCTGTCTAAGACAGCTTGTGTTGGAAAGGAATAAAGTGCATATATCACTTTGGCCATCGCAAGACAGCTGTCCAAAATGTCATGTCCACTTTAATCTGGTGTACACTACTCCTCCCTACTACCAGTTACCAGCGATGTGCCCCCCTCAGACTCAGCTGCTAGTATGAAAAAAGATAGTAATAAGTGTGTTTTATGCTTGCTGCACTCGCAACGGAGGGGCGATGCTCCTCCACCCTAGTGGAGGAACCTCAGCTGATAATACATTTGATAGTATATCACCTATGTAAAATAGTGTAACCGTTAAAAGAAATGATGAAATAGTTATTTTCTTTCCTCTCGGCATGTGCCTGTTGGAAATAACCATCTTTTGCATGGTGTCCCATAATTTTTTTTATCTGTGTGTTTTGTTGTATTTAGAATTCTGTGCTCTTTATCCCTACTAATCAAGAGTCAAGATATTTTGCCTCCTTTAAAGATGGCTGAATTGGTTTATCCATAATTGGCATATTTAAATCTCCTTTAAGACTATAGTATATGGTGCAGAAAATACACCAACAGCATGTTAAGTAGCCCTTGTGGTCAGCTACACTTATTGTGCAATCCACTAAAGTAGCAGGGAAATCATGACTTCCCATCTACCCTGAGTACCGTGCCCTAAGCAACCTAACATCTGCTGTACAAACCTGTCAAAATAAAAGGTGGGAAAGCCTGTGTTAAGATTTTAATCCCACCTGTAAGTACAATTTGTTTACTGTCACAAACCCCTCTTGTGCCCTCTGTCCTGTGAGGTTTCCCTCCCAGAGATCTTCGCCCATTTGAGTGTTCTGTGCCATTGCTTTCCCTGGTAACAGGCCTGGATGAGTATCACGTTTCCAAATTATTAGCTCCGTCAGCATTTACCTGCTGCATGTGACCATTGATGGCATTTTTCAACTAGCTTTGGTTATTGGGGTCAACTAGCATAACCTATTGACTCTTGGTTTTGGTAGTTGATTAAATGATTTCTAACCTTTATTCCCAAGGGGTCACATCCATTAGGTTATCACATGTTTTCTCCCAGGTTTCCAGTGTAACTTTCCAATCTCTCCTTGTGAGTTATGTCCCCCTTCTGCAACAGACTTCTCATCAGGTAAATAAACCCTTCAAAACCCAGCGCTAGTGCTTGCATCATTCAAGTCCTGCACAAGCATTTTCCCTGCACTCACTTTTTTAGTCTCCCGGAACCTGAAGTACTCCAGTTTCTCAAGCATTTCTGTGATTCATTCATCCTGTCTCCATTGATGTCTCTAGTGCCTTCACGTCTTGAGCTATGAATCAACCTCCTCTTGTAGCTTCTTGCTCCTCAGCTGATGGCCTTCCTCTGGATTCCTGTAGAAGATCCTTCTTCTAGGATAAGTGCTGCTTCCCAGGTTAGTCTGCACTAATCCATAGTTCAGTTTTGAGCATTGCCTATAATCAAGATATTTTGAGGAGATTTAACCCGTTCTTGGAATATGGACTTAATGTGTGTTGATGATTTGAAAATCCTAACTTAACAATACCCCATGAGTTCTCCAAACTTAATTTGACTCTGATCTAAAGCTTTGATGTTTGTGTTTTTGATAAGATACTGTGTCAGAATTCAAAAAGTCTCTGAGCACATAATTGTGATTCTTGAATATTTTTTACTGAACTTTGGCATATTTAGCCCTTCTATTCCATGAGGTGCCAGAAAACTCCGGCCTTACCCTTCCAATTTGTATCTGCTGTCCAGCCCAATTTTATGATGAAGCCTCTAAGTGTTATTGTTGTTAATAACTGTCAAACACCTTCTGTTAAGGACTGTTAGTAAAGTACTCTTTTTGTTGATTCTAGTGCTCCCCAACCACATCCACAAACTAAGGTCCAGAGAGTACAGATCCTCCTGTGCAGAGTTGTGGGGTAGCAGAGCAGATCCTGTGATGCAATTCAATCTTTTTTCTTGTTTTATCCCAACCTCTTTCCTCTTGAAGGCAGTGGGTGAACCAAGGTTGTTATTAATTGTTACATTTGTTGCTCTGGTGAGATCAGAGGTCTAGTATTGACTCCTTGGTCAGAATTAGGTGAGTGCATGACAGTTAGAGGTAGTGTAGGAAAGTAACCTCTTTCTAGCATGGTTACCCCCACTTTTGGCATGTATGTGAGTGTGTGTCAGTGTGTTTTTACTGTGTCACTGGGATCCTGCCAGCCAGGACCCCAGTGCTCATAGATAAAAACCTATATGTAAGTTTGATTTGCCGGTCTCACTGGGATCCTGCAAGCCTGGACCCCAGTGCTCATAGTTTATGGCTTAATGTGTATGTCTGTGTAGTGCCTAACTGTGTCACTTAGGCTCTGCTAACCAGAACCTCAGTGCTTATGCTCTCTCATGCGCTCGGCTGCCCAATCATTTCTATCTTCTGGTATGTCGCGTAGGCTTTCATTATTCTGAGATTACTGGATTTTGAGCAGCAAGATCGTCCACAGTGTACGAGACTGAGGGGGTCATTCTGACCCCGGCGGGCGGCGGGCACCGCCCGCCGGGCGGAGACCGCCAAAAGACCGTACCGCGGTCAAATGACCGCGGCGGTCATTTTGACTTTCCCGCTGGGCAGGCGGGCGACCGCAGCCCCAGCAACGATGAAGCCGGCTCCGAATGGAGCCGGCGGAGTTGCTGGTGTGCGACGGGTGCAGTGGCACCCGTCGCAATTTTCAGTGTCTGCTTTGCAGACACTGAAAATCTTAATGGGGCCCTGTTAGGGGGCCCCACGACACCTGTTCCCGCCAGCTTCTTCCTGGCGGTGTAAACCACCAGGAACAGGCTGGCGGGAAGGGGTTCGGAATCCCCATGGCGGCGCTGCTTGCAGCGCCGCCGTGGAGGATTCCCTGGGGCAGGGGAAAACCGGCGGGAAACCGCTGGTTTTCCTTTTCTGACCGCGGCTTTACCGCCGCGGTCAGAATTGCCCCTGAAGCACCGCCAGCCTGTTGGCAGTGCTTCCTCCGTCCCCGGCCCTGGCGGTCCATGACCGCCAGGGTCGGAATGACCCCCTGAGTCTGACCCACGGTGAGTGACACCTGTCACTCTAAATCCGGGTTTTTCTCCAGCTAACTAGTAGTGCCTCATCTCTACCAGAAGATAGAGATGATTGGGCAGCCAATTGCATGACATATTAGGCTTCTCAGGGAAGTCGTGGCCACTCAGGTCACATCCGGTTCTCTCATTCACAATACAGTCTCATATACAAATGACAGACAGAAGCAGTATATGTTTCAATAATAGGTTTAATAAAGCGACTGCATCTTAGATGGCAAAGCGTGAGCTGCAATAACTAGGATGACACAACATGACAATATTAAAATGGTGACGAGAAGAGGGAAGCATAAGAATAACGCTATCATATTGTCACTAGGATTGAAGGACTATTTCCTATCTAAATCATAATCTGAGCACAGCATGTTAAGCTCTAATTCTGCTTTTCAGGTTCCCCTGAGAGGACATCAACCCTCATACCTGAGCAAAGGCCTGTAGTCGGCGTTAGCATCTGTAGCGAAGCATTCAGCACTCAGCATGCAGTTGTGGTTCTCTGGCTTGAAGTATTCAAGTATTGGTCGAGATAGCTTAGGGGCCAGACCACAAAAACTACAGTTTCAGGGTAAATCGAACAAAGATACTCCCAAGCAGGCATCTGAGGGTAATAAAAAATGCTGGTATAAAAAGCAACAAACTCCTAAGAAAGAGAGAGGATAATCTCCGCGTATGGAGACCCCACAGAATAGGTATAATCACAGAAATAGAGATAATATAAAAACACCTGATAGATATCAATATACTGATACATGCCAATCTCGTTCCTTTCAGGACTCATCAAAAAAAAATATGAGAGAGGTGGGCGATCAGAGCGAAGAACAGAGTACGTGAAACCGAGACAGGAATCACACCGCTCTTCTGAGGTTTCTGTTAAAAAGGAATAGAAACCCGCCCAACAAAAACAAAAATTGAAAAAGAAAAGAGTGGCAGCAGTTGCAATCTGACGACGTGCCACACAGGAAGAGGATCCTCTTAAAGAACAAGAATTGGGCTCTAGCCTCGCTAGACAGCGCGGCAGAGGTCACAATAGTTCGCCGGAATCTTCTAGAGCATCTGGAAGTGAAAGCAACTGATGACTTCATACAAGTAGAAACTGCGGACATACGTGTCTCCACACCTGATAGGGTGTACAAAGTAACATTACAGTTAGAAGGAGACAGTGAACACACAATAGATGCTATCTTTTGGGATCACATAGTAAAAGTATATGATGTCTTGTTGGCTGAACAAGATAGACAACCTGACTTTGTCCGTACCTGCCCATATGGAGAAGAAGTCATTAAGCCTTCCTTCCCTCCCTTGTTCCAGAGGAACTCGCTGAATCCTATTCCATTGAATGGGCTTTGGCACAAGCACCTGCATTATACAGAAATCACATGGGATGGGATAAAGAATACCCTAACCATGTAATTCCAATTAAAAGTGAACCTCAGCCACAACCGCAGTATCCTATAAAACATGAAGCAAAAGCACCAGTGAGAGAAATACTCATGCTATTAGAGTACCAGGGTGTGATTGAACCCTGTGTCTCGCCACTGAATAACCCATTATTCCCCATAGCTAAACCAGACCATTCATATAGAATAGTCTTCGACTACAGACATTTAAACAGTCATACACACATCTATGCTATCCAAAACTCTCTTAGCACAGCACTAATGAACAATATAGTGCATAAAAAATACAAACCAACACTAGACATTTTCAGTGGGTTTTTCTGCCATAATATAGCGCTTGAGAGTAGAGATTTAACAAGTTTCAGCGCACTAGGCTCCCAGAAAAAAATATGTAGTTTACCTCAGAGGTATAAGAACAGCCCAGGAGTGTTTGCTGCTCATGTCACTGCTATTTTGCACGAGATTGACCCTGAAGCATTGTCCTACTTAGATGATATCTATCACATGGATGATGAATTACTACAACATTTAAGACGGGTAGCCCCCATTGTTGTAGGGTTTGCTGAATTTGGATGCAAATTTAACTTCAGAAAAACAAAAATAGCCTTTCTCAGCGTCCTGTTCTTAGGATATGAGCTGTCAAGTGAAGGGAAGAGCCTAGCGCCACAATTCTTAGAGAAATGCGCACAGTTACAACCACCGAATACGATTAAAAAACTCCAATCACTGTTGGGTTTCCTAAATTTTGGCAGAACATACATTCCAGATTATGCTACACGCATAAAGCCTTTATATGACTTAATACGTCCCGATTTTTCAAGGAAATTTTGGACAATTGAACATACACGTATACTTCAAGAGTTGCAGACAGATATGCTTGCAGCACAATACCTACATACAAGGGACAACAAAACATATTTGGTCATCAGAGTAATAGCTGGGGCCATCGGTTTCACCTACGTAACGTTTAATGAAGGTGAGACAGTCCCGATTGCATACAAATCACATTTGTACTTAGCAGCAGAACAACGCTTTGCTCCCACTGAGAAAATGCTCACTGCTGTGCAGATGGCTGTCATTAAAGAAAGACCTCTTGCCCAAAGAAAACGCATTATTGTCGTTTCTCAAATTCCAGCCTTAGAGGCTGTTACAAAAGCTAGCGTTCCAAACGCAAAAGCATTACATTCACGTTGGATACAATGGGCTACGTCTCTGACAGCCACTGATGTAGATTAGATTTTTGACCCAAAGTTACAAATAGAAATAGAAATAGAATATCCAGTTCCAGCAAATACTTTGCCTATTGATCAGTATCATAGAGTCATGTACACCGATGGCTCTGCACAACCTGCAATTGGAACTAAACATCAATATTCTGCCGCTTGCGCAGTCGTAAGTGGCTACATGGAGGGCGACAAATGTTGTCCTCTACATACCTTTACACAGACCCTAGGGGATTGTACAGAACAATTGGCTGAGCTAAAAGCTCTGCTGATGGCATTGAAACACATGAATCCTGCACAGCCTATACTGATTGTTTGTGATTCATAATGAATACCTGCATTATTTTCGCCAGAATGGGTTCAGAAATTCCAAAGGCAACACCATTAAACACAGAGTACTGTGGGGGAAAGTAGCTGACCTGAAAGAGATGCTACCAAATGTCCTTGTTGTACACACACTTGGGGCCAGATGTAGCAAAGGTTTTTACCCATTCTGTGTCTATGGGAAAAAGTGTTCGTACATATGGCCCCTGGACATTAGCACGTTGGAATACATGTTGATGGAAATACTCAGTCTGATGAAGCCGCAAAGTCAGCAGTGGCAATAGCCGCAGTGACTCGCTCGAGTTCCAAACCAGACGCAGACATTTGGGCTTCCGTGACAGCTACAGCTGATGGTACGCCATATCCTAAAGGATTTCCTAACAAATATCACTTTCTTATGGGAAGTATGCTGAACGCTGAAGTTAAGGTACCAGGTGCAGGAGTATGAGACATCCCAAACAAAGACATAAGATCACAATTGATTAAAGCAGCGCATGAAGGGGTGACATCTGCCCATGCTGGTGTGGCAGCGACAGTTTTGATCCTACAGGCCCGATACTGGTGGCCAGGTCTCTATAAGGAGACTAAGCAGTGTGTCCTTTGTTGTGACATCTGTCAATAAATCAAAGTTTCCACTGACAAGCACCCACCGCAGACACCACTCTTGATTTCAAATAAACCATTACAATGTGTGTACTTGTACCACTGCGGTACCTTATCACCCGATAGTGCATTCAAATATATTTTAGTCGCTGTTGATTCATGCTCCAGATTTGTATGTGTGTGGCCACAACGCTCAGCTGATGCTCGGACTGTTATTAAAGATTTGCAAGTCTTTATCGGTACATATGCAGTTGTGGCGTTCCATTCGGACCAAGGCCCTGCTTTCGCCTCAAGGGCATTCAGGGACTCCATGGCTTCATTGGGGGTCCAACTCCAGTACTCGTCTACATTTTATCCTGAGGGCAATAGTGTTGTGGAGTGAATAAACCGTGATTTAAAGTAATCCTTAGCAGCCAGAGTCTTAGGTACTGGTCGTAGTTGGCTTAACCACCTGTATGGAGTCCAGAGAGCACTAAATAATCTGCCTAGAAGGTCCCTGGGGGGTCGTACTTCATATGAGTGCGTGTTCGGAACTCAAATGTATTTTCCGGATCTTGATGGTCCTGGCGTGCAGGCAGCAGAAACACCTTTTGACATAAGTGAACATGTCACTGTCTTACAGGAATTGCAACAGTTCTGTGATGATAATTCTTCCAAAAGTGCCGCCTCCACAGGAATTAAGGATGTGCCTGTAACATCTACCGGCTGGATTCCCAGAGTTGGGGATCTTGTATGTGAAAAAGTCGAAGTGAAAAGGGAATTTGTCCCTTCTTATCGAGCACCAGTCCCAGTACTAGGAATACACGGTACCAGAACTGTTATTCTACCACTGTTGGCAGGTGCCAAAGAAAATCGTTTTGTCTCTAGTGACAATGTCAAACTACACCATGTGGTCGATCCTACTCAGCCGACCAAGAGGAACATCCAGTAGTTCCCGAATCCCTCTCACTAGTGGCGAAGAAGTTCCTCTACAAGTTGTTTACACCAACACCTATATCTTTCGGAGCATAGGGAGGGTGGAAGATGATCTTGCATTAGTTCCACTAACGTCAACTAATTTAGAAACATTTGACCCAGTCAATTCGACTTCAAGCCAAACGGATGGTGCTGTCTATAGTGTGCCACCGCAGGAAACACCATCTCCACCACTGACAATGGCTCTGCCATTTGCAAGAACTGCCTCTGGTTATTTTGACGACTTCAACAATGATTTCTCAGACTTATTCGCCTCTTCGACAGCACATTTGTCAAGTACACGTAAGCTAACAAACTGGCTTAATGAAATGTATTTTATTTTTCCATGGAACTATCTATGGCTCTCCTTGACTGTCTTAGCCTTTCTACTTTGTATTGGTTTTGTCATTACCTTTTTCTTGTTAATACATGGTCATTTTTTATCTGAAAGATCGACAGTTGCACTGGTGGAGGAGGTTTTGAAACCACATTTTTCATCACATAAAGTCCAAAGAGACTTATCCTTTGTGAACATTTCTGCAGTGCCAATTCCTAATGGGATTGTCTGAGACAAAGTAATGTTTGATATATATGGTCCCACGGAAGTTATTCAAATACCGTATGTGTTCAAATTATCAATGAATGATATAGTAACACCAGGCATTGTTTCTGATGATTGGGATGTGAAAACAGTTGATTCTATGATGACTGAGTTGTGATATCATACTGTATTCGAAAACGAAGATGTTTACCAATTTAAAGAAAATTATGGTGATATATTTTGCTATAATTATTATGGGCACCATTTCATACATAGAGCCAGCAGTCCCAAAAATTTTTTTAATTACACGCAATGGGAACATTGCCCGACTCCGTCTCAAGGGAGTTCCAAAACATATTCTGAAAAATTTGCATATTTTTCTGGGCACAATAGAAAGAATGCTGAGTCATATTATTTTAAAGTACCTGCTACCAAGGGTATATATATGTTTTTGACCAATACCAAATTTATATATTCGTAATCCTTTGTTTCCTGGTTATTGCTAGAAGGCTATGAATATTGGTTCAAATTAATTGATCTGAAAAGTGTGTTGGGAACAAACAATTGGCAAATTAAGGGAAAGGAAACATTGTTTAGAGCATGCCTTATTCCTGTACAAATGATCTTTTTAAACAAAACGGTACAACAGATGAGTTGTTTAGGCTTAGCTAAAATTAGGGAATTAAATATGCCCAGTATACTTGCCTCTACAAAGTTTTATAAATGGCATAAATATACAAATGCAACAGAAAATGAGCTTGATGAGTAGGTCCAGAATGGTACATTTAATACTTCACTGACACGTCCTGGCGGGTGGTTATTGTGGCCAATAGACACCAATGGGTGTCACCAATGTTTTCTTAACTCCTCAGGGGGTTTCAAGACGAGTAGGCCAGACCCTTGCTATATATCACCAGAGCATGCGGGTATAATTACAACATATAGGGGGTGATTCTGACTCCTGCGGGCGGCGGTAACCGCACGCCCGGCGGGAGCCGCCGAATGACCGCACCGCGGTCAAATGACCGCTGCGGCCATTCTGGCTTTCCCGCTGGGCTGGTGGGAAAGGACCTTCAACGAGGAAGCCGGCTCCGAATGGAGCCGGTGGAGTTGAAGGCGTGCGATGGGTGCAGTGACACTGTGGGGCCCTGTTAGGGCATGGGCACTGCAGGGGCCCCCAGGGGCCCCATGACACCCGTTACCGCCATCCTGCAGGAACAGGATGGCGGTAAGGGGGTCGAATCCCCATGGCGGCGCTGCAAGCAGCGCCGCCGTGGAGGATTCCCTGGGGCAGCGGGAAACTAGCGGGACACCGCCGGTTTCCCGTTTCTGACCGCGGCTGTACCACCGCGGTCAGAATGCCCATGGAAGCACCGCCAGCCTGTTGGCGGTGCCTCCGTGGTCGTTGGCCCTGGCGGTCGGTGACCGCCAGGGTCAGAATGACCCCCATAGTGTGGGAAAATTATGCCTGCAGTGGCTAAAATCATCCTCACTAGACGCAGTTAGAGAGCACCTCAGTCTCCTGTCTAACTCCACTGACTTACAAGATTTCTTGTCAGGCCCCAGAACACCATGTAGGAAGAAACCTTCCTAACAAGATGCTGCTGCCCAGTGAAGGCAAATAGATCAGGAAAATTTAAAAAAGGCATTAGCCGTTGTGGATAATGGGATTAACAACTTGTACGGCCGAATATACACCATAAACAACATTGTCTCTTCTGCTATAGACATTATACAATCAGATATGACTTATTTATACCACGGACAGAGTCAGATCAAGTCCATTATGCAGTTGGGTTGGACGCTTCAAACATTGAAGGTGGGTCGCGTTCCATGGCAGCACGTCAGTGCAAGGGAGATATTTTCCTCCTTTAATTTAACCTGACAACAACAACTAATAGCTAAGAAGGAAGCGACTTATGTCATGCTTAATATAGAGAAATAAGAAAAATTGGCTTTCACTGTGGCAGAAATACCATCTGCTGAGTGGTTAACACATGGGGTTATTAGTCTGCCTATTTCTACACCTCAATTCACCTCCTGTTTAAAACACATTCCTGTAGGCAGATATGAAAAGTTGGGAGATAGTTACATCCATGAGGTGTGGGAGCTTCCCTTCTCATACAAATGCTTCAATGGCATGAAAGAAGTCTTTCTTAGCGGTAGTGAATGCAAGACTTCAGTCAGCCATTCGATGGTTTGTAAACAGCTGTCTTTGCATGGGGCGTGTAACGCTTCTACTGAGAACTTGGCTTGTTATCTGAAGGGAGTTCCAGTCACCTTGATTAGACCAAAGTTGCAGGCAGCTACGTCCTTCTCAATAGTGAAGGCTGTTGTGGCATGCGGGCCGGAATAGTTTAAGTTGTTTCGGTCTCTAAGGTCGTTACATGCTGCAGGAATGTACTGTTTCCCCCCACTAAATTTAGGGAGGTAGCTGATATTTGGTCTTACATTGCTACTTCAAATGTGAATCTTGACAAGTTAAGTAGACTCAAGCTTTATTGTTTCAAAAGCATATGGCCCTTACATCTGCACGCGAGACCTACGCACTTCAAGTGGAAAGGTCATCAGCAGAAATACAGTCCCTGTTAAATATGAATTTTCCGAGACACTTTGGTGAACTTGTGGGACGAATATTTAATGCATCCAGTTCAACTGGAATCACACATTTTTTCAAAGTTGTTGGTTCTGGTTTCGTTCAAACCTTCTCCTCCATATTCGGTTTGATACCTTCAACTATCCACTCAATTTTCAGTAGTAGTTTTGGGGGATTTATGATAACATTGGCTTTATTAGCTGGCATCCTGCTGTTGCTGTTGTTTATACGCAATGGCTGTCCCACCGCAAAGAGGAGAAATGACGGCGCTCCCATCAGCGCAGCTGTGTCATGAGCGAATGATGCAGTACTTTGGAGCAACACTCCTGGAGCAATTGGAGGGTGACTGTTCTTTGTCATTCAGACCGGTTTTCTATTGTGTGCAGCCCGTGTTCCGGTGCCTCTGGTGTTCTTTCGAACATGCACTGAAAGTCTGTCTTTAACAGCAGCGCTTGCCTGCAGTAGATGAAGATCTGTTGATGTTCTCGCTGAGAGTTCATCACCAGACATGCGCATTGAGGTTGCGTTTGCTGCGTGAAGCTAATTATGAGTTACCCTTCCTGGAGGAAGTTGTCGACAACTCATCAATGGACACTCTACGGGGTGCCGCCTTGGTTGACACTGGGGCTATAGAACACACTTGCTCCTTGATCCTTTTTGGCGAGGACTTTCCGTCATTGACATCTGCCGAAGTGGAAGATCTCTTGTTCTCCATGACTCATACCTAGTTTGGAACTTTTCTAAATTGTCATGTCCTTTTGATGCAATTATAAAGTCACATGCTCATGTTTTAAATTGCCATGTAGTAAGCTTGTGTGTCCTTTTAACTTGTCCAGATTGATGTAGTTTTTATATATATCTTAGGTTGATCGTTTAGCCATGAGATTTTAGTTTTGGCTTTGAACCACTTTCAACCGACAAGTTGAGGGTGTTGTGTAGCCATTTTAGAAATAGTTCCATGCACGTTAGTTTGACACATTAGGCTGGTGTGCACTTTAACCTAGATATATTTTATTTGGCATCGCATTGTTATTTTTACAATAACCAGTTTTACGGTCTTGTTCTATTTTCATCTATCTAACTGTTTTTGCTTAATTCAGCAGTTCTCAAACAAGACATTCTTGATCATTCTGTGCTTCAGTCAAGGCTACAGTTTTGTACATTGTCGGTGAACGTGGTAGAAGTTAAGTCTCCAAACATTCTTAGAAAATACACATCCTCAAGTAGGGACATTTTCTTAGAATATCAGCTGTGTTATTATAAAAACACTTCCTAGTCCCAATACACATTATGAAGGAGATTCCAGCCATGGAACCACAACTGTATGCTGAGTGCTGAATGCATCTCTACAGATGTAACACAGACAACAGTCCTTTGCTCAGGTATGAGGGTTGATGTCCTCCCGGGGGAACCTGAAAGGCAGAATTAGAGCTTAACATGCTGTTCTCAGAATATGACTTAGATAGGAAATAGTCCAGCAATCCTAGGGACAATATGACAGCGTTATTCTTATGCTTCACTCTTCTCTTCACCATTTTAGTATTGGGATGTTGTGTCGTCCTGGTTATTGTAGCTCACGCTTTGCTATCTAAGATGCAGTCATTTTATTAAACCTATTATTGAAACATATACTGCTTCTGTCTATCATTTGTATATGAGACTGTATTGTGAACGAGAGAACCGGATGTGACCTGAGTGACCACGACTTCCCTGAGAAGCCTAATATGTCATGCGCTTGGCTGCCCAATCATCTCTATCTTCTGGTAGAGATGAGGCACTGCTAGTTAGCTGGAGCAAAACCCGGATTTAGAGTGACAGGTGTCACCCACCGTGGGTCAGACTAAGGGGGTCATTCCAACCCTGGCGGTCATCGACCGCCAGGGTGGATGACCACGGAAGCACCGCCAACAGGCTGGCGGTGCTTCCCTGCCCATTCTGACCGCTGCGGTCAGAAAAGGGGATCCGGCGGTTTCCCGCCGGATTTCCCCTGTCTAGGCTGAATCTCCATGGCGGCGCTGCAAGCAGCGCCGCCATGGAGATTCCGACCCCCTTCCCGCCACCCTGTTTCTGGCGGTTTTTACCGCCAGGAACAGGATGGCGGGAATGGGTGTTGTGGGGCCCCTGGGGGCCCCTGCACTGCCCATGCCACTGGCATGGGCAGTGCAGGGGCCCCCTAACAGGGCCCCAGCATGATTTTCTATCATCTTAGCAGACAGTGAAAATCGCGACGGGTGCTCCTTTGGCGGGCGCCCGCCGGCCCAGCGGGAAAGCCAGAATGGCCTCCGCGGTCTTTTGACCACGGAGCGGCCAAATGGCGGTGACCGCATGGCGGGCGGCTACCGCCGTCCGCCGTGGTCAGAATGACCGCCTAAGTCTCCCACACCGTGGATGATCTTGCTGCTCAAAATCCAGTAGTCTCATTAGAATAATGAGAGCGTACGCGACAGGTTCTCTTCAGATTCTGCTTGCAAGTTTCCTTCAGGAATCCTCTGTAACAACTTCAGACACTTCTGACCTCGGATCAACCGCAGCCTGCTCCAAGAAATGCTGTAACTGCAAAAAAGTGTCTACAAGACACCTCAGCTCCAAGTCAGCAACTGCAACAGTTTCCATGGTGTGCACGCTCTGGCAACTCACTGCCTTCATCCTGCACCAGAAGAACCAAAGAAATCTCCTGTGGAGTGATGCAGTCACTCCCCTGCTCCAAGTCGGCACCTTCCAAGATGACGACCGGTACCCTGGGACTCCTCTCACAATGATGAGCATGCTCCTAAGGACAAAGAGGGGGTCATTACAACCCTGGCAGGTGGTGTTAAAGCAGCGGTAAAACCGCCAACAGGCCGGCGGTAAAAAAAATTGAATTACGACCGTGGTAGAAACCGCCAACATAGACAGCCACTTTAACCCTCCGACTGCCACAACGGTACAAACAAACACCGCAGAGGTAACCGCCAACAGACAGGCGGAGGATAACGTACCGCCCACACTATTACAACCCACCAATCCGCCACCTTTTCCAGGGTGGATTCACCGCGAACAGAAACAGGGCGGAAACAGGACTTCGAAGGGAAAACGCTCACCTCTACACACCTCACGAGAAACCAGGACGCCATGGAACCGGAGCTCCAGATTCTGCCAGCCTTTATCTTCCTGCTCTTCTACCAGGAGCACAAACGCCGGCAGCGAAGACAACGGTGAGTACTGCACCTTCGACACAGGGGAGGGGGGAGGGAAAAAACAGTGACACACACACGCAGCACGCAGCACGCAACACCCCCACCCCCACCCTCACCCACTACAACACACACGCTAATACATATTGACATATAACAGTTACACTCCCCACCCCCCTCGGAAGAATGCACGGACAAAAGGAAATGAGTCGAATAATTGTGATATATTCAATTACGTACATCAAAAATATTTACATTTATCATATATACAATTATATACACCAAGAACACAAGTCCAAGGGATTCCACCATCATAGACCGTGGATCACTGGGCCCAAAAGGCATGGGGGAGACCCACACAAGATACCCGAACAAGACGAAGAGAACACTGCAGGGGCATCAGTTGGAAAGGAAACAGGCACCTCAGGAGGAAGGGAAGGGGGGCACCTCAGCCGGTTGAGTGCACAATGCCAGATCCACGAGGGGGCTCAATGCCCACAGTTCAATCCTGGGGAGTGCAAAGCCACAGTCTCACAAGTCTCTACAGTGGATGGTTTGCCCACTGTTCAATCCTGGGGAGTGCAAAGCCACAGTCTCTGAAGTCTCTACAGTGGGTGGTTTGCCCTCTGCTGTATCCTGGGAAGTGCAAAGCCACAGTCTCACAAGTCTCTACAATGGGTGGTTTGCCCACTGTTCAATCCTGGGGAGTGCAAAGCCACAGTCTCACAAGTCTCTAGATTGGGTGGTTTGCCCACTGTTCAATCCTGGGGAGTGCAAAGCCACAGTCTCACAAGTCTGTACAGTGGGTGGGTTGCCCACTGTTCAATCCTGGGGAGTGGAAAGCCACAGTCTCACAAGTCTCTACAGTGGGTGGGTTGCCCACTGCTCAATCCTGGGAAGTGCAAATCCACAGTCTCACAAGTCTCTACAGTGGGTGGTTTGCCCACTGTTCAATCCTGGGGAGTGCAAAGCCACAGTCTCAAAAGTCTCTACAGTGGGTGGGTTGTCCACTGTTCAGTCCTGGGGAGTGCAAAGCCACAGTCTCACAAGTCTCTACAGTGGGTGGTTGGCCCACTGTTCAATCCTGGGGAGTGCAAAGCCACAGTATCTCAAGTGGATAACAATTTCCACTGGTTCTGGAGGGGGCTTTGTACCCAGAGTGCTTCATCCTACTCGTGGTGGTCTCAGTAGCATCAGAGCTTTTGGCGCTCATTTAATTAATTAATTAATCTTTATTTCGGCCAATTTGGCCATAAAAGATGTACACAAAAAACACACATATGAACATGTAAAACCATCAAGGGAAAGTAAACAGGAAACACATCAGATAAAAGACCATACAATTAAAATAAAAACTTAAAGTTAGATAGGAGCCTGCAACTTTAAAATACGGGTACGAATATGCCAGACATTGGTAAGGAATTTGGCTAGTGCAAACACAATTGGACCTGAAACATCAGTTTTTAAAATTCTGTACACCGGGAGGTACTCCCTAAAACCAAGGTTTCTAATAAGTGGTAGGAGCCAATATTTCCTGGCGGCCTTGTAAGTTGGACAAAACAAGACCACATGCAGATCGCTTTCCTCTGCTCCCACACATGTCGGACATAGCTTGGTAGATGGCAGTGTTGACCAGGAGCAGGTGTAAGATCGCAGAGGCAATGTGCCATATCTCCATTGGAGAAAAAGCTTCCTGGCCAGCACAGGAGACATAGCATCCAGAACCCTCTCCAAGCGGTATGAGTCCTTGCTTTGCGCGAATACAGATGTTAATGACCCCTCATTCTTGCAGTCTAGGGCCATAGCTAATTTCTGCTCGTGGTAAGCACTGACCAAAGCTCTTCGTGGGATCCTTAGTGAGGCGTTAGCTGGATCCGACCACAGGTCAGGGAGGCCCAATCCCATACAGGACTTTTTTATATATTTTATCCACGGGATCTGTAGAGCTTTAGGGTGGGTTAAAAACTCCCTCAGTTCCGCCCTATAAGAAGAGAGTTCTTCGGTGCTCCATAGCCTTCGCCAGAAGACTATGGGTCTGAGACCTAATTCATCTGCTATTGGTCTCAGACCCAGATCCATCCTCAGGGGGAGGAGCGGAGTACTGGACGGAAGTGCTACTATCTGTCTAATGAAGTTGTTCTCAGTTATAGACAAACTGCAGGAAGCTGTGTGACCCCACAGTTCCGCCCCGTACATCAAAGCTCCTCTAGCCTGTGCCTTGTATATCTGGATAAGCGGCCCCAGCGGTCGATATGTGGAGCTTCTCATCAACCGAGCAATGCCGCCAGTGGTCTGCACTAATTTAAGATTAACCCTAGTCTGGTGAGTTCCCCAGGACATGGTTTCATTCAACGTTACACCTAGATATTCAAAGGTGAAGACTCTCTCTAAACGTGAAGCTCCCAGTAAGGGGTTCGGGCGTGATCTTGGGGTTGGGTTCATAACCATAAACTTGGTTTTATTAGCATTGATTTCTAACCCCCTATCTGTGCAAAAAGCCACAAAAGAATCAAGGATCCTCTGTATCCCCATGGGGGTTTTGGACAGCAGCAGGGTGTCATCTGCAAACATGATTGCAGGCACCCTGCTGCCATTCAATTTTGGGGCATCAGTGTATTCAGTTCCATTGAGATGGGCGATTACCCCGTTGACGAAGAGGCAGAACAGGGTCGGTGCCAATACACAGCCCTGTCTAACCCCCCTGTCAACGGGGAATCTGTCCGTTAATTCCCCGTGTTTCCCGCACCTGACCCGGGCATAGTTATTATGGTGCAATCTCTTTAAAATTATCACGATGTCTGGGGGGACCCCCATCTCAGCCAGAACACTCCAGAGTTTCCCTCTGGGCACGAGGTCGAACGCCGCCCTCAGGTCCACAAATATAGTGTATAAACTACCCCCTTCCAATATTGCTGCCCTCCAATAGATAACGTTCAGACGAAAAACCTGGTCCACTGTAGAAACTCCCTTTCTAAATCCCGCCTGATACGGACTGAGGGCACCCGTTTCTTCCACCCAGTCCTGAAGCCGATTCAGCAGTATCCTGCCAAACAGCTTCTGTGACACGTCAATTAGACTGATTGGTCTGTAGTCGGCTGGGAGCAGGGGCGAGCCCTTTTTAAATATAGGAACCACCTCTGCCCCCAGCCAAGTACTCGGAATTTCCATGCCACACAAAACTCCATTAAACACTGCAGCCAGATAGGGGGCCCAAACACCGGGCTCCTGCTTGAACAGGTCCCCGGGCAGGCCGTCCAATCCTGGCGCCTTTCCAGCTTTAAGTCCCATTAGTGCTACCTTCACCTCCCCCACTGTTATCAAATCCCCGCCATACTCTACCAGTCCAGTACCGAAATCAATCTTAGTTTCTCCCTGCTCGGAACTGTAGAGAGACTGGAAGTGTGCCTGCCACACCCCTGCTGCAATATTTGGTTCTATTGCCGAATGGAGGTTCCCCGACCCCCCGTTTACTACTCTCCAAAACATTCGGTGGTCTCTTGTTGCGAGGGAAGTGGTAAGCTCCTCCCACTGGTTCTCCTCCCATTCGGTTTTAGCATGGATGACCAGTTTTTTATAAGCCCGTCTACTTTCTCGCAGCTTCTCTCTATCTGTTCCCTCCTTGATGCATCTGAGGAGTTCTCCCTTTGCCTTACTGCAGACTGCATTGTACCATAAGGAGTTATGTTGTTGGATCCTCTTCTGATTCTAAACCCTGGTAAAAAGCTCAGAGGCCGCTCCCTTTATAAGGTCCTCATGAGCCTGGTATAATTTCTCATGGTGGACTATATTGCCCACATCGTTGGCTAGCTCTCCCACTTTTTTCAAAATGGGGATTAAACCTGCGTAGAGCTTCGAAAGTTTCACTTGGCTCGTAGCTAGTTTATCCCACCTGATTCTTCTCCTGTTATTGTCTAATAGTAGTTCAGGTTTGGACTCCCCCATGGTTGTTATGGAGGCCTTTGGCCCAGGATGGCTAAGATCGAGTTCAAGGGCGTTATGGTCACTATCCATTCTCTCCACCACCCTAAAGTCCAGGATAGAAGACCAGTTCACTATCTGTACAAGAGCATAGTCCAAGCGGGACTCTCTTCCCACTCTGTTGTACGTGGTTTTGCTTGGTACATCAGACTTAATACGTCCATTGCAGGCTCTAATTCCATGCTTTAGGGTGAGAGCAGTAATCTGCAAAGCCACAGGCGTCCATGCCTTTGGGGAAGGTGCTACAACAGAGGGTACTGACCACCTGAACTCTTCTTCCATGGGAAATCCCTCCAACGGCTCGAAATGGGAATTTAAATCCCCTCCCACTATGTAAGGGATATCTCTTGCCATTTCCGCTAAATATACTGAAAGCTCCTCTATAGTGGGGGATTCACGCGAAGCTCCCACTGGCCTGGAGTAAATATTTATCAGGGCAAGTTTCGCTAGGTTCGGCCAGGCTAATAAAACCACTAGGATATCATCTGATGGCACCGGTAGGCGTGAAGCCTGACATCCTAAGTGGGAAGCCACCCAAGTTGTGAGTCCACCAGAGGGGCGGCCCTTACCCTCCCACCTAGCCGAGATGGAAAATGACTCGTAACCTTGATGGTTGTAATCTTCCCTTGCCCAAGTCTCTTGGAACATGCAAACATCCCCGGACTCAATGTAAGTTATCCAATCTTGGGTGCCCAGTTTGCTGGCTAAACCAGCCACATTCCACCAAATTAGTCTCATGTGCGCTGGAGAAGCCACAGAACAGATTGCAGGGATGGAGTGGGGGGAAGAGCCAGTACCAAAGCCAGAAACTACACCAATTACTCTAACAGGGTCATTTTCAGAAGTGGGTTCAGCCGGATCAGGCAGTTTACTGGGACCATTATCCAAGGTCACAGGATTTGAGTTCGGGTTTGGGGGCAGTCAGTCCACACCATCCAGACCATTCAGACAATTAAAACGATTGTGGTCCAAAAATGGAGTCTCCGAAGGTCGATAAACTGGACGTGGAGCATATCCCCTGTGTCTAGATCTTCGTTCCACCCTTGTCCAGTTACCTTGTGACAAGTCATGGTGCAAGCGAATGGGAGGGAAAAAGAAAGAAACTGGCAAAGTCTGTATGGTAGAATCCAGTGATCTATTTGACCCAGCACAAATGTATAGTACTGTTCCAGGGTCTCGAAAAGACACAATGATACAGTCCCCTGCTATTGATTTCCCCGACTTCCCCAACCATGGTACCCTTCTTACCATAATGATCTCATTGTTGAGGTGAGCTGGAAGAGGTCTGTTCCAATTCAACCATTTAATGGTTTTCCTCTTGAGTGAGTGATAGTTCTCATTTTCACCCAATTCTAGAGAGGGAACACCAGCCAACACCACCATGAGGCTGTTAGCCTCTGGTGGTAAGTCGGGTCCTCGTGGTCTAGGGGCAGGCTTACCAGGGAGTATACGTTGGAGTGCTGGGCCATCTGTTTCTGATGGTAGGATGTTAGAGTTAGTAGGTAAAATTGGAACTGGGATAGCCATAGGTGGCTGTAAAAGAGGGGCGGCAGTGGTGCCCAAGGGAGGCCCCGTGTGGATCGGTGGATTTTGTATATTGGGGAAGATTCCTATTGGTAGTTTGGACTCAGTAGTTCTACTCTGTTTGTTGTCCAAAATTTTCAGGGTGGTTAAAGTTGCCTCCAGAGTGGTCAGCCTGAATTCTATTTTCTGCAAGCTCTCGCTAATGGGCAACAAGAGTGATCTAATTAAAGATTCAATGCTCCCCAAGGAGCTATCGGGAAATAATGTGTTAAGTGGGCTCTTCCCTTTGACGCTAATGGAAGCAGTGGTAATAATATTAGTACCCTTGGGGGGAGTAGCCTTCTGCACATTAACTAAAGGCCTGTCCAACATAGGTACGGACTTGAGTGACTTTCCAAAATCAGAGTGGGGGATCTTTTTCTTCCCCTGACCACCCCTCATCTTCCTTCTGCGTTTATTTGGTGGTAGGTCATACACCTCTGCCACCACAGTTTGCTTTAGCTTATTAATCTTGATTTTGGCTCTGGTGTGTGTTTGGGTAAATAAGTCAACTGCCGAACTACTGGCAACTAATAGTGGAGTGGTGTCCGTAGTTTGTTTAGGAGGTGGGCCAGAAATGGGAGAACTATCCCAGAGTAATAGGGGAACGTCTTCTTGGGATGAAAGGTCCGGGCTGCCATTGAGGGAACCTTCCTCTTGGGAGATAGGATAGGGAGTTATATCACTGAGGGGCCTATTTTTCAAGTGTTCAATCGAGCGACGACGCTCTGTCCTACGCATCTCCAGAGAGGTTTCGATTCCCCCATCACCCTTTACCGATTTAAAGTAATTGTCCAGAGTCCCAGTGTTGGCTCCCCCCTCCTTCGCTGCTGTTCCACCTAGGGCTGATGATGGCATACCCAGAACCTTTTTCGCATACCAAGTAGGATCAAGGAAATGGAGGTGAAAGAGAGTGGGCCCAGCCCAGCCTCCTGCGTGCCCTGACGGCCACAGACGGTCCCGCCCTTGTCCCGGGCTTATCCCCGGGCGCTCCCGCGCGCTCCCGCGACGCGGAAGTAGCTGTTTGAATTTATAAGAGAAAAGTTAAGCTATGAGTGGGGCGGGGCTTGCAGGGAGAGCGGCCAGGTGACAGGAGGCGCGGGTTAACAGGACTGCTGGGAGACGTAGTCCTGTCCCGACGCTCGCAGCCCTGCACTCGCCCAGTCCCTCACTGAAACTGTCCGTAGGTTTTGCACAAGCGGCTCTCACGCCGCAGCGGGACCCGCGAAGCGGGTTCCGCAAGAAGTAGAGGAGAGTCCAAAGGCAAACCAGCAGCAAACAGCAAGTCCGACGGTATCCCAGGGGAGTGGAGCTCAGAAGTGGTTTTGGCGCTCATTTGCCTGCGGTGCTGGTGGCAGCGGTGTCCTGTTCAGCGGTGCTTGTGGCGGTCTTGTCCTTTTCAGCGGTGCTTGTGGCTGCGGTGTCCTTGGCAGCGGTTCAGCTTGTGGTGGTCTTGTCCTGTTCAGCAGTGCTGGTGGCGGCGGTGTCCTTGGCAGTGGTGCTTGTGGCGGTCTTGTCCTGTTCAGCTGTGCTGGTGGCGGCGGTGTCCTTGGCAGTGTGCTTGTGGCGGTCTTGTCCTGTTCAGCGGTGCTTGTGGCGGCGGTGTCCTTGGCAGCGGTTCAGCTTGAGGCGGTCTTGTCCTGTTCAGTGGTGCTGGTGGTGGCAGTGTCCTTGGCAGCGGTGCTTGTGGCGGCGGTGTCCTTGGCAGCGGTTCAGCTGGTGGCGGTCTTGTCCTGGCCTGCAGGGCTGCTGGCGGTCACCTCCTGGGAAGCGGGGCTGCTGCTGGCGGTCCTCTCTGTGGCAGCGGGGCTGCTGGCGGTCTTCTCCTGGGCAGTGTGGCTGCTGCTGACAGTCCTGTCTGGGGCCGCGGGGTGCTGCTGGCGGTCCTGTCTGTGGCGGCGGGGCTGCTGGTGGTCTTGTCTGCCGTGCTGATCTTCCCAGACTTGCCGGTTTTACTGTGCCCCTTTCCCACTTTGGATGGTGTCGCAGCTGTCGCCACACTCGCAACTGGACCCCTGGGAGCGGCTTTGGTGGCTGATTTCTTTCCCCTCTCCTTCTGGGAACTGGCCAACTTTTGATGCTTGACAGGTGGGGGACTGTCCGTGCTGTGGCTCCTTGCCACACTGGCTGCCCTGCTGCCTGGTGCACTCCATAATCCGGTGACTACTGGCACCACTGGTCTCGCCGATGTTGTGGCTGAGGTGCTAGTTTGGGACTGGAGAGTCGGGCCCTAGGAGACTGCAGCGGTGGGGGAGGTGAGGGAAAGAGGTCACGGTTGGACAGGAAAAGTTTTTGGGACACACTGGGATGGGTAGATGGAGGGGGTTTGGGAGTTGAGGAAGAGGTAGTGGTTGTAGTAGGTGTACGTTTGCTGACTTTGGGTGAAGGTGCATGGGCTGGAGGCTGTCGTGAGGTGGATGACTGTTGGGTGGGTGTGTGCCTGCGTTTGTGTATCTTGGGAGGGGGCGTCACAGACACACTGGGAGAGGACACAGGGGACGTGCGAATGGTAGTAGGGGTGGTGACTGCATGTGAGCGGGGTGTGGTGGTGGGTGTGCTGGAGAGGGACGTATTGGCTGTAGAGGTAGTGCATGCAGGTGTGAGTGTAGACGAGACTGGGATGGAGGAGGGAGACGAGGAGGAGGGGGACACAGTGGAGGCAGTGGATGTTGGTGTGTCTGCATGTGTGTGATACTTGCGTGAATGCCTGTGGGATGTGTGGTGCTTATGTTTGCCTGAGCTTCCCTTGGGTGTTGACGTGTGTGCATGTTGGTCTATAGGTGTGCATGGGATAGGCTGAGGTACAGGGGATTGGATTGGGGTTGAGGAAGTTGGAGGGGGGAGGCTAGAGACGGGGACAATGGCTGCCATCAGTGCTGAGGCCAGAGTCTGAAAAGCTTGGTGAAGGGCCGCCTGACCAGAATGAACGCCCTCCAGGAATGCATTGGTTTGTTGCAACTGCCTCTCTTCACCCTGGATGGCATTCAAAATGGTAGACTGCCCAACAGTGAGGGACCTGAGGAGGTCAATGGCCTCCTTACTGAGGGCAGCAGGGGTGACTGGGGCAGGGCCTGAGGTGCCTGGGGCGAAGGTGATGCCCACTGTCCTGGGCGAGCGGGCACGGGGTAAAGGCTGAGGGGCTGCTGGGAGGGTGGTGCTGGTAGGGGGGGTGGCGGCTGTACCTGTAGATGAGAGGGGTACAGATGCTGCCACCACCACAAGAGAGCTCCCATCAGAGGACGAGTCTGTGTCGCTGGTGTCAGCTCTTGTCCCCACCGTGGAGTTCCCCTCACCCTCCATCCCACTGGTGAATTCAGACTCCGTAGTGTTGCCCTCCAGGGCCATGTGGGATGCAGCTCCCTCGTGCTCCGTGCCACTGCTCCTCCGCCTGATGATGCTAATGCAAACAAGAACAGGGAGACCACAAAAAGGGGGGGTAAGACAGAAGAAAGACATGTTGAGTGCATGCATTACCGCTACAGTTGGCGAACACGACAGACACAGAAGCCCCCTGCACTATGCCGCGCTCTTGGGCTCCACTGTTCAATTTCTGGGAAATGGCCTACAAGGCTATGGACGAGATCTGCACACATAGATGACACAGGGGCATGACTAGCTGTACTTGGCACTCTACAGAGGTGGGCTGGGGTGCCACATGGCCTGACATATGGAGGGGCCTTAGCTACGGAACTCACCCTGACCTAGGGAAACCCACAGCCCACCTCCCCCACCCAGACCCCTCCACTGCGAGCAAAGTCAGCAGAATGAGAGTGTACTCATCCCCTTGTGGCTGCTGTGATGCCCTCAAGCGCCCATCCAACTCCGGGTAGGCTACCACCACGATCCTGAACATCAGGGGGGCCATGGTGCGACAGGCACCCCTCCCACGTTGGGAGGCCATCCCCAGCTGAGCCTCCGCCGTGTTCTTGCTCCAACGGCGAATGTCCTCCCATCTTTTCCGGCAGTGGGTTGTCCGTCTGTGGTAGACCCCCAGGGTTCGGACGTCCTTGGCGATGGCACGCCAAACATCTTTCTTCTGGTGGGCGCTGACCTACATGAAATGTACAGGGGAAAAAGAGAAGTTATTACCAACTGCACCGTCAAAGTTATCGGCCCCCATCCCTACCCTTGCCATGTGGCACATGCATTCACCGTCTTTCATGCACGCAGCACTCTCCCCCTTCCTTCTTACATCCAGCCCTCTCTACACAGGCCTAGCCCATACAACATGCTCCCTGTGTACTTACCTGTTTGTCTGGAGGACCGTAGAGTAGCGTGTACTAGGGGAGGACCCCATCCACGAGTTTCTCCAACTCCTCTGATGTAAAGGCAGGGGCCCTTTACCCAGACACTCGAGCCATTGTCTCTTCCAGACCGAGGTCACAGCAGCACTTGCAGTGTAGGTCCTCTCCTTTCGAAGATCAGGTATTGAGTGATTGAAGTGATAGAAAATGTCGGTCACTTCCGCGGCGGTGCGTACCGTCACCGCCGGCGTACATCGTCATTGGCTCCAGGGACCCATAGGGTCCAATGTTAACCAATGCAGCATTGCGCCGCGGTCTTCGACCGCCTACCGCAACGGTGTACAATGCCAGCGCAGTTACCTCACATCCCATTGTCCCAATTTAGAGGTCAGGCAGCCGCCATTTCAGGGGACCACATGGCTTCATTTCCAACTGCGTCACTCATGCCTAGACTCAACACACATACAGGCCACCTTTTGTGTATGATAGGTGTTCTGTGTAAACTTTGGGTACATACCTCTGACTTGTTTGACTCTGTGCTCACTGTTGTCCTTCATAGGCACCGTTCACTCGGACATGTGAGGAGATGGCGGCATCCTCCGGTGTACCCACCGTTGGTAGACCTGTCGACAATGGAGGAGCGACATTTGATTATCACATACAGGCTTGACCGTGCCACAATCCAGGAACTGTGTACCAAGTTGGAGCCAGACCTGATGTCAGCAATCCGCCATCCCACAGGAATCCCCCCTCAAGTGCAGGTGCTGTCAGTGCTCCATTTCCTTACAAGTGGTTCCTTTCAAACAACAGTGGCCATGGCATCAGGGATGTCCCAGCCTATGTTTTCCAACGTATTGTCCAGAGTGTTGTCTGCCCTTCTGAAACACATGCGGAGCTACATCGTTTTCCCTCAGGTGGAGGATTTGCCTACAGTGATACGGTATTTCTATGCTCTGGCACACATCCCCAACATCATAGGTGCCATTGATGGGACACATGTGGCTTTGGTCCCCCCCCCCCCCACAGGAGTGAACAGGTGAACAGAAACCGGAAGAGTTATCATTCGATGAATGTACAGATGGTATGTTTGGCAGACCAGTACATCTCCCATGTGAATGGCAAGTTCCCTGGCTCAGTGCATGACGTCTACATCCTGCGGAATAGCAGCATCCCTTATGTGATGGGTCAACTCCAGAGGCACCGTGTGTGGCTATTAGGTGAGCACCTGGAAGCAAGTCAGTGGGAATGGTTGTCTGGGTCTGGGGATATCCCTCTAGGTTAGTGCGTGTCTAACAGTTGTCCCTCACCATTTGCAGGTGACTCTGGTTACCCCAACCTGTCATGGCTACTGACGCCAGTGAGGAATCCCAGGACCAGGGCAGAGGAACGCTACAATGAGGCTCATGGGAGGACTAGGAGGGTGATCGAACGTACCTTCGGCCTCCTGAAGGCCAGGTTCAGGTGCCTCCATATGACAGGTGGTTCCCTATTCTCCTCACCAAAGAAGGTGTGCCAGATCATCGTGGCCTGCTGTATGCTTCATAACTTGGCTTTGCGACGACAGGTGCCTTTTCTGCAGGAGGATGGTCCAGATGGCGGTGTTGTTGCAGCTGTGGAGCCTGTGGACAGTGAAGACGAGGAAGCAGGGGAAGAAGACATGCACAACAGGGACTCAGTGATCCAGCAATATTTCCAGTGAGACACAGGTAAGAATACAAACCTGCCTACTACATGTACTTTAGCACTACTACCTCTCTACTGTCTGTCGTTTTCACCTAGTGTACTGAGTCACTGAGTTGTCACATTCCCTTACGATTTCACAGATGTGGGTCCCACTGTGTGACATCTGCTTAGATTACTCATGCACTAGAGCTGTGTGACATAGGTATGTTGACATTAAACTTGAAAGAGCATTTTGTCACTGTAATTGCTAATACACTAATTCGAAATCACAGACAGACTCCAGATTGTTTTGTGCTTTAAGTGTATTTATTTAAGTGCTCAATATTGGAGGGGGTAGTGAAATTGTGAGGGGTGATGGTAGAGGAATGTCCATGGCAGAGTCCAGTCTATTAGTCTCACAGGTGCATTGCCCATATGGGCATAGGAAGTGGAGCTGGGGCGGTTCTCCCTCTGCAGGGGGTGGGGTGCTGGTGTGGTGGTCGTGTGGTGGGGCGTCCTGTCCACTAGATCTGGCGGAGGTGGTGGGCAGTTCATCATCCATGCTAATGTCAGGGGCCCCTTGTAGTGCCACAGTGTCCCTCCTGGTGTTCACAAGTTCCTTCAGCACCCCTACGATGGTGCCCAGGGTGAGGGTGGAGCTGATGGTTCTGAGTTCTTCCCTGAAGCCCATATACTGTTCCTCCTGCAGGCGCTGGGTCTCCTGAAACTTGGCCAGTACCGCTGCCATCGTCTCCTGGGAGTGGTGGTAGGCTCCCATGATGGAGGAGAGGGCCTCATGGAGAGTGGGTTCCCTTGGCCTGTCCGCCCCCTGTTGCACAGCAGCCCTCCCAGTTCCCCTGTGTTCCTGGGCCTCCGTCCCCTGGACCGTGTGCCCACTACCACTGCCCCCAGGTCCCTGTTGTTGTTGGGGTGGTGGGTTATCCTGGGTTCCCTGTAGTGGAGGACACACTGCTGATTGACGTGTCCTGGGGATGGAGGCATGGACCCGCTGGGTGGGTGCTGTGCTGGTGTTTCCAGAGAGTGGAAGGTCTGTAGTGGCCTGTGACTGGGTGATGGGAACCGACTGTCCCGAGGACCCCGATGGGCCGGGCTGGTCATCACTGTGGGCCTCTTCTGTTGGTGGTGTGGACATGTGTGGACCCTCCTGTCCGGTGACGTTGGGTAGGGGTCCTGCAGGGGTATAAAATTATGGTTATTATATCTGTGTGTGTCATGGTGTGCAATGGGTGGGTGACCGTGTACCCCAGTGTTTGCATTCCTGTGTGAGACCTCATGTGAGGATGGTTTAGGGGTGTGTATGGGTTTGTGAAGTGGGCATGCTTTAGTGATGGGTGTCCATGCTTTGTTGTTGCACGCAGGGCTTGGTGTTGGGATGGGTGGTTTGTGATGTTGGGACATATGTGAGGAGTTGGGTTGCTGGGGGTGAGGGGGTATGTGATAGCATGCAGGTAGGGTGGGGGTTCTAAGGTAGGGTGGGGGTTGTAATAGTTAAGATTTGACTTACCAGAGTAAATTCCTCCATCTACTCCTGCGAGGCCCTCAGGATGCAGAATCTCCAAGACCTGCTTCTCCCATGTTGTTAGTTGTGGGGGAGGAGGTGGGGGTACACCGCCAGTCCGCTGAACCGCCAGGTGGTGTCTTGAGACCACGGAACGCACCTTCCCCCGTAGGTCGTTCCACCTCTTCCTGATGTCCTCACGATTTCTTGGGTACTGTCCCACTGCGATGACCCTGTCCACTATTCTCCGCCATAGCTCCATCTTTCTTGCACTGGAGGTGTGCTGCATCTGTGGCTCTACCCGGACGATTTCCTCCACCATGACCTTGAACTCCTCCTCCTCTGAGAACCTGGGGTGTCTTTGCCATACCATGGGGTGGTGTAGGTGATGTGTGGGGTGGAGTGTGTGGAGATTAGTGTGCTGATATGTAGTGGTGTGTTGTGTGAGGTGCGTGGAAGTTCTGTGGGTGATGGTGTTGTGTGCCTGTGGATGCTTGTTCGTAGATTGTAGTCTCCCTCTCTGGCCTTCTTTCGGGATTTTGGTCGTAGGGGTTTGTGGGTGATGTTGGTGTGTGTTTTATATTGTATTGGGTGTGTGGGAGTGGTGTGTGTATGTGTATCAGGTGTGTGTATTTTGAATTGTCCAATGTGGGGATGTTTTGTAAATGTGTGTGTATTTTGAGCGCGGCGGTGTGTACCGCCAATGGAATACCCTGGTTGAAAGACCACTGCGTGGATTTGTGTGTTGTGATAGTGTAGGCGTATTTCTGTTGGCGTGGCGGTGGAGGATTTGTTTTCACCAGTTTATCACTGACCTTTGGTGTGGCGGACTTGTGTGGGTGTCTGAATTTTGGCGGATTCCGAAATGTGGGTCATAAACGCTGTGGCGGAATTCCACGGCCGCGGCGGTGTGTTGGCGGTCTTCTGCACGGCAGTAAGCGTCTTTTACCGCCAATGTTGTAATGACCGCCTAAGTCTTCTAAATTAATTGTTTACCATCTTGTGTGTTCCATTGCAGTCTCCACCTCATTTATTACAATAGCAGTTTCATTTTCAATTATTGGCTGTCCAAGTGGATCTTGAATTAGAGGACCTGAACTTTACTGGTTTGTGAACTTTCCTACACTATCTCAGCATCAATTATTTCTTCCTGTTCAATTTATTAATTACCATTTTCAAATACTTAGGAAACCCTGAACATTGAATGCTATCTTTTGCAGCATTAAAAGAGTGTTCATAGCAGTCAAACACTCCTAGTAATTCTGAATTAGAACATGTAGGCTGACCAGCTGCAGAAGAGCCAAATAGAAAAACTGGGAACTCATTTTCTATGGCTAATTAGACTGCTTTTACTGTATTGTACCAAGCAACTATGGCAGCCAACTACTGCAAATGCACCTTCATCTATATTTTCTGGTACATTTTTCTATCTCTGTAGATTTCAAGTATTTCATAAAGTCAAGTATTTTCAAGATATGTACTTGTTTTTGGATAGTACATGTTGAACATGTTTTTTTTTTACATTGTCTGTACTTTCTGGATCAAATGCTGGAATCTGGGATCAAATTTATTTAAAATACCTCAACACTCTATGTCAAGTGAATGCTAGGCCTAGTCTTACCCAAGCAGTTCCTCATGACTTAGGGTATAAACTAGCTGAACTCAACTGATCACAGCACTCAATGGATCCAATTTCTCTGTGTCAAAGCATCTTCAAACTGAAGCTGAACAATTTCTTTGTTAAGAGACTTCTCAGCAGAATTCTCGTCCCACAAATCATTCATCTATGTCTTCTCATAATTTGTTATGTATGACGTTACATAGGGAGTAACAGCTATGGAGTTGTCTGCAACAAACTGAATACCCATATTAGCATTCCATATTTGTAGAATGGTAGGAATGTAGCCATTAATATATTTTGAAGCCTCTGTTCTCCTCAGGTTGTAACTGTTTTTCGAGTAAGTGTATGTCTTACTGCAGATAAAAAACTGTTGATTCTTCCTTTTGATATACAAGGTCGTGAAAATATACAGTGACACTTTGTGTAAAACTTTTCTTTTGCTCTATATTTCTGCCAACAGTACTTTCCACATCTATGGGATTGAAAACGCAGAACTTGTTATGTTAGGCCTTCTTCCTCGCTGTCTTTTGGGATGCTACATGGAATGTACTACTATATAAAAGAAAGTACAGACTCATCAGTATCTGTTCTAAATATTGGTGCATCTTTTATCCACAACAGCACATGAACATGAGGAGCTTTGTTGCCTGGTACAATGTATGCCAAAAGAAATCAGTAACTTCTCCAAGAGGTAGACTTTTTTGTTTCCGATGAAGGAGAACATGGCTTGAAATCAGTGTTTAAAATACCTACAAACAGTTGCACAATCCAAAGAACAAAGTTCTCCTAGCGTGTTTAAATTGATGTCCTTAATGCTGCAGTTTCCTTCTCCCGAAAAGTCAAGTAAGTCATTCCATGCATACTCTGCACATCTCAGGATCACAAAACAAGTTAGTGCACCTAATTTCCCAAACATACTCTTCAGCTCACCATGACGACGATACAATACTCATTGGTCTTTGTCGATATTGAATAAAATCTTGTAGACCTATGATCAGCTGCTAGTATTTACACAGGGCACTCATCATACCCTCCAAGTACCCCAGCTGTAAAGAGGTGTGGAAAATATTGAGCCTCCAAGCTTTTCTCCCACACACTCATTGGAGCTCCTTCTGCGTATTTCATCTGATACAGTTTAATACCATCTCCTATTATTTCTTTAGAATGCTACCGTAGTGCTCATATATTTCTTCATTTCTGCTTTTCTCCACTTTTTCAACCTGTCTACGTGAAGTCAATATTTCTTCTTCTATGCAACTTAAATATGTCAGAACATCTACATCTTTGCAACATGCATTATTCTGTTGAAGATAAAATGTACTTCTCTTTACTTTATTCACATCCACTAGTTCCTGCAAGATTTTAAAAATGTCTGTGGGTACACCATTCACTAGAATATCATGCGGTTCTTCTAAATCTCTCTTTACAGCCACAGCTTTATTATTGTGCTTAACATTTGAAGGTAAATACACAACTCAACATTGAACATTTAAGGCCTTTCTGTAGCTCAGTGGGTGGCATTTCCCAGTCTTTAGTTCCATACAAACTACAGTGTGAAAAGTATGTATAGATTGTACCAATATTGACTGATAAACAGTTGGATGTTGAAGTTTGTCTTGAATTTGAACCAGCTCTTGCCTATTATGTACTGCTCTGGCAGGCATTTTGTTCTCCTCTAATTTATCATAGCAGTACTTGTAGATGGTCTGGCATGTTGATAAATCATAACATTCTTCCACAAATAAGAACAGAGCAAACTCTAGCCACCTTTCACTGTTTTCCTCCTCAGGTTTCAATAACAAATCAACATTTCATGTTTGGACTTGGTAGTGAGTACACTGGCAGCAAATACAACCATAATTTGGTTTCACTGTAGAAACCACATTAAACATTGCTATTTCTTGCACAAAGTTATCAGGAGTGATATCTGTGTTCTGTTCTTCTACAGCTGAACAAACCAACTCCTCAATTTTACCAGACTCCCCATGAGTACCAAAGACACACTCTCAACCTCTAATAGTCTATCATACAAAAGTGCTTTGATTATTTGTTCTAAACACAATGCAGATGTGTTACATAGTAAAATATTCTAACTAAATTTCACATTTTTGAATGATGAATAGTAAACATTTGGAAACGGTGAGAAGTGCTAATGCATACTTTCTTAGATAAACACGCCAATGAGTGTCCTTGTACATTAGTAGATTTCCTCACTTTACGTGGATCTAAACCTTGCAAGATTACAATTCCTGCTTCACACTTTTATTAGAAATTTTCTTAATATTGCAATACATTCCTGAACACTACAAATTCTGCTGCAGTCCCATTTATGCCCAGGAGCATGATTACACCTTCCTTGTACCTCTAGATCTAACACCTCCTCTACATTCCTATGAAACATCTCCTCTTTTGAAATGGGAGCACCATCTTCTTCCTCATAGCATTGTGCAGTTGTTTCTACTGCATACAGTATTCTGTTTTCTTGAAAATAGCTTCCCTCATTAAAGAATGCCTTAGTACTAGATGTATGCTTCCATTCTGCTCTGAATATTTGGCAAAAGTTATTTTTATTATTAAGCCTTTTTTGGCTTTTTATCTTTCTAGACAACACTGTTTTATCCAGTGTTTTCATTCTATGTATTATCAAGATAAATACTTTACTCTTCAAGTCAAAAGATTTTTCAACTACACTCTCTATATGTTCTTTTTGCTTCAATACTGCCCTTCTTCTCCTATACTACTTTATATTTCATACCAAATTCTATGTTAGCCGTCTTCTAAATACTCTCATTCATACTTCTAATTCATACGTCTTCGAATTGTTTCTGACTTGTTGAAATCTTAGTTGTCTTTTAGAGAATTTTCCACTTTGAACACCATGTATTTCTTTTCCTTTCTCAGTTGATGTTAAAGCTCCCTTTTTATTGACATAATTTACCACATTTTTCATTTTTCTAAATACTATTTTAAGAAACTCCTTCATTCTCTTACCAGCAATTCTTTTGTCCAACTATGCTTTGTCCATCATCTCCTTTTTTCATCTCAGCTTGATGGAGGTAGTACTGGCTTTGCTTTTCTCTCCTCTATTCCTTTCTTGCCATCATAAGTTGTTCTCTTTCACACAAGTTGACTTTATGCTACATACTATTGTTTAGAGAGTATATGCCTGCATAATTGATTATATCAGTGTTTCATTCCATTACAGAGGCATTAAACATAACAGCTCTATTCCCTCAGAACCAGCAATAATAGTTCATTAAGTGTAAAAGATATTCACTAATGTCATCTTATAAGAGTAGTAGGCCTGACACTAACAAAAATAGTCTGGAATGTTTTTACTACCAGGACATTGAAACCTTAAAAGTATATTTATTACCTTTTATTTATATAACACCATGCTGCATATATGAGCTAGGGCTCAGCTTGGTGGTAGGATATATTTTGAAATGTGAGCTTAAAGCTTAGCAAAGGGTTTTAACTACCAAAATGAAGTGTCAGTTTAAACTTTCACACTAACCCTCTGCAATTGCAGGGCTCATGCAGGTGTGGGTGCAACAATAATTGCTGCAACATTTATTTCGCAAGTCCCTGGCACAAACAGTGATTTCTACTTAGGACATACAGATAATTTAAGTACCTCAAGTCTAGATAAATAAATATAACCTTCTTTAGGGAGAAGCACATGCACTTTACCACTTTCTAGCAGGGATAAAGTGATTAGAGTCCTTAGACCAACTTGGTGTCTGGGTATCTGTCTGAATGTGTTAGTAAATGTATGGATATCCTTCATACATGTTTAAAGGGCTATTTCTGTGGTGGGTGCAACAGTCTGTACTGTAGGCCAAACCCAAGTAGTACCAGGTAATTTAAAGGTCCTGGGCACAGGCAGTACTTTCTATTAAGCACTTTCAGGTGTATAAAATATCCCAATGGTAGATCAACTAATGTAACCTTCTTTAGTTAAAGAACACATGCACCTTCCCACATTTTACTCTGTACCAACAAATCCTTGTGGATAAACATGATTTAAAAATACAAATATTTTGATGAGTTATATGACTATTTCAACAATGGGTATGAGTAGGTGAGTACATAAATCCTGCCTGGGTGTGAGAGTCTACATACAGGACTTTGTCACTCCCTGACTGAGTGTGTGAATGGCTGTATGGTTTAGTAAATTGGTATGTGAGTGGTTGTTTGGGTCGGCCTCTGCATACATAACTGGGTATATATCTGAATACATCAATCTATAACTGATGGAGTACTGGGCACATGAAAAGCTTTATATGTGTCTCAGTGAATCTGACACTGCCTATATGTCTATGTGAATCAGTATGCAAGTGAACATATAGCTGAGTAAATGGGTATGTGATTAGATTTATTGCTGTCCCTTCCAGTGTGTCAGCCTTTATCTAGCTATATTAGTGGTGGGTACATAACTGCCTTTTAGGCACTGTAACAGAGTATATGGGTGTAGGAAAGTACCATCTTGCCTGGCATGTTACCCTCATTTTTACTTGTGTGTCAGTTTGTTTTTGCCTGTTTCACTGGGATCCTGCTAGCCAGGACCCAAGTGCTCATAGTTTGTGGCCTAAATGTGTTCCCTGTGTGGTGCCTAACTGTGTCACTGAGGCTCTGCTAACCAGAACCTCAGTGCTTATGTTCTCTCTACTTTTAAAATAGTCACTGCAGGCTAGTGACCATTTTTACCAATTCTGATTGGCACACTGGAACACCCTTATAATTCCCTAGTATATAGTACCTAGGTACTAAGGATATTGGGGTTCCAGGAGATCCCTATGGGCTGCAGCATTTCTTTTGCCACCCATAGGGAACTCAGACAATTCTTACACAAGACTGCAACTGCAGCCTGAGTGAAATAACATCCACGTTATTTCACAGCCATTTTGCACTGCACTTAAGTAACTTATAAGTCACCTATATGTCTAACCCTCACTTGGTGAAGGTTAGGTGCAAAGTTACTAAGTGTGAGGGCACCCTGGCACTAGCCAAGGTGCCCTCACATTGTTCAGGGCAATTTTCCCGGACTTTGTGAGTGCGGGGACGCCATTACACGCGTGAACTACATATAGATCAATACCTATGTGTAGCTTCACAATGGTAACTCTGAACATGGCCATGTAACATGTCTAGGATCATGGAATTGTCACCCCAATACCATTCTGGTATTGAGGGGACAATTCAATGCATCCCCGGGGCTCTAGCATAGAGCCCAGGTACTGCCAAACTCGCTCTCTGGGGTTTTCACTGCAGCTACCGCTGCTGCCAACCCACAGACAGGCTTCTGCCCTCCTGGGGTCTGGGCAGCCCAGTTCCAGGAAGGCAGAACAAAGGATTTCCTCTGAAAGAGGGTGTTCTACCCTCTCCCTTTGGAAACAGGTGTTAAGAGCTGGGGAGGAGTTGCCTCCCCCAGCCTCTGGAAATGCTTTGAAGGGCACACATGGTGCCCTCCTTGCATGAGCCAGTCTACACTGGTTCAGGGATCCCCCAGCCCCCGCTCTGGCGCGAAACTGGACAAAGGAAAGGGGAATGACCACTCCCCTGTCCATCACCATCCCAGGGGAGGTGCCCAGACCTCCTCCAGTGTGTCCCAGACCTCTGCCATCTTGAATGCAGAAGTGTGAGGGCACAGTGGTGGCCTCTGAGTGGCAAGTGCCAGCAGGTGACATCAGAGACCCCTCCTGATAGTGCTTTCCTGGTTAGGTCGCCAATCCTCCGCAGAGGGCTATTTAGGGTTTCTCCTGTGGGTTTCTCTTTAGATACCAAATGCAAGAGCTCACCAGAGGTCCACTGCATCTCCCTCTTCAACTTCTGCCAAGGATCGACCGCTGACTGCTCCAGGACACCTGCAAAACCACAATAGCAAGATGACTACCAGCAACATTGTAGCTCCTAATTCTGGCGGCTTTCTTGACTGTTTCCTGGTGGTGCATGCTCTGAGGGCTGTCTGCCTTCACCCTGCACTAGAAGCAAAGAAGAAATCTCCTGTGGGTCAATGGAATCTTCCCCCTGCTAACGCAGGCACCAAACTTCTGCTTCAGCGGTCCTCTGGGTCCCCTCTCATCTCGATGAGCGTGGTCCCTGGAACACAGGAGCTGGATCCATGTGACCCGAACAGTCCAGTGGTCCTTCTGTACAAATTTGGTGGAGGTAAGTCCTTGCCTCTCCACGCCAGACAGTAATCCTGTGTACTGCGTGAACTGCAGCAGCTAGGGCTTCTGTGCACTTTTGCAAGGAATCCTTTGTGCACAGCATAGTCCAGGACCCCAGCACTCTGTTCTGCATTGCTCAACTCGCTGAGTTGACCACCAGCTTCGTGGGACCCTCCTTTGTAGTGTTGAGATGACCGCCGTGCTCAGATTTCTTGAACACCTGTTTAAGTGCTTCTGCGGGTGCTGCCTGCTTCTGTGTGGGCTCTCTGTACTGCTGAGCGCCGCCTATGTCTCCTCCTCAAAGGGGGGACCTCCTGGTCCTTCCTGGGCCTGGACAGCACCCAGCTAGCAAGGCTTGTTTGCGGTCTTTCTGTGTGGAAACAACTCTGCATCTTCCAGCATGGCGTGGGATATCTTCTGTGCAAAGGAGAAGTTCCTGGCATCTTCTGTTGTTGCAGAATCTTCAGCGTCTTCCAACCAGAGGCAGCCCTTTTGCACCTTCATCCGGGGTTAAGTGACAGGTCATTTTGACTTTCCTGCTGGGCTGGCGGGCGACCACCAAAAGGCCGCCCGCCCGCCCAGCGGGAAAGCACCAGCAACGAGGAAGCCGGCTCCGAATGGAGCAGGCGGAGTTGCTGGTGTGCGACGGGTGCAGTTGCACCCGTCGCGATTTTCAGTGTCTGCTAGGCAGACACTGAAAATCAATGTGGGGCCCTGTTAGGGGGCCCCATGACACCCGTTCCCGCCAGCCTGGTTCTGGTGGAAGTATCTGTGTTGGTCTGTGTGTTGGTGTGTAAGCATTTGAGTGGGTCTGTGAGTGGGTGTGTGAGTGGGAGTGAGTCTTTGAGTGGTTCTGTAAATGCGTTAGTGCATCTGTGACTGGGTCTGTGAGTGTCTTAGTGGGTATGTGAGTGGGTGTGGGAGTGTCTGTGTGGATCTGTGAGTGGGTGTCAGAGTGTCTGAGTTGGTCTTTGAGTTTGTGTGGAAGTGTCTGATTTGGTATGTGAGTGGATGTGGGAATGTCTGAGTTGGTCTATGAGTTTCTTTGTGGCTCTGAGAGTGGGTGTGTGAGTTTATGTGTGGGTCTGTGAGTGTATAACTGTCTGTGTCAGTCTGTGGATGGATGTGTGAGTGTCTGCATGGGCCTATGAGTGAGTGTGGGAGTGTCTAGGTGGGTTTGTGAGTGGGTGTGTGCATTTGTGTGGGTTTATGAGTAGGTGGGTGAGTGCCTGTGTGGGTCTGTGAGAGGTTGTGGCACTGTATGAGTGGGTCTGTTTGTCGGTGTGTGAGTGTGCGTGTGGGTCTGTGATTGAGTGTGGGAGGGTCTGAGTGTCTTGTGGAATACCAGTGAAATGAATTCAGAATTCATTATTGTAAATCCAGTTTCTACTTATAATTCCACAAAAATACTCATAATTCACATTGTTTTCCAGCCATAAGAATCTTGAGGACACCTGGAAAATTCATTGCAGGGCATGCAAATAAAAATGGGTATAAGAATCCACTCATCATGATGATCTTTATATTTTACTTGGCTCATGGAATACTATTTACTGGGACAACTCCTGTATCAATAACTTTTTTTACACTAAAGACATAATGAAAATTGTGGACCTCTTCTCAGTAGTATATTATGTTGCTCAGATGATGTGAGACATTGGGTTGATGGCTGGCTGGGATGAGAGCAGCAACCACAATACTTGTCACAGTGAGGCACAAGACAACCCTTAATTAACCTGTGCTCAACCCTCAGGTAGTTTGGCACAGAGGAGTCAGGCTTAATTTAGAGGAATAATGTAAAATATTGGTGCAATAAATTAAACAGTCATAAAGTGAAAAGCACATAAAAAGAATCTGACAACAAGTTAGAAAAATAGAACTTTCTTTAAAAAGTAAAACAGAACAACAATAATCCAACTAGAACTGGAGATATCCAATTGTAAATAGTGTAGTGAAATTAACACCAAAATGCATAAAGCTGCAACTGGGGACATCTGGTTGCCCCAGACCAGGATAAATTCACAAGTTCAGTCTGACCATGATTGAGTGCTGGACGGCTATAGGGATCCAGTTCGGCCAACTGCACAGAGTTCCTTATATCCTGGTTTGAGGAGCATTGCAAGGGTCCTCATCAAAGATGTGTCAAGCAGCCAAAGTGATCCATTTGTTCCGAAATATGATATGGATGTGATACGAGGGTCTGCATCATCAAGGGTCCCATTGACAAGGCTTGTGATGCAAAGTCTAGTGTCGAGGATGCGGTGCACAGTCGGGGTGATGTGACAGTTCTGAGGAGCGGTGATGCTGTGATGCGGATTCCAGCATCATCACTGAGGCTGTCATCGACAACGGATGCAAGATATTGTGCCCTTGATGCCTCATGCAGCAACGGTTCTGGTGGGACTGCGAAGAAGATGCAGATCTTTGCGACAGGTCCAGCTTACCCAGCAGCGTGGATGCATTGGTTCTGCTTTGGTTTGTCCTGCACAGCAGCTGAGGAGATGTGTCAGCTCCACTGCATTCACAGAGGCTGGCAGAGCACCTTAAGCCCAGTTGCAAGAGTCCAGGACTGGGCACCAATTGGCAGGTAGACTCGCAGGTGCAAGGTTGTTGGAACCCTATTTTGCTCCTGGGGTCCATATAAGGAGGCCAGCCAACTAGCCCTCTGAGTCACTCTGGGTTCAAGATATGCAGGCCCATCCTTCTTCACCCAGGCAAGAAGGAGGCAGCAGGCATTCAGCACAGCAGGGCAGCAGTCCTTCAGAAGAGCAGTCCAGCAGAGTGGTAGTCCTTTCAGCAGTACAGCAGTCCTACTTCCTGACAGACTATCCACAGGTCCAGAAGTGTATTGAAGTAGTGTTACCTAATATCCAGTATCTATACCAAGTTTAGCTTTGATGTGGGAAGAAGATTCTTCAGGCATTCCTTTGAAGTAAGCAGGTGCCCTGCCTTACATGCCCCGGCTCCGTCTAACTCCAGGGGAAATGTAGCTCTCTGCGTGGAGGCAGGACACAGCCTATTCAACAGTAATTGGGGCTGTGCCCAGCTCCCCCTCCCTTCCTGCCAGTGATGGCTCATCCAGCACACCTACAGTTGGTATTGTGTGTAGCTGTCTAGGAGGAATGCACAAAGCCTAACTGTCAACTACACCAAGTAATTTTACCCTGGACAGAATGCAGGTGCAAAATGGCTAATGCTGGAAAATGCCAGCCTTCTAAAGTGGCATTTTCAAAACTAAAATTGAAAATATGATTTCACCATAAGTTAGGATTTTTCATTTCAGTTTAAAAGATACCATACATGAACTGACTACCTGTTCCTATTTGGAAATTATACTTATAAAAATGTAATAAGGTATCTCCAGTGTTATCCTATGTGAGAGGTAGGCCTTGAAGTAAAGAAAAATGACTTTAGAAATGCTTCACTACTAGGAGATGTAAAACATAAAAGTACATGCCTAGCTTTTAAAATAAGCTATATCCAGCCCTCTGGATTTTTCCAGGGGCTTACCTAGGGGTGATATATATATATATATATATATATATATTAAAGGGTACAGTGTATTAAAACCAGCAAAACGAATCCAGAAAATAGAAAAGTTGAAGGCAAAAATGTAGGTGGTGACCCAGCAGAGAGGGCAGGTCTAACAGATGGCAGGTATAAATCCTGGAACGCTAATGTGGCTAATATCCTGAATATCCCAACTGCCTCAATGCAAAATATGTATGGACATATATTGGACAATGCACTTATCAGCAATTATACAATATATGAAAAGATCAGCAAATATTAGGAAACTGTGCCTTTTCTAATTCTATATGATCTAAAGAATACATTTTTGGAAAACTTGCTTCACTAATCTATTTTGATTGGCAAAGGCAAAGCAAAAAACATTGATATGCTTTCCTTTTTTCATGTAATTGTAAAGCAAAGCATATCTACTACCCAAATGCTTGAACGTATCATTTACGATGATGGTCAACAAAACGAATGAAAGGTGGATTGCATATATTAATCTCAGCTAATGATAATTATTAGTTGTCCACAATCCAGATTTACCAAACAGGCCACTTCAGACATCAATCAGCCACATGCAAATCTGCTACGTTCCTGTTCCAATTAGAACAACAGAAGGAGATTTGCCAATTCAGATCTCATCTGAACAGGAACAAAGACACCCCAGGACATTTTTAGCCTATTTGAGCCTAGTCAGTAGGGCTCTGCATAAGCCCTACATCACAGTAAGCCGTGGATCGGGAGTGATGTAAACTCAACACTTGTAGGAGGTCACACTAAGAACAACAAAAAAGAGATGGATATTGAAAATGTGCTTGAATTAATCGGGGCCACAGTCCAGACCACCACTATTTTGCCCACCATGCCATGTGAGATGGGAACAGCCATACACAAATCAGCCTTGATTCTGCTCCAATAAGAGCAGTCCATGCCACACTCACAGACCAAGCCCCCCTCCCCCGAACAAGAGTACAAGCAAACCCAGACTGGTTTCAGTCTGTCTGAGCATTGTCAGTAGGTTGAAACATGAATTTGAGGGCACAGTGAGTACAGGGCCCACATATGACCATTTGAGGCACACTTAGGATGTTGCACTGATAGGTGGATTGGTTAAATTTATCTCAGGCATCGGTACTTATTCTGGTTCAAAATACAGCCCATCATTTCTCTCCCTCCAATACTCCTCTGACAAAAACAGCCATGTGCATGTCAGTCTTGGCCCTGTTTGAATATAACTAGCCCAGCCCACACTGCCATACCAGATCCCAGCTGAATTGGAACATAAGCAGTATTAGACATGGTTTGGCCTGAGTGGATGAAGCAGATAAGATGTAGTATGATTTCTGTGGTACATTGATCCCAAACCCCATGTCTAGGCATATCTGTTGCATTTAGGACATAGCACTGAAGATGACAAAAAAGTGCTGGGTGGATAGCTTGAATTAATCTCAGGCTAGTAACTCTCTGGGTCACAATGCAGTTCACCTTTGTCTGCCGTCCAATGTACCTCATACAGGAACCACCCATACACAAATCAGCTGTGGTCCTGCTCCAAAAGGAGCAGTCAGGCGAACAGGATCACAAGCAACCCCACACCATATTTTTACTATTTGTGTCTCACCAGTTGGGTGCAGTATGAATCCTGAAGTACAGTGAACACAGGGCCCGCGCTGGTCATCCTTATCACACTAGGAGTGCTGCACTGAGAACAACAAATAAATTATGGTTCCTGCCTGAAGCGTCATGGTGGGGAAAACAATTATCAAGATGATTGCAACCCAGAATAATTATGTGTGATCTGCCAGTAGGGTCCATAACACAATTATGTCAATGAAGGTGTTTTTTTCAGTAGGAACGGGCAGACTGAATTGAGACACATGTTTTTCATTGACTATATAAAGCATCGCTATATGGAAGTCATTTTTGTGAATGCATTAACCAGTGGAGTTGATTGGGAGACTACAGAGTAATTGTATATTTCAACAATTGTACAAAAATAGCTCAAAAGATATCACGTACATTTATCCACTGTCATGCAGAATCATGAATTTAGCTTCATGTAGTCTTACAATGTGTTCCTCTTGGTCGTCATGCAGTCCTACAATGTGTGCCTCTTGGTCTCATAATAGTATAGACACAACTTCTATAAAGGTTTAGTGAGTTTAGGGGATTGACATGCATTAATCACATTCAATTCAGGTGTCTAGCTTCAGAGGGAAGTGAAACACAAATGCTGATTTTGCGATAATATCCTCGGTTTGCTTCGGAATTGTGTGAAAGAGTTCAAGAAATGACATTGGCCTTTAGCACCTATAAAGCAGAAATATATTTGTGGCAAAAATTCCCACCTCTTAATAGTTAGGACATTAGGCATGCGTAGATTTTCATTGCGAATAATTGTGTTATTGTGCAATTTGTGCCAAGCGTTAGTCTTTCTCAGCACTGGCAATAGTTATACGTTTTGTAACAAATTGGATTATTAAATTGGGTAAAAAGGAGTCCAACACAAGCAACAAGGGCATAAACATGATAAGTAAAACACAGTTTCAAAAGTTTAAACCTATGGTCAATATTCTAGAAACGATGGTAGAGAGACGAAAGGATAAACATAGGACATGTGTAAAGAATGTAGCAGTAACAGAGGACTTAAAAAGACAAAACACAACACAGTGAAAATCCCACAAACAATTTGCAAGGATAGAGAAACATAAAATGAACAAAAGTGCACCAAAAATCTAGTGAAATAAGCCAGAGATATATTGTTTTAATATTTAAAGAACAAAACCACAGAGAAAAAATAAGATGCAAATCAGTATGCACTGTTTGCAGTTTGCCTTAAGCTAGGTGCAAAAGAAAGATGACCAAGATGGAACACAGTGGGTTTGTCCCAGTCAAAGATTTTAGTTTCAGAATTAGCTTCAGAAATGGAAGCTGATTTTCTCCAGTGGGTTGCTATCTGTATCCACCATAGTTTTCCTGAAGCTGGTTAGCCACAGGACGAGGTCCACCTAAAACTAATGATTTTAAAAGCTTCAAGTGAAAAGAAATTTACATTTTACAGGTGCTGACGTCCTCATATCATCCAGATACTTTGCTAATTCCTTTGTCATGTTAAGATGTCTGCCTTCCAACTTAGGGCCTGATTTAGAACTCAGCGGATGGGTTTCTCCATTACAGCGGTGGCTGATATCCTGTCTGCTGAAATCTAAACCCTATTATATTTTATAGGATTTAGATTTCGGCAAATGGGATAGTCATCACCGTTTTGGTGGAGTAACCGGTCTGCCGAGTCCTAAATCAGGTCCTTAGTCTTCTTTATGAGGCTCAAAATTGCCCAGCAGGGTAAGTCTAACGTTTTATCCAAATAAATCTTCTCAAATTACGCTACTGCTGTCTCAAAATGGCAGCCACTGAAATTCTGGAGGTCTAGGAAGACCAACACTTTTCAGAGTCCCAGCTTTTCAGAGTTCCTGCAGAAGCTTCTCTTGGCTCATTTATAGACTTCTAGAACCTCAGGCATAGCATCTAGGTTCCAAATCTCACTCCAACAGAAATCACCAGCAGATCCCTGTTCAGGTCCAACTATTGGTCAGCTTGTCAACTGGTTTACTGTTCATCCGGGCACTTAAGTAAAAAGGTCTATTGCAGCTTGTTATGCCCCCATGGCTTCAGAGAAGGTAAGCCAGTTATATCACAGTACACTATTCTAAGTAAAATCCAAGATGCCACTGTCTTTGTGCCCTTGGAGCAGGCTTCTGTGCAAGTCAGGAGTGTGTCTAGGAGCAGCTCCCTCTTCCTCAGCTACATCAAACTAGTTCTGGGACCAGCTCCTCCCAACACTGTGCTGGTGGAAAACTGGCTGCAGAGAACCCAAGATACAAAAGGCTTCTCTTCTCCAGGCCCCGCTTTATACTTAACTACCATGGTCAGTAATCCTCTTGGCTCAATCAATTTAATCAGGGCCCTTAACCCTACCCAGATGCTCTTTCTGAGCTGATGTATGCCACATACCTCACACCAAGGTCTTTCTACAAAAAGGCCTAAATCATTGCTTGTGCTCTGTGAGCACTATTTACACCTTTTGATGGTGAAGCACTGACAGGTTAGCTGCTGTCAGGCTAATGCTAATTAGGCTGCTTGAAGTTCAGGTAGATGTCTAACTTTTTAAAAGTCACCTTTTCCAAATAGGTGTTAAAAATCCATCTTCGACAATGAGTTGCATTTTTAATAAACATTAAACTTTAAAAACTGTATTTGAATTATTCCCGGATATTGTCCTAAGTCCAAGTTAGCAGTCATGATTTTATTGTTAACTCAAGTTTCCCTCATAGGAATGGGGGGGGGGGCTGAAGTATTCTGTTCTGCCAGTGGAACTGGCATTGTTTTGCCAACTCTGTGTTACTCTTGTAATACAGAGCTACGGCGCACATGCTCAACATGGGAAAATACAAGGAATGTATTTCTCTTAGCATCTTGACTAAAATAGCACACACATTGATTAGACCAGGACAGGCAGAAATAATTATTTAATGACTTAAGCTGAACATGAAGCCTCTTACCAAAAGTAATCGTGAATGAGAAGAGGGAAAGTGGCATAGTCCAGGCAATAGTGAAAACCGTTCTCAGGTGCACAGCTACGGACTCATCACTGAGACTGGGAGTGCACAGTAATGGATCACCCCCCGGCGAGCAGCCCCGGCAGCCAAATTCGAGATTGAACAGTCCAAGGCTGGGTGGAAGCAGTAAACAATGCAGGTGCCAAAGTGGTGAAGCTCTGAAAAGTGTTGAGACGATCTTCCAGGCGCAAAAGGGGCAGCACGTCTGCCTGAGGTGGTCCAACTTCCAGGAAGCATTGAGGGGAGCATCCATGCATGCCCGGGGCAGCCCGGCTGTGTCTGGGCTGTGTGCGTGCATGCTTAAAATCAACTGGGCAAGGATGAGAGCAAGGCTTAAACAGGCTGCGTTCCCCACCTCGCGGATAAAATGCTGAGGCCGAAGTGAGCTGGAAAAATCATTGCCACGGCAACAGTGGAGCTGCACAGAATACAAGGCAACATGGAGTGGAACCTGAAAAACAGGCAGGGGGTGCAGAAATGCAAAGGAGAACAATAAATAAATCAAACAAAAATAGAAATTACAATTATTATAGTGCATTTGGGGGAACTACATCAATTAAACTCAACAGGAAAGAGTTTGTTATTATTAAGAAATCACCTTAATGACTGGTACAGGTATACAACAAGTAAAGCGGTCATTCTGATACATGAGTGTGAGACAGAATGCATGCCCCACCTCACAGGAAGATATGCTGAGGCAGGGGGTTAACTAAACCAGTTATTCCCAAGACAACAAAGATTCAAGAGTGTACAAAAATACAAGTGCAGACCAGGTGGGACCGTATATGCATAGTTGAAACAAAAGCATACAATTATTTGGGAGAACAGAATAAAAGAAACCCAGTAAGAAGAAGGTTATTACTGCTCAAGATGAATAATATAAAAATACAAAAAGTAAAATAGTAACTTCAATACTTCACCATTTTTTTGATGCACAACCCCTATTTTCCCCTACGCCGGCACTGCCTAGTTTGAGTAATTTTTTTTTACTCTGACCAGCCAGCAGCACCGGCTAACCTCAATCCTTAAATAAGGCGCCCGCATGGCGCGTAGGAATGGCGTTAGCCGGCTGTAACATTTTTGATGCAAACCAGCGCTGGCGCTGGTTTGCGTCAAAAGTATAAATATGGGCCATAGTTTCTTTTAATAGGTGGGCCAACCCCAACATTGCTAATTGTGTGTGGTCAAGGTGTCGAAGGGCCAGTGACATACGCCAAATAATCTCCAATATTTTTCTTCTCTTGAATGAGAATGTTGGAATGTCTGTTGCCTATCTCAATCAGATACAGATCCGTCTGCAGTTCACTTACAACTCTGACAACTCAAGCATTCCTTTCCTGGACCTCCTTAAAAAAACTTATGAAGACAAATTGATAACATCACTTTACAGGAAGCCAACTGACAGAAACACTCTACTTGTTCACTCACTCAGAGATGGACTGCCATATTGCCAACTCCTAATACTGCGCCACAATGGCACACATAAGATTGTCTATTTTGGGGAGGCATGAATCTTAAGTGAAAGATTGTTGGAGAGAGTCTATAACCACAGAATTGTCAGGGCTGCACTCAAAAGAGCATGGTACTCTCACTGTGAAGTCCTTCTGGTCCGGTTGTAAAACAAGAATGTGGCAAACTGACGTCTGCTACCATGTTCTCACATATTTCCAACACAATCACAGCATGTATCAAAAAGAATTGGTACATTTTTACAGAGCATAGATCCTACTGTAGGCATTCCAATGTTCACCTTTAAAAGAAGCAAAAATATTAGAGATCATTTGGTACATTATGCTGGCCCTTTGAAACCTAGACCATGCAGCATTGACAATGCTTGGAATTGACTACATGTCAATTGTGTTTAGGGTGACATGAAGTAGGGATTCTTCCGTTGTTGTGGTGCTGCATTAGTTTGTAAGCTTTGTACTGAAAATGATAAAGCTAGCTGATTATTTCATACTTGTGAGGAAACTGAGCTGATTACAGAAGCCTCCTAACATTTGGCCACCATTTTTCACTTTTTGCTGGTGCTTTCCTGACTCTGATGGTGCCCTGGGTACTACTAACCAGTCTCAGGGGCAGTGCTCTAAATAAAATGAGTGTGAAAATTAGGCTAATTATAATTGGCAGTATCAATCTACCTATAAGTTGCTAGTATATGGTAGGGCATGGAGGCTTAGGGACCCCAGCATAGGTAGTGCCTCTATAGGTGCACTGCTGAGGTGACTAGAGCCATTTTAAAGGCAGGCCTGCCTTGCAGTCCACTTTTAAATTAAAGTTACATTCAAATTCGACTTTGGAATTAAAAGTACTTCCAAAGTCCTAAACTATCTTATTTTTACATTTAAGTCAAATCTAAGGTGTGCCCTAGGTGCCCCCAGGGTTGGGTGCAGTGTAACTATAAGCAGGGACATTAAAAAATATGTTTCATAAGCCCTGGTGAGGAAAAATAGCCACATTTGTTTTTCACTCATTGCAGTGAATAAGCTCCATAGGCTAAAATTGAGAGACTTTTTAAATTCATAACATTTCTAAAGTAGCTAAACCTGACAAGTTTGGTATCAAACTTAGGCCCTTATTATGACATTGGCGGTAAATCCCACTTACCGCTGCGGTGGCAGATATCCTTTCACCACACACACACCAATCTGACAGAATTCAGCCACATATACAAAATCTGCCAGTCCAAAGGTCAGTGATAAAGTGGTGGTATCAAAACCAACACCGTTTCGCCAACAGAACAACACCCATCACATTATGACCCACAAATCACCATGGCGGACATTCAATGATGGTAAACCATTGGTGGTACATACTGATGCGCTCACAATGGACACCCACATACAAACAACACCACATTGGACAATTCAAACAATTCACACCTGACACACATACACACACCACACCCACACACTCACACCACTATAAAACATACACCCACCTTACCCACAACCCTTTACAATTACAAATCATTGCCACCAGAGAGACACCAAGACCACTGAGCTGACGAGAGCCACACACTACTCACACCTATACATCACTCACGCACTCCACATCACACACCACAACACATTACCCAACACACCCTCACCAATATGCCTCACATAACACCCAGGGCACCACAAAGACACCCCTGATTCACAGAGGAGGAGTTAAGTGTCATGGTGGAGGAAATTGTCAGCGTAGAGCCACAGCTATTTGGAGAACAGGTGCAGCAGATAGTAATAGCCAGGAAGATGGAGCTTTGGTGGAGAATCGTGGACAGGGTCAACTCTGTGGGACAGCAGCCCAGAACTAGGGATGGCATCAGGAAGAGGTGGAACGACATATGGGGGAAGGTACATTCCATAGCAGCAAGACACCAGCTCACTATACAGAGGACTGGAGGTGGACCCCCACCCACTCCCCCACAAGGAGCAAAGACTTGGCTATACTGCATCCTGAGGGACTGACCGGAGTTGGAGGAGGACTGGACTCTGGTAAGTCAACTCTCTACTATTATCACCCCCCCACCTACATGCCAACACATACCCTCACCTTCACCCTCACTCCCATCACTCCACTACATCCCACACACTCCACCATCACATCTCACTTATCCCAGTGCCAAGCCCTGCATGCTGTACCAATGCATGGACATCCCTCGCAGCCCTGCATGGACACTCACCACTAAAGCATGCACAGCATAGAAAATTAACAATCCCACCATACACTAACATACACAAGTGAAAGCTGGCAGGGCAAATCGAACCATAGAGGGAAACCCAGGGATGTACATTATGTCATGCACATAAACCATAACACATCATTTATATCCCCACAGGTACCCCAGCCAATGTCACCGGAGAGGAGGTGCCAGCACTATTCAGTCCCCCAACAGAAGAGGCCCACAGTGATGACAGTAACTCTGGTCTTCAGGATCTGGACGATCTACCTGGCCTATCAGGAAACAACATTACAGCCCCCACCCAGGGTACCTACACCTCTGTCCCCAAGACACGACAATCAGCAGTGTGTCCACATCTACAGGGACCCCAGGCCACACCTTCTCCCAAGACAATCAGGGACCTGGGGTCAGTGGCAGTGGGCACACGGTTCAGGGGACAGAGGCACAGGCCAACAGGGAAACTGGAACCAAAAAAACAATAGGTGGAGCACACATATATTAAGGATCCTAACTATCCAGAATACTGGATTCAATAGTTTATAAGCGCAAATGATATTATATGAGAATACAATGAACACCAAAATGCAATCAAGAACAATAATAATAATTAAGAACAATAATATACTAAAAATATAAACTGGTATGTGGCAAGTTAATATATATAACTCTATTTATTCAGCATAGCTATTTAATTACAAAATACAAAATACAATTAGTAACAATCATAATTCCAACGTCTTAAAATGTATTTGTACACAATCCAGCCTATTTGAACATGATTTAAAAATCCATCTGTAGATAATCTTGCAAGTGTTAACAGGATTCAGCCAACAGGGAAACTGGGACTAGTGCTGTGCACCAGGGGGAGGACAGGCCCAGGGAACCAACTCTCCAGGAGGCCCCCTCCGAGATCCTGGGAGCCTACCGACATTTCCAGGACACAATGGGCCAGATCATGGACAACACGCAGAAGAACAGGCGGCTGAAGGAGGGACAGTACGAGAGGATCAGGGAACCATTGCAGGCTACCAACAACACCCTGATCTCCCTAGCAGGGCTGCTGGTAGACATGCCCAACATTATGAGGTAGGCAGTCTCACACCAGCGGGCCCCTGCCACCAGCCAGACATCTGAACAGCCTTCCAATTCAGCTGCCGCTAGTGGCCAGGAGGCCACTCCACAGGACTCACAGGCCACCAGCACCCCTCCCCCTGCAGAAGGTGAACCACCCTGCAAATGTTCCCTGTGATCCAGACAAAAGGCAGAGACACATGTCAAGACCCCTGTCAGGAAATGAGACTATCCTGATTGTCCCCCTTGTGTCCCACTCAGTCACCCTGTCCACCTTTGACTGCCTTTGCTCCCTTTCCTATGTCCCTTTGGAGAATGCACCTGTGCTACAAACAGACTGGAACAATACCCTGGACTTTCCTCCATCATCTCCCCATCCCATTGCACTTTCCCCCTATATGTTAGCACTTCAATAAACACCCTTTGAAAATAATCCATTTGGAGTATGTCATGTATATCAAATATGCATTTTTTGAAACAGGTACAAACATTGTAAATGAACTGTTCATAGAATGAGCACAGATTAATGACCTGTAGCTAGCCTCAGTGATCACACCAGGAGTATTTGTCAATTCACCAACATCTGCAAAATTAATTGCCAGAGGGAACAGTAAGTGGGCATAAAAGTGGGGAATACCAGCATGCCATTGCAACACAGATTAAAACCAAAGTCATTGAACTGTAAAGTTACACTGTCCTACCTGTGTGTCATTGGAAGTATTGACGGATCACAGATGTTCTGTTTTCCTCATCCTCATAGTGCCTCCTCATCCTCACTGTCCACAGTGTCTCCTGCTGCCACAGGGGCATCTTCAGTCTCCTCTGCCTGCAGAAAAGGGATATGGCATCCGAGAGTCAGGTTGTGCAACATGTACCTTGCCACTACTATCTGGCAGACCTTCTTGGGTGAGTAGCACAGGGATCCACCTGTTAGATGAGGGCACCGGAACCTGGCCTTCAGGAGGCCAAAGGTTCTCTCAATTATCCTTCTGGTTCGCCTATGTGCCTCATCATGACATTCTTCTGCCCTTGTCCTGGCATTCCTCACAGGGGTAAGCAGCCATGATAGATTTGGGTAATCAGAGTCACCGGCAATTATTGAGGGACAACATTTAGCCACACACTATCCTATATGGCCAACACCACAGGCATACACCAACATTTACTGGGTGGGAACCAGGGCTCACCTGTTAGCCACACCCTGTGCCTCTGGAGTTGGGCCATCACATTTGGGATGCTGCTATTCCTCTGGACAAAAACATCATGCACCGACCCAGGATACTTAGCACTGATGTTGGAGATGTACTGGTCCACCAAGTACAACATCTGAACATTCATGGAGTGGAAACTCTTACGATTCCTGAACACCTATTCATTCTGCCAAGGGGGGATAAATGCAATATGTGTAACATCAATTGCCCCAATTATGTTGGGGATATGTCCCATTGCATAAAACTCGGCCTTCATTGTGGCCAAATCCTCAACCTGGGAAAAAACAATGTAGCTGCACAGGTGTTTTATCAGGGCAGACAACACTCTTGTCAGCACTATTGAGAACATTGGATGTGACATTCCCGCTGCCAAGCCCACTGCCACTTGGAAAGAACCAGTTGCCAGGAAATGGAGTACAGATAGTGCTTGCAGAAGAGGGGATCCCAGTGGGGTGACGGATAACAGATATCAGGTCAGGCTCCAATTGGGCACACAGCTCAGTGATTGTGGCCCTGTCAAGTCTATAGGTGAGGATAATGTGCCTGTCCTCCAGTGTAGCCAAGTCCACAAGGGGTCTGTACACGGGGATATGTCTCCATCTCCTATTCATCTGCCGGGTAGGTATCTAAGAGACACAAGAGCGAGGAGGCTGTCACAAACTGAACATTGGAGCCACAACAGTAGTTTTCATTCTGTAACATGCAATGGGTCAGTGTGATTTGTCCAGTATGTGCTTATTTCTCCTGTGATACAGCATGATTCCATAGGGCTGCCCCCCATGAAATAGCGTCTGCCTGTCCTGTGTGGGGGGACAGGTGGAACTGAGGTAATTCTGCTGATGTGGTGTGCAATGGCGGGAGACGGTCAGGAACCGCAGTGTAATTCCTCATTGGTTAAAATTGGGCCCTATGGGGTACAGTGGCCAATGGTGATCTATGCCGGTGGTGGCGGTATGCACTGCCGCGGACATGACCACCATTTTCTATCTGATTCCTCACTTGCTGCCTGACCTTCCATAGGATTGGACCTACACTGCATGTGCTGCTGTGACCTGTGTCTGGAACTTACCATTGCCCGTGTGACTGGGAAAAGGGCCCCAGCCTTCACTTCGGAGGAGTTGGAGAGACTGGTGGATGGGGTCCTACCCCAGTACGGACTGCTGTAAGGGCCTCCAGAACAACAGGTGAGTACACTGTGGGCACGATGCATGTGGCATGGATGCATGGAGTTGTGTGTGTGAAGGCCTTGTGTAAGGGAGTTGGTGGATGTCCTCTTTGCGGTGTACATGTTGTGTTCTGGGCTATGTGTGTGCCAATGGTGATGGAAACATGTATGGTGGGCCATATGTGTAACTGGCTGGACTATTTGCCTAATGGTGTTTTACTGTGTGTATTGCCTCTGTAGGTCAGCGCCCATCAAAAGAAGGGTATATGGCATGCCATCGCCAAGGAGGTGCGAGCACTGGGGGTCTATGGCAGGTGGAGCACCCACTGTAGCATCCTGAGACGCTGGGCACTGAAGACGACGGAGGCCCAGCTGGGGATGGCCTCCAACTCGAAAGGGGTGCCTGTTGGACCCTGACCCCCCTGATGGCCCGCATACTGGCGGTGGCCTATCCAGAGCTGGATGGACGCTTGAGGGCATCACAGCAGCCACAAGGGGGTGAGTACAATGGCTATCATTACAACTTACGGCTGGTGGGGTGGTATCCGGGTGGTAGATGTGTGTTAGTGGGTAACCCTAAGCCAGGGCTGACATAGCAGCATTGGTCCTCTGGTGGCTAGGGTTCTGAAGGGATAGTCCTGCCTACCTAGCTTGTAAGAATCCACTACTGGTCAGGGCTGCGTGAGTCCCAGGTGTGCTGCAGTTGGGGGTGTGTGCCCCTCCTGATGCCTTGGTGGCTAGCAATATCAGTGGCGGTGCAATGCATAGTCTGTAGACCTGTTCCCTGTGTGTGAGGGTGCTGTGTACGCCAATGGTGATGTTGATGCAGCCATTGACCCAGTGTATCCTTTGTCTCTCTCCCCATCTTTCTTGTTTTGTCATCCTGCCCTTATGTGCATTAGCATCATCTGGCGGAGGAGCAGAGGCACTGTCTATGGAGAGAGCTGCATCCTACAGGACTCTGGAGGCAGAGTCCACCGACTCTGAGGGCACCAGTGTGACGGAGGGCGAGGGGAGCACCACAGCGGAGACTGGAGGGGACAATAAAGACTCTGATACCTCCTCCGATGGGAGCTCCGTGATGGTGGCAGACACCTCTATGATCATCCCAGCTACAGGTACAGCCACCACCCCTGTACCAGCACCGCCCTCCTAGCAGCCCCTCAGTGAGTTTCACATGCCCGCTCACCCAGGAGGGTGGGCATCTCCTTTGACCCAGGCACCTTAGGCTCTGCCCCAGTGAGCCCTGCAGTCCTGAGTGAGGAGGCTAGTGACCTCCTGAGATCCATCTCTGTAGGGCAGTGAACGATTGAGAATGCCATCCAGGGGCTGGCAGCCCAGATGCAACAATCTAATGCATTCCTGGAGGGCATTCACATTGGATTGGTGGCCCAACAGAGATTGGCCAGGCTCTGGCCTCCTCTATGATGGCAACTATTGTCCCTTTGTCTACTGTCCGTCCTCCAACTACCACTTCCCAGTTCCATTCCCATCAACCCCAACCCATCTCAAGAACACAGCCAAATGAGCATGCACACAGGACAACACCCAAGAGTGTCACAGGCAAACACAACCACCACTCTTCATCCCACAGGCACTCACACAAACACCATCCAGTTGCAGGCACAACAACATCCACTATGTCTAATGTACACCCCTCTTCCTCCTACTCCACCTCCCTCCCAGTTATGTCCACACTCACACCTGAATGCACTACATCATTATCCACTACCTGCATCATCACAACACCAAGCAGAACACACACCTCACTGGCAGACACCTTCACAACCGCCATGCACACACCCCTGTGTCCTCTCCCACTCTGTCTGCCCCCCCTAAAGTACACAAATGCAAGCACTCAGATACCCATTCACCTCACAACAGCATACAGCCCATGCGCCTACACCCAAATCCAGTGGACAGACACCTTCAACAACCACTCCCTCATCCTCCACTCCCATTACTTCTCCCTCTTCCTGCCCCAATGTCCCTAAAAGGTTTTCCTTTCCACCATTGACCTCGACCCTCCCCCTCCCCATCGTCCTGCATGTATGGCCAGGGTATCAAGAACCCAGCCAAGCACCTCAGCCACACAGTCCATGGCCCCAGTTCCATCCACACCTACTCATGGTAGAAAGGATTCCAGGCCACATATACTGAAAGGGAAGGAGCCTGCACCTGCCATTTGAAAGGGTAAGGAGCCTGCACCAGCAGGCAAGAAGGGTAAGGAGCCTGCACGAGCAGCTGTCATGGAGCCTCCCACCACCACCACCAGCACCACCACAGTGCAGCCGTCACTGCCGGTGGACGCAATGTGATCCTGCCTCCATGGGCTGCTGTGTGGCCTGTCCTCTCCAGAACCAGTGGTGAAGACACCCACTCAAGAGACTGTGGCCTATTACTCCCCAGGACCAAGCACAGGGCATGTTGCCCCCTCCAGAACAAGTGGGGAAGACACCCACTCGAGAGACTGTGGTCTATCACTCCCCAGGACCAATTACAGGGCATGTTGCCCCCTCCAGAACCAGTGGTCTTGTTTCCGCTTCCGGCTGAGGTGTCCCCCTGCACCTGAGGTGCCTGCCTTTTTGCCAACTGATGCCCCTGCAGTGTTCTCTCCGTATTGATGCAGGTGACAAGTGGGGCCTTGGACTTTGCCCTGTGGCCATGTGGCCCATGCAAACTGAGGACTGGGCAGTGTCCCTTTTTCTGTACATTTTTAAATATCTGTAGCATTGGCTAAATTAATATTTATACTGTGTTGATCTTATTATAATTACTTTGGTACATTCCTGTTGCTCTTGCATTATTCAGCCAATTTAGGGGGATTAACTTGTTTTCTTGTGCAGCTAGTTATCTGTATGGTGTGTGTGTGTGGGGGGTGTGTGGTACGTGTGTGTGTCAATGTCATTTTACTTCCACCCTCCCTTGTGTGCTCGTTGGCTGTACTCACCGTCATCATCTTTGCCAGGTTTGGTGTTCATGGTGGAGCAGAATGTAGAATATCATCAGAAATACTTGCAGTTCTGGTTCCACGGCAGCGTGGTTCTTCCCTGTATCTCCAATGGTGAGTCCTTTTACTTCTGTGCAGTGTTTCAGCCAGGCTTTTGATGTCATTGAAACCGCCCCCGGAAAAGGTAGCGGATTGTCTGGTCATAATATGGTGGACAGAACTTTGACTTCCGCCTGGCTGTAGGCGGCTACCGCTGTGGTGCCTGTTGTTTCCGCCCTGGTGGTCGGTGTGGTACATTGGCTGTCTTTCGAAGATCTTTCATCATGGTCAGAATTTGGCGGTAGTTACCACCAGCCTGTTGGACCGCCACTTTATCACCGACCGCCAGGGTCGTAATGAGGGCCTTAATGTAATAATAAGTACAACAATTTGTCACTGCTGAATTTCATATAACTTTGACCTGCAAAGAGTTTTAGAACTCTTCCCAAAGGTTACCAGTTTCAGCTCTCTGGTGCCCTTTTCTGATTGGTCATTCTCAGGCGGCCTCGCCAGGCTGCCTTGTGAAGGTGTGAAGTGACCTAGGGTGAACATAATGGAAGTGCCTGGGGAAGGAGATCTGCCTCAGCAGATGGTGAAACAGGATGGGGAAGAGAAGCCAAACAAATCTTTAACGGAGGGAAGGACATGTGGAGCAGCTCAGGAGCTCCCCTATTTCCTATAAATGCAGAGAAGCAGATGCCCTCTTGATTAGATTAGGAGAGAGTAGGAGAGGGGTGTGTTAAAGCTTTTTAGTCACACCTGTGGGTGTGCTCAGCCAGACCTAACCTCCAATAATCAGTTTCTACCATTTTGGAGTTTTAAGGAATGTTGTTCCCTGGGATTGACTTTTGCCACATTTCCTAGAAAGTGGTCATCCAAGAGGGTAGTGTCCTTCCTGTGATTGGACAGTTGCCCACCCGCTTTTCATCCCAGGAGCAAGGATAAATTTGGCAGAGCTGTACCCACACCTCAGATCCCTACAAGGACAACATCAGAAGAAGAAAGACTGCCCTACCGGACCCCTGACCTGCACCTGGACACTTCACTCCGAAGGACTGCACCAGCTGCACATTTGGGCTTCACCACTAAAAGGGCTTTGCCTGTCTCTAACTGGTTCAGGAAGTGACTCCCTGCTATCTACAGGTGAAAATAGCTGACCAGAGGGAATTGACCAGATGACCAGTGTCTAGTGTAGTGGTCATTTTTTGATGCATTCTGGGGGTTGGAGTCCTAACCCTTAAAAAGCAACTCAGAGCTTCTGGAATCTTGGGTTGAGCTGTGGACTCCTAAAGGACCTTCAAAGACCTTCAAAGGAGAAGATTCAGAAGTTTGCAGAACGTTTGGGAAAAAGCTTCATAAAGAGACCGACCTACCATTGTGAGGCAAGCCGTCTTATCTCAAATGCAACACGGCCTGACTTGCAGGTTTGTCCCGCTGAAAAGCTCTGGAGCCCCAAGCTTCCAGGATTTCACATGTTGCTCTTGGAAGGGTGATACAACACCCTTGCTTCAAAATCAGCTCACTGTGGAGGGTTGACCCCTGTTGTCGGAAGGAAAAAGCTAAAAAAAAATGCCAAAGTCTGAACGTAAAATGTTGACCAGGATTTCCCATGCAGCTTATCCGAGGAGGGTTCCATGGATGTCAGATCAAGATTCAGCATTTGCCCAGATGAAGATTTCCATCCTGAAAACACCAAGGTATAATTTGTCACAGAGGTTTCCTGCAATACGTATCCAAAGAGAGCTCCAAGGAGGTCGGATGAGATTGGTGACTTTCAGGGCCCCCGTAGAACTTTAAAAAATAAAATAAAATACTTACCTGTACTTACCTGGGGTGGGGTCCCCCATCCTTTGTTGTCCCTCTGGTATGGGTGGGGGTGTCCCTGGGGCCTGAGGAGGGCACCTGTGGACCTATTCCATGGTGTTCCACCATGGAAATTGCCACACAGGTCCCCTAACGCCTGCCCTGACCTAGGTGTTAAAAAATGGGGCAAGGCAAGCTTTGCACCATTTTTGGACCCCTCTTCCCTCCTGTGCGCCATTTTTGCCTGGAAGTATAAATATGGCGTAAGGCCATAGAGTCATTTTTTGCACAGGAACACTTACCTCGCATCTCATTAAGGCAAGGTAGGTTACCACGTCCAAAAAAATGACTTTAACTCCATAAATTTGTTGCTGGACTGGTCTAGCACCAAAGTATAATTATGGAGTTAGTTTTGCACCAAATTAGAGTAAAAAAATGATGCTAATTAGGTGCAAACAGAGTATAAATAAGCCCCCAAGTCCGAAGGTAAAGATTTGACCGAGACCTCCAGCTTGATGTAGCCAAGCAGGGCTCCATCGTGGTTGGCCTCAAACTTTGACTTTGCCATGGTCTGATTATTTAAAAATTAATATCTCCGGTTCCTCTTATCCGATTGTGATCATTTCAGTGTCATTATAAAGATAAAAATAGAATCTAATTTTATAAATTAGTGTTGGATTTTGGTTGTGTTTTGTTTTTTACTCATTTACTGTTTTGTGATTTGTGAATGCTTTACACACTTGTTTCCTAAGTTGAGCCTTGTTGCTTGTTGCCAGGCAACCAAGGGTTGAGATGGGTTTAATTTATTGAGACCTAACTGGACCTAAGTTGGGGTTGGTGGCCTGTTGCTAAGTGTAGGTACTTACCTGCCCTTATCAATAATCCACTTTCCAACACAACTGTAGATTTACCATTCAAATTCAGTTCTTATATAGTCCTGTGCCAGGTACATGCTTTTTTGAGTGTTTTCAAATGCCCAAATGTGGCCCCAGTTGTAGGGTGTTTGCTTTTTTGATACAATCATGCGGTCTATTATGAAATGAGTTTCTCTAACTTAGTTGATGTTTCTTTGGTGTAGCCCTTTCTTTCATATATCTCGCAGTTGGAATTGACATGCATTTATTTTCTCTTAATTGTAGTTGTATTTGCATAGCACCTCATACCCCTGAAAAGGCGTTGAAGACATTAACGGAAAGGTTGCATGGAACATCATAACAGTATTTAGTTGGAAGCACATTAAAATATAGCGTTGGCATTTCAGAATGATATATTTTTTCGTTGTGAATGAGGGACACGTTGTCTTTAGCTACTGCACCTAGATGTCACAGTAAAGGATTGAATATAAGCTTTTAATATTAATTTATTGTTCCTCTGCTTAATTCTGCAGGACTGACCAACAAGTAGTTCATGGCATGCCTTGGATACAGGCATCCATGGTAGAAGCACTATATAATGCGCTGTAGTGAGAGGAGCACAGCACAAACACACACACAGACCCTATGCAGCTGGAAGTAAACAGTGTTTTTGCTGATGCCCCCTACTTTCTGCCCACATTTGGGCTTCTAAATGCAGATTTTTTGACTCTGATTGTGCCCTGGGCTCTGCTAACAAAGTCCACAGCCAGTCCTCTATCTAAAAGGTATATGGTAATTGGTGTAATTACAATTGATTCAGACAACCTACTTATAAGTTCATAGCATTAGGTAGGTAATGTAAGTTTAGAGACTCAAGTAGATGTAATGCCCTGGTGTGGAAAAAACTGTTCATCTTGTTTTTTCCCAATGTAGCACTGCTAGCTCCACAGACTAACATGGGAGGGCTTTATTAAACATTAATGAAGTCTAACCTATGACAGGAATAAGCAAGAACATTAATTGAAAGTATCAAATTAATAGTTACAATAAATCCAAGGTTAGAGCTATTAAAACTATTGTAGGAAAGGGTTTTAGAACTTCTTTCCTAAAGTTGCCTAAAATAGCCTTGTAGCAGTCTCTCCTAACTGGTCAGCCTTGGACAAGCTGAGCCAAGCTGCCCTGATGAAGTATGAAATCGCTGGGCAGAAACAAAGATACCATCTGGTCGGAGGAGATCTGCTGCTACAAATGCCTGGACAGAAAGGAGACTGAGTAGCCAAACGTCTTGAAAGGGAGAAAGACATAGTACAGGAACCAGGCCCACCCTCACTTGTTGTACCCCCAGCCAGATGAGAACCTCTGTAGTTGAATTAGGAGAGGAGATGGAAGGGGAATGTAGGGAAAAGTTAGCCACATCAGTGGGTTGGATTACCCAGACCCGAAATCCAAGGAAAGATTTTCTCCATTTTGATTTTTGATAAAAATTCTGGGACAGAAATTTGCCACACTTCCCCGGAAGTGGTCATCATAGGTGGTGGCAACTCTAACCCCATTGGTTGGGGTGCACCCCCTTCTTGCCAGACCAGAATGAGAAATAAATCTGGGGGAGTTACGCACTACATTAGATCACTGCCTGGAAATATCAAGACAAAAAGGACTGCTCTGCTGAACCCTTGTTCTGCACCTCAGGAGGATGGCACTGAAAAGGATTGCCCTTGCTGCACACTTTGGGCTTCACAAAAGAGAACTTTGCCTTGCTTCAAAAGGATTAAGGAGTGGTCTCCCTGAAAACAACAAGTACAAAGAAGCCACCAAGAGTAAATTGCATCAACTCTTCAAGGACAAACCCAGATGACAGCTTCACCTGGACTGTAAGTGATTTGACCTGGTGCATTGTGGGAATTGTAGTCCAAAAACCCAAAAGGAAATAAAGAGCTTTTGGCCCATTGGACCATTGGTTACTGTTGTGTACCCTCAAAGACTCAAAGGGGGCCTTCTGAAAGAAGATCCATAGGTTTGGAAACATTTGAACAACTTTTGTCAAAATGTCCAGAAATTGACCAATCCATACTACGAGAGTGAAAAAGGCGATGTCGAACCACGACTTGGCCTTAAATTCACATTTGCCCCGCTGAAGCTCAGGAGCTCTTTGCCATCAACAACGAGAACCAAGACCTCCATAATTCACTGAGGCCTCATCCTAAAGCAAGCCTTTGTCAAACCTCAGGCCCAGCCTGCAGAAAATACTCACTCGAAGTTGAGGAAAAAAAGAACTAAAAAGTGACTAAGTGTGAAGGTAAAAACTTGAACAACCCCAATCACTCATTGTATCTAACCCACGCTCGTTCAGCCTAAAAGTTGCTCCTGGTCCAACACAACCAGATAGCCATGGTTGGCGTGTTTCACTTTTTGGCACTATAAAGCAAATTCTTCCCCTTAATCTTTACAAAATCATAACTCTGGTTCCCTACATTGGATTTTTTTGGTTTGGTGTCATTCTGAAGGTAAAAATATTCTATTTGAAATGCATTGCTTTTGAACTTTTATTGTGGGTTGTGTCTTACTTATTTACTGTTTTTTTATTATTAAATGCTTCACACACCTGTCTCGTAAATTAAGCCTGACTGCTTGTCAACCAAGCTACAAAAGGTTGAGTAAGGATTATTATTTTGAGAATTAGACTGGATATTATTTGGGATTGTGGTGTTTTTACTAGATGTAGGTACCATCCTGCTCCTACTAATAAAACATTTCCAATAACAGCCAACAACGGAAATGATCTCTCAAGTCAGAAGTGATGAGGAACAGGTAGGCAAAGGAGAAATGCATCCATAATTGGTGCTTCTTATGACCCACCTGGCTTTGTAAAGAATTAAATAGTAAGTTAGTTCAGTTCATAACTGTAGGAGGCTGGCCTGGTTTGTAGTGGCTAACGTTGGTACTTACACCTTATACCTGGTCCAGTTATCACTTATTACTGAAATGTAGTAGTGTTCTAGCAGCGTAGCAAGAGCAGAGAAGCTTAGGCTGAACTAGGAGAAATGCAAATCTCATGCAATACCAATTATAGTTACACAGTGCTTATACACAAGTAAAGACAATACACAGTGTTACCAAAAATAAAGGTAGTTTATTTGGGTGACACAGTAACAACAATATCTTAGAGGCAATACTCCTTCTCCAGGTACGTATTATACACAATAAATACACTAGACACCAAAATAAGGCAAGTAATTGGACATAGGATAGTGCAAACAATAAGAAATGCTATAGAATGCAATGGGCGAAAATAGGTCTAGGGGCAACACAAACCATATACTAAGAAAGTGGAATGGGATTCACAAAGTCCCCCCTTGACAAGTGTAGTGTGTGCAAAATTACTGGGAGAGTAAAAATACAGTAAAGGTAAGTACATTACCCCACCCCAGAGCCCAGAAAAGCAGGGGTAAAGTACTGCAAGTTTCCTTCGAACACACTACACCTCGTGATTGAAATTACTGCAAGAACCAACCAAGTCTGCAAACACCAAACAGTGGATTCCTGGACCTGAAGACCCACAAAAGAAGGAGACCAAGTCCAGAAGTCGAAAGAAGTTCCAGAAAGGACAGGAGCCCCTGCCGACACAGAAGAGGGTGAGAAAGAAGAGTCCCTGGTTGGACAAAGACTGCAGAACTGCACCCTAGGAAGATGCCAGCAGGCTCCTGCATGATGCAAAGGATGTCCCATGTTGTGTCGTGAAGATGGATGCAGGTGAGTTTTGGTGCTGGATTCCTCTACAAGCCTTGGTTCCAGCAAAGTCACCTCTTGCATCAACTAGGTGCTATCTGGACCCAGGAAGGACCCTGGGGCCTCAACTCTGTTAGGAGGAAGAGGGGGCTCTCAACACTTCAGAGAGCCCTCAGAGCACCAGATAGCACCCACAGGTGTCCAAGGACACGGGGAAAAAGAAGGAGCTAAATGCAATTGATGCAGCACTACAAAAGAAGGTCCCACGGCGCCGGAGATCAAATCAGCAAGTTGAGCATCGCAGGATAAAGTGCTGGGGACCAGGGCCAGGCTGTCCACTAATGAATTTTGCAAATAGTGCCCAGAGGCCTCAGAGGGTGAAGAAGACTTGTTGCACAGGGATACTGTCATTCTGGGGGAAGGCAAGGTCTTACCTCCTCCACATTGCGGCGGCAGGACCTCAGTACAGTCTGTGTTGATGGCATCCACCCTCAGCGTTCCAAGGAGCACACTTGTCGCTGTGAGAGGAGTCCAAGAGACCCAGTTGCGACTTAGAAGTGGCCTGCATGAGCAGGAGGGTGACTCCGTCACTCCACGGGAGATTTAATCGGTCCTTCTGGTGCAGGGTGAAGACAAGGAGTCCTCAGAGCATACACACCATGGAAACAGTTGCAGTTACTTGCTGGAGCTGAAGTTGCTGAAGAAAAGTATCCCTTGTGGATACTTTGTTGCTGTTACAGCAGTTCCTGGAGCAGGCTGTGGTTGATCTTAGGTCAGAAGATGAAGAAGTAGTTTCAGAGGATTCCTCCTGGAAACTTGCAAGTAGAATCTGAAGAGGACCCACAGGAGAGACCCGAAATAGCCCTGAGAGAGGAATTGGCTACCTTATCAGGTAAGGACCTATCCGGAGGGGCCTCTGATGTCACCTGCTGGTACTGGCCACTCAGAGTCCTCCAGAGTGCCCCCACACCTTCCAAAGCAAGATGGCTGAAGTCTGGGAGACATTGGAGGAGCTCTGGGCACCACCCCTAGGGTGGTGATGGACAGTGGAGTGGTCATTCGCCTTTTCTTTGTCCAGTTTCACATCAGAGCAGGGGACAAGGGGTCCCTGAACCGGTGTAGACTGGCTTATGCAAGGAGGGCACCATCTGTGCCCTTCCAAGTATTTCCAGAGGCTGGAGGAGGCTACCTCCCCAGCCTGTAACACCTATTTCCAACGGGAGAGGGTGTAACACCCTGCTCTCAAAGGAAATGCTTTGTTCTGCCTTCCTGGGACTGAGCTGCTCATACCCCAGGAGGGCAGAACCCTGTCTGGGAAGTGGCAGCCTCGGTAGCTGCAGTGCAAGCCTCATAGACGAGGTTTGGCAGTACTGGGGTCCATAGTGGAGCCCCCAGGATGCATGGAATTGGCTCCCCAATACCAGATTTGGAATGGAGGGACAATTCCATGATCTTTGACAGCTTACATGATGATATTCGGAGTCACCACTGTGAAGCTACATATAGGTATTAACCTATATGTAGTGCAAGCGTGTAATGGCATCCCTGCACTCAAAAAGTCCTGGGAATTTGCCCTGAACTATGTGGGGGCACCTTTGCTAGTGCAAAGGTGCCCTCACACTTAGTAACTTTGCACCTAACCTTCAGCAAGTGAAGGTTAGACATATAGGTGACTTATAAGTTACTTAAGTGCAGTGAAAATGGCTGTGAAATAACGTGTGCGTTATTTCAAGCAGGCTGCAGTAGCAGTCCTATGAAAGGGTTTGTTTGAGCTCTTTATGGGTGGCAAAAGAAATGCTGCAGCCCATAAGGATCCCGTGGAACCCCAATGCTGTGAGTACCTAGTTATCATATACTAGGAACTTAAAAAGGGGGTCCACTGTGCCAATTGAAATTGGTAAATGAAGTCAATAGCCTATAGTGACAAATTTAAAAGCAGAGTGAGCATAAGCACTGAGGTTGTGATTAGCAGAACCTCAGTGACACAGTTAAGCACTATACAAACACACACATTAGGCCATAAACTATGAGCACGGAGGCACTGACCAGCAGGATCCCAGTGAGACGGGCAAAAACATACTGACATACAGGTAAAAATGGTGGTAACATGTCAAGAAAGATGATACTTTCCTACAATAACCAACAGTAGAAATGAAGAGTAGCTAATGTTCTAGAAAGTGTATTCAGGTTTGGGGCAGCGAGTAGTGTTTTGGTTTAACCTGTCTACAACCACAGCTACAACCAGGCACTTAGATTTACAAGTGAATGTTTGAAAACAACAAAGAAAGCAAACTGTGAGACGTCACAAATCATCAGGCTATTGCCTAATGCCCAGATTGTACACTTTTTTTCTCTCCATCATGCAGAGTGTTCACAGTTCCAAGCATATTGGCAGAGGAGGAACCAGAATTTACATTGCTAAGTCTATCTAAGGATAACAGTGGAAGAGGCCCAAGACATGGCCTAATTAGAGGTAGCAAGGATACGTTTTCTATATTGTTTATCAAAGAGTCATAGAACATCAGTCACTGTGAGCACTGTTTACAAGCTACCAGGATCAGTTGTGTATGGGGTTGGAATAGCTTCATACAGGCTACAAGAAGACATGAATTGGATCCAGAAAGCCACAATGTATCTGTTGTTTATCATTAGCAAAGATAGGTGTTCTATATGGTGCAGCTAGGATACATTCCGCATATTGTCCAGCCAGCTCTAGAGAACTCAGTGGACAAGTTCTGGCTGAAGGCAACTTGGGAATTCTTCTATAGAGTCCATCTGGTCACTTATGGGATACATTTGGGATACATTTGGGATAGGTGATCATTAGTGGTCAATCCAAGCAGACTAGTCTGGTTATACAGTGTTCTTAGGATAATATTATAAGAGAAATATGAATTTAAATGTTTATGAATTAAAGGAGCTAGTGAAGAGTAGGGGTAGCCTGATCATCAAAAGGACAGGTGTTCACTTCTAAAGCCACCTCCATCTATTTTCTACCTCAATGATTCATAGTGGAAAGAGGGTCCAGCAGTGTTACAGCCTTGGGTGTAAGAAAAGAAAAACTTGAGGTCATGTCAGAGGACTTCCACAATCTTCATCCAGTTCAGATGGCATATATGAGAGCTGGAGAGTGAAGTCGAAGTCAGGAGTAAAGCAAGCAATAGGTTCCAGCTACCAGAAGAGTGGATGGGCTTAAGTTATTTTAATAGGGAGTACCCCAGCTCCACTACATTCCAATATATGTCCGAAACACCCAACAACCTAATCGCCATATTTTTCCAATGATGGGAGTGTGTTACAGCCTATTCACAAGCAGTGATGTAAAAAGTGTCTCACAGCCTGCATAGACTAAATCAGATGAGATATGTAACATATGGTCCATCGCAGAACGTACTTAGAACGACATGTTGTTGGCTTAGCATTACTGTCACTCTTTTTTGGTTCCTTTTTCTTAGACAGCTTTTTTTGTTTCAGCCTCTCTAATATATGTTTCTTTCTCTTATGGACCATAGTCTCTACTATCTCTTTGACTGGGTGGCGTTGATGCTTTATTTGTTTGCTTAAGGGAATACTTTTTTATTTTTGTTTTAGCACTACATGAGAGTGCATATATTTCTACGACCTCCTCTTTAAGTCTCACCTCTTTGTGTGTCATCATAACCATGGCCTCACATACAATGAGTCATAGTACCGAATGGAAATAACAGAGCCAATAAAATACAGCTTACAATACTGTTTTTTTCCTTTCCATTGCTCTCTCTCTTGCTTGTTTGCTTCTCTTTCCCCATCCACACTCATGTTGCTCTCTCTTTGATCAATGTGCTTCTCTGCACCCCACACTCCATGTTGATGTTTCCTATGTATTTCATCTGTCTCTGGAGGTACAATCTTTCACTAAATGGTTAACTCACCTATTGTCACAGGCATGCCCTTCTGGTCCCTCTTCCCAAAGAGCCCAGAGTTTCGCATAGAGGTTAAAGGTGGAGCTGCTGGGGAGGATAGGATATCAAGTGATTTTCATAAACAAGTTGGCTGGAGGAGAGAAGGGATGCCAGTGTTTAAGAAATAAACCATCACTGAGTTTCTCAGATAGAAGCACAGGATTCTCAAGCAGTCAGGCCTGGGTCGCAAGAGCTCTAGCCCTGATAGCAGGCTGGCCGTATGACTGTTGGAGGCATTTTCAGTTGTCTAAGCCCAACAGGATTGTGCAGGTAATCCAGCATGTTAGAAATACAACATAGAGGGCCCACTTTACTCTAGGGTAAGAGGAAGGATGCTGCTTGCAGCTTGGATCCAGTCTGCAGTGGCTGGGTCGCAAACATGCACACATGTGCAGACAAACACAATCACATACCTTGTGCAAACCTTGTGCAACACCTTCTCTATAATAGTCAATATTCTGTGCATTTGGTGTCGCCTGCACCCTCTTTCTTGTGCAAAAGACACCTGAACAAACATTAAGCTACTTGGAGAAATATGACCAACAGTGCTTGCACCAAAAGAAGTGACTAGAAAGAGAAAAGGGATGTTTTTCAAGGCACAGAGAAGTGCTATAGAAGATTTCTCCAGGCAAGGCTGACCTGAATTGGAATGGAGATATGTGCCAATGTCATCCTAAAGAGGTTTCACTAACAAGAAAATGATTGTTTTAGAACAGGGGTTGGCATAGTTTTGTTAACGAAGAATGTGACGTGAACACATAGTGAGGGTTAATAATAAGAAACATAATGAAGAAATGTATGATATTTGTTGCTATGGTTTTATTTAAATTTTATGGTATCAGCTGTGTTGGAATATTGATCAAAGAACTATCAGGTTCCAAAGATATCATAGCAAAAATATTGACATTCTAAATACAATGGCAGTAGGCAGAAGTATATATATTCCACATCTCTGTCTCTCTCATTATATATATATACATATCTCCTTCTCTTCTTCACTGAGGGCTCATTACCAGACATGCGCATTGAGCGTGCATTTGCTATGTGAAGCTGCTTATGAGTTGCCCTTCATGGAGGATGTAGCTCTGAACTCATTATTGGGCACACCACGGAATGCTGCTGTCTTGGCTGATGCTCAGGAACACAAATGCTCCTTGGTTTTCCTTGGAGATGAGATTCCTACTATACCACCTGCCGAAGTGGAAGATTTCATGTTTCCTGTCTTCAATTATCCATGACTCGATTGGCAACTTCCAAAATGACTCTGACCTTTGAAATTGGGCCTATTTACGCTACAAGTTAATATTTTTAAATTGTCCTTTTCCATATACTCAAGTGTCTTTTTGACTTGTCATTATTTACATTCTTATTTATATCTTAGGTTGAATTTTAGTAGCTTTTATATATTATTAGGCGTTGAACCATCTTTAAACCGGCAAGGGGAGGGTGTTGTGTAGCCAATTTAGTTTTAGCTCCATGCACGTTATTTTAGCAAACTAAGCCTGCAGCTGTGCACTTTAACATAGATGTATATATTTTATTCAGCTTTATTTATTATTTTAGCAATAGCCACATTTGCGTTTTTCTCTATCTAGCTGTTCCTTGCTTAGGCCAGCACTGCGTTCTTAAACAAGACATTTCTTTCACTCTGTGCTTTTCTCAAGGCTGCAGTAAGATAGGTTGCCAGCAAACGTCGTAAAGCTTTGTCTCTGGTATTTGTAGAAAAATACACACCCTTACGTAGGGAAATTTTCTCTGAACATCAGCTGTTTAATTATAAATACACTTCTTCGTCCCATACACGATAGAAGGAGATTCCAGCCAGGTGACCACGACTGAATGCAGATTGCTAAACGCTTTGCTATAGCTACTTATGCACACTTCAGGCCACTTTCTCAGATATGTGGGATGATGTCTTCCCAGGGGTTCCTGAAGGGCAGAACTAGAGCTTAGCATGCTGTGCTCTAATATAGCCTAGGTAGGAATCTTTTGAATGACACTAGTGACAACATGGTTGCATTATTTTTATGCTTTACTCTCCTTGTCACAATTTTAATCCTGTCATGCTTCATTGTCCTGTTTATTGCAGTACATGCTTTATTAACTAAGATGCAGTTGCTTCATTAAAACTTTATTGAATTCTATTCTGCGTCTGATTGTCCTTGCATATGTGTGACTAAGGTAAGTGAGAGAAGTGGATGCGCTCTGAGTGACCACAAGTTCGCTGAGGAGTCAATTGTGTCATGCGCTCGGCTGCCCAATCATCCCTGCTCTTGGGTGGAGATGAGGCACTTCTAGTTAGCCGGAGCAAAACCCAGATTAGGCCGAAAGGTGTCACCTGTAGTGGGTTAGACTCGGTCCCCCACCACACCGCAGGTGATTCTACCGCTCAAATCTAGTAGTCTCATTTGAATAATGAGAGCCTACGTGACACTCCAAGTGTCATCCTACAAGACACAATTGCTGCCTGTTTAGGTGACACTTTTCAGGCCAAAGTAAAAGAAGAACTAAGCAAGTTAAGCACTGAGATTTTTATTTTTTTTATTGATCCATTTCACTCTTTGGTCATCAGTTATTCTATCACCGGAAATGTCTGTTTGTTCCCACTGAAGGTCTTGTCCAGCAAGTAATAGAATTGAATCATGGTACAGCTTTAGCTAGGCATCCCACAATTCAGAAAACTCTGGCCAATTGTAAGAAGCAATTCTGTTGAAAATCAATGCTTAGAGATATCCAGGAGTATTTTTCAACCTGTCAATGTGCACCAGAAATAAAGCACCCCATACCATATCCATGTGGTTACTTCGGCCCTTACCCATACCTCCATACATTGGCATACCATCAGCCTAGACTTCTTCACCAATGTACCCCCAACAGACAGGTATACAGCAATATTATGGTGAATATTTTATCCAAAATTGCTTATTTTACCCCCGTTATACCACCTCTGATAAACTGAGTCACTTCATCATGCAATATGTTATCTGGATACACAGTCTTCCATTCAAAATGATTTCTGATTGTGGGGCACAATTCATGTCAAAATTTTGAAAGATCTTTCCTTCCATTGGCGGGATGGAAGGGGAATCGATTCTCCGTACAACCCCACTACCCTGGCCCCCATTTGATGTCTGATGACGTCCGATCATGCGCTGACCTCCTCATAGGCCTGCCCCTCCGCGCTGGAAGCTCAGCTTCATGTGGAGGGGCTGAGAGAGGCATCAAAAGAAAGGCCTTTCCTTTGATGTCTGTCTCAGCATTTCTGACGGCAGAAATGCCCACTAGACACCAGGGATCGCTTTTTTGGTATTTCTGAAGAGGGGGAGTGGCACCTTGGGCAAGAACTGCCCCCCAGGTGGGCAAATTATTTTTAGGCAATTTCTGCCCCCCTGGGCAGATTGGCCTATTATAATTAGGTCGATCTTCCCCCAAGGTGGGCAGAAACCACTGGACACCAGGGATTTTTTTAAAATATATTATTGAATGAGGGGAGCAAAATATTTTTAGGCCTTTTCTGCCCCCCCAGGGGCAGATCAGCATATTATAATTAGGCCGATGTGCCCCCAGGGGGCAGAAACCACTAGACAGCAGGCATAATTTTTTTTTTGTTTATATACTTTTTTTTATATGTGGGGAGCATATTTTAGGCCTTTTCTGCCCCCCCAGGACAGATCGGCCTATTATAATTAGGTGGATCTGCCCCTGGGGGGCAGAAAGCCCTAGAAACCTGGAATATATATTTTCTTTGTTCACTTTATTTTTTTTATATATGGGGAGCGACCCCTTAGGCAAGGGTGGCTTCCCTGGGGGGTAAATTGTATTTAGGCCATTTCTGCCTCCCATGGGGGCAGATCTGCCTATTTTTATTAGGCCAATCTGACCCCAAGGGGGCACCAGGGATTTTTTTTTGTGTCACTTTCATGCAAAGGGAGTGACCCCTTAGGCAAGGGTCATTCTCCGGGGACAAATTTATTTTAGGCCATTTCTATTCCTCTTGAATAGAGGTCTATTTTTATTAGTCGGGAAAAAACCACTAGGCACCAGCAATTGTTGTGTGTGTATGTTTTGTTTGGGGGGCAGTCCCTTGGGCAAGGGTCGCGCACTATGGGGGCACTTTACTGTTGGCCATATCTGCCCGTCCTGGGGCAGATCCGCCTATTTTGGAAGGCCCTGTATGGCCACACCCCTACCCCAAATAAATGGGGCCAACGTTGTTCTGCCCACTAGTGGGCAGATGGGGCAATTACCCCAAATCCTCCTCCTGGGGGGCAGAAAGTCTACTAAATGCAAGTGAATTAATAAAAACCAGAAAAGAGTGTGGTGGCGGCTACCAACCAGTATGAGCATGGGTATGCCCCCACCCCAACTGAAGGGGGTAAACGTCTTTCAGCTCTCCCCCGCACACTAAAACATATTATCCCATGGCAAGCAAGAGCTTTTTTGGACCCTCTTTGGTTCCCCCTCAATTTTGACATATTTTTGGCTCTTCCCTGTCACAGGCACTTGGTCCACCTACACAAGTGAGGTATCATGTTTACTGGGAGACTGAGGGGAACATTAGGTGGTAGGAAATTTGTCCCGGTTTGGTGAACCCACACAGAAATGTGGGAAAAATGTGATTTTTTTAGCTACATTTGAGGTTTGTTGATGATTCTTGGTAAGAAAACACCGTGGGATCTACGCAAGTCACACCTCCCAGGGCTCCTTCGGGTGTCTAGTTTTCAGAATTGTCTGGGTTTGGTAGGTTTCCCTGTATGGCTGCTGAGCGCAGGACCAAAAACGCAGGTACCCACCCCCTTGGCAAAAACAGGTCGTTTAGTATGTGATCATTTTGATGTGACCAGATAGTGTTTTGGGGCATTTCCTTTCGTAGGCGCTAGGTCTACCCTCACAAGTACCATTTTTATTGGGAGACGTGGGGAAATACTTGGCAGAAGGAAATTTGTGGCTCCTCTCAGATTCCAGAACTTTCTTTCACCAAAATGTGAGGAAAAAGAGTTTTTTGGGCGAAATGTGGAGTTTTACAAACAATTCTGGATAACAGATCCTGATGAGAGCCACACAAGTTACCCCATCTTGGCTTCCCTTAGGTGTTTTGTTTAAAAAAAATTACAGGTTTGGTAGTTTTCCTTAGGTGCTGGCTGAGCTAAAGGCCAAAATCCACAGCGAGGCACTTTCCAAAAAACAGCTCTGGTTTCTTTGGGAAAATGTGATGTGTCTAAGATGTGTTTTGGGGCACTTTCTGTTGCGGGTGCTAGGCCTACCCACACAAGTGAGGTGCCATTTTTATTGGGAGACTTGGGGAAATGCTGGGTAGAAAAAAAATTGTGGCTCCTCTCAGATTCTAGAACTTTCTGTCACCAAAATTTGAGGAAAAAGTATTTATTTGGCCATATTTTGAGGTTTAAAAAGGATTCTGGGTAACAGCACCTGGAGAGAGCCCCACAAGTCACCCCATCCTGGATTCCCCTAGGTGTCTCAGTTTGAAAAATGCACAGGTGTGGTAAGTTTCCCTAGGTGGTGGGCGAGCTAGAGGAAAAAATCTACAGCTAGGGACTTTGCAATTAACACATCAGAATTCAATGTGATGTGTCCATGTTACGTTTCCTGTCACAAGCATTAGGCCTACCCACAAAAGTGAGGTGACATTTTTATTGGGAGACTTGGGGAAACTCAGAATAGCAAAACAAGTGTTATTGCCCCTTGTCTTTCTCTACATTTTTTGCCTCCAAATGTAAGACAGTGTGTATAAAAGACATCTATTTGAGAAATGCCCTGTAATTCACATGCTAGTATGGGCACCCCAGAATTCAGAGATGTGCAAATAACCACTGCTTCTCAATGCCTTATCTTGTGCATATTTTGGAAATACAAAGGCTTTCTTGATACCTATTGTTCACTCTTTATATTCCAGCAAATGATTTGCTGCATACCTGGTATAGAATGAAAACCCATTGCAAGATGCAACTCATTTATTTGCTCTGGGTACCTAGGGTTCTTGATAAACCTAAAAGCCCTATATATCCCCACAACCAGAGGAATCAAGCAGACGTAACAGTACATTGCTTTAAAAAATCTGACATGGCAGGAAAAAGTTACAGATTAAAATGTGGAAAAAAATGGCTGTTTTTTCACCTCAATTTCAATATTTATTTTATTTCAGCTGTTATCTTCTGTGGAAAACCTTGTAGGATCTACAACAATTACCCCTTGCTGAATTCAACATTTTGTCTACTTTTCAGAAATGTTTAGCTTTCTGGGATCCAGTATTAGTTCATGCCCATTTCTGTCACTAACTGGAAGGAGGCTGAAGGCACAAAAAATAGGAAAAATAGGGTATATCCCAGTAAAATGCCAAAATTGTGTTGAAAAATTGGGTTTTCTGATTCAGGTCAGCCTGTTCCTGAAAGCTGGGAAGATGGTGATTTTAGCACCATAAACCCTTCTTCTGCAGCTCTTTTTCCCATTGTTATGAAAAAAATGAACTTTTTGCTGTATTTTGTCTAATTTCTTGGTCTCCTTCTGGGGAACCCACAAACTCTGAGTACCTCTAGAATCCCTAGGATGCTAGAAAAAGGGGATGCACATTTGGCATGGGTAGCTTATGTGGACAAAAAGTTATGAGGGCCTAAGCCCGAACTGCCCCAAATAGCCAAAAAAAGGCCTGGCACACGAGGGGGAAAAGGACTGGCAGCTAAGGGGTTAATGATCAGGAAGGGGGTCTGTGCACCCTCGTTAATGTTTTAAAGAATGAGTAACCATGTGGGCACTGTGATACCAAAGTGAATACTAAAGGAGTGGCAGCAGCCACTCACTTAGCATTCACTTCTGCAGCATGCAGCACCCCATGATGTCATGTGAGAGTTTTTTGGTTTATTCAGTTTTATTCTTGGTGGTGCCCTTAGAAGAGGGAAGGGTACCACAGACCATTTGTTTGATATTAACAGGGAGCTGTAGGAAGTGAAGCAGCCCTCCAGTATCCCTTAACAAAAACAGTGATTCTTTTGGGTCATTGAAACCATGACCCCGGAGAGCTTACAACATTTTTTTTAAATCACTCTTAGCTGGAGCTCTATGCTTTTCAGCTAGAAAGCATGGCCCTCTTGTGGGTATTTTTTATGATTGCTTTTTGTAGGCTGAAAAATGTTAAAATAAATATTCATAGACGTAGCTTATTTTTAAAATGAGTCTTTCTTCTTAGACTTTTTTAGCACACAAATCTCAATATTAAAAACGAATCTAAAAAAACTCATAGACATGTTGATTTTTTAATATAACTCTATTAAACATTTTTATAATAATCACTAATATTAAAATTGTATTTGTGTAATTACTGAAATATACACTTGATTAAAAATACTGGTTATTTTTGGAAAAAAGATGGTAATAGGTTCACAATGTTTTGGTGTCAATGTCTACCTGAATGCAGCCAGAAGGCCGCTCTTGTGATTTACTGCCAGCAGGGGTGTTGGATACAGGACCAGGCAGACATGAAAGTCAGGGGTTGGATTTAGGGGTGGTGATATACTATTACTCTACTTAAAAAAAAAAAACTAGAAAGTCACTGAAAAAAGGAAGGTTAAAGTGATGTTGGAGATAGGTGAGAAAGTCAGTTAAAATATGCCATTTAAAATATACAAAGCTCCTGAAATGTATCAGTTATGTTAAATAATTATACCTTGTGCCTAAGGTAAAGGTAACTACAATTCACACACTTAACATGCATTGGTAATTACTCCACATATTACATTACTTGTGACATTTTCTCTGACATAATTGATAATATCACTGCATGTTATAAAAGTCTTACAAAACTGCGCATTGCATGTATATAGATATGTGTATATATTCATATATGTGTATATGTATATATGTGTGTGTATAATATATATATATACATATATATATATCTATACACATATAAAACATATATCTGTATATACACACATATCGATATATGTGTAATGCACCGATTTGTATATATATGGTAGTTCCCAAGTTTAGGTGAAGAGCAGCTCCTTATAGAGCACCCTACAACACCAGTGCTACTCCAAATTTGCTTACCTCAAATGTCTGCTTTTCTAGCAACGTTTTTAATCATAGGATTAGCACAGTGCCATCAACGCTGAGCTAAAAAGGGACAAAGGGCCTGAGTTAGATCTTGGCAGTAGCGGCCCCACCATTAATTTCCCTTCCGCCTTCTATGTGTTCCTCCCGCTCCATTATAAATTGGATGGTCAATTGACAAAAGTTTGCCAACGAACTGCCATCACTGCCATGAATCACAACCCACGGTAATGGCACCATAGGCAAAAGCAGCTGTCGGCAGTGCTTCAGCCACTTTTGGCACAGAGTCAGTCATGATGTACCTTCCTGCCAACAAAACTGTAGTGGCTAAACCTCCACACGTGAATGGGTGGATTCACATTTCCTGCCACCATGAACCCAGTCATATATGTTCTGCCGTTTCTGCTGCTCCTAGACCAAGATGAAAATCTACCCTGTTGTTGCTGGAAGAGAAGATAAGTCACCGTATTACTTGTCATCCTCAGGATTGTCAAGGCACATAAGCAATGGACTTGTGCATGTATAACAAATACTTGCAAGGAAGAATACAATGATGTGCAATGCATATGTCTGTATTGTGGTTGTTAGATTGGATTTGGATTGAGAGGTAGAGGGAGTGGTAGTGTCTGATGTGCATGTGCCTGTTGATGATGCTGGTGTCTGTGGGTCTGGTATATGTGGTGTACATGTTGGTTTGTATCTCTTACTGGGAGTATATTGCATGGGTGAGTGTGGGAGTGGGTGTACAGTGTGTGTAACATGCAATACATATATATGTGTGTGTCTGTGTGGATGGGCATGTTGTGGAAGTGCTGTCTGTGGTTGTGGTGCCCAAGGATGTGCACGTGCATATGTGTGTGGCGGTGAGTGTGGATGTTTGTGTCATGATGCATGTTGTGTATACAGGTGTAGTGGTAGTGGATGCTTGTGTTGTGGTGGGTGTTGTACCTACAGTTGTGATGGTGGGTGTGGATGTTTGTATCATGTGGTTGTCATGTCTGCAGGTGTTGTGGTGATGGGTGTGGAAGTTTGTGTATTAGTGGGTGTTATGTCTGCAGGTATGTTGCTAGTGGGTATGGATGTTTGTGTCACAGTGGGTGTCATGTCTGCAGGTGTTGTGTGGTGGGTGTGGATGTTTGTGTCATGGTGGGTGTTCTGTCAGTGGGTATGCTTGTGAAAGTGTTGTGGTATCTGTATGTGTGTGTCTGTTTCTTGCTGTGTTTGTGTGCAGATGTGCTGCTTATGTGTGCTGGACTAGTTGTGTAAATGCACGCATGTGCTTTGGATAGGGCTAGGAAGAGGGATTTGGGATAGGGAAGATGAGAATTGGGACAGGAGGTCAAGATGGGTGGGAGGCTGTGGGCAATGAAGAGGCCAAATCCTGGAATGACCTCTGTAGGGCCATACATGGCACCGTGAATGCCATCTCGGGAAGCCAGTATCTATGTCATCTGCCCACTGAGCCCCTGGATGGCATTCAGTAGTGCAGTCTAGCCTGCAGGGATAGTCTGTAATAGGTCATAAGCCTCCTATTGAGGGCAGCCTGGTAGACAGGGGCAGGAGGGGAGGTACTTGCAGAAAAGTTGATGCCAACCCTTTTAGGGGGCAGGTATAGGCAACTGAGGTTGAGCAAGAGGCAGGGTGGATATGGTAACGTGGGTGGCGGACAACAATGCAGGTGGAATTGTCACACTAGGGTCCACCATCACTAGAGAATGGTCTTCTGTAGAGGCCTCTGAAAATAATGTTGAGTTGCTGGTGGCCTCCGTGCCAGTACCCTCACCCTGCGTGGCACTGGGCCCCTCGGTTTTGGTAGTGTTTGCACCGATACCACAGTGCCCAGCTTCTTCCTCACCTACGTGGCTGCTGTCATGTTTGCCTTGTCCTGATGATGGTAAAAACACAGATATAGCATTCTGAGTGTATCTGTGTCAATAGAAAGGAACATGAACTTTGCTCACAAAACATTTGCAAAGTCTGCATATTAAACCAGTTTAAAGGCCCTCAAAAGTGGCTTCTTTATCATCAGTAGCTCATGCATGTAAGAAAGAATTTCACAAACTATCTCCTCATCGTCTAAAAATTCCTCATGCTAATTCCCAAGTCATCTATGCCTTTTGTCTCTCATCTGCTTTTATTTCTCTGCATGACAAATAGCTTCAACAGCATGGGTAAATACATAGTTCTAGATACGTTCCTAGCCGACTTCAGTACAGAGCACAGACATATCCAAATTTCCAAAACAGTCATATTTTGTGTCTGATAGAGACTCATCAAGATGGGGTACTCCACCATCTATATGTTGTAACCTTCCATCTGCAAATGTCCTCCAAAGCATCACTACTGTCACCATCAGTGATTTCCCATCTGGACATAACTAAGGGCAGTTAAATGTTACATGGGTATGTGTAACACTGTCACCAATGTGAACACATCCCTGTCTATTTCAATGAACACAGTTTGAAATGAAAATTAATGTTGATTGACACAGACTGGCTTACATACACATTTGTGAATGACTAAGGCTTCATGACAATCTGCTACTGACTACATGAGCCTTGCTATGAAAACAAATTCCTAACATGTTTCAGATCAGAATTGATGCCATTGTATATGTTTCCAGTCCTTTTGAAGCAGATGCTCATGATCATATTTTCACTGCAGCAACTTACCAGTATAAAGTCTGAAACATCAACTGTATCGTAAGTGCATACCATGCCATGTCAGAAATATAGGAACCTATATTATCTATTTACATGTGTGATGGAGCGTCACACCTGACCCAATCCTCAAATGGGGCATGTTTGGTACAAATGTTCCTCATTACATGGAGAAAATACAGATATTCTTTTTTCTCATGCAGACATGTGTTTGCTCAAAACAGTACTTGGCTTGTGATAAGGAAGCTTGTGAAAACCTTTAGTACAAAATGATACACCAAAGACAGCACCAGACACTGTCTGGATAACTTGCACCTCCAGAAACCCTTGTCTGCATTGGATGTGTGTCATCCGTCACGCTAATGCCAAACAACATTGCTGTAAATCAAAAAGGTTAAACAACAAAATTAGCTGCATACAATAAATCACCCTTTGCTACATACAATAATTCACCCCTTGATGCTGCTTTTGGCCCCTCAACTGCCCATCAAGCTCTGGGTATACTACCACAAGGATGTGGGCCATAAGGGAGGCCAGGGTGAGGTACACAAACTTGCCTCATTAAGAGGCCTGGCCGAGCTAGACTTGGGCTGACTTTCTGGTCCAGCGTTGAAGGTCCTCCACCTCTTCTTGCAATGCATGATGCACCACTCATAGACCCCCAGGGACCACACCTTCTTTGCAATAGCCCTCCATTTGTTCCACTTTTGATGGGCTTTGACCTGCATGGGTGAGAAAAATAAAACAACAAAATAGGTTTTGAGGTATTTTGTCTGTCTGTAGTAGTGTGGCATACAATTGTGTTGTATCTCTCACATTCATTCCTAAAACAGTCAGCACAGGTTGTTTTTTAAAACATTTACAATTTTAAAAGAAATACTAATTGTAGGGGCTCTGTTGAGTACCCTCAACACTTTCTATTTCATCATGTTACCAAACCAGTCAACAAACATTATCTATGCCAAGGCTAGGAAACCTTTCCTGTAGTTAGAGCCAATCCTGGTTGGTCCTATTCATTGTGAGACACTAATGGTCAAACAGCCTGCATATTATTTACACAAAACCCCATACACAGCTACATTGGTTTCATGCCTAATCTTCAAAGAGCCAGATACTATAGTTTGCACAACATAGAGTAACTAAGGGCAGTATGGAAGTGCTATCATATGTCAGTGAGGGTATGGTATTAGGTGATGTATAAACAAGTGTGTGTGTAGTAATGGGACATACTTGTATAGATGATTGAGCCCCAGTGTCATTTAGAGTTGCAACACAGGAAATATCTTTCCTGATATGGGGTACCATGCCATACAGATACTCTTATTTCTAACTATGGGATGTAATTTCATTTGACAGAACAGCATCAGACATCTTCACAACTTTGAGGATTCTTCTTGCACTTTACATTTCACTCATTTTGATTTGGGCTGTATGTTTTCAGTTATACTAGTCGTACTCTGTCTACTGCCCACTGGAAGTAAGGGTCCTTCAGTTTGTCTAATGAAATCTGGAATTGTGAGTAACATAAACAGAAAATCGAGGTTATTTTTTCAGGCGACTTTTCATTTCAACATACAGACATTTTTTAACATTGACAAACAACATTCTGTACCCAGCTACATCATTTATTTCATTACACTCCAATAAAAGGGGACACACTATGACTCATTACTCTGTGTACAAAGGAGGAACAAGTTAATTTGTGAAACATTTCCCACTCAAACATGTACCTGTTTTTATGGGTTTCCATACAGCTGGCAGTATATGGACAGGAACTCCCTGGTGAGGATCTCCAACTCCTCATGGGAGAAGGCAGGGGCCCAGTTACCTGCTTTACTTGGCATTATGGCTCCCAGATTACAGTAACAACAGGAACAGTCAAGGAGATGTTGTTGGATGCAGTGTTAGGAGGCCAGTGAGCTTTATTCCAGATGCCATTTTCAAGTAGACGGTGTATTCACTCGGTGGCAGAGACAGCCACAGCCACTGGCTTTCATGCATAGCCATCAAACACATTAGCCTATTGTAGTGTCCATCATGGAGTGTTCCACCTACTATATGATCAACTTTCGCCGATAACTGCCAGATAGCCGATGTACTGACTGCAAGGTCAGGCACTGCCATTTTAGGATGTGTAGCTGTGTATTTTTATATTGTTTGTTCAGCATCAGCACTCAAAATGATAGTTACGTTGAATACAATTCTCAGATACATACAACACTGTTATTGGCAAGATATTACACATAAAAAAGTGAACCGTTAATGTATTTGATATCAATAGTGCCAAAGTGTATGTTCTACTTCCATTGACGGTAATTGTAAAAAAAAAAAATGCAAATATTACATTTCAAAGGCATGCTCAAGTCTTCTGAATGTTTCTAGATCTTGCCACAATGGAGGAAAGGGATATATAAAAAAAATAGGCAAACTATACTTGATTTGTGTCAGTAGCTGTGCCCTGATCTTATGGCTCACAACAGGAAAACAGCAGCAATAACACCAATAATGAAACTCTTGACAGTACTCCATTTTGGACCACAGGCTCTTTTCAATACGCTGTGGCATTATCTGGAGGCATGCCACAGCCAACTTTTTGTGGTGTGCTACAAGAAGTCCTTACTTCAATGATGAGACACATCAACAGCTTCATCCAGTTTCCAAGAGTTCAGGATTTGAACAATGTAGAGGAAGATTTTTAGGATTTAAGTGGCTTACTACATGTGATTGGAGCAACATATTGCCTTGGTGCCACAACACACCAGGGAACAGATCGACCGCAGTTGGGAGTACTTCCACTCCATCAATGTTCAAGTTGTCTGCTTACTGGATTTATACATCCTGTAGCAAGGTTAAAGTATGACTAGATAGTCTTACCATGGAATTCCTCACTCGCATCAAACTCTAACTCATCCTAGTAATTTGGTAAAGAGCAGTCAGGCTATGTAGAGGCTACGTAGAGGAACATATGTAAAGCACATTATCAACATGGACAATAAGTAAATGACATGACTCTGACACCAATTAAAAAAAATAGACCACATTTTAATCTTAATTTAGACAACAAAACAAACTTTGTAGCTTTTGTACAACTGGACTTGTGAATTTTTAAGTCTTTGGAAAATACAGTACTTTGCAGATTTAAAGGCCTTTTATTGATGTTAATGGGTAAAATAGCAGTGTGCTCTTGGGCACTTCTACGGTGAGTTCCAACAAACCCATGGGAACTTAAGGTCCTGCAGGGACCTAGACCAAAAGTCTACAGTCAAACTTTTATTACCTTGCCCAGGGAGTCCGGTTGCAGAGGTGCCTTGGCTGTCCTTGGTGCTGAACAGTCCGCAGTGGCTGGTGCTTTTTGCACTCTGTTGCAAAACTGGACTTGGGGGTGTACTTATACTCTATCCTTCAGGTAGAGGTCTTTGGGGGCCAGGATCAGGATTCAATGCTTGGATCTTCACCACCTCATCCGGTGGCTTTGGGTGCAGAGTTAGCTCCTAGCTGTCAATCTCTGGGCTGGTTGTGCCGAACCTGCTTTGCTGCTCCAGGTGAAGTCACTTCCTTAAGGCTGCAAACCCACAGGAGGGGTGTCTCTGGTGACATCGGTCTTGATGCTGGGGAAGTGCCCTGGCGCCTGTGAATGCTGTGTGGCTGTTGGTTTCTGTGCAGACAATATGCAAGCCTTGGAAGCTGCAAGGGTAGTCCAAGGGCTTTTTTGGTGGCTGGAGGTCGTTTGGTGGGAAGTAGAGGTTGAAACTTGGCAGGACCTCACTCCCACATCTTAGATGCTGGAAACTGAGACTTTTTGGACTCAGGAACTCAGAGCCCGTCGGGTCGCAGTTCTTCCACTTCAGCACTTCTTTACTCCTGCAATTTGCAGGGGAATGGTGACACCAGTCAAGGGGAGTCTTCCTTGGGGTTTCGGTGTCCACAGGGGTCCTCCTGGTTGGGACCAATGAGTTTTCATCTGTAGCACACGTCGGGCACACACTTCCAGTACTGGTCTCTGTAGGTCACTCTGTGTCCTCTTCTTTGCACTGGGGCTGGAGTCTTAGTCTTGTTGTTGGTGCAGGCGTTTCTTTGTGCTTCTTTCTTCTTGTCCAGGTAAGTTCTAAGTTCTCATACCCAGAAAACCCCTTAAATCCTGGTATAGGGGGAAATTAAAAATAGGCTACTGTCCCTGTGGCTAGCCTGCCCCTGCAGTAATGACTTCCTGTTGGAGTATGTCACTGTTTTACCCAGAACCCACTGTTCTTGGGATCTACCAAGATGGCACAACCCTTACTGGGTTGTGCAGACCTCCTAGCCCACCTCCAAGGTGTGGCTAGTTTGAGGGAAGTGCATTCTTCCTGCATAGCTAATTTCCCATCTGCCCGGCTGAGCAGGACAGGAAGGTATTTTTCTACACTGGAGGAGAGCTCTCAGAACATCAAAGGTGGGGGAAGACTTTGAAGCTCAGCACCCTGATGCTAATCTCACTAGTCAGCCTGGGAGGGAGGAGGTGTGACCTCCTTCCTGCCCAGGCCCTTTGTCTTACATCCTGCCTAAGTGCTAGCACCACCAGCAGGAGGGCAGACTTTTGCCTGTGGTGGCAGAGGCTCGAAAGAGCCCACCAAAACAGTACTGGACTGGGTAACATGGTGGGCACCCTCTAAGTGTGCCACCTGGGCATCTGCTTTTCAATCCTAATCAAGGGCATCATGTTCAGAGTTAAAAAGCAATGGGGTTTGATACCAAACAAGACAGGGCTCGAATGGGCCATTGCAGAGCTGGACATCTGAGCAGTCATCAGATGCCAGCCCATGTAATCCAATGGACCTCTGGTTACTCGGGCCAGCATTGCAGTTTAAATGCCCCTAACATATTCCCTCACTCATGGAAATGTGTACACTGCCCCCTGGTCTAGAGGGGCCTGCTTTAGGGGTGACTGATCTGCCCATGGCCACCTGGTATAGGCAGAGACTCACTTGAGCAGAAGGCTGCTCTAGCAGGCTGGCATGGCGGTTCTGCAGTCTCTTTTTTACTTGGAGTACCCAGGAGGATACAATCACTCCTGAAGCCCTAATACTACCTTTACCACCCTTTCCCTGGGTACCCTGGGAATCAGAGACTTACAGTCTTACTAAAGCCACAGTATCTCAAATGTCTCCAGTGGGTGGGTTGCCCACTGCTTTATCCTAGGGAGTGCAAAGCCACAGTCTCACAAGTCTCTCCAGTGGGTGGTTTGCCCACTGCTTTATCCTGGGGAGTGCAAACCCTCAGTCTCTCAAGAGGATAACAGTCTCCACTGGTTCTGGAGGGGGCTTTGTGCCCAGAGTGCTTCATCCTGCCAAGGACAGAGGTAGTGGGCCTTTCTCCACTGGTTCTGGAGGGGGCTTTGTGCCCAGAGTCCTTCATCCTGCCAAGGACAGAGGTAGTGGATGTGATGCTCCACTGGTTCTGTAGGAGGCTTTGTGCCTAGAGTGCTTCATCCTGCCAAGGACTCAGGTAGTGGATGTGATACTCCACTGGTTCTGGAGGGGGCTTGGTGCCCAGAGTGTTTCATCCTGCCCTGCCAAGGACAGAGGTAGTGTATGTGATACTCCACTCATTCTGGAGGGGGCTTGGTGCCCAGAGTGCTTCATCCTGCCAAGGACTCAGGTAGTGGATGTGATACTCCACTGGTTCTGGAGGGGGCGTGGTGCCCAGAGTGCTTCATCCTGCCAAGGACAGAGGTAGTGGATGTGATACTCCACTGGTTCTGGAGGGGGCTTTGTGCCCAGAGTGCTTCATCCTGCCAAGGCCTCAGGTAGTGGATGTGATACTCCACTGGTTCTGTAGGGGGCTTTGTGCCCAGAGTGATTCATCCTGCCAAGGACTCAGGTAGTGGATGTGATACTCCACTGTTTCTGGAGGGGGCTTGGTGCCCAGAGTGCTTCATCCTGCCAAGGACTGAGGTAGTGGATGTGATACTCCACTGGTTCTGGAGGGGCTTTGTGCCCAGAGTGCTTCATCCTGCCAAGTACAGAGATAGTGGATGTGATACTCCACTGATTCTGGAGGGGGCTTTGTGCCCAGAGTGCTTCATCCTGCTAAGGACTCAGGTAGTAGATCTGACACTCCACTGACGGTGGGGCAACATGGAAGCTATCCAGGCCCCTGGAACTGACCACCAGCCTCGTATGAATGACCACTGGGGATGGCAGCCATGTCTGCAGTGGTGCCACTGGCACAGGATGTAGCGTGGCCGCTGGCGGTGCTGGCGGCGGGCTCAGTAGCGGCAGTGCTTGCAGCGCTCATTGGGCAGCGGTGCTGGTGGGTGGCACACTGAGCGTGCTGCTGGCGGCAGTGTCCTGAGTGGAGGTGCTGGTGGGGGGCTCACTGAGGTTGCTGCTGGCGGTGGTGTCCTGAGTGGAGGTGCTGGTGGGTGGCTCACTGAACGTGCTGCTGGCGGCGGTGTCCTGAGCGGAGGTGCTGGTGAGGGGCTCACTGAGCTTGCTGCTGGTGGGGGTGTCCTGAGCGGCGGTGCTGGTGGCAGCCTCACTGAGCTTGCTGCTGGTGGTGGTGTCCTGAGCGGCGGTACTGGTGGGTGGCTCACTGAGCGTGCTGCTGGCGGCGGTATCCTGAGTGGCGGTGCTGGTGGCAGCCTCACTGAGCTTGCTGCTGCAGAAGGGCACAGTGTCTGCGGTGCAGGTGAAGGGCACAGTATCCTGGGTGCTGGCGGCAGTGCCCGTGGCGGCGGTGCATGTGTCGGTCTTGTCCGCCATGCAGGTTGTTGGCGACTTCCATTTCTTTCTCTGGCCCTTCCCCACCTTGGATGGTGGCGCAGCTGTCTTGCCACTCCCAACTGTTGTCTTGTCTGAGCCCTTGGTGGCAGGTGTTTTGGCCTTCTCCCTCTGGGCTGTGGGCAACTTCTTTTGTTTTGGAGGTGGGGGAAAGTCCTTGGCCTCACTCCTTGGGACACTGGATGCCCTGCTGCTTGGCACACTCCAGAAGCGGGTTACTGCTGGCACCACTGTTCCCTGTGATGTGGTGGCTGAGGTGCTGGGTTGGGACCAGGAAAGGCGGGCCCTAGGGGACAGAAGGGGTGGGGGAGGTGAAGGGAAGAGGTCAAGGTTTGATAGGAAAAGTTTTTTAGACACACTGGGACGGGTAGATGGAGGGGGTTTGGGAGTGGAGGAAGAGGTAGTGGTTGTAGGAGGTGTTCATTTGCTGACTTTGGGTGAAGGTGCATGGGCTGGAGGCTGTCGTGAGGTGGATGGCTGTTGGGTGGGTGTGTGACTGCATTTGTGTAGTTTGGGTGGACGGCTCACAGACACACTGGAAGAGGACACAGGCGATGTGTGAATGGTAGTGGAGGTGGTGAGTGCACGTGAGCGGTGTGTGGTGATGGGCGTGCTGGTGATGGAGGTAGTGGCTGAAGATGTAGTGCATGCAGGTGTGAGTGGAGACATGACAGGGAGGGAGGAGGGAGCCGTGGAGGAGGGGGACACAGTGGAGGCAGTGGATGTTGGTATGTGTGCATGGGTATGATGCTTGTGTGAGTGCCTGTGGGATGTGTGGTGCTTATGTTTGCCAGAGCTACCCTTGTGTGTTGAGGTGTGTGCATGCTGGTCTAATGGTGTGCTTGGGATAGGCTGAGGTACTGGGGATTGGGTCTGGGTGGAGGAAGTTGGAGGGGGAGGTTTAACACAGGGACAATGGCTGCCATCAGTGCTGAGGCCAGAGTCTGAAATGCTCGCTGTTGGGCTGCCTGGCCAGAATGAATGCCCTCCAGGTATGCATTTGTCTGTTGCAACTGCTTCTCTACACCCTGGATGGCATTCAGAATGGTAGACTGCACAGCAGTGAGGGATCTGAGGAGGTCAATGGCCTCCTCACTGAGGGCAGCAGGGCTGACTGGGACAGGGCCTGAGGTGCCTGGGGCGAAGGAGATGCCCACCCTCCTGGGTGAGCGGCCACGGGGCACACGCTGAGGGGCTGCTGGGAGGGAGATGCTGGCAGAGGGGGTAGCAGCTGTACCTGTAGATGCGGTGGGCACAGAGGGGCCCGCCACCGCAAGGGAACTACCATCAGAGGAGGAGTCGGTATAGCTGGTCTCAGCTCCTGTCCCCGCCGTGGAGCTCCCCTCGCCCTCCTTCCCACTGGTGAATTCTGAGTCCGTAGTCTCGCGCTCCAGGGCCATGTGGGATGCAGCTCCCTCCTGCTCCAATGGCACAGCTCCTCTGCCTGATAATGCTAATGCACACAAGAACAGGTAGACCAAAAAGAGGGGGGGAAAGAAAGTAGAAAGACATATTCAGTGCATGCAGTACCGCTACCGTTGGTGGACACTACAGACACAGCAGCCTTCTGCACTACGTCATGCACTTTGAGTTCCCTAATTGATCACAGGGACATGGGGTACAAGGCCTATGCCCGATTGCTGCACACATGCAAGTCACAGGAGCCTGACTAGGTGTAGATGGCTCTTACCACTGCAGGGGATGGGGTGCCACTGAGCCTGCCTCAGAAAGGGTCCTTGCCTACAAGGCTCGCCCTAGCCTAGGGGAACCCACAGCCCACCCAGACATCTCCAATGTGCGCTGAATCAGATGGATGTGAGTGTACTCACCCCCTTGTGGCTGCTGTGATGCCCTCAAGCACCCATTCAACTCCGGATATGCCACCGCCAGGATCCGGAACATCAGGGGGGTCATGGTGCAACGGGCACCCCTCCCACGTTGGCAGGCCATCCCCACCTGGGCCTCCACTGTCTTCTTGCTCCAGCGGCGAATGTCCTCCCATCTTTTCCGGCAGTGGGTGCTCTGTCTGTGGTGGACCCCCAGGGCCCGGACGTCCTTGGAGATGGCACACCAAGTATCCTCCTTCTGGTGGGCGCTGACCTACGGGAATAGTACAGGGGAAAAGGAAAAACTATAACCGTCCGGACCGTGACAGTCAATGGCCCACGTTCCCACCCTTGCCCTGATGCACATACACTTACCGTTCGCTCATGCACGCCTCATTCCCCCCCCATCTCCCATCCACACCACTCCAAACAGGCATTTCCCATAAAGAATGCTCACAGCGTACTCACCTGTTTGTCTGGAGGACGGTTGAGTAGTGTGTACTGGGGGAGGACCCCATCCACTAGTGTCTCCAACTCCTCCGATGTGAAGGCAGGGGCCTTTTCCCCAGACACTTGAGCCATTGTCGCTTCCAGACTGAGGTCACAGCAGCACTTGCAGTGTAGGTCCTCTCCTGTCGAAGATCAGGTATCAAGTGAGTGAACAGACATAAAATGGCGGTCACGTCCACGGCGGTGCGTACCGTCACTGCTGGCGTACATCGCCATTGGCTCCTGGGACCCATAGGGTCCAATGTTAATCAATGCAGGATTGTGCCGCAGTCTTCGACCGCCTACCCCGACGGTGTACAACACCAGCGCAGTTACCTCATATCCCCTTGTCCCACATTACAGGTCAGGCAGCCGCAATTTCAGGGGGCCACATGGCATTAATTTTAAATGCTTCACACATATATAGGCCTTGCAAACACACTAAGACAGGCACATGGCGGATTGACAAATGTGTGCAATAAAGTTGTTTATTTCGTACCTCAGTGTTGGCTGACCCTCTGATCGCAGTTCTCATCCATAGAGCACGTCCGCTGGGGCAGGTGAGGAGATGGCCGCATCCTCCGGTGTACAGATAGCTGGTGGACCTGTTGACAATGGAAGAGCGATATGTAATAGTCACCTACAGACTTGATCGTGCCACAATCCAGGAACTGGGTGCCCAGTTGGAGCCAGACCTGATGTCAGCTATCCGCCATCCCACAGGAATTCCACCTCTAGTGCAGGTCCTGTCAGTACTCCATTTCCTGGCAAGTGGGTCCTTTCAAACAACAGTGGCCATTGCATCAGGCATGTCCCAGCCAATGTTCTCTAATGTGTTGTCCAAAGTGTTGTCTGCCCTGCTGAATCACATGCGCAGCTACATTGTTTTCCCTCAGGTGGAGCATTTGCCTACAATGAAAGGTGACTTCTATGCCCTTGGACATATCCCCAACATCATAGGTGCCATTGATGGGATACATGTGGCCTTGCCACCCACCCCCGCAGGAGTGAACAGGTGTACAGAAACCGGAAGAGTTACCATTCAATGAATGTGCAGATGGTGTGTTTGGCCAACCAGTACATCTCCCATGTGAATGCCAAGTTTCCTGGCTCAGTGTATGACGCTTACAGTCTGAGGAATAGCAGCATCCCTTATGTGATGGGGCAACTCCAGAGGCACCGTGTGTGGCTATTAGGTGAGCACATGGACCCTATACAGTGTTAATAGTTGTCTGGGTATGGGGTTGTCCCTAAGGGTTAGTGTGCGTCTAATAGTTGTCCCTCGACATTTGCAGGTGACTCTGGCTACCCATCCTGTCATGGCTACTGACCCCACTGAGGAATCCCAGGACAAGGGCAGAGGAACGCTACAATGAGGCACATGGGTGAACTAGAAGGGTTATAGAGAAGACCTTCGGCATCCTGAAGGCCAGGTTCAGGTGCCTCCATATGACAGGTGGTTCACTAAACTACTCACCAAAGATGGTGTGCCAGATCATCGTGGCCTGCTGTATGCTGCACAACTTGGCTGTGCGATGACAGGTGCTTTTTCTGCAGGAGTATGGTCCTGAAGGAGGTGTTGTGGCAGCTGTGGAGCCTGTGGACAGTGAAGAAGAGGAGACAGAAGAAGAGGACATAGACAACAGAAACACCATGATCCACCAATACTTCCAGTGAGCCACAGGTAAGAAGACATCACTGCCTCCTACATCTGATAAAATTGTTTGAACTCTCATCTGTCTGTCACTTTCACCCAGTGTATGGAACCTGATTTGTCACTTTCCCTTTCGATTTCATAGATGTTGGTCTCACTGTGTGACCTTTGCTATGTTACCTCATGGACTAGAGCTGTGTGACATAAGTATGTTGACAATACTATGGACATTGCTATTTCCCTCAGTTATTGCAAATACACAATTGTGAAAGCACAGACTGACTCCAGATTGTTTTGTGATCTAAGTGTGTTTATTAAAGTGCTAAATAGTGGAGGGGGTTGTAAAATGGTCAGGGGTGATGGTGGAGGAATGTCCATGGCAGAGTCCAGTCTATTAGTCTCACAGGTGCTTTGCCCAAAGGGGCATAGGAAGAGAGCTAGGGCAGTTTAAGGATGGACAGGGTGACAAAGTTGGACAGAAGGATGACATTCAGGGTGGTCTCATTTCTTGGCGGGGGTCTTGGCATTGTTCTCTGTCTTTGTCCTGGATCTCAGGGACCACTTGCGGGTTGGTTCTCCATCTGCAGGGGGTGGGGTGCTGGTGTTGTGGTCCTGTGGCACTGCCTTCTGTCCACTAGCGCCGGCGGAGGTGGTGGGCAGTTCATCGTCCAGGCTAGTGTCAGGGGCCCCTTGTTGTGCCACAGTGTCCTTCCTGGTGTTCACGAGGTCCTTCAGCAGCCCTACAATGGTGCCCAGGGTGGTAGTGATGGATTTGAGTTCCTCCCTGAACCCCAAATACTGTTCCTCCTGCAGCCGTTGGGTCTCCTGAAACTTGGCCAGTACCGTTGCCATTGTCTCCTGGGAATGATGGTAGGCTCCCATGATGTTGGAGAGGGCCTCGTGGAGAGTGGGTTCCCTGGGCCTGTCCTCCCCCTGTCGCACAGCAGCCCTCCCAGTTCCCTGGTTTTCCTGGGCCTCTGTCCCCTGAACCGTGTGCCCACTACCACTGCCCCCAGGTCCCTGCTGTTCTTGGGGTGGTGGGCTAGCCTGGGTTCTCTGTAGTGGTGGACACACTGCTGCTTGACGTGTCCTGGGGACAGAGGTATGGGCCTATTGGGTGGGTGCAGTGGTGGTGTTTCCTGAGGGAGGAGGCTCTGTGGTGGCTTGTGCCAGTGTCAGGGGAACCGACTGTCCAGAGGTCCCAGATGGGCCGGGCTGGTCATCTAGATCCAGTTGGACAGAGCTGCTGTCATCACTGTGGGCCTCTTCTGTGGGTGGAGTGGACATTTCTGCAACCTCCTGTCCGGTGACGTTGGGTAGGGGTCCTGCAGGGGTGTAAAGGCATGATTATTGCATCCGTGTGTGCCATAATGTGCAATGGGTGGGTGACCCTGTACCTCAGTGCTTCCATTCCTGTGTAGGACCTTGTATGCTAATTGTTTAGGGGTCAGTGTGGGTATGTGTAATGGACATGCGTTGGTGATGGGTGTCCATTCTTTGTTGTTGCATGCAGGGCTTGGTGTTGGGATGTGTGGTTTGTGATAGTGGGACATATGTGAGGAGTTGGAGTGATGGGGGTGAGGGTGAGGGTGGGGGTATGTGATAGCATGTAGGTAGGGTGGGGGATGAAGTAGTTAAAGATTTGACTTACCAGAGTCCATTTCTCCGGCTACTCCTGCGAGGCCCTCAGGATGCAGTATAGCCAAGACCTGCTCCTCCCATGTTATTAGTTGTGGGGGAGGAGGTGGGGGTCCGCCTCCAGTTCTCTGAACCGCAATGAGGTGTCTTGAGACCACGGAAAGCACCTTCCCCCGTAGGTCATTCCACTTCTTCTTGATGTCATCCCGTGTTCTTGGGTGCTGTCCCACTGCGTTGACCCTGTCCACGATTCTGCATCATAGCTCCATCTTCCTAGCTATGGTGGTGTGCTGCACCTGTGAACCGAATAGCTGTGGCTCTACCCGGATGATTTCTTCCACCATAACTCTGAGCTCCTCCTCAGAAAACCTGGGATGTCAATGCAGTGCCACGGGGTGGTGTGGGTGATGTGTGAGGTGGTGTGTGTTGTGATGTACTGGGTGATGTTTAGGGGTGTGTGGTGTTTTGTGCGTGGATGTGTGATGGTGTTGTGTGCCTCTGTATGCTGGTGTTGGCTTTGCTTTGCTGTCTCTCTGGCCTTCTTCTAATTTTTGGTAGTAAGGGTTTGTGGGTAATGTGGGTGTGTATTTTATATTGTATTGGGTGTGTGGGAGTGGTGTGTGTATGTGTATCAGTTGTGTGTATTTCAATTTGTCCAATGTGGTTGTGTTTTGTAAATGTGTGTGTATTTTGAGCGCGGCGGTGTGTACCGGCAATGTAATGCCGCGGTTGAAAGACCGCTGCGTGGATTTGTGGGTCATGATAGTGTGGGCGTATTCCTGTTGGCGTGACGGTGGAGGTTTTGTTATCGCCAGTTTATCACAGACCTTTGGTGTGGCGGACTTGTGTGGGTGTCTAGATTTTGGCGGATTCTGAGCTGTGGGTCATAACAGCTGTGGCGGAATTCTGCTTACGCGGCGGTGTGTTGGCGGTCTTCTGCACAGCGGTAAGCGGGATTTACCGCCAATGTTGTAATGAGGGCCAATATGTCCCCGACAATCGGCAGAATAATGCAAGGACAACAGGAATTGAAGAAAGTTATTGTAATCAGATCAACATCAAAATTAATAAGTCGATGTGGCAATGGAACAGATATGTAAAAATGAACAAAAAAGGGACACTGCCCAGTACATAGTTCACAGTGCCCACATGACCACAGGGCAAAGTCCAAGGCCCCACTTGAATCCTGCCCCAATACGGAGAGAACACTGCAGGGGCATCAGTTGGAAAATAGGCAGGCACCTCAGGGGGGGTTTACCTCAGCCAGATGCGGAAACAAGACCACTGGCTCTGGAGGGGTTAACATGCCCATTGCTCTGTCCTGGGGAGTGCAAGGTAACAGTCTCTGGAGTGGGTGAATACCCCACTGGTTCTGGAGGGGGCAACATTCCCACTGTTCTTTGTCCTGGGGAGTGCAAGGCAACACTCTCTAGAGTGGGTGACTTGCACACTGGTTCTAGAGGGGGCACCATGCTCATTGCTCTTGGTCCTGGGGAGTGCAAGGCCACAGTCTCTGGAGTGGGTTACTTGCCCACTGGTTCTGAGGATGCAACATGCCCTGTGCTTGGTCCTGGGGAGTGCAAGGCCACAGTCTCTGGAGTGGGTGACTTGCCCACTGGTTCTGGAGGGGGCAACATGCCCTGTGCTTGGTCCTGGGGAGTGCAAGGCCACAGGCTCTGGAGTGGGTGAATACCCCACTGGTTCTGGAGGGGGCAACATGCCCATTGTTCTTTGCCCTGGGGAGTTCAAGGCCACAGGCTCTGGAGTGGGTGACTTGCACACTGGTTCTAGAGGGGGCACCATGCTCATTGCTCTTGGTCCTGGGGAGTGCAAGGCCACAGTCTCTGGAGTGGGTTACTTGCCCACTGGTTCTGAGGATGCAACATGCCCTGTGCTTGGTCCTGGGGAGTGCAAGGCCACAGTCTCTGGAGTGGGTGACTTGCCCACTGGTTCCGGAGGGGGCAACATGCCCTGTGCTTGGTCCTGGGGAGTGCAAGGCCACAGTCTCTAGAGTGGGTGAATATCCCACAGGTTCTGGTGGGGAAAGGCCGCACAGCAGCCCCTGGAGGCTGGACTATCTGGCATCCGCTGGGGGTGACGGTTGCACTGTGGTGGTGGTTGTGGGAAGCTCCTGCTCAGCCCCTGCACCCTCCAATGGCTGCACTGTGGTGGTGGTTGTGGAAGGCTCCTACTCAGCCCCTGCACCATCTGATGGCTGCACCATGGTGGTGGTTGTGGGAGGCTCCTGCTCAGCCTCTGCACCCTCTGATGGCTGCACTGTGGTGGTTGTTGGGGGAGGCTCTTGCTCAGCCCATGCACTCTCTGATGGCTGCACAGCCATGGCTGGCGGTGGGGGCTCCATGACAGCTGCTGGTGCAGGCTCCTTCCCCTTCTTTGTGGCTGGTGCAGGCTCCTTCCCCTTCTTTGTGGGTGGTGCAAGCTTCTTCACCTTCTTTGTGCCTGGAGCAAGCTAATTTCCCTTATTTGTGGCTGGTGCAGGCTCCTTCACCTTCTTTGTGGCTGGTGCAGGCTCCTTCCCCTTCAGTATTTGTGGCCTGGAATTCTTTCCACCACGAGTAGGTGCTGCTACCACTGGGCATTTGGACTGTTTGGCTGATCCTGTACCTGCAGGATGGGGGTAGGGGTGGGGAAGAGTTCAATCTGGGGAAGGAAAAGCTTTTTAGAGACATTGTGGCAGGAAGAGGGAGGAGTAATGGGAGTGGAGGATGAGGGAGTGGTTGTTGGAGGTGTTTGTCAGCTGGATTTGGGTGCAGGTGCATGGTCTGTATGCTGTTGTGACGTGGATGGCTGTTGGGTGTCTGAGTGTTTGCATTTGTGTATTTTAGGAGGCGGGGACAGACACAGTGAGGACACAAAGGACGTGTGCATGGATGTTGCGGAGGTGTCTGCCGGTGAGGTGTGTGTTCTGCTTCGTGTGGTGATGATGCTGGTAGTAGATATTGATGTAGTGCATGCAGGTGTGAGTGTGGACATAACTGGGTGGGAGGTGGAGGAGGAGAAGGAGGGGGAGACAGTGGAAATAATGGATGTTGTTGTGTCTGCAACTGGATGGTATTTGTGTGAGTGCCTGTGGAATGAAGTGTGGTGCTTGTGTTTGCCTGTGAAACTCTTGGGTGTTGTCTTGTGCTCATGCTCATCTGGCTGTGTGCTTGGGATGAGTTGGGGTTTAGGAGAATCTAACTGGAAAGTGGAAGTTGGAGGGGGGACGGTTGAAACAGGGACAATAGCTGCCATTATAGAGGAGGCCAGACCCTGAATAGATCTCTGTTGGCCCTCCAATCCACTGTGAATGTCCTCCAGGAATGCATTAGTTTGCTGCATCTGGGTTGCCAGCCCCTTTATGGCATTCACAATTGTTGACTGCCCTACAGAGATGGATCTCAGGAGGTCAATAGCCTCCTCACTCAGGGCAGCAGGGCTCACTGGGGCAGGGCCTGAGGTGCCTGGGAAGAAGGCGCTGCCCACCCTCCTGGGTGAGTAGGCAAGGGCAACTCACTGTGGGGATACTGGGAGGGTGGTGTTGGTATCGGGGTGGCGGCTGTACCTGCAGCTGGGGTAGTCACAGAGGTGTCAGCCACCACCAGGGAGCTCCCATCGGAGGAGGTATCGGAGTCAGTATTGTTCCCTCCAATCTCCACCGTGGTACTCCCCTCACCCTTCATCCCACTGGTGCCCTCAGCCTCAGTGAACTCTGCCTCCAGAGTCCTGCGGGATGAAGCTCCCTCTGTTGCTGGTGCTTCTTCTCTTCCACCAGATGATGCTAATGCACATAAGGACAGAATGACAAAACAAGAAAGGGGGGAGAGAGACAAAGGATACACTGGGTCATTGACTGCACCAACACTACCGTTGGTCACACAGCACTCTCACACACAGGGAACAGGCCTGCACATTATGCAGTGCACTACCAGTGAAATGGCTACTCAACAAGGAGTGAGGAGGGACACACACTGACAACTGCAGCACACCTGGGACCCACGGAGCCCTGCCTAGAAGTGAATACTAACAAGCTACGATACCTGTATTTGCCATGCAACACTTACCCTTCAGAGGACCTACTCTGCTATGTCTGGCCTGGCCTTAGGGGCACCCACTAACACACAACCACCACCCAAATACCACCACACCAGACATAAGTTGTAACAATGACCACTGTAGTCACCCACTTGTGGCTGCTGGGCTGCTGTGAGGTCCTCAAGCACCTATCCAGCTCAGGATAACCCACTGCCAGTATGTGGGCCATCACGGGGTCAGGGTCCGATGGGCACCCCTTCCTTCGTTGAGAGAACATCTCCAGCTGGGCCTCTGCGGTCTTCCGTGCTCAGCGTCTCAGGTCCTCCCACTGTTTGTGACTCTGGGTCCTCCGCCTGCGATAGACCCCAAGGTCCGCACCTCCTTGGTGATGGCATGCCATATACCCTTCTTTTGATGGGCGCTGACATGCAGAGGCAATACAGACAAGAGAACACCTTTAGACAAACAGTCCAGACAGTAACTGTCCCACCATACCCGTTTCCATCACTTTTGGCACACACATAGCCCAGCACAAAATGTGTACACTGCCAAGAGAACATCCACCAACCCCCTTACACAATACCTTCACACACAACTCCATGCATTCATGCCACATGCATTGTGCCCACAGTGTAACCACCTGTTGGTCTGGAGGCCCACACAGCAGTCCGTACTGGGGTAAGACCCCATCCACCAGTCACTCCAACTCCTCTGAAGTGAAGGCTGGGGCCCTTTTCCCAGTCACATGGGCCATGATAGGTTCCAGACACAGGTCACAGCGGCACACGCAGTGTAGGTCCTCTCCTATGGAAGGTCTGGAAACAAGCGATGAATAAGATAGATAATGGTGGTCAAGTCCGCGGCGGTGCATACAGTCACCACAGGCGTAGATCACTATTGGCCACTCTACCCCATAGGGCCCAATTAACACAAATGTGGAGTCGCACTGCGGTTCACGACCGCCTACCGACATGGCATGCAACTTCAGCAGAATTACCTCACTTCTACCTGTCCCTCCACACAGGACAGGTGGACGCCATTTCAGGAGGAGGGGGGAACAGGCCTGTTGATTAATGCTGCATCACAGGATAAATAAGCACATACTTGGCAAATTACACTGTCCAGTAACATGGTTTGCAGATTGAGGACTGCTGTTGTGGCTCCATTGTTCAGTTTGTGACAGGCTCCTCATTATTTTTTCCCTTAGATACCTACAACTGCAGATGAATAGGAGATGGAGACATACCCCTGTGTACAGACCCCTGATGGACTTGGCTACACTGGAGAGCAGGCACATAATACTCACCTGTAGACTGGACAGGGCCACAATCACATTGCTGTGTGCCCATTTGGAGCCTGACCTGAAATCTGCTATCCGTCATTCGACTGGGATCCCCCCTCTTGTGTAGGTGCTATCAGTTCTCCATTTCCTGGCAACTGGTTCTTTCCAAGTGACAGTGGGCTTGGTAGCAGGAATGTCACTGCCAAGGTTCTCAACAGTGCTGACAAGAGTGTTGTCTGCCCTGATAAAACACATGCGCAGCTACATTGTATTCCCCCAGTGTGAGGATTTGGCCACTGTGGAGGCCGGATTCTATGCAATGGGACATATCCCCAATATAATTGGTGCTATTGAGGGAACACATATTGGATTCCCCCCCACCCCACCAGAATGAACAGGTGTTCAGGAATCATAGGAGTTTCCACTCCATGAATGCACAGAAGGTGTGCTTGGCAGACCAGTACATCTCCCAAGTCAATGCTAAGTATCCTGGGTCGGGTGCCTGATGCCTTTTTCCTAAGGAATAGCAGCATCCCAAATGTGATGTCCCAACTACAGAGGCACAGGGTGTGGCTAATAGGTGAGCCCTGGTTTCCACCCAGTATATATTGAAGTATGCCTTTGGTGTTAGCCATATAGGATGGTGTGTGGCTAAATGTTGTCCCTCAATATTTGCAGGTGACTCTGGTTACCCAAACCTATCATGGCTGCTGACCCCAGTGATGAATGCAAGGGCAAGGGCAAAAGAACGTTATAATGAGTCACATGGGTGAACCAGAAGGGTAATTGAAAGGATCTTTGGCTTCCTGAAGGCCAGGTTCCTGTGCCTTCATCTGACAGGTGGATCCCTGTGCTACTCACCCAAGAGGTCTGCCAGATAGTAGTGGCATGCTGCATGTTGTACAACCTGGCCATCAGACGCCATGTACCTTTTCTGCAGGAGGAGGAGACTGTGGAGGATGAGGAGGCAGAGGATGTGGATGTGGACAACAGAACATCTGTGATCCATCAGTACTTCCAAAGACACACAGGTGAGACAGTGCAACTTTACATTTCAATGACTTTGGTTGTATTGTGTGGCTTTGGCATGCTGGTATTTCCTACTTCTTCACCCTCTTACTGTTACCTCTGGATATACATTTTGCAGAAGTTGGAGATTTGACGAATAGTCCTGGTGTGATCACAACCGCCACCTACAGGTCATTAATTCTATGCTCATTCTATGTACAGTTCATTTGCAATGGTTGTAATTGTTTCAAACAATACATATTTGAAAATACACTACATACTCGAAGTTGATTTTTCTCAAAGGGTGTTTATTGTAGTGCTAATATATAGAGGAGAAAGTGCAATGAGATGCAGTGATGATGAAGGAAAGTCCATGGTATTGTTCCAGTCTGTTCGTAGCACAGGTGCATTGTCCAAGGGGACATAGGAAGGGGAGCAATGGCAGTTCAGGGTGGACAAGGTGACAGAGTGGGACACAAGGGGGACAGTCAGAAGAGTCTAATTTCCTGGTGGTGGTCTTGGGAAGTTTTTCTGGCTTCTGTCTGGATCACAGGGAATGTTTGCGGGGTTCACTTTCAGCAGGGGGAGGGGTGTTGGTGGCCTGTGAGTCCTGTGGCTGGGCCTCCTAGCCACTAGAGGCAGCGGAAGTGGATGGCTGTTCAGAGGACTGGCTAGTGACAGGGGCCCACTAGTATGACACTGCCTCCCTCATAATGTTGGCCATGTCTCTATGGACATCAGTGTGTTGTTGATGGCCTGCAAGACCTCCCTGATCCCCTGATACTGTCCCTCCTGCAGCCACCTGTTCTCCTGCACGTTGTCTAGGATCTGGTCCATCATGTCCTGGGAATGTTGATCTCGGAGAACACCTCCTGGAATGTTGATTCCCAGATCCTGTCCTCCCCTTGGCCCACAGCAGTCCTCCCCGTGTCCCTGGTGGCCTGTGCCTCTGTCCCCTGAACTGTGTTCCCACTGCCACTGACCCCAGGTCCCTGATTGTCTTGTGTGTGAGGTGTAGCCTGAGGTCCCTGTACAGGTGGGCACACTACTGATTGACGTGTCCTAGGGACAGATGTTTGGGGACACTGGGTGGGTGCTGTGATGTTGGTTCCTGATAGGGAAGGCTCTGTGGTGGTCTGTGACTGGGCTTGGGGGACCGGCTGTCCAGTGGTCTCTGATGAGCCAGGTAGATCGTCCAGATCCTGAAGACCAGAGTTACTGTCACTGTGGGCCTCTTCTGTTGGGGGACTGGATACTGATGGTACCACCTTTCCAGTGGCATTGACAGAGGTACCTGTGGGGATGTAAATGATGTATTATACTTCATGTGTATGACATATTGCACATCCCTGGCTTCCCCTCTATGGTTGGTGTTGCCCTGCCAGCTTTTACTTGTATTTGTTGGTGTATGGTGGGATTGTTAGCTTCTCTATACTGTGCATGCTTTAGTGATGGATGTCCATGCAGGGCTCTGAGGGGTGCCCATGCATTGGTACAGCATGCAGGGCTTGCCATTGGGAGTACTGCGATGTGATGGTGGAGTGTGTGGGATGGAATGGAGTGATGGAAGTGAGGGTGAGGTTACGTAATGGCATGCAGGTATGGGGGAGATAATTGTTGAAAGTTGACTTACCAGAGATCAGTCCTCCTCTGACTCCGGGCAGGCCCTCAGGATGCAGTATTGTCAAGACTTGCTCCTCTCATGCTGTGAGTTGTCGGGGGGGACGTGGGGGTCAACCGCCAGTCCTCTGTATAGCGAGCTGATATCTTGCTGCTATGGAATGTACCTTTCCCCGTAGGTCATTCTACCTCTTCCTGATATCGTCCCTTGTTCTTGGGTGCTGTCCAACAGCTTTGACCCTGTCCACGATTCTCCGCCATTGCTCCATCTTCCTGGCTATTGATATTTGCTGCACCTGTGCTCCAAATAGCTGTGACTCCACCATGACCCTTAACTCCTCCTCAGTGAAATGGGGGCGCCTTTGTGGTGCCATGGGTGTTGTGTGATGTGTGTTGGTGAGGGTGTGTTGGGTAATGTGAATGAAGTGTGTGATGTGGGGTGCATGAGGGATGTATGGGTGTGAGTGGTGTGTGTGTCTATTGTGGCAGTGGTCTTGGTGTCAGTCTGGTGGCTATGATTTGTATTCGGAAGGGGCTGTGGGTAAGGTGGGTGTGTGTTTTACAGGGGTGTGGGTGTGTGGATGTGGTGTGTGTATGGGTGTCAGGTGTGTGTTGTTTTAATTGTCCAATGTTGTGTAGTTTTGTCTGTGGGTGTCCATTGTGAGTGCGGCGATGTGTACTGCCAATGGTTTACTGCCGTTGAAGTCCGCTGTGGTGATTCGCGGGTCATAATGTGATGAGCGTTGTTCTGTTGGCGTAACCCTGTGGGTTTTGGGACCACCACTTTAGCACTGACCTTTGGGCTGGCGGATTTGTGTCTGTGCTGTATTCTGTTGAATTGGTGTGTTTGTGTCATAATATGGTGAATGGATATTCGCCACCACGGCAGTAAGTTGGCACCCATCAGCGTGGCGGTAAGCTGTATTTACCGCCAATGTCATAGGGAGTGCCAATATGTGCTACTTAACTTGCTCTAGCCACATGTGCATATCGAGCCAAAGCATACTGATCCCCCTTCACATTAGCTAAATCTTCTACTTGTGTTCAGTGCAGGAAGCTGTTGATGTGTCTCCTCATAGCTGAACTTTTTTTACCACACCACTGAATGACATTGTAGCAGATACCTCCACAGTGTCCTGAAATGTCATGTAGCTTCAATTTGTTTTGCTGCCATAATGTAGACTATTAGTGTCATTGATTTAGGGTTCCGATTGTGAGGGCAGGATGTCTTGCTCCAGCTAAAGTCTTAAATCAATAATAGTTTGCCTATTTAATTGAATGAAACGTTCCCTTTATTCCATGGTGTCATGGATCTGGATTGTCAACTTATAAATAGTTTAAACTGTTTGGCTTTTGCATGGTTTGTTAAAAGCTTATTTGATTGTGTCACAAACGTGTTACCCAGAAATGTATGACACCAATACATTCAGATTTCATTGTTTCTTTTTCCATCTTTTTTCACAAGGGAAAGACATTACCAAGTTGGTATCTCTCATTTGTTTTGGTATCTTATTTTTTGACAGATTAAAAAAATTATGGTGCACAGATGACACAGAAAAGTAATTACCACCATAAATACACCACCGGTCTTCGACTTTGTTTTGTGTGCATTTATGCATTGAACAAAAAGATGAGCTTTGAAACCAGAATGAAAAAGTACAGAAATAAAAAACAAAAGTCCATCATGGTGGATAAAAGTATGGTCCTGATTTAAGAGGGCCTAGCACCTCCCTGCTCCACATTAGCTTCATTTGTTTTATACTAATGGGTCCCAACGTGGCCAAAATCACTGCACCATTTTACAAAGTGGCACAATGCATGCATGCGGGTTGGTTTCCTATTATAGCTAGGGCTTTCCTGTCTGTGACTGTGGAAGAGATTGATGGTACAGGAAAAGCCCTGCACATGTGATGATAAATGTCAAACATCATCCCAGTCAAGGAGCACAAATCGGAGTAATGGTTTTGCAACTCAATGATCTGCTCTCTCTGCACCTGCTTAAGGTCATAGATCTCTGTTAGGACTTGGCCCATCTTGTCTTCGGACTGCTTATTGCTCCAAAGACTCGGTCAAAGGTGGTGTGGGTGAAAATGATGCCAGGGTCTAACTTTCTTGGCCCACTGATTCCCTCTCACAATACCTACACCACTACCCTCTACCCTTGAGGCAATGTGGCCCAAACCACTGGGTTCTGGCACAACTGGAGGTGGTGGTTTCTCAACAGAAGACAGGACAGGGGGCACAAAATGGGAGTTGTGCTCCTCTTAACACATGAAGTGGAGGCATCCATAGGCTGATTTGTTGCAGCAGCTGGGGTGGAACATGTAGGTGTGGGGCGAGTATGACTCACTAGGCTGTCTGCCCAGACAGACCAGGCATCCCCTCATCATCTGGACTTCTAAGATTGGTGACCTCACTGAAGGATTAATCCTGGCTGGAAATCAAGGTGTCTTTGGATGTAGATGGTGGTCCACTGGCCCTGTTTGTTGGTCCTAATATGAATTAAAAAGAAAGACATTAAAGGTCACAACCTTAAAAAAAGGAAAAATTATTATTAATGGGATGTTTTGGCATTTTTGAGATTTTTCACTTTTTACTCCTGCAGGTTGATGTACATAAAGACACACTTCAGAATCAATGATAGAGATATGTCCTGAAATGTAAAATGATATTTGGAAAGTGCACCTGGATGCCGTCACCGGTGATTAGTACACTTCATAAATCTGATTTCTTGATTACATTACATGTACCAGACATGCAGCTCAACGCAGTAGAGAGGAGATTGATTTGAGAACTGAGCCATTTCATGGCCTAGCAGCTGCCATGGTACAACTTGTTAGATTAAATGGCATCGGTCATCATATGATCACTGCAAAGTAACTTGCTTAACAATACTAATTATAATCAGCATGTCACAGGGCATCATTGGAAACCTTTGAATATACAAACTATGATTTATGCAAGCACGTAGAACAATTCAACGGTTTAACAAGAAGGTAACAATATACTGGATCTACACAGCTGATGAAATGTTGCAACATACATAAAACGGTGAATGGCAACTAAGTAAAGATTTGATGTTTGGACATATGTGGAGGGGAAGGGAGGTTGGGCAATAGCATATTTCACTATTGTTTTGCAGAGGCAAAGGCAGGGCATCATGGTAGTTGTAGTAATTTGCAAACACTATTGCCAACTTGTGAAAAAGTAACACATACCAATATAAATTAATACAGTGAAAATTAAACACACAATCACAATATGTACACACAAATGTGTATAATGTGAATAGGCTAAGACACCACTTGCAAGCACTATACGTTCATGTGCATATGGATGGAGTTTGATTTGAAGCCTGTTTTTGAGATTCAATAACCTACATTGAGATACAGCAAAGGTCTAGACAAATGCAAGGTGTGAGCCAGGGAGAACAACACAAAATCTGACAATACATATTGGTCATTGTTAAATAGATTGTAATAACCAAGACACTACTGATTTGAATAACCCAAAGTATTTTTGAAACTGATGTTTAAATATATTTGTCTTAATCAGTGTCTAGAAACATTCTGAACATCTACATTAAGGGCAAAGACTCCATTTGTGATTAGCAAGACATACTTAGGTGTAACTCACAAGTCTCCAATCCACCATGGATCCTTGCCAAGCCTTCAGGATGTAGGATCTGCAAGACCTTTTCGTCCCAGGGAAAGAGTTGTAATGGGGGGCTTGGAGGACCACCACCATTCCTGTGAGCCTCCAGGAGACGCTTGGAGACCGGAGAATGGACTCACCCCTGCAGGTCATTCCATCTCTTTCAAATTTCCTCCTTTGTTCATAGATTGTTAAAACAGTATTAACTATTTTGTCCCAAATTTGCTTTTTCTGAGACATGGTAGAATTTTGCACTTGAGTCCAAAACAATCATGGTTCTCTTCTAATAATTTCCCCCACCATGACTGTCAATTCTCCCTCTGTAAAGTGCTAGGTCCTCCTCCCTGTCAGAGTGATAAAAAATGTATACCAGTGTCCCTACAGTGATTTGAAAAATAACGATAAAAAAGTGAAAGTGAAAAAACAGAGAGAGAATAGAAATAAAATAACCTAGCTGTTCAGTGGCAAGGTCGTCCTCAGAATGGTGGTCAGCAGTGAAATGGCCAAGGATCATGGTCGGAAATGGTGTGTGCTTTATAGTGTGTTTTACAGGTGCTCAAAATTGTCCAATATACATCATGTATGGGCAGCTAACATCCATCTAACGGCCATAGCCATAGTCCAATGCTGAAAGGATCCCGCGATGGGCCCCTGCATCATGGGACCACCACTGGTACACCACCAGCTCAACTATGTTATCTAATTATGGTCAGTGCAAGGTGTCCGTCCCAACACAGTACTACTCTCCAGCATTGGAGTCGGCTGCGTCAGCTGTGAGATGCAGCTAGCATGACGAAGTGCACTCAATCAACACAGACAGTGGTTGAACAGCCATAGATCTAAATATGGCAATCAGAATACGCCAGATTGAAGAGTACTTGGGACTGCAGAAATGGTGATTGATGGTACTACTGTCAAGATTTAAATCAGCCCCAAAGTTATTTGCCATTTTGACTGCAAAGTCTTTAAGCATAGGATTGGCACATTGAAATAAAATCTTCCAGTGGGGCAAGGTCCAAAGCTGTGGCTGGTAAGTCTCCTTTGAAGTCGGACATTACTGTTGCATTTGCATTGAAGTCGTTTTTTTGGCACAAAAAGCTTTGAGTGAGGCAAACCTGAATTTTGTGACTAACAAGGGTTCTTCACTGTTTGAATACATTTGTCAGTGCACCCCAATCTACTCTTTCACCTTCAGACTTACGGCACCATTTAGAATATGGTGAGCAGGGTGCTCCATCAAAAATTAAACAGAATGCCCTGTCTGCCAAAACCTTTGTCTCCTTGCCTCATTCAGAGATGAGTTGATCTTAAGTATTCCATTGATGGAATTCACATTCACTCCATTGATGTAAAACCTTCACCATGTCACGGGCTAGGGGTCATCAGAGGAAGGTTATTAAAACACCCACCCTATTTAGGTAATCAGTGTAATGTCTTTGTTTTCTGTCCATCACTATCAGGAAACATCTGGCAGTGAGGGACAGAAAAAAGACTTTTAATTTTCATAACACATTTCAGAAACAAACTTATGTGACTGGTGATTAAATGTCAAAACAGATGATGACCATCCACAATCCATTTTACATTGAAAGGAACCACCATGATTGTAGTTTCTCTCATTGTACAGAGGTGACTGCTAGGGCACTGGTTTTGTCTACATTTGACAGACTGTAGTCTCTCAGAATAGTGGAGGTAATGTCCTCTACCAAACAGATAGGAGGAAATTCTTGTCAAATTCTAAATCAAGCCCTTAGTTTCATTTTTGGGAGATAATTTGCTCCTACAAGGCAAGGCTGAAAGCAGTAGCCAGTCTATGCTCCGGGAAGCTGTGTGTTACACAGCAGGTTCTTGCTGTTTTGATACAGCAAAAACCTCCAAGTTGGTTATACAGGTGTTTCTTGTCAATGCACCCTTCCTGGGAGTGTCAGCACGTCATTATGGTCCTCGGGAGATAGTAAAAATTCCCAAACCCATATTTTCTCCTAATGATGGGAAAGTTTATTCTGGAGAGCCATGCAGCCCTTAGCATCTCATGGCAGGCTTAAAAGCACCAGGTCTATCTCCAGCCAGGTTTCCTGGAGGTTTGACTCTGTCTTTAAGTGGGCCCTCCTGGAGTCAAAAGTCCTTCTGCTGTTTTGTGTTCCTGGAGCAGGCAAACAAGAGGCCAACCACTTAACAATTGGAGAGCAGTTCTAGTCCCTGTTTGGAACAGGAATTAAGGGCCTACTATCCTTTATTGAGTCCTCATCTTACAGCAGGTGTAAGGAGTCTTGGGTCTTATTCCGGGAGATCCTTCTTCTTGATGTGGAGTCTTCTTAGGTCCACAAAAGCTCTGAGGATGCTCTGATTGATGGGCCATATTCATTCAGTGCACTAATCAGTACTTGGGACTATTTTGCTCTCTAATCTTTTTAAACACCTTCTATTTTCCTAATTGGAAATTTACCCATTAACCCCAGTTTCAACATGGCAGAAGCATTCCGCCATCAGATAAACCTATATTTCATGTGTTAGACACCCTTCAATTTAGATGCACTCTCATCCCATCTAACATGGTCCAAACTGGTTCTCTCCTCCACTGTTACTAGCGCTCGGCTGTCTAAGAGGGTCCTGGGAATGAATAGGCACTCCATAGCATCTCCAAGTCAAAAGAGGTATTATTAGGCTGCCCCCTTGTTCTGTCAACTGTTCCTGCACACTCCCATATAGATAACCCTTGGTAAGTGGTCAGCAGTTAACAACACTCTGTCCTTCCTGAGCTCAGTAGCCATTGGCTTCTGAATCAGAGTTGTTCAGTCACAGGTGTTTATTCCATTTCTGGTGAAGTGATAGGTAACAGAACTGCTTTAGGCCAGTTCTGGATCAGGCACCGTAAAGTACTTTTTTTTACAAAGTACTCTGGTTATCAAAAAGTCGACTTTACCTCTAAAGTCAGATTTGTAAAAGTAAGGAGGAAATAGCGTTTTCCTAGGTATTGATAAGAAAGCAAATAGCTTAATCACAGTAGGTCTGTCTTATGGAAAATGTATTGGAACTTACAGATTTAAATAATTATAGGTGTTCATTCAAAGTGAGCATACTACTTTTTGCATAGTAGACATTCTGCCTTGTTGACAAACAGGCTAGTCTTTACAGTTGACTAGTTCACAGCTGTAACTTTTGATTGCCATGTGTAACTCCATTGCCTTTAAACCACAGGTAGGCAAGAGCACATTGGTCCTGCTGACAGCCATATATTTTATCAAATATTAGTGTTTTCTAAATAACCTGTAGCCCACGTATGACATTTAACTCCCATACCACTGGTAAATTATCTGCACCAAGGAAAGTATATTTAGCACCCTCCTAGCTTCCTGCAACGATTCACAATAGGCAGAGTTATTTTCCAGTAAAACTTCGACTTACAAGTAATGGTTATGGCAAGGTCCTTCATCAAGTGAGTGCAAAAGCAATGCCCTGAAAGGAGTTAGTGAGGCAAGCAGGTTGGGGCTAATGAAAACATCTTTATCACTTGTTCTATATCTTGATAGAGTTTTCTTGAATGTAAAAGACGTCAACATTGTTGTTCCAGTGTTAGACCTGACATGCATTAGGGTGGTCACCCCTAACTTTTTGCCTGCCTCCCTCCACTTTTTGGACTCTGTTTCTGCTGGCTTTTAAACTCTGCGCACTTTACCACTGCTAATCAGTACTAAAGTGCATATGCTCTCTCCCTTTAAACATGGTAACTTTGGATCATACCCAATTGGACTATTTAATATACTTATACGTCCCTAGTAATGAGCACTGTATGTGCCTAGGGCCTGTAGATTAAATGCTACTAATGTGTCTGCAGCACTGGTTGTGCCACCCACTCAAGTAGCTCCTTTACCTTGTCCCAGGCCTGCCATTGCAAGGCCTGTGTGTGTAGTTTCACTCCCACTTCGACTTGGAATTTAAAAGTACTTGCCAAGCCTAAAGCTCCCCTTTTTCTACACATAAGTCACCTCTAATGTGTGCCCTAGGTAACCCCTAGAGCAGGGTGCTGTGTGGGTAAAAGGCAGGACATGTACCTGTGTAGTTTACATGTCCTGGTAGTGTAAAACTCCTAAATTCGTTTTTACACTACTGTGAGGCCTGCTCCCTTCATAGGCTAACATTGGGGCTGCCCTCACACATTGTGAAGTGGCAGCTGCTGATCTGAAGGGAAGGTTATATTTAGTATGGCCAGAATGATAATACAAAATCCTGCTGACTGGTGAAGTTGGATTTAACATTACTATTTTAGAAATGCCACTTTTAGAAAGCGAGCATTTCTCTGCATTTAAATCTTTCTGTGCCATACAATCCACGTCTGGCTAGGTTTAGTTGACAGCTCCTTGCGCATTCACTCAGACACACCCCAAACACAGGGTACTCAGCCTCACTTGCATACATCTGCATTTTTGAATGGGTCTTCCTGGGCTGGGAGGGTGGAGGGCCTGCTCTGACACAAAGGACTGCCACACCCCCTACTGGGACCCTGGCAGACAGGATTGAACAGAGAGGGGACTTGGTGCACTTCTTTGAAGTCTCCCCCACTTCAAAGGCACATTTGGGTATAAAACAGGGCCTCTGCCCTACCACCTCAGACACTTGCTGGAGAAGAAACCTGAACCAGAACCTACATCCTGCCAAGAAGAACTGCCTGGCTGCTCAAAGGACTCACCTGTCTGCTTTCTACAAAGGACTGCTGCCTTGCTGTTGGCCTGCTGCCTTGCTGAACTCTTGTCTGGCTGTAAAAGTGCTCTCCAAGGGCTTGGATAGAGCTTGCCTCCTGTTTCCTGAAGTCTCAGGACCAAAAAGACTTCTTTCTTTCAACTGTATGCCATGAGCACCAAATAATTTGACGCACAGCTTGTTCTGCGGTGAGAAATTCACTGCACGCCGATCCGGAAAGACGCCGCTCGACGCGACGCCTACGGTGCGACCGGAACTTCGACACACGGCCTCGCCTGGACAACACCGCCCGACTTCCAGAGAGGAAATATATTGTGTTATTGTATGATTTATTGCACAAATACTTTACACATTGCCTTCTAGGTTAAGCCTGACTGCTCGTGCCAAGCTACCAGAGGGTGGGCACAGGATAATTTGGATTGTGTGTGACTTACCCTGACTAGAGTGAGGGTTCTTGCTTGGACAGTGGGTAACCTGACTGCCAACCAAAAACCCAATTTCTAACTTCCAGCATCTGCATAATTAAACTTATTGCATGTTGAACACAATACAAGAACTTTGGCAGAGCATGTCATAAATAGGGAAACCAGCAGATCAATTCAAACTTTAACATATTCAGATAATCCAAAATTAAAATTGGAGAACTCTAGCAAAAGGTCTGTCAACCTAACTGACAATAGTGGAGCTTCCCTTTATTACACTTCATTGCTTTGTTCATCTCTGTTATTTCTGACAGTTTTCAATCAAATTCTGATTAGCGGACAGTTGCTTACTCTGCAGATGCCTCTTAAAGATTGTGTTATAAAATCTCCTTGTGTGCTGGTCTACTTTTTTCTTCGTTTTGTAGCAGTTTAATTGTGTTTCACTCTTTGTGTTTAAAAAAAGGTATGCTTGTTACTGAGAAGGGCGAGAAAACATGGCTTTGAATATTTTTGTAGTGTTTTCAACAGAGGATGTCTTTTCTGGATATATGTAAGAGAACTGAATGATAGGACAGCTGCTCCATTTACAGCAGGGAATTTTCTTTAGTCATCAGTCACAGTAGGGAGGAAAAGGATGGCCTGGTATTTTAGCTGTGCGTGACCTCTATTCACATTTCTATAGTGGCAGAACCCTCTCATTTTAAGATGTGATGTAGTACTCAGCAATGGAAATTGCCTGTGCTATCTCCGTTTTTGGAGCCAGACATCTGTTAATGCCTGCAGAGAATTTTAACTCAAAAGAAAAGAAGAGCAGACCGCAGATAATGCTGGAAAAAAGTATTAGGTAGGTGAGTGAAAACTATCATCTGCTGTTTTTCAATGTCTTTCATGAAAGATCACGGGGTGAGAGAGCGGGAATGCAGTTTTTATCTGATCACTGAGGAGCTGAGTTTTTTTTTTTTTTAAACAGAATTGACCATAGTCAGTACCTCCCTCTTGATCTTTAGACTTAGTTGTATATTTTCTTTAGGTTCTTTGGTAAACGTTTTCATCAATACACCATTATACTTTTACACTAATAAATTACAAATGAAAGAGGCAGGGAAACCACGCATTGCACATTTATTTAGGTCACTGACTTTCTGTGGCTAAGCACTTACATGCCCTTGCAGGTTTACTGTTTTAAAACAAATGCACGTGGAACCAAAGGCCAGATGTAACAAAGCTTTTTGCATTCCCAAACGATGCAAACAGCCGTTTGCGAATGCAAAAATGCCTTTTTCAGTATGTATGAAAGGCATTCACTATGAAATTTTAAGGAATCGCTAAAATAGAGATTCCTTAAAATTGCGAGCCCGTATAGAGAATAACAAATTGCGATTCTCTAAATAAATAATCACAAATAAGGAAGCCTTATTTGTGATTTCTTAAGCACATGTATCAAGCTTTTCCTTAATGCGAATTGGGCAGTAAGGAATCGCAATTACCACCAAGTACAATTTGGTGGTAACCATGCGCAAATTTTAAAAATGCATGACATGTAACGCACACATGCCCCTTTGGCATGTGTGCACCTTATATGTCCTAAACTTATTTTTGGGGGTGCAGTAGAGGGGGCCTTAAGCCCCCAGCACCCTGTGGTTTGCATTTCTGAAATTGCGAATTCCAGTTAGGAATTTGCAATTTGGGAAATGCAAAAAATTTGCAAAAATAGGCCTACAGGACCATAGGTGCGAATGGGGTCAGAATCGCTATTTGTGATTCGGTAATAGCATTTGCGATTTTTAAGAAATCGCTATTACTGAATCGCAAATATGATACATACCATTTTGCGACTCTGAAATAGCGATTTCTTAAAAATCACTATTTGAGAATCGCAAAATGGATTTGTGATACATTTGGCCCCAAATCACTCAGCAGCACACATACACACACTCGTGCATATATAGCAACACACATAAAGGAGTCATTCACAATCTAGACAAACAGACACAGATATATGTATGTTCAATAAAAAAAATCTATTTTAGGCACTTATGAACACACATCATAAAGAGCCACAAATACAACTCACATACAGGCGCCAGTGGAGGTGCAGCTGGTTCAGTTTCAAAGTAGTATGACACAAAGAAAGATGCTTCAATGCACCTAGAATATACACCCGCTGTCCTCTCAAGAATTGTTTTTTTGGGGATAACCCCCTGTTAAACGTATGAAAACTAATGGTGTCTTTACAGCATTATTTTTACATTTTTTCAAAATAGATATGTTAGATCTGACAGCCTTAGAGTAATCTTCCTCCATATTTTTTGCTGCCCTCCTCACCTTTGTTGATCTGTTTTTGTTGGCATTAGGACTATGGACACTTTACCACTGCTAACCAGAGCTAAGGTGCATGTACTCGCTCCCTTAAAACATGGTAACATTGGTGTATCCACAATTGGCATATTTCATTTACTTATAAGTCCCTGGTAAAGTTCAATCTATGTGCACAGGGCGTGTAAATTAAATGCTACCAGTGGGCCTGAAGCATTGATGGTGCCACCCACTTAAGAAGTCCTTTAAACATGTCTCAGGCCTGCCACTGCAGAGCTGTATGTGCAGTTTCACTGCCATATCAACTTGGTATTTAAAACCCCTTGCCAAGGCTTAACTTCCCCTTTTCTTACACATAAGATACCCGTAAGGTAGTATCTAGGTAACCCATTGGGCAGGGTGCAGTGTAACAAATAGGCATGGCATATACTTTTCAGTTTTTTTCCTATCCTGATAGTGAAAAACTCCCAAGTTCATTTTTTACTACTGTGAGGCCTACCCCTCTCCTAGGATAACACTGGGGATTCCTTAATACATTTATTAAGTGGAAATCCTGATTGAGAAGGTGTAGGACTATCATGTTTGGTTCATATGGGCCTGTAGTAACAACTCCTCCTTAATAGTAAAGTTATGTTTATGCCAGTTTTAGAAAGTTGACATTTGTGTGCTTTTAAGCCCAGAGTGCCTGCTGGCTGCCTCCAATACACATCTGGGTTGGGTGACAGCTGTGTTTTGTGCATTCCTTCTAGACAGTCACATACAATGGGAACTCAGGTGTGCTTGATCGGCCATTCACATCCTGATGGGCGATCACCATGATGATGGGTCATCCTGGACAGGATGGGACAGAGAAGCTAACACTTCCACCTGAATAGGGCTGTGCCTGTCCCCACACAAATAGCTGCTTACCCCCCTGTAGTGTGCCTGGAACCAGGGCAGGAAAGGGAGGACCTGTGTGCACTTCCAAGCCCCTCTTTGAAGTCACGCTCACTCTTAAGGCGCCATTGGGTATAAAAACTGGACTTCTGACCCTAAAAAATCAGTACACATCTGGACCTGTGAATACTCTTATAGGAAAAAGGGCTGGTGTGCTGCTAAAAGGACTGAAACGCAAGTCAGTAATGGGCACAATGATCTTTCTGACTCAGGTATATGAATGGAATAAAGTTGATATGTTTCTTGCCTATTCAGCAAGGGCAGAGGACGGGGTAGGTCTCTGGTAAAACAGTCTATAGGATTCATGTGAGATGCACAAGGGGCATCCCCTCTGTCACTTGATTGAACTTTTTAAGCGATCAAGTTGGTCAGCTACTTACAAAACTGGTAGACACTGCACACTTATTTTGCAAGGGGTGGAGTGCATAGGGATATACATTAAACACAACACCCCCTGAAAGTAGGTTAGGTTTCCAGTCCTGAAGAATTACCATGATCCATGTGGGACATTAAATAGGCAAGAAGCATGTCAACCTTATTCCACTCATACACATGAATCAGAAGGATCATTTCTGATTTGCTCTGTTGCTTTTAATCAAGACAGAGGCTCCTACATAATAAACTGATTTTAGATCTCCCCTAGTCATTTTTAATTCATCTTCCCTGCACCAATCTACTCACTCTTTTTACATCACATTATCCCTGCACCTCACCATTCACATCGGCAACCAGAAAAGATTTCTGGAAAAGAGCCCCTCCAGTGGGGCCCATTTGGCATTGAGGCATTGGCTCAAAGTGGAGCTGCCCAATAATGAACATGACACCCCTTGGGGTGTGTGAGCACTTTTGCTCCTGAAAAGGGCTACCCCGTCAGGTGTTCTGACCTGCACGCACTTCTTTTGGTTTCTGTAGGAACTGCATACTCATTTTTAGTTAAAAGGGTTTTTTAACGAAAGAGGTCTTCCCTCTTTTGGGGCCTTGCCACACAGTCCGCAGTTTGTTGTCATGTTAGCTCTGTGCCATTTTGAAAGATGCTGGGAGCAGGGCAGCAGACTCAGATTATATTTTGAGAAACCCATGCTTAGATATTTCTGGGGATCCAACTTTGAATAGGTGGCCATGACCATCCAGGTGTGAGCGCTGGATGAAATGGTGGCCTTGTCTTCCACCAATGATTTAAACCTGATGTTTTTCCATACTACTTTGTTTAATGCTGTGTGGCTTATTGGGGTTTCCCACAGCTCAGTTAGCTCAACCATGAGCAGGGAGTGTTTGAGGTAGACACCAGTGTGGGATAATTTTCTCTGCTGCAACTGCTGACATAGATAGTAATTTAGAGAGTCAAGGGATGCCCTCCTTGCTTTATCCCAAAATATGATGAAGGCTCCTTGCCTTGCCATGGCTTGTTTTGTCAGACAGAACTCATGCCTAATCTGTGCCTGAGACATATGCTTTGGTAGGCTAAATATTATTGTGTAGACTTTTACTACTGAGCTGTCCAGAATTTTTGCATCCCTTCTTCTTTGGGGTTCACTGCCATAAGTTAATGTTGGTAAAAGATTAGCTTGCAGTACCTGGAGAAGGGGGGTGAGTATAGGGCCATTCACCTTTGTCTTCAAAGTCCTGAGTGAGACTGCCAAAGACAATATTTTCCTCTTCATCACTTCCCTCTGCCATGTAAAGTTGCCTTCTTTGTCTACCAGTACTCCTCGATATTTGTATTCCACTGCTGACAGAATAGCTGTGATCCCCCACTACCAGGTTTGTGATCTTTTCCAGGCATAATTCAAAGACGGAGAACATGTTTTATCAAAGTTTATACATAGGGTATTTTTGTTGCACTACTTCTGTGCTACAGAGAGAAGATGTTGTAGTCCCACTGGGGTATGGCAAACCAAACCTATTTGTCATCCTAAAGAGACTTTTGACTGACAAAACACCTAGCCTTGGGGCACTGGTTGTTGCACTTGTTGAGTTCTGTGGACAGATCAGCCAGGTATAGATTGTAGAGCGTGAGAGTGAGGACACACCCTTGCTTTAGCCTTTTAGACATTGATATGCATCCTGAAAGGTGCATCCCTCCCCCAAGCTTTCCCTGGAGCCATTGGTCAGTGTGCAGGACAATTACCATATCTAAGAGGTGTCGTGGGCTCCCACAGTTTCCCCTAGAGCCTGGTCTGGTCCACATGGTCGAAGGCTGCTTTGAAGTTGAGAAAGCAAAGAAGGAGTGATTGTTTTGTAACTCTTGCCCTGTCTGCCAGTAATGCAATGGTCATAATGTTGGTAGTCATCCTGGATGTTTTTTTAGAAACCAGTTTGGTTTAGTGGAATTATTGACTTTTTGGTCAGTTCTACAGTTCCTCCAGCAAGGTCCCCCAAAGCATTTTGCCTCATAATTGATGAAAACTATTAGGCGATAATTTTTTGGCAGTGACTTATCCCTGCTTTTGTGAATTGGGGATGTTAGTGATCCTCTGCAGGAATCCGGAATTGTGCATGTGAGCCACATTTCTGGAAAAAGTGGTTCTAAGGCATCAGCCCAAAAGTCAGCACTGTGTTTGAATAGATCCAGAGGGATTCCATTGGGCCTCGGTGCCCCTTCCTCCCTTCGCCTATTTCCCATCTGATTGTGTTCACATGTGCAGATGTGGGAATGGGCTCTGAGCAGTTTGCTTACCCTGATAAATGTATGTGAGGGTTCCCCTTGGGCAGAGGACAGTGTCCATCTGAGCTGGGCAGCCTCATTTTGGTTGTACCATAGGCCTTGATGGCATAGCCTCTTTGATTGAAGTGTTCCCATACAAACTTTGCCCAGTATTCTTCTGCTGAATGCAAGACTATATGTTTGACCTGACACCCTTAGGGTGGTCACCCCTAACTTTTTGCCTCCCTCCACTTTTTGGACACTGTTTTTGCTGGTTTTAGGACTCTGCACAATTTACCACTGTTATCCCGTGTTAAAGTGCATATGCTCTCTCCCTTAAAACATGGTGACATTGGCTCATACCCAATTAGCTTATTAAATCTACTTGTAAGACCCCAGTAAAGTGCACTACATGTGCCCAGGGCCTGTAGATTAAATGCTACTAGTGGGCCTGCAGCACTGATTGTGCCACCCACATAAGTAGCCTCTTAACTATGCCCCAGACCTGCCATTGCAAAGCGTGTGTGTGCAGTTTCACTTCCACTTTAACTTAGCATATAACAGTACATACCAAGCCTTAAACTCCCATTTTTCTATATATAAATCACCTCTAAGGTAGGCCCTAGGTAACCCATAGGGCAGGGTGTTATGTAGATAAAAGGCAGGACATGTACCTGTGCAGATTATTTGTCCTGGTAGTGTAAATCTACTAAATTTGTTTTTACACTGCTGTGAGGCCTGCTCCTTTCATAGGCTAACATTAGGGTTACCCTCATATACTGTTTGAGTGGTAGATTCTGATCTGAAAGGAGTAACAAGGTGATATTTAGTATGGTAATACAAAATCCTGCTGACTGGTGAAATTTGATTTAATATTACAATTTGAGAAATGCCACTTTTAGAAAGTGAGCATTTCTCTGCAGATAAATCCTTCTGTGCCTTACAATCCATGTATGACTGGGTTATTTGACAGCTCCCTTGTGCATTTCACTCAGACAAACCCCAAACACAGGATGCTCAGTCACACTTGCACACATCTGCATATTGAATGGCTCTTCCTGGGCTGGTAGGGTGGAGGGCCTGATACTTACATGTCAAAGGACAGTAGCCTACCCTCACACAAAGGACTGTCACACCTACTACTGGGACCCTGGCAAACAGGAGGAAACTGAATGGGGGCCTTGTGCGCTTCTAAGCCACTCTTTGAATTCTCTTGGACAAGATACCACTGATGAAGAATCACTGAACCAGAACCTGCAACCTTCCAAGAAGAACTGCCTGGCTGCCCAAAGGACTCACCTGACTGCTTTTCTGCAAAGGAGTGCTGCCCTGTTGTTGCCCTGCTGCCTTGCTTTCTTCTGGCTGTGTTGAGAAGTGCTCCCCAAGGGCTTGGATAGAGCATGCCTCCTGTTCCCTGACGTCTCAGGACCATAAAGACTTAATTCCTGCAAATAAGCCCCTTGTGCGCCTGGGTTAGTTGAGAGCTCCCTTGTGCATTTCACTCAGACAAACCCCAAACACAGGATGCTCAGTCACACTTGCACACATCTGCATATTGAATGATTTTCCCTGGGCTGGGAGGGTGGAGGTCCTGATACTTGCATGTCAAAGGACAGTAGTCTCCCCCACTTCAAAGGCACATTTTGGTATTTAAGCAGTGTCTCTGACCATACCAACTCAGACACTTCTGGACAAGACACCACTGGTGAAGAATCCCTGAACCAGACCCTGCATCTTGCCAAAAAGAACTGCCTGGTTGCCCAAAGGACTCACCTGACTGTTTTTCTGCAAAGGACTGCTGCCCTGCTGCCTTGCCGTCTTCTGGCTGTGCTGAGAAGTTCTCTCCAAGGGCTTGGATAGAGCTTGCCTCCTGCTCCCTGAAGTCTCAGGACCAAAAAGACTTCATCCTGCAAAAGAACTCCTTGTGCAGTGAAAATTTGATGCACAGCCTGCAAGAAACGACGCACATCCTGCATCGCAGTAAGAAAATCACTGCACGCTGAACCGTATTGATGCAGCTCGACTTCGCAAGAGAAGATCGACACAGTGCCAGCGTTGTGACTGGAACGTCAAAGCACAGCCCACTGGATTAATGCAAAGCATAGCCGGAACAACGCAGCCTGACTTCCTGAGAGGAATCGACGCAGCGCCTGCCGTGCGGTAGAAATTTCCACTCATCGCCTACTGGATCGACGCAGCCCCTGTGACTTCGTCCTACACACCCAGGATTTCAACGCATCATCCCCAGGGCATCCAAAAACCCTGCATCCTGAAGAGGATCCCAGTCTATGCACTGGAAATCGATGCAAAGCCTGCCCTGCGTGAAAACTCACTGACGCATCGTCTGTGTACACTGGAAAAATCGATGCACACCTCCCTGTTTCCCACGCATCTCCTCCTCTGCAGTCCCATGCAGAGAATTTGAATGCAAGCCAGGTACTTTGTGCTTGCAAGAGACACTTGTTGCTTTTTAAAGACTAAAGACACTTATTAGCTTTTTTACAGTGATATTTCAACATATACTAATTGAATCTTGATCGTTTTGACCTACAGTTATCCAGATAAATATTCTAACACTATACCACCATGCAAATGGTGTGACAGTTGATTTATTGTTTTCCAGAAGTGGGCTTAATTATTCAGTTTTGCATCAGCAAGCAACTTTACCCAGATATCGTCCTCACACAGTTGGTTTACAGACCACTTCAGCTTCTTTAGTGTTGTTTTATGCTTACAAAGAGCAGCTTGGAGTGAAGTGTACTATCGGGTGGAGTTGGAGGGATCTTTCAGTACTGTTTATGGAATGCTTGAGTAATCTTATCTCCATCCGGTGTGCTGTAGAGATGTGCCCAATTTCGTCTGTTGCTTTGCAGAGCTTGATTTTCGGTACTGAAGCAAACCTTTCCGCAAGGTTGTTGCTGAAAGCCACACACCTTCTTAAGTTGCAGATTTGGGTAGTTGCTCTATGTTCACCTGAGCAGTCTTTACCCTTATGTAATTGACTGTATGAACAGTGCTTTGGGCCTGTGGCAGCCGGGCAAAGGTGGGCTTTGTTTTAATCAGTGTTATTTCTTGACCCCGATGGTCATAGTCTCCTTTATTGCAAAGACGATAAAAGGCAACACAATGGACTAGTGGTAAAGAAACAAAGGTGTAGTCTATTGCTGTTTGAGCTCTTGAAGCATATAAGGATGCTGCTGGAGGGTAATTGTTGGCATACCTGCCGTTAGGGGTTTTGAGGTTAAGGTACTACTGGAAAGTCAATAGTCCAGTCACATTCTTTGTTGGGTGTCCACATCCACTTTGTCCTTGTGGTAGTATATCCCAACATGAGGTTTGGGCAGCTACTGCTTCATCAGATTACACCGAGCAGATGTAAGTTGATGTCTCCACAAAGAACAGTGTTAAAAAGTTCACCATTGCATAGATTGTCTTTAATATGATCCACCAGATTACTGGCACTGGCGACTTTGTGTTTTAGATGGATATAGACATTGGTAAGTATTACCCCTTTCATACAATCATGGAGTGATTCTGACTGTGTTTGTTTCTGAACAGTTACAACGTAAAGTGGGTGCTGAGACCACACAGCTGATTGAGATATAGGTTGATAGACCCCCTCCTTGCAGGTGACCATGTCTCCCCAACCTGCCCCCAGGTGTATAAAAGGTTAGATAGCCATGCAGATAGGGTGGCTCGGCTAACCATGTTTCCTGCATCAAACCAATGGTGAAGCTGTAAGAAAGGCACCATCAGCAATCTTGATGGCAATGCTGTTAATGCTCCAGGAGCATGATCAGAGAGATTGATTAGTCATTGGTCAGCAGAAGGGTTTGTGACGGTTCTGGAGATCTGCCAGAGTTTTGAGCAGAGGCTGGGATACATGGTGTGGTTGAATAGGCAATTATTTTTAGTCTTTCAGTCTTCGGTGAGTGTCCTAAGGCACCTCTCAGTACAGAAAAGGGTAGTTATATGTTCAAAATTCTTTGCCCTAAAGGCAAACGTGATGCTAACAAAGGGGCTGGGCAGCCAGGCTCACTAAATGGTATTATGCGCATCGCCCAATTCTTAAATGTAAAGTGCTCAGCTTCAATTCTCTGTATAATTATTGGAGATGGTAGTCTTAGTAAATTCACCCAGGTGGCTGAGCCTGAATAAATTCTATAGACTTGAGGTCTGAGGAGAGGAGGACTGCCAAAGAAGGGATGTTTGATAAAAGTAGTATGATGTTTCCTCTGTTTAATATATCCCAGTTCCTTCTAGATTAATACTCAGGCTGAAAAATTAGAATATTTGAGTTAAACTCCAGGTTCGTATTCTCCACGGGTGTGGGGAGCATTGTTCCCAAATGGTTTCTGTTGCTGTAGTGAGCAGAAAAAAGAGAAATGATCATGGGCCCCAAGTAGCAGTGTGGTAGAGTTGGAATTGAGGTTTGCAGGGACCTGAGGCAAGTGGATCGATAAGACCAGGGGCTGTGCAGTCTGTATTGTAATTGACCATTGATCTTGTGATGTGCTCCTTGGCTGGTGCCGAATTTGCCCCCCTAAACTGTTACTAATTGCTTGATTGACAATGATTCTCACTGGGTCCTGCATGAGTTCTCTGGTTGTATACCCTATGTATGGGCCTGGGTCACGGTATGAACTCGAGTGGTATGCCAAATGGTGGAGGATGTGGCCAGTTTACCAAGAATCTATGGGCACTTTGCCAAGTGGCCGCCTGAGTCAGGGCAGGAATAGTAGGGGCCTTAGTTTCACATATATTGTTGCCTGTTAGGAGCCCACCGTTTTTTTCCCCCACCCCAGGGCATTAATGGCTGGTTTCCAAATTTGCTGTGTACAGTTTTCCAACGGTAGCCCAGGCAGGTGAGTGGATGGGGGGATGCCCTTCATTTGTATTGCCTGACATAGGAAGATGCTTTGAGGAAAAGGAAGGCAACAAAGGGTCCTGCTGCACATCAGTATCCTCTATGCGATATATACTTTGTGTTGCTTCGGGCCCAGCTACCTAGGGACTGGGGGAGCTCAGATTGACTCTGGTTGGGGTTTGGCAGCTGAAAAGTACTGAATGCTTTATTCGCTGTTCTGAGCTCTCTGGAATCAGTATGGGGACTATTTCCCCATCGACCAAAGTTGTATCTCTACTTTGTCTTGTACCAACCACTGGTTTAAAGAGTGAGTAAACATCAGCATGATTTGTGGCTGTCTTTTGTTGTTGCTTTTTCTCCTTTGAAATCTCCGCTGCTCTGCAGTTGTTATTTTTGTTTTGATTTTAGTTCCAGATCTCTTTCTAATGCTCTGTCCGCTGAAAGGCTGGTAGCAGAGATGGTTGCCTGTTGAGGGGGGTCTGTGCAAGTGTATCAGCCTTCACCTAGCCAGTAACCTGCTGGCTGATTATTTAGTAAATACTCCAAGTTGCTGATTCTATAGGTTAATGCTGGACTCCTTGCATGTAAGGCAAATGCCTGCTTTTGTACTGTAGCTAAAGAATCTGTGATTTCCGTTCTAAGGTCTGTGCAGAGGGTGCTAAGCATATCAGGCAGTGTGGATAACTTGTCCACAATTGGACCGCATTCTCAGCACAGGGATGCATCTGGAACCTCTTGCTGGACACACTTATTAAGAGAGTTTAAGATTCCCAGCTTCTTATCTATTCCTGCAACAAATACGGTGAGTGTATTAAGTAAAGTTAGCTGGACATCCGTTTTGTCAGGTTGATACTGGAGGCCCGTAACCAGGCGTTGCATAGTGTTGAGTAATGAAGCCAAAGCTCTGTCAAAATTTTTATGCTAGGTGGTGCCCTGGTTTGCTGCTGTTTCTCGTGTGACATTAGCAACCTGGGTAGCAGCCTGTGAGGCTGACCGTGAGACTTAGAGGTGGAAACTGGTAGGGGATCTTGAACTTGAGAATTTTGGGAGGTTTGAAGGTTTTGAGGGTGCAGCTCTTGTGTGTCATCTCTAGAAGACTCAAGGGAGAAAAAGAGACCCATTGTTCTGGCAACAATTCCTGGGTCGCCTCCTTATTGTCAAAGGGAAGCCCATCACAGTTTGTTTGTAGGTGGAGAGCAGAAATCAGCTAGGGTGGAGAATCCAGGTTGGAGAAGTGAAAGAGGCTGGAACTCAGAGATTTCAAGCTGTCCTCCTGGTCAGTTGTTTGTGTCTTTATCCTAAAACCCCTATAGGAGTCACCTTCCTCCTGTCACTCATGTGGTGATCCTGCTTTTGCAAGGTTGTAAGTGTAGTATGTATTGGCAACTGGGCTCCCTGATTGTGTGTTGGGCTGAGGTCGTTCACTGCTTAGCTTCTCCCCCCGAGGCCTTATTAAATTATGTGATCACATCTGTGTGAACCAACAGCCTAGGAGAGCTAGGTGATGCCAAGGCCAATTCAGATATGTGAGACATTGCACTATGGTAGTTCATCACCAGTTCCCTCTCTTTAGGGAGCAGTGGAGTGCCTTCCTTTGCTCTGCCTGCATCTAGGGATTGCAGGTGAGGTCGGAGGCCAGGAATACCGTCAGTGCTTGAAAAGAGGAATGAGTCAGTGTCTTTTAAGAAACAAAAATTAGTGTAAATTTTGGGTTGGGATGAATCTGAGTGACATTTTTTGATGCTGTCTCTGACCCCTCTGGGGCTTGTGATTTGTGCCACCTTCTTGCTGGACCCATTTCCAAGGCCAGTGTCAATGAAGGGGGACCCTACTGATTGAGGGACTGAGGCATCCACAATCTTCTCTTGCATTTTCTCCCTTCTTTTCTCCCCTCACTTTTTGCTTGGGGATTCCCTCTTGTTCGACCAGATCTCATTTCTAGATTCAATTTGATGTGAGGTTGAGTTTTAAGTTTGGATTTAAATAAAGTAGATTGTAGTGATGGTAGTGACACAATAGCTCACTTCTGCTGGAAATTGGGAACTTAGGTTTGTCAGTTCTTGTCGAAGCAGGCGAGGTGGCACAGTTGAACATACTCGAGTTGAGGTATTCGGGATTCACCTGGTGAGGTTGAGTAGTCTAATTGGGTAGAGTTGAGTGGTGTTGTTGCATCCCTCTTCTGTGGAGTCCATCTGTCTGTGTCCAGATATGTTTGCTTGCTTACATGTACTTGATGCCAGGTGCCTGATACCTGATGACTGTTTTCCCTGCACGGTGCCACTATGCCCATTTCCCATGAGTGGGGGCTATAGCACTCTCAACATGGGCTTACGTGAGCTGTTGTGGGATGTCATTGGCTATTGTCTTGGTGGCTGATTGATGGTTTCGCTGCACAACCCCGACCCGTGAGTGCGGGGCACGAGCACTGCAATGTGGTAATGTCTGATAGCTAAAGGTTGAGTTTTGCTGGGTGGTGCCACCACACCCTGCCCTCTTAAGTGGCCAGCAGAGAAAGGGGACACGAGCATGCCCACATGCTGAGTTTGCGATCTGACAAACCCGTTCTCAATATGACAATTTCACCTGGGGAGGGCATGCTCCTTTGTGAGCAAGGCAGGGGCCAGGAGCGTTGGTGGTCTGGGGTAAGGAGAAGCAGTGGCTCTGTGTGGGGCCTCCTTTTGCTCAGCTGCATCAACCAACCATTGTCTTCCTGCCATAACCAAGTTACTGGATTGATGTTTCTTCCACCTGGAATGCACAGTTTGTTCTCCCCTCATGTCTTCATGTCACAGCCTTTCTCTTTTTCCTCTTCTTCATCATCCTTTCTTCTTCCATGTTTGTGACTATGATTGCTGTTACTGCTTGGACAAGGTGCATACCTCTGCCAACCAGAAATCCAATTTCTATCAGGGTTCATGCAATATTTTTAGTACATCAGTTAAATTTTGCTGACTTTTCGATTATTGTTTTACCCATAGAACATGTGGTGGTAATGGCAATAAACCCCCACTGCTCGTTTAGAAACATCTGGGCTGTTGATGGGTCTCCCATAGAGTGAGTACAGAGTTTTGAATATTTGGATTTGGAGAAACTCACCTAGGATTTACAATTAGACAACAGTAGTTCTCTTTTGCCCTACAGGTCAGTAGTGATTGCTAGACTACATACATTGTCATCAAATAGAGCAGTTTCCCCAGTGCTTGACATGTATTGAGTGGTGGCTCTGGGTGGAGCACTTTTTGGAGCAGAAATATGGGGCCAGGCTGATGCTTCTAAGCTTACCACCACAGAATGTTTATTAGGACCTTAGTGGATGTTTTGTCCAGCACTCCTTTAACACAATTAAGGTGAGCATTAAAACTGAATAGAGTTGATAAGTTGCCTGCCTAAATGTGTTGACCTAATAGTTAGGGTTTGGACAGCCATAGAGCTAGTACCATACAAAGCAACCTTGCAGGCCTTATTTTCTTTGGATAAAAACTGTGTTACTGCTTGACTGCATACTGTAAGATGCTTATGATGCTATTTAAATCTGGAGAATCTATGGGAGGTCCCTTTTGAGATGAATGGGACTGCAGCCAAATTTATAAAATGTGTTTGAGGGACTTGTAGAAAAGTTCCTGAGCCACAAACCCTGCCCTCAATATCAATCGTATCTGGAAAAGGTTGTCCCAGTGGAGGCTAAGTGCCTGTATATTCATTTCATTAAGATCCTTTACTGCCAAGTGGGAGTCTGGTAGCAGGAGGGTTGTCCTCTTTGCCCTAACATTTCTGAAGCTGAAGCTCATATTTTAGTTTTCTCACAAATACAAAGCGCTGAAAGCTAGATGGATTCTTCCTCTTTGTCGCAATTTGGGGGCTAGGCAGTGTGTGGCAGCTCTGCACATTTTGAAAACAGATGAAGATGAAACTATTGCTTTTGCCCTGTCTAGATAACTTTAGTGGGCCTGCCACCTCTGCATAGAGCAGAGCTGGCGTGATGGCGGTGCGGCCACACCAGGTGCTGACCTGCATTGGTGGGCACTGACCTCTTGGGGGCACTATGTTTAGCAATGACTTGCACAACTTGCATTTTAAAAGCACCTGCTGACAAGTTCCTTGTGTGTCAAGCTTTCAGGAAACAATTAAAATGTCAAGATACCTCTTGTGATTAATGTTCCTGCTAGGGAGAGAGATAAGAGTTTTGTCTAGAGGCAGCTTTGTCTCGCCATAAGGTAGCGCAGAGAGTTAATATGCCTGCTGCAAAGAAAATAACTATATTTTAGGTGGTTGGCTGAGTGGATTAGTAAAGCCAGCCTTTACAAGTGCTTTAAAACAAATGAATGTATGTGAAAAAGGGGCTATGGCAAGATGAGGGGCACATTTGCTGGGTGGTAGTGAGTAAATCAGAAGAGGGGATCATGGGGTGGGGGAGGGACACCCAAAAAAAAACTAAAGTTATATGCAAAGTCAACTCTGGAATTAAAACTCTTTCCAAAGTCTTAAACTACCTTCTTTTTACATATGTCACCCCTAAGGTGTGCCCTATGTGCACCTAGGGTTGGGTGCCATGTAACTGTAAGCAGGGACCATATGAAATAGTTTTATACGTCCTGGTGAGGTAAAGTAGCCAAATTTGTTTTTCCCTCACTGCAGTGAATGGCTCCCTAGGCTAAAATGGGGGGACTTTATTTTAATGAATGAACAAAGTCCCCTTACGTGTTGGATACCTGGAGTTTGGTATCAAATTAATTGTTATAATAAATCCCACAACTTACAATTGTATAACTAGTTCAGTTAAAGGGTTTTAAACTCTACCTGAAATGTTGCCAACTTCAGCTCTGTAGTGCCCTTCTCTGATAGTCCAGCCTCTGATGTGATGAGGTGTGGAGGGGTCTGGGCTGAACACAAAGGATGAGCCTGGGGAAGGAATTCTGCCTCTGCAGATGGAGAAGCAGGAAGAGGGAAGGGCTACCAAACTAGTCTTCAAAGGCAGGGGAGGACATTTGGAGCAACCCAGCATCTCCCTCACATCATGCATCCCAAGACAATTAGGTGCCCTCTTGATTAGATTAGGAGAAGGCAGGAGAGGGGCGTGTTAAAGACTTTTAGGCCCACCAGTGGGTGAACTTAGCCAGATGTAACTTCCATAAATCACTTTCAACCATGTTGGATTTTTGAGGAATGTTCGGATTGAGTTTTGCCACACTTCCCAGGAAGTGGTCATTAGAGGGGGAAGGAGCCTGCCTGGGATTGGATACCCAGGACCCCACCTGTGTTTCAGCCAGGAGCAAGGATAAATATAGAAGAGCTGCACCCACACCTTTGATCCCTATCAGATTCCTACAAGGAAGAACCTCAGAAGAAGAAGGACTGCCCTGCAGGACTCCTGACCTACACCTGGACACTGCACTCTGAAGGACTGCACCAGCCGCACACAGGGGCTTTACCACAAGAAGGACTTTGCCTGGCTTCAACTGGTTCAAGGAAGGACTCCCTGTTTGCTATAGGTGAAAAATAGCTAACTAGAGTCCCCTGCATCAAATCGTGAAGAAACTGAAGAGCTGACCACTGTCCAGTTGCTGTTTTGGAGTTTGAGCAGGTGCATTCTGGGAGTTGTGGTCCGCACTCTTGAAGAGCAACTCAGAGCTTCTAGAACCTAGGGGTGAGCTGTGGACTCCTAAAAGACCTTAAAAGAACTTCTGGAAGAAGATCCAGAAGTTTGGAGAACATTTGAGAACTATTTGGAAATAGCCCCATAGAGGGACTGACCAGCCGCTGCAACTCTAGCCGGCTTGCCTCAACCGCGACCTGGCCTGACTTGCTGGTCCGTCCCCCTAAAGAAAATCTCTGAAAAAGTGACTAAGTCTGAACGTAGAAAGTTGACCTCCCGCACAGTGTACCCGAAGAGGGCTCCAGGGGCGTCAGATCAAGATTCAGGTTTGTCACAGTTGAAGGATTTTCAGGTAAAAAAATCAGTCTGAGTGTTGAAATCTTCGCCGAGGTCTCCCGTAACGCATATCCGAGGAAGGGCTCCAGGAAGGTCAGATCAGACTGGCGACTTCATATCCCTAAAGAAAATCTTCAAGAAAATGACTAAGGGCCAGATGTAACAAAGGATTTTACCCATTCTGTGTCTATGGGAAAATGCGTTGGTACATATGGCCCTAAGTCCTGAGGTAAACTTTTGACCGAGGCCTCCGGCTTGCTGTAGCCGAGCGCGGCTCCATCACGGTCGGCCTTGAACTTTGACTTTGCCCCTGTCAAGATGTGACCGGATGACCAGATTGTTGCTATTCATTTCTTTGCGCTAAGAAACACTAATTCTTTAAAAAATCTAATCTCCGGTTCCCCTTATCCAAATGTATTCGTTTAGGTGCCATTTTAAAGATACAAATATAATCAATTTTTACAAATTGGTGTTAGATTTTTATTTTGTGTTTAACTTATTTACTGTTTTGTGATTTTTAAATGTTTTACACACTTATCTCCTAAATTAAGCCTTGTCGCTCATTGTCAAGCTACCAAGGGTTGAGCTGGGTTTAATTTTTTTAGGTCTAACTAGACATAAGTGGAGGTTAGTGGCTTATTGCTTAAGTGTAGGTACTTACCTGCTCTTACCAATAATCCACTTTCCAACAGTGTGGCTTCTCTCGGTAGATGTTGAGGCTGTTTCCTTGGTTGGGCTGCGGTTGGTGGGTTAATATTAAAATCATGCAACTACTATTTGTATCACACTAGTGAAAGCTTCTGCACCCAGCCGAGGCGCCTGCTGTCGAATTATTGAAAAACGGTGTATGCCCGATTTATACATCCTAGGCTGTGGGCCTGTATCACGTTGTCACACTCTGCACCTTTTATTATTTTTTCTTAATTTTATTTTTAAGCATGTACGGAGTTTTATTATGCACCTTACTCAACTTCGAATGGTTTGAGAGATTTTATCCGTATTTGATTAAATACAGTGTTTGTTTTATTTTATGACATTTTAACTGCGTTCAATTTTATGTAATCTTATTGATCGGTGAAGACGCATTGAACTTTTGAGGCCTCTTTGGCCGAAACAAAGTAAATGATGATCATCATGCGGGTTTTTTCCTTTTCCTACTTCTGTGCATTTCTTTAATTTTCTCTAATGAGTGAAGGATGATGTTACTGGCTAGCATGTATTTTGCTTCGTTTTTTCATTCAAATAATCTGAACCCTTTTCTTGCAGGTAATTTGCATGCAAGTGCACCCTTTTGTTTATCATCTGTTCACAAGTTCCCAACCTTACATACTTTACCTACGGAAGCACCCTTCACAACTAAACACTTGTTTTTTGTTTTTGTAATTGTTGCTAACTGTATGCATACGTTGTCAGGAAAATGCTACGCAATTAAACACATCCTATTGACCATTTTATTTTCCACGAATATCGGGGGTTCAACTGTCTAAAGAAAAATATAGGAAACGGATATCCGACAGGGATATTTCTCAAAATTATTTAATCAAAAAGTGACTATAAAATCCTGGACAACGTCAACACTCTGTAGGGACAGACAATCTTTTGTTACCTGGCAAAGACTCCATGGCTACGTTTCGGTATCATTCCCACATACCTACCAAATTACAAGCAGTTCAAAAATACCTCCACTTCCTGACAAATCCAAGCCAGAGTCATAATGACTGATCTTGTTATGCATATCTCCAAGATTTATGGTGAAATTACAGTAATAGAAACATTAGCACAAAACTTCAATCATTGTAATGCAAAAAATCTTTATACCAGATCGCACTGAAAAAACAAATGAAATAACTATTGCATGAAAGCAAAATATTAGGAAACGAAGGGGCATATTTATACTTCGTTTGCGCCGAATTTGCGTCGTTTTTTTCGACGCAAATTCGACGCAAAACTAACTCCATATTTATACTTTGGCGTTAGACGCGTCTAGCGCCAAAGTTCATGGAGTTAGCGTCATTTTTTGGCGTGAACACCTTCCTTGCGTTAATGAGATGCAAGGTAGGCGTTCCCGTCTTAAAAAATGACTCCCAGGCATGTGCGTGGTATTTATACTCCCGGGCAAAAATCACGCCCGGGAGTGGGCGGGGCAAAAAACCCTGCATTTGCGCCTCTTTTTAACGCCTGGGTCAGGGCAGGCGTTAAGGGACCTGTGGGCTCAGAATGAGCCCAGAGGTGCCCTCCCCTGCCCCCAGAGACACCCCCTGCCACCCATGCCCACCCCAGGAGGACACCCAAGGAGGGAGGGACCCATCCCAGGGAAGAAAAGGTAAGTTGTGGTAAGTATTTTTTTTAAATTTTTTGTGGCATAGGGGGGCCTGATTTGTGCCCCCCTACATGCCACTATGCCCAATGACCATGCCCAGGGGACAGAAGTCCCCTGGGCATGGCCATTGGGCAAGGGGGCATGACTCCTGTCTTTGCTAAGACAGGAGTCATGTTAATGGCGTCTGGGCGCCCCCCAAAAATGGCGCAAATAGGGTTAAGACGATTTTTTTTGCCTCAGCCTGACTTGCCCCATTTTGGGACACCCAAATGCCATTTTTCCCTACGCCGGCGCTGCCTGGTGTACGTCGTTTTTTTTCACGCACACCTGGCAGCGCCGGTCGGCTAACGCCGGCTAACGCCATTCAATAAATACGGCGCCCGCATGGCGCTTCAGAATGGTGCTAGCCGGCGCTAATTTTTTGGGCGCTAAACTGCGTTAGCGCAGTTTTGCATCAAAAAGTATAAATATGGCCCGAAATGGGTCAAAAAACAACGTGAAATTCTAACAATTACTTAAAAGTCAAGAAACAAAATATAAAGGAAAATCATGCTAGAACATTCCCTGCTTTCTCAGGAAAAAAGCAGGATCAATGTATTCCCTAAACTTGCACACCATTGGCTCCTACACTGTCATATAGAATGCGAAACACCGCACTTCTTGAAGGTTGTGCTGCTGGATTATGATCGACATCTGATGAAGAAGTCAGTTGTGAGTTCTCCTGCTACTGGATTTGAATGTCTTCTGAGGAAAGAAAAGGAAAGGCATGCTGACCGTACCCATCATTACATGACTTGTCAGGAAGAATGATAGCAGGGGTAGTAAGAAAAGAACCATATGACTAAAACAATAATGTAAGTTCTTCCTTTTAAAGTACATATTTAGCTCTGTACCCACTCCTTCCAAAGGTGCTACACCTCCTAAAATTCAATGGTTGACGTTTTATCTCCCTCACGTGCTGAGCCATCACATGCAACATCATATTCTTCCTGACACATCAGTAGATGTTCTTTCCTACGCAGCTTTGCTAAATGTTATTCTTAGCCATGCTTTTTTACTTTCGTGCATTGTGCTCCCCCCGAGAGGACACTTAGCTTAACAAAGCTATATTTGCAAACCTTCATACACCTCATTCATGATATACTTAGCACCCTGTGTCCTAAATAGGGATTGTCTTGTTAATATTAACAAGCAATTAGTTGTTGTAATATATGTCACCGTTCGCGGCTCGCAGAAAAAACAAAAGAACACAACGCACCGCACCGCACCGCTCCATCCACTCTTCTCCTGCAGGAACAGCCTCCCAGCCTGCCCTCTGACCAATCCTGATGCTGCTCAGAGCAGCGTCAGGCTTGGCTGAGAAGACCGGCCAGCCAGTGCACTCCCAGGCAGACTGGGAGCCGGTGCATGCTCTCTCCAGGCTGGAAGCTATGTTGCTGGGCAGGAGAGAGCCTACTCCGTATGTGTATTTGGCCGGCCCGAGATGGGCGGCCAAACATACATGCACACTGAGGGAGAGTGCTGTGCACTCCCCCTCAGTGCTGGTCACAGCCTGTGGCCCCGCCCCTTTTACCAAAAAACGATAATAAGCACAGTTTATTATCATTTTTTGGTAAAAGGTTTGCAGGTGCCGCTACTGTCGACGGTGATGCATACTGGGAATGATAAAATACACCTGGGGAGATTGATACATAAACTAGAAAACGCAGATATTAATACTTGTGACTTGTTTAGATATTCACAGAGACACAAAGAAGAACAAGACACAGACAATGAGAATGATGGCTATATGCAATAAATATAAAAGCTGTCAGTGCAACACCATACTGAGCTAACTCTGCTCAAAACTAAATGGGGGTAGGAATAGCTAACGTAAAATGACGGATATTGCTTTCTTGAAAGATTTTCTTTTCCCTAGATGTGCTTTTGCCCGCAGTTCAATTATAGATTGATATTTTCGGCAGTCTGGCTCCTCCCAATATCTGCTTGCTTGTGCAAACATATGCCTACATGCCATATTATGAATCATCTCCCTCCACCATACCATCTGCTCAGTGAGGGTTTTCTCCCAGGCTGGACTTAAGAACCAACACAATGTTGGTTGCTCACGCTCGCGCCCCGTAAAAAATAAAAAACATAAAGAGAGTTTAAGTCAGGAGTATGGGAATAATCATGTCAAGCAATCAGGCATGTTTGTTCTGAGGAGAGAATTTGATGAACTTTTGCTTACATGATCAACGTGTACCAGAAATACCGATAAGATTTTCTCAGATTTTAGTTTACTTTTAGCTAAAATAAAAAGAAAATCATAAAGGTCTTCTTTTGTCAAAAACACTGACCGTCATCCAATGCAAAGATTTATTTTACCAAGTCACTTTGGTACACAAAGAAACCAACACATTATTAAACCTAAACAGTTTCCAACAACCCATTTGTGAAACAAGCAACATCATTATTAACCAACTTAGGGCCTGATTACAACTTTGGAGGACGGTGTTAAACCGTCTCAAAAGTGACGGATATACCACCTACCATATTACGAGTTCCATAGGATATAATGGACTCGTAATACGGTAGGTGGTATATCCGCCACTTTTGGGACGGTTTAACACCGTCCTCCAAAGTTGTAATCAGGCCCTTAATGTCCCTTAGTTTTTCAGCCTGTGTAACACCAACCATGGGTAAACTGTACCAAAAATCTAACCTATAAAGTCTGAAATACCCATGTAAAGGACGGTGTGTTTTCCTTCCGTTTCCTCTGCATGCTATCTTCACGTTTCTCTGTCCATAGTGCCCAACCGTGTATACATTTAGGGCCAGATGTAGCAAGGTCCGAGATTGCGACTCGGAAATTGCGAGTCGGTGCGACTCGCAATTTCCGAGTCGCAATCTCGGATGCAGAACGGTGTCTCAGACACTGTCTGCGACTCGCTATGGGGTCGCAAATACCCCCTCATCAATATTCATGAGGTGGGTCGCATTTTGCGACCCCATAGCGAGTCCCTGCACTCACAGGGATGGTGGCCTGCTGGAGACAGCAGACCTCCATGTCTGTGACTGCTTTTTTAATAAAGCAGTTTTTTTTTTTGTATCGCAGCCCGTTTTCCTTAAAGGAAAACGAGTTGCAATACAAAAAAATAATGAAACCATTTGGTTTCATTTTTTCAGAGTAGGCGGTGGTCCATTGGACCACTGCCTGCTCTGAAAAAATATTTTTAGCAACATTCAGAAAGGGGAAGGGGTCCCATCCTTTTGCGAATGAGTTATCACCCACTTCAAGTGGGTGTTAACTGGGAATTGCTTTGCGACAGCTTTCGCGGTCACAAAGCAATTCTGCATCACGGTGCGAGTCTCAAATAGGAAGGGACCACCCCTTCCTATTTGTGAGTCGCATTCACATTTTGCGAGTCGGTACCGACTCGCAAAAAGTTAATGAGCATCGCGATGGCCGTTTTGCATGGCGCAAACTGCGATTTTCGCAGTTTGCGCCATGCAAAACGGTTCCTACATCTGGCCCTTGGTTTCTTGACTTTTTATTTTGGTCTTTGCATCACACTAATCTAAGCATGCCTGCTGAGGTCCAGGACCTATCAAGAGACCTAGGGAGATCCTCCAAGCTTGCTCTCATTACAGAAAATGGATTGCTCTCTCTGTCATGACTGTAGTGCATAGTGCAGTGGTGGCAGTATACCATGGTTAAGAGAATTAATAGTGTGACCAGATATCTTAATATGGATCACTTGGGTGGAGGTCTGCAGGCATACCTGTGTAAAGTGTAGCTTCTGTGTGCATTTTCATATCCTTGCTCTGACGTTTCAAGTGTGTTTGTGTACAGCAGAAGTAAAATGCATATGGATTAATGGATCTAGAATAATGGAAACCAGTGGGATCCACTTTAAATAACCCTGGTCAGGTCAGACACAAGCTGATGGGTGAGAACTATACTCCCAGACAATACATGTGTATAGCATGCGTTTTTGTAGCTGAAGGGAGGAGTCTCCGATATTGAAATGAAGGATGGAGGCACAAAATCGAGTTAGAAAGGAGCTGCTGATTGATCTTCCTGAGCACTGTCATTTCATGGATGGTAAGTATGGGGGGCGGGACTGCAGACTCTGGTAGTCATTATGACCCTGGCAAACTTCTGACCGCCTGGGTTAACATGGAGGTATCACTGCCCACAGGCTAGGGGTAATGACCGTCAAATTATGACGACGCCGGTGATCCCTCCCATAGACAGCCAATGTGCCACACCAACCGCCAGCGTGGTACGAACACCGAACACGGTGGTAGCCGCCTACAGGCAGGCGGAAGAGAATTATCTGCCCACCATATTATGACATAGCACACCGCCATGATTTCCAGGGCAGTAGCAACGACACCAAAAGCCTGGTGGAAACACATAATTTAAAAGGAGACACTCACCTTCAGGGATACACAGGAGTCTGCGGCCGCCATGGAACCTGAACTGCAAGTGTTCCCCATGCTGTACCATGCCATGGATGTCTTGGAGCACCAACTCCGACGAAGACGATGACAGTGAATACAGACGCCTAGCACACAAGGTTGGGAGGGAGGGAGAGTGACACACACATGCACAACACACACCATACACACACCACACACCCAGAAACACATGGACAGGAAAATAACAGTAACAGAACCCCAGAGTAAATAAACCCAGGACACATACACAGTTCTAACCACTGTATTCCTTATATATGAATGTGTAAAATGCAAAAACTTGCACAACTGCAGAAATAAATAAATTCAGGCCCAAAGGCCAGTCCAAAGTCACTGATGCCCACAGGGTAAAGTCCAAGCCCCAACTTGACTCCTGACAACATTGGGACTCCACTGTTCGGGGGCATCGTGTTGGAAATGGGAAGGCACTGCAGGGGGGCAGGGGTGTGTGAGGGTTGCATCTCACTATGAGGCGGATCCTACACCACTGGTTCTGCAGGGGGCTTCCTGCCCACAGGTTGAGGATGGGGCTTCCAGCCCACTGGTTCTGGAGGGGGCTGCCTGTCCACAGGTTTAGGAGGGGGTTTCCTGCCCACAGGTTGAGAAGGGGGCTTCCTGCCCACTGGTTCTGGAGGGGGCTGCCTGACCACTGGTTATTGATGGTGTCCTTTGGCCTCTGGTTCCGTATGCTGCTCCTTGGCCTTGGTACCAGTTGCAGCTCCTTGGCCACAATTTTGAGTGGGGGCTCGAGGCCATGATTTTGATGGGGACTCCTTGTCCAGGCATTTTGTTGGGGCCTCATTGTCCAGGGATTTCTGTGGGGCATCCATGGCCTTGAATTTCTGGGGGACCTCCTTGGCCTAAGATGTCTGAACTGCCTCCTTGGCCTTGGATTTCTGGGGGGCATCCTTGGCCTTGGAATTCCGGGTGGCCTCCTTGGCCTTGGATTTCTGGGGAGCCTCCTTGTGCAGGGATTTCTGGGGGGCCTACTTGGCCTTTGATTTTTGTTGGGCCTTCTTGGGCAGGGATTTTATTGGGGCCTCCATACCCTAGGTTTTGTAGGTAGCCCCATGGTTTTGCCAGTCTGTTTGGAAGGGGGGCAGCACTATAGCCCTCCGTTTTGGGGGGAGGACTGTCCTTGGTGGGGGGGGGCGGCTTCTCACTCATGTGCCCCTTAGTAGCAGCAGGATACTTTGGGGGTGGAGCTGTGTCAGACTGGATGCTTGAGGTACCGGGCTGGGGTGGTGTGACCTTCCTCTTATGGGCAGGACATGGGGGAGGGGAGCGGGAGGGAAGGGGTAATGGTGGGCAAGGAGAAGCTTCTTAGGGACAATGGGGTGGGATTGGGAGGAGGGATGGTTGTGGAGGTAGAGGGAGTGGTTGTAGGAGGAGGTGGTGTGCAAGACTTCAGTGCAGGTGCATGGACAGTATGCGTGTGTGAGGTGGATGGCTGTTGGGGGTCTGAGTGTGAGCATGTGTGTGTCACTGGAGGGGCAGGTAGGGTGGGGAGGACAAACATGACGTGTGGATGGAGGTTGTGGTGGTGTCTGCAAGTCAGGTGGGTATACTGCATGAGGTGGTGGTGGTGGTGACTGTGCATGTGGTGTGCATGTCTGTGGGTTTGCTGTTGCGGTGACTGTGGGCAAGTCTGTGCAGGTGGCATGTTCAGTGACTGTTGATGCAGTGCATGCAGATGTGAGTGCGGATGTGACTCTGAGGGAGGAGGAGGAGGGGGAACAGTGGAGGCAGTGGATGATATTGTGTGTGCATCTGGGTGCTGGCTGTGTGAGTGCTTGTGGACTAAAGTGTGCTGCTTGTGCTTGTCTGTGTGAGTCTTGTGTGTTGTTTTTGGTGCATGCTTGTCAGAATATGTGCGTGGGATGGGTTGGGGGTGAGGAGACTAGGACTGGGTAGTTATACTTCGAGGGGGGACGGATGAAATAAGAAAACTGGCTGCCATCAGTGAAAAGGCCGAAGCCCGAAACTATCTCTGTAAGGCCACCAACCTACCGTGGATGCCCTCCAGGAAGGCATTGCATTGCTGCATCAGGGATTCTAGCCCCTGGCATTCACAATGTTTGACTGCCCTACAGAAATGGATCTCAGGAGGTCAATAGCCTCCTTACTGAGGGCAGCAGAGCTGGCTGGGGCAGGGCCTGAAGTGACTGGGTTGAAGTAGATGCCCACCCTCCTGGGTGAGCAGGCACGAGCAACTTGGTGAGTGGCTACTGAGAGGGCGCTGCTGGTATGGGGGTGGCTGTAGAACCTGTAGCTGGGGTGGTCCCAGAGGGGTCCGCCACCACCAGGGAGCTCATATCGGAGGATGGTGTGCCTGGCTGATCAGTACATCTCCCACGTCACTGCCAAGTATCCAGGGTCCATTCATGATGCCTTTGTCCTGAGGAATAGCAGTGTCCCACAGCTCATGGCACAACCAGAGAGGCTCAGAGTGTGGCTAATAGGTGAACCTGTGTCCCCACCCAATGTTTGTGAGTGTATGCATTCAGAAGCCATAGCCCATGCCATTGTGCAGGGCTAATATGTGCACCTTACTTATTGCAGGTGATTCCAGCTACCTAAACCTGTCATGGTTCATGACCCCTGTTAGAAATCCGAGAACAGGGGCTGAAGATAGGTACAATGATGGTCATGGGCATACCAGAAGGATTGTAGAAAGGACCTTCAGGGTCCTGAAGCCTAGGTTAAGGTGCCTCCATCTGACAGGTGGGTCCCTATGCCTCTCTCCTGAAAAGGTCTGCAGAATTGTTATTGTGTGCTGCATGCTGCACAATTTGGCCCTCAGATGGCATGTAACCTATCTGCAGGAAGTGGGGGTGACAATGCAGCAGTGGCAGCAGTGGACACTGAGGACAGTGAGGGGGAAGAAGATGAGGAGGATGCAGACAACAGGTCCAATGACACCCAGGTAAGACTGTTGAACTAAACATTTCCACATTGTAGTGTTGTACTGTGTGACGGCAGCTAAATGCAAGTCATTCCCTTTGCATCCCACTTGACTTTCACCTATGCCTTCCCATATTGCAGATGGTGGTGTTGCTCCGACAGTATACTGCTGTGACGTGTACATACTGCTGAGACATATTTGTTGAATGGATCAACATGTTAATGGACATTTACACAGGACCATGCAGTTCATTAGAGCTCATTACATTGTACATTAGATGTAGATAAAGCACTATTACTCAAGTTGTGTCCAAGGGCGTTTATTGAAAATTGTTCTACAATGGGAAGTGCAATAAAGTGGTGTGATGGTTGGGAATAGTCCAGAGTAGTGGTCCAGTCTGTTTGTAGCACAGGTCCAGTGTCCCAGGGGCCATAGGGAGGGGAGCAATGGCAGTTCAATGTGGACAAGGTGACACAGTGGAATACAAGGGGGACATTCAGGAGGGGCTCATTTCCTGGTGGTGGTTTGGGTCTTGGCAACTGTCTCTGGAGTCTGTCTGTCTAGTGGAAGGGGCCCGCTAGTGTGATGTGTAGTCCCTCATGATACTGACCATATCACCCAGCACCCCTACAATGGAGACCATGGTGGTGTTCAAGGCCTGCAATTCTTTCTTGATTTCATGGTGGTGTACCTCCTGCAGCCGCTGGATCTCCTGCATGATGTCTATCACTTGACCCATCTTGTCCTGAGATTGTTGGTAAGCCCCCAGGACATTAATGCCTCCTGTGCCTGTGTCCCCTGAACAGTGTGCCGACTGCCACTGACCCTAGGACCCTCATTGTCTTGCCTGTGAGGTGTGGACTGGTGTCCCTGTACAGGTGGGCACACTGCTGTTTGACATGTCCTGGTGACGGACTTCTGGGGACTTTCGGTGGCTGCTGTGGTGTTGGATACTGAGTGGGAAGGTTCTGTAGTGGACTGGGTGTGGCCTGGGGTAGAAGACTGACCAGTGGTCCCTGATCGGCCAGGGAGTTCATCCAGATCCAGAACTCCAGAGTTGCTATTATCACTGGGGGCATCTTCTGGTGGGGGACTGGGTAGCCGTGGCACCTCCTCGCTGCTGAGATTGGCTGGGAGACCTGTACGGATGTAAGTGGTAACATGCATGTTACATATTATGCATCCTTAGCTTCTCCTATATTGTTCCTGTTGCCCTGCCACCTTTGTTTGTGTATGGTAATGTATTGTGAAATTGTTAGGTCTCCATGCTGTGCATGCATTGGCGGTGGGTGTACATGCAGGTCTTGGAATTTAGGTTTGTTAATTGTGGTGATGCACGGTGTGGAATGGAGTGGAGTGATAGGTGTCAGGGTGAGGGGTGATGGTGGCATACAGGGATGGGGGGGTGATAGGTAGTAAATGTTGACTCACCAGTGTCCAGTTCTCCGGCAACTCCAGTGAGTCCCTCAGGATGCAGTATTGCCATGACTTGCTCCTCCCATGCTGTCAACTGTGAGGGAGGAGGTGGGGGCCCACCTCCAGTCCTCTGGATGGCGAGCTGGTTCCTTGCTGCTATGGAATGCACCTTCTCCCGTAAGTCATTCCACGTCTTCCTGATGTCGTCCCTTGTTAGTGGATGCTGTCCCACGACATTCACCTTGTCCACGATCCTCCAACAGAGCTCCATCTTCCTGGCAATGGATATCTGCTGGATCTGTGCTCCAAACAACTGTGGCTCTACCCTAACTATTTCCTCAACCATGACCCACAACTATTCATCAGTAAAACGGGGGTGCCTTTGTGGGGATAAGGGTGTGGTGTGGTGTATGTGTTGTTCAGAGGGTGTTGAGTAATGTGGTGGAGTGTGGGGTGTGTGGTGCGTCACTGATGAAAGGGTAGTTGTGGTGTGTGTGTGAAATTGTCTCTGTGATTAGCGTGGCTAACTATTGCAGCCTTTTCGTATTAGCAAAGGATTGTGGGTGATGTTAGTGTGTGTTTTATAGTGCTGTTGGTGGGTATGTGGGCTGTGTGTAATTGTGTTAGGAATTCTCTAAGCAATACATGTCTGCCCTTTTTATGTTTCCTTGATTACTTCTTCAGTTCAGCTGATGACAGACGAGTGCAAAGTCCCCAGACCTCTTTTGTACCTCTGTTGTGGTACTGGTGGGTGGAGACAGTCACTGTGCTACCAGCAACCCCATCTACAAAAAGGCTACATCAGGTGAACAGCCTTGAAAGGACACAGTGGATCCAGCTCCCATGTCTTAAAGTTACTGATAAACATTGGACCCACGCCACCACTTTATTCCAGTTCCAAACACTTTTTGAACAATGGAGAGGGGGCTCTGCAAGGTACTCAAATGTTTGCCGTGCAACCAGGGGTCGTATCTCCCTGAAAGCTATTCTATCCTAGGTGAGGGTGAATCAACTTGAGTCAGAATCTCTTGATGGAGGAGCTGTGTGCCTGTCCTTTAGTATCTAAAAGCCTAGCTATCTGCCGAGAGAAGGAAGGAGCCTACCTAGCCCTGCAGGAAAAAGTGCATGTCTACCATAGACTATCAATTTGCTAGCAGCTGTGGGCTCCCCAGGAAGAAGCATACTGCACAAAAGCAAAACGAAGTGATCCAAGGCCCTGTGGATTCTGCACACTCTTACTCCAGGTCCCAGCAGGGAATGTGAGACCTCAATTGCATGAGTGCTGAAAATGTATTTGGGCTTCAATTCCATGAGCACACAATGCCCATTCAGGCTGCCTCTGCCACATACAGCAGAGCTGAAATGGGGTTGCAACTGCAATTTCCTGAGGGACAAGTTACCTCTGCATCAGCTGAATAAAGCAGGCTGAGACTGCTGATTTATGAGGTCACTGTAGGACTACACCTCCTTGCTGTCTAGTCAGGACCTAAACCCTGCAGGACTTTCAGATGCCAAATTCACAGGCTGCAAGTGTGAAGGAGGGGCAATACCATCAAGACTGCTATGCCTGAATCCTCAACATTATCCCTGTGTGAGAAAGAGCCTCTCTTGGCATGGTAGCCCCCCACTTTTTGCCTGCAAAATGATGTGGTTTCAAACTGTAAGTGCCCTAGGCCCCTGCTGAACAGGTTCCCAGAGCCAGATCTCTTTCCTCAAAACTATACTATGTTTGGAACTTTAGCCATCTGTGTAAGTCCCAAGTGAATGGAATCCCTGATAGCTAGGGCCCTAGTGAATGGAATCCCTGATACCTAGGGCATGGGTCCTGAAGAGAGGCACAGGAGCTGCAGCACCAATTATGCCACTCTGAGAGGCCTTACACCAGTCTCCTAAAAACTGCCATTGCAAGGGCATGACGAGGTGTATTTAAAAGTTGCAAACCCAACATGGCACTCACTAAGAGTGCCATGCCCACTAACAATGCATGAAATATAGATATGACACCCCTCTGGCAGGCCTTGAAACCCTAAGTTAGGGTGCACTATAACACATGTGGGGCATATGTGTGCATGGGCAAATATGCGCCTACTGTGTTTTTGCCACACCTTAAGACATAGTAAGTGTACAGGCCATAGTAAATATATGTACTGGACAATGGTCATTACAAGTTCCCAAGCTACATAATGGCCTTTCTGAAAACTGGGTTGTTTGGTATCAAACAACTCAGAATAGTAAACCCACACTGATGCCACTGTTGGTTTTATTATAAACTGCACTCAGAGGGTACATTAGAGGTGCCCAATGTAAAACGTAACTGCTCTGGCATGGATGCTAACTAGTCTTTGCCAACCTGCCACCAGTCTGGACTCCTGGGGTGAGAGCCTCTGCTCTCGGGAGTCAGAACACATAGGCCCTCATTTCGACCTCTGCAGTCTTTTTCAAAGACCGACGAGGAACCGCTGTGCTGAAGACCGCCAGTGCAGGCAGTACCCTGGCGGTCGGAGTGGAGAAGTGGCGGATGACCATGGTGGTAACCGCCATGGTCATAATTCCATTTTTTTTTCTCGCCGGCCTGTTGCCAGTATTACTGCATTTTCTCCCCCGTTTGCCAGGGTTGTAATGAGGGCCATAGTCTTTCCTGGGTGTAGGTATTACACCTCCTCCTTCAGGCATGCATCCTGTACCCGTAGTCAGGCTCAAAGGCTTTATCGCCTTTGAAATCTGATCACCACCTCTGCTGCTAGCATTAGATGACTGCCCAATGCCCCCCCCACTTTGGGTAGGAAAGTAGGTGGGAAAACTTAGCCAGATTTGAAGGGCCCCCTCTCAACCTGCACCACCCCTCAGGTGTGGCAAGCCAGGTTATGAATCCATTTAATGTTCCTCCATCTTGGATGGCAGGAAAATAGCCAATCAGGGTTACGGATGTGATCCCTTTCCAAAGGGAGTGGTGACATAGTGGGTGTAGCCGCCCTAAGGTTGGTGGCCCATTGGCCACTACCAGGTACTCCCCCTAATGACCACTAAATACAATATTTAGTGGGCATCCCTAAACCTACAGATCAGATTCCATGGACACAAGACAACCTGGAACAAAGGAAACCGAGACACAAGAACAGAAGTCCTGCTGCAACAAGACCAAGGTGCCAAACACTGCCTGCTGCTCCTAGGACTCGACAATTGCTACTGAGGTGTTGTCTGGAAACCTGAAGGACTCTAAACCCTACCCAGAGCATCTCCATCCTTCTGCAAATTGCCAAGAACCTCCCTCAGAGTGCAGGTATCACGCTCCTGCAACCTTCAAGCAAGGAACCAGTTAAGTCAAGTTCACTGACCAGCCACTAACCAATGAACCAGACCCAGCAGCCTGACCTAGATCAAGATGACTGACCCAAAGGACTAAACCTACCAGTGTGCCAAGTTTGGTGGCACTATGACTTTCAGGGCCTATTGCCTGGGGTACTAGACCCACAACATCGGACACCCTGAAGCAAAACCCACTCCAGACTCTTGAAAGTCCAGAAGCAAACACCAGTAAAGGGACTTCAGGACATCCAGGAACCACCCCCCAGTTTGGCCCTGCTGACCTGCAATTTGTTCTCCAAGTGACCTGCTCCTGGCTCCAATGACTCCCTGATGCACAACTCTTGGCTGATCTATCTGCAGTTCACCCGGCCTCCCTGGCCCAGCACTCCAAACCAGCTGTGCTTCAGGGGTCCCTAACCCCTTCTGACCTCTATATTCAAATTGGACCCACCAGACGTACCTTTAAGTCCACATGTGCACTTTGTTTCCAAGTAGTCCCCTTCTCTGTTGTGCACCAGCTCTGAGACTTTCAGCTGCTGCTCCTGCTTGAATCGAGAACCACCCAAACTTCCCTGGCTGGCCCACAGAACATATTGAAGACCTCAACCTAAAAATAGAAGTTGATACTTGTGAGAGCATTGCATGATTTTATATACATTTTTAAAGATTTTCTCATTCATTCCCATGGTGCGTACTTTCACACAAAAAACATATATTTTCTAAAATTGAAAATATCATAACAAAAGAAGTACTTACTGTATATTGATGATCTTGTTCATAAAAATCTCATAAAAACCTGAAGTATTTTTGTGAATTGGTCTCAAGTTATTCTTCTGAGTGTGTGTCCACATTTATTGATACTGTGAAAACAACAAATGCTTAGCACATCTCCAAGATAAGCCTAACTGCTAGCCCACACTACCACAAAAACAGATGGTTTGCTTTTTACCTCTGGATACCAAAGTGGGGTTGTTTGGACTCTCTGCACGGTGCATGTCATTTTCGTACACAAAATAGAGAGCCAGCCTTCTACACCATGTAGGACCCGTGCAGCAAACTCTGAAGGAGTGGGTGAGAAAACCCTCTATTAAACAGGACCTGTACCCAGCTGTGGCAAGCTATGATAAGGACATGCCCGTTCTCCATGGCTCTTTTTAGTATGTGAGTCAAAGCCTCTCTGGGTGCATGGCAGAGTCACTGACTTGTGTATACTGATTTAAGTGAGTAATAATTAGTATAGCTGAGTGATTAAAGTGCTCAATGTTCTGCAAAGATAAACCCTTGGATGAATATGAACTTCATAGTGTCTTTTGTTTGAGTGACTCTCCCTGAGATGTCTGTGACTGCTCACCCTCATTACCCTGAGAGTTAAGTCCAGAACGGATTGTACTTGCTGAGTTTTCAGAAACTTGTGCCCATAGATTTCAGTCTTACATTAATCCCCTCATTACAACCCTGGCGGTCTATGATAAAGTGGAGGTAATACCGCCAACAGGCAGGCGGTAACAAAAATGGAATTATGACTACGGCAGAAACCGCTCAGACAGCCACTTTAACACACTGACCACCACAGCGGTGTCAACAAGCACCACGGTGGTAACCGCCAACAGCCAGGCGGAAGACAATGTACTCCCCACATTATTACGACAGGCCCATTCACCACCTTTACTGGGGCGGTACCAATGCCATCAAAAGCACGGTGGAAACTGAATACAGAAGTCAAAGGACTCACCTCTGGAGACTTAGGGAACAACCACAAAGCCATGGAGCCCGAGCTGCACATATTTCCCATGCTCGTCTATCTTTTACTGCATTATGAGCAGCAACGCTGGCAAAGACGACCACAGTGAGTACTGCCGCCTAGCAAACAAGGGAGGGGGAGGAAAAAGAGAGTGACACACACGCAACAACCCTACCCCCAACAGCATACACACAATCAGATGGTTTGCTTACTGCTTGGTCCTGGGGAGGAGTGTAAGGCCACAGTCTCTCAACAGGGTGGTTTGTCCAATGCTTGGTCCTGGGGAGTGCAAGGCCATAGTCTCAAAAGTGGGTGGTTTGCCCACTGCTTTATCCTGGGGAGTGCAAGGCCACAATCTCTCTAGTGGTTGGTTTGCCCAGTGCTTGGTCCTGGGGAGTGCAAGGCCACAGTCTCTCTGGTGGATGGCTTCTCCACTGGTTCTGGAGGGTGCCCCATTTGCTTCATCCTGGGGCGGATGGGGTGAGTGTATGGCTTGTTCCACTGATTCCGGAGGGGGCGTTTTGCCCATTGTGCTTCATCCTGGGAAGGATGGGGTGAGTGGATAGCTTCTTCCACTGGTTCTGGAGGGGGCATTATGCCCTGTGATGCAGATCTTGGGGAGTGCAAGGTCACAGTCTCTTACCTGGGTGTCAGACTCACGTGCTTTGCAGGGGCCAGGACGCACAACAGCACACGGTGGCAGGACTACACACAGTCTACTGGCGGTGACGGCTGGCAATGGTGGTGGGAGGCTCCAGCCATCCCCTGCAGCCTCGGACAGCTGCCCACTGGGGCTGCTGCTGCAGGCAGTGGTGCTGGTGGCAGTGCTGGTGGCAGTGCTGGTGGCAGTGCTGGCAGTGGTGGGGTGGAGGCTCTAGCCCATTCTCTGCAGCCTCGACGGCTGCCCACTGGGGCTGCTGCTGCTGGCAGTGGTGCGGGTGGCAGTGCTGGCAGTGCTGGGGGGAGGCTCCAGCCCATCCCCTGCAGCCTCGGACGGCTGCCCACTGGGGCTGCTGCTGCTGGCAGTGGTGCTGGTGGCAGTGCTGGCAGTGGTGGGGGGAGGCTCCAGCCCATCCCCTACATCCTCCGACAACTCCCCACTGGGGCGGCTGCTGCTGCTGGCAGTGGTGCTGGTGGCGGTGCTGGTGACGGTGCTGGTGCTGCTGGCAGTGCTGGCAGAGGTGGGAGGAGGCTCCAACCCTTCTCCTGTAGCCCTGGATGGCTGAACCACCATGGTTTGTGGTGGGGGCTCGGAATGAGTCCCAGCACCAGGCCTCCTGTCCTTCCTGCCTGCTGGTGCAGGCCCCTCGCCCTTCCTGTCAGCAGCCGGGGATGGCCCCTTGCCCTTCCCTCCTGCAGCTGGTAGTGACTCCTTGCCCTTCCTAGACGCTGGTGGTGGTGCATCCTTGCCATTCCCTGTCGCAGCTGGTGGTCTCTTCTTGCCCTTCCTGGATGCACCTGGTGCAGGCACCCTGTCAGTGTTGCTGTCTGATGCCCGGGATCCTCTCCCACTTGCAGTACCTGTCAACACTACTGTGGCCTGGACTGAGTGGCTGAGGTGCTCGCCTGAGTTCTGACCACCCTGGCCTAACGAGAAGGGTGGGGGGGAGTGGTAGGAAAGAGGTCAAAGGTGGAGAGGAAAAGCCTCTTAGGGACATTGGGGTGGGAAGAGGGTGAAGGTTTGGGAGTGGAGGAAGAGGAATTGATTGTAGGAGGTGTCTGTCTTCTGTGTTTCGGTGCAGGTGCATTGGCTGGATGCTGTTGTGAGGTGGATGGCTGTTGGGTGTCTGAGTGCTGGCATTTGTGTAATTTGGGAGGAGGAGGCACAGACACAGTGGGAGAGGCATGGATGTGGAGGTGGTGACAGCCAGTGAGGGGCATGTAGTGATAGGCGTGATGGTGGTAGTGGATGAGGATGTAGTGCATGCCGTTGTGAGTGTAGATGCTACTGGGAAGGAGGTGGACGACGAGGAGGAGGGGGACACAGAGGAGGCAGTGGATGTTGGTATGTCTGCATCTGGATGGTGTTTGTGTGAGTGCCTGTGGGATGATGTGTGGTGCTTGTGTTTGCCTGAACCTGTGTTGTCCTGGGTGCATACTGGAATGCCTGTGTGCTTGGGATAGGTTGGGGTTGAGGGGAATAGGATTGGGCAGAGGAAGTTGGGGGGGAGGCTAGAAACAGGGACAATGGCTGCCATCAGGCTGGAGGCTGGAGTCTGGATTGATCTCTGTTGGGCCGCCATGCCAGGGTGAATGCCCTCCAGGAATGCATTTGTTTGTTGCAAATGGGCTGCCAGCCCCTTGATAGCATTCACAATGGATCACAGGAGGTCAATAGCCTCCTCACTCAGGGCAGCAGACCTGACTGGGGCAGGGTCTGAGGTGCCTGGGGCGAAGGAGATGCCCACCCTCCTGGGTGAGCGGGCACGGGAAACACGCTGATGGGCTGCTGGGAGGGTGGTGCTGATATGGGGGTGGCAGCTGTACCTGTATTTGGGGTGGGCACAAAGGTGTCTGCCACCACTAAGGAGCTTCCATCGGAGGAGGTATTACTGTTAGAACTGTCCCATCCAGTCTCCGCCGTGGTGCTCCCCTCGCCCTCTGTCCCATTGTTGTCATCACCGTTGGTGGATTTGGCCTCCTGGACCTTGTGGGATGCAGCTCTCCCCGTCGCCTGTGCCTCTGTTGCTCTGCCAGATGATGCTAATGCACATAAGGATGGGGTGACAAAACAAAAAGGGGGGATTGACTAATGATACCCTGGCGGCAACAACAACACCGTTGGCATACACGACACACACACACAGGGAACAGCCCTACGCACTAGGCAATGCACTAACAGTCACAATGATCATCACCAGTTCATAGACAGGGATACCTAACACCAATTGCAGCATACCGGAGACCCACAGACCCCTGCCCAGTACTGGATCCCTACTAGCTTGGTTGGAGGAGGTGTACATCAGACCATGCCCAACATGGGACCTACACTGCAATGTCTGGCCTGGCCTAGGGGCACCCACAGGCCCACATGCCTCACCCGGATGCCACCCACCATAAGCAAGTAATATATTAGGGCATTGTACTCACCCCCTTGTGGCTGCTGTGATGCCCCCAATCAGCCATCCAGCTCCGGATAGGCCACCACTAGTATGGGGCCACCAGAGGAGTCAGGGTTCGACGGGCACCTCTTCCTTGTTGGGAGGCCATCCCCAGCTGGTCTTCCACTGTCTTCCATATCCATCGTCTCAGGTCCTCCCACTGTTTCCGACAGTGGGTGCGCCGCCTGCCGTAGACCCCCAGGGTCCGCACGTCCTTGGCGATGGCATGCCATATGCCCTTTTTTGATGGGCACTGACCTGCAGAGAAATACACATAGGAAAAGGTATCAGTCAGACCATCCTCCCCATTACACTCATGGCCCACCATAGCCCTCACATCTCCTTACGCACAGACATTGCCCACCATACATGCAGCACGCTGCCCAGGGCCCTTCCACCAAACCCCCTACACGAATCCCTCACACACAGCACTCCATGCATTCATGCCCCATGCATCGTGCTTACAGTGTACTCTCCTGTTGGTCGGTTCCAGACACAGGTCACAGCAGCACTTGCAGCGTAGGTCCTCTCCTGTTGAAGGTCAGGTAGCCAGTGAGTGAACAGAGAGAAAATGGTCGTCACATCCACGGCGGTGCGTACCGTCACCGCCTGCGTACATCACCATTGACCACTGTAATCCATAGGGCCCAATGGTATCCAATGAGGAGTTGCACGGCGGTTCCCGACTGCCTCCCGCAACGGCACACAACGTCAGCGGAACGAACTCATTTCCACTTGTCCCTCCATACAGGACAGACGGGTGCCATTTCAGGGGGGCATAGGCCATGGCACCTAACTGCGTCACAGTACACATAGGCACCATTTGGGCCTATCCAACTAGTCACAACAGTGCAGTGTTTGGAAATATGGAATACTGACCAGCTGCTCACCGTTTGCCCCTAGATTGCAACCGCTGTGGATGAATAGGAGATGGAGACTTCCCCCATGTACAGGCCCCTGGTGGACTTGGCAACAATGGAGGACAGGCACATTGGTTTGGCTAGTGTCAGGGTCCCGCTGGTGTGCCACTGCCTCCCTCACGATGTTGACCATGCCTGCCAGAACCCCTGCAATGGTGTCCAGGGTGGTGTTTATGTCCTTCAAGCCCTCCCTGCTCCCCAGGTACTATCCCTCCTGCAGCTGCTGGGTCTCCTGCAACTTGTCCAGTATCTTGTCCATCATCTCCTGGGAATGGTGGTATGCTCCCAGGATGTTGGTGAGTGCCTCCTGGAGGGTCGGTTCCCTAGGCCTGTCCTCCCCCTGTCGCACAGCAGTCCTCCCAGCTTCCCTGTTGTCCTGTGCCTCTGGCCCCTGAACCAATTGCCCACTGCCACTGACCCCAGGTCCCTGATCGTCCTGTGTTTGTGGGGTGGCCTGGGGTCCCTGTAGTGGTGGACACACTGCTGATTGACGTGTCCTGGAGACAGAGGTATGGGCTCACTGGGTGGGTACTGTGCTGGTGTTCCCTGAGGGGGGAGGCTCTGTGGTGGTATGGGACTGTGCCTGGGTAACCACCTGTCCAGAGATCCCTGATGGGCCAGGTTGGTCATCCAGATCCGGGCATCCAGAGCTGCTGTCATCACTGTGGGCCTCTTCTGGGAGGGGGGGGTTGGATGTTTCTGGCACCTCCTCTCTGGTGACGTTGTGTCGGGGACCTGTGGGGATGTAAACGCAGTGTTATTGTTTCTGTGTGACTCATTTTGTGCATGGGTGTGTTGCCCTCTATGGTTGTTATTGTCCTGTCAGCTTTGCGTTGTGTGAGTAGTTATTTTGTGGGCTAGGTGATTCTCTTTATTGTGCCTGCAGTGGTGATAGGTGTCCATGCAGGTCTGTGAGTGGTGTCCATACATTGGTGTTACATGCAGGGCTTGGTATTGGGATGAGCTGGTGGTGATGGTGGGGTATGTGGGAGGTGGTGAAGTGATGGTAGTGGGGGTAGGGGTGGGGGTTTGTGATGGCATGCATGCAGGGGAGTGATAGTAATAGAGATTTGACTTACCAGAGTCCAGTCCTCCTCCTACTCCTGCCAGGCCATCAGGATACATGATTGCCAAGACTTGCTCCTCCCATGTTGTTAGTTGTGGGGGAGGGGGTGGGGGTCACCACCAGTCCTCTGTACAGCTATTTGGTGTCTTGCTGCTGTGGAACACACCTCCCCCAATAGGTCGTTGCACCTCTTCCTTATGTCATCCCTTGTTCTGGGGTACTGTCCCATGGCATTGACCCTGTCCACGATTCTCTGCCATAGCTCCATCTTTCTTGAAATGGACGTCTGCTGCACCTGTGATCCAAATAGCTGTGGCTCTACCCAGATGATTTCCTCCACCATGACCCTTAGCTCCTCCTCTGATTACCTGGAGTGTTGTTGTGGTGCCAAGGGTGTAGTGTGAGTGGTGCGGCTGAGGGTGTGTGAGGTGATGTGTTGGGGTGTGTGATGTAAGGTGTGTGGATGGTGTATAGGTGATGGTGGTATGTGGCTGTGGTCTTGTCTGTGGTCTTGCTATCTCTCTTGTGTCAATTGTTTTTTATTGTAAATGGTTGTGGGTAATGTGGGTGTGTGTTTTATAGTGGTGTTGGTGTGTGGGTGTGGTGTGTGTATGTGTGTAAGGTGTGTGTTATTCAAATTGTCCAATGTGGTATTGTTTTGTTAGGTCGTGTGTATTTAGAGCACGGCGGTATGTACTGCCAATGATTTAGTGCCATTGAATGTTTGATGTGATGATTCATGAGTCATAACGCTGTGGGCATAGTTCTGTTGGTGTAACAGTATGGGTTTTGCTACCATCAGTTTATCGCTGACCTTTGGCCTGGCGGACTTGTGTGTGTGGCTGTATAGTGACGGATTGCTATGGGTGGGTCATAATATGGGTGGCGGTAATCTGCTGCGGCAGCGGTATGTTGGCGGCAGTCAGCATGGTGATAAGCGGTATTTACCGCCAATGTCATAAAGAGGCCCTAAGTCTTAACATTTAATTATCTGATCTATAGATACAACTTTGTGTCACAGATTTCTATTAATGTTGAATAAAAAAAAACACTGTTTAATTAATTGAGATGAAATGTTTCACTCACTACTGTTGGTGATGAACCAAATGGTGTTAAATCACATGTTCACCTTGAAGATATCTGGACGTACAGTGCCCTTTCTGAGTCTTACCCTTAAAATGAACAACTCAGTTGTGAAAGTTCCTAAAACAAATGATCAGTGTCCCTTTGACCAAGCACAGATTTACTGAACAATTAATGCTGAAAGAGGATTCACAATAAATGTTGACGAAGTGCCTCTAATTTTATTGGCACTATTATATGTCTATGGTGTGCAAGCTTATCTCATGAAAAGAAATAGAAGGCACTGGATGGGGATTATCCTGCAGTTTCTTGAAGCAGCAGAGTGCTCATTAGATAGTTATGCCTAACTGAAGTGCTGTAAGTGGATGATTATAAGTCTTGTGGTAATTGCGATTCAGTTGGTAATAGAAGGATTACAAGATCGTCAGTAACTCCATGAATCAAAGGGTGTTTCAACCTCAGGATCAGGATGCAGAAAGGAGGCAAAGTTTCTGGGGGATATCAACCAATGAAAATGGGAATGAGTCTCAAACTATTGTTCCACATGTTATTCCTAACAACCATGTGAATAATAATATTTCTGCCTATGCAAAGTTTACTATGTACGCTACTATTGTGAACTTCAATGGCTCTTCAGGTAAACCATTGATAGGATTATAAATCCCCACATTTCAGATACCTCATGGTATATTGAACATTGAACCAACTAATATTGGATGGGTTAATATTCATTGTGGTATAACATTGCAGATGATTGTGCCTGCTTAATGACTACCGTTCTGTTTCAAACAATTACCTCTAGGGATTATGTTTATAAAGACAATTTTAGGGCAAGGCAGAAAGGCCGATATTATGCAATCCTCTCTTAGTGAAACTCATACAGCAACAACAAAACATTCTATTATTCTAGAATCATATAACACTACAGAACCTACAGACATCCTCCTTCTTTAGTTGCTGATCCTGCACAGATGAGTACTCTGCATGAAATGCTATGCTTTTATTTGAAGCTTGATTGATATGAATGAAGATGTTGAACTTCAGTCATAGTTTCAAATTGAGGGGGGTTTAAACAAGTAGGTTGTGTGATGTTAGATTGATTTTGTCAGAATTTCGTGAAATGTATCACAAGTTTTAATCTCATAGTAATTTGCTTGAAGAATGTATTTGATTAACTTAATGTTGCATAAAATATGTTTGGCTGATTATTTGAGGGGTGCACAATATGTTAGGTGACTGCAAGCATTATATTACAATTAGGCCGGATCGCTCATGTATCAGACATCCATTCAAGGAGTGAGGTCCATTTCAAAGAGTACAGTTTCAGGTGCTCACGTGTCTCTGAAACACATGGTGCTCATGCTCCTTAGACACGTGTGAGAAGTTTTTGCAGCACGCATTACATAAGAGTTCTCCTTTTGGCTGCTGTACACTTCAAACAACATGATCTGGGCTACAGCAGCTATATTTGAGGACTGGGAAGACTATACAGTTCAATACTAAAATGCTGGCCAGATGTATTTTGGTATTTTAACACATATAAACTGTCAGTTATTACTAGCTCTTGACAGGAGCTTTGTGAATAGTCAGATGAGAGGAAAGTTATTTAACAGGTTTAGTTCAGTAGCAAATTCATTGGGTAAGGAGGAAACAATTGAAATAAAAATACCTTGTTTTGTTAAACTGTAAGGTGGAGATATACTTGTTGGGTAGAAAATGGAAATATTGTCTTCCATTATGAGACATAATTTCATAAAGGAAATAGAAAGTGTCGGAATTTTTGCAAAACTACAGTTCATGGTTGACAAGGCATTTGTTACTTTGTCAAAAACTTTGGGAGAAAGAATAAAGGCCTCTTTTGGCAAGACTGCCATGCTGGCGGCAATCTAACCGCCTTATTAAGAGTCACACTGTGAAGTCTGCCAAAAAAACAGGCAAATTCCTGAAACTGCCAGGACAGTGGAGGATGGGTAATAGGCGGTCCCACCACCAGCACCACCAGCCCTACAAAAATTCTCCCATTCATATTGAGATCCACAAATCATGACAGTGGTTCTTCCATGGTGGAAAACCATGTGAAGTGCGAACCGCAGCGGTCTAAACTCACTTCTTTCAGAACACCATACCACATTGGATAGTTTGAATACCCCACACCCGATTGATACACATCCACACACCCGACAGACCTACTCACTACTCTATAAATGACACCCCTCCACAAACCATAATCCTTTGCAATCAAAATGCCACACACAGCCACAAACAACCAACATCCCAGAGAGTTAAAATGAGCAAGAATAGGCACCTATTTACACAACACCTACACCACACCATTTACCGAACTCTACAACCTTTCTCTTTGAACACATCACACTGTTTTCACAACCACTACCATGTCCCCACAAAAACTCCCATGTTTCACTGTTGAGGAGTTGAAGGTCATGGTGGATGAAATTGTCAGGGTAGAGCCACACCATTTTGGAGATCAGGTCCAACAAATATCTATTGCCAGGAAAATGGAGTTGTGGCAAAGGATAGTCAACAGTGTCGATTCTGTATGCAGTTATCCACGCACAAGGGAGGACATCAGGAAAAGGGGGAACAACTTCAGAGAGATGGTCCAATCCATGGCATCCAAGCACCAGCTTATGCAACTGAAGGCTGGCGATGGACCCCTACTTCCTCCCCCTACTTTCACATCTTGGGAGGAGAAGGTCTTGGACATCCTGCATCCTGCTGGCCTGCCAGGAATACCTGGGGGAGTAGAGTCCGGTAAATACTAACAACATTCATGTCACACAATTGTCTTATCCTGCATGTCATCACACCACCTATGCCAACCCCAAATTACCACAACTCTCTCCGAATCACCTAATACCCCTCCCTGGCATGCCACATGTCCACTAAACACATCTAGCACCACAGTCCTTGGAAATGGCACGTGAAGCACTGGACAATCATAGCACTACAACTCCCAGATTGCTAAATCCCAACATAGTGAATACCAGTACACTGCACTAAATATTACTTCTCATGCATGTTAAACCAATATCCGATCTAACACAGCTTGATTGTACTAGTGTGGAACAATACACGGAAATGACAACAATGCAACAGCTCACTCACACTAACATCACAAGCAAAACACAGCTATAGCTGAGTGCCCATATATAATGGCTACAGATCAAATATCTCAAGCTACAAACATACTAACCTGGTTTGGAAAGTCAGATGGCTGAGTGGATGCACAAGCAGTGCGTCCAGATGCAGGTCAATGTCCATTGTAAAATCATATACTGTGTTCCAACAAAAACACCAATGTGCACTCAACAGTTCTTATTTGTACCAGCTATCATGCCAGACAGTTCACTAGGTAACAGAGGTGAATAGCCATGTCACTTATCTGACAATATCAGATGCCATCATCAGTACAATCACTTACAACATGGTTTACCAGCATAAAACATGGTGTATATTATTGAAGGTATAGAATTCCATGTTGTATCCATGTTACACAGTGCATCCACTGTCAGTGCCATTGCTGGGGATCATGGCAAGTAACTGTCTGCATCTCACACAACTGCTACAATACCCCCATTGTAATTTGAACTCTGTGTTCCACTCCCACCACAGGTAACATTGCCATTGTCACCGGTCGGACCGCCGGGATCTGGATGGCGGTAGGGGGGGTCAGAATCCCCGCGGCGGTGCAGCAAGCTGCGCCGCCGTGGAGGATTCAATGGGGCGGCGGTACACTGGCGGGAGCCCGCCAGTGGTGCCGGTCCGACCGCGGCTTTACCGCCGCGGTCGGAATCCCCATTGGAGCACCGCAGGCCTGTCGGCGGTGCTCCCGCGGTCCTCCGCCCTGGCGGTCTTTGACCGCCAGGGTCAGAATGACCGCCATAGTCTGACACAAATAACAGCATTAGGCAACCTTATCTACCCTACAGGTGACCTTGACGGGAAAACACTTTTTCTCCCCAGTGTCCTGAAGGTCTAACAATGTTAATCACAATCCACATAATCAAGACTCATAGTACCTGGTATCAGCCATGTCCATTTCTCATGTGTGTATGCAATTCCCATCTGCTTCTGACACTGTCTGTCATTTACCACGGTTGATCAGCCAAACAGGATCTAGGCAAATCTGTGTTTATAAGAGAAGAGGGATTGGATAGAGCAATGTACCCTCCTCAGTTCAGAGAAGCCATGTCCAGAAGTGTAACTTTGCATCTGCTATAAAAATAGATGATTATGAAGACAACTCTTTTCTGTAAACAATACAATTTACAGTTTTCAAACACAGCTCACCCATAGGTATTGGAGCTGTCTACAACCCCACAGATGATGTAAGAAAGGAGGTGACATACTACCCATCTACTTCAGGTTACAAATTTGAACCAAAACATTACGTCTACTTCACATACCTTTTAGTCAGTTGAAGTACTGATTGATGATACCTGCCACAGAGTCACCTGCTTCATCTTCCGCTGGCTCTTCGTCACTTGGCAAATCTACATTACCTCCCACAGGTTCTGCTGGCTCCCCCTCATCTGGCATAAATGGTATTTGTCATCCCAGGGCAAGATTGTGGAGTATGCAGCAGACAACTATTATTTGACATACCATGTTGGGTGAGTCTGTCCAAGCACCTAAATCTTGCCTTCAGGAGTACTACATGGTACTGCATTTGCCACATACAAACACAGATGTGTCCATTGTATTGTGCATGAGAACATGTTAATTACCTGCTGAGATACACATGTTACTGGTTCATATATGTGACTCGAATCTGCTACATATATTTGTAACCTGCTGTGTCATCCTTTCCATCTAGTGTCCCCAAGTCCAGACACCGAAATGGTGAGTTGAATAACTCTTTGATCTCCGACCACTCCTATTTCACTGGATCTGCTCTATGTACAACATTGGGTCTGACAGATGAGTAACAGGGCCAAGCCCTCCTGTGTCCTAAAATAGTTGAACACTTCATCTGAGGCTGTCATCTAAATTAGGCTTTGGTATGGCCAACTTAGTACTCTCCCTATGAGGTCTGAGGAAGTGTCCGAATTGTCATGTCCGGTTCATACGATGGTGACAATAAAACATTCACATGTCATGGTATTACATTGACATGTGTACAAATAGCTTTTATCCTAATGTATTTTTTGTAGAGAAAGTGAGTGTTTAGGCTGCTTAACCCTTAGCCCATGTGTATTGTCCATGCTACATAGGCTAATACCATACCTAAATGAGTGCAACATATACTATTTGCTGCCTACATCATGTGTCAGTTGATACTTCGTGGCTGATTTGATATTGTAGCCTCTTTTTTCCCCAGACTTAACTTTGCAAATTTGAAGCTGCTTGGACAGGTATGGTTATGGCTCTGCTCATTTCTTCCTGACTTAATGGTATAACAAGGTGTTCCATTTCACATACACCTGTAGGTGTTGTGGAATACGTTGTCAGTAAATTAGCTTGACGCTAGGTGTATGAGTCATTCATGGGTACATTAGTAATCAGTTGTGCAAGTGTTAGATCTGGACTTAGGTAGTGGGAATCACAAGCCTGGACAGTTTTTAGTGATGTAGGTTCTCTGATGTTGTCATGTAGAGGTTTCTATTTAGCATGTATGGTGGAATGGTATGAGCCCTTCATGCACATAGTTTGGTGTTCATTGTTTTGTTGGTGTAACTATGCTCCCCTGTGGCTACCTGTGGATGTATTCTGTATGCTTGGGAGGCCCCTATTGAAGAATATTTAATATGTTATCTATGTGACAATGTATCAGATTAGTGGGTGAAAAAACTCCTACTGAATTTTTTCCTAGTATTCAGATAGATGTTTCACTGACATGCTATGTCATTTTGTGATGCACACTGTATGGGGATGCCTCATATAGTGTATTCATCCGAAGTTTCTGCTATTGTGTAAGTTGTGTACAGAATGATCAGTTAGGCATATGATTGGAAGGCAACTTACTGTGGTTTATGTGAAGTGGGATGAGTTTACTTTCATGGAACATGAGTTCTGGTGGTGGACTGGACGGGTATGGATTTAGAGTAGGCATGATATTGTGTTATCAGCCAACCGCATTTCCTTAGACTGATTTGATGATTGACAGTGATGACCTGTATGAGCCAGTTTTTTGATTTAGCCAATCCATCTTGTGAGTGATGCTTTTGAATTACAGTTGAATTGATGGGATGGTCAAGTAGTGGTCAGATGGTTGGCTTACGTTGTGGTTGAGGCTGTTGTAATATGGGAAAGTTGGAAGTATCTTGTTGTGGCATGATGTAGGCTCTGAACGGTTTCTAACTGGGGCTTTATTAGCAAGAGATGTTTAGTTACTGTAATGTACGTGTGTGTGTGTGTGTGAAGGATGTGATGACTCTCTCTCTCTCTCTCTCTCTCTGTCTCTCTTTCTGTACATCAGCGTCAGCAGGCAAAGGAGATGGGGCAAAGTAAAGTGGTGAAGCTGCCAGCCATGGGACCCGGAGTGCTGAGACCACTGAAACCGAGGGACCCGGTGACCCGGAGGGTAGGGGGAGTGCCATAAAGGAGACAGGATACATGTCTTCTTCATCAGACTCCTCCTCCAGTGGACATTCCCTGATTGTGGTGGACCCATCTGGGACCACCAGAGCACCATCTCTGTCTGTCATCCCCTTTACTACCACTGCACTCCATGTACTCCCCACCCGGTTGGCCCTGCCCGCTCACTCAAGAAGGTGGGTACCTCCTTTGCCACAGGCACCTCCGCCCCTGCCTCTGTCCGCCCTGCTGCCCTCAGTGAGGAGGCTATTGAACTCCTGAGGTCAATCTCTGTGGGTCACTCAACCATCGTGAATGCCATCCAGGGACTGACCACTCAAGTCCAACAGAGTAATGTGTTCCTGCAGGGCATTTACAGTGCACTGGCTGGCCTACAGAGATCATTTCAGGCTCTGGCCTCCACACTGATGACAGTCAGTCACCATTTGTCTTCAGTCCCCCCTCCACCTTTCTCTTCCAATACCAAATCCCTCTTCCCCGACCCAGCCAAAGCACATAGACAAACAAGCATACATTCACCTCAACATCCAAGGTAGCTCAGACAAACACAAGCACCAGAAGACACACCACCGTCATGCACACAAGCAACATATATCTGCACGCACATCAACAGTCATTACCTGTCAGACACCCCCACCACCTCCAGCATCACAGACACATCTGACACACCTGCAGACCCCACACCAACATTCAAAGATCCAGCCACTGCACCTATCTTACCCACACACAGCACCACAGCAGACCCTCAGCCATCCACCCCGGTCACCAGACCTGCAGACATCACAACCACTGACACTCCTACATGCAGCATATCCACCTTACCTGCAGTCACCACCCTGCAGACAGTCTCCCACCCACCACGGCATCCCTCAGCACCTCCATCCCACCTCAGCCCCGTATACCCAAACGCCCTCACTCACCCACCCAATAGACAACCACAACCCATAAGCATACTGTTAGACCTCACAGCCTAAGGGTAGTCATCCACTAAATTTGTGCCTGCCTCCCTCTACTTTTCTGACACTGTTTTGCTGGTTTTAGAACTCTGCACACTTTACCACTGCTAACCAGTGAGGAAGTGCATATGCTCTTTCTCTTAAACATGGTAACATTGGTTCACTCTCAATTGGCATATTTGATTCACTTGTAAGTCCCTAATAAAGTGCACTACATGTGCCCAGGGCCTGTAAATTAAATGCTACTAGTGGGCCTGCAGCACTGGTTGTGCCACCCACATAGACCCTTAACCATGTCTCAGGCCTGCCATTGATAGGCCTCTGTGTGCAGTTTCACTGCCACTTTGACTTAGCATTTAAAAGCATGTGCCAAGCCTGACACTTACATTTTTCTACATATGTCACCCCTAAGGTACATCCTAGGAAAACCATAGGGCATGGTGCTATTTAGATAAAAGGCATGACATGTACATCTGGTAGTGGAACACTCCTAAATTGATTTTCCACTATTGTGAGCCCTGCTCCTTTCCTAGGTTAGCATCAGGCCTACCGTTATATACTGTTTAAGCTGTAGATTCGGTTAAAAAAGGGGTAACCAGGTCATATTTAGTATGGCCAGAATAGTAATAGAAAATCCTGCTCGTAGGTGAGGTTGGATTTTATATTACTATTTTAGAAATACCACTTTTAGAAAGTGAGCATATCTCTGCACTTAAAATCCATCTGTGCCTTACAGCTTGACTCCAATCAACGTCTGGGCTGGGCTAATTTACAGCTTCCATGAGTTTTTCACCCAGACAACCCCAAACACAGGACACTCAGTCATACCTTCACTCATCTGCATACTGAATGGGTCTTCCTGGGCTGGAAGGGTGGAGGGCCTGACATTTACATTTCAAAGGCTTTTGGCCTGCCCTCACACAATGGACTGCCAAACCCCCATACTAGGACCCTGGCATACAGGCATGTACTGAAAGGGGAACTTGTGCACTTCAAAACCACTCTTTGAGGTCTCCCCCACTTCAAAGGCATTTTTCAGGTATATAAACTAGGTCTCTTACCCCACCAACTCAGAAACTTCTGAACCTAAACCTGCAACCTGTCAAGTGGAACGCCCTGGCTGCCCAAAGAACACGCAATTGACAGACAACCTGTTGGACACGATGCACAGCTGCCTTGCGACTGAGAAATCGCTGCACAGCCGAACTGGAATGACGCAGCCCGACTTTCCAGAGTGAAGTTTCGACGCAGCGCCTGCCTTGTGACAGAAAATGTGACGCACAGCCCTACCGGATCGACGCACAGCCAAACTGGAATGTTGCAGCCAATTCCCCGAGTGGAAAATCAATGCAGCGCCTCCCGTGTGACAGAAAATTCAGCGCATCGTCCTACTGGATCGATGCAACGCCTGTGACTTCTTCCAGCGCAACCAGGATTTCCCCCCGCATCGCAGGGGACTGCGCACCAAAAAACGACACAAGCCCCTTGCGGTGTGAAATGATGCATCATCTGTGCCGTGTCGGAAAATCTGACACACACCATATTTTTCCATGCATCTCCTCCTCTGCGGTTATTTTTGACGCAAACCAGGTACTTTGTGTAATCAAGGGACAACTGTGGATTTCCAAGGGTTAAGACTCTTTTTAATATTTCAAAAATGATATCTCAACTTGTGCTTTTTGAATCTTTATCGTTTTGATGTTATTTTATCCAGATAAATATCCGATATCTTTCTAAGCCTGTGTGGTGTATTTTTGTGGTGTTTTCACTGTGTTACTGTATGATTTATTGCACAAATACTTCACACATTGCCTTCTAAGTTAAACCTGACTGCTCAGTACCAAGCTACCAGAGGGTGGGCACAGGATAATTTGGATTATGTGTGACTTACCCTGACTAGGATTGTGGTCCCTATTTGGACAAGGGCGTATACCTCTGCCAACTAGAGACTCCATTTCTAACACACACCTACCAAACACATGCACCCATGATGACCACACCGACACATAAGAAAATCACTTCCTCACCCTCAACTCCCTTAAGATGACCATCCCCGTGTGTCTAAAAAAGTGTTCCTTTCATGTTTTGACCTTTCTCCTACTCATCTTACACCCGTGAGACCCCTAAATGCTCAGTTTTCCTCCCCAAGCCCATCCCTTCCACTTCCAAGGCCTCCCCTGCAAGTACCTATGCCCCTCTACCACCAAGAAGTCTACCCCTCCCAAGAGAACCCAACCCTCCCCTGAGCCTAGACATTACGTGCCCTCCCAAGACCAATCCCAAAAGACCCCCTCCCGAGCCTAAGGCCCAAAATACCCTTCCACTTGTCCCATAATCCCTAAGGTGCCTGTCTGCCCCCATGATGTCCCTGTGGAGGTTACATGGCAGTCACAAGTCAATTTTGGAGCACCAAGATGTGCATGTTGCACAATTTCAATTTGGACTGGCCTATTGCCTCGAACATTTTAATATTTATTCGTATTCATGATTTATCATTGGACCAACCAGTTGTTGGTTTTGATGTTACCTATTTGTCCTGGATTTTTGTTTTTTATTGCATATTTGAAAATGGCTGGCATTGTTTGTGTGTGACTATTTGTGTGTAAGTGGTGGTTGTACTATCTTTTTTGTCTGGGCAGCATGTGAGGTTGTGTGCAGTGCATTTGTCCCCCAATGATGGGTGTGTGTTGTGTGATGGCCATGTGTATGTTGGGGACATGTTGCTGTCATTGTATTGAGTGTTGTTTGTGTTGACATGTGTCTGTTGCATTGTTGTGTGCCTTTGTGTGCTTTGACTGTGTGTGTCTGCATGTGTATTGTAAGTCAGATAAGCTGTGATGTTTATTTGCTGGGTATGTTGAATGCTGCATTGTATGGTTATGTGCTGGTGTGTGTGCATTCCCTGTTGGTGGTACATTGCATTGTAAGCGTGATTTGTCAATGGGTAGTGTTTATTGTGGGTACTTGTCATGCTTTGATGGTTTTGTAGTTGTGGTTTTGTCATGTTGTTTGGTGATGTTGTGTGCCGTTGTGCGTGACTGTGCCAGTGTTATGTTTCTGGGAGTAGGTGTGCATTTTTGATGTGTGTGTGTGATCGCTGTTGTGGTGTACTGTGTATGTGCAGGTGTGTATATGGCTGTCTGTGAATGTGTGTGTAGCTGTCAGGTTACATGTTTGTGTTTTGCCATCACCACTGCTACCCGTTCCCAATTGGTATGTTGTGTGTGCATACGTACTTTGACAATTTGTAAAAGTGACAGGTAAGTGTATGTACTCCTGGTTGCTATCATCATCTTTGGCATTGATTCTGGTGTCTCTGGGCGAGCAGGAGCAGCGGGAAGACATGTAGATCTGGTTTCATGGCAGCTCCGATTGAGTATGGCTTCCTGAAGATGAGTGTCTCCTTTTGTATGGTTAGTTTCTGCTTGGGTTTCCGTGGTAGTGCGACTGAGGCAGAAACCCTGGCGTTGTGCAACCTCGTAATCCGTCTGGTGGAAACATGGTTGTGTCTATCATCATCTGTGGCAGTTGGACTGCACTGCCAGTACTGGCATATTTTGGCGACCGCCACCACCAACATGGCAGTCCCGGGACCACCAAACTCGTAATGAGGCCCTAGATGATTGTGTGGCTAAGTTCTTACTAGTGAGTAAGAATTTCAAAATTAAAAAAGATTTCAGAAAGCAGATGGAGGAGGAACGATTTTGGATGGTTTAAGATTCAGAAGATCAAGGAAATGATTACAAACAGGCTAGAAAAGCTACTCTGAAAAGAAAATGTACTGTAGGAAAAGGATAACAAATTATGCCACAAAGTGTTGGTATATGACATCTCATTGAGTAATGGAGATGTGGAGCTGAGTTGCTTCTTTAATGTAGGTTCAGATTTAGGTGCCTTATTTCAACTTTGGCAGTCGCACCACGGGACAACGAAACCTGCTAGGGAAGACACCACTGCCATGGCATACCCTCCACCCTATTAGAATGTTCCAATTGGCCTTAGCAGAAGGGACTTTGTAGTTAAGGGTTCCCAGCGGTCAGACCTGTAGGAACAATGCTGGGAGACAGGACCCAGCTCCATAAAGGAGCTGAGTGCCGTCTCGTAGCACAGAGGGGGCCGACCAGCACCCTCGGAATGCTCACTGTCTGCAAAGCAGACAGTGTGCATTTTGATGGCACCAGGCAGGGGGTCCTCTTCACTGGCCCCCTGTAGTACCCAGCACAACCCCACCACCAGCCTTTCCATGTTAGTAAAACCAACATGGAAAGGCTGTGGTGAGGGGCGTTGTAATCAGCCAGGTTGTGCTGAGTACAACTCTGACAGCCGTCATGTCGATGGGAACCATGTTCCTGGTGGGGACGGCGGTCCTCTGGCGGGTTCTCCAACCAGGATTGTAATTGGGTGGTCAGACCACCCGGAAAACAAGTGTGTTAGTCCTCGGACTACCAAACTCATAATGAGGCCCTCAGATTGGGATGACGCAAACATTTTAATTTTTTTTTAATTTATTTTTTTTAGACACCTACATCATGCAGTCTCTACACCTACTTAAGCAAGATGGCTTAAAGAGGAAACAAAGGACTCGGGAGATGCACATTGCTCTAGCGATGCAATGGCAAGCAAAATTATCTTCAGTGGTGGAAGTTTCAACAATACTCTGAAACCAGTTGATTTGGCCGGTGAGTCCGTGTTTAGGAAGTATTATTGTAAGTCAGTTGTGCTGTGGAAAATATAACGGCAAAGCTTTAAAAAACACATAATATTGGCATATGTGCCTTGGCATGATATGCAGATACTCCACACATCATGATTTTATTAAAGACACCGATGCTATTATCAATCTCAAATATATCCCATGCCATAAAATATTTCTATTTATTTTTGTCTTGGTCTCTAGGTCAAGTTTGAAGTATAGTTTTGTAGAGGAAAAAAACTTTTAAATTCAAGGGCAATGGGGAACGGTGAAGACAGAGTTTAGATGTTATTCTTGGAAGTACTGACGGAATTTTGAAATCACGGCAAAAAAAGAAGGAAGATGGATGCGGGTTCTGTGTTTTTATATGGGTTTTAGAATGATAGAATAGAAAAAGCTCTCATTTCTTTTCTTGTTGCTGCTGTATGAGTTGCATTAAAGGAAGATTGCATAATATTAGCCTGTGTGGCTTGTCTTTAATAAATACATGATTGATTGTATTCCCACCAGGCCTGTGAAAAATCATCTTTTCTCTCTACAGATATGGCATATTGTGTATACAAATGTGTCTTCTTAGGTTCTGCTTTGAATTGCTCATGAAATAATCAATACTTTTTTGTAGTTGTAGACTTTTTCAAACAAAATGTTCAAATGCCAAGCACCAAGTCATAAACCAGTGATATTGAAATGGTGAATTTAAAAACACCCGTAAGCTCTTAAACATTATTTTCCCAACCAAAATATAAACAATTGAAATAAATGTTACAAACACGGAATGATGTAACTGTAGTTTGATGACAACCAAATCAACATGGCTGACCATATGTGTCCACATAGCAACAGTCCCACCTAGACAAAAATACAAAAATAGAATCCAGGAAAATATCCAGAGGAAAAGAGGAATATACACTATTATAAAACATTGTACAAAGTACATATTGCATCATTTCCTTTTCCACAGCAGAAATGTATTGCCATTTGGATACAGTCTTTCCAGAACAGAGGGAGTGTTAGAACCAGCACTACACTTCTAATAAGTGTCCGTTACAATTATAACAGGAACTGACTCTTATCTACAGCTAGGCATACCAGGAAAAGACCAGTTGTAGCAGAGTGCAAAACAAGGACACCTTGAGCATCTGAGAAATGATCAGCGAGTCCACTAACACTGCGGCTGCAAATCTAGAAGGGTATTCCCAGTTGTAGATGGGTCTGCAATTGGTCACATTCCATATTCAGGATTCAGGTGCATGACTAGATGATGAGATTTGCTGAAAAGTTTAAATAATACAACGCAACTTGTTTGTCTCTTGCCCAGCACATCTCAGGGAAGTCCTGATATTTTCTGATTATATCTATAACACAATTAATGCATTTATCATAAAGTGAACTGTCATATGTCATTGAAACATGCAGTAAAGCCCGTAAACAAATAATTGTTGATCTGACACATTTAGTAATCTACTGATGAATTTCAAACTTTGAAGACCCATGTAAACTATAAGAACTCTAGGAGATATTAAGCCAGCTCAGTCTTCTCTGTGATAGCTAACCACATTTAGACCATGCTCAGCAGAAAGAAGCATGCAAATAAACCAGCAAAAGGGTCATCATGAGCATCTTCCAGCTGCAATGGAGGTAACTTTCAGCTTGATTATACAAGATGTAGAAATCAAATAGATGGCCTTCCTTACTCCTGAACTGTTGACTATGATAGTAATCATATCACATGTCCTTATTAGCTCCCTTTACAGTCACGGTGCAGGACACAATCTATATCCAGCCATATGTAGCAGATATAGCAGACTGAAATCTGAGAGATTCTGAATTATTAATGTGAGACTAGTGTTTCACAAATTTAGTAATCTAGTATCTTGCTAGCCAGAAAACATTCAATAACAAAACATGGGCTGAATCTCTGCTTACAAAAGCACACACAGACAGCCTTTTGTCAAGAAAACACTTTGGGAGTCATTAGGAGTTTGGCAGACAGAAACATCTGTCCACCAAACTCCCAGTGAGGAGACCTCCATGGTGCTGGCAGTCTCCTCACCAGCCCCATTACAAATTTCCCACTGGGCTGACCAGCAAATACCAAGGTTTCCGACAGTCAGCCCAGTGAGACAGGTGCGGCAGCAGTGTTTCCTGCTCATAAATGAGCCACCAGCAATGCACAAGCACCTTTGAAATGCACAATGTCTGCACAGCAGACAGTGTCCATTTCAAGGGTGCTGGGCAGGAGGATCCCTGAACTTGTTCTCCGCCAGCCTTTTCATGGTGGTCACCCCATTATGAAAAGGCTGGCGGAGAACAAAGTTGTAATCAGCATGGTGGCACGGACTTCAGTGCTATTGTGGCTAATTACAACCACGACCACAGTCATTCCCACAGGATGACTGATCCTGGTGGAGACTTTGGTCCGACCGGTAAACTCTTAATTTGATGGTCGGACGGTCAAAGCAGTGGTGGTCTGGACCACCACCGCAAGTCTGGCGGTCTAGTGACCACTAGGTTCATAATTAGACCATTTGTAAGAATTTAAGCATCACCAAACCAATATTAAAATTATTAAAGAGACTAATAACATTTCTAAACCAATTTTGTAAAAAGGAAAAAAGGTAAATAAGACAAATGACACCATCATTGTCAAAATCAGTTTAAGTGAAGTGGATGTCATGCCTTATTCTTATTGAAAGTGTACAAGGAAATTTGGCTCAGTCTGAGATGACCATGCCAAAAGACACTCCATCATTATTCATTTCTAATATGCGACACAAAGCTTTTTGAGGTACACTTGAAGAGCCATCTTGTGGAATAGAATGGTTGGCATGCAGGCCTCCAAATTCATTAGAGTGCCCTAATTCTCACCAGATTATGGTCCCTCAGGAGCAGCAGCCATCTCAGGTACATATTTAACCAGTGCCCATATCCCTGGACTTTGCTTGCTATGCATATTTCATTGCAAGCAGTTCTGCAAGGGCAATGCTCTCTGCAAACGTCATGTTCCAGAAATTAAACTTTGATACAGTGGCTTCCAGCTTCTAGTTTTAGGGTGTTAGGGCAAAATATTGAGTTTAATATATCAGGAGTCATAAATATTGGAAATTAAGTATTGGGACACACAAATATCGTGATGTACAAATGTCGTTGATAAGAATATAATTTTTTGGGGTAAGTAATATCATTTTAAAGAATATTGATGTTTTTAACAGTATTTTCAGTAAAGTAGCTGTTGAAAAAATAAGTTTGTTTCAATCATATTAATGTGTTTTACATTGATATATTACTTTATTCTTTAAATAAATATTATTATTTTTTCAAATATAGATTGTGGTTTTCAGTGATTTGGTATTTTTATTACATTTTTAATAGTAATTTATAGTGCAGTAGTGGGTAATAGGTTTTTAGGGGTCTAGGGTGGGAAGTTAATTAGGTAATAACTAATTATTAATTATTTAATGTGCTTTGTTTAATTATAATATTGATATTTATTATGGGAATCATGTAATACTGATTTTTTTCTGTTACATGTTATTTGCTGTTAGGTTTACAGGGATATATGGAGGAAGAATAATTAAGTAATAATAAATTGCCAATTACATATTTGTTAATACATTATTTACTGATTTTTAATTATGTAATTTATGGAATACTTATTTATGTTACTTATATTTTAGTTGTGGGCTGCCAGGCTTGTAGGAATATAGGGTGAGAAATTAATTAAGTAATAATTCATGATCAATAAATTAATTATTGCAAATGAATCATGTAATTGATTTTTAATGGTGTAAATTATGGAAGACTGATTCATTTCAATTATATTTTATCTGTGGGATGCTACGTTTATAGGTGTCTAGGGTGGAAAGTTTATTAAGTAATAATTCATTATAATTAATTATTTATTGTTAATAGATTATTTCCTTGGTTTTAAATGTGTAATTTATAGAGTATTTATCATGTTTCAGTTACATTTAAGGTCCAGAATGCTATGTTTGTGGAGGTATATAGGGGAAAATAAATGATTCAGTAATTGAATAACATTTATTATAATATTTCCTTGAGAAAATATTTTGAGTTGGCTATATCTTTGGCACAGTTTGACAAATCTTCTGGAAGTTTTCCATATAATTTTCTTTTTCAAGTGGGGCCGAAAAAAAAGAGAGGGGGCGAAAAAGTGTGTTTTCCATGATATTTACCATAGGGATTTTGAACATGACTACAGCCCGAACCACTGGACAGAGTTACAACACATTGTGCAGTAAGGTAGCTCTAGGTCCAGAAAGCATGCTTTTTGGAATAAATGTGTTCAGTAATTTTCAAGATATTAAAGGTAAAATAAATTTGTATAACTGCACAGAGCCTAAGTACAGATCTCATGGTGGTATCTGATTGGCTGTCAACGCTTCAACCAAGAAGTGCTAGCAGCTAACTTGGGACCAATATACATGATAACACCCCACTAAAATGCATTGTAGTGAATGGCAGGTTTTGAGGGTGACAAAAAGGATAATGTATAAAGGGTGATAACATTTTTTAGTTACAATATAAATAATTTGTTGATTGTACCATGCTAATTTTAGGAATTGTGGTGTGCTACAAGGAGGTTATACCCTACTGGGATTGCATGAATCATATTAGAGAGTAAAACTGTTTTCTCATGTTTTTCCCATTGAGGTTATGGAAGGTGTCCCAAAAGCTAAAATGAGAGCATATCATGTGTAAATTCCTACTATCTTTCTCAGCCATATGAGAATGATCATGACAGTAAAACATGAACTTCTAACAGGAGCAGCCTGCCATTTGATTGCTTTGTGTTCTACTGCTGCCTCCTAGGGTGTTCCAAAGAACAACTAGAGCGCTAAAAGTCTTACTTATGACAAAAGTGTGGCACACCCCAAGCCATCTTGCTAGAGTCAATCTGGTAAAACTTAAAACATTTGGACCCATATTTATACTGTTTTTGCGCCGCATTTGTGTAATTTGTTTACGCAAAAGCGGCACAACTTACATAATATAATTGTATTTTGTAAATTTGTGCCACTTTTGCGTCGAAAAATGAAGCAAATGTGGTGCAAAAAAAGTATAAATATGGGCCTTCATTTACAAAGGAACAAAATGAGTGGGTTAATTTTGTCATAGAAATTATGGTAAGTGTTGCAGAAAGTAAAATTAGGACACGTTTTCAGAGAGTTCTCAAATATCTTCCTCTTCTGTTTCATTGAAGCATTCTGACATGCAGACTGAAACATGCACCAACACCAGTACTGCCAGTTAACTCACTGGTGATCAGCATCTTTACTAAAATGTTTTAATGAGCAACTAGAGTGTTAACATTATGAATTTATGCCGAATGTGCAACACATCTGCACACCGTCTTGGCTGAAAGCATTTTCTGCTGAGGATACTATAATAAATAAGGAAATTAGGGAGTTCATAACAAATAACTCTCCCAAAATGGCCACCAGAGAAAAAAGAGCCCAAATGTAGCAAAAATATCGCCCAAGTATAGCCGAATGACAGAAGTGTTCAAAACACTTAGGACCTCATTGGGGTCCTAAAAGCGGACCACGAAAGCCATGGGGAGGGTGCCACCATCATACTGGTACCGTCCCCCCGAGTGTATTACAATGTTCCTGCTGGTCTAAACGATGGGAACATTATAATACTTGTTCTCGCTGGGCTGACCTGCAGGAGCAGTGCTAGAATATTGGCCCAGCTCCTTTAAAGGAGCAAAGCCCAATATCCTCTAGCACTCCAGCACCCTCAAAGCAGACAGTGCGCATTCCAGGGGTGCAGGCCAGGGGGACCCCTGCACTGCTCTTGCCACAGCCATGGGCAGTGCAGTGGCCCCTCTCGGCCTCACAGCACTGGCTTTTCAGCTGCCTTTTCAAGGCAGGGTCCCCGCTATGAAAAGACTGGTGGAAAGTGGGGTTGTAATCAGCTAGGCAGCACTGAATTCAGCACCATCCTGGCTGGTTACAACTCCAACTGCTGTCACCCCATCAGGAATAATGTTCCTGGCAGTAACAGCTGTTTCCAGGTGGGTCTGACTGCCAGGGTTGTAATGTGGCGGTCGGACCAGAACAGTTGTGCACTCTGACTGACACTGCGAGGCTGGCAGTCCTAGGACCTCCAGTCTCGTAATAAGGCAGTCTCAAGACTTCCAGACTTATGGTGGTGGTTGGACTGCCACTCTCCTACCAGTTCAACCGCCACATTATGACCTTGGTGGTCAGACCGCAAGGGGACCGCTGCCACTGATTCTTGATGGGGTGCTGGAAGTCCGAGTCATGGTCAGCCACGGCTGCGCTGAGTTCAACGCTGGTGTGCTGATCATGAGTCCCCTTTCCACAAGCCTTTTCATGGTGGGGTCCCTACCATGAATGCGTTGGCAGAAAGGCAGTGTTGAAGGGGACGGGGGCGGCATTGCCCGTGACTATGTTGTGGGCAGTGCAGAGGCCTCCCTGCCAAGCTCCCTTGGAATGCACATTGTCTGCTGTGGCAGACAGTACACATCCCAAGGGTACTGAGGGCCCTCTCTGTGCGATGACATTGGCCTCGGCTCCATGGGGAGCCAAGGTCAATGCCGCCGCACTGTTTCCACTAGGCTGACCTGTAGTGTGGTCAGTTTTACGTATATTTTGCGCATTAGCTTCAGGCTTTAGGCCTCTGTGCACTTTGCCCTAAATATATTTTATTCATTTGCTAACAGCTTAGAGCCTCTTTGCACTTTACTCTAAATGCTTTTTATTAGGCTTCGTACTGTTATTTTTCAGAATAGCCAGTTCTACGGTGTTGTTTTTTATTCATATCACACTGTTTTGCCTACTTCAGCACTGGAGTTCATAACATATTCACTCTGTGCTTCAGTCAAGGATACAGTCTGGTACATTGCCGATAGACGTGGTAGGAGTTTAGATTTGCCATTCCTGCGTAGGGACATTTTGTGATCACGATGACATGTTAGTTATAAAATCACTTCCTTGTCCCAATACATGCAAGAGGGAGATTCCGACCAGGGAACCACAACTAGACGCTGACTGCCTCGTTGCAGATGCTGAACCAGATCACAGGCCTTTGCTCAGGTATGAGTGTGTTCGTCTCCCTAGTGATACAGAAAGGCAAGCTAGAAGCTTAACATGCTGTGCTCTAAATAGAACAAGCAGAGGGAGAGTAGAAACGGTTAGGAATTATGATAGCTTTATTCTTATGTTTTACTCTCCTGGTTACTATATCAATCCTACTATGTTGTATTGTTCTGGTTATTGCGGCTCACGCCTTAATATCTAAAATACAGTCGTTTTATTAAAACATTATATAAAACTTATACTGTCTTTGTCATTTGTATATGAGACCATATTGTGAATGAGAGAGTTGGTTTGGATCTGAGTGACCACGACTTCCCTGAGAAGTTCCAAAGATGTCATGCGCTCGGCTGCCCAATCATCTCTTCCCCGTGGGAGAAATGAGGCACTGCTAGTTACCCGGAGCAACAACCGGATTTAGGGTGACAGAGTTCCTTACACGTGGGTCAGACTCAGTCCCCCACACCGTTATCGATCCTGCTGCCTAGAAATCCAGTAGTCTCATTTAGGTTAATGAGAGCCCACGCGACATGGCGCCGCCAACGATTGGTCTGGCTCTAATGTTTGGGTCCGACTGACTCTCTCGGTCTCGTATATATTTTGACTCCTCGGTTCCGTATGCGGAGACGTCCGTGGGGCTGAGGGTTTCCGCCACCACAGGTTAGGTACATCCTATTACTTAGTGGTTGGTTGTTCAAGCTTGAACTTTGAAAGGAAAAACCCCGATATTGGTGTGCCTTCTCTGTCCTAGAGCTATTTTTGTTATACTAATGGCAAATCCAGTTGTAGTAAATATACCTCTTAATATGCGATTTCCGCTCACGGGTCATCTGATAGCACATGGACTGACAGTCCAGGGGGGTCCGGTCACTTTTGTGGTGGACGCCCATGCAGCTTATAGAACAGAACTTTTTTATTCTTGGGTCGTATTTCCAGCAGCTGATGGGGGTACAAATACTTTTCACGAATATACTGTTGCGAATGTCCCTGGACAATACAGGGCTTATGCATACTTAGAAATACCTTTATCTTATCAAGAACACCATAATTGGCTTGATGGCGCCCTCCCACACTCAGTAACACCAGTAAGGTTAGGTCCGTTGAGTAATGATGGTCCGACCTGGCCTTTATTGGCTACGTATACACCATATCCTGGAGTGGCAAATGTGGCAGTGGCTGAAGTACGTCGTTTATATATGGAATTAACTGCAACGTACAGACGCCTAGTTCAGTTTGTGATGCAGACATTAAATACTAATGCAGCGCGTGCTGCTCCAGCACACCCACACGCGGTGGTACCGGGAATCAATCCGTCCACTGTACACTCAGTTATGGGCAAAGTACCGGCTAAACGTGAGGAGACTCCATTTTGGCTGGCGCAAAAAATTAATACGCTGGAAGCAGTATTTCCCCATACGGGACCTCAGGATAAGCATAGAATTTTGACGATGTGTTTGCCGTATGGGATGGTTCCTACGGTGGACCTTTGTAATACTTGGGGCACGGTGTTTGCCGCACTCTACACTACAGCACACGGTACACCGACTTTGGCTAATTTGCCGGAGGTGCTTAAACAAATTGAGGATGAATATGGGGCAGCCCCTGCCTTGGATTTAGGCATGCAATTGATGGGTAATTTTGATGCGGTTTCTTCTATTATTTTGAGTAATCTCAAGGGGGAGGCTGTAGCACTAGCAGTGCGAATGCGTCTTCGGGACGTTCCGCAGATTAATCAGGAGCGGGAACTTCCGAGAATAATAGCAGAAACATATTCTAGTATTGGTCGTGATAGCCTGGGGGCTCGACCGCAGAAACCACAATTGCAGGGTAAAAATAATAAGGATAATGCTAAGCAACAGCAACCTGAGGGTGCAAAAAAGCGCTGGGAAAAGAAACAGCAAACACCTAAGAAAGATGGTGGGCAGTCTCCGCAACCGGAGACCCCACAAAATAAGTATAATCTCAGGAATAGGGATACTTTGAAGACGCCTGATAGATATCAATATACTGATACGCGCCAATCTCGTTCCTTTCAGGACTCCTCGGAAAAAAGAAGTGAGAGAGGTGGGCGGTCAGAGCGGAGGACGGAGTACGTGAAACCGAGACAGGATTCACAACGCTCAGCGGAGGTTTCTATTAAACAAGAAGAGAAACCGCTGCAACAAAAACAGCAATTTGAAAAGAAGAAAGTGGCAACAGTCTCAGTTAGACATGCCGCTCAAGAAGAGAGTTCTCTTGATGAACAAGACATGGGCGTTAGCGCTGTTAGACAGCGCGGCAGAGGTCACAATAGTTCGCCGGAGTCTTCTAGAGCATCTGGAGGCGAAAGCAACTGATGACTTCATACAAGTCGAGACGGCAGATATGCGAGTCTCTGATCCTGATCAAGTATATCTTGTGACTCTACGATTAGAAGGGGACATTGACCGCATTGTACACGCCATCTTTTGGGACCTTGTGGTGAAATCATATGATGTCCTGTTAGCTGAACAAGATTGGCCACCTGACTTTGTTCGCGACTGTCCGTTTGGGGAGGAGGTTATTGCGCCTTCCTTTTCACCACTTGTTCCGAGAGAACTAGCGGAGTCCTATAGTAAATCATGGGCTGTAGCACAAGCCCCCGCCCTATATAGAAATAATGTGGGGTGGGATAAACAATCACCTTATCATGTTATTCCAATAAACGGCGAACCTCAGCCACAGCCGCAATATCCTATTAAATTTGAAGCAAGGGCATCGGTTAGGAAAATTCTTACACAATTGGAGTACCAAGGTGTGATTGAGCCTTGTGTCTCGCCGATGAATAATCCCTTATTTCCGGTTGCTAAACCGGACCATTCCTATAGGATAGTGGTGGATTACAGACATTTGAATAGTCATACACGCACATATGCCATACAGAATTCACATAGCGCTGCGCTTATGAATAATATAGTGCGTAAAAAATACAAAACAACCTTGGATATCTCAAATGGATTTTTCTGCCAGAATATAGCACCCGAAAGTTGGGACTATACCAGTTTCAGTGCGTTTGGCTCTCAGAAAAAGTTTTGTCGTTTACCTCAGGGGTATAAGAATAGCCCAGGACTGTTTTCGGCTCGTGTGACTGAACTTCTGCACGAGTTGGACCCTGAGGCGTTATCATATGTTGATGACATTTATTTGACAGACGATGAGATTCTACAACATCTCAGACGCGTATCGCGCATTGTTGTGGGTTTTGCTGATATTGGCTATAAGTTTAATTTTAAGAAATCAAAGATTGCCTTCCTCAGTGTTATTTTCCTGGGATATGAGTTATGGAGTGAGGGCAAGAGCCTGGCGCCAAATTTTTTTGAGAAATGTGCTTTATTGCAGCCTCCTAATACGGTTCGGAAGCTCCAGTCATTGTTGGGGTTTCTGAATTTTGGCAGAACTTACATTCCTGATTATGCTACACGTATAAAACCTTTATATGAACTAATTCGCCCGAATTTTTCAAGTAGATTTTGGACGATTGAGCATACACACATACTGCGAGAGTTGCAGGATGATCTCTTAGCGGTTAAACACTTACACACACGGGACAATAAAACTAATTTGGTCATCAGGGTGATTCATGGGGCTGTTGGATTTACGTATGTCACCTTTAATGAAGGGGAGACAGTCCCGATAACATAAAAGTCCCACTTGTATTCTGCTGCAGAACAACGTTTTGCACAGACTGAGAAAATTCTCACTGCAGTACAGATGGCTGTGATCAAAGAAAGACCGCTAGCCCAGGGCCAACGCATTATTGTTGTTTCCCCGATTCCGGCCTTAGAGGCTGTTACAAAAGCGAGTGTTCCTAATTCGAAAGCTTTACACCCGCGGTGGATACAATGGGCTACGTCTTTGACGGCCACTGATGTGGATTACATATTTGACCCTTAGCTGCAGACTCAAGAATTTCTTCAATATGAAATAGAGTACCCAGTTCCTGCTGGCACATTGCCTATTGACCAATATGAAGTGGTCATGTATACCGATGGCTCTGCGCAACCAGCGGTTGGGATTAACAACAGTATTCTGCTGCATGTGCGGTGGTGAGCGGGACTATGGAGGGGGAAGTCTTCTGCCCCCGACATACTTATACTAAAACCTTGGGAGATTGCACGGCGCAGCTGGCTGAGCTCAAAGCTCTTTTGTTGGCGTTGGAGCATGCAGAGCCGGCGATATTGACCTTGCTGGTCTTTGACTCCTACTACTGTGTGCAATCCTTCAATGAATATCTGCACTATTGGAAAATAAATGGGTTCAGAGATTCTAAAGGCAACACCATTAAACATATATTGTTGTGGGGTAAGGTTGTGGGTCTGAAAGAAACGCTTCCTAAGGTCCATGTTGTACATACACTTGGACACCAGCGCGTTGGAATACACGTTGCTGGGAATACTTTGGCTGATGAGACTGCAAAGTCGGCAGTGGCTATCGCCACTGTAGCCGCGGTGACTCCTTCGAGTTCCAAACCAGAAATAGAGATCTCAGCTGCCATAAAAGCTACGGCTGATGGCACGCCATTTCCTAAAGGATTTCCTTCTAAATACAGTTACTGCTTGGGTGGTGCACTAAATGCTGTTGTTAATATTCCAGGCATTGGTGTACGTGAGTTACCGAATAAGATTGAGAGACCTCGATTAATTTCTGCAGCACATGAAGGGGTGGCATCTGCGCATGCTGGTGTGGCTGCCACGATTTCACTTTTACAGGCCCGTTATTGGTGGCCTGGTCTCTATAAGGAGACAAAGCAGTATGTCCTTTGTTGTGACGTCTGTCAACAAATTAAAGCATCGTCGGCTAGACGCCCGCAGCAGACGCCTCTTCTGATTTCAAACAGACCATTACAGTGTGTGTACTTGGACCATTGTGGTCCGCTGACACCAGATAGTGCATACAAATACATATTGGTTGCTGTAGATTCGTGCTCCAGATTTGTGTGGGTCTAGCCACAGCGCTCGGCTGACGCTCAGACTGTTATTAAAGATTTGCGTATCTTTGTCGATACATTTGCAGTTGCGGCTTTTCATTCGGACCAGGGCGCTGATTTAGCCTCTAAGGCATTCAGGGACACCATGGCTTCGTTGGGGGTCCAGCTCCAATTCTCGTCTCCATTTCATCCCGAGGGAAATTCTGTTGTGGAGCGTTTAAATCGTGATTTAAAGCAATCCTTAATGGCCAGGGTTATAGGTACGGGTCGTAGTTGGCTAGCCCACCTGTATGGAGTACAGAGAGCACTTAATAACTTGCCTAGAAGGTCACTGGGGGGTCGTACTTCATATGAGTGCCTGTTCAGAACACAAATGTATGTTCCTGATCTAGATGGTCCTGGTGTGGAGGCGGCAGATACGCCCTTTGACATAAATGATCGTGTCACTGTTTTGCAGGATTTACAACAATTCCGTGAAGATAACTCTTCTGCAAGTGCTGCCTCCTCAGGAATTAAGGATGAGCCAGTAACACCTACTGGTTGGATACCCAGGATTGGGGATCTAGTGCGAGAAAAGGTCGCAGTAAAGAAAGAATTTGGTCCTTCTTATCGAGCACCTGTCCCGGTGTTAGGGGTGAGCGGCACGAGAACTGTGATTTTACCACCGCTGCAAGGGGCCAAAGGAAATCGTTTTGTTTCCATTGATAATGTCAAGTTGCAACATGTGGCCGATTCTGCACAGCAGACCAAGAGGGACACCCAGTAGTTCCGGCATCCCTCTCACTACTGGGGAAGACGTCCCGCTGCAGGTGCTTTGCACCGACGTTGTTTCCTCTCCGAGCTTGGGGAGGGTGGAAGATGATCTTGCGATTGTTCCACAGTCAACGATTGATATTGATTCTTTTGATCAAGTTGCTGTACGTTCTACTGATGTTTCTGAACATGTGCTTTATAGCGTACCTAGGAGAGAGTCTCCATCTACTTCTTTGTTCACTGTTGCACCTTTTGCAAGAACTGCCTCTGGCTGCTTCAACGACGTGGATACGGCTGTATCCAGCTCTTCGTCTTCGCTGTCTTCGGTCCGAGGTTCACGTAAGCTACTCGGGTGGCTTAAACATACATATTTTGTTCTTCCTTGGAACTATTTGTGGCTTTTTACGGCTGTTATGACTCTTTTTCTATGGTTGGGATTTGTGGTTACTTTTTTTCTGGTGATCCATGGTCATTTTCTTCCTGATCGATCTGACATTGAGCACGTGGAGACTGTGTTGAGACCACATTTTTCGTCTCATATGGTTCGAAGAGACTTATCCAATGTGAACATTTCTGCAATACCGATTCCGGATGGGATTGTGTGGGATAAAGTAATGTTTGATATATATGGTCCCACTGAATTGATTCAAATACCGTATGTCCTCAAGTTATCAATGAATGATATTGTTATTCCAGGTATTGTTTCTGATGATTGGGATGTGAAGACGGTAGATTCTATGCTAAAAGATTTGCAATATTATACTGTCTATGACGATGAAGATGCTTACCAATTTAGAGATAATCATGGTGATATGTTTTGCTACAACTATTATGGACACCACTTTATTCACAAAGCGAGTAGCCCTAAGTCCATGTTTAATTATGTACAATGGGAACATTGCTCGACTCCTCCACAAGGGAGTTCGAAAACGTATAATGATAAATTTGCATATTTTTCTGGGCATGATCAGCGAAATGCTAAGTCTTACTATTTTAAAGTGGCACCGTATTCTAATAAGCAAATTTTGTTGACCGATACTAAATTACTCTATTCAAATTCGTTTGTATCTAAACTTTCGGTCGAAGGATATGAATACTGGTGAAAGACTGTTGACTTGAAAAGTGTTTGGGGTACGAAGAATTGGCAGATGCAAGGCAGGGATACATTATTTCGAGCATGCATTATCCCTGTGCAAATGATTTTCCTCAATGACCCAGTACAACAGACTAGTTGTTTGGGCTTGGCGTCGATTAGAGAATTCACTTTGCCTAGTATACCTGTCCCTTCTAAATTAAATAACTGGCAGCACTATGTGAATGCTACTTTTAGTGAATTTACGCATTGGGTCCAGAATGGTACGCTTAATGCTTCATCGTTACATCCGGGCGGGTGGTTATTGTGGCCTGTAGACACTAATCAGTGTCATCAACGTTTTGTTACCTCTTCAGGGGAGTTCAGGACTAGTAGGGCAGACCCTCGTTACATTTCACCAGAACATGCTGATATAATAACTACATACAGTGTGGGGAAACTTTGTCAACAATGGTTGAAGTATTCCACCCTGGGTGCAATTCAGTCACACCTCAAGTTACTGTCTAATGGTACTGATTTGCAAGATTTCTTATCAGGTCCCACGGTGCCCCGGAGAAAAAGGTTCTTATACGAAGTGTATAATGAGTTTTGGAAACTTTCCCAGCAGGAGGCTGCAGCCCGGTTAAGACAGATTGATCAAGAAAATCTGCTGCAGACTTTGTCTGTTGTTGATAATGGCATGCATACCCTTTCTGACCGTGTTTACACGATTGACAGCATTGTCTCTTCTGCTATTGACATTATAAAATCGGACATGTCTTCTTTATATCATGGGCAGAGTCAGACACGATCTATCATGCAGCTGGGTTGGACTCTTCAGACCTTGAAGGCGGGTCGCGTTCCATGGCAGCACATTCATGCTAGAGAGATCTTTATCTCCTTTAATTTAACTCGTCAACAACAATTGATGGCTAAGAAGGAAGCGACATATGTTATGTTAAATATTGAAAAATTGGAGAAACTGCCTTTCACAGTGGCTGAGATTCCGTCAGCTGAGTGGTTGATTCATGGGGTTATTAATTTGCCTATCTCCACTCTGCAATTTACTTCTTGTTTGAAGCACATTCCGGTGGGTAGATATGAACAATTGGGTGACAGTTACATACACGAGGTGTGGGAGCTTCCTTTTCAGTACAGATGTGTTAATGGTTTGCAGGAGGTTTTTCTTAGCGGTAGCGACTGCGAAGTTTCTGTTAGCCATTCCATGGTTTGTAAACAGCTGTCCTTGCACGGAGCGTGTAACGCTTCAATTGCTAACTTAGCTTGTTATCTGAAGGGAGTTCCAGTCCTGGTAATTAAAAACACATTCCAGGTGCTTTCTAACGGCAGTTACATTGTTCTTAACAGCGAACGCTGCTGTGGCATGCGTGCCGGAATAGTTTACGTCGTTGTCGTCAACAAGGCCGTTACGTGCTGCGGGAATGTGTTGTTTCCCCCTACTGAATTTAGGGAGGTAGCAGACATCTGGCCTCATATTGCTACTTCCAAGGTTGATTTCGACAAGTTGAGTCGGCTGAAAGCTTTATTGTTTCAAAAGCATGTGGCCCTTACATCTGCTAGCGAGACCTACGCACTTCAAGTGGCAAGGTCATCGGAGGAGATACAGTCCCTTTTGAATACTAACTTTCCGACTCACTTCAGTGAACTTGTGGGACGTATATTTAATGCATCCAGCACTGCTGGTATTGCTCATTTTTTCAAAGCCGTTGGTGTTGGTTTCGTTCACACCTTCTCTTCCATATTCGGTTTGATACCTTCGACTATACACTCTATTTTCGGAAGCATTTTTGGGGGTTTCCCAATTACTTTGGCTGTATTGGCTGGAGTTTTGCTATTGTTACTATTTTTTCGCAATGGCTGTCCCGCCGCGACGAGATCCTATATTGCTGCTCCCGTCAGCGCAGCTGTGTCGTGAACGCATGATGCAGCGTTTTGGAGCAACACTCCTGGCTCATTTGGAGTGTGACTGGTCTTTGTCATTCAGACCGGTTTTGGATTGTGTGCAACCCGTGTTTCGATGCCTTTGGTGCTCGTTTGAACATGCACTGGCTTTCTGTCTCTCACTGCTGCGCTCTCCAGTAGTCGATCCTGATCTGTTGATGTTCCCGATTAGGGCTCATTCCCAGACTTGTGCACTACGGTTGCGTTTGCTTCGTGAAGCGGATTATGAGATTCCCTTCCTGGAGGAAGATGGTTTTGTCTCTTTCCTTGGCACTACACGGGGTGCCGCCCTGAATGGTTTTGGGGCTTTGGAACACACCTGCTCCATGGTACTTTGTGGCGTGGATCTTCCGATATTGACATATCTCGAAGTGGAGGAGCTTCTACGTTCTATTGCTTCTGTCTGACAATTGGATTTTTTTTTTCCGACTAAATTGACACTATATTGCAATTCGCTCTATTGTCACATGTTTCCTAAATTTATGACTTTGTTATCTTCTCATCTTGTCGAAATGTTGTGTTTAAATTTAGGTTATGTTTTTTATGTTATTAGAACCACTTGCTACCGACAAGGGGAGTGTGTAGTGTGGTCAGTTTTACGTATATTTTGCGCATTAGCTTCAGGCTTTAGGCCTCTGTGCACTTTGCCCTAAATATATTTTATTCATTTGCTAACAGCTTAGAGCCTCTGTGCACTTTACTCTAAATGCTTTTTATTAGGCTTCGTACTGTTATTTTTCAGAATAGCCAGTTCTACGGTGTTGTTTTTTATTCATATCACACTGTTTTGCCTACTTCAGCACTGGAGTTCATAACATATTCACTCTGTGCTTCAGTCATGGATACAGTCTGGTACATTGCCGATAGACGTGGTAGGAGTTTAGACTTGCCATTCCTGCGTAGGGACATTTTGTGATCACGATGACATGTTAGTTATAAAATCACTTCCTTGTCCCAATACATGCAAGAGGGAGATTCCGACCAGGGAACCACAACTAGACGCTGACTGCCTCGTTGCAGATGCTGAACCAGATCACAGGCCTTTGCTCAGGTATGAGTGTGTCCGTCTCCCTAGTGATACAGAAAGGCAAGCTAGAAGCTTAACATGCTGTGCTCTAAATAGAACAAGCAGAGGGAGAGTAGAAACGGTTAGGAATTATGATAGCTTTATTCTTATGTTTCACTCTCCTGGTTACTATATCAATCCTACTATGTTGTATTGTTCTGGTTATTGCGGCTCACGCCTTAATATCTAAAATACAGTCGTTTTATTAAAACATTATATAAAACTTATACTGTCTTTGTCATTTGTATATGAGACCATATTGTGAATGAGAGAGTTGGTTTGGATCTGAGTGACCACGACTTCCCTGAGAAGTTCCAAAGATGTCATGTGCTCGGCTGCCCAATCATCTCTTCCCCGTGGGAGAAATGAGGCACTGCTAGTTAGCCGGAGCAACAACCGGATTTAGGGTGACAGAGTTCCTTACACGTGGGTCAGACTCAGTCCCCCACACCGTTATCGATCCTGCTGCCTAGAAATCCAGTAGTCTCATTTAGGATAATGAGAGCCCACGCGACAGACCGGTGGGAACCTCCTCCTAATATGGAGGTTTCTGCCTGTCAGCGCAGTGGAAACATTGCAGTAGGACCCGCGGCAGACTGCCAGCTCCACAGTGGTGTCTTCACCAGTCATTCCGCCAACCTCATAATGAGACCCTTAGTGACTTTTTTTCTGCCGTTTTATATAGCACAGACCTGAAGTGAAGACATAGAGCTTTACATGAGCATCAGTTACAGTGCACAAGGACACATTAATTTTGTTTTTTGGCATACTGAGGTTGAGTGATTTGCCCTAAATCACGGGATTTTGAACTGATGTTGAAACTCAAACCTGGTTCACCAGTTGCAAATTCTGCACCACTGGCCATAAGGCCACATCCTCTCCCCTAAGAGAAACATATAATCAAGTGATCAAATGGATATACAGAAATAAATATGGCAAACAAAACGTCCTTATTTCAGTTTTTAAGAGTACAAACCATAATTTCTTTGTAAATAAGACCCTCTTGTTTTTTATAATTTCTTAAGGAAATGCTTTATTTATTAAAGTTTTGATTACAACACGATGATGTCAGGTGTGCCACACTTTTGTAATAAATATAAAATATTAGCAATCTAGTTGTTCATTAGAATACTGTGGGAAGGCAGCGGTCAAGGGCATGGACTTAAATAATTGAGACAGGTAGGAGGGTGAAAAGGCAACAAGTTGACCATGCTGGGCAGGTGTGAGGGGCAGTGGCAGCACAATTGACCCTAGAAGGCAGAGGAAAGAGGGGCATAGGCAACAAACCAACCATGCAAGACAGGCAAGAGAGGCTGGGGCAATATAACAGACCATTGAGGGCAGATGGAAGAGGCAGTGACAGCACATTCATACATGGTAACAGACCTGATTCAGGCAGGAGACTCACAATGTTTTAAGCCCAAAAGGGCATAATTTTATTTGCCTCCTGCCTAATATCTCCTCTTTCTTAATGTAAGTGTATGGGGAGATCATTTCCCTAGTTTTTTTTCAAAATCTTTCTCTTACCAAGATCAAAAAGTTGGCAAGCATAGTACATTGGATCATGGAGGGCAGGAGGAATGGGGTAGGGACAAGGACTCGGATTACAGAAGGCAGGAGCGAGATGGGCATGGATACCAGACTGACCTTACAGGGCAGGTGTCAGTGGTAGCAGCAGCACAATACACCATACAGGGCAAGCAGGATGGCAATGCAGCACAATTAATCATGGAAAGCAATAGGGAGGGGACAGAGCTATGCACATATACCACAGAGAGCAGAGATTAAAGAGGCAAGAGCAGCAAGCAGACCATACCAGACAGACAGGAAACAGAGACAGGAAGGACAGACAGGGGTTGTGCCTTACCATGAAGGGCAGGATGGATGGGGTAGCGGCAATACAACGGACCGGGCAAGGGAAGAGGGAGGAAATAGGCACATGTACATAGAAAATGGAGGTTAGTGGGTAAGGGGCAGGGCTAGAGCAGCAAGATAACCATGGAGGGAAGGCAGGATAGAAGCACAACACACCTTGGAAGACAACATTGAAAATATAGTGGTATACACAAAAACAACAGAGGGACAACACAGGGTAGGTGGGAGGACCTCCACAGAAGACCGTGCAAGGTAAGTGAAAGGGCTAGTGGCAGCACAACGGCCATGGTGGGCAAGAGGGAGGGGGAAGGGTCATGCACAAAGGACCATGCAGGACAAAACGGAAGAGTAGGGGTTGGACACAGACAAGAGAGGGCAGGTGAAGGGGCTTTACAACAAGCCATGCAGAGCAGACAGAGGAGCAGTTGCAGCACAACAAAGCATGGAGGGCAGAAGGGAGTGGCTGCAAAATGGACCACAAAGACCAGAAGGGGGGATGGGGCAAGCAACTGTGATAGGCATGATAGAGGTGGAAGAGACAGGCACATTCCAACTGACCATGCTAGGCAGGTAGGAGGGGCAATAGCAGCTCAATAGATTACTCGTAGTATATAGGAAGGGAAGGGGCAGCAAGCTAAGCATAGAGGCCAAGCAGGAGAGCAATGCTGGGGCAATGAATTGGGCTATGGATGGCAGGAGGCATGGGTAGGGACAGCAAGCTCAATGGAGGGAGGTGGTAGCCCATCGGACCATGCAGGGCAGTGGGGAGGAGGCTGGTACATGGACTAAGACAACATAGGGTAGGGAGGAGGTAGATGGCGGAGCAAGCTAACTGTTCAGGGCAGGCAGGAAGGGCTGTTGCAGGACAATGGCCACACAGGGCTAAAATGAGGTAGCAGAGGCATGGACTTGGACAATGGATAGCAAGGAGGGCCGGGAGCAGCAAGCTTGGGTGAGTGAAGCACAATACCAAGCACTTCATCCAAGCCCCCACCATCATGCATTGCGATGGGCATCTTACTTAATGTTAACAAAACCCTAAAATTTCACTGAAAAAATTGAACGTTACAGGGACATTATAGTTAGGCAATAGAATAGAAAAAAACCTTAGAACTTCAACCAGAAAACACAGGTTACACAGTTGTTATAGTTAAGTTCAGATTTTACACACACAAAATCATAGATATTCAGCTTTTATAATTAGAGGTATTTCAGGTAACTATAACTTGTGCCCTAAGGTAACTACAACCTTCACCATGCAGTCCTAATTACCCTTCTATTACTTCACTCATGATATCTTCTATGACATCATTGATAATATCACTGTAACATTTGCAGTAAAATTATTAATGAGAAAACTGTGCATCGTGAGGGACCGAGTACTAGTTACCTTTGGTTTCCTAGTCCAACATTGATTTCAACTAAATCTCCCCTTTTCAATGGTACCTTTTCCTAATGGATCCCTGCTTGGGATCACTGCAGGAGGGTGATCCCTAAGCAAGAATCTACCACTAGATGCCAGGGAAGCAGTCCCTTGGACAAGGGCCTTTGCTCCCACTGAGTATTTTATTTAATAATTTGAGCCCCCCGGCAAGGGCCCCCAATCTATTAGTGAAAGGGTGAGGGCTTTGCAGAATGGGCACTGCAATGTCCCCACCCACCCCAGAAAACGGGCAGAGTCTTTCTGTCACTCCTGGGATTAGTATCCTGATCTGCCACCCGGTGGGGGGGCTGGGGAAGCCCACTAGACACCAAGGAATTATTATTGTATTTTTTTCTATAAAGAGGGGTAGGTGCTGTTCACAATGGGCATGGCCATGCCACTACCTCAAATGAATAGGGACCAAAGTCTTTCTGCTCCCCTGGGGGCACATACGGAACTAGCCCCTGATCTGCCCCTCGGGGCAGAAAGCCTACTGGGCACCAGGAATTACTGCAATGGGCATGACAAAGCTCCCTCCCAAAAATGGGCTCAGTCTTTCTGCCCGCTTGGGGCAGATAGGGGTAGAAAGCCCACTATGTACCAGGGATGTTTTTAAAAAAAGAGAGCTGAAGGCTGGCTGGCATGGACATTCTCCTACATCAAATAAATGAGGAATAAGTCTTTATGCCCCACTAGGGGAGCAGGTGGGGGTAATTACCCCTGATCTGTCTCACAGGGTCAGACAGCCCACTAGACGACAGTTAATTTAAAAGAATAGAGGGGTGGGGCTGCCCACCACCATGGTTATGTCCCCATCCCAAGTGAAGGGGACAACAGTCTTTCTGCTTCCCCTGTGGACTAAAGCATCTCATCCCAATGGCAAGTAAAAGGACATTTCACTCATCTGTGTGTTGATTTTACATATAGGCCAGGAGAACTAGACTAACTTCCAATTTTGTCCCTCTTGCAGTGGTGAAGGACTGCACTTATGGGGTTGGGTAGGCTGAAACCTGGAAAATCTACCAGATCCAGACACATCTGAAAATTAGATACCTGGTGGAGTCCAGGGCCCTATGCTTCACATGCACCAAATAACACGTTCTAACACACATTGCCCTGCAAACTTCCAACTTTGCTAAAGTCACAGCTTTTCCTTCCATTTCTGTGATGGAAACTTCTGGAATCTGCAGGAATCCACAAAATTCCTACCACTCAGATTTGCTCCACCTGTACAGATCAAAACTGTGCACCACTGGTCACGGTAAGCCTCGGCCCATTGTTCATAGTTTGATATGTTCCTGTTATGGCAATAGGCCCAGCCACACAAGTGGGACAGTGTTGTTTCAGCACAGGTGCAGCAATGCTTGGTGGTAGGAAGTTATTGGATTCCTGGGGATTCTGGAGTTTTCCATCACAGAAATCTGAATGAATAGGGTGATTTCAGGCACAGTTTGAAATGTGCAGGGCATTGTGGGTAAAAACACCTAATTCCCCAATCCAGATGAGGCCTAACTTGACTGTGATAAAATTGACATTGCCCTCTCTCAAGTCCTCAAGGGGAAAGGGGTTTTGGGAAGACAAAAAGAGAACAAACAAGCTTCTGATGTGTGGACTGTATAATCGGACTGCTGGACCATGGACTGTGTGTCGTGTTGGGCGTCAGGACTACTGGGTTCTTGTTTTTTAGGATTCTGGGCTGCAAAAGAATTACTTCAAGACTAAATTGAACTTGCATAAACTATTGCAAAATGATACATTGTTGACACATTGTGCTTACGTTTCTATAGGCCGAACAAGTCTCTTCCTCTTTTTACAATACTTTCAGAGTCTCTGAAGCAATGTCCAAACTCAAAAACAGTCAACTTGACTAAAGGGCTTCTTTGTGTAAACTTGCTCTATTTTCAGTCCCCTAATTCTCAGAGTAGTGCTTATTATAGGAACTACATCTTTCCTTAATGTCTGTTTAGTGGTATCCTGGATTCACACCCCAACAATAAATCATGCTAGTTCTTATTGCCATAAATTATTTAAAAGACAGAGGTCTGTTTTTTTTCAATAAGGAAATGAACAATTATCCTGCTTATTGTGGTACATGTTCAATACAGATCACATTGTGAAGAGGGCATGTTTTTGCAGTTACAGTTGGAGCAGGTAGAATACAATATGCATAATCAACAAGCATTGGTTATAATAAATGAGACATTTAACAAGCATTGGTTATTGCAAAATTAATATTCAAGGATGTAATGAATATACCCAAATAAGTCTGAATGTTGCAAGCATCAGAATCTTACTGTAATCAAGCTCTTGGATGTCCTAGTTTACCCACAGCAACTTTGTCTACCCACAAAAGTGAGGTACCATTCTTATAAGGAGACTTGGGAGAATGCCAGGTGAAAGGAAGTTTGCAGCTCTCCACAGAATCCAGAGCTTTCCATGACAGAAATGTGAGGAAAATGTGTTTTTTAGTCACAGTTTGAGGTTTGTAAGGGATTCTTGGTAAACAAAATGTGCTGAAAGCCATGAAAGTCACCTCACCCTAGATACCCCTAGGTGTCTAGTTTTAAAACTGCAAAATGTACAGGTTGACTAGGTTTCCCTAGGTGCCAGCTGAGATAGGTTCCAAAATCTAGAACTAACCACATTGGAAAAAGAGGGTCAGTTTGCAGTGGAAAAATACACTGCAAACATATTGCATTTTGTGCCACTTCCTGTTGCGGGCACTGGGTCCATCCTCACAAGTGAGGTGCCATATTTTAATTGAAGACTTGGGGGAGTGTCAGGATAGAAGGAAGCATGTGACTCCCCAAAGATTCTAGAACTTTCCAACACATAAAAGTAAGGAAATTTGTTTTTATAGTCATTTGGATTCTCGGTAAAAAAACGTGGTGAGAGCCATTGAAGTCAGCCCATCCTGAATACCCCAAGGTTTCTAGTTTTAAAAAATGTACAGGTTGGCTAGGTTTCTTTAGGTGAGGGCTGTGCTACGGTCCAAAATATAGAGCTACCTACATTGAAAAAATGCAATGCATCCATGTTGCGTTTTGGGCCATTTCCTGACACGGGCAGTAGACCTACCCACTCACATGGGATACCATTTTTATTGGGAAACTTGTAGGAGCACAGATCAGTAGAACAGTTGTTATTACCAGTTGTATTATGCTGCATCTTGCCTTTCAATATAAGCCAGTGTATAAGAAAGATTACATTTTGAAAAATACCCTCCAAATCATATGCTAGTAAGGGGACCCACAAATTCAGAGATGTAAAAATAACCACTGCTGCTAAACTCTGTATCTTGTGCCCATTTCTGAAATATATGTTCACTATGGCTATTTTGCTTTAAGAATTAGGGGGTTATTACAACTTTGGAGGAGGTGTTAATCCGTCCCAAAAGTGACGGAAAAGTGACGGATATACCACCAGCCGTATTACGAGTTCATTATATCCTATGGAACTCGTAATACGGCTGGTGGTATATCCGTCACATTTGGGACGGATTAACACCTCCTCCAAAGTTGTAATAACCCCCTTAGCCTGTACTTGGTATGCAATGGAAAACCATTGTACGGTACAGCTCAGTTGGTTGCTCTGGGTACCATTGATTCTTGGAGAAGCTACAAACACTATGGCCCATGTTTATACTTTTTTAGCGCCACATTTGTGCTGCTTTTTGACTCAAAAATGGCGCAAACTTACAAAATACAATTGTATTTTGCAAGTTTTCACTGTTTTTGTATCAAAAAATTACAAAAATACAGCGCTTAAAAGTATAAATATGGGCCTATATATCCCTGCAACCATATGTGTTTAGTGGACTTAATAGTAAGTTGCTTTCATCAATCAGCCAAGCACTTGAACCGGAGTAATGATTTTTTAAAACATTTTAATAAATAGCTCCTAAATTATAAAAGCAGCAGCATCAGAAATCTAATCACACAAGAATGAATTAAAGTCTAAATATTTGGCTTATCACGATGGAGGGTGGATTAGATACAAGAAGTGGACTCAGTCAGCACTTACCTTTCGACTTAAAAGAAATTTTGAAGAAAATGTTCTGAGCAAGTAAATTTCATGGGGGCAAGGTTGAAGGCAGTGTCTAATAATTATGTGTCATCATGGGAACCCGCTGGACTAGATTTACTAGATTGGAAGTGCGGACTGCATGTTACAGACAATGAAACAGGCTCTGATGAGTGGAACTCAGGACATGGAGGTTGACTGGGGAACAGTGGCCACTCATAGACGGGGGACCAACTGCACAGGGAGAGAGAGGTTGGGTGGGTTGAGAGCCCGGGTGGAGCTCAGATTGTGGGTGAAACAAAACAACCGGAATGAGCCTGTAGTATTCTTTTTAAACTCCATTTTTGAGCAGTAGTATGTAGTGGTGCAATTGTCGACAGATGAACCAAGGAACCGAGGTGAGTACTAATTCCTTTATTTAGATAGCCAGTACAGTGAAAGGTAACCGGTCCGTACAGACGAACATCCTGGCTCAACTGACCACAAGAGAATTCCAACGTTGTGGACATTGGAACTTCCCCGCGTCATTAGCCACACTTTCCATTAAGGAATGAATGTGCTCACACACAACACATCCCCTTTCCTTATCTTAAAATAAATAATAACCAACAGATAAGCTAAATAAAGAACAACAACAACAAAAAATTCAAAGTTAGAATACAAAGATGATAAAGTTCCCTACAATGTAAAGATGGAAGTTTAACCCTCAAGTATATATCCTAACACATAATCCTTCAGCCAACCCGGACGTGTCACCTTCCTCTTCTCCACACGCATAGCATCTTCCCCATCACATTCCGAGTCACTACTCTCACACGTTCCCCCTTCTTCATAGTAAGAACCATGTTGGGTCACGGGCAAAATGCAGTCACTCTCTCCTGCAGTCCTAACACCTTGTAACTCATTTTCTAACCAATCAGATCTTCCAATCTCAGGACCAATAGCTTTTCGCACAATATACTCCTTATTGTTAATTAAAGCAATGCGTTTGAGATTCCAAACCTTCCCATTACTCAATCTAACAGTATCATGCAATACTTCCATCACTTGTTCTGGTTCAAAATATTGGCTTTCATTCTTCTTAACACTATAAGGTTTCTTAACCCGTACCCAATCTCTCACAGAAATTTTCACAGGTTTCACATGATGAGATTGGTCATAGTACGACTTGTTTTTTATATGCATTTTGTCTAAATTATCCCTAACCACTTCCAAAGACCAATGCTCCACACCCACATCACACAACCACACAGGATTATGCTTACCCCTGGGTTTTCTGCCTCTCATAATGACAAACGGACTCAATCCAGTAGATACATTTTCAGTAATTCTGTACGCCCATACAGCTTTAAATACAGCTGTGTGCCAATCGTCCTTACTCCTGGAGTTCTGAATAACATTTTTGATGACTCTTTTGAATCTCTCCACAGTACCATTGCCACTGGGATTGTACAAAGACGTAGTTTTGTGCTTAATTCCAACTCTTTCAAAATACATTCTAGCAGCATCTGAAACATATTGCACACCATTATCACTTAACAACTTCGCTGGAATACCTTCGGACAAAAATACCTTGTCCATAAACTCTAGCACACTAGCAGTGTCCGCTCTTTCTATTATACTGATTTCAGGCCATTTAGAAAATAGATCGGTAAGAACAATAACGTATTCTTGTTCATCCCCTACAGGACCAAACAAATCTACAGCAACACATTCCCAAGGTTGTTTAGGTAAGAGAGCTTGTTCCATAGGTGGTCTCAAGGTACACAAACTTTTGTCCGCTGATGAACACACCTTACAGGATCTTACAAACCTTTCCACCGCTTTGTCTACTCCCGGCCACCAAAATAAATCCTTAACAACTGATTTGGTGCAGACAATGCCAAAATGACCTTCATGACACAGATTCAAAACAACATCCCTCATACCACACAGTGGAATACTTTTATTTCCCCTCAAGATGATGCTTCCATCTATGGACAGTTCATGTCTATCCTCCAAAAAATGCTTACTCAGCTCTGTAAGTTGGTCCTTCCTAGGCCAACCTTCCAAAATAAACTTCCTTACCATTTTCAAATCAAGATCCCTATCCATCTCATCACCCCAAGAGTCCTTATCAAGAGAAGAACTACCAGCATTATGTATGAGAGCAATGCTATAATCCTCCCAAGGATCATCCACACAACTTTCCAACGGGCCTGGCAACCTTGATAAACAATCTGCCATCAAATTGTTTCTCCCAGGAACGTACACAATGCGGTATATAAAATCTTTCATACGCAAGGACAGTCTCACAATTCTCGCAGAAGCCAACACACTACCGTCTGATGTAAGTAGTTTAATCAAAGGTTTATGATCACATTGAATAGTGATGCACTTACTCCAAATGAATGTACGAAAGTGTTCCAAAGCCCAAGCACATGCTAAAGCCTCCTTTTCGATAACTGAGTACTTCTCCTCAGAAGGTGATAATGATCTGGAAGCAAACAAGATTATCCGCTCCCTTCCATCTCTACCTTTCTGAGATAAAACAGCTCCTAGCCCCTTATTGCTAGCATCAGTAGTTATCACAGTATCTAATTCAGGGTCAAAACTTCCTAAATGCGCAACATTGCTCAAATCTTCTTTAATCTTCACAAATTCTTGTTCACATACTTCACTCCAAATAAAATAGGCATTCTTTTTAAGAAGAAGTCTTAAACTATAAACCTTACTAGCAAAATTTAGGATGAATTTCGCACAAAATTCTGCCATCCCCAAAAATGATCTTACTTCTTCCTTTGAAGTGGGTGTCGCTGCACCAACAATGGCGTTAACCAACAACGCTTTTGGTTTCACACCATCACCACTGATCTCATGCCCCAAATACTCCATGCTTCTCCTGGCAAACTTGCATTTGCTCAATTCTACAGTCAAACCCTTACTCTCCAACACGCAAAACGCAAAACAAAACATGTCTCAATCTTTCATCATGCACCTTTCGATCACACCCGAATACCAAAATATCATCTTGGAAACACCTCATTCCTAATGATTTCCCAAATAACTTATACATTAGTCTTTGAAAAACTGCAGCTGCAGACGCTAGTCCAAAAGGCATCCTTTTGTACTGGAAACATCCAAAAGGAGTGATAAAAGCTGTCAGATTTCTCGATTCAGTTCTCAAAGGAATCTGATGGTAAGCAGCTGATAAGTCAATTGTAGAGAACCAACCCGCACCTTTTAGACTGGAAACCATCTCAGTGATTTTTGGTAAAGGAAAATGATAAATCACAATATTTTCATTTAAATATCTCAAATCGACACATAAGCGGATCCTCCCATTGCTGCGTCGAGCGATAACCACTGGCGAAATCCACTCTGCATTTTCTATTGGTTCAATAACATCCATTCGTACCAACTTCTCCAATTCTTTAGAAACTTCATCCCTTATCATTAAAGGTACCGATCTCACTTTATGAATTTTTGGTATGGCATTCTTCTTTAATAATATTTCATGTTCAAAACCAGCCAATTTTCCTAGCTGTGTATCAAAGACTTTAGGGAATCTTCTTTCCATTTCCACAGCTGAAGAAAACCCATCATCAACTATTAATACTTTTTCTCTGCTGTTGGGATCCAAGATCATCTGAAGTTTTCCTTGATCTTTCCATCCAAGGACTGATGGCCCCCTTTTTGATGCATACAGTTTCCCTCTGGTACACCTATTTTTAAAGGAGAATGAGAGCCATCTGAAGCCAAGCAGGTCAATTTTTTCTCCAGTATAACTTTCTGGACAGACATCTGGTTGTGACAATTGTTTTCCTAATTTATTCACGAATGTTGTGTTCCACACTTCTTCATTCACAATGGTGAAGGGTGAGCTAGAATCGGCATATAAAGTAATCGGAATTCCACCAATCTCCATATCACACATTGGTTTCCTTTTAGTCCGTGCATCAGTTATATTCAAGATAAAATTCTTGTTTACAGTAACGTCTCTAAATTCAGGAGAATATTCTTCGTTCTCAGTTCCCATGTGAGAATCACCTTCCGATATACACTTAACTATTTTCTTTTTACTCCTGCAGACTTTTGCAAAATGGCCCATAATACCACTTTTGCTGCATTTTAATTTCAAGGCCGGGCACAACGTAGCGTATGCCAGTTGCTCCTTACTGTCGCACCTATAACACCTCTTCTCACTATCATTGCTCAGTGATGTTTTCTGTTCTTCTGTGTTTTACAATTAGAAATTTTGTAAGCGTTGTCAACACTCCTCTGTTGATTTTAATTCTGAAACACACCTTTCAGAAATTTCTGCCCTCCTTGCAATGGCCAAAATCTCCTCCAGCGGTGAATCACCATTAATCCATAACCTTTCTTGAATGGATTGATTGTTGCCATGCATAACCACCTGATCCCGTATCAGATCATCGTGTATAGGACCAAATTTACAATCAAGGGCCAATGTTTTTAAATCTGCCACATAGTCATCCACCGACTCCCCTTTCTCTTGCCTCCTTTGGAAAAACTTATAACGAGTAATTCCAACACAAACATTTGGTGCAAAATATTTGTCAAGATCTTGCATTGCAACATTAAAAACACAAGTGTCACTACTTAAAGAACTTTTATGCATCTTGTTGTACGTTTTCAAACCAATGGGCCCCAACGAATGTAGCAAGAGTCTCTTCTTCTGTTCTGCAGGCATTTTATTCTCAAGATCAATGGCCCCTATAGAGTTAAAAAAATAGTCCTTCCATTCAATCCATTTAACTGGTGGAGCATTCCCTGCAGCCCAAAATGCTTGTGGTGGAATGATAGAAAAATTAGGCTGTGCGAGTTGTGCCATGACACCCACACTTTAATACCCAATTCAGTGATTGCCACACCTTAATGTAGAATTCAACTTAATGTACAGTTCAGGACCTGTTCCCTTTTCCTTCTGTATTTTTCTTTTCCTTCTTTTGTTATTTTGTATTTTATTTTTTTAAATAAAATGAAAGCTTTAATGTCCTTCCACTTCTATCGTACTAATGTACGAAATGCTCGTTGCCTAGAGACTGATGGGCAGCATGCAGCTAGCAATGTGCAGAGCATCTCCAGTTGCCTAGGAGACGCTCAGCTCGTAAATCGTGCCTTTGCACATGCGTAAAATGCCTTAGGAGACGCAAGAGGAATGTGTCTCCGTATCCTTTGCAATGACGCGTGCGCGTCGAGCGGCTCGTGGCTCAGTTGTATCCTTGGCAACGACGCGTGCACGCCGAGCGGCTCGTGACTCAAACGGTTTTCCGCTTGCGCGTCACGCCTAAAAGTCTAATCAAAAAAATGATGATGGACACAACCTGATGTCGACAAAAGCCACAGGAAGAAAAATAGACAACGTACTCTGGAATCCTGTCTGGACGCACCCACTCGGGAATCCCGCCTGGACGCTGGTCACGTTGCGCTGGTCACATCGCACATAAAACCACCTTCATCGCCAAATTGTAGTGGTACGATCGTCAACAGATGAACCAAGGAACCGAGGTGAGTACTAATTCCTTTATTTAGATAGCCAGTACAGTGAAAGGGAACAGGTCCGTACAGACGAACATCCTGACTCAACTGACCACAAGAGAATTCCAACATCGTGGACATTGGAACTTCCTCGCGTCATTAGCCACACATTCCATTAAGGAATGAATGTGCTCACACACAACATAGTATTTGTGAAATATGCGGGAACTGAGGTTTGTTTTTGATAGACCGACTTACTGTGCTTAGGGTTGCCAAGTGTTTGCGGTAGGGGGTGTTCAAGATTCATGTATTCAACGTGCTGTAGCGCTCATACACCATGCATTGTAAGATGGGAATAAAAAAAACTGGCCCAATACATGTGGAATTTGTTAACTGTTCCTGAATAGTGATCTGAAAGAGGTGATTAAGTTCTCATTTCTGATATGTGATTTATAAACATAGCTATATAACCCACCAAATGCCCTATTAATGGATGACGAGTACACACATGACAATTTACCAGATACCTTTTTGAAGTTCAGTGGGAGGCGTGGTGTCACTACAAGCACAAGGGATATTCTGGCTATGGAATAAAATAGATGCACAATCTTCTGTCAAATAACTCAAATACACATATGACTATTATAAGATATTCCTTTACTACCACAATTAGTTAACTGGTTAATTTTTGTTACTATTTGACAGCTCCCATTGAAACCCTGGTGAGCTGTCAAAGTGACACGTTAATAGGGGCTGCGCTGTGAGAGAAGGTACATCAATGTTTACCTTTTTCATCAGGCCTCAGACCACCACAGAAGATACTATCCAGAGAGCTTTAAAATTAAAAACTGGGGATACGCCTACAACAGATGGGGTCCTTTTGATGTGACTGATTTTCATACTCAGAAACTTTGTTCTATGAAGATTAGCTTCAGATGGCGTTTTAAAGAAATAAGAACCTGGAAGTAGGTACAAAAAACTAATTGTGTTTCAGAAAATGTGAATTCATAAGAGCAAGTTATTGCTGAAAAAAAGAAAGCTGGGCTAAGACAAATGAAGTGTTATGGCTGTTCTGTCTACAACACCAATTTCGTAATTTCTGGACAATGTTTAATTTTAATAGAAGAACATCTGGAGCTAAAACGATTAATTAGCATAAAGCCAAATACACTAGAAGGGAGAAAAATGTTAATGGCAAAAATGTAAGCTTTTGTACTGGAGACCGACTTCTCCATTTGTACCTTGTCAAAACATAGCATGTATCTTAAAAATGCAGCAATTTACTTGTTTCAATTAGAGCTCTCTTTATTTCACTAGTATCATTAATAATTAGCAAAGGAAAACCTCTTCTACAGGATTAGTCTCTCATACTTTTACACATTGCAGATCACATCATAGTATTGTTCATAGAGTGATTGTGCTGTGGCACTGCTACCTTTGGAAACACATATAAAGGCAAAGTAAATGTATTTATAGGGAATGGAAGAGAGGTGAATATACTCAAACGTAATGTGAAAAGATTGTGAGGGTTTTCTTGGCATTGAAGATATTTTACCAGTCCGGAAAAAATTATTAAGTAATTCCTATTCAATTGTATTGCATGTGCTCATGTGCGTAGAGTAATAGACATGGATATTGAATGCATTGCTATGGATATATTTTGTGAAGGCCTAGAAAGTATATGTCTGATTTGTAGATTAATGACGTATGGGGTCAATCAGAGTTAGGCGGAGTAGGAATATCACAAAAACGCCATTGCTTTCGCTCTGCTAAACTTGCAGTTTCTTCATTCTAATTAGAGCATTTTCATGCTGCAGCTTCAGGTGATTCCGAAATCAAAAACCTCTGTCTTGGCAGTCCATCTACCAAAGGACTCCTTGATCACAGTCTCAGTCACGTGGCCGCCAAGAGCTCCGAAACCTCTATAAAAACAACATAATAAACTCTGTCTCTGTCTCGGGTTGGCTAAACATACATGCGCACTGTGGTGTATCCACGCCGGCAATGTGTGGCCGGGCTGGAGAGAGCCTGCACAGTCTACCAGTCTGCCTGGGAGTGCCCTGGCTGGATGCTCCCAGCCAATCCTGATGCTGCTTTGCAGGATTGGCTGCAGGGCAGGCTGGGAGGCTGTGCTTGCAGCCTGCAATGATGGAGCACAGCAGATGGAGTGTTGCGTCACAGGAAAAAATTGTAGATTTTTTTTTGGGTCCCCCCCACACGCCATGCCACCCTGCCTTTTTCCCTTCTGTGAGCTGCAACTAGTGGCCTATAAAAGAAGGGTCTATAAAGACAGGCCTATAAAAGAAGGGTGGCCATCACTTATTTCCCCTGCCTAAGGCCACCATGTCATGCATGGACATTGTAAAAAACTTCCTGCACACCAGGCCATTTAATATTTATAATGAGAAACAAACTCCCACTCAAGTGTTTATTTTCTCAATACAAATGACTTTGTGAGTGGGCACTTGAAACATGGCACTCACTCAGGAAACATTCAGTGCTGTGAAGGGAACAACACAGAGCTCCTCTGTCTACAGCTGTGGTGAGCGAGCCAAAAGCCTCGGCCATCGTGGTAGGCCAAAATGCCCTCCCTCCAAATTTATTACCGAATTGGAACGTAGGACAGAGTTACCATTATGCCATCTCAGATAGGAACCATGTGCAAATCATCCTTGTCTCGTTCCAAAAGGAACAGTCGAGCCTAAACTGGCAAGCCAGATCTCATCTGAATTGGAACACAAGCAATCCTAGGCTGTTTTTGCCCAACGTAGGCAAAATAAACCACAGAGCTATTAGTAGTAAGGGGATCAATATAGATGGAAAAAAGTGTCAGTGATACAGGACATCCCTACCTTGTCCCTGTGTTCATGGAGAATGATAGGTTAGTCTTGTGAGTCAAACGTAATTTTAGATGACAGATAAGGATCTCAGAAAACTATACAAGGAGGCGATTAAGGGCCAGATGTAGCAAAGGGTTTTACCCATTCTGTGTCTATGGGAAAACGTGTTAGTACATATGGCCCTAAATGCATTAGCATACAATGAAAAACGTAGATGTGCACAGTTAGTAGTCTTCAGTGAATTGCAGTGTATTGTGTAATCCTAATAGGGGTTTTGATGGCCTTAAAGATGTGGGGGTACACCCTACAATTGACGGTCCACTACCTGAAGGAACTCGGGCCCATATTTATACTTTTTGACGCTAAACTGCGCTAACGCAGTTTAGCGTCAAAAAATTTAGCGCCGTCTAACGCCATTCCGAAGCGCCATGCGGGCGCCGTATTTATGGAATGGCGTTAGCCGCCGCAAGCAGACCGGCGCTGCCTGGTGTGCGTGGAAAAAAAACACGTAGACCAGGCAGCGCCGGCGTAGGGGGAAAATGGCGCTAGGGCGTCTTAAAATGGCGCAAGTCGGGTTGACGCAAAAAAATCGTCTTAACCCGATTTGCGCCATTTTTTCGACGCCCAGACGCCATTTAAATGACTCCTGTCTTAGTAAAGACAGGAGTCATGCCCCCTTGCCCAATGGCCATGCCCAGGGGACTTCTGTCCCCTGGGCATGGTCATTGGGCATAGTGGCATGTAGGGGGGCACAAATAAGGCCCCCCTATGCCACCCAAAAAAAATTGAAAAATATAAAAAATTATACTTACGTGAACTTACCTGAATGTCCCTGGGGTGGGTCCCTCCATCCTTGGGTGTCCTCCTGGGGTGGGCAGGGGTGGCAGGGGGGGGTCCCTGGGGGCAGGGGAGGGCACCTGTGGGCTCATTTTGAGCCCACAGGCCCCTTAACGCCTACCCTGACCCAGGCGTTAAAAAGTGGCGCAAATGCGGGGTTTTTTGACCCACCACCTCCTGGGCGTGATTTTTGCCCGGGAGTATAAATACGACGCATTTGCGTCGCCGTCATTTTTTTAGACGGGAACGCCTTCCTTGCATCTCATTAACGCAAGGAAGGCGTTCACGCTAAAAAATGACGCTCTTTGCAAAGTATAAATATGGCGTTAGTTTTGCGCCAAATTTGCGTCGAAAAAAACAACGCTAATTCGGCGCAAACGGAGTATAAATACGGGCCTCAGTATGTTTACCACATCCTTGGAAAAAGAGTCTGATTTATGGCACAGTGGGTATAATTCTTTTCTATATCACTCTGAACACAAAGGAGGAGGTGAGAAAAGGCAAGTGAAACGATGATATGTTACATCAAGAATCTAGTATGGTGATAATTAGAGGGATGCCATAATGTTTATCAGGAATTTGCTGAGGCCTTTATCTTTGATGCTGGACAAAGTAGGCTGCTGGGATTTCAACATATTTAACTTTCGGGTGAAACAAATTTTCAATTGCACGTTTGCAATTTAGGACTTTATCGAAATTGGGTGAAGGATGAAGGCTGAATTATGTGCACTTGCTGACTGCTACTGAATGAGTTATCATAATGTTGGAGTATTGTAATTCTAGTATGCAGGATGTATTCTGATAATGATAAAATGCCAATGAATACCATACAACCCTGGATGGATGTATATAGTCAATTAGGGGCTGATTATGAGTTTGGTAGATGGAAACATCCATCTGCCAAAATCCCGACAGGGAGGTCACCAAGGTGCTGGCGACCTCCCTGCCGGCTCCATTACGACTTTCCCGCTGGGCTGACTGGTGAAAACCAAGGTTTCTTCCCGTATGCCCAGTGGGAAAGGTACAGCAGCATTGTCGCCAGTCCATAATAGAGCCAGTGGCAATGATGCCGCACGCAGGGGGCACCAGCACCCTCGAAATGCTGGGCAGAAGGAACCCTGAACTGCCCATGCAGGGCCCCTGTGGCCCCATGCACTTATTCTCCACCAGCCTTTTCATGGTGGTCAGACCACCATTAAAAGGTGGGTAGAGAACAAGCTAGTAATCAGTAAGGCAGCGCTGAGTTCACTTCCGCCCTGGCTGATTACAACCAGAACTGCCATCAGCCCATCAGGATCAGTGCCCCCCTGGCGACCTCCCCGCCGGCTCCATTACGACTTTCCCACTGGGCTGACTGGTGAAAACCAAGGTTTCTTCCCATATGCCCAGTGGGATAGGTACGGCAGCATTGTCGCTGGCTCATAATAGAGCCAGTGGCAATGAGGCCGCATGCAGGGGGCACCAGCACCCTCGAAATGCTGGGCAGAAGGAACCCTGCACTGCCCATGCAGGGCCCCTGTGGCCACATGCACTTATTCTCCACCAGCCTTTTCATGGCGGTCAGACCACCATGAAAAGCCTGGCAGAGAACAAGGTAGTAATCAGCAGGGCAGCGCTGAGTTCACCTCCGCCCTGGCTGACTACAACCAGGACTGTCATCAGCCCATCAGGATCATGGATCTTAGTGCGGTCAGCGGTAGGTTGGTGGGTCTGCCCACCAACCTCATAAAGTTGCGGTTGGACCACTGCAGCCGCAGCAATCTGACTGCGAGGTTGGCGGCGTTCGGACCACCAGCCTTGTAACAATGCCCTTAATTTAACAACTATTTAAGTAATCTTTTTAAGGCTTATGATTCTTTAGAATTAATTTACAAGAATATAAAAGAACTGTTTTTGTTTATGTTAATTTCTGTATGTTGGCATGGTATTTGTGATGTTTTATATGTTATGCATTGTTTATTTCTTGACACTATACATTGATTGGGAATGTTTTTACATTAATATATTTTTTTAACTTTTTATAGCTGTTTATGAAATTGCTTATTTTAACTTATGGGAGATATATTCATGTATTAGTCCTGAAGAAGGTGAAGTCTGCAAAACAACACATTGACAAAATATAACGACATGATATACAGCAAATGAATGTCCTTATATTTTATTAATTCAAATATATGAACACCCAGTGATGCATGTAGTTCAAGTGTACATATTAGAAGACAGATTGTTTTTGCTTAGAGGAATCTTCCTTGTTTCTGTGATACTTAGTATATTTTCTTTATATTTTATATGATTTTAAGTTTTTTAATCATATCATGAGATTAAAACCAGATATTTTTCTAAGCTTTTGTGATATTCATTTTTTCCATGTTTGTGAGTATGTGTTCATGTGTGAGATTGAACAGATGTGGAGTATTAGTGAAGTTGTGTTTTAATAGCCTCTAAAGGGATTATTTAGTAATTTGCTTTTTACAATACTGTTCTTTTTGTTTGAGGGGTCACTCTCTATTTTGTTTGGCAGCACCCTAATACCAGACAAGTTTCTGAAGAAAAGTGATCAAAGTCTGTAAAGAAATTAGGTTAATGTTTTCTTCCTATGTAGAAATAACAACATGCACAGTATCTGGTTCATAATCCTCAAGAGATAACTCCTGAAACAGTGTTTGTAAAATATATCCAAATCATTAAACACAAATAGTAGGGGTAGGAGGAATTTTTCATTGTACCTACTAAGTTGGCAGAATTTTGTGAATCTGCATTACTCTAGTAAGGTGGAGTTCCAGCCAAATTCCACAAATCGCCTCGTGGCAGAATTTTTTTCCTGTGAGGCTCCAGAAATGCACGTGTGAACAAGATTTGGCATCCCTTAACACCATTTTGTAATCCGGGCAGTCAGTAGTGGTCACGAGAGGACGTGTTCAGAGGGCTGTGCGGGCGTCAAATTTATACTTTGATGCGCGGCGCCGCAAACCACAGGTGTAAGTCATTTTCTTTTACTCACACCGCAGCGTCAAGTCGTAAAGCAAAATGAAGTTAACACGGCGGAAATGACTGTGGGTCAATTTACGACACCGCACACCAGATATGCGGTGTTTTTTGACACAATAGCGTCAAAATTCCCCGCAACACATCCCATTTCAGCAGAGGAGAGCCAAAATGGGTTCCCAGATGCCTGTACAGACCCCAGGAAGATGACAACAGACCAGGAATCAGCCAGGAGGACCTACACAAGAACCAGGACACTTTTAAGAAGAAAAGAAAGTGTTGCTTCAGTGCAGAGGAACAGAAAATTCTGGTTAAACAGATGACGGAACACCAGCACCAACTGTTTGTCACCTCAAAGTTGCCTATCAGTAGGAGAGAGGCAATATGGCAACACATTTTTGACAAGATCAACAGTGTGGCAGAAGTACGCAGAACAGTCATCGAGTGCAAGAAACACTGGCATGTCTGCAAGTGCAGGGCCAAGGAAAAATGGCCAGGAACAAGAAGGCAGCACTGCAGACTGGAGGTGGGAGTCCAGCACACCAGGAGGTCCTGGACCACATGGAGGAGATGGTTGCAGCCGTCATCCCTGAGGAGATCGTCACAGGGATTCAAGGACAGGATAGCGCAGACTACCAGGAGACAACACACATGCAGGGTAAGTCACATGGGGAATTATAATGCACTAATGTCAACTGTAAGCAGGGGAGGATACGGACCACAAAATGCATGGAAGTCATCATATACATGGAGTGGCATGGGTAAAGGGGTATGGCATGGGGGCATGGCCTACACAGAGATGGGCTGGGGCACACCATAACACTACACCAACAACAGTCCCATGGGGGCATGCTGCCATGCCAACGATGGAGCAAAGGTAAAGCCATGCCAGGAGGGAAGGGCACAATGTCAAACTGACATCCTGGCTCACGTCAGCCACTATTCCCCCTACATTAACTAGGGCCCAATTAACAACCTGTAGCCATACCGACAACTGGAATGTAACAGTGACACCAGTTGGCACTACCACCTATGCTCTGTGTGCAGCTCAAGTAGCCAATGGCAGTAACTTCCCCATGGATCATACACACCTAAATTAGAGGGTTGAGGATGACAACTCCAATAATCCCCTGAAACAAGTCAAAGGCTCCAGTACTGTCAAATGTCAATGCCCATAGTTGTCGCAAACATCAACCAATGTCATCAACTGTAGGAGCTACACAGCACTAAGGACACACCCAAGCTGCATATGTCAGGGTCCATCCTGTGCCTGGCTCACAATGTAACATCCCAAATGTCATACTGTTCAGACACAGCATTGAGGGGGAGGACACATGTAACTGGTCACTGAAATACACCAGCACAGTCAGAGGAGGAAATAGGACACTGCTACGACTATCAGGGCAATCCAATGTACCACACATTCCCTAACATCAGCTGTACACATTACCAATGCCAACATCCATATCGTGCCATAACAATGGTATGCATACGATACGCTACATGTCAACTACATATAAGTGGATGTGAAAGATCAGAGACTGGGGCAGGTCCAGATTGTTAAGTGTGCTGCCAGTGCCATCAGAGCACCCACAGCCAGTGAAAGGTCTCACCATGAGAATGGATGTAGACGGAGGGTTGAGTAGGACAAGAAGGTGGCAAATCACAATTTGGCCAGAACAAACACCTAGAGGAGATGATGCGACAGGTCCAATAACTTACCACAATACATGTGACATGCAGGTGGGGCATAGGCCTGGGAGAATGCCCATCTGAAAGACTGGAGAGATGAAGATGAAACAAGATTGTAAGGAAATGCCTCCTTGGCATGGTTACCCCCTGACTTTTTGCCTTTGCTGATGCTATGTTTTGAATTGAAAGTGTGCTGAGGCCTGCTAACCAGGCCCCAGCACCAGTGTTCTTTCCCTAACCTGTACTTTTGATTCCACAATTGGCACACCCTGGCATCCAGATAAGTCCCTTGTAACTGGTACCTCTGGTACCAAGGGCCCTGATGCCAGGGAAGGTCTCTAAGGGCTGCAGCATGTATTATGCCACCCTAGAGACCCCTCACCCAGCACAGACACACTGCTTACCAGCTTGTGTGTGCTAGTGAGAACAAAATGAGTAAGTCGACATAGCACTCCCCTCAGGGTGCCATGCCAGCCTCTCACTGCCTATGCAGTATAGGTAAGACACCCCTCTAGCAGGCCTTACAGCCCTAAGGCAGGGTGCACTATACCATAGGTGAGGGTACCAGTGCATGAGCACTGTGCCCCTACAGTGTCTAAGCAACACCTTAGACATTGTAAGTGCAGGGTAGCCATAAGAGTATATGGTCTGGGAATCTGTTTTACACGAACTCCACAGCACCATAATGGCTACACTGAAAACTGGGAAGTTTGGTATCAAACTTCTCAGCACAATAAATGCACACTGATGCCAGTGTACATTTTATTGTAAAATACACCACGGAGGGCACCTTAGAGGTGCCCCCTGAAACTTAACCGACTATCTGTGTAGGCTGACTGGTTCCAGCAGCCTGCCACACTAGAGACATGTTGCTGGCCCCATGGGGAGAGTGCCTTTGTCACTCTGAGGCCAGTAACAAAGCCTGCACTGGGTGGAGATGCTAACACCTCCCCCAGGCAGGAGCTGTAACACCTGGCGGTGAGCCTCAAAGGCTCACCCCTTTGTCACAGCACCGCAGGACACTCCAGCTAGTGGAGTTGCCCGCCCCCTCCGGCCCCGGCCCCCACTTTTGGCGGCAAGGCCGGAGAAAATAATGAGAATAACAAGGAGGAGTCACTGGCCAGTCAGGACAGCCCCTAAGGTGTCCTGAGCTGAGGTGACTCTAACTTTTAGAACTCCTCCATCTTGCAGATGGAGGATTCCCCCAATAGGATTAGGGATGTGACCCCCTCCCCTTGGGAGGAGGCACAAAGAGGGTGTACTCACCCTCAGGGCTAGTAGCCATTGGCTACTAACCCCCCAGACCTAAACACGCCCTTAAATTTAGTATTTAAGGGCTCTCCCTGAACCTAGAAACTAGATTCCTGCAACAACAAGAAGAAGGACTGCCTAGCTGAAAACCCCTGCAGAGGAAGACCAGAAGACAACAACTGCGTTGGCTCCAGAAACTCACCGGCCTGTCTCCTGCCTTCCAAAGAACTCTGCTCCAGCGACGCCTTCCAAAGGGACCAGCGACCTCTGCATCCTCTGAGGACTGCCCTGCTTCGACGACGACAAGAAACTCCCGAGGACAGCGGACCTGCTCCAAAAAGACTGCAACTTTATCCAAAGGAGCAGCTTTAAAGAACCCTGCAATCTCCCCGCAAGAAGCGTGAGACTTGCAACACTGCACCCGGCGACCCCGACTCGGCTGGTGGAGAACCAACACCTCAGGGAGGACCCCCGGACTACTCTACAACTGTGAGTACCAAAACCTGTCCCCCCTGAGCCCCCACAGCACCGCCTGCAGAGGGAGTCCCGAGGCTTCCCCTGACCGCGACTCTCTGAAACCTAAGTCCCGACACCTGGAAAAGACCCTGCACCCGCAGCCCCCAGGACCTGAAGGACCGGACTTTCACTGCAGAAGTGACCCCCAGGAGTCCCTCTCCCTTGCCCAAGTGGAGGTTTCCCCGAGGAAGCCCCTCCTTGCCTGCCTGCAGCGCTGAAGAGATCCCTTGATCTCTCATTGACTTCCATAGCGAACCCGACGCTTGTTCTAACACTGCACCCGGCCGCCCCCGCGCCGCTGACGGTGAAATTTCTGTGTGGGCTTGTGTCCCCCCCGGTGCCCTACAAAACCCCCCTGGTCTGCCCCCCGAGGACGCGGGTACTTACCTGCTGGCAGACTGGAACCGGGGCGCCCCCTTCTCTCCATTGGAGCCTATGCGTTTTGGGCACCACTTTGAACTCTGCACCTGACCGGCCCTGAGCTGCTGGTGTGGTAACTTTGGGGTTGCTCTGAACCCCCAACGGTGGGCTACCTTGGACCAAGAACTGAACCCTGTAAGTGTCTTACTTACCTGGTAAAACTAACAAAAACTTACCTCCCCCAGGAACTGTGAAAATTGCACTGTGTCCACTTTTAAAATAGCTATTTGTGAATTACTTGAAAAGTATACATGCAATTGAAATGATTCAAAGTTCCTAATGTACTTACCTGCAATACCTTTCAAACAAGATATTACATGTTAAATTTGAACCTGTGGTTCTTAAAATAAACTAAGAAAAGATATTTTTCTATAACAAAACCTATTGGCTGGATTTGTCTCTGAGTGTGTGTACCTCATTTATTGTCTATGTGTATGTACAACAAATGCTTAACACTACTCCTTGGATAAGCCTACTGCTCGACCACACTACCACAAAATAGAGCATTAGTATTATCTCTTTTTACCACTATTTTACCTTAAGGGGAACCCTTGGAGTCTGTGCATGCTATTCCTTACTTTGAAATAGCACATACAGAGCCAACTTCCTACAAAGATCACAATGTGAAATCATCACAAGGCAGGCATGTCACATCACAAATGTCACAACACAGACACACTAATTGTACCCCATTTCATTGCAGAGGACAATGGATCTCCTGCGGATATGCCTGTCCCAGAATACCCTGATGACATGGATAACGAGCTGGCAAACATTCCCCAGCAGACCATCCAAGATGTCCTTGGAGCCCTCCAGACCCCGCCTTCAGTCACAAGGAGGAGCACAGAACAAGCAGCCATCGCAGAGGATCCACCCACCACCTCAATTGTAAGACCTGCCAGCTCCAATACAGCTGAGGACTCAGACGACACAGGCACCAACTTTGAGAGAACTGTAGTTGGGATACAGCGGGAACTGGCCAATGAGGTGTGGGTGGGAATGCAAACTATGGCAGCCAGCCTAGAGGAGGTGCGTTATAAGGCAGCAGCCATGCAAGCCCTAACATCCATCCTGCAAGGACTACAAGAAACTGTCAAGGAATTCACCACTGCAGTAAAGAAGTTGCCACAACACCTTGCACCCCAAACCTTCCACTGCATGCATGAATGCAATCATGACCCCCTCAGGCCGACCTGGCTGCCTACCATTGTGATGTGGCTGCTATTCTTAAGAATCAGCAGATCCTCCTTGCGGCAGTACTGCCCTTAAGACCTTCACAGGTAGCAGTAACTGGGATGTCTGACTCCACGTCTTCTAACACTGAGGTGTGTGTTGCCCTTTCACAACCACCACCACCAAAGACAGAGGAGGCAACACACACATCAGAAGAAGAAGACATGGAACAGATCACATTCACATGGAAAAGTACACAGAAGCACTAGTCCCTGCACATGGCCAACTATTACCAAGGTCCTGCGTTTTGTAACATGCCAGTCTTACAACAACACTACTCAATGACTGTTCTGCTAACCACTGTATATCTTGTCAGCCTGCCCAGTGCTTATCTCTCTCTTACTTATTGGCAAATCCGGTCCCTCTGCACTGTCTGAAACATCACCCCAGCATGTCAAAAGGATTTTCCTTTACCCCTTGTGTAGGATCACAATGGAAGATGTCACTATAATGGACTCACAATCATGGACAATGTGCATATAGCACTACAGCACTTTTCAATAAATAGCACTTACACAACAAATCTGTCTCTGTGTAATGTGACACATCAACTGTGCAGTAGATAACTGAAATGTGCCTCGTGTCAAATAACGTAGCTTGTCAATACAACTGTCCTGAAATTATGTAGTCAGATAAATCTGCACAGTGGCCAGGATTGCATCGTACTCTGCCCTTCCTGAGGGTAATATCTGATGAAGAGAGAAACCATACACCATCATGCTTTGTTGGACAGAATAATGCTTCCTCAAGGGATAACTAAGTCATCAAATAGTGGCAGCAAAATTTTGTCACCATGTAATGCTAACACATAGAACACTCCAAAAAATGCATGAATGAAGGTGTCTGAATTTACATTCAAATAGGTAATCATGCTGAACAGTGTCACAAATGATCTATGTGAGTCATGAAGACGATACTACAAGAGAGCTTACGACAACTCATCTTATAAGGGTGTCCCTGAACATCACACTGCAGTCAGACCTAAAACTGTTCCCCCAATACCAAGTGTGGAAGCACTGTTTGTGACTTAGAAAACATACTTATCGACAAAAACACGTTGGGATCCATATTAACTGTGATTGGTGGTTGCAACGAATGGTGAAATCTTTGCAAGGTAGCTCTGGGGTAGCTGCCAATCCTACAGCTCATTTGGGATTTGTTCGTAGCATAGGACACAAATGTAATAGTGCAAAATTCAAGTACACTAATGCCAAGGCCATGATCAACAAGCATTTAACACATACTGTAAAGGGTTCACTATATATTTATTAAATGGTAATCACAGAAGAGGAAACTGGGGGAAAAGTCTTACCTACCCTAACCTACCCTGACTACTCATTACCCACAACTGTCCCTAACTAACCTAACCTAAACATACTTATCACATGTAACGAAACGTTCTCAACATCACCCCCCCCTTATGAGATTGGACACATGGAGGACAACAAATACTAACCTAAACACATACTATACTATCCTAAACAAATATATTTTTTTGTATTTTTTGATATTTTGAAATAATTCTTTTTTTAAACACACAAAAACCCCAAAATGGCCCCCCACCCACCCACCCACACACTTAATAAGTACAAATAGAAAGATTCAGGAACCTAACACTAAGCCCCCTAAGCGCACTAAGTATGAAAACAAGGAAAGAGGAGGGAGGGGAGGGAATCATGTCCATATACCAAAGTCTAGAGGTTGGCCCTCCGGAGGGTCCGCTTTATGGACCGCACATGCCTATTCATATGGCGAACATCCCGGCTCAGATTACTAATTTTCCTTAGCACACGGTCCATCTTACATTCCATTGCCTGGAAAGCTGCAGGGTCAACTGTAGCAGCTGGGGCAGTCTGGGTACCGGCGGAGGAGGTTTGTGGGCGTGTAGAGCCAATTCCTGTGGGCTGCCCTGAAGGTGTTGCACTGCTGGGGCCTGGAACAAATGTAGACGTTGGGACAACAGCCCCAGCTGTGGGTGATGCCACCTGGGTGGAACTGGTTGTTGTGCTGGTGGTGGCTGTGGTGGGAAAAGTAGGGCCACCCTGTGGGAAAGCCCTCCATGCTCCGGAGGCTCAATCATTGCGGTATCATCGGGCCATCCTCCTGAACCCCGACTCTACCAGCAGGATATGTTGATATCTCATGGCCCCCCTATGGAACTCACGGACCTGGATGGGTGTCATGTTCACAGCTGTGAAGACAAAGGCAAACAATTTACAATAGGAACTGCATTGTGTGAAATGGCACAAGAAGTAAATCAGACAATACATCTACTGTACTTGTAACAGCTCATATCACCATACAGATCATTGAATGTCCCTGAGGAAGTACATGGCAGGCCAGCCTACAAAGGTCAAATCACACATAGCACATCCAAAACCTACAAGATGGGTAACAACTGGCATTAACTTGCTGTAGGAAAGTACCATCTTGCCTGGCATGTTACCCCCATTTTTCACTGTATATATGTTGTTTTAGTTGTATGTGTCACTGGGACCCTGGTAACCCAGGGCCCCAGTGCTCATAAGTGTGCCTGAATGTGTTACCTGTGTAGTGACTAACTGTCTCACTGAGGCTCTGCTAATCAGAACCTCAGTGGTTATGCTCTCTCATTTCTTTCCAAATTGTCACTGACAGGCTAGTGACCATTTTTACCAATTTACATTGGCTTACTGGAACACCCTTATAATTCCCTAGTATATGGTACTGAGGTACCCAGGGTATTGGGGTTCCAGGAGATCCCTATGGGCTGCAGCATTTCTTTTGCCACCCATAGGGAGCTCTGACAATTCTTACACAGGCCTGCCACTGCAGCCTGAGTGAAATAACGTCCACGTTATTTCACAGCCATTTTACACTGCACTTAAGTAACTTATAAGTCACCTATATGTCTAACCTTTACCTGGTAAAGGTTAGGTGCAAAGTTACTTAGTGTGAGGGCACCCTGGCACTAGCCAAGGTGCCCCCACATTGTTCAGAGCCAATTCACTGAACTTTGTGAGTGCGGGGACACCATTACACGCGTGCACTACATATAGGTCACTACCTATATGTAGCTTCACCATGGTAACTCCGAATATGGCCATGTAACATGTCTTTGATCATGGAATTGCCCCCTCTATGCCATCCTGGCATTGTTGGTACAATTCCATGATCCCAGTGGTCTGTAGCACAGACCCTGGTACTGCCAGACTGCCCTTCCTGGGGTTTCTCTGCAGCTGCTGCTGCTGCCAACCCCTCAGACAGGCAGCTGCCCTCCTGGGGTCCAGCCAGGCCTGGCCCAGGATGGCAGAACAAAGAACTTCCTCTGAGAGAGGGTGTGACACCCTCTCCCTTTGGAAAATGGTGTGAAGGCAGGGGAGGAGTAGCCTCCCCCAGCCTCTGGAAATGCTTTGTTGGGCACAGATGTGCCCAATTCTGCATAAGCCAGTCTACACCGGTTCAGGGACCCCTTAGCCCCTGCTCTGGCGCGAAACTGGACAAAGGAAAGGGGAGTGACCACTCCCCTGACCTGCACCTCCCCTGGGAGGTGTCCAGAGCTCCTCCAGTGTGCTCCAGACCTCTGCCATCTTGGAAACAGAGGTGCTGCTGGCACACTGGACTGCTCTGAGTGGCCAGTGCCACCAGGTGACGTCAGAGACTCCTGCTGATAGGCTCCTTCAGGTGTTAGTAGCCTTTCCTCTCTCCTAGGTAGCCAAACCCTCTTTTCTGGCTATTTAGGGTCTCTGTCTCTGGGGAAACTTTAGATAACGAATGCATGAGCTCAGCCGAGTTCCTCTGCATCTCTCTCTTCACCTTCTGATAAGGAATCGACCGCTGACCGCGCTGGAAGCCTGCAAACCTGCAACATAGTAGCAAAGACGACTACTGCAACTCTGTAACGCTGATCCTGCCGCCTTCTCGACTGTTTTCCTGCTTGTGCATGCTGTGGGGGTAGTCTGCCTCCTCTCTGCACCAGAAGCTCCGAAGAAATCTCCCGTGGGTCGACGGAATCTTCCCCCTGCAACCGCAGGCACCAAAAAGCTGCATTTCCGGTCCCTTGGGTCTCCTCTCAGCACGACGAGCGAGGTCCCTCGAATCCAGTGACACCGTTCAAGTGACCCCTACAGTCCAGTGACTCTTCAGCCCAAGTTTGGTGGAGGTAAGTCCTTGCCTCACCTCGCTGGGCTGCATTGCTGGGAACCGCGACTTTGCAAGCTACTCCGGCCCCTGTGCACTTCCGGCGGAAATCCTTCGTGCACAGCCAAGCCTGGGTCCACGGCACTCTAACCTGCATTGCACGACTTTCTAAGTTGGTCTCCGGCGACGTGGGACTCCTTTGTGCAACTTTGGCGAGCACCATTTCACGCATCCTCGTAGTGCCTGTTTCTGGCACTTCTCCGGGTGCTACCTGCTTCAGTGAGGGCTCTTTGTCTTGCTTGACGTCCCCTCTCTCTGCAGGTCCAATTTGCGACCTCCTGGTCCCTCCTGGGCCCCAGCAGCGTCCAAAAACGCCAAACGCACGATTTGCGTGTAGCAAGGCTTGTTGGCGTCCATCCGGTGGGAAAACACTTCTGCACGACTCTCCAAGGCGTGGGGGATCCATCCTCCAAAGGGGAAGTCTCTAGCCCTTGTCGTTCCTGCAGTATTCACAGTTCTTCAGCCTAGTAAGAGCTTCTTTGCACCAACCGCTGGCATTTCTTGGGCATCTGCCCATCTCCGAGCTGCTTGTGACTTTTGGACTTGGTCCCCTTGTTCCACAGGTACCCTCAGTCAGGAATCCATCGTTGTTGCATTGCTGATTTGTGTTTTCCTTGCATTTTCCCTCTAACACGACTATTTTGTCCTTAGGGGAACTTTGGTGCACTTTGCACTCACTTTTCAGGGTCTTGGGGAGGGTTATTTTGCTAACTCTCACTATTTTCTAATAGTCCCAGCGACCCTCTACAAGGTCACATAGGTTTGGGGTCCATTCGTGGTTCGCATTCCACTTCTGGAGTATATGGTTTGTGTTGCCCCTATCCCTATGTTTCCCCATTGCATCCTATTGTAACTATACATTGTTTGCACTGTTTTCTAAGACTATACTGCATATTTTTGCTATTGTGTATATATATCTTGTGTATATTTCCTATCCTCTCACTGAGGGTACACTCTAAGATACTTTGGCATATTGTCATAAAAATAAAGTACCATTATTTTTAGTATAACTGTGTATTGTGTTTTCTTATGATATTGTGCATATGACACTAAGTGGTACTGTAGTAGCTTCACACGTCTCCTAGTTCAGCCTAAGCTGCTCTGCTAAGCTACCATTATCTATCAGCCTAAGCTGCTAGACACCCTATACACTAATAAGGGATAACTGGGCCTGGTGCAAGGTGCAAGTACCCCTTGGTACTCACTACAAGCCAGTCCAGCCTCCTACATTGGTTGTGCAGCGGTGGGATAAGTGCTTTGAGACTACTTACCACTCTTGTCATTGTACTTTTCATAAGAGAAAAATATACAAAACAAGGTCAGTGTATATACACATAGCCAAAAAGTTTTGCATTTCCTCTTTTCACTCTTTTCTAAGTGCTGAAAAGTACTTCTAAACTTTCAAAAAGTTCTTAAAAGTTTAAAAAGTTTTTTCTGTCTTTCCAAAAAGTTCTGAAAACTTTTTTCTCTTTTTCTATCACTTCAACTCTCTCTAAAAATGTCTGGCACAGGCCAAAAAGTTGAACTGTCCAAACTTGCATATGATCACCTTAGCTGGAAAGGAGCAAGGAGTCTCTGCATAGAGAGAGGTTTGAGTGTAGGGAAGAATCCTTCTTTAGAACTGTTAATTAATATGCTTAGAGTACAGGATAAGGCCATAAGTGCCCAATCTGTAGAAAAAGTAGCTAATGGTTCTCAATCTGATCCAGGGACTCCCCCAGGAAAAGGTTCAGGAAAGAAACTTCTCAGCCTGCCCATTACTAGACAGTCTAGCATAGTTGGTACAGAGGTTGAATCACATCATTCTGATGATGTGCTCTCACATTATGCTGGTAGCCAAGCTGTTAGGGTGCCCTCTGGAAGGGACAGGTCTCCTTCTGTTCATTCCCATCATACCTCTGTATCTAGAAATGTCCCTCCCACCCACCCTGATGACAGATTGTTAGAAAGGGAGCTCAATAGATTGAGAGTGGAGCAAACCAGACTGAAGCTCAAGAAGCAACAGCTGGATTTGGATAGACAGTCTTTAGAAATAGAGAGGGAAAGACAGAAGATGGGTTTAGATACCCATGGTGGCAGCAGCAGTATTCCCCATAGTCATCCTGCAAAAGAGCATGATTCCAGGAATCTGCACAAGATAGTTCCCCCTTATAAGGAGGGGGATGACATTAACAAGTGGTTTGCTGCACTTGAGAGGGCCTGTGCTGTACAGGATGTCCCTCAAAAGCAGTGGGCTGCTATCCTATGGCTATCATTTACTGGAAAAGGTAGGGATAGGCTCCTTACTGTAAAAGAAAATGATGCTAACAATTTCCAAGTTCTTAAGAATGCACTCCTGGATGGTTATGGCTTAACCACTGAACAGTACAGGATAAAGTTCAGAGATACCAAAAAGGAGTCTTCACAAGACTGGGTTGATTTCATTGACCAGGCAGTGAAGGCCTTGGAGGGGTGGTTACATGGCAGTAAAGTTACTGATTATGACAGCCTGTATAACTTGATCCTGAGAGAGCATATTCTTAATAATTGTGTGTCTGATTTGTTGCACCAGTACTTGGTGGACTCTGATCTGACCTCTCCCCAAGAATTGGGAAAGAAGGCAGACAAATGGGTCAGAACAAGAGTGAACAGAAAAGTTCATACAGGGGGTGACAAAGATGGCAACAAAAAGAAGGATGGTAAGTCTTCTGACAAGGGTGGGGACAAATCTAAAAATGAGTCTTCATCAGGCCCACAAAAACACTCTGGTGGGGGTGGTGGGCCCAAATCCTCCTTTAATCAGAACAAGGAAAAGAAACCATGGTGCTATTTATGTAAAATAAAAGGCCATTGGACAACAGATCCCAGTTGTCCAAAGAAAGGCACCACAGCTCCTACCACTGCAACCCCTACTGCTACACCTAGTGTCCCTACTAATAGCAGTGGTGGTGGGAGCAAACCTACTAATAGCCAATCCAAGGGAGTAGCTGGGCTCACTTTTGGTAATTTAGTTGGGGTTGGTCTGATTAGGGAGACCACAGAGGCTACTTTAGTCTCTGAAGGGGCTATTGACTTAGCCACTTTGGTTGCTTGCCCCCATAACTTGGAGAAGTACAAGCAACTAACCCTAATAAATGGTGTTGAGGTCCAGGCCTACAGGGACACAGGTGCCAGTGTCACAACGGTGATTGAGAAACTGGTGCACCCTGAACAACACATACTTGGACACCAGTACCAAGTAACCGATGCTCACAACATAACACAAAGCCACCCCATGGCTGTTGTAAATCTCAACTGGGGGGGGTATCTGGTCCAAAGAAAGTTGTGGTAGCTTCAGATTTACCTGTAGACTGTCTATAAGGGAATGATTTGGAGACATCAGCTTGGTCAGATGTGGAGTTGGAGGCCCATGCAGCAATGCTGGGCATCCCAGGGCATATTTTTGCTTTGACAAGGGCTCAGGCCAAAAAGCAAAAAGGACAGGGAAGCTTGGATCCTGGAACAATGGACCAAGTGCTCCCTAAAGCTAGGGCTAGTAGAAGCAAACCACTTCCTACTATCCCTCCCTCTACAGTGGATTCTACTTCTGAGGAAGAAGAATACCCTCCCTGTGCAGAACCTACACCAGAGGAGCTGGAAGCAGACACTGCTGAGCTTTTGGGTGAAGGGGGGCCTGCCAGAGAGGAGCTGAGTGTGGCACAGCAAACCTGTCCCACATTAGAGGGTCTCAGACAGCAAGCTGTCAAACAGGCTAATGGGGATGTCAGTGACTCTCACAGAGTTTACTGGGAGGACAACCTCTTGTACACTGAGCATAGGGATCCTAAACCTGGAGCTGCCAGGAGATTAGTGATTCCTCAGGAGTACAGAAAGTTCCTCCTAACACTGGCACATGACATTCCCTTAGCTGGGCACCTGGGTCAAATGAAAACTTGGGACAGATTGGTACCATTGTTTCATTGGCCTAGGATGTCTGAGGACACAAAAGAATTTTGTAAGTCCTGTGAAACCTGTCAAGCCAGTGGCAAGACAGGTGGCACTCCAAAGGCACCCCTTATCCCACTGCCTGTGGTTGTGGTTCCCTTTGAAAGGGTAGGGGTTGACATAGTTGGCCCCCTTGACCCTCCTACTGCTTCAGGCAATAGGTTTATCTTAGTGGTAGTGGACCATGCCACAAGATATCCTGAAGCAATTCCTTTAAGGACCACTACAGCTCCTGCAGTGGCAAAGGCCCTCTTATGAATATTTTCCAGGGTGGGCTTCCAAAAGGAAGTAGTATCAGACAGAGGAAGCAATTTCATGTCTGCATACTTAAAGGCCATGTGGAAGGAGTGTGGTGTAACTTACAAGTTCACAACACCCTATCATCCACAAACAAATGGACTGGTGGAGAGATTTAATAAAACTCTCAAAGGCATGATTATGGGACTCCCTGAAAAACTCCGCAGGAGATGGGATATCCTTCTACCATGCCTCCTTTTTGCCTACAGGGAGGTACCCCAAAAAGGAGTGGGCTTCAGCCCCTTTGAACTTCTTTTTGGACACCCTGTTAGGGGTCCACTCACACTTGTAAAGGAGGGTTGGGAACAACCTTTAAAAGCTCCTAAACAGGATATTGTGGATTATGTACTTGGCCTCAGATCAAGGATGGCTGAGTACATGAAAAAGGCCAGTAAAAACCTTCAGGCCAGCCAAGAGCTCCAGAAGCAATGGCATGATCAGAAGGCTGTTTTGGTTCACTACCAACCAGGGCAGAAAGTGTGGGTCTTGGAGCCTGTGGCCCCAAGAGCACTCCAAGATAAATGGAGTGGTCCACACACAATTGTTGAAAAGAAGGGTGAAGTCACCTACTTGGTTGACTTAGGCACTGCCAGGAGTCCCCTTAGGGTGCTCCATGTCAACCGCCTGAAACCCTACTATGACAGGGCTGATCTCACCCTGCTCATGGCAACAGATGAGGGACAGGAAGAAGACAGTGATCCTCTACCTGATCTCTTCTCTTCCACAGAACAAGATGCTCTTGTGGAAGGTGTAGTTTTGGCTGATTGTCTTACTGCTGAGCAGAAAGATAATTGCATAAATCTCCTAGGACAATTTTCAGAACTCTTCTCCATTGTGCCAGGCACCACTTCTTGGTGTGAGCACACTATAGATACTGGAGACAGTTTACCTGTCAAAAGTAAGATCTATAGGCAGCCTGACCATGTCAGGGACTGCATAAAGCAAGAAGTTCAGAAGATGTTGGAACTAGGAGTGGTTGAGCACTCTGACAGTCCATGGGCTTCTCCTGTGGTACTGGTACCAAAACCCAATTCTAAAGATGGAAAGAAGGAAATGAGGTTTTGTGTTGACTATAGAGGTCTCAACTTGGTAACCAAAACTGATGCTCACCCTATACCCAGGGCAGATGAGCTCATAGATACACTGGCATCTGCCAAGTATCTAAGCACTTTTGATTTGACTGCAGGGTATTGGCAGATCAAATTGTCAGAAGATGCTAAATCTAAGACTGCATTTTCTACCATTGGAGGACATTACCAGTTTACTGTAATGCCTTTTGGTCTGAAAAATGCACCTGCCACTTTTCAGAGGTTGGTGAACACAGTCCTGCAAGGGCTGGAAGCTTTCAGTGCAGCATATTTGGATGATATAGCTGTCTTTAGCTCCAGCTGGGATGATCACCTGGTCCACCTTTGGAAAGTTTTGGAGGCCCTGCAAAAGGCAGGCCTCACTATCAAGGCTTCAAAGTGCCAGATAGGGCAGGGTAAGGTGGTTTATCTGGGACACCTTGTTGGTGGGGAACAGATTGCACCACTTCAGGGGAAAATCCAAACTATTATTGATTGGGTTCCCCCTACCACTCCGACTCAGGTGAGAGCCTTCCTAGGCCTCACTGGGTATTACAGGAGGTTCATTAAGAACTATGGCTCCATTGCAGCCCCTCTTAATGACCTCACATCCAAGAAAATGCCTAAAAAGGTATTATGGACAGCAAACTGTCAGAAAGCTTTTGAGGAGCTGAAGCAGGCCATGTGCTCTGCACCTGTCCTGAAAAGCCCTTGTTACTCTAAAAAATTCTATGTCCAAACTGATGCATCTGAATTAGGAGTAGGGGCAGTCCTATCACAACTTAATTCTGAGGGCCAGGATCAACCTGTTGCTTTTATTAGTAGAAGGTTGACCCCTAGAGAAAAGCGTTGGTCTGCCATTGAGAGGGAGGCCTTTGCTGTGGTCTGGGCTCTGAAGAAGTTGAGGCCATACCTGTTTGGCACTCACTTCATTGTTCAGACAGACCACAAACCTCTACTTTGGCTAAAACAAATGAAAGGTGAAAATCCTAAATTGTTGAGGTGGTCCATATCCCTACAGGGAATGGACTATACAGTGGAACATAGACCTGGGAGTAGCCACTCCAATGCAGATGGACTCTCCAGATATTTCCACTTAGACAATGAAGACTCATCAGGTAATGGCTAGTCTTATTGTCCTTCGTTTGGGGGGGGGGGGGGGTTGTGTAGGAAAGTACCATCTTGCCTGGCATGTTACCCCCATTTTTCACTGTATATATGTTGTTTTAGTTGTATGTGTCACTGGGACCCTGGTAACCCAGGGCCCCAGTGCTCATAAGTGTGCCTGAATGTGTTACCTGTGTAGTGACTAACTGTCTCACTGAGGCTCTGCTAATCAGAACCTCAGTGGTTATGCTCTCTCATTTCTTTCCAAATTGTCACTGACAGGCTAGTGACCATTTTTACCAATTTACATTGGCTTACTGGAACACCCTTATAATTCCCTAGTATATGGTACTGAGGTACCCAGGGTATTGGGGTTCCAGGAGATCCCTATGGGCTGCAGCATTTCTTTTGCCACCCATAGGGAGCTCTGACAATTCTTACACAGGCCTGCCACTGCAGCCTGAGTGAAATAACGTCCACGTTATTTCACAGCCATTTTACACTGCACTTAAGTAACTTATAAGTCACCTATATGTCTAAACTTTACCTGGTAAAGGTTAGGTGCAAAGTTACTTAGTGTGAGGGCACCCTGGCACTAGCCAAGGTGCCCCCACATTGTTCAGAGCCAATTCACTGAACTTTGTGAGTGCGGGGACACCATTACACGCGTGCACTACATATAGGTCACTACCTATATGTAGCTTCACCATGGTAACTCCGAATATGGCCATGTAACATGTCTATGATCATGGAATTGCCCCCTCTATGCCATCCTGGCATTGTTGGTACAATTCCATGATCCCAGTGGTCTGTAGCACAGACCCTGGTACTGCCAGACTGCCCTTCCTGGGGTTTCTCTGCAGCTGCTGCTGCTGCCAACCCCTCAGACAGGCAGCTGCCCTCCTGGGGTCCAGCCAGGCCTGGCCCAGGATGGCAGAACAAAGAACTTCCTCTGAGAGAGGGTGTGACACCCTCTCCCTTTGGAAAATGGTGTGAAGGCAGGGGAGGAGTAGCCTCCCCCAGCCTCTGGAAATGCTTTGTTGGGCACAGATGTGCCCAATTCTGCATAAGCCAGTCTACACCGGTTCAGGGACCCCTTAGCCCCTGCTCTGGCGTGAAACTGGACAAAGGAAAGGGGAGTGACCACTCCCCTGACCTGCACCTCCCCTGGGAGGTGTCCAGAGCTCCTCCAGTGTGCTCCAGACCTCTGCCATCTTGGAAACAGAGGTGCTGCTGGCACACTGGACTGCTCTGAGTGGCCAGTGCCACCAGGTGACGTCAGAGACTCCTGCTGATAGGCTCCTTCAGGTGTTAGTAGCCTTTCCTCTCTCCTAGGTAGCCAAACCCTCTTTTCTGGCTATTTAGGGTCTCTGTCTCTGGGGAAACTTTAGATAACGAATGCATGAGCTCAGCCGAGTTCCTCTGCATCTCTCTCTTCACCTTCTGATAAGGAATCGACCGCTGACCGCGCTGGAAGCCTGCAAACCTGCAACATAGTAGCAAAGACGACTACTGCAACTCTGTAACGCTGATCCTGCCGCCTTCTCGACTGTTTTCCTGCTTGTGCATGCTGTGGGGGTAGTCTGCCTCCTCTCTGCACCAGAAGCTCCGAAGAAATCTCCCGTGGGTCGACGGAATCTTCCCCCTGCAACCGCAGGCACCAAAAAGCTGCATTACCGGTCCCTTGGGTCTCCTCTCAGCACGACGAGCGAGGTCCCTCGAATCCAGCGACACCGTCCAAGTGACCCCCACAGTCCAGTGACTCTTCAGCCCAAGTTTGGTGGAGGAAAGTCCTTGCCTCACCTCGCTGGGCTGCATTGCTGGGAACCGCGACTTTGCAAGCTACTCCGGCCCCTGTGCACTTCCGGCGGAAATCCTTCGTGCACAGCCAAGCCTGGGTCCACGGCACTCTAACCTGCATTGCACGACTTTCTAAGTTGGTCTCCGGCGACGTGGGACTCCTTTGTGCAACTTCGGTGAGCACCATTTCACGCATCCTCGTAGTGCTTGTTTCTGGCACTTCTCCGGGTGCTACCTGCTTCAGTGAGGGCTCTTTGTCTTGCTCGACGTCCCCTCTCTCTGCAGGTCCAATTTGCGACCTCCTGGTCCCTCCTGGGCCCCAGCAGCGTCCAAAAACGCCAAACGCACGATTTGCATGTAGCAAGGCTTGTTGGCGTCCATCCGGCGGGAAAACACTTCTGCACGACTCTCCAAGGCGTGGGGGATCCATCCTCCAAAGGGGAAGTCTCTAGCCCTTGTCGTTCCTGCAGTATTCACAGTTCTTCAGCCTAGTAAGAGCTTCTTTGCACCAACCGCTGGCATTTCTTGGGCATCTGCCCATCTCCGAGCTGCTTGTGACTTTTGGACTTGGTCCCCTTGTTCCACAGGTACCCTCAGTCAGGAATCCATCGTTGTTGCATTGCTGATTTGTGTTTTCCTTGCATTTTCCCTCTAACACGACTATTTTGTCCTTAGGGGAACTTTGGTGCACTTTGCACTCACTTTTCAGGGTCTTGGGGAGGGTTATTTTGCTAACTCTCACTATTTTCTAATAGTCCCAGCGACCCTCTACAAGGTCACATAGGTTTGGGGTCCATTCGTGGTTCGCATTCCACTTCTGGAGTATATGGTTTGTGTTGCCCCTATCCCTATGTTTCCCCATTGCATCCTATTGTAACTATACATTGTTTGCACTGTTTTCTAAGACTATACTGCATATTTTTGCTATTGTGTATATATATCTTGTGTATATTTCCTATCCTCTCACTGAGGGTACACTCTAAGATACTTTGGCATATTGTCATAAAAATAAAGTACCTTTATTTTTAGTATAACTGTGTATTGTGTTTTCTTATGATATTGTGCATATGACACTAAGTGGTACTGTAGTAGCTTCACACGTCTCCTAGTTCAGCCTAAGCTGCTCTGCTAAGCTACCATTATCTATCAGCCTAAGCTGCTAGACACCCTATACACTAATAAGGGATAACTGGGCCTGGTGCAAGGTGCAAGTACCCCTTGGTACTCACTACAAGCCAGTCCAGCCTCCTACACTTGCCATCTGAGTTCTGCCAGTTGTCAGCTAACAATCATGCTGAACATCCTCCGCCAATGCCTGGGCTACAGATGTCAGTGTACGGGATGAAAAACTAAAGCCACATGGTCTGCAAGTTGTAATTGGACTTGCAAGTATAGTACTCATGTGCCATACCTGAGTGTGTTTACTAGGTTCCAATCAAACATTCAGTTATTCACATGTATGTGTAACATACTGGTAGCATCAGTCCTAGGTACCCATGCCTGTGTTTGAGGGGGAGGGGTGGAGAAACAACTAACAATGCCAAACAACATAAACACCCAGGAGTGTATAGAAAGCTCAACACGTGTTTGGCTCTACACACACACCACAGGCAAGGTCTATCAACAATTAGGAGTCTGCAAACCCTTGACCAATCCTAGCGCCACACATGTCAGGAAATGCAGAGCTTGGTCCACATCATATACTTCCAGTAAGGCATGACTTACAAAAGACACAGAGTTGCAAGAAAACCAATGATCATGATTTGCATGCACACCTAGGCCATTGCACTCAAGTTCCACATACTTGTAGCACTACATGTGGAAATACATGCTGCTAGGAAGTTCAACCTACAGTTCAATAAGTACTTTGGTGAATAGGGAAGCAGAAGTCTGTTGGAAAGCGATTTGCAGTACCAATCTAGGAGAATGTAGGTCTGACAGGCAGACTAAATCTGAGATGAGTTCCAGTGCGACTCTTGTTGATCCAAGTGTTATCCACATGACTCATCCCAGTTCTCATTGCGGGGCCTACAGGAATGACCTACAATCCCTAGATAATACAATAGGATAAGCATTGGCCATCTCAAAAATTTTGAGAAACTGAAATCCCATTCATGGAACAAGACAAATGATTGGCCAGCGCATCACACCTTGCTATGTGTTAAACACACAGGAGTCCATCACACATCACCAGCAAACACAACACATAACAGACATAACACTTACTGGAGTGGTCGGGGTCCTCAAATTTAGCCACCTCTCCCACACTGTAGGGTGCCAGTCCACCTGTAAGGCATGGAAGGAAGAAATGTGCTCAGAATCTGTGCACTGACCAAGAATTTCAAAGACAAAAACAATGTGTAAGCTGACTAAAGTAATGAAAGCCATTCAGACATGATGATACTGCATCTGATATATCACGATCAACATGTACATAGCATGGGTCTCCTGCGACAGTTACACACATATCCACACACATGCAGTGGCCCTAACTATCATGTGGTGGCAAACATGCTCCTTCATTAGTGAACAGAAATAATAATGGTGTGTAATCGTCTCATCATGTGCATCCAAGAGAGACATCCAAAGCCTGGTTACTTGAGGACTGCATTACCAGTCAAACAGCCTATGTGGCCATGACATATTTATTACACATAGGTACAATGTACAGAGGGCCAGGGACTTTTTCTTCATTTGATGTGGCCCAGCAATGGTGATTTGCACCAAACATAGAGATATGAACCCATGTGTATACCTTTGGACTGCCATCCCTAATTGGAATGTGGCACAACAAACTCCAAATACCAGTCTAAGATATTAGCTGAGGGCACCTTACACCTTTTCCTGATGTTTTCAAATCCAGATCTGACATGTATCCAAAAAGATGAAGGACCACAATAATCCCTAACATTCATGGAACTTCCGTGAACGCTTTCCTTACACACTCACCAGACTCACATGAGACATATGTCTGGGCCACATTGCTATCATCAATTGACGTGAAGCCAGCACTCATTTTCTGCATCATGTAGTGTTTCTAAAGTCAGTCTAGCTATTGCATCAACAAAGTTTGCCAATATTTTTGTACATCTATACTTCACTGGCAAATGTGACCTATATAGACATGATTAGTTCCTATTTTGTTTTGTTGTCTGACACAAAGGCGGCACCAAATTACATTAAGCAAAAGTATACTGTAAGTTTGCAGAGCACGTGCTTCCTGACAGCTAGCAATTGTGATCCATCTCATAGTGCATCAATTACCATGTATGTTTCCCCAGCATTGCACACAGTCAGCAACGTAGCTGGCAGATATTGTACAAATCATCTGATGTCACTACAGAGCATTTAATCGTGTATATTTACATGATTTGTATTCACCAACAGGGCCACCAATCACTATTCCCAGGTGGTCCAGCAGAATCTTGCTCCATGGTGATGAGGTCAGCCCAGCGGTGCTTCAGCTGGTGGTCATTCCTCTGGCTCCCATACACGTGCTGCAAGTGATGCAGCACCTTTCCCCACCGGATTCTTCACACCTCAGTGTGAAACCCCTGTATCACCCTGCCAACTGCCTCGATCATGAGTGGGAAGAAATGGCACACCAGCCATTTAAACTCCACCAACTCCTCCTCACCCATCCTGCCAAGACGTGGCCTACCCAACATCTTGGCACTGAAAAGGGGAATGGGGAGAAAGAAGAAGAAAGGAGAAAAGGGGTAAAGCAGGGGTACGAAAAAAAAAGAAAAGTAAACTTAACAACTAAAAGAGCCCAACTATCCCCAAACTAGCACTACCCACAACAGACTCCCACAAACAACAAATACACTACAATACTGGACAATTGTAAATAAAACACAATATTTATTTCACAAAGTAACAAGTAAGATAGCAAATAGGACACCAAAGCACAAAATCACTGGACAACACTCTGAACACAGCCACAGTCTAGAAGATTCACAGACTGCAAAGTGAAAGTGAAAGTACACCCACTGTACATAATCTGTAAACAGGATATCCTATTACATGACATCCTGCATAAAATGGCCACCGTTTTTATCGTTATGCGTCATATTTTTTCATGCATACAGAATGTGCGTCATATTTTTCGATGCACAGGAGTGAAAATTAGGCTGCATCCAAATAATAGTAAATAGTCTTTACAATTATTTGGATGTGGCCTAATTTTCACTCCTGTGCGTCAAGAAATATGATGCACAATCTGTATTGGTGAAAAAAAATTACGCATAACGCTAGCAATGTCAAAATTTCAGTGCATGGACTGGTTTTGGCGATTTTTAAATTTTTTATGTTATGTTACATTTGGGACACAACTGAGATAGGCTGATTGCACCCACTATGGTGTTGATGGTGTATGTTCACATGTGAGATATCATACTGCAGCGGACCATGACCCGCTACTTCCTTAACAGGATTTTGACAGTTGGCTGACGCACTAGATGGCCATATGTGTGGCCTACATATATATATTGCACAATTTGGGCATGTTTGGCATCAGGAGATGATAGCACGGACTGTAGTGGCTTGCTATTGTCAAACAGCACCGTGGCTACCAGAAAGGGTCGCCCCTACCTCGGCCAGAGCAGAACCTGCCGGAACCGGGGTCGTTCCCCAACCCTCATCAACTTCGACGGTAAGCCCAGTGAAAACCGTGACAGATTGCAATGTCCAAAAATCCAGTTGCAGTCCGGAATCATGGATAATCCAGTGGCAAATACGGAACCCTCCAGCCAGACCCTGCTCATGACGATACAACAACAGGCTCAAGAACTCCAACAGCTACGTACTGAAAATACCGTCTATCGACAAGCCTTTGCATCCAGGACCACTGTCCCCTCACTATCTGCCACTACACCTCGTTTCTCCGGGGATCCTAACAAATTGAGAGAATTCTTGGATGCCTTGACGGTTTATTTTGCCTTTCGCCCCTCGCAATTTGTGCAAGACAGGACCAAAGTGGGGTATTTGAATAGCGCCTTATCAGGGCCAGCCTTGGCTTGGGCCACTCCTTTAGTGACAAGAAATGATCCCTGCCTGTCTAATTATTCCACCTTTGTCACAACCTTTAAACAGATGTTTGAGCGCCCTGGACTCGAAGCTTCAGCAGAAGAAGCTCTTTGCGATATCCAACAAGGGAATCAAGATGTATTTCAATACATCACCCGTTTCAGACAATTAGCAGCAGAAACATCCTGGGTGGAACGTACCTTGGTGAAACTGTTCCACATAGGTCTCAGAGAGGACATTAAGGACGAACTGGTGCACTCTGCTAGAATAGAGAACCTTAAAGGATTGATGGACCAGACTCTGACGATAGAATATCGGTTGAATGAACGAAGAATGGAGAAAAAGAAGAGTTGTTTGCCATCACACTCAGTGACGTATTGCACCTTCTCTCATCATACCGAAGAAGTCCGTCCTGAACCTAAGGGGGCTACCGAGGAAGAGCCAATGCAAATTGATACGGCTCGAGGACCTTTATCAGCTAGTGAAAGAGAACACAGACGAAGTAAGGGACTTTGTCTATATTGTGGTGCAGTTGGTCACTTAATTCACACCTGCCCCATTCGTCCAACCAAGCCTTTGGGAAACGCCAACTCCCGTCCTCAGTGAGAAGGGTGAGGACGGGATATCGTGAAATACCTTCCATTTGTTCTTCCAGGGAGGAAGGAACTGCTCTTTTTCTTTTACCAGTTATCCTTCACTTAACTGATGGCGGGGAAGAAAGAACCCTGGCTTTATTGGACTGCGGAGCCAGTGGCATCTATTTAGATGAAGCATGGGCCAAAGAACGACAGATAGCACAAGTACCTAGGGAAGTACCAGAACAAGTTCACACGGTGGATGGATCACTCTTGGCCTCAGGACCCGTACAATATACCACCCCTACTTTCTGTCTACAGTTTGGGAAACACCAAGAAAACCTTTAATTTGATTTAATTTCATCACCACACCACGTCATGATCCTGGGAATTCCATGGCTCACACGGCACAACCCTTACATCAACTGGGAAACAAGAACTATTTCTTTATCCTCTCACTTTTGCCAGCACCACTGCTACCTAGCAGGGGATTATTGGTCCCCAAAAGGTCTCTTAGCAGCACCCCCGAAGGTGGGATGTTCTATTAACGTCCTACAGGGAGTTCCCAGGCATTATCAGGAATATGCAGACGTATTCCAGAAGCCAGAAAGACCTGAACTGCCACCCCATAGAGAATATGATAGCGCCATTCCTTTAGAACCAGATACAGTGGTTCCTTTCGGGCGAATGTACTCTCTCACAGAACCTGAGAAACAGATTCTTAAAGAATACCTTGAGGAGAACCTACAGAGCGGGTTGATTGCTCCCTCCTCTTCACCTGCAGGGGCTCCTCTCTTCTTTGTGCCTAAGAAGACTAAAGATTTGCGTCCCTGTATTGATTTCAGAGGATTAAACAAGATCACTATTAAGGATCGGCACCCGTTACCCCTCATTAAGTACATCCTAGAAGCAGTCAGAGGGGCAAAGAGATTCACCAAGCTGGATCTCAGAGGAGCCTACCATCTTTTAAGAATTAAAGAAGGTGATGAGTGGAAGACAGCTTTTAGAACACCTTTTGGTCACTACGAATATCGAGTAATGCGATTCGGACTCACCAATGCCCCTTCCATTTTTCAAAGGTTCATGGATTCTATCTTTTCCGATCTTTTGCAACAAACAGTAGTGGTTTATCTCGACGACATTATGAACTTTTCTGTTCACCCAGAGGAACACTCTAAGCATGTTCGCCAAGTTCTAGAGAGACTCCGACAACACCATTTATTCTGCAAACCTGAAAAGTGTGAGTTTGATCAGACGGAAGCAAAATACTTGGGGTATTGCATTAACCAAACTGGAGTCGCTATGGATTCTGACAAGGTGCAAGCCACACTGAATTGGCCATCTCCTTCTTCCATCAAGGAGACTCAGTGTTTTTTGGGATTAACCAATTTCTATCGACAATTTATAGCAGACTTTGCCCAGAGAACCAGCTACATTACTCAAACCCTTAAAAAAGACCATCTAAAGAAGGGCTTTTGTTGGACACAAGACGCAGAGTTAGCCTTTCAAGACTTAAAGAAAGCCTTTATTCAAGCCCCCATTCTACGACACCCAGACACCAGCAAACAATTCATTGTTGTCGCAGACGCCTCCGAAAGAGCCATTGGGGCTGCCTTACTGCAAAGACAAGACGATGATGATTTAGAGTATTCTTCCTTTCCCACATTTTATCCGACTCAGAACGAAACCATTCCGTGCTAGAACGTGAATTACTCGCCTTAAAGACCACATGCACAGAATGGAGACACTTTCTGATGGGTTCAAAAGAACCCTTTGAAGCCCGGACAGACCACAGAAATCTACAGTGCTTAAGAAACTTTCAGTGTCAGAATAGCAGGCAGGCTCGATGGGCTTTCTTTTTCAGCCAATATGACTTTTATATCACATACATCCCTGGTTCTCAGAACATCCTGGTGGATGCCTTGTCCCGACGTTACCCTGAGTGCAGCGATTCTCCTGTTAAGAACCTATTTGACAATAACAAGATCATTGGTTTAGTACAGACTTTTTTAGACCAAGTCAGGTCCGAATATGCCCATCTAGAAGACACAGAGCTGAATAAGTTGCGTCCGCAACTTCATATAGATCAAGGGTATTATTATCATGATAAGGCCCTGTTCTTACCCACTAAACTAGTACAGACTGAAGCCTTACGTATGTGTCATGATTCCCCCATCGCAGGTCATCTAGGAATGAAAGCTACTCAAGAACTTCTGCTTCGCTCCTTCTGGTGGCCAACTCTCAAGACAGATACTGAGGAATATGTATCATCTTGTCCTATATGTGCTCAAGCCAAGACACCCCGTACTAAACCAGTAGGATTACTTCGCCCACTACCTGTTCCCCCAGGTCCATGGCACACCATCTCCACAGATTTCATGTGCTCATTACCCTCTTCAAATGGAAATCACGTAATAATGGTAACCCTGGACTCCTTCACTAAGATGGCTCACTTCACGGCCTTAAGAACGTTACCAACGGCCAAAGAATTAGGTCAAATCTTTACACAAGAAATCTTTCGACTTCATGGATTACCTCAGGTCATTATATCGGATAGGTGTCCTCAATATATATCCCGATTCTGGAAACAATTCTGTAAGACCTTGGGAATCGAAGTGGCCTCATCATCAGGATTCCATCCTCAAACTAACGGACAGACGGAACGACTCAATCAAGGTCTGGAACAATATTTACGTAGCTTCTGCAATGCTACGCAGAGTAATTGGGCTACCTATTTACCGCTTGCAGAATTCTCCTACAACAAATCCATACGCAGCGCCTCAAAGGTCTCCCCTTTCTATGGCTCCTACGGTTTCCATCCTAAGGCCTTTCCAACTCCCCTGAAAGATACTTCCAATCTTCCTGCTATCTCCTCCTATATTCGACAGCTACGGGGTGTCCAACGTGTTATCCATTACAACCTTGTGGTCACTAAGTCTCGCATGAAAAAGATAGCTGATAAGAGACGATGTGCGGCTCCTCAATATCAGGTCCATGATAAAGTTTGGCTCTCCTCTAGATTCCTACCTCTCCGACTTACTCAGAACAAATTCAAACCCTGTTTTTATGGTCCCTTCCTGATTCTCAAAAAGATTAACCCAGTGTCTATGCGTCTCCGCCTGCCCCGGACTTGGAAGATACACCCTGTATTCCATGTCTCTCAACTTAAACCTTACCTTCCTGATCCTTTTCACAGACAATTCTCCTGTCCTCCCCCTCTGTTGGTTGATAATGTGCCCGAGTACGAGGTCCAGGAAATCTGTGACTCTCGGTTTTTCCATGGACGCCTCCAATATCTTATTCATTGGAAGGGCTATCCTATGAGTGACTGTTCCTGGGAAGATGCCCATTCAGTTCATGCTCCTCTTTTGGTCTGTCTCTTTTTTCGACTCTTCCCTCACAAACCTGGGGCCTCGGGGAGGGGACCTACTGTCACGCCGCAGCCGCAAGCACGGGCCGCCGCGGCGCGGCACTCTCTGAACACCGCGGTCCGCAGGCAAGCCGTTGGGAAGCCGCGGCTTGCAGGCAGATCGCCGGAGAAGCCGCGATGCAGGTCAGGGGTCGCGGCACTCGCCGCGCTCCCTTCTTTTGCTTCGCACATCAAGGGCAGACGCGGCAGGGGAAGAGACTCAGAGTCGGGTATCGAACCTGCCGCGTACAGCGCATTCAGTGCGCTGAACATTCTAAAGGTGCATTTACATAATCCTTTACTTGCAGAAACCCTCTTGTCACTTACTTACCGGATACAAGAGCAAAAGCCGATTGCATGCACATGATTTCTTTTTATGCATGCTTCCTCCTTTCCCAGCATGCTGTTCACATCCTCTCTTCCCTGCATGCATTGCTTTCCTTTTTCTAGGCACATATTTCCTATCATTTAACATGACCTGTTTCCCAATCCAAGATGGTGGTATTTCTACTTCCTGTTTTTCACTTCCTTTCTATGGGTATATAAGGGGACTTTAGCTTCTTTCTCATTGCGTTGCAACACTCCTTTGGTGGTAGTTACGCTCCGGCTGGTTTCTTCTTGTGAATCCAGTATTTCCTGACCTATCTTCGTCTCCAGTCTTCCTGTACTCTCAGATCTTCAGTTCTAATGCCTTGGTGTCCTCCTTCTGTTTCAGGGAGTTCCTGTTGGAGATTTTTTACCCTATTGGGGTTTTTCCTCTGGGACTCCTTCTGGAGGGCACGGACTGTAGTGGCTTGCTATTATCAAACAGCACCGTGGCTACCGGAAGGGGTCGCCCCTACCTCAGGCAGAGCAGAACCTGCCGGAACCGGGGTCGTTCCCCAACCCTCATCAACTTTGACGGTAAGCCCAGTGAAAACCGTGACACTGTGCATCACAAGATGCATAATTGAAAATATGCTTGTATGAATGTGAAGTCAATGTGTCCATACCTTAGATGCAAGTCATTGTGGAAATGAGAGAGGACATGTGTTACTCATACATGTAGCAACATCCGTTGTGTGCACTTTCAAAATTTTGGGCAACGTAGACACCACAAATGACAAAGCATGCACCAGATAGATGGCAGACGCTTGTTCATGTCAATAGTCCACAATTTCACCATACTATGTCCTAGATTTTTGGTAACTACTTCCTAGGCACTTGTTGGTGAATCCTACAGTGAGTCAGGCACATGCATTGAGTGGGTACCATGTAATTGTCCCAGACAGCCAAAGGTGAACCACAAATGTATTTTGATGCCACAGTTGAAGTCATATAACTGAGCCACAACTCTCCAGTGGCTGTGGTGGACCAGCATTCGAGGCAGTACGTGTCCACATATTTCCAGTGATCAATTGCACAGAGGTGTCTTGTTCATGTGTGTGGTCCAGTGTTGATCCTGTATATTTTTAGGGGTGTATGTTGTCACACTTACATCCAAGTCTCTTCATGAGTCAGTGGCAGCTATTCCTGAATCTACTGAGTATCCTTCGGAGATCAATGTGCATAAAGTCAATGAGGACATGAGAGCCTACATGGGGATGGTCCCACCCTGTCACTGAAGACGTGTAATGAAACTGTCAACAGGGCAACTTTGGTGTGCTGAGCGAGATCATGTCTCAGGTTACATGGTCTGGCAGGTGTCATTACAACATTTGTACACAGGTTGGCCTCTGAAATTTCCACTACATCTGGGAACATCATAGCCTCTGTGCTGATTATTTTCACAGCTATTCACCACACACGGCCCATCAATATGTTGTGAGCAATGTAATTCAGCGTGTGAACCGTCAGGGTCCTAACATGTGTGGACTTTTCATGGACATTATCAGAGGTTGCTGGTTCTGCTGAAGGCCCCGGACCCAATCCCTGCATATGGCCCTGGGACACTGTCACACTTTGTCATTCATGCATAAATGAGACCCAGACAAGGGATGGGCCATGATTTTGGTATTCAAAGACAATTTAACAAATATGGTACAATTAAAAGGCAGATGATGCTATACAATGTATTTGGGTATGCATTGACGAAGCACATGACAAAATACACTTTGAGGAATGAGAGGTTTGGTAAAGCAAGTGTGGTACATATGTAGCCACAGGGAATCTTTAGGGTGACGTACAGACAGATGCCAGTCAGGCTGACAGGATGCAGGGTCAATCAGGATCCAGCAATTTCACAAGTTACATAATCAGTGGTCTGACTAAGACTGTTTGGAGGACAAACTAGACAGTTGACATGTAAAACTGTGTATGTCCTGTGTTTTTGAAGGTGACACATGAACCCAAGGGCTGTGTTACACAGCTTCATTACTAGCAATGCTTAATGGTGTATTTGACAAAATGGCAACTTCTATGCTGTTCCAGGCATCAGCAGGGGCAGTGTATGTTGAAATGTGTGGTGTGCATGGTGGTGATCACATGTGTGGGCTGCATCAGTTTCTCACAAGTCATTCAAATGGCCAACAGTACCTTTCACACGGGAAGCAATCTACAGGTGCTAACAGGGCTTAGAAACTACAAGCCAGTGTATTAATTGACCTGACGTCCATGCAGTCAGATGTACTATGACAATGGTATACCATAGGAAAGGGTGTAGCACACTGGATTACTATTGTTAATCTGTGTGTGTAGAGGAGGGACTATCGGGGTACACATATTACTATTCCAGGGACCTCTTCAGACAGGTGGGTTGTGACCAGGTGCATGGGTGTGTCAGGAGTTAGGAAATGGGCTGACATGTACATGGAATGTCATGTGCTCAATGCTTGTCATATGTGTGGCACTTGTGCTGTCTATGTTCTACTTATATGGAGCTCTAGTCACAGATAGTCCTTGCAAAGATTGGATGCAGTTGGACTTACTGTTGTCAAGGGTCTGGTCATACATTCCTGTTACTGATGCAAAAGCACATCAACTGCCTCATGTCTGAGGTTTGTTTTCCCCTTATTGAGTGATGGTGTCTTAGTTGTGTACCATATGCTGCGATGAACCATGTTTCCAACATGTGTGTGTGAAATAGGTATGGTCCTCTGCTATTGGCCTTCAAAGGTGAAATGTACAGGATCTATGTCATTTACAGTGTGTGTGTATGTGACCGTTGTATGATACGCATCACAATTTCTCTGGGATTTTCTGTGTCCTGATCGGTATGTCAGTAATGCTAGATGAGGCAACACTCTTATTCTGATAGTTAGAGATAAAGGTGAGCACAAATGATTAGCCAGATCATGATATGGTGATTATTATCGGTGTTTATTTACATTAGTTAATAAAGTGGTGATGGTTATTATATTTAAAAGAAATTGTTCACAATATGTTGGCGCCTACGCAATCCAGCTGCCGTGTTTTATTGTTCTCCCTCATGTTGCAGGCCAGCATCCTCCTCTTCGTCCTCTTCAGGCATGCGTGGCTCTGGCTCCAGGAGGGGAATGTTCCTTCTAATGCAAATGTTGTGCAGGATGGCACATGTTAGAATGATCTCACTGACCATTTCAGGGGAATATAGGAGGCTACCACAAGTGATGTCGAGGCACCTGAATCTCTACTTGAGGATGCCGAAGGTCCTCTCGACTATGGTGCGTGTCCTCCTATGTGCGTCATTGCAGGCACGCTCTGCTGCAGTACTTGGGTTGCCAATAGGTGTCATAATCCATGGCTGGATCCCATACCCCTGATCAGCTGAAAGAGAAAATGAATGGGATCATGTTGATGTAGCTTGCCCCATTGATATCACCTTGCATGGCAGTAGTTGTCTTGTGTTGTCTGTGACTCTTTTGTGTTATTCTGTTGCATCCTAGCCTTGTAGGATGTACCATCTGCATTGTGTTGTTTCCTTGGCTGAACAAGTGTTTGGCTGCTGACCGGATGTCAGCAGTATGTTTTGGGATTTGCAATACAGTGTGCCCTCCCTAGCATTGTGACTTGTGATACAGGTGTCCCTGTGTCTTCACTGTGGGTGAGATGATAGTTCCATACACAGGTTAAAACTGACAGTGTTGTTAACACGTTCATATCAATGTACCCTGGACATGACATACCTTTAGACTTATGCAATGGATTAATGTAAACATTATTGAGACGCTTACAATTTGCAAGGTGACATTTAGGCAACACACTCCAAACTGTGTGATCATTGACGTCGTAACATTAGGCTGTACAGTTATTTCAGATGTGTGACAGGTTCATTGGTGACCTATGACACATGGCTAGCGATGTCACGACCTCAGTGTGTTCCTGTCCACATGTTGCTGTTGTGGTGTATGTGTTGTGTGTCCTAGAGGGTTGCTGTGCAGTGTGTATATAAGTAGGTTTTTGTACTTACCAACAAGTAGTCCATTGCCATACCGTCCATCCTGGAAGTGTTGATTGATGGTGCTGTGACGGAAGATGAATGAGTCATGTACACTCCCAGGATATTTGGCCACGATGTTGGTGATCAATCCTTGGTGATCGACAATGGCCTGTACATTGATGGAATGTGTGTGCTTCCTCTTGCGGTAGAGGTGTTCAGTTGCAGCAGGTGGCACAAAGCGTACATGTGTGCAGTTGATTGCACCAAGGACATGTGGGAAGCCACTAATGAGGTAGAACCCCTGTTTTGTTTCCTGCTGCTTCTGCAGTGCGTTAGGGAAGGAGATGTGGCGGGGTGTGAGTCCAATGATGGAATCCAGGACTTTGGGCAAAAAGGCAGAGAATGATGGCTGTGATATTCCGGCAACCAGGGCACCAGTTGTTTGAAAAGAGCCACTTGCCAGCATGTGAAGTATGGCAAGCAGCTTGGTGTCTGTTGGGATGGTGCAGGGTGTCAGCAAGGTGGGTGCCAACTGTGGCTCTATGTTGCGCAGCAGCTGCTGAATGGCCTGCCAGTTCAACCTGTACCTCTGGATGATATCATGTTCCCTGAGGCCATGAAGGGTTGTTCTGGGGTGGAATATTCTCTCCTGCCTTCTGTGCTGCCTTTGGGGTCCCTGCTGGTGTTGTGGTAGCTGCTGTTGTTGTTGCTGGGCTCTGCGTCTGCGTGAACGCTGGATGAGAAGCACCTCCATGTCTCCCTTTTGCTGCTCTGCTGCTCTCCTGTTTATCTGTGTGTTCTGATTAAATACAGGTGTGTTTGCCTCATTTTAACGCCTGCCCTGACCCAGGCGTTAAATTTTGACGCAAATCGGGCTGTGTGTAATTTTTTGCCCAAAAGCATAAATACGACGCACGCCAGTTTAAGTCATTTTATGGACGGGAACGCCTACCTTGCATATGATTAACGCAAGGCGGGTTGCCACATCTAAAAAATAATGCACACAGCAGAATTTTGACGTCCGCGGGCTCGGGCGTCAAAGTTTAAATATGGGGCAAGGTTTGCACTGAATGTGCGTCAAAAATGTTGACGCACATTCGGCGCAGACGGAGTATAAATATGCCCCTTAGTGTCTGAAAATTTCATACTCGCAGGTGTGAACGACAACACAACATAGAAACGCATGCCTGAGTTGAGAGCTTAATCCTTTGTTTGGCTTGTAATGCAAGGCTGCAAAATGACATCATGTTGTCCAAAGGGTACTTCTGTGCCACACTATTTGATTCATGGTACAAAACAATTCTGGTTACTTTCATTCCTTTTTTGGAATGGGATGTTTCAAAATACAAGAGGTGGTTTGTTGAGCAAGCCAGAGATCTCGGAGAAGAATGGCTGGAAATTACGAAAGTTGCACTCCAGGGCTGAAGTTCCAACACCAGAAACATTAACACCAGCAAAAACTACAAATAAAGGAACTCAATAATTGGCCCGAACCTCTGCAATGGCTTGGTTTAAAGTGGCAGGTCTTAAGTTCAGTGCAGAAAATAATGCTAAAGAGGTCAAGCTAGTTGCAACATCAATAACCATAGAGAGGATGTTCTGGGAATATGTGGATGAGCTAAAGGAGGTCTATATGGATCAAAATCCATTGAGGTATTGGTAAGTGAAGATGTGCCAATGCCCAGTGCTCATCAGGCTGGCAGTAAAGTAACAGGCTTGTCCTGTAGGCAATGTGTCTGCTGAGCATGTATTGAGTGCAGCTGGCACAGTTGTCACAGTGAGGAGGACCAGTCTTCCACCTCAAAATGTGGAGAGATTGACCATGATCAAAATGAACTAACATTTAATTCCACAAGAACACACAATTCCTGAAATAAAATAGGAGGAGGATGATTGGTCAGAATCAAGTGTGTTACCTGACCAACTTCTGGGTGAACCACCTGAGCCTGAAGACAAACGCTACTGCTCTGACTGAGTATGCCACCATAGTATTCCTTTTAGTTATTTATCAACAAACTTATTTTTTTGCCAAAAAACGATGTAGCCAGTGGAAGATTATGGACCTCATTACGTCTCTGGCGGTTGGTGCTAATATGGTGGAAAGTACTGCCAACAGGCTGGCGGCACTTTTCACCATATTATGACATTGGCGGTTTGACTGATGCCAAACCGCCAATGTACCACACCGACCACCAGGGCGGTAAAAGCCGATAGCCCGGCGGACATCACTGTATCACCGGCAGGATTATGACCCCGCCTACCGCCATGGTTTTCGTGGCTTCCTTACTGCTACGAAAACCATGGCGGTAGGCATTATCATTTACAGGGAATCACTTTCCTGTCAATGATAAGCGTCTTCCCTACCCTCACCCCCTTTTCAGATCCACCCACCCCCCTTCCTCTCCAAACCCCTCCTCCATTCACACCCCCTTCAGACACAAACACACGCATATACACACCCATTCCCACACACATCCATGCATGCATACATCCATTCACACACACATCAGCACACACTTTCATACATACACACAGACATGCATTCACACAACACACACGCACTTACGCCTCCATACATGCACACACATCCAACAAGAAACACACACCCGCATAGAGGCACGCACAAACATTCACCCCCACACACACACATGGCAATCCCCACCCCACTCCTGTGTCGGAGCACCCACTTACCTGTGTTCAGGGGGTCCTCTGGCAGGAGAGGGGACGGGGCCCTGCTGCCATCAGCAGCATCCGCCAGCAGAACACCGCCTGTGTGGTTGGCGGAGGTCTACTTACGTGGCACTGCTGGTGGCAGCAGCGCCACCTTACAGCCATCCGCGGCATGGTCACGGCTGAATTTTCACCATCCTTCTGGCAGAAATCCGGCTGTGGTCATAATACAGAAGACGGCTGGTAGCCACAGCGAAGGTCTTTTGGCGGCTGGTTTTTACCACCAATGTAATAATGAGGGCCTCTGTTTCTATCTACTTTATGCTGCCGCACCATTTTAGTTACATGTATGGCCAGAATAGAGTTAGACCAGTATACATTGAAGAAGCCTACACATTCACTTCAGCACATTGGAGACAATACCTGCCTCCCTCGTATGCCTAAAAAAAAAAATTGCATCACCTAGCAGGGCTGCCCCAGTAGAACATTGATTTGCAAGACTTCCAATGCCAATTTTCAATGAGTTGCTTGCATCAAAGATGAGATACAATTGTATACCTACCACAGTGCTTGGATTGGAAGAGGTAACTACTAACTATTGCACCAATGAGGTATTATATATTATTGAGTGACTGTGAGTTATGATTGATGATTCATGTGGTGGCAGACAGTGCTCAACTAATTTGTAAACTTGATTTTGATGATTTGCAATGATTGTGGACTGATAGGTGGCCATTGTTCCTGAAGTCAATTGGCCCTTTAAAACTTGATGAAATTTACTGGCATGGTCCATTCTTTTTTCCTGGTTCTTCAGAGACCAGACAAGTCACTTTAGTTAACAAACACAAAACTACTACACAGCAAAATATTCAAATTTTGTTTCTCTACTTGTTCTTTGTGAGAAGGTAGCCTCTTTCTAGCCTTGTTACCCCCACTTTTGGCCTGTTTGTGAGTGTATGTCAGGGTGTTTGTCACTGTTTTCACTGTCTCACTGGGATCCTGATAGCCAGGCCTCAGTGCTCATAGTGAAAACACTATGTTTTCAGTATGTTTGGTATGTGTCACTGGGATCCTGCTGGTCAGGACCCCAGTGCTCATAAGTTTGTGGCCTATATGTATGTGTCACTGGGACCCTGTCACACAGGGCCCCAGTGCTCATAGGTGTGCATGTATATGTTCCCTGTGTGGTGCCTAACTGTCTCACTGAGGCTCTGCTAACCAGAACCTCAGTGGTTATGCTCTCTCATTACTTTCAAATTGTCACTAACAGGCTAGTGACCAATTTTTCCAATTTACATTGGCTTACTGGAACACCCTTATAATTCCCTAGTATATGGTACTGAGGTACCCAGGGTATTGGGGTTCCAGGAGATCCCTATGGGCTGCAGCATTTCTTTTGCCACCCATAGGGAGCTCTGACAAATCTTACACAGGCCTGCCACTGCAGCCTGAGTGAAATAACGTCCACGTTATTTCACAGCCATTTTACACTGCACTTAAGTAACTTATAAGTCACCTATATGTCTAACCTTTACCTGGTAAAGGTTAGGTGCAAAGTTACTTAGTGTGTGGGCACCCTGGCACTAGCCAAGGTGCCCCCACATTGTTCAGAGCCAAATCCCTGAACTTTGTGAGTGCGGGGACACCATTACACGCGTGCACTACATATAGGTCACTACCTATATGTAGCTTCACAATGGTAACTCCGAATATGGCCATGTAACATGTCTATGATCATGGAATTGCCCCCTCTATGCCATCCTGGCATAGTTGGCACAATCCCATGATCCCAGTGGTCTGTAGCACAGACCCTGGTACTGCCAAACTGCCCTTCCTGGGGTTTCACTGCAGCTGCTGCTGCTGCCAACCCCTCAGACAGGCAGCTGCCCTCCTGGGGTCCAGCCAGGCCTGGTCCAGGATGGCAGAACAAAGAACTTCCTCTGAGAGAGGGTGTGACACCCTCTCCCTTTGGAAAATGGTGTGAAGGCAGGGGAGGAGTAGCCTCCCCCAGCCTCTGGAAATGCTTTGTTGGGCACAGAGGTGCCCAATTCTGCATAAGCCAGTCTACACCGGTTCAGGGACCCCTTAGCCCCTGCTCTGGCGCGAAACTGGACAAAGGAAAGGGGAGTGACCACTCCCCTGACCTGCACCTCCCCTGGGAGGTGTCCAGAGCTCCTCCAGTGTGCTCCAGACCTCTGCCATCTTGGAAACAGAGGTGCTGCTGGCACACTGGACTGCTCTGAGTGGCCAGTGCCACCAGGTGACGTCAGAGACTCCTGCTGATAGGCTCCTTCAGGTGTTAGTAGCCTATCCTCTCTCCTAGGTAGCCAAACCCTCTTTTCTGGCTATTTAGGGTCTCTGTCTCTGGGGAAACTTTAGATAACGAATGCATGAGCTCAGCCGAGTTCCTCTGCATCTCCCTCTTCACCTTCTGATAAGGAAACGACTGCTGACCGCGCTGGAAGCCTGCAAACCTGCAACATAGTAGCAAAGACGACTACTGCAACTCTGTAACGCTGATCCTGCCGCCTTCTCGACTGTTTTCCTGCTTGTGCATGCTGTGGGGGTAGCCTGCCTCCTCTCTGCACCAGAAGCTCCGAAGAAATCTCCCGTGGGTCGACGGAATCTTCCCCCTGCAACCGCAGGCACCAAAAAGCTGCATCACCGGTCCCTTGGGTCTCCTCTCAGCACGACGAGCGAGGTCCCTCGAATCCAGCGACTCTGTCCAAGTGACCCCCACAGTCCAGTGACTCTTCAGCCCAAGTTTGGTGGAGGTAAGTCCTTGCCTCACCTCGCTGGGCTGCATTGCTGGGAACCGCGACTTTGCAAGCTACTCCGGCCCCTGTGCACTTCCGGCGGAAATCCTTCGTGCACAGCCAAGCCTGGGTCCAAGGCACTCTAACCTGCATTGCACGACTTTCTAAGTTGGTCTCCGGCGACGTGGGACTCCTTTGTGCAACTTCGGCGAGCACCGTTTCACGCATCCTTGTAGTGCCTGTTTCTGGCACTTCTCCGGGTGCTACCTGCTTCAGTGAGGGCTCTTTGTCTTGCTCGACGTCCCCTCTCTCTGCAGGTCTAATTTGAGACCTCCTGGTCCCTCCTGGGCCCCAGCAGCGTCCAAAAACGCCAAACGCACGATTTGCGCCTAGCAAGGCTTGTTGGCATCCTTCCGGCGGGAAAACACTTCTGCACAACTCTCTAAGGCGAGAGGGATCCGTCCACCAAAGGGAAAGTCTCTAGCCCTTTTCGTTCCTGCAGAAACCTCAGCTTCTTCTGTCCAGTCGAAGCTTCTTTGCACCCGCAGCTGGCATTTCCTGGGCATCTGCCCATCTCCGACTTGCTTGTGACTTTTGGACTTGGTCCCCTTGTTCCACAGGTACCCTAGATTGGAAATCCACAGTTGTTGCATTGCTGGTTTGTGTCTTTCCTGCATTATTCCTCTAACACGACTATTTTGTCCTTAGGGGAACTTTAGTGCGCTTTGCACTCACTTTTCAGGGTCTTGGGGAGGGTTATTTTTCTAACTCTCACTATTTTCTAATAGTCCCAGCGACCCTCTACAAGGTCACATAGGTTTGGGGTCCATTCGTGGTTCGCATTCCACTTTTGGAGTATATGGTTTGTGTTGCCCCTATCCCTATGTTTCCCCATTGCATCCTATTGTAACTATACATGGTTTGCACTGTTTTCTAAGACTATACTGCATATTTTTGCTATTGTGTATATATATCTTGTGTATATTTCCTATCCTCTCACTGAGGGTACACTCTAAGATACTTTGGCATATTGTCATAAAAATAAAGTACCTTTATTTTTAGTATAACTGTGTATTGTGTTTTCTTATGATATTGTGCATATGACACTAAGTGGTACTGTAGTAGCTTCACACGTCTCCTAGTTCAGCCTAAGCTGCTCTGCTAAGCTACCATTATCTATCAGCCTAAGCTGCTAGACACCCTATACACTAATAAGGGATAACTGGGCCTGGTGCAAGGTGCAAGTACCCCTTGGTACTCACTACAAGCCAGTCCAGCCTCCTACATTCTTCAACAGCAGTTCACTACAGATCTATCTTGCGTGAGTCGGGGCTGAGTCAGGAGGAGGATGGGAGGACGCAGGGCAGGATTACCTCAACAGCCAGAAGAAGGAAGTTAACAACTTCAAAGGGAAACAATGATGATGATGAGTCTAAGGCCTGGTACTCAGCTCTGTAGACTGGAGTGAGGTGCGTTGATTTGGGAAATGTTGCTTTATGTGTGTGCTTCACTGCTGGTTCAATCATGAAAATTCTCTTATGCACTTGCTTTGCCTCGGAGTACACTCCTCATGAAGATTACCTTCCTTCTGTCCTTCTCCTTGACTCTATAATACACTTTCTGTTTTACAATCCGCAGGGCTTCTCCTGTCCTGCATGAATGAAAGGCAAAAGCTCAACACTTTTGCTTATTTACCGGACCAGTTCGGCCAGGCTCCCAAGAGTCATTTTTCTTTGAACAATCATATGTTTTTAAAACTAGGTGGGTTCACTTCACTCCTCCATAATTTGTATTTTTCAAACCTGGATGACAGAGCATTTAGATATATATACTGCCTTACGTCTCTGGGGTTGAAGGACTGTTTGCAATGCATTTAACTGAACTCTGTCTATCCACATTCCTACATTTCCTTCCAGAACAGATTGGTGATGGTGTATTGCTCAGCGCACTGATAGATTATTGTTGTGTAGTGTTTGTCTTTGTCACACCTTTCCCCAAATCCCCTATCCCATCCATTCATAATCCTCTTCACCTCCTTGGTAGCTTGGCATGAGCAGTAGGCTTAACTTCAGAGTGGTAGGTGTAAAGTATTTGTACCAACACACACAGTAATTCAATAAAAACACTACAGAATGACACAACACAGGTTTAGGAAAAGAGAAAATATTTATTTAAACAAAACAAGACCAAAACAACAAAAATCCACAATACACAATTCAAGTTATCAATTAAAAAGCAAAAAGAGTCTTAATGTAGTTTTAAACACAACCCTAATGCTGTTAGCATGAAAATGTACCTCGTGCGTCAAAAATAATCCTGCACCGGCGAGTGTGCGTCAAAAAGGGCTTGTGATTCGTCGATTTCACTCACGAGCGAGACCTTGTGTCGTTTCTCCTTCAGTCGAGTTGGCGTGTGTTGTTTCTTATCTCTGCAGGAGAGCGATGTTTCGATTCGGACCGCACTCTCAGATCCAGGCAGGCCTTGCTTCGTTTTTGCACTCCCAGCGATGGTTGTGTCAGAAATTCAGCTGTATGATGATCCGAAAACCACGCAGCGCAGGTTGCGATCTCACCAGCCTCCGTCAGCGATGCTGCACGTTGTTTCTCCAGCCACGGGCGGCGATCTTTTGGTCATGTTGCAGGAAAGCATTGATTTTCATCCGCAAAGCTGGCAGCGCGTCGATTTTTCAGCCGCAAGGCGGTCGGTGTGTGGATTTCTCACTCTTGGCCTGCCAGCTTCTCCTTTTAGATTCCCAGGAACTGGATGGGCACCACTTGACAGAGTAGGAGTCTCAGCAGAGGCTCCAGGTGCTGGTAGAGAGAAGTCTTTGCTGTCCCTGAGACTTCAAACAGGAGGAAAGCTCTAAATCAAGCCCTTAGAGAGTTCTTCACATAAAGGAAGGCAACACAAAGTCCAGTCTTTGTCCTCTAGCACAGACAGAAGGAGCAACTGCAGGATAGCTCCACAAAGCACAGTCACGGGCAGGGCAGCTCTTCTTCCTCAGCTCTTCAGCTCTTCTCCAGGCAGAGGTTCCTCTTGGTATCCAGAAGTGTTCTAAATTCTGTGGTTTGGGTGCCCTTCTTATACCCATTTTTCCCTTTGAAGTAGTCCTACTTCAAAGGCAAGTCTCTCTACTTTGTGAAATCCTGCCTTGCCCAGGCCAGGCCCCAGACACACACCAGGGGGTTGGAGACTGCATTGTGTGAGGGCACTCACAGCCCTTTCAGGTGTAAGTTACCACTCCTTCCCTCCCTCCTAGCACAGACGGCTCATCAAGATATGCAGGCTACACCCCAGCTCCCTTTGTGTCACTGTCTAGAGAGAGGTGCAAACAGCCCAACTGTCAAACTGACAGGGAATTCACAAACAGGCAGATTGACAGAATGGTTTAAGCAAGAAAATGCTCACTTTCTAAAAGTGGCATTTTAAAACACATAGGGGGTCATTCTGACTCCCCCCGGCCGCGGTAACCGCAGGGCCGGCGGGAGCCGCCGAATGACCGCACCGCGGTCAAATGACCGCTGCGGCCATTCTGGCTTTCCCGCTGGGCTGACCAGCGGGAAAGCGCCTTCAAAGAGGAAGCCGGCTCCGAATGGAGCCGGCGGAGTTGAAGGCGTGCGACGGGTGCAGTGGCACCCGTCGCGATTTTCAGTGTCTGCTTGGCAGACACTGAAAATCTTTGTGGGGCCCTGTTAGGGGGCCCCTGCAGCACCCATGCCAGTGGCATGGGCACTGCAGGGGCCCCCAGGGGCCCCACGACACCCGTTACCGCCAGCCAGGTTCTGGCGGTCACAACCGCCAGAACCAGGCTGGCGGTAAGGGGGTCGGAATCCCCATGGCCGCGCTGCCTGCAGCGCCGCCATGGAGGATTCTGCAGGCCAGGGGAAAACCGGCGGGAAACCGCCGGTTTCCCTTTTCTGACCGCGGCTTTACCAGGGCCGGGGACCGCGGATGCACCGCGCGGTCAGAAAAGGGAAACCAGCGGTTTCCCGCCGGTTTTCCCCTGGCCTGAGGAATCCTCCATGGCGGCGCTGCAGGCAGCGCCGCCATGGAGATTCCGACCCCCTTCCCGCCAGCCTGGTTCTGGCGGTTTTGACCGCCAGAACCTTGCTGGTGGGAACAGGTGTTGTGGGGCCCCTGGGGGCCCCTGCAGTGCCCATGCCAATAGCATGGGCACTGCTGGGGCCCCCTAACAGGGCCCCACAAAGATTTTCAGTGTCTGCATAGCAGACACTGAAAATCGCGACGGGTGCAACTGCACCCGTCGCACACCAGCAACTCCGCCGGCTCCATTCGGAGCCAGCATCCTCGTTGCTGGGGCTTTCCCGCTGGGCGGGCGGGTGGCCTTTTGGCGGTCGCCCACCAGCCCAGCGGGAAAGTCAGAATGACCGCTGCGGTCTTTTGACCGCGGTACGGTCTTCTGGCGGTTCCCGCCAGGCGGGCGGCTTCCGCTGCACGCGGGGTTCAGAATGACCCCCACAGTCTCTTGAGTGGGTGGCTCCAACACTGGTTCTGGAGAGGGCCTTGTGCCCAGTGTGCTTCATCCTGCCAAGGATAGGGTGAGTGGATGCCTTCTTCCACTGGTTCTGGAGGGGTCTTTGTGCCCAGTGTGCTTCATCCAGCCAAAAATAGGGTGAGTGGATGCCTTCTTCCATTGGTTCTGGAGGGGGATTTGTACCCAGTGTACTTCATCCTGCCAAGGATAGGGTGAGTGGAAGCCTTCTAACACTGGTTCTGGAGGGGGCCTTGTGCCCAGTTATGCAGCACTTGGGGGGTGCCAGGTTACAGTCCCTCACCTGGGTGTCAGAGCCACAAGATTTGCAGTGGCCAGGATGCATGAGACTCCATGGAGGTAGGACTACAGTCCATCTGCCGGCGGCTATAGCTGCACAGTGGTGGTAGTGCCAGTGCTGGTGGGGGTGCTGCCAGTGGTGGGGAGAGGCTCCAGCCCTTCCCCTGCAGCCTCAGACAGCTGAACACTGGGGCTGCTGCAGCTGGCAGTGGTGCTACTTTCAGCAGTGCAGGTGGCAGTGCTTGTGGAGGTACTTGTGGTGGTGCTGGTGGCAGTGCTGGTCACAGTGCAAGTGTTGGTGCTACCAGTGGTGAGGGGAGGCTCCAGCTCTTCCCCTGCAGCCTCGGATGGCTGCCCACTATGGCTGTTGCTGCTGACAGTGGTGGTGCTTGCTGCGGTGCAGGTGGCGGTGCTGCCCATGGTGTAGGTGGCAGTGCTGACAGTTGTACTGGTAGCCACCAGACCTTCACCTGTAGACTCGGACGCCTGAAGTGCCTTGGCTGGTGTTCTGTGCCCCTTCCTGCCTTTGGCAGATGGTGGTGTCACCTTGGGTCTGCCAGCTGGAGTCTTTGACGTGGCCTTGCTTGGTGGTTGTGGCTCCTTCTCCTTGCTGGATGCTGTCCCCTTCTTGACCTTGCAGGTGGAGGAATCTTCTTGGCCTTGGCAGGGGTTGGTGGCACACTGGCTGGCATGACGGGTGCCCCCTTAGAGCCTCTGACAGCTGCAGAAATCACAGCGGGTGTGGACTTGGTGGCTGAAGTGCTGGGCTGGGTTTTGGCCACCCTGGCCCGAGGTGAAGGACGGGGGGAAGGGTAGGGAACAGGTCAATGTTGGCTAGGAAAAGCTTCTCCAGGACATTGGGGCAGAAAGAGGGTGAAGGTTTGGGAGTGGGGGAAGAGGGAGTGGTTGTAGGAGGTGTCAGTCTGTCTGCTGTGTTTGGGTGCAGGTGCATGAGCTGGATGCTGTTGTGAGGTGGATGGCTGTTGGGTGGCTGTGTGCTTGTTTTTGTGTACTTTGGGGGGAGTGGTCACAGACACAGTGGGAGAGGACACAGGGGGCGTGTGCATGGATGTTGGGGTGGTGACTGCCAGGGCGGGGTGTGTAGTGATAGGCATGCTCGTGATGGAGGTAGTGGATGAGGATGTAATGCATGCAGGTGTGAGTGGAGATGCTACTGGGAGGGAGGTGTACGACAAGGAGGAGGAGGACACAGTGGAGGCAGTGGATGTTGGTGTGTCTGCATGGGGATGGTGCTTGTGTGAGTGCCTGTGAGATGAAGTATGGTGCTTGTGTTTGCCTGAGCCCCTTCTGTCTGTTGATTTAGGAGAATGCTGGTCTGCCTGTGTGCTTGGGATAGGCAGGGGTTGAGGGGATTGGGACTTGGTAGAGGAAGTTGGAGGGGGAGGCTGGAGACAGGTACAATGGCTGCCATTAGTGCAGAGGCCAGAGCCTGAAATGCTCTCTGTTGGGCCGCCACACCAGAGTGAATGCCCTCAGGTATGCATTTGTTTGTTGCAAATGCCTCTCAACACCCTGGAATGCATTCAGTATGGTTGACTTCCCAACAGTGAGGGATCTCAGGAGGTCAACAGCCTCCTAACTGAGGGCAGCAGGGCTGACTGGAGCAGGGCTTGAGGTGCCTGAGGCGAAGGAGATGCCCACCCTCCTGGGTGAGTGAGCACGGGAAACACGCTGAGGGGCTGCTGGGAGGGTGGTGCTGGTACGGAGTGGTGGCTGTACCTGTTGGTGGGGTGTCTACCACCACCAGGGAGCTTCCATTGGAGGAGGAGTCGCTGTCTGTAGTGTCCCCTCCTGTCTCCGTCGTGATGCTCCCCTCACTCTCCGTCCCATTGGTGTCCTCACCGTCGGTGGATTCGGCCTCCAGGCACATGTGGGATGCAGCTCCCTCCATCGCTAGTGCCTCTGCTCCTCCGCCAGCTGATGCTAATGCAGGGTGACAAAACAAAAAGGGAGTGAAAAGACAGAGAATACACTTGGTCAATGCCAGCAACACCACTACCGTTTGCATACACAACACACAGGGAGCAGCCCTATGTACTAGGCCATGCACTACCAGTTACACAGCTAGTCACCAGCCCATGGGGTATAATGCCTAATGACATTAGCTGCACACCTGAAACCCAGAGGACCCTGCCCGGTAGTAGATGGCCACTAACACTATTGGAGTTGGAGTGCTTCAGATCCTGCCCAACAAGGGACCTACCCAGCCATGTTCGCACCTGGCCTAGGCGCACCCCCTGCCCACATCCCCCACCCAGGTAAAACCTTAACACGCGCACAGTCAGGAACCTAAATCTGTACTCACCCCCTTGTGGCTGCTCTAATGGCTTCAAGCGCCCATTCAACTCTGGATAAGCTGCTGCCAGGTGGCAGAACAACAGGGGGGTCAGGGTGCGATGGGACCCCTTCCTCATTGAGAGGCAAGCCCCAGCTGGGCCTCTGCCATCTTCCTTGCCCAGCAGCACAGGTTCTCCCACTGCTTGCAGCAGTGAGTGCTCTGCCTGTCATAGAAACCCAGGGTCTGCACCTCCTTGGCGATGGCACACCAAATACCCCTTTTCTGATGGGCGTTGACCTGCAGGGAAAAGACAGCAGAAAATGGATTAGTTATACCATCCGGACTGTCATACTCATGGCTCACCATATCCCTCCCATCCCCTTACGCACATACATTCACCACCATACTTGCAGCACTCTCCCCAGGACTCCTCAGCCCCCCCCACATGAGGCTGACACACACAGCACTCCATAAAGTCATGCCCCACACATCATGCTCACAGTGTACTCACCTGTTTGTCTGGAGGGCCATAGAGTAAAGTGTATTGGGGTAGGACGCCATTCACCAGTCTCTCCAAATCCTCCGAAGTGAAGGCAGGTGCCCTTTCCCCAGACACTTAAGCCATTGTCGCTTCCAGACACAGGTCACAGCAGCACTTGCAGTGTAGGTCCTCTCCTGTTGAAGGTCAGATAGCAAGTGAGTGCATAGATAGAAAATGGCGGTCACGTCCGCGGCGGTAAGTACTGTCACCGCCGGCGTACATCGCCATTGGCTCCTGGAACCTATAGGGCCCAATGTTAACCAATGCGAAGTTGTGAAGCAGTCGTCAACCACCGACCACTACCGCGCACAACGGAAGCTAGTACCTTCCCTTGACCTTCATGATGGCATCATGCAAAATCAGTTACTACCTTCCACCTGGAAGCCTAAAATCTCTGTACCAAAACATGTTGTACAATTGGCCGATTCAATACAATGGAACGGAGAAAGATCACTTGACATAGAAAAAAAACCTGTATGAAACTCACTCCCATTGTATCTAAGACTGAAAAAACCCTTCTCATAAATCTGTTATAAACACTCCTATTCAATCAGACCTATGGCTAGCATTCAGGTTAAATGGCAATCTGCATGTTGATATAACCCAGGTCTGAGGGTTAGATGAATAAAATCATCTCCACCCATTGTGGTGTAGTCTAAGATCCCATTGACTCCTCTCAACAACTTTGTCATCATGTTACCACATTACACTATTTTATTATTGGTTTCTCAATTGATCTCCATACCAGTGTATCTAACACATAATGCTTTGAGGCTACCAACACTGGTTTCCAGCACTACACACCCTACAACACATAGCAAAAAACATCTATGAATGCAAACACTTCAATTAATGTGCACACCTGGTAATCATTCCAAGAGTATTCCATGTTAGAGGGTGGCCTTAATTGATAGTCAATTCAATAAGATTAACTTCAGTACCACTTCTCAGCCCATACAATCACACCATGAATAATTACAGCAGCCACCTAAATGTAGTTTAAAACAAGTTAGCCTGATTACTTACAGCAACAAATAATTTACCCTCTAATTTGCTCACATACCCTGGCCTACAAGAGCAATTTTCTGGTCCAGCAAAAGCTATCATGTAACCAAAGGACTCCAGAAGGACCATCCTCTTTCATATCTAAGAGCAGTCATGCTGCATCTGCAAACTTCTATATTAAGGTTGGCCAATCACATTATAAATACACACATATTATCTGGGTCTTCTAAGAGTGAAAGAAAAAAGGCTGCCAACCACCTCTACAGTGTCAGTGGTATTCTCTGTACCATCTATATAAGATCTGATTTGTGGGAATGGACAGTCTTTTATTCAAAATGTTCTCCTTGGGAAATAATTGTGAGTGAATCTATGGTGACAAACCAATTCTGATAATAGACAGAGCAGCCAGTGCAATGTCTATGTCACATACACTATGGGGGTCATTCTGACCTTGGCGGTCCATGACCGCCATGGCGGAGTGCGGCGGAAGCACCGCCAACAGGCTGGCGGTGCTTCCTGGGCGATTCTGACCGTGGCGGTAAAGCCGAGGTCGGAAAAGGGGAGCCGGCGGTTTTCCGCCGGTTTCCCGCTGGCCCAGGGAACCCGCCATGGCGGCGCTGCTTGCAGCACCGCCATGGGGATTCCGACCCCCTTCCCGCCACCCTGTTTCTGGCGGTGTCCACCGCCAGAACCAGGATGGCGGGAACAGGTGCCGTGGGGCCCCTGGGGGCCCCTGCACTGCCCATGCCGCTGGCATGGGCAGTGCAGGGGCCTCCCTAACAGGGCCCCACAAAGATTTTCACTGTCTGCTTAGCAGACAGTGAAAATCGCGACGGGGGCCACTGCACCCGTCGCACCCCTTCAACTCCGCCGGCTCCATTCCGAGCCGGCTTCATTGTTGAAGGGGCTGTCCCGCTGGGCCGGTCAGTGGTCTTCTGGCGGTCGCCCGCCGGCCCAGTGGGAAAGCCGGAATGGCCGCTGCGGTCTTTGGACCGTGGTGCGGTCTTTCGGCGGGAACCGCTTGGCGGGCGGTGACCGCCGACCGCCGCGGTCAGAATGACCGCCATAGTCTATACTCTAAATGGCACAGCATCAACTAGTGGGATGCACTACTTACAAAAGAGAGTGAGTCTCTCTAAAGTATTTTAGACAATGCCAGTCCCTGACAAGACTGCCTATGCTTCTTCTGACCATCCTCTGTGTCTTATGTTTTTGTCTACCTCTAGATGAGGACATTAGCTTACAAAAGGCCACTCAGGCTGTGGGAAATAGTGTCCTTCCATGTGAACCAGCTAAACATGACTGAGTACAGGTCTGTTGCTGCTCTCTGTACCACCTGCCTTCTAACCACCCTGCCCTGTACCAAACAAGGAGTGAACATATATTTACAAAAGGTGCTTCAAATGCCCACCCTTAAGTTCCTTCTCACACTCAATGCCCACTGTCATCCTACACCTGTTTGGTGCTTAAGGCAAGCTTAGTTCTCTTTTATCCAATGCATATCGAAGATTCCTCAGTGAGCTCCCACTATCGTAGTATTGGCATTTTTATCTTGACTGAGTTCCTCATTAACTCTAATAAGTATGTGAAGAGCACTCCATTACCCTCAAAGTCTTGAAAGACTTGCACTCATATAGCATGCTGAGGCACAGTGGTGGAGATCTCCATTAACATCTGTAAAGTTACTAGTGGTAATGTTACAATTGTAAATCCAGTTCTGGCAGGCTCCACGATGTTATTTGAGGGGTTGTAGAGATGTACGTCTATATTTATGTATAAATCCACATCAGGAAATGGTGAATCGCAAAAAAAGTGGGAAGTTACACTTATTAACCTCCATAAGATCTTGGCTAACACTAAACCTAAAAATAGAAATAATGAGAGTGACAGCTGGGCAAAATGTGCAGCACTGTATAGACTTGGAGCCTCATTTACAAGCAGCGTTTGTCACTGATGCAACACTTTTTTATGACACACCAGCAGCATAGGCTGCAGGGCCATATCTACAAGGCCATGCAAAGCCACTTTGAGTAGCTTTACGTGCCCTTACAGATAAGGCCCCCTTTCAGGCATTATTCTGAGTGAAATAGGTGTTCCATGGGTGTTGCTGAGGTTTTCCCATGCAACACTTATGGAAACTGATGCAGTCCCAGATTTACAAGGTTTCGTAAACCTGTGAATACGTCAGTTTCCTATTCCACCCCGGGGGTGGCGTAAGGGTGGAGCAACAGTTAAAAATAAGATTTATTCTCCCCGCTTTTCCTCTTTCTATGTATGCTGCTGAAATAAGGGAAATGCCATTAATGATTATTTATGTGTAGGAAGGTTCCCCTTTGTTGGACCCGTCCCTTTCTACAGCGTCATTCCCTAATCTTTTTGTCTTCTCCTCCTACTTTTTCTCACCCTTTTTGGCTTATGTTATGACTCTGGTACCTTTATCACTGCTAATCAGTAAACTTGGTATGATTGGCTCATACCTGATTGGCGCATTTAATTTACCTGTAAGTCCCGTGTACAGTGGTATCCTTATAACCAGGGCCTGTAAATTAAATGCTACTAGTAGGTCTGCAGCGCAGCTTGCGCCACCCATAGAAGTAGCTTTTCAAACCTGTCCCAGGCCTGCTAGCATAAGGCCTGCATGCGAATTGACTGCCAAAGTTACCTGGCATCCAAATTTACTTGCCAGGCCCAGAACTCCCCTTTTACTATATGTAAGTCACCCCTAAGGTAGGCCCTAGCTAGTCCTATGGGCAGGGTGCTATGAATGTAGAAGGCAGGACATGTGCCTGGTTGCGTGGTCTTTCCTGGTAGTGACAAACAGCCTATCTGGTTTCTCACTGCTGTGAGTGCTGCTTTCTTATAGGATTGCATTGGAAATGCCCTGCCTTATGTCTAGGGGTTATTGTCTGATTTATGAGGGTAGTGTAGGCATGTGTGGTATGGTTGTAACAGTAATGAGAAATGCTGCTTACTGGTTAGGTGGATTTTTTATGATCATTACAGAAATGCCACTTCTAGAAAGTGAGAATTTCTCTGTGCTTATGATCTGGTGTTTTGCAGCTTGCCTACAGTCTACGTCTGGGTAGGGTGACAATCAGGCTTGTGCATACTAGAGGTGAAGGTGTCACAGAGCTGCATCTACATATTAAACAGTCTTCCTGGGCAGAGAGAAGGGGAAGTGGGACATACTTGCATCTGTGAAGACTGTGAGCTGGCCTCACACAAAGGGCTCATTTACCCCAAACTAATGTTTGGAGCCTGTGCTGGAGGAGAGAGGGGACACTCCTAGAACCAGTTGTAGCTGGTTGGAGCCTCCTCTCCTCCTCATTGAAATACTTTTCAAAACTGAGCGCAAGTACATCCCCATTTTTAGAGCACTATTGGAACTGAGACTAAACCTCTGTTGGAGGAGCTACTGGACTGCACAAAGGACTCATCTGAACTGCCCTTCTGCTTGTTGCCCTGCAGCCTTATGGCTACTTGATAGTACAAAGGACTCATCAGGATTGCTTTTCTGCTTGCTGCCCTGCTAACAGTGTGCCCTGTACTGGGCTTCCCTGGCACTAGGGGACTGCCAGTCGAAACTGCTGGCCTGCTGCTGCCCTTATATCCCTCTGTGCCACTGTGAACTCCCAGGGGCCAGCCTCAGATGTCTGAGCTTTCTGTGCTGCCCCTGGCTGTGCAACCGTAGTGCTGGTGCGCGCAATAGTCTGGGCTGGGTCACCTTGGTGTGCCGCCCCCAGCGACTATGGAGCCTACTGCTGGAAGCCAAGGTGCATTGTGTGCCTTATTGCCCTGCACAAGCAAACTTCACTTTTGGAGGAAGTTCACCACTGGGCGGGGAGCCTTCGTGTGCGGATCTTCACATAGCCCCTCCCCAAGGAGAAGTAGGTGGAATCCCTCCCGCGACTCCTGTGACCCTAAGGGAGAGCACCTCCCCCACTAGCAGGAGATCGCTGTCGGGAGGCGGCCGTAGTTCCCCTGGTAGGGGCCCACGCAAATGCCTCGCTTGCCGTCTCAACATCCCCCTCAGTATTCCCAGATTGCAGGAGTCAGCCTTACACGGCAGGTGTTGGGTGATCACGTCACCGTATACCAGAAGGCTGAGGCCCTGGTCTAGATTCATACGGGGAAGCCCTGGGAGGATTTTACATGTCATCTCTTGTGGATTGCAGCCTCTGTCCGCTGAGAGGAGTGAGGCTTCCCTCCGAAGGAGGAAATTACTGCATTATCTGTAGTTGGAGTGTAGGAGCTCCTTGATTGGGACAAGAGTGTCCCTGATTACCGTATACCCTACAGTAGGGTTGCAGGTGTCTCTGTACCCCACGTTGGACAACAATACTACCATATAACCCTGACTAAGGGCCAAGGAGTGATGGGCCCTACACTTGTATGACTTATGGGGGGGTAGGATTGGTATGGGACATGTCTCATTACATGTGCATTTGTGGCAATGTCTTGGAATCTCTGATAACACATGTTCTTTTTATGGGCATTTATGATATTTTTATGACAAGTGCTTTTCTTTAGTAATGTGTTCCCAACCTGAATCTAATATAAAGTGCATGTGCCGAAGGAGTTACAATCAAGTCCATAAAGTGCTCAAATTCATAGTGGCATTTCGGAGATAAACAACTATTGGTTAAACTAGGTGAGGAAACCTCTGCTAATTTTTCCACTTGTACTCTCAACCAATATGCATCTTTCACAAGCTGTACAGCATTTTTTGGGAGGTGTACAGGATCCAGCCAGAGACTACTCAGTCCAAGATCAGAAAAAGTTTATTTCACGTAACTGCACCACCTAGCCCTCTTTATGGCTTGCACACTCATCAGAGTACTAAGTCCAACTCTGTATGGACCAAGGATGTCCGAGGACCATAACCTGATCCAGTACATCAGTGGCCATAGGGCAGCAATGTGTGAAATAGGATAAAGGTTTAAATCCAACCGAATGGGCAAAGTTGGAGAGCTTACCAGACTTTTTATTAGCATTTTCCAAAAATAATTTTCGACTTTCTCCAGGTCGTTTAAATTACAATAACCCCATAATTCAGTACCATATAACACTCTTCCCATAGCTTAAGCTTTGTATATTTCTATTGGAGGAGTAATTTCAAAGCTGGGAGATTTAGCAACATATCTCAGAATACATCCCAATTTCCGTTTTTAAACTCATGGCGGACTTGGATAAATGTGCCTTCCATCTATAAGAGTCCCCCAACCTTATACCCAAATAATCAAAGTCAAAAACTCTTTCTAAAACCTCTCTTTCCAGGTAAATCTTCTTTCTGGCTTTTTGTTTGAGATCACCAAACACAATGTATTTGGTTTTGGTGCTGTTTATTTCCAAACCATGGTCTTTGCAAAAGCATGAGAACTTTTCAAGCAATGTATTTAAACCAGAAGCAGTTTGCGATAATAGCAAGGTATCATCAGCAAAGAGCAGGCATGGCACCCTTTGTCCCTCTACCTTGGGTGCATCACTGTCACAATCCATTAAGTAGGGGATACAGACATTATTAAACAGTAAAAATAAAGTAGGTGCCAACACACATTCCTGCCTGACTCCCATCTGTTAGTTCTCCTTGCATCCCCCATCTAATTCTGGCATAGCTCCCTGAATGCGACTCCTTAATTAGGTTTAACAAAGGGCCCGGGACTCGAGCTTTATTCAGAACTTCCCAAAGTTTCCTACGTGGGACCAAATCAAAGGCAGACCTGAGGTCAACAAAGGCAACAAACAGTTTCCTGGCCTCCACGTCCACTACCTTCCATTTGATCATAAAGAAATGAAGCCTGGTCAACCGTACTGATCTTCTGCCTAAAACCAGCCTGTAAATGTCTCAATACTTGATTATCTTCCAACCACTTTTTTAATCCACACAATACCTGATGACAAAGCTTTTTTTGTAAATTGTCCAACAAACTGATGGGCCTATAATTACCAGGAACCCCCCTTTTACCTTTTTTGTGAATAGTGACAATAATTGCTCCCTTCCAAATTTTTTGATAATTGCCGCTTGCTAAAACGGCATTAGACACCCTATTAACATAGGGACCCGCAAAAAGCAGGATCAAATTTAAAGAAGTCCACCGGTATGCCATCCAATCCGGGAGCTTTACCTGATTTTTGGGCCCTAAGAGCCATCTCAGTTTCCTTAAGGGAAAAGGGGGTGAGGCTAGATATAGATGGCAATTCCTCAGTGGGGTCATTCTCAAGGACACAAGAAATGGCAGACTTACGGCTGTATAGTTCTGTAAAGTGGGCAGTCCAGACCTCAGAAGAAATGTGACAGTCAGGCCTTGAGTTGTCACCACGCCTATTTCTGGCAACCAGGGTCCAGAAACAAAAAGAATCTTTATCCCTAGCTGCCAGCAATAATTCCTGCCACAATGCTTCCTCCCATAGGTGTTTACTGGTTTTAATGGCAGATGCGTACTCATGCCTGGCGTGCATTATCTCAGTTCTATCTTTTCATTGAATTGCTCGTAAGAGATTGCTCTTGGCATCTTTACATAGCTTACCATACCACCTTAGGTGCAATTCTTTGCCCAAACATTTGTTCCCACCACTAGATCTAATAAATAGCATTCTTACAGCCGCAAATAAGTCCTCATGAAAATCCAATGCCTCATTTGGAGAGCATGGAAAAGAAGTAATAGACAATTGATAGCTAGAAACTAGTTTACAGAGATTCCCCCACAATTTAGGTGAATTTCTAAATGAATCCCATTTCAGGGTACTTTTGTTGGAAGAAACCTCTAGGGGAAAGGAAACTTCATGAGTTAATCGTACAGTGTTTCCTAAAAGAAGTTGCCTATCATAAATTACAATAAGAGGGGCTTGGTCCCTATTATATTGATCACCCACATTGAGGTCTTTAACAATGTGCAGTAGCCTCACATCAATAAGTGCGAGATCAAGAATGCTACTATAGGACCCTTTAATATAATATACATCAGATGGAAGACAACCATTCCCTGGGTGAAGACCATAGGTTAACATAAGATCAATAATTTGCAAAGCCCTGACATTAGATTTTAACTGTTTTCGCTGTGATGTGGATAAGGGAATGTTCCATACTCTATCCTCTATCTGAGTAGCTTCTGAGAATGTAGAATTCGGCTCCAACAATACATTAAAATTGCCAGCTATAATAATACAATGATTCGCGCTATATTCTAACAAAAAAGCGTTCCGAATCTGGATAGTTTTAGACAGTTGGTTTTGATGTCCAGGTCTTTTATATAAATTAACACAAAGTAAGGGTAAGTCTTTCTTTGTCTGAATGGACAGAGCTAGTATATCTGGTGACTCCACATGGAGTTCTCCAACTTTACCCACCTCTAAAATTCTTAACCATGCTGCTCTACCCTCAGGGGACTGCCTGGCTTCCTTGCAAAAGGAACTAAACCCCTGTCTATGTATATTTGTGGTAGACCAGGCTTCTTGAAACAAACATACACTAAATGTGTCTATATACAATCCCCAATCAACGTCATCTATTTTATTTTTAATTCCTGCCACATTCCATGTTAAGAAATTTGCAGTTAACGTCATGTGGGCCCTGGGGTTCTCCTGAGGGGTCTCAAAGAGACTTGTCCCAACTTGGGTCTGGGTATGTTGTGGTTTAGATATAATATCTTTATCTGATAGCGCTGAGATCTTATGCAGAAGAGGGTCTGTAAGCCGACCTTTAGCAACCTTTGCAGTGGATGTAGGAATGAATAAACTTCTATCCTTTGGAGTTGTCCCAGATGGCAGTCAGTCAATATCCGATAATACCTCTTGAGAATCTAATGCAGATAAGCCAAGCCGATGCTCTGAAGAGTTGCATTGCCTAAATTGGGAATTAACTGATGAACAGCCTCCCGTAATTTCTTGGCTTTGAATTTTGGGTTTATCTAATAGGTGAGATCTTATGGGACCTATTACTTGCACACGAAGGCAATATAGTCTGCATAGGCATAGGCTCAGGGCGGGTGTTTTGGAGACAGATACTTGAACCATTTTGGACAGAATGACGGACTTCCATGAATAACAAACCCTTTACCAAACTTGGGCTGGCTAGATTTAACCCAATAAAGCCCCATTGACATGGCTGATTGGTAAAACGTTTAACCTAAATTATATCAGAATAGATGATGGAACAACATTGTCTAGTGTGTCTCAGCCAATGTACGACCTTGTTTTTCAGGGATGCTTCGTCTTCACCCAAGTTCGTAGATAATGGAGGAACCCCACACATGTATAGAAAATTGGTCGTATTGGGGCGCGTACAAGATGATTGCATTACCATAGAGTCCCACTTTATTTTAGCATGCGATCCTGACCTGGATAAAGCTCTGGGAAAGGCCCTAGAACAAAATGGCCAATAATGCTTGATTGGAGCTTCTCTTGGGTTATAAGGTGGCCGGACACACACACTGGGACCAGCTGCATTCACAATAGAGTCTAAATGCAAAAGTGGAGAAATAGTAGTGCTCGAACAAACTTTTTTATGTACAGAAGCTGTAGCCCCCAGCAGACTGATAACATGCAAAATAGATAGTACTTCTGATAATGCTTGCTTTAGTTCCATGACCTCTTCTTGCAAACCGAATATAAGAGGAATCAACTCCTTTTGAGAAGGAGCCACAGGGGATAAGAGGTCTAAAGGGCGTGAATTTAAAAGCGAGCCCCCAGGGTCGCTTGTTTGGGGTTGTGAGACCAATGAGAGAAAATTATTAGAACATGGGATGTTGTGAACAATCGCGGTATCTGAGATATGGTCGACTGGATCTAATTGTACTACAGTCTGTTCTGTTGATTTTGTGACTGGTCCATAAGGCTGAGATCCAGACATGAGCGAAGAATCATCCTTTGGGGTAAGATTCCCCTTGGCCAGGTGACTTGCAGAAATATGGAGGCAAGGGAACCAGATTTAGGCCTTTTCTGTGGGAGCTTCTTTTCCTTTTGTTTGATTATGGATTTAACCTCTTCAATTAAGTTGTCAATCTCATTGGGTACACAATTATTGAGAACCCGCAATGGTTTGTGGAGCCACGGCAATTTAGGTTGTGCTGGGCCCATGTTTGGGCTTCCTTTCACCTTGCGCTTCGCCATTATGGGTGCTGGGACTAGCAGGGATATAGAAGCCAAACAAAGGTCTCAATAAGTTCTTACCTCAAATTCAAGGGGGGTGGCCCAGCCCGGCCTCACACGGTCTCAGACGGGCACAGACGGGCCCGCCCTTGGCCTGGGCTTCGCACTCCTTGACTCCCACGCAGCGGAACACTGGAAAGAACTTTGAGCGCTGGTTTCAGGCTCCGGCCCCTCCTCTCCTGACACAGGGCACCTGGGACAGCAAGTCCCCAGCAGAATGCCACACTCCTTGACTCCCCATTGTGGATTTAACCCCCCTCCAATTCCTGGGGCCCATTTAAAATAGTAGGAGCCTTGTTCTCCTAACATATTACCGTCTGGGTGGGGAAGGATCCTCACTAAAGGCCCCCTTTCGGCTACCCTGCCACTGAAGAAAGTTGCTACAGTATACCCTCTAATTAAGAGGCAGATAACCCGTTCGACTCACTGGGGTGATTGACTGCAGGGTGGGGAATGTTCCAATCCTATATACCACACAGGAATGTTTAATTTTAGTGAGCATTCATGATGATGTTTGGGCCATTCCCAATAATAGTTTTATTCTACCTAGTGCATTGTTTGTGATATGTTCTTCATGACGTGCCATGTGTTCTCTGATATTCCTTCTATGGGCATTATGATGATTCTATGACATGTGCATTATTTTAGTAATGTTTTCCGGACTACTGCTTATGTTGCAGAATTACCAGTAACCTATGTGTCTTTTTATGACTATTGTTGGCTTTACAGAGTAATAGTACATGAGTAATGTTCTGACAACTGCTTGTGTAACAGGGTATTACTGATACTTGTTGTGTTTGGTTTAATGATGTTTGGTACAATACAGTTTATTTTTATATAACTTGGTGTTGTGTTTCTTTTATGGTCTGGATAGGGCATCACGCATGTTGTGCGGGTTAGGCTGAACTGCTTGTGCCAAACTACCAAGAGGGATAGCAGGGGTTATCCTGGGTGTGTGATCCCCTCGCACTGACTAGAGTGGGTGGGTTCTGCCTGGCTTAGGTGCATACCCTAGCCAATCAGAAACCTCATTTCTAACACCCTTCCTGCACATAAACAATCATCCTCGCCATGCAGGCATCCTTGCACCATGGTACAAGGGTGTCTGCCTTTGCACATGGCAGCAATTTATGCGGCAGAGCAGGGGATAGGGACAGGAATGTGCCATATGTTGTTGATACATCACATTCCTGCCCTTTTGTTTTGACGCAGGGCAGCGCAGCAAAAAGGCTTGCAACACTGCCCTGCCCCATAACTTTGTAAATGAGGCCTTTGACTTTTAACATTAGGTAAAGACTAATGATAAAGAAGTTCACAATATTCTTTCTTCATGGAAGAATTTGGCTGCCCTTATCACCTTTTGTTGAAGTGTAAATCTTCTTGTGTAGTGCTCAGTATCAGAAGCAGGAAACTGAGTATGGAGTTTTGTTGATCAATTGCAAATGTCTAAATGCATACAGGAAAGGGATCTAACAAATCGTAGGAAACAAAAAATGTCGACAGTAAAGTTCATTATAAAACGGACCTGCGGATACACAGGGTCCCAAGATGATATGAAAATATTTTTGATGAACATATGTCTTCAAACCTCATATTTCACAAGCAATGCTTTTGGACAGATGGCATTGTATTTATATAATGACAACAGCTGGTGCACCTCAAAGGGAGCACAGTTCCTTATGAAAAAGGAAACGATTTCAGTTTGGCCCCTTCACTAACATACATGACTTCTCAGTGAAATACATTTTTACAATAGCTGAATGCAGACATATTTATTCAATAATACCATGCAATTCTTTTTTCGGGATTGAATAGAAAGAAAAAAAAAACGGAGAACATATTATTCTCAGGGAACACTGATAACATTTCACTTCTGCAGAGCAAAAGAGAACTGACGACAAATCTCATTTCAGTCAGACAGCAAATGAATGTGAATTTTTGCATCTGCACTGGATAGACATAGATGAAATTGAGTCAGTCAGTTGCCTACTGTTATTGATTGTGGGTACTGGATGATCTATCAGCTATTGCCTTGACAATTTTATTAGCTGGGGTAAGCAAAGCACATCCTAACGTTTATTGTTATTTATATATTAAAGTGTAAGGTGCTAGATATATTTATTTTCATTTATCACTTCTTACAAAATCCCAGGGCCATTTCTCATCAACAATCCTCAAAAAAAAAGTTAAACAATAATAAGCTATGACAGTATTTAAATATAGAATTCAGGTATTAATCAATATATACTTGAATTCCAAGGCTTTGGATAAAAGACAAGGGGCCTCATTATGACCCTGGCGGGCGGCGGAGGCCGCCCGCCAGGATCCCGCCCTCCAAATTACCGCGCAGTGGTCAAAAGACCGCGGCGGGTATTACGAGTTTTCCCCTGGGCTGGCGGGCGGTTCCAGTTAAACCGCCCGCCAGCCCAGGGGAAAACGACCTTCCCACGAGGATGCCGGCTCGTAATCGAGCCGGCGGAGTGGGAAGGTGCGACGGGTGCTACTGCACCCGTCGCGTATTTCACTGTCTGCAAGGCAGACAGTGAAATACATTTTGGGGCCCTCTTACAGGGGCCCCTGCCGTGCCCATGCCATTGGCATGGGCACGGCAGGGGCCCCCAGGGGCCCCGCGACCCCCCCTACCGCCATCCTGTTCATGGCGGCTTTCCCGCCATGAACTGGATGGCGGTAGGGGGGGTCAGAATCCGCATGGCTGCGGAGCGCGCTCCGCAGCCATGGAGGATTCCAATGAGCAGCGGAAAGTCAGCGGGAGACCGCTGACTTTCCGCTTCTGACCGCGGCTGAACCGCCGCGGTCAGAATGCTCATTGGAGCACCGCCAGCCTGTCGGCGGTGCTCCCGTGGTCGGTGGCCCTGGCGGCCACCGGCCGCCAGGGTCAGAATGACCCTCAAGATGTACTAAGATACTGGTCATAAAAAATGGTTACAAATTATGAGCAGCAGACGTTTTGGGACCAGTATCTAATTTTGCAAACCCACCTATAGTAAGAGGTCAATTTACTAAACAAGGAATTGTAATGGGTAGGAACAACCAAACTAGTGAATATTATTTAGGTAGATCACAATTTGTGCATCGCAGGGTGTGCGACTGCATAATCTCTTACTGCATTTGGCTCTGCAAAATGTTCAGCCTGAGTAATACACAGTTTACGCTTGACAACATTTTGTGCAAGGAAACACTGCTATTGTTTATTATGCATTGCTATCTGTTAGACTTGGCATCCTTGGTGTGGCCTCCCCTAACATTTTGCCTCTGTTTTCCAGGTTGCTGATGTGTGCTGGACTTTGTTTTTACTGTGTTTGATACTCTGGGCACATTACCACTGCCAACCAGTGCTAAAGTGCAGGTGCTCCTTTGCAAAATGTATAATAATTGACTAACGATGATTGACATATTTGGTTTACTAGTAAGTCCCTAGTAGAGCGCACTAGAGGTGCCCATGGCCTCTAATTCAAATGCTACTAGTAGGCCTGCAGTGCTTGTTGTGCCACCCACATTAGTAGGCCTGTAAACATGGCTCAGACCTGCCATTGCAGTGTCTGTGAGTGCAGTTTTAAAATGTCAGTTCGACTTGGCAAGTGTACCCACTTGCCAGGCCTGAACCTGCCCTTTTTGTACATGAAAGACACCCCTAAGGTAGGCCTTAGATAACCCCAGGGGCAGGGTGCAGTGTATGTTAAAGGTGGGACATGTGCTGATGTGTTTTACATGTAATAACAATGAAATACTGCCAAATTCGTTTTTTCACTATTGCAAGGCCTATCTCTCTCATAGGTTAACATGGGGGCTGCCTTTAAACCTTATTATTCTCTTTGAGAGCAGATAGAAATATGGAGTTTAGGGTCTCTGAGCTCACAATTTACAGATACATATTTTTGGGAAGTTGGTTTTTGGATTGTGAGTTTGAAAATGCCACTTTTAGAAAGTGGGAATTTTCTTGCTTCAACCATTTTGTGACTGTTTGTGGATTCCCTGTCTGGGTCAGTTTGACAGTTGGGTTGTTTGCACTTCTCCTCTAGACAGTGACACAAAGGGAGCTGGAGTGTAGCCTGCATATCCTGATGAGCCCTCTGTGCTAGAGTGGAGGGAGGATCATCAACTGCAAGGTTGCTCAACAGATCACGGTGACAGGCCAGGGTAGCACTTGTCAGCTCTTCTTCAGACAGAGGTTCCTCTTGAATCCTTGAAGTAATCTGATTTGCAGCGGGTTTGGGTCCAGTACTTAAATCCCTTTCTGCCTTTGAAGTTGGTAACTTCAAAGCAAAGTCTCTCTTGTTTGCAAGATCCTGCCTTGCCCAGGCCAGGTCCCAGACACACACCAGGGGTTGGAGACTACATTGTGTGAGGGCAGGCACAGCCCTACCCCGCAGTTGCTGCTTCTGCCTGTGCAAGGGGACAGAGACTGGACTTTGTTTTTTCATTCCTGCTTGAGAAGTATCTCCAAGGGCTTGTAGTAGAGCTTGCCTCCTCTTTTGAAATCTTAGGGACAGCAAAGGCTTTACCACCCAGTTCTGAGTCTGCCTCCTGTGGACTCTAGCTTGCCAGAGGGTGTCAAGTTAGTTCCTGGGCCCCTGTAAGTTAATTTCAGGAGATAAACTTGTCTAGCGATGCCAGACGATGCCATGCGACTTCGTAAAGGACACCACTGCCCGAAATCGCGATGCCTCCTGCCCCGAGGCCATGGACCTCGTAGAAGAGTGATGACCCTGATGATCCTGTAGGCTTTGCGTTGCTGCAGTCGCTGATCCCACCCAACTTCGCTGACTTCGGAGTATCGTGAGTCAGACATCTATGACACCTGACACTATAGCAGCGCCTGCAGTCCTATGACGTCTTCACGACCCTGTGAGGTTGCCCCGCAGCACTGTGATTTCACCAGACTTTGTGCCTGCTGGAACCAAGGGACCATCTTTGCAACTGATGCCACTTCACCTCCACCGCTCTGAAGTAAGTACAGAGCAACACCGCTCTCCCCGACCGTGCACCAGCTTGTTGTCTACTTGTTTGCTGAGGTACTGTACCTGGGGTCGAACAAGTCTGTAAACGGCACCATTAGCGTTGCATTGTCGGAATCGACTCGGTCACTTAATACCAACTTGCAGCATTTGTGCCTCTAGGTACTATTTTTGTGCTTTTAAGTGCTAATTTCATATTTTTAACTGTGTATAGTGGATTTTTATAGTATTTGGTTTTGTTTATTTAGATAAAATAATAACTACTCTTCTAAACCTGTGTTGTGTCATTTTGTAGTGGTTCACTGTATTACTGTGTGTCTTTGTTCAAAATCTTAACACATTATCTCTGAAGTTAATCCTGCCTGCTCGTACCAAGCTACCAATGGGGTGAGCGGGGGTTAACTGCATATGATTCTCCTTTACCCTGACTAGAGTGATGGTCGTTGCTTAGACAGGGGGAAACCTGACTGCCAACCAAAGACCCCATTTCTAATACTAGGAAATTCAAAGAAGCTTGACAGTAGGCAAAATGCAAACACTACAACTTTCATTCTATAGTCGCATCCTATGCAGAGACAAAGGGCCTGATTTAGGTTTCATAGGAAGGAAGGGTGACTTCATCACACTGGTGATGGATATTCTGTCCACTGAAATCTAAATTCCATAGCAAACAATGGGATTTAGATTTGGCAGACAGGATTGTGTAATCCTTCTGCCAGAATCTAAATCAGGGCCTAAATCGTATGTTCTTCTTGGTGGTTTTATTTCGTGACACTGTTATTTTTATTGTATACTTAGAGTGACATATATTTAAAGCAGTATCAGGGAAAGTATGCTCAAGATGTAACAGGAATGAGATGCAGAGAAGACTAGGGCCTAATGAGGGACAGTTATGCTAAAATGTCTGACAAACGTTGATACCTTTCCCGCAAGATAGCGAAATTGACTCAGCATGCCTGCCCAAGAAACTCTTGGGGCATTCACAAAGCCATTTGTGCTGCTAAATATACATTGGAAAAGGTGCACCTTTAAAAGTTCCTGCACAACCACCACCACAGACCTTGAAAAGGGATAGATAGATAGTGTTAGAAATGGGGTTTCTGGTTGGCTAGGGTATGCACCTAAGCCATACAGAACCCACCCACTCTAGTCAGGGCAAGGGAGTTACACGTCCAAGATAACCCCTGCTCACCCCCTTGGTAGCTTGGCACGAGTAGACAGGCATATCCCAGAGGCAATGTGTAAAGTGTTTGCACAGGACATGTGATGCCCTATTCCCACCACAAAGGAAACACACACCTAGTTATATGAAAATATACTTTATTATACACAGCACAATTATTAGACCAAACACAACATATCAGTAATATCCTCCTACCTTAGCAGTTGTCAGAACGTTATACATCAGTTATTCTGCAGAACTAGCAGTAGTCACATATAACACACATATTACTTAGTATTCTGCAACATAAGCAGTAGTCAGGAATCACATTACTAAATAAAAGCACTTGTCATTAAAGTATCATAAATGCCTGTACCAAGAGCATTATAAAAACACATGGCAAGTCAAGAACACATATTAGCTTGTCATGCCCATAAAAGGAACATTAGTAAATATATGTAGCACATCATATAAATAGGTAGACAACATATAAATCAATAATGTCTATATAACGAACCTATGGCATATATGTTGTCCTTTAAAAGTACCTGGTTTTCATAATGAGGCACCTCCAGTGCCATGAAAAGTTTAAACGGGGCCCGGCGCTCCACTTTGCAAAAAGGGGGCCCTCTGGTGATTTGAGGGAGGAGGGGGTGACACACACCCCCTCTTGATTTATGATGGGCCCCTCCTGAGGCACGTGATATCTGGGGGGCCCCACCAGGCCTCAACTGGACTATCACTACGGCGGGCCACATCAATGCCAAAAAACCAGCCCGGCACCAAGGGGAGACTCCGATGAGGCTTTCACCCCACCTGCCCCCTCGAGCTATGAGTACGGGGTGTCCCTCCTGGGGACCACGATCCCTGGGGGAACTGAGAAGGAAGACCGGTGATACAGGGGGCCTCCGGTGAGGCTTCCGCCCCACCCGTGGTCGTAGGCAGCACAAGCGGGCTCCATTGGGGCCAGGGAAGCCTCCGATGAGGATTCCTTCCCCTCACCCCGCTGCTATCTGCACGCTGCGGCCCGCTGACCATAACAGAGGGCAGGCACCAGAGTAGGTGCCTGTCTGTGCCCGGGGTAGCTCATCAGGCATCAAGGAATGAAAGGTAGCCCTGCTTCTTACACTGGACCCAGCAAGGGACTCCCTATCACTGGGGCCTTCCGTGTCAACTGGTGTCCCTGCCCGGTCATTCTCACATTCCTGATCAGCCTCTCCACCGCTCTCTAGGGATGAGGTCTGGGGGCCCTCCCTTTGGAAAACCTCACTACACTCAGGATCCTCTGTTTACACCCTAAGCACACCCTTCCCCTGGGCATATGTCACAAACCTTTCAAAATAATTAAGAGATATCCTGAGGTCCCCTTCCACTGGCAGCCCCCTTTCTCTCTACAGAACCCCTCTAATTCCTCCTGCATGTAAAATGGCAGGTCCTCTAAATTAAAGGTTGGCCCCATTTTGAAAAGATACAGTAAACACAAGTATGGCAATCCAAATACCCAAGCGTGAGAACTGAAAACAGGAAAAATGACCAAAGAGAGAAAGAGAATCAAAACATGTGATGGTCTAAACGGAATGTTGGTAGTGAAATAATAAGTTACAATTGTATTGTGCAAGCACAAGTCTTATCCTCACTGCTGACAACCAATGTTAGAAATGGGGTTTCTGTTTGGCTAGGGTATGCACCTAAGCCATGCAGAACAAATATGTGATAGAACAACTACTGCCTAAACAACGACGTTCTAAACAACTACTGCAGAAACACGAGAAAACCTAAACAACTACTTTTTTTACAACAACATCTCAACAACAAAAAAATCCTCTCACTGAGTAAAACACCTAAACAACGACATCAACTACAACAAATACTGGAACCCCGACAATTTACAGGAAAGCGAACTACGAAAATGAAAAAAAACGCTGTCTAAACTAAAACTAAAGTTTACAAAAATAATTTCAGTTTCTAAACGAACAATGCGAACTTCATTTACAGAAAAAAGGCATTTTTATACAAACACATAAAACGGACTACATAAAAAAAGGACACAGCATAAATACATAGTCCTACAACTCTGTTTACAGCCCCCAGGAAGTATTTCTTGTCCCCAAATAACACAGAGGAGAATGGGAAACAAATCAAAATTTCACAACCAGTAATCTCCAAAAATAAATATACGTTCAGTCATATAAATATATACAGTAAAAAACATTTTGAAAACACGTTCTATCTTAATTTAAAGTTAACACTTCAAACACGTATATGTACACATATACAGTCGTCCACCATTTTGGGTTCAGTGTTACACGGAACACCATACAGAGAAGACGTGTAAACAAGAACGAAGACACAGCGATTAAAATTTAATGTAAGAGCACCATCTACTGAGTTTATCAGGTAAATTATTTATCGAAAATACCCAAAAAATATTTAATTAATGAAATAAGAGCCACAAAATGCAAAAATAAAATTCAATATATGTCTTTAAAATTACAGAGATACACTGCAGACTAGTAAACAAGAAAGAAAGAAAATTGTGTCAAAAACAAAGGTAATTTCCGCTTTTTTTCCAGAAAAAATTAATACAACAATAGAAAATGAATTAAAAAATGTTTCTACGTATTTTCCAAATAAACCCATTCAATTAAATTCACTTGTACAGAAAAAAAACTAACTTCACCTGCCAAATAAAATATAAGAGTACATACTACGTAGTGCAAAAGTGACTATTACAGGGAAAATGTACAAAAAAATATTATGAATTTATATTGTGTTCATACATGAAAATATATAGTAAACTTAAATTACAACATTATTTTCTGTTTATTTATATATATCAAATACAGATAAAAGTAACAGAAAACCACTGCAAAAGTTCAACAAACGACTTCAAAAAAACGATTTAGGACCATTTATCCAAAAACAAAAAAAAGTAAGTATAATTTTCAACAATATTTTAAATTATACTGCAATTAAATTACGTTTCTAGCAAGCATAACACATAACTGAGAGAAAACAAAAAAAAAAATCATTTTTGCACTACTAAATATGTGAGATGAAATGGTGAGCAGCACTAAAAATGCCCTATATGTATTATACGTCTTCTTCAAAGTTAACTCAAAGCAGTGACAAAATACCAATTAGGAAACAAAAATAATATTTCTATCTCACTCAAACAATACCTCAAACCAAGTGGAAAGTAAAAACACCAATTAATATTTACCTCAGAGAAGGTTCTGCAAAATAAGTATTCCAACTCCAAAGGCTACTTATATCACAGTAGTCGCAGGATACTGATTTAATTACTATTCCAACTCCAGAAACTGCTTACCTTATACTAAATGCTGGACAGAGATAAAAAAAAAATGTACCCTTCATAATGCACTAAGTACTTACCTCAAAGCAGTGTAAACAAAACACTAAAAGCCCCCCAATAAACTAAACTACACAAAGTCCTTTCATCAGAGAAGGTTGACTACAGTAACCATACAATACATTTACTGTCACAACTCCACCAAATAGTAACAACAAAGCAGGTGCTAAACACTAACTATAAAAATAATTCACTAATACAACCCTCCAAAAACTAACCTCTGAGTGTATGGTGGACACAGAACAGGTAGAATTTACTATCACAAAAGGATAATAAACAGAGTGCTAAATATTGCAAACACTCACCCCAGTCACATATCTAAAGTTAATCCATTATTAGTTTGCTCACTGTTCCACCTCAGATTGGACCCAGCCATATGCAAATCACTCTTGACCCTGTTCCCAATGGGAACAGTCCAGCCCAAAAGGCCAAGCCAGATCCTCCCTAGACCACAAACAAACATCCTGAGACTGGTTTCAGAGTATTACCCTTCATCAGCCAGGCTAGCTTGAATCCAGTGGCTGAGTTAGCAAAGGACCCACATCTGTCCATACCCTTCCCACTTATGTTAAATTTAGCAAAACAACATAATAATGTACAAAATTATTTAGGAAACCTACTGCACAAAACAGTTACATCAGAACAATAAATAAAGTCACAAAATACCAAATTTAGTAAACCAAATCCACAAAACAAATACCGTAAGTAAATATGTTGGACAGTGAGAATAAAAAAAAATACTATTAGAACTCCACTAAATACTTACCTAAAAGCAGGTGCTGCACAGTAGATAAAATCAAATTACTAAAAGAAATTGCACCACTAACTTATATCAGGACATAAATAGGAGCGTTACAAACAATTTACTAAACACACTCCACCAAATAGCAAAGTAAGTAAAAAACTCAACTAAATAGTAACATGATACAATCTGCTGGACAGTGGATATAGAGAAAAAATATAATATTACTACTCAACGAAGAACTTACCTAAAAGCAGGTGTTGGACACCAACTACAACAAATTTACTAAACAAAGTCCACCAGCAACATATGTGAGGACACATAGAATAGTGAAGGAAAATAATTACTATTTCAACTCCTCCATGTACTTACCACAAAACAGGAAATCAAAAGTATTTACTATTAAAATTACTATTCCAAATGCCCAAGTACTTACCTTATACAAAGTGCTGAATAGCAAATATAGCCAAACTAACAAACAAACTCCATTGCATACTTACCTCAGGGCAGCAAACACACAGTCAGTAAAGACCAAATTTAATATTCAAACACCATTAATTAGTAATCTCAAGCAGGGTGTTGCACAATAACAAAATACAAAATTAACTTATACCACTTTACTAGCAAATTACCTCACAGCAGATGCTACACATAAAATACAGCAAAATTAGCTACACCAACTCCACCAAAACATTACCAGACGAAAAGTAAAACATAGTCACTACATACCAAATTCACCAACTACAACAAATACTAACAAGAAAAAATCACCTGAACAGTAACTATAGAGAACAAATACTATTACCACTCCACCAAGTACTTACCTAAGAAGAGGTGCTGGATTGTAACTAGAAAGAAATAACTAAAGGAAGTCCACCAGGAAGTTATGTTAACTCACATACTGCACAGGAATTTTTAAAAAAATAAACTACTAAAATTCTACCACATACTTACCAAAAAAGCTGGTAACAAACAGTATATAAAAACACAATTAGTATTCCACCTCCACAAAGTACTTACCTTAGAACAGGTGCTGCACAGCAAATATAGCCAAACTAACAAACCAACTCCACTGAATGCTTACCGCAAGGCAGGAAATGCACACTCATTAAATACCAAATTAACTATTCAAACACCATTAAATACTTACTTACTAATGAATTACTTACTAACTTAATTTTTGTATTTTTCCATTATTTACAGACTCTCAAACAATGGCATCACAAGGTGAAGCAAGTTATGTGACGTCACGCACAGGACACCGACTCCTTAAATTTGAAGGGTATCTTTATTGCAGAGATAAAATTGATCAACTCGGAAGCCATTGGAGGTGTGTACAATACTTCTCTTCACATTGCAGAGTCAGAGCTGTTACTCTGGAAGATACCGTGGTTAGGACAACAGAGAATAATGCAATGGAAGTAGAAGTAAGAGAAAATATACAAAAAATAAAACAGTTTGCCCACACCTCCAATGAATCCTGTGGACAGGTGCTAAGGGCAGTAGAGGAATCAATTCCTGAACAGGTTGCAGGTAGCATGCCTTCAATACAAAACCTTAGACGCATGTTTCAACAAGAAAAACTGGCAAGTAACCCCCAACATGTGACACCACAATCCTATGCAGATATTAACATCCCACCAGAGCTAAAACTTACCTTCTCGAATGAAGATTTCCTAATATACGACAATGAAAACCATCAAAAGAGAATTTAAATCTTTAGTACGAACCGCAATTTACTAATCCTACAAAATAGTGAAATTTGGATAATGGATGGAACATTTAAATCAACACCACATCCATTCAACCAAATTTACACTATACATGCTACAAAAAATAACACCACAGTCCCCCATCAGTATTCAAATATAAATAAAACACCTAGAAAAGTGATAATTGATTTTGAACTTTCAATGATAAACACAATAATAAAAATATATCCAGAAACACAAATACAAGGATGGTTTTTCCACTTTTCACAGTCATATTGGCGTAGAATACAAAAATCATCCTTAAGGAGAGAATATTTTTCAGACTGCATACTCCAATTTGAATTAAGAAAACTAACTGCATTATGCTTTGTACCACCTGATGAAGTAGATCAATATTACTCAACTATCACAGATTCCAACTATTACGAAATAAATGAAGAGAAATTGGCACCATTACTAAATTATTTAGAAGAAACATGGATTGGACACCTAAGCAGATCAGGTCACAGAAGAAAACCAAGATTTCCTATACAGTGGTAGAACTGCTACATGACCTGTTTAGAAGGTGGAGCAAAGACTAATAATGCCATTGAGGGACGACACAACTCTTTCAACAAAGCAATCGGAAAACCCCACCCAAACCTCTATTATTTCATGGAAATTTTGAAGAAGGAGCAAAGTTTCCAAGAAATTATGCTTGCTCAATCACTGTCATGTAGCCTGAACCCACACACAACCCAAAAAAGCAAACAAATGTCAGAAAAAATATTGGCAAAAATACAAGAATTCCCTTTAATGGTGTCTTCAGACTACCTAGACAGTCTAGCATATATACTAACTTACTACCAACAACTAACACACTCACCATTACTTGCCATTTTTCAAAAGACCATCAGTTAAATTGAACTTTTTGAAAATATGTGTAAACCAAATTATACTCAAAAACAAAAGTTCCTACCTTAAGGTGTTTTCTTGTCTTAACGCAAAAATAATACCATCTCTGCAACTCTCCCTTTAGAAATATTGTTCTTCTTTCATATAGATAAGGCATTTTAAGCTGCAGAAAAATAAATAAATTAATCACCCAAAAAATTACAAGTCATGATACAAAATATATGATAAAAAAAACATATGTACATGATAACAACTGTACCAAAAAATAATTATAACAATAATTTTATCAAAGTACAAAATATGTGAAGCACAATATTCTATATAAGCCCAAAAAAAAAACTTTTTCTCCCTAAAAAATTGAAACAGTGTAACTCACATACTAAATATATACTAATTTAAAAAAAATACAGCATAAAGACAAGAAAACGAAACAAAAAAGAAAGGTATTGCAATAATAAACAAATACGAACAACACTAAGATATGATAAATTAAAAAATGTTGAAACAATTCCACTGCTGACTCCGTCTATCACAGAAATATAACATAAATCAGCATAACATTTTTACAACATTGGCAGTAGAACTGTTACAAAACAAAAAACTGCTAAACATTATTTTTTATAACACCGCAATCGATAAGTAACCTGAACGGGAAAAAAACATAAAAATGATCAACACACACAATTTAGAAACGCTACTCCCTAACTTAAAAGTACCTCTGATACCTATCTCTTCAATTAAAATATCCTAAAACAGATAGTAAAAATAATTTAACTTAAGTTACCCGAGCAAGGTGTCTTCTTCCATCCAGTCTTGACCACGACGCTCCCCGGAATGAAGAAACACACGTACAACCTACATAAACAGAGGAAACCAGTAAAAATAGAAACCAGACTATTTCTTCCATAGCAAACATTAGAAGAAATAGAACAATACCACAAAAAAGGCCAAAAAAAGTAAATATATATATTTTTTTTTTGGTAAAACTATGTAAATTTCAATTTATGTTTAAAAAACAAATTCTGTGTTTTTTAAAGTTTTTATTTTAAAAATAAACATTTTCAAAAGATTTCAATGTGTTTAAAAAAAAAAAATGTATTTCCATGAAACAATTTGAACAAATGGTGCAAGAAATGTATTACCTATAATACAATAACACAAAAATAAAAAGGTGAAATATATCTTCTCTCACTTTATTTTTTTTTTAAATAAGTTTAAAAAAAATATAAATATTTCTTAAAAATTAATTTTTAAATTATGATTTTTTTTTAAATCAAACACATAATACACACATATAAATATATATTACCCACAAAAAATATCATTTCCACTGCAAAAAAAAAGTTATTTATAACAATTACAAAATATATTTACAATCAATAAAAATTAAACAAATTGGAGAAATTAAATTCATTTAAAAAAAGATTATTAAAGAATTAAAAAACATTCTACATATTAACCAAACTAATTAATATTTCAACATTATAATAATACACAAGTACATTCATTTTAAAAAAACAAAACAAACAAATTTATTTAACCGCTTTGGTGCGGGCGTCGGCCACTGGCCGACGCCCACACACCCTCCCTGGTGCGGGTCATGACCAGTGGCCGACACCAGGAAGGGCATTAATAAATCCTCGGGTGCGTCGCACCCGAGGATTTATTTTTTATTTTTTTACTCCCCCCGGGAGACACAGAAGCTACTGTGTCTCCCCCCGCCCCCCACCCGCCCCTTTGTGACGTCAGAAGCAGCCTTGCAGCCGCTTCCTGCTTTGATGGGGAAAACGGCCTTTTCCACGTTCGGGAAGGCCTCGTAAGAAAGGGGAGAGTCTCCCCTTTCTTACGGGGCCTTCCTGAAAGTGTTTCCTGGCCCCCGATCGCAGCTGTGCTGCGATCGGGGGCCAGGAAACACTTTCAGGAAGGCCTCGTAAGAAAGGGGAGAGTCTCCCCTTTCTTACGAGGCCTTCCTGAAAGTGTTTCCTGGCCCCCGGTCGCAGCACAGCTGCGATCGGGGGCCAGGAAACACTTTCAGGTTTCCTGGCCGCCCTGATCGCAGCACAGCTGCGATCGGGGGGCCAGGAAACACTTTGAAAAGGCCTTGTAAGAAAGGGGAGAGTCTCCCCTTTCTTACGAGGCCTTCTGAAACAGTTTCCTGGCCCCCGATCGCAGCACAGCTGCGATCGGGGGCCAGGAAACCCCACTAGACACCAGGGATTTCACTTTTGGGGGGCGGCCCCCCCGGAAAACGGGCCTAAAGGCATAATTTTTTATTTTATTTTTTAAAGGTAGGTGCCCCCTGGGGGGGGCGCAATCGCGCCCCCCCCCGGGATTTTTTTTTTTAAATAAAAAAATAAAAAATAAAAAAATGAAATGACAGGGGGTCGCCCGTGGGCAGGGTGATCCCCTGTGGGGGCAATTTTTTTTTAGATGTTGTAGGGTTTCCCTGGGGGCCATTTTGGCCCCCATGGAAACCATACAACAACTAAAAAAAAATATATGTATATATATATCTATATATATCTATGTAAATAGATATATCTAGGTACATGGATATATCTATAGATATATCTATGTAGATATATATATATATATATATATATATATATATATATATAGAGGTAGATCTGTATCAAAGAGATTTATAAAGCGCGCTACTCACCTGTGAGGGTCTCAAGGCGCTGGGGGGGGGGGGAGGGAAAGGGGCTTGGAGGTTCACTGTTCAAAATGCCAGGTTTTGAGGCCCTTCCTGAAAAGAAGTAGGTTTTGGGTCTTACGAAGGTGGGTTGTGAGTGCGTTCCAGGTTTTGGGTGCAAGGTAGGAGAAGGATCTGCCCCCGGCGGTGGTGTGTTTGATGCGGGGGACAGAGGCGAGAGAGAGGTCAGCTGAGCGGACGTTTCGTGTGGGGGTGTGGAAGGTGACTCTCGTTGAGGTAGGCAGGGCCTGTGTTGTGGAGTGATTTGTGTGCGAGGATGAGGATCTTGAAGGTGATCCTTTTGTCAATGGGGAGCCAGTGGAGGGATTTGAGGTGTGGAGAGATGTGTTCGTGTCGGCGGAGGTCAAGGATGAGTCGTGCTGCTGAGTTCTGGATGCGTGTAGTTTGCACTTGAGTTTTAGAGTGGTGCCGGCGTAGAGGACGTTTCCGTAATCAAGTCTGCTGCTGATGAGTGCGTGAGTGACAGTTTTTCTGGTCTCTGTGGGGATCCATTTGAATGTTTTTCAGTATACAGAGTTTGTTGAAGCATGAGGAGGTAAGAGCATTGATTTGTTGGGTCATCGAGAGGGAGGAGTCTAGGATGATGCTGAGGTTGCGTGTGTGGTTGGCGGGGGTCGGTGCAGGGCCTAGCGTGGTGGGCCACCATGGGGGGTCCCAGGTGTTTTTGTGTGGGCCAAAGAGGATTATTTCGGTTTTGCTTGAGTTGAGTTTCAGGTGGTTGGCTGTCATATATATATCACTTTTGTCAATATGTGTGTGGTTTCCCTGGGGGGAAAAGGGTCCGACTTGTCTAGTGGCAGTTTTAGTGCCATAAAGAAGCGCAGAAGGTTTATATGCCTACTGCAAAGAGCACATCTGTATTTTATGTAAATAGCTGAGTACATTAGTAAAGTCTATGGAGAGATGAAGGGCACTTTTGCTGGGTGGTAATGAGGGAATCCGAGGAGGAGGGAGTGGGAGCACCAATAATGATTGTTGGACTGGGCGCAGGAGGTGCTAAAGACTGTGATGAATGGTATGTGACAAGGTGTTTTTTGAGTGTCTTGAAAGTACGTGCTGATTGAGGGAAGAAGCGCAGGTAAGGTGGCCTCTACTGTTGCACGTATCTCACACACACCATCGATTTTGTGACTGTCTACGTAGGCTAGTGTTTTAGAGCAACAGTTTAGCCAATAGCAGAGATGGCATCTTGATGGATGACTGCTGCCTGCATTCGGGTTATAGAGGACCGCTCTGACATAGGATCAGAGACTGAGACATCAGATACTGAGACAGCATCTGAGGGATAGGACAATGGCGCAGACTCTGGGAGTGATTTTTCAGTCAGAGGAGTCCCATTTGAAAACTCCTCTTCCAGTACATTATGAGGGAGGTGATGAGGACAGTCCTGCTGTCCCTTCGCAAGCTGTTCGTGCAACTGGGTAATAGTGGGTTAGGCCAACCCAGAGAGCAGGTGAATGCGGCGGCAAGCAGAGAGAGAGTGCTCTCTTGGGAGCTCCCCAATTTAGTTCAGCCCCAAATTCCACCACCCAAATCATATTGTGGAGACATCAAAATTGTCTATGGCAAAACAAACTGGTTTTGTAAGGCAGGCACCTGTGTTTTTGGTCCTGGATTCGGCGGCCATATAGAGAAACACACTAAACCCAAACATTTCTGGAAACTAGACATTCGGGGGAGTCCACAGAGGTGTGACTTGTGTGGATTCCCCAAAGTTTTCTTACCCAGAATACCCTGCAAAGCTGAAATGTTGAAAAAAAACTCTATTTTTCTCACATTTCTGTCACACAAACTACAGGAATATGCTGGGATCCACAACATTCCTACCACCCAGTGACTCCTCACCTGTCCTGATAAAAACACTACCCCACTTGAGTGCCTACACCTAGTGCCTGTGTCAGGAATGGATCACCCCAGGGTCAACAGCTGCCTCACGTAAGGACCAACATTGACCGTTGTGTGATCTATTCCTGTCGCAGGCACCAGGCCTAACCACACAAGTGAGGTATCATATTTATCGGGAGACTTGGGGGAACGCTGGGTGGAAGGAAATTTGTGGCTCCTCTCAGATTCCAGAACTTTCTGTCACCGAAATGTGAGGAAAACGTGTTATTTTAGCCACATTTTGAGGTTTGCAAAGGATTCTGGGTAACAGAACCTGGTCCGAGCCCCACAAGTCACCTCATCTTGGATTCCCCTGGGTGTCTAGTTTCTAAAAATGTGCTGGTTTGCTAGGTTTCCCCAGGTGCCGGCTGAGCTAGAGGCCAAAATCCACAGGTAGGCACTGTTTTCTATGAAAAAATGTGATGAGTCCATGTTGTGTTTTGGGGCATTTCCTGTCGCGGGCACTAGGCCTACCCACACAAGTGAGGTATAATTTTTATCGGGAGACTTGGGGGAACGTAGAATAGCAAAACAAGTGTTATTGCTCCTTATCTTTCTCTACATTTTGTCCTTCCAAATATAAGAGAGTGTGTAAAAAAGACGTCTATTTGAGAAATGCCCTGCAATTCACATGCTAGTATGGGCACCTCGGAATTCAGCGATGTGCAAATAACCACTGCTCCTCAAAACCTTATCTTGATCCCATTTTGGAAATGCAAAGGTTTTCTTGATACCTCTTTTTCACTCTTCATATTTCAGCAAATGAATTGCTGTATACCCAGTATAGAATGAAAACCAACTGCAGGGTGCAGCTCATTTATTGGCTCTGGGTACCTAGGGTTCTTGATGAACCTACAAGCCCTTTATATCCCCGCAACCAGAAGAGTCCAGCAGACAAAACGGTATATTGCTTTCAGAAATCTGACATCGCAGGAAAAAGTTACAGAGTGAAACATAAAGAAAAATGGCTGTTGTTTTCAGCTCAATTTCAATATTTTTTTATTTCAGCTGTTATTTTCTGTAGGAAAACCTTGTAGGATCTACACAAATGACCCCTTGCTGAATTCAGAATTTTGTCTAGTTTTCAGAAATGTTTAGCATTCCGGGATCCAGCATTGGTTTCACACCCATTCCTGTCACTAACTGGAAGGAGGCTGAAAGCACCAAATATAGTAGAAATGGGGTATGTCTCAGTAAAATGCCAAATTTGTGTTGAAAAATTTGGTTTTCTGATTCAAGTCTGCCTGTTCCTGAAAGGTGGGAAGATAGTGATTTCAGCACCAGAAACCCTTTGTTGATGGCATTTTCAGGGAAAAAACCACAAGCCTTCTTCGGCAGCCCTTTTTTCCCATTTTTTGGGAAAAAACTAAATTTTCACTGTATTTTGGCTATTTTCTTGGTCTCCTCCAGGGGAAACCACCAACTCTGGGTACCATTAGAATCCCTAGGATGTTGGAAAAAAAGGACGCAAATTTGGCTTATGTGGACAAAAAGTTATGAAGCCCTAAGTGCGAACTACCCCAAATAGCCAAAAAAGGGCTCAGCACTGGGGGGGGGGAAGGCCCAGCAGCTAAGGGGTTAAAATACACAAAATAAATAAAAAAATTAAATAAAAAAATACAACGTAAATATTACTTATAATGCTTAAATATAAATTACATTTTCCAACCATAACAACCACATACCATATGTCCTGCCCCATTTACCACTGAATATTTTATAAACAAATCATAAAACAAAAAATATAACTGAATTGTTCAAATTAATACCAAAACATCAACACAGTTCCCCACTAAACCCCCTAAATCACATATATTTCACAAGTAAATTCAATACATTTTTTTTTTTTTAAACACAATAACAAATCTTTAAACATAAACTATTTAAATTAATACCTGAGTACTTCTACTCTTCGCCTCCCATAAGCTGTACATCCCAAATATCCAACCCCTTACTCCACACCATATTTTTATATATATATATATAAAATAATAAAATATTAAAATAAATACCCAAGTATTAATACACTTCCCCACCCATAACCCCTCCATCCCATACATACGGCTCCTTAGCCTAATACATATTAATAAACTTCCCCACCCACAACCCCAAATCCCATATATTCCACCACTAATTCTACAGCATTTTTTTTTTAATCCAATAAAAAATATATAGAATATTAATACCCAAGTATTTTAATTAATACTTAGGTATTAATACACTCCCCCACCCATAACCCCTGCATCCCAGATATCCCACTCCTTAACCCAATAATTAGTCCCTAAGTACTACTACTCTTCCCCGCTCTACATCCCAAATATCCAACCCCTTACTCCGCAGCATATTTTTTTAAATATAAAAAAAAAAAATATATGTAATTAAATACCTAAGTATTAATACACTTCCCCACCCATAACCCCTCTATCCCATACATCCCGCTCCTTAGCCCAATACACATTAATAAACTCCCCTGCCCATAAACCCTATATACCTTATATTCCACCCCTAATTCCACTACTTTCCTCATTTAATACTCAAGTGTTTAATTAATACCTGAGTATTAATACACTTCCCATCCAATAATCCCTACATCCCATATATCCCACCCCTTATTCCACAGCATATTTTCTTCACAAGAATAAATATACTCAAATATTTACATTACTACCTCACCACTATTAATAAAAATCCCATATATCCCACCCCTTATACCACTACATATTTAAACAACAACAAAAAATAACCCCTCTATCCCTAACACACCATATATACAGAAACAAAAATACATATATATACATATATATATATATATATATATATATATATATATATATTAATATATATATACATAACATATAAAAAATATACATATAAAAAATACTAATAAACCAAAACAAATTCTTACCTTAAAATTTGTTTTTCCACCATCAAAGTTCCACCATTAAATTTGTTGTTGTAGCATTCGTTGTTTAGGAAAATTTGTTGTAAAGACAGTAGTTATTCTGTACTTTGTGGTACAGACTAACTAGTGGTTTAATACTCGTTGTTAAGGCAGGTCGTTTTTAACAACTCGTTGTTCAGGGTGTTTCCCAGGCAGAACTCACCCACTCTAGTCAGGGCAAGGAAGTTACACGTCCAAGATAACACCTGGTCACCCCCTTAGTAGCTTGGCACAAGCAGTCATGCCCACCCCAGAGGCAATGTGTAAAGCGTTTGAACAACACAGGCAACACATGTTATGCACTATCCCCACCACAAAGGAAACACAACACCAAGTTATATGAAAATATACTGTATTGTACACAATGCAATTATAAGACCAAACACAACATAGCAATAATATCCTGCTATCTTAGCAGTTGTCAGAATGTTACACATTAGTTACTCTGCAGAACTAGCAGTAATCACATAGAACACACTTAGGCCCTCATTATGACATTGGCGGTAAATCCCATTTATTGTCATGCTGACTGCCGCCAACATACTGCCACCGTGGCAGACATCGGTTCACCATATCATGACACACACACACCAATCCGTCACTATTCAGCCACAGACACAAGTCCGCCACACCAAAGGTCAATGATAAACTGGAGGTATCAAAACCCACACCGTTATGCCAACAGAACAATGCCCACCACATTATGACCCACGAATAACCACGGCGGACATTCAATGGCAGTAAACCATTGGTGGTACATACCGCTGCGCTCAAAATACCCACACTCAAACAAAAAAACACTACATTGGTCAATTTAAATAACACACACCTGACACCCATACACACACCACAAGCACACCACTATAAAAGACACACCCACAGTATCCACAACCCTTTACAAATACAAACCATTGTCACAAGACAGACACCACGACTACATATAAAACCAGAGGCACACAACCACCTACAACTATACACCACTCACGCACCCCATATCACACACCCCAACACATCACTATACACACCCTCACCTACACAACTAACACATGCACCACAAAGACACCACAGATTCTCAGAGGAGGACCTAAGGATCATGGTGGAGGAAATCATCTGGGTAGAGCCACAGTTGTTTGGAGCACAGTTGCAGCAGATATCCATTGTTAGGAAAATGGAGCTATGGCGGAGGATCGTGGACAGGGTCAACACCCTGGGGCAGCACCACAGAACAAGGGACAACATCAGGAAGTGGTGGACTGACCTACGGGTAAAGGTACGTTCCATTGCAGCAAGACACAAACGTGCTGTACAGAGGACTGGCCGTGGACCCCCACAACAAGCAACATGGGAGGAGCAAGTCTTGACAATCATGCATCCGGAGGGCCGTGCCGGAGTAGCAGGAGGACTGGACTCTGGTAAGTAAACTCTATAATACTGTCACCCCCCTACGTACAGGCCATCACGTACCCCCACCCTCACTCCCATCACTCCACACCTCCTATACCCCCCACCATCACATCTCACTCCACCCAGTGCCAAGCCCTGCATGTCATACCAATGCATGGACACCACTCACAGAACAGCATGGACACCTATCACTAAAGCGTGCACACTAGAGAGAACCAGCTATCCCACCACCAATGTACACAAGTGAAAGCTTCCAGGGCAAATACAAACAAAGAGAGCAACCCATGGATGCACAATATGTCACACACAGAAACAATAACACTGCATTTACATCTCCACAGGTATCCCAGCCAATGTTAGTGGCGAAGAGGTGCCAGCACTATCCAGTCCCCCCACAGAAGAGGCCCACAGTGATGATAGCAACTCTGGTCACCTGGATCTGGATGACCAACCTGGCCCATCAGGGACCTCTGGACAGTCAGTTACCCAGGCACAGTCCCAGACAACCACATAGCCTCTCCCATCTGGAAACACCACCACAGCACCCACCCAGCGTACCCATACCTCTATCCCCAGGACACGTCAATCAGCAGTTTGTCCACCACTACAGGGACCCCAGGGCACACCTCATACCCAAGACAATCAGGGACCTGGGGTCAGTGGCAGTAGGCACATGGTTCAGGGGACAGAGGCAGAGGGAAGACAGGCCCAGGGAACCGACTCTCCAAGAGGTACTTGCAGTAATCCTGGGAGCCTACCAACATTCCTAGGATACATTGGGCCAGATCCTGGACAGGCACCACTTCCTTGAGGCTGCCTGGTGCCCTGGATCCTTTCCCACCACGTTTTGGTGTGGAAACTATTGAGCCCGTGGACTGGGTGGCTGGGGTGCTTGCCTGGGTTTTTGCCACCCAGGCCAGACGTGAAGGAGGGGGGTGTAGGGGTAGAGAAGAGGTCAAGGGTGGAGAGGAAAAGCTTCTTAGGGACATTGCTGCGGGAAGAGGGAGAAGGTTTATGAGTGGAGGAAGAGGGAGTGGTTGTAGGAGGTGTCTGTCTGCTGTGTTTGGGTGCAGCTGCATGGACTGGATGCTGTTGTGAGGTGAATGGCTGTTGGGTGTCTGAGTGCTTGCGTTTAAGACGGGGCAACAGATACAGTGGGAGAGGACACAGGAGACGTGTGAATGACTGTTGTGGAGGTGTCTGCCAATGAGATGTGTGTTCTGCTAGGTGTGGTGGTGATGCTGGTAGTGGATGAGGATGCAGGTAGTGCATGGAGCTGTGAGTATAGACACATCTAGGTAGGAGGTGGAGGAGGAGGAGGGGGAGACAGTGGAAATTGTGGATGTCGGTATGTCTGCATCTGGATGGTGTTTGTGTGAGTGCCTGTGGGATGAAGTGTGGTGCTTTGTTTGCCTCTGCCACTCTTGTGTGTTGTCTTGTGTGCATGCTTGTCTGCCTGTGTGCTTGGGATAGGTTGGGGTTGAGGGGAATGGGATTGGGAATAGGAAGTTGGAAGGGGAGGGTGGAAACAGGGACAATGGCTGTCATCAGAGACAAGGCCACAGCCTGGATCGATCTATGCTGGGCCGCCAAGCCAGTGTGAATGCCCTCCAGAAATGCATTAGTTTGTTGCATTTGGGCTGCCAGCCCCTGGATGGCTTTCACAATGGTTGACTGACCTACAGAGATGGATCTCAGGAGGTCAATAGCATCCTCAGTCAGGGCAGCAGGGCTCACTGGGGCAAGGCCTGAGTTGCCTGGGGCGAATGAGATGCTCACCCTCCTGGGTGAGCAAGAACGGGCAACTCGCTGAGGGGCTGCTGGGAGGGTGGTGCTGGTACGGGGTGTGGCGGCTGTACCTGTAGCTGGGGTGGTCACAGGGTATCTGTCACCACGAGGCAGCTTCCATTGGAGGAGGTATCAGAGTCTGAACTGCCCCTTCCAGTCTCCACTGTGGTGCTCCCCTCACCCTCCGTCCCACTGGTGCCCTCACTGTCGGTGGACTCTGCCTCCTGGGTCCTGTTTGATGCAGTTCTCTCTCTCATCAGTGCCTTTACTCCTCCGCCAGATGATGCTAATTCACATAAGGACAGGATGACAAAACAAAACGGGGGGAGAGGCAAAGGAGCCAGCACCACGGTTGGCGTACACACCACTGTCACACACAGGCTCTACGCACTATGCATTGCACTACCAGTTATAATGCTAGCCACCAAGGCATGGGGAGGGGCACATACCGCCAAATGTAGCACACCTGGGACCCACACAACACTGACCAGTTGTGGATGCCTACGTGCTAGTTAGCAGGATTATCCCTTCTGGACCCTAGCCACCAGGGGACCTATGCTGCAATGTCAAGCCTGGCCTAGGGGCACCCACTGACACATCCCCCACGCGGATACCACCCTTCTATGCGTAAGTTATAATGATGGGCACTGTACTCACCCCTTTGTGGCTGCTGTGATGCCCTCAAGGGCCCAGCCAGCTCCGGATAGGCCTCTGCCAGTGTGCAGGCCATCGGGGGGTCAGGGTTCGACGGGCACCCCTTCCTCATTGGGAGGCCATCCCCAGCTGGGTCTCTGCCATCTTCTGTGCCCAGCATCTCAGTTCCTCCCACTGTTTCCGACAGTGGGTGCTCCACCAGCCTTAGCCCCCCAAGGCCTGCACGTCCTTGGCGATGGCACACCATATACCCTTCTTTTGATGGGCGCTGACCTGCAGAGAAACACATGCAGGAAATGGTATCAGTCACACCGCCCTGCCTGTAACACTTTTGGCCCATCATCACTTCGCCATTTACACGCACATGGCCCAGCACACAAGCTGTACGCTGCCCAGGGGAAATACACCCAGCTGAGAGACTGTGACCTTTCACTCCCCAGGATAAAGAGCACAGGGCATGTTGCCCCCTCCAGAACCAGTGGGCAAGTCACCCACCAACCCCAGCCTCCCCAGGATCAGAAGTACAGGGCACAATGCCCCTCGAGAAACAGTGGGCAAGTCACCCTCAACCCCAGCCTCCAAAGGATCAGAAGCATAGGGCACGATGCCCCCTCCAGAACCAGTGGGCAAGTCACCCACCAACCCCAGCCTCCCCAGAATCAGACGCACAGGGCACAATGCCCCCTCCAGAACCAGTGGGCAAGTCACCCACCTGACAGACTGTGCCCTTGCACTCCCCAGGACCAAGCACAGGGCATGTTGCTCCCTCCAGAGCCAGTGGTGTTGTTTCATCTGTCGGCTGAGGTGCCTCTCCATTCCCCTTCCCCCTGACGTGCCCGCCTATTTACCAACTGATGCCCCTGCAGTGTTCTCTCCATGTTTGTGCAGGTGACAAGTGGGGCCTTGGACATTAGCCTGTGGTCCTGTGGCCCATGCACAATGTGGACTGGACAGTGTCCCTTGAACTGTACATATGTATATACCATTACATTGCATTTTCATATTTCTACTGTGTTGTTATTATTACACTTACTTTTGCACAATCCTGAAGTCCTAACATCATTCCTCAGGGGTAAATATGTTTTATTGCTGTAGCTGATTGTGGGTATGTAGTTGGGGGTGTGTGTTGTGCGTGTGTGTGTCACTCTCTTTTTCCTCCCTCCCTCCGCTGAGTGCTAGATGGCTGTACTTACCGTGGTCGTCTTCGCCGTCGTTGGTGTTCGTGGTGGAGAAGGACATAGAAAATCATTGGGAATTTATGAAGTTTAGGCTCCATGGTGGCGTTGTTCTTTCCTGTGTCTCCAATGGTGAGTCCTTTCCCTTCTGTGCAGTGTTTCTGCCTGGCTTTTGATGTCATTGGTACCGCCCCGGAAAAGGTGGCGGTTTCCAGGCTCTTAATATGGCGGGTGGAACATTAACTTCCGTCCGGCTGTAGGCGGCTACCGCCGTGGTGGCTGTTGTTTTCTCCCTGGCGGTCGGTATGGTTAAGTGGCTGTCTATCTGAGTTATCACTGCCATGGTCATAATTTGGAGGTAATTACCGCTGGTCAGTTGGTGGTATTACCACCACTTTATCACCGACAGCCAGGGTTGTAATGAGGGCCTTAGTATTCTGCAACATAAGCAGTGGTCAGGAATCACATTACTAAATAAAAGCACTTGTCATTAAAATATCATAAATGCCTTTACCAAGAGCATTATAAAACACATGGCAAGTCAAGAAAACATATTAGCATGTTATGCCCATGAAAGGAACATTAGTACATATGTAGCACATCATAAAAAATAGGTAGGCAACAAAGAAATCAATAATGTCTATATAAATAACCTATGATATATATTGTCCTTTAAAAGTACCTGGTTTTCATGATGAGGCACCTCCAGTGACATGAAAAGATCAAAAGGGGCCCCTGGCGCTCCGCTGCTCAAAACGGGAGCCCTCCGGTGATTTGGGGGAGGAGGGGGGTGACACGCATCCTCTCTAGATTTATGACGGGCCTCTCCTGTGGCCCGCAATCACTGGGGGCCGCCCAGACCTCAACCGGCCCTCAAGAGGGGGGCCAAAGTCAGTCAAAGCGATTGAGGAGGGGGGGGCGTCATGCACCCCTCCACTTTATAATGGGCCCCTCCTGGGGCCTGATATCTCTGGGGGGGGCCCACCGGGCCTAAACCGGCCCTTCCACAAGAGGAGGGGCCACAACAATGCCCAAAAACCAGCCCGGCAGCGCGGGGAGTCTCTGATGAGGCTTTCACCCTGCCCGCCCTTCAAGCTATGAGTACCAGGCCCCTCCTGGGGCTGGCCATCCCTTAGGGGGCTGAGAAGGAAGACGGTCTCTGGCAGTACGAGGCAGGCTCTGTTGGGGCCAGGGGGAGCCTCTGATGAGGCTACCTTCACTCCGCCTGGCTGCTCTCTGCACGTTGTGGCCCGCTGGCCATAACCGAGGACAGGCAGCAGAGTAGGTGCCTGCCTGTGCCCCGGGGGACGCTCCTCAGATAACGCTTCACCCTGGGGGCACCGTAGGAGCGCGCTCGCTCCTTTTCTTCCAACGAGGGTGCCCTGGGGGCACTGGAGACAGCGAGACTCCAGAGCTCTTAAATAAACAAAAGCCAGGTCGCGGAGGTGATTTTTTGTAACAGTACAAGTGCTTCTCAAAGCGTTGAGGGCAGATTATCGATCCCGGGTCGCGGCGATGATTTTGGGGGTCAAAGAATGCGCTTCCCCAAGCGCACAGCACCACAAGGGAAGCACTTTCAAGGCGCCTGAAAAAGAGTCAGCAGGCCATGTGTAAGCACAGAAAAGCGCCCTTCAGGCGCTTTATGGGAGTGGTGAAGTACTCCTCGTGCTGTATGCAGTTGCAGGGGTCAGGGCCCACAGCATCCTGCACCTGGAGAAACGAAGGAGAGGAAGCACAGGGCTAGCAGGCCCAACAACAGGCCAGCACAAGGGATGCAGATGATGGCAGTAGATACTAGTTACCACCCAGGTCACAGGTCAGCACAGCAGCAGCAGTCCAAGGTGGGTCCGGGTGAGTCTATTGAGCAGCGTCCTGTGTCCAGTTTCAAATAAGTCTCTTCAAGTCTACATTGTGGGGAAAATTCAACTGCACTTCTACTCTTTTTTTACAGTGAGCTACAAAGGAAGGGGGGAGGAGGCTCCCACCAGTTACAATTGGTTCTGGGAGTGCCCCTCTCTCCTCCTGCACAGGCTCCAAACATCAATTGGGGGTAAACAACACTATTGTGTGAGGCCAGGGCACAGCCTTTAGAAATGTAGGTGTGCCCCACATCTACCTTCTCTCAGCCCAGAAAGACTATTCAGTATGTAGATGCACCTCTGTGACACCTCCACCCTCCCTGTGTACAGGTTGTCTGAAAAGTATGCACAAAAGCCCAAATGTCACTCTTTCCAGGCGTGGATTGGAGTCAAGCTGCAAAACACCAGTCATAAGCACAGAGAAATGTTCACTTTCTAGAAGTGGCATTTCTGTAATGGTAATAAAAAATACACCTACACCAGTAAGCAGCATTTCCTACCACCATTACAACCATACCAAACATGCCCTACGCTACCCCTCATAAATCAGACAATACCCCTTACACATAAGGAAGGGCATTTCTAATGCAATCCTATGAGAAGGCAGCACTCACAGCAGTGAGACACCAAGGCCCATATTTATACTTTTTTAGCATCACATTAGCGACATTTTTTTACATAAAAGCGGTGCAAACTTACAAAATATAATTGTATTTTGTACGTTTGTGCCGCTTTTGCGTCAAAAAGCGGCACATGTGCGGCGCTAAAAAAGTATAAATATGGGCCCAAGATAGGCTGTTTGTCACTACCAGGACAGGCCACACAACCTGGCTCATGTCCTGCCTTCTACATACATAGCATCCTGCCCATAGGGCTAGCTATGGCCTCCCTTAGGGGTGTCTTACATATAGTAAAAGGGGAGTTCTGGGCCTGGCAATTATATTTAGATGAAAGGGCCCTGTGGCAGGAAACTTCACACACAGGCCCTGCAGCTAGCAGGCCTGAAGCAGGTTTGAAAGGCTACTTCAGTGGGTGGCGCAAGCAGCACTGCAGGCCCACTAGTAGCATTTAATTTACAGGCCCTGGGTATAGCGATACCACTGTACAAGGGACGTATAGGTAAACTAAATATTCCAATTAGGTAGAAGCCAATCATACTAGCAGCTTTAGATGGGAGCGCACCTGCACTTTAGCACTTATCAGCTGTAATAAAGGGCTCATTCCTAGAGCCAACAGCGAGAGGTCAGAAAAAATAGGAGGAAGGAGGCAAAAAGTCAGGGGATGAAACTGCCAAAAGGGCCAGGGCCAACAGATAGATAGATAGATAGATAGATAGATAGATAGATAGATAGATAGATAGATAGATAGATAGATAGATAGATAGATAGAAAGATAGATAGATAGCCTGCAATGCACAGTTTTGTCATCAATTATGTCATTGCAAGGGTTGCAGTGATATTATCAATAATGTCCTGGAACATGTCATGATGTGATATGTGGGGTAATTAGCAGTGTATGGTGAGAGAGCAAGCTATAGTTACCTTAGGGCATGGGTTATAGTTGTTTGAGATAACTATAACTGGTGAATTTCAGCAGTTCTATACATTTTTGATGTACGTTTTAACTAGCTATAACTTTTATTTTTTTTGTTTTTCAGCAAAGTTCCAATGTTTTAATGCAATGCTTTATTTGTAATATTTTATTACTGTACATATAGCCAGCGTAAAGCTGAAGGCTGAGTGTGGTTGGGCTTGGCCGCCCGTCTTTTTGTCTTATACTCCTCTGCTGTTCATGTCTTGGACTCCCAACACAGCAACACATCAATTACACTTTGGGGTGGTTTGTCCCATGGTGATAACCTATATACCATATATACTTCTCCAGTACCTAGACGCTCATGCTTTAAAATAACCTCTTGAGGTCAAAGCACCTTTTGTAAAAACCCTTCATAGAATGAACTACGTGGCCACGGCTTCCATCCTGTCCTACATGTCTTGCCATAGTTTGTGTATGTTTTGTAATAGGATGTTGGGGACCATGTGAGCATACAGCATGCAATGTTCTTTGACAATGTCAAAAACAAGAATCTACAGATAGTTATCAGTGAACTTTTTTAATGTGTATTTCAGGTATATTTGCAAGGCAGGTGTTTTCAGTGGGGAACTGAGACAGACAGATTGTTCAAGAAGAGGTTTTGTATCTGTTATGGAAGGCAGTTAAGTGTGTCTCAAAAGGCAGTAGATTCTGTTCACTGTTCATGTGTTTGTTACTGTGGCTCTCATCCACTTCCTCCTCAGTCTCTGTGCAATTTTGAGATATGCAGTGGTTTCTCAATAAAACTGTTTCCAGAAGAGTCAACAGGAAAATAAAAATAATACAGATTTCTATTGGTGAGTTTTCAGAATCCCATGTTTTGGTGGTAAGATAGATTTGGTTATAAGCAGGTACTCAGGCTTCAAAATTGGCACTTAGGGCCAGATGTACGAAAGGATTTTACCCATTCTGTGTCTATGGGAAAAAGCTTTCGTACATATGGCCCCAAATGTTTTATGACAGAATTCTTCATGTCATCAGCCATTAATATTGTGTACTTCCTACCATTAGCCTAACATTAGCCTAAGACTATCTGAACTTCACTCATAAAGAAGTATTCCAAAGAGAATTGTGTAAAGTCTATTAAGAGTTAAATAATTGAAATGGCTGTAAGTGGGTGATTTGAATCTGGGACCCTTATATAAGCAATTCCAGGACCCCAGCAGTCTCTATCATTCTATCAAGATAACTGCCATTATTATGCAATCAATACCAGGGGGCTGGCTTTCTATATGTAAACCCAAAGGCAGAGGAATAAAATCATATTGTTTGGTCATTAAGTCTGGGAGTCGTGCAAAGTTGCTATATTTTCTTTTAAGCTCCTTTTTCCTACTCTCCACAGGATTTGGACTGTGTTTCGGAGTTTTTATGACACTTGAACACGGTTTCTGAATATTTTAATTGTGTGCCAAACAGAAACTCCAAAAGTAGTTAAATACAATGGGTCCTTTAGCATCCTTAAAAGTAAAGCAATTGTACAATAAAAGTATTTTATTTGGATGCACTTGTTTCGATATTCTAAAATATTACTGATTATATGACCACAAAAGTCCTCTTAAAAAAAAATTGGAAGTTGAACCCTTACCCATCTTTTACATTGTCTGTGGCTCGTTTGGAAAAAGGAGTGGTAATTGCCGATGAATCATTAAGACCTAAAGTACCTGACATTTGCAGAGTAAGTACACAGCATAGGACTCATTGGAGATAATATCGCCTCAACATCCCTGTGTCACCGTGATTGATATGTGTCTGTAAGCAATTAATCCTCAAATTAGACCATTCTCTGCATAGTAATGGTGTGGCTAACGAGAGTAGGACGTGAATTATGTGTGATAAACATTCCCGGATCGAGCCGGGAGTTGTTAATATTATTAAACACCAGAAACCCGGTTACACTCACGGACAGCTTTTCATTTTTACTTGAATAAACAGAGTGCCGGCTCCCGCTCCTCCTGTAGAAGACGATGATCCCTGCTGTTCAGACTACCAAGTATGCCCAGAGGGGGAGCGAGTTATAATATCGTAGAACAAAATAACAAAAATGACAGCATAGTATGTACATCTCCAATGCAGATTTTGTAATTGGAGAAATATATTAACAGGCGTTTAAGCTCTGCTAGCTATTTTATGCAAAATAATTACAGTAGATAACGGGGGCTGTCACTCTTAAAACTTCATTACTTCACCAGCATACGGCAGGATGTCGTAGTTGTCCTCAACGTTTACTTCCGGATGCGGAGCAGGAAATCTGAGGGAAAACAGTCGTACTGCCAACTGCCGCCTCTTCGAAGTCTTGATTTTGCCGTAGAGTCTGCCGCTAGAATATCGCTGAGCTTTGAACGTCGCACCTACCTTCCTCAGTTTGCAGAAGTACGCCGTGGAGAGTAAGAGGCATATTTTGCGCAGCTTGGATGTAATTCTAACACTGAATTGAAATGTTGCAGGCAGCTTGTCGATGGTTTTAGTAGTACAGGGTGTACTAATGAACACCTGTGGTAAGAAAACACGGATATCTCGCGCTGAGTAATGCATTTGCAGCGGGGTCAATGGCTTTCCACCACCATATGGCGTTAGTTAACAATCTATTAGTTTTAATTCCCCTGACATTATTATTGACTTAATTTGCTTTACATAAAATTAATGGTCTAGGACAACTCACCTATTAATCTACATAATGTGCATAATGTTGTCGTTCGCTGCGCACAATAATGACCCAGCAGGGAATCATTTGCAATCAATTCTACAGAGCACCTACAATTATAATCAAAAGGCTCGGTGATGTGTGCCTGCTTCCAACAGCTCCTACTAAGGATATTTCATGTCAGGATTCCTATCCGCTCTCTCCCACCTCTCAAACTCGGTTACTTTTCTGTGACTTTTTCTCCTGATGATGGCAATTAATGATACAGACGATGATTGCACGTCAATAACAAATATCCTCGCCAGAAATCTTTCAACGCAAATGAACAAATGGCTACATCTGTGCAATTACTTTGCACCTAATTTGCATTACCACACCTTGGCACTTCTGTGACGGGTAAGTAGCTTTACTTTATGATAGTATGTGACAGTTTTCATATCATGCCACCTGGTCTAGTTACACCTTTTTATGCGTCACAACGGTTACAATACTCCTCCCTAGTTATGGTTTGTAGTATATATCGATTCTTTGGAATTTCGGAAAGCCTAGAATACACGTTTTAAGACGGTAGAAGATTCCTCTGACAGCAGAAGAGAAGGAGACGACTAAAAGCTGATGGGGACCGCAAACCAAAGGTGTCCATCTTAACGGGATGTTACCAAAGAAATGTTGTAAGCACATTTTAGGGAAACATTCTCTACCTTCCAAAAACTTGTGCTTACTGATCTCTGATCTCAATGATATCTAAACAACACATATCTAACAATTAACCCCTTCGCTGCCAGGCCTTTTCCCCCTCCTGTGCCAGGCCTTCTTTTGCCTATTTGGGGCCGTTCGCGCTTAGGCCCTCATAACTTTTTGTCCACATAAGCTAACCAAGCCAAATTTGCGTCCTTTTTTTCCAACATCCTAGAGATTCTAGAGGTACCCAGACTTTCTGGGTTCCCCTGAAGGAGGCCAAGAAATTAGCCAAAATACAGTGAAAAATTCGTTTTTTTCCAAAAAATTGGAAAAAGTGGCTGCAGAAGAAGGCTTGTGGTTTTCCCCCTGAAAATGGCATCAACAAAGGGTTTGCGGTGCTAAACTCAGCAGCTTCCCAGCTTTAAGGAACAGGCAGACTTGAATCAGAAAACCCAAATTTTCAACACAGTTATGGCCTTTTACTGGGACATACCCCATTTTTGCAATTTTTTGTGCTTTCAGCCTCCTTCCAGTCAGTGACAGAAATGGGCATGAAACCAATGCTGGATCCCAGAAACCTAAACATTTCTGAAAAGTAGATGAAATTCTGAATTCAGCAAGGGGTCATTTGTGTAGATTCTACAAGGGTTTCCTACAGAAAATAACAACTGAAAAAGAAAAATATTGAAATTGAGGTGAAAAAAACATCAATTTTTCTCTACGTTTTACTCTGTAACTTTTCCCTGCAATGTCAGATTATCGAAAGCAATATACCGTTACGTCTGCTGGTCTCCTCTGGTTGCGGGGATATATAGGGCTTGTAGGTTCATCAAGAACCCTAGGTACGCAGAGCCAATAAATGAGCTGCACCCTGCAGTGCATTTTCATTCTATACCAGGTATACAGCAATTCATTTGCTGAAATATAAAGAGTAAAAAATAGCTATCAAGAAAACCTTTGTATTTCCAAAAAGGGCACGAGATAAGGTGTTGAGGAGCAGTGGTTATTTGCACATCTCTGAATTCCGGGGTGACCATACTAGCATGTGAATTACAGGGTATTTCTCAAATAGATGTCTTTTTTACACACTCTCCTATATTTGGAAGGAAAAAATGTAGAGAAAGACAAGCGTCAATAACACTTGTTTTGCTAATCTATGTTCCCCCAAGTCTCCTGATAAAAATGTTACCTCACTTGTGAAGGTAGGCCTAGCGCCCGCGACAGGAAATGCCCCAAAGTACAACGTGGACACATCCAATTTTTTGAAAGAAAACAGAGGTGTTTTTTGCAAAGTGCTTACCTGTAGATTTTGGCCTCTAGCTCAGCCGGCATCTGGGAAACCTACCAAACCTGTGCATTTTTTAAAACTAGAGACGTAGGGGAATCCAAGATGGGGTGACTTGTGGGGCTCTGACCAGGTTCTGTTACCCAGAATCCTTTGCAAACCTCAAAATTTGGCTAAAAAAACACATGTTCCTCACATTTCTGTGGCAGAAAGTTCTGGAATCTGAGAGGAGCCATAAATTTCCTTCCACCCAGCGTTCCCCCAAGTCTCCCGATAAAAATGATACCTCACTTGTGTGGGTAGGCCTAGCGCCCGCGACAGGAAATGCCCCAAAGGGCAACATGGACACATCCAATTTTTTGAAAGAAAACAGAGGTGTTTTTTGCAAAGTGCCTACCTGTAGATTTTGGCCTCTATTTCAGCCGGCAACTAGGGAAACCTACCAAACCTGTGCATTTCTGAAAACTAGAGACCTAGGGGAATCAAAGATGGGGTGACTTGTGGGGCTCTGACCATGTTCTGTTACCCAGATTCCTTTGCAAACCTCATAATTTGGCTAAACAAACACATGTTCCTCACATTTCTGTGGCAGAAAGATCTGGAATCTGAGAGGAGCCACACATTTCCTTCCACCCAGCGTTCCCCCAAGTCTCCTGATAAAAATGATACCTCACTTGTGTGGGTAGGCCTAGCGCCCGCGACAGGAAATGCCCCAAAGTGCAACGTGGACACATCCAATTTTTTTAAAGAAAACAAAGGTGTTTTTTACTAAGTGCCTACCTGTAGATTTTGGCCTCTAGCTCAGCCGGCACCTAGGGAAACCTACCAAACCTGTGCATTTCTGAAAACTAGAGTCCTAGGGGAATAAAAGATGGGGTGACTTATGGGGCTCTGACCAGGTTCTGTTACCCAGAATCCTTTGCAAACCTCAAAATTTGGCTAAAAAAAAAAATGTTCCTCCCATTTCTGTGGCAGAAAGTTCTGGAATCTGAGAGGAGCCATAAATGTCCTTCCACCCAGCGTTCCCCCAAGTCTCCTGATAAAAATGATACCTCACTTGTGTGGGTAGGCCTAGCGCCCGCGACAGGAAATGCCCCAAAGGGCAACATGGACACATCCAATTTTGTGAAAGAAAACAGAGGTGTTTTTTGCAAAGTGCCTACCTGTAGATTTTGGCCTCTAGCTCAGCCGGCACCTAAGGAAACCTACCAAACCTGTGCATTTCTGAAAACTAGAGTCCTAGGGGAATTAAAGTTGTGGTGACTTATGGGGCTCTGACCAGGTTCTGTTACCCAGAATCCTTTGCAAACCTCAAAATTTGGCTAAAAAAAACACATGTTCCTCACATTTCTGTGGCAGAAAGTTCTGGAATCTGAGAGGAGCCACAAATTTCCTTCCACCCAGCGGTCCCCTCAAGTCTCCTGATAAAAATCTTACCTCACTTGTGTGGGTAGGCCTAGCGCCCGCGACAGGAAATGCCCCAAAGTGCAACGTGGACACATCCAATTTTCTAAAAGAAAACAGAGGTGTTTTTTACTAAGTGCCTACCTGTAGATTTTGGCCTCTAGCTCAGCCGGCACCTAGGGAAACCTACCAAACCTGTGCATTTCTGAAAACTAGAGTCCTAGGGGAATTAAAGATGGGGTGACTTATGGGGCTCTGACCAGGTTCTGTTACCCAGAATCCTTTGCAAACCTCAAAATTTGGCTAAAAAAACACATGTTCCTCACATTTCTGCGACAGAAAGTTCTGGAATCTGAGAGGAGCCACAAATTTCCTTCCACCCAGCGTTCCACCAAGTCTCCCGATAAAAATGAAATCTCACTTGTGTGGGTAGGACTAGCGCCCACGAAAGGAAATGGCCCAAAACACAACGTGGACACATCACATTTTTTCATAGAAAACAGTGCCTACCTGTGGATTTTGGCCTGTAGCTCAGCCGGCACCTGGGGAAACCTAGCAAACCAGCGCATTTAAAAAAACTAGAAACCCAGGGGAATCCAAGATGGGGTGACTTGCGGGGCTCTGACCAGGTTATGTTAGCCAGAATCCTTTGCAAACCTCAAAATTTGGCTAAAAAAACACATGTTCCTCACATTTCTGCGACAGAAAGTTCTGGAATCTGAGAGGAGCCACAAATTTCCTTCCACCCAGCGTTCCCCTAAGTCTCTCGATAAAAATGGTACCTCACTTCTGTGGGGAGGCCTAGCGCCCACGAAAGGAAATGGCCCAAAACACAACATGAACACAACATATTTTTTCACAGAAAACAGAGGTATTTTTTGCAAAGTGCCTACCTGTGGATTTTGGCCTCTAGCTCAGCCAGCCCCAAGGGGGGAAGAAATGGTCTAAATACAATTTGCCCCCCAGGGGAGCGACCCTTGCCTGATGGGTCGCTCCCCATCTCTAAAAAAACAAACAAACTTTTGCCCTGGTGCCTAGAGTTTTCTGCCCCCCCCTTGGGGTCAGAAATGGCTTAAAATAAATTTGCCCCCACCGGGAGTGACCCTTGCCTACGGGGTAGCTCCCCCTGCGTGACATTGGTGCCAAAAAACAAATCCCCGGTGCCTAGTGGTTTCTGCCCCCTTGGGGGCAGATTGACCTAAAATCGACCAATCTGCCCCCAAGGGGGGCAGAAATGGTCTAAATACAATTTGCCCCCCAGGGGAGCGACCCTTGCCTGATGGGTCGCTCCCCATCTCTAAAAAAACAAACAAACAAAAAAAAAACACAAAAAAAAATTTGCCCTGGCGCCTAGAGGTTTCTGCCCCCGGGGGGGCTGAAACGGCCTAAAATAAATTTGCCCCCCCAGGGAGCGACCCTTGTCTAAGGGGTCGCTCCCCTTGTGTGAAATTCACGCAAAGAAAAAACTCCCTGGTGTCTAGTGGTTTCTGCCCCCCTTGGGGGCAGATTGGCCTCATCAAAATAGGCCAATCTGCCCCCAAGGGGGGCAGAAATGGCCTAATTATAATTTGCCTCCTAGGGGAGCAACCCTTGCCTAAGGGGTCGCTCCCTACCTAAAAATAAAATAAAAAACATAAAAAAAAAAAAAAAATTATCCCTGGTGCCTAGAGGTTTCTGCCCCCCCTGGGGGCAGAAAAGGCCTTACTGAAAAATCCCCCCCCCGGGAGCGACCCTTGCCCAAGGGGTCGCTCCCTTATGTCACTTTCTAAAAGAAAAGAAAAAATCCCTGGTGTCTAGTGGGGTTTCAAAAGCCGGATTGCAAGCAATCCGGCTTTTGAAACCCTGGGAGAGACTTCAAAGAGAAGGAAATACATTTCCTTCCCTTTGAAGCCCCTCCGGGCCTCCCCCAGTGATTGAAAGAGAAATGCTTTGCATTTCTCTTTCAATCGCGCTGGAAGATGGGAGAGGCCCCTGTGACAAATCAGCGCACGCTCACGCGCTGACGTCACGGGGGGTTAGGGGGGGGTCGGGGGTGGAAGGGGAAGGTCTTCCCCTTCCATCCCCGCCTTGGGGGGAAGGGGGGTGCACGGGGGGCGCGCTAGAGCTCCCCCAAGTTCCCCTGTGCCTTGGACGAGGTGACCTCGTCCAAGGCACAGGGGAACTGTAGCCTTGGACGAGGTCACCTCGTCCAAGGCACAGAACCGGTTAAACCAGGTGAAAAATGGTGTGAGATTGTCCTTCTGTTCATTAATTACTACAGTAGTGAGATTGCAAAACAGGTTACTAACGACGTATACAACAGAAAAACTAGCTGGTGATCCTTTTAATGACACTAAAATAGAGTGCAGCTTGATGGATTTATCAGGAGTAAAGGCTTTACATTTCTAAATGTGAAATGCCCTTGCTCATTTGCTAACTATATCCTCCCCAAAGTTCATAGAACTCCTGATTGCCTACCTGGGAGGCCTCTTCAATCAATCAATCAATCAATCATTGAATTTATAAAGCACTCTACATACCCGTGGGGGCTTCAAGGTGCTGGGGGTGGGGGGGTGCTGATGTTACTGATCGAAGAGACAGGTCTTGAGGAGTCTTCTGAAGGTGAGTAGGTCTTGGGTCTGTCGCAGGTTGGTAGGGAGGGTGTTCCAGGTTTTGGCGGCGAGGTATGGGAAGGATCTGCCGCCGGAGGTTTTCCTATTGTCTCTGGATGTGGTTTTGTTGTGTAGCCTATATGTAAATAAATAGATTTGTTTTTCTCTAAAGCTTTGTATCTTAAACAAAGTCCTATATCGGCGCAGTGTTTACTTCTTCTGTAACATGGCATAAGTACCCTTTGAACCTAAAATTGAACTGTGGGCACTCCTATTGGAAAGTTCTATGTGATCATCGCTCAGATGAAGGCCGTTGATATCATCAGCTACTGTTTAGATACAATATCATGAGCAAGACAACGAATTGGCCCGGAAGAGCTGAGCCAAGGACATACATTGGTTGGCTCTGGCTCTAAGAGCAAGAGCCGAGTCCCGAAAATATTTGACATGTATTGGGATTTCTAATGTGTTTGGAAATTGTCACGGACACTGAGAGGTCTAATCATGCAATTATTTGTAAAATTATTTGCCTTTCAGGTTGCTTCATATGTAGCTCAAAAGCCATTTTATTCATAATCCAGACTCTTACAATAACCCACAGTACGTAGTTTTCATTTATATAGTCTCTTCATCATGCGTACGTTGATGTGTGTTTGTTAAATTAAAACTTAAAATACAAATTCTAAGACTGGTGGCATTTTTCTTGTGGTGTAATTTTTTAGAATTCTTTTTACTTCCATCATTTTTGAAAAACATCAGAAAACATAAAGATAGTTTGGAACAAATTGCTACATTTAGGTAATAATTCACCCCATTTCAAGACATGTAACATAATTAGTATCAGCACACATCTTGATGCATCAGTTTCATCCATTTCCAGTAAAGAATCGTTGGGTAATGTTCGAAATGGGTTCTCTGGTTGGCAGTGGTTTGCACCCTGTCAACGTAGGGATCCTCTCTCTAGTCAGGGTAAGGGAGCCACACAGCTACGGTAACCCCTGCTCACCACCTTGGTAGCTTGACACGAACAGCCAGGTTTATCTCAGAGGTAATGTGTAAAGTATTTCTACACACACACAGAGTAACACAATGAAAACCCCCAAAAATCACACAACACCAGTTTAGAAAAATAGCCTATATTTAACTGAGTTAACGAAGACCAAAAGAACAAAATAAACAACATACACAAGCATTAACATCACTTTTAAAGATTTGCACAGAGTCATAATCCAGAAGAAACAATGGTTGTCTTTTTTTTTTGCATACAGTATTAGGGAATGCTTACAAAATGAAGACAATGCAGGCTGCAGAGGAGGTGATGTGCCGGGAAAAAAAGCAATGTGTTGGTTCCTTACTGTGCAGGGGAGGTGATGGGTCAGTTCCTTAATGACAGGGGAGGTGATGCATCGATTCTCTAATTTCAGGAGGGGTGATAAGTCTGTTTCTGGTTATGCAGCCTCGGTTCCTTGCTGTGGTGCGGGGTCGATGCGAAAATGATGCCCAGGGATGATGGGTGGGAAAATCCAGGCACACTATAATGATAGAGCCATGGTGGAACAGGCCTACACGCGCTGCGTCAATCTTTCCACCTCAAGGCAGGTGCTGCATCAATTCTTCTGCTACAAGCACAGCAAAGCATCCATTTTCAGATGCAGCAATCTGATGCATAGATTTTCTTGAGCAGGACAGCAGTTCCCACTTGCAAGGGCCAGGGACTGGATTTGGCAACACTTGGCAAGTCAGGACTCTCAGCAGCTTTTGATGTCCCTAAGACTTCTTAACAGAAGGCATGCTAAATTCAAGCCCTTGGGGAACCTTGGAAATCAGGATCTAGAAAGCGAAACCCAGTCCTTTCACTCCCGGGACCGAAGCAGCAGGCTAGCAAAACAAAGCAACATGTAGAGTGGTAGTTCCTCCTCCAGCATACAGCTCTTCTTCCTGGTAGAATGGCCTCAGTTCAGAAGTGTTTGAAGTTGTGGTCTCAGAGGCCCAAAACTTATACTCATTTCTGTCTTAGAAGTAGGCAGACTTCAAAGGAAAGTCTTTGTAGTGCACAATAACCTACCTTTCCTGCCCTGGTCCCAGCCACATTCCAGGGGGTTTGAGACTGTTTTGTGTCAGGACAGGTACACCCCTATTCAAGTGCAATGGCAGCTCCTCCCACCACTCTAGCCCAGGAAAACCCATCAAGATATGCATGGCACACCTCGGCTCCCTTTGTGTGACTGTCTAGAGTGAATTCACAGAGTACATCCTGACCCAGACATGCATTCCACTGACAGGCAAAGGCACAGAATGGCAAAGCAAGAAAATGCAGACTTTCTAAAAGTGACATTTTCAAACATACAATTTAAAAACCAACTTCTCCAAAATATATATTTTTAAATTATGAGTTCAGAGACCCCAAACTCTACTTCTCCGTCTGCTCTCAATGGGACATACACTTAAAATATATTTCAACGCAATCCCCATGTTAACTTATGAGGAAGATAGACCTTGCAATAGTGACACCAAATTTAGCAGTATTTCACTATCAGGACAGGTAAAATACAGTATAGCAGTACATGCCCTACCTTTTAAAAACACTGAACCCTACCCAAGAGGCTGCCTTGGGCCTACCTTAGGGGTGACTTACATGTAGTAAAAGGAATGGTTTGGGCCTGGCAATTGGGTGCGCTTGTCAAGCTGGCAGTTAAAAGTGCCCACACAGACACTGCAGTGGCAGGTCTGAGACATGTTTACATGGCTACTTGTGTGGGTGGCACAATCAATGCTGTGGCACTGAGCAGTCAGGCTTAACTTAGAAGGCAAGGTGTAAAGTATTTGTGCACTAAATCATACAATAACACCATATAGCACCACAAAACACACCACACAGTGTTTAGAAAAATTTATAATATTTATCTGGTAAGATGCAGATCAAAATGATTAAAAAGCAAAAGTATATGTTCAGATATCACTGTAAAAGTGATATAAAGGGGGTTATTCTAACTTTGGAGGAGGTGTTAATCCGTCCCAAAAGTGACGGAAAAGTGACGGATTTACCACCAGCCATATTACGAGTCCATTATATCCTATGGAACTCGTAATACGGCTGGTGGTATATCCGTCACTTTACCGTCACTTTTGGGACGGATTAACACTCCTCCAAAGTTAGAATAACCCCCAAAGTGTCTTAAGTCTTTTAAAAGAAAACAAAGTCTCTTTCAAGTACAAAGTACCTGGTTTGCGTGAAAAATCTCAGCAAAGAACCACAGAGGAGGTGATGTGTGGAAACAATGGGGGTGTGCATCGATTTCTCGGGCCGCACACAGTCATGCATCATTTAGTTTTCACACAAGGACGGCTGTGCGTCGATTTCCGGCACTCGGTCATGGATCATCTTCGGGTTGCGGGGGTTTCAGATGCCCTGGGGACGATGCGTGGATTTTCTGCACTGGCAAGACGAAGTCACAGGAGCTGCGTCGATTCCTCTCTGGAAGTCTAGCTGTATCGTTCTGGCTCGGCTGTGCATCGATTCAGTGGGCTGTGTGTCAAATTTCAGGTCGCTATGCTGGCGCTGCATCGATCTTCTCATTGCAAAGTCGGGCTGCGTCTTTCTGGTTTGGAGTGTAGTGAAATGTTCACTGCAGTGCGGGCTGTGCGTCGTTTCTGGCAGGCTGTGCGTCGAATTTTGCTGCACAAGGCATCCTTCTTGTATAGATGAAGTCTTTTTGGTCCTAAGACTTCATGGAACAGGAGGGAAGCTCTGTCTAAGCCCTTGGAGAGCACTTCTTCACCACAGCCAGAGAGCAGCAAGGCAGAAGGCGCAACAGCAAGGCAGCAGTCCTTCACAGAAAGCAGACAGGTGAGTCCTTTGGGCAGCCAGGGAGTTCTTCTTGGCAGGATGCAGGTTCTGGTTCCAGTTTCTGAGTTGGTAGGATCAGAGGCCCTGTTTAAATTCCCAAATGTGCCTTTGGACTAGGGGAGACTTCAAAGAGTGGCTCAGAAGTGCACAAGGTCCCCTTTCAGTTCAATCCTGTCTGCCAGGGTCCCAGTAGGGGGTGTGGCAGTCCTTTGTGTGAGGGCAGGCTACTGTCCTTTGACATGCAATTGTCAGGCCCTCCACCCTCCCAGCCCAGGAAGTCCCATTCAAAATGCAGATGTATGCAAGTGAGGCTGAGTACCCTGTGTTTGGGGTGTGTCTGAGTGAATGCACAAGGGAGCTGTCAACTAAACCCTGCCAGACGTGGATTGTAAGGCACAGAAGGATTTAAGTGCAGAGAAATGCTCACTTTCTAAAAGTGGCATTTCTAAAATAGTAATATTAAATCCAACTACCCCAGTCAGCAGGATTTTGTATCTCTATTCTCTCAATACTAAATATGGCCTTCCTACTCCTTTCAGATCAGCAGCTACCACTCAAACAATGTATGAGGGCAGCCCCAATGTTAGCCTATGAAGGGAGCAGGCCTCACAGCAGTGTAAAAACAAATTTAGGAGTTTTACACTACCAGGACATGTAAACTACACAGTTACATGACCTGCCTTTTGCCTGCACAGCACCCTGCCCTATGAGTTACCTAGGACATACCTTAGGGGTGACTTATATGTAGAAAAAGGGGAGGTTTAGGCTTGGCAAGTACTTTTAAATGCCAAGTCGAATTGGCAGTGAAACTGCACACACAGGCCTTGCAATGGCAGGCCTGAGGCAGGGTTAAGGGGCTACTAAAGTGGGTGGCACAATCAGTGCTGCAGGCCCACTAGTAGCACTTAATCTACAGGCCCTGAGCACATATAGTGCACTCTACTAAGGACTTATAAGTAAATTAAATAGCCTAATTGGGTATGATCCAATGTTACCATGTTTATAGGGAGAGTGCATATGCACTTTAGCACTGGTTAGCAGTGGTAAAGTGTGCAGAGTCTTAAAACCAGTAAAAACAGTATCTAAAAAGTGGAGGGAGGCAGGAAAAAAGTTAGGGGTGACCACCCTAAGGCTCTCAGGTCTAACACCATGGAAGAAAGGAATTGTATACTACATAGAAGATTCAATAGACAAATTAATCCTGATTCATGTCATCACCTGGAGCCAGATATCCTGACTCACGAGAGGAATTCCACCTCAATAACAACAATAGTCAAAATCATGGCACAACTAACTTTTGTGGACACAGGATCAATACAATACATTGTGGCAGTAGCTGGTGAAAGGCCACAACTAACTTACAGTGGTGTCCTACAAGAAGTTCATCCTACAATGATGAGGCACATCAACAGCCTCATACACTCAACACAAAATGAGGATTTATCAAATGTAAATGGAGATGAGTATGCTGTGGTTCAAATCACATGTCGTTATAGCAAACGAAGCAGCACATATTGCCATGGTGGTAACATCCCCCACAAAACAAATCTAATGCAATACCAAAAATACCTGGTCAATTAATGTGCAAGTTGTCATTGTACAAGATTTGTACATCCAATGTATGTGTGCCTTTCAGAGGATTAACATATGTTTCCGTTGTACTTGGCAACAGCCTGCATATAACACAAATGTCACAATTTTTAAATATCTAAATGAAGATGAAATATTGAATAATCCTATAACAGAGAAGAAAGAAGAAATTATTTTCTTTTAAGGACAAAATAGACACATTACAACTGATAACATTTGAAGACAAATTCACTTAGATTAATCAGTCATTGTACATGAAAACAGCAGTCAATGTGTCAAACCTTTGATCAACAAACATTTCTGCCCAGGAATATTTATGAAAAAAGTCCAGCCAGACTGATATGTTCCTCACATTACAAGTTGTTCTGACAGTGAATGTCACATTATGTAAAGCTATATTTACACTTGTGCAAAGCAATTATCAATGACATCTTGGCGTACATCAGTTTCTTCCTCTTCACCACTGTCATCTTCAATTGCCATTTCAACATCCTGACCCAGTAACTCTTCATGGTCTCCATCCTCTGCGATATATGGAATGTTCCATTGCAGAGCTGTGTTATGCAACATGCAGCAGGCCACAGTGATCTTGCACACCTTATCGGGTGAGTAGAGGTGGGCTCCACCAGTGTTATCCAGGCAATAACACCAGAGCTTCAGGAGCCCAAAAGCCCTCTCCACTGGCCCCCACGTCCTTCCTTGGGCCTCATTGAAGTGGACTTCCCCTGCTGTTGATGGATTCCTCAGCAGTACTAACAACCAGGGTCAGTTAGGATTAGCTGAGACTCCTACATGAAAGCAAACCATATATTGAGCAATTAAATCCCATCTTATTGCACATTTCTAAACTATAAATAAAGCAAATTATACTAGTGTCATATTATATTTTCCAGCAAGCCAGGCCCTCTCAGGTCCAAGTTGTGACATTTGCAGGGGTATGCTGCTGTTCTGTAGTACAAAGGAATCATGTGTTGGCCCTGGAAAACAGGCACATATGCCTGAGACATACACATTGAGTAAGCAGAAAACTTGCACATTGATTAATTGGAAGTTCTTCCGATTGTGGTAGTCCTATACCCTGACAGGTGGTGGCACCAAGGCATTATGTGTGCCATCAATTCCTCCATCCACATATGGTATCCCACCCAAAGCATAAACATTTCCCATCACTATTGCAAAATCCTTGTCATGGAAACTGGTCGAAGATGTGGAAGCTTCTCATGTTTGAAGAAAGGACTTCTTGTAGCACACCATTAAAAGTTGGTTGGGACATGCCTCTAGATACTGCCACGGTGTATTGGAAGGATACTGTGGCCACAAAATGGAGTACTGACATGATTTTTACTATTGGTATTATTGCTGTGGGATTCCTATTGTAAAGCAGAAGATCTGGCTCCAGTTGATGACATAGATCTAGAATATGTTGCCTATTCAATTTGAATGTGTTGGAAATGGCCTTTCTACAGGGTCACCCCCAAACGTTTTGCCTTCCTTCTCTTTTTCTGACCTCATTTTTGCTGGCTTTAGGACTCGGTGCTGGCTTTAGGACTCGGTGCACTTTACCACTGCTAATTAGTGCTAAAGTGCATGTGCTCTCTCCTTAAAACATGGTGACATTATCTCATTCCCAAGTGGCTTGAAAGTCCCTAGTCAAGTGCACTACATGTGCCCAGGGCCTGTAATTTAAATGCTACTAGTGGCCTGCAACACTGCTTGAGCCAACCATATAAGTGGCCCTCCAACCATGTCTCAGGCCTGCCACTGCAGGGCCTGTGGGTGCAGTTTCAAGCCTTAACCGCCCCCTTTTCTACATATAAGTCACCCCTAAGGTAGGCCCTAGGTAGGCCATAGGGCAGGGTGCTATGTAGGTAAAAGGCAGGAAATGAACATGTGTGTTCTATATGTCCTAGTAGTGTAAAACTCCTAAATTCGTTTTACACTGCTATAAGGCCTGCTCCTTTCATATGATAGCATTAGAGCTACCCTCATATTCTGTTTGAGTTGTAAATTCTGATCTGAAAGGAGTAACCAGGTCATATTTAGTATGGCCAGAATGGAAATAGAAAGTCCTGCTTATTGGTGAAGTTGGATTTAATATTGCTATTCTAGAAATGCTACTTTCAGAAAGTGAGCATTTCTCTACACTGAAATCTTTCTGTGCCTTAAAATCCATGTCTGGGTGGATGAATCAACAGCTTTCTTGTGCATTTTACCCAGACAACCCCAAACACAGGATGCCCAGCCACACCTGCACACATCTGCATACGGAATGGGTCTTCCTGGGCTGGGAGGGTGGAGGGCCTCACACATTTGAAAGGACAATGGCCTCCCTCACACAATGGGACACTGGCAGACAGGATGGAACTGAAAGGGTCCTGGTAAACTTCTAATCCACTCTTTAGAAGGCACATTTGGGTATTTAAACAGGGCTTCTGACCCTACCAACTCAGACTTCCGGCAAGATACCACTGGAGAAGAATCCCTGAACCAGAACCTGCAACCTGCCCAGAGGAACTGACTGGCTGCCCAAAGGACTCACCTGACTGTTTTCCTGCAAAGCTCTGCTGCCCTGCTGTCTTCTGGCTCTGCTGAGAAGTGCTCTCCAAGGGATTGGATAGAGCTTGCTTCTTGTTCCTTGGTCTCAGGTTCAAAAAGACTTCATCCTGCAAAAGAACTCATTGTGCAGTAAAAAATAGACGCACAGCCTGCAAGAAATGGCACACAGCCTACATCGCAGTGAGAAAATCACTGCATGCCGAAACGGAATGATGCAACCCGGCCCCCCAGAGTGGAGATAGACGCAGCACCAGCATTGCGACCAGAACTTCGATGCACAGCCCACGGAATCGACGCAAAGCCGAGCCGGAAGGACGCAGCCCAACTTCCTGAGAGGAATTGATGCAAGCGCCAGCCGTGCAGCAGAAATTTCCACACATCGGCCAACGGATAAACGCAGCTCCTGTGACATCGTCCTGTGCGCCCACAATTTCAACGCATCATCCCTGGGGGCGTCCAACACCCCCGCAACCCGAAGAGGATCCAGATCAGCGCAAAGCCTTCCCTGAGTGAAAACTCAATGACGCATCATCTGTGTTTGCCGGAAACATTTATGCACACCTCCTCGTTTTCCAAGCATCTCCTCCTCTACGGTCCCTTGCAGAGAATTTGAACGCAAACCAGGGGCCAGATGTAGGAAAATTGCAAATTGCGACTTGCAATTTGCGAGTCCTTCCGACTCGCAAATTGCAAGTCGCAATTTGCAATGCAGAACGGTGTCTCAGACACCGTCTGCGAGTCGGTATGGGGTCGCAGAGACCCATCTCATTAATATTAATGAGGTGGGTCGCAAATTGCGGCCCCATACCGACTATAGGCACTCGCAAACATGGAGGCCTGCTGTAGTCAGCAGACCTCCATCTTCGTGACTGCTTTTAAATAAAGCAGTTTTTTTTTTTTTAAGTGTAGTCCGTTGTCCTTAAAGGAAAACAAGCTGCACTTAAAAAAAAATCCGAAACCTTTAGTTTCGGTATTTTTTCAGGGCAGGTAGTGGTCCCTTGGACCACTACCTGCCCTGAAAAAATAATTTGGGGTCCATTCACAAAGAGGAAGGGGTCCCATGGGGACCCCTTCCAATTTGCGAGTGGGTTACCATCCACTTGAAGTGGATGGTAACTGTGACACCATTTGCGACCGCATATGCGGTCGCAAATGGTATTGCATACCACTAGGAATCGCAAATAGGAAGGGAACACCCCTTCCTATTTGCAATTCTGAAATGCATTTTGCGAGTCGGTCCCGACTCGCAGAATGCATTTCTGCATTGGAAACACGCATTTGCGAGTCGCAAACGGCAGATTTTGCCGTTTGCGACTCGCAAAGTGTTTCCTGCATCTAGCCCCAGGTACTTTGTGCTTGGAAGAGACATTTGTTGCTTTTTAAGAACTAAAGACTCTTTATATCATTTTCTAAGTGATATTTCAATGTGTGCTTATTGAATCTTGATTGTTTTAACCTGCATTTAACCAGATAAATATTCTATATTTTTCTAAACACTGTGTGGTGTATTTTTGTAGTGTTATACTGTGTTATTCCATGATTTATTGCACAAATACTTCACACATTGCCTTCTAAGTTAAGCCTGACTGCTCAGTGCCAAGCTACCAGAGGGTGGGCACAGGATTATTTGGATTGTGTGTGACTTACCCTGACTAGAGTGAGGGGTCTTGCTTGGACAGGGGGTAACCTGACTGCCAACCAAATACCCCATTTCTAACAGAATGTTTTTGTAATTTTCCGTTGTTCCATGGTGGCAAGGTCTAGAAAAGGTCTGAACACTTGAATCTGTCATCTCCTACCTCTCCCTGGGTTCATATGTCTACATTTGAAAAATTAAATTATCACTTAAAATGGTCAAACATTACTTTGATAATTAACACACATCTCATGTCTTTGTTAAATTATATATGTTTTTGTGACATATATGCGCACATCATTTTTTCTTGATGTTGCAACTTAGTATAACACATTTTTACATGTCTGATATTTTTATAAAGTAATGTGTAGATAAAACATTTGAAATATATAATTTACACATTATTGAAAAAAGAAACAAATCTAAAATTCCATCAACTGAAGTATAAAATACACCCCAGCACTATCAATTTAAAACACAATAATCCATTACATTACGATGTGTCAAATTTATTAACAAACTATGATGTACAGATATTACATTGGTAAACAAACTAGGCACCATTTTGGGTGGCGGTGAGGCCCTTCACATTTACAAATACACTGCTTCACATCCTAAAATGGCAGCCACCTGTCCTTGACATCAGGACATTGACAATCAAACTGCCATTGATGGAATTTAACCAGGTAGTAGGTGAAATACTCTACGATGGAGACAGCCATAGGCTAATGGGTGTGCTCGTTTTGACATCTAGGAACCAGAATGCTGGGCAAAACAGGTGACAGGGCCCCTAACATCTCTGCTGAGGAGTTGGAACTCCTCACCATAGAGTTCTTGTCCCTGTACAACCAGCTGTATGGGAATCCATATGAACAGATACATGCTTGAATGGGAAATGTATTTCTAAGTAACTTTTTTTTAAATACACATGTTCACTTGTCTCTTTTAGTTCCTGAGTAAAGTGTTTTGATTGGAGTGTTGTCAACTCAATAGTTTGGCAGGGAACATAATTACATAATTTACAAATTGCATGCCTCTTACTTCCAGTGTCCAGTAGATACAGTACTATAAGAGCAAGTCAAAAACACAGCCATATGTTGAAATGAGAAAAATGTCAAGTACAAGGGAAAAAAACGTTTAAATTATGGACCTATCAGAATATTATTTTCACTTTATTTCTATCCCATTTTCAGAAGAAAATAGTATCTGTAGGTTTTACTCATGTAATGTTGCCACAAATGGGGAAAGTAATATCCTGTGCTGCAAGTAGATAAGATCCAGACTTTCAATCACCCATACAAATGTGTCCCATTCCTATATACACTAGTTCATGCTTTACCAAAAATCATTGTCTCGCTGACAGACATGGCAGCCCTTCCATACTGCCTTAGTCATTGTATGAGGTTCAAACCATAGTATCTGGCTCTAAAAATATAAGGGGCCATTTTTACAAGAAATGGCACATCTTTGTGTTGTTTCATTGATGTGTCAAAAAAAGCTGTGCTCTGGTATGTCAGCATCCTAAACCATGGATGAATTGTTTTTACAATATGGTGCACCATGGCATAAGAATCCCAGGTGCGTCGTAAAATAATGACCGTTCCATGTGTGCCTTGTCATAGCAAAATCTGATCCTACTGCTGCAAAAGTGACGCAGGGCTGCAGGTTTGCTCCACTTCTGAGTGCTAAAGCCATCAAAAAAGTACAAAAATGTACGTTCCCTAGAAAACAAATGGCACAAATCACAGAAGGCAGCCATGGACCAGGCAGCTAGCAGTTCCACAGAGGCGACAACCCCAGCATCAGCCATTATGTCCATACAGAATCACAGGCAAAGAGGAAGTGTAACTTAATTGATCAGGAGAATGATATCTTGATCACTCAGGTGACAGAGCATCATCATCAGCTCTTTGTCGCCTCAAAATTGCCACTAGGGAAAAAAGAGGACATTTGGCAGTCCATTGTGGAGAAAGTTAGTGTGGGGCAAGTGAAAAGGACCATTACTGATTGCAAGAAGTGCTGGCAAAGAACTTGTAGGCAGGAATACAACCCAAAGGAGGGAGATGGATGCCTTGGAGGAATGGGTGGCAGCTGTCATCCTGGACAAGTTGGTGTCTCCAAACAAAACATTGCAGCACACAAGAACATCCACAGACACAGGATAATTACCACTAAGGGGCAATGGGTGCAAAAAATGTTAAGTTGTGCAGTTCAGCTAGTTATGTCCCTGTGCTCCACTGAACTGTCTGCAGGGCATAGGGCACACATCTGGATCATGTCCCATCCGATGCCACTGAAAGGTCACTCACACTGCCAGTAATATGTTGCACAGCTCAGCCAGGCTTTGTGAAGTGCAGCACCAGTCCAGCTCACCCTGTGTATAATGGCAGTAGTGCAATGCACAAAATGACTCAACAGAACTACAGGTCACACAGTACAAATTAAAAAACATGGGGGCCCAATCACAAGTTAAGTGGTGTGGGCCAGCAATGCAAGTCATATTGCTTTCATGTCCTGTGCCACACAAAAAGGGGAGGAATGCCCTGTACCAAAAATTTGGCACGTATTCCTGTTCTTCTCCTCTTGGATGAGACACACCAAGATAGTGTTTCCCTCAAATGTTTTTGCTTTTTCCTGTGGGTTTTTTGCTGACTGTCTTTTAGTGGCCTTAGAAACCTGGACACTTTCCAACGGTAACTACAATGTGAAAGTGTGCACACCATTCCTACATATGTTAGGAAATGTCCCTAACCAGTATGTTTGAGCCTGCCGTTGCAAGCCCATGTGTGTGCGCTTGGACAATGGTGTTCTAACATGTGTTCAGTCTGCCATTGCAGGCCCATGTGTGCGAGCTTGACCTTTGGGGTTTTAACATGTGTCCAGCCTGAAATCACAGACCAGTGTGTGCACACTCACACCAAGGGTGTTTCTAAAGGTAGTGTTCTCACTACCTCTGTGAGTTGCTCCTCCTATAGGCTAACATGGAGGAATGATTGAAATCATTACCAACTGCAATAGTAGATTGATGTGGTGCAGCCTCATGATGTTTCCTCTCATATGATTTGTAGTGTTAAACCCCTTCCTATTGTAAGGGTGTTTTTTTCAATAACAGCTGGGAAATACAATTTCTAGAAGGTGGGCATTTCTCTGCTCTAAAGTTCGTTGTGTGCTGTTGTGTTCTGGCTCCAATCAACACCGGAGGTTGGTGGAGCAGATCTGTGCATTTGCCAGTGACACCTATAAGCATTTGCCATTTGAAGGCCTGGATGGATAGACAGGAGGGAGAGGTTTTGACATTTGGCCTCTGGGAGCCAGATCAAGGCCCCACTGAAGATTAAGATCTGCATTCCACAGCTCCATGGCAGACAGGTCTGAAATTTAGAGGAGACATCTGTGGTTCAAAAGGAGAATCTTTGAACCAGCCCTAACTTCAAAGGCACACTACATTATAACTACTGGTGTCATTCTGCAGCATATTATAGATACACTTGCAGGGACATGGGCCTGGAGAACCTGGTCTGCTTGGTGCATACTACCAGAGGAATCTGTTGTGCACAAGGAAGATTTGGGACTGTGCACCCTTCCTGAATCATGGCTGACCTGGGCAGACTGCTTGCTGCTGTGTGGCACCCTGAAGTGTGCTCTTTAAGGGCTTGTAGACTTGCCCCCATGTTCTCTTGTGGAGGTTTCAGAGAACTCAAAGACCTCCCGTGAGGGATCCACACCATCTGTTTATGACATCTGGAGAGTGGTGCCCTGATAAGTTCCTGCATCACCTGCTTGGTTCCAACTGACAGTGCGGAGTGAGCTTGAAACCTAGAATTGTGTCTGGATATTGGATTACCTGGAGCAGAGCTCCAAAAGTATTGCCAGCATCCAAGGAGTGCGGCCCCTGCATTGGGGGGCCTGAGCACACATAAGTATTTTGCTGGTAGTAAGCTGATTCACCGGTTGCGGGACCTCTCCATGACCCTCTTCATCAAATGTGCCACATCTCCCTTGTGCATCACGCCAACTGCATGCTCATTGCATGCACTGTCAGATTTATGGGTTACGACCCTTGGAAGAATCCATTTAGGCACCAGGGATCTTGTGTGTGTGTTTTTTTGTGTGGGGTGTGGCCTCTTTGGCAAGGGTCGCCCCCAAAGAGGGACACATTACTGATGGCCATTTCTGCCGCCACTGGGGGCAGATTGGCCTATTTATTTTAGGCCCAGGGGCAGAATCCACTTAGGCACCAGGGAAACTTTCTAAGTTATCGGTGGTGGGGTGTTTTTCAACTGGCGAAGTATTTGTGTTTGTGATTATAACAGTTTTTTTCTTCTTTTTGTTCTAGTTCAAAGCTTTTAATTTCTTTGTTGTGGATTCTTGTGGTTTTTGCAGTAGTTGTCCTGTGGTTTGCATAGTTGCATGTTTTAGGTAAGTAAAAAAAAATGTACTCCAAAGGAGTATTGTTGACATGTATGAATGACATGTTTGTAGGTGGTGTAGTACATGCAGGATTGTGTGTGAAATTGTCTTTAGAATTGTGCACAATGATATTTGTGTTGTCTTATGTCCAATTTTCTTTTTTTCTTTTTTCTTTTTAGTGGGATGTCATTGGTGATTGCTGTGTCTGTGCAGAGTAGTTGCTGGTGAGTCTAGCTTTTTCAGTCAAGTGAGTGGTATAGTGTTTTAGTACATAAGTCTTTGTGATGAAGCTACACTTTGTTTATTACTTATTTTAGACAGTGCTGGTTGTTATTGTCAATACATTTGTTTTTATAAAGGATCATAGCTAGCCACAGAGTGACCGCTTAGCAGGTTGTTAGCATGCTTTTTGAGTCGTCTTCCGACCATGATTATGAGACTGACTGTGCATCTGAGGCAGAGGAGGAAGTAAGAGATTCTGGCAGTGAGTTTTCTATCCGAGAGGATTCTTCTGATGAGGAAGCCACTCTCAGTGCAGATGAAGGTCCTGTTTTAGAGGACAACATTGATGTGCCAAGAGTGCAGCAGCCTGAGCTGAAGGGTTTCCCATCAGAAAACCTGACACCTGAATTGCATCAAACATGGAGCAGCCACAGTTACCTGCATTTACTGGTCTCCCAGGGTGTAGAGTCAATATGGAAAACATTTATCCTGTCAATTTCTTTCACTTGTTTATAGACGATGTATTTTTGGAAGAGATTGTTGAGCAGACTCATTTGTATGCAGAGCAATATTTGAGGGACAATGCTGCCAGACTTAGGCCTCAGTCTAGAACTACCCAGTGGGTTCCCACAAATCTAGAAGAGATGAAAAAGTTTTTAGGTTTGACTTTTTTGATGGGGTTGATAAGGAAGCCATCACTGGCTTCTTATTGGTCTACTAGTCCCATGATGGCAATGGCTAGATTTCCTGCAACCATGACTCGTAATTGCCATTTGCTCCTTCTTAGGATGCTGCATTTTGTTGACAATGCTTTAGCCTTGCAACAAGATCACCGTGATTGTGACCATCTTTTTAAGATTAGGCCTGTCCATGATTATTTTGTAGATCGCTTTTCAGAGGTGTATGTTCCTGGCAAAGAGATAAGTGTGGACGAGTCTTTGGTCCTGTTCAAGGGGTGTTTGGTTTTTAAACAGTACATTCCTAGCAAGAGGTTGTGGTATGGAATTTAATTGTATATGCTGTCAGAAAGTAGTACAGGATACGTGTATAATTTCCGGGTCTACACTGGTAGGAATTCCAGTATTGATCCCCCTGGTTGTCCGCTCACTTTTGGAGTTAGCGAGAAAATTGTGTGGGAACTTGGTAGATGACTGTTTAACAAAGGTCACCATTTGTACGTAGATAATTTCTACACTGGAGTGCAGTTGTTCAAGGAGTTGCTTAGAGTGGACACTGTTGCTTGTGGCACAATCGGTTCTAACCGGAAAGGCTATCCAAGGGAGCTTGTCTGTAAAAAACTTGAGAGGGGACAGTGCAGTGTCTTGCGGAGTAATGAGCTGCTAGCTCTGAAATTTTCAGACAGGAGGGATGTGTATATGCTATCTACCATCCATGATGAGAGTACTTCCCTTGTGACTGTTTGGGGTCAGGTTGCTAAAGTGCACAAACCTGCATGCATTTTGGACTACAATAAGCACATGGATGGTGTTGATAGAGTAGATCAGAGGTTGGAACCTTACACTGTTCTTCGTAAGTCTTTTGTGTGGTATAAAAAGTAGGCCATACATTTATTTCATTTGTCAACTTTTAATGCTTTTATTGTGTTCAAGAATTGTTCACCTGAGTCAAGGATGAAATTTGTTAAATTTCAGGAGTCAGTGATACAGAGCCTTTTTGTGGTGGAACAGGCAAGAGTCTCTAGAGTAGTAGTGGTGGAGGATGTGGCTAGATTGAAAGATCACCACTTTCCAGATCACATTCCTCCCACTCCCAAAACAAAACTTGCCCACTAAAAAATGTAGAGTATGTCCCTGAAGAGGTATCCGGATTGAGAGTTTGCGCTGTGTGTGGCCGGCTGTTTCAGAAGTTACCACTCCAAAAAAATGATTTTAGAAATACCGTGAGCATAAACTGCCTGTTTTATATTTTCAGATGTTTAGTTTCACATTTCTGTCATGTTTCCAGTTAGAGCTTTTGTGTTTGTAGTTTTGTACCTATTATCTAATTAGTTAGTGGTTTCTTTGTTGTTTATGAACAAACAAAAGTGATGGCGGTGTGCGTGGTGTGTCGCTTGGCTGGTGGTGTGCGTGGGGTGGTGCTTGGCTGGCGGTATGCGTGGGGTGGAGCTTGGCTGGCGGTGCCAGCCAAACGTCATTCCACACACTCCCATCAGCTAGTATGATTGCTGTATCAGGCATGTGGGCGTATGTAAGTGATGGGCCCTTAAGTGGCGCTGTCTGTCGATGCGAGTGTTGTAATGTGCTGGGCCCGTGGCTGGCAGCGTGAATATTCTTGTGCATGTCATGTATGAAAGGTGTGTGGATGAACTGTAAAGTGGTTGGTGCCTTGGTGCGGCTTTTAAGCTCACGAGCTATGAGTCATTGGTTCAGTTTTTTGGCCTTTCAGTTATTAACATTGCATTTTATTTTTGTGAAATCTCTTGTTAATAAAATTTGATCCACTGAACCATCACTCACCCTCGTGACAAATCCAACCAGTATGTGTGGTAAAAATGACAAAACCTGCTCCGCTGTAATAAGGTGTCACAGCATACCTGTGACACGCTAGGTGTCTCAGGTGGGACCCAGATGATGAAGCATGCCACCAAATTGGTTGGTGGGTGAGGGGTCTTTTTAACATAACCTAAGTGCATTTCTTTTCACAATTTTAGTGTTTGGAACATCACAGAAGTACGTGGACACATCAAAATTATATATTACAAAACTACTTGTGTTTGGGGGGAGGGGCACCTATGTTTTTGGCCCCGGATGCAGTCTTCATCTAGGGAAAGCTACCAAACCCAGACATTTTTTAAAACTAGACACCCCAAGGAGTCCAGGGAGGTGTGGCGTGGGTGGATCCCCCCACATTTTCTTATCCAGATTCCTCTGCCAATCTCAAAAGTTGCTTAAAAAAAGCATATTTTCCTAACTTTTCTTTGTAGGATCACTGCTGTGGCACAAAATTCCTACTCCCCAGCATTCCCCTCAGTCTCCCAAGTAAAATGATACCTCACTTGTGTGGGTCCCCAAAGCTGAGTCAGCCTAAAGATGTATAAAAGAAAAATATGTGGTTATCAACTCGGTGTGCCATCCCCTCAATCTCTACAGGTTTTTGGCATTTTTCTGTTGCAGGCACCGGCGCCCCACACAAGTGAGGTATCATTTTTATCGGGAGACTTGGGGGAAAGCTGGATGGAAGGACATTTGTGGCTCCTCTCAGGTTCCAGAACTTTCTGTCACTGAAATGTGAAGAAAAAGTGGTTTTTTTGGCCACGTTTTGAGGTTTGCAAAGGATTCTGGTAACAGAACCTGGTGAGAGCCCCACAGGTCACCCCATCTTGGATTTCCCTAGGTGTCTAGTTTTAAAAAAAAGCACAGGTTTGGAAGGTTTCCCAAGGTGCCGGCTGAGCTAAAGGCCAAAATCCACAGGTAGGCACTTTGCAAAAAACACCTCTGTTTTCTTTGGGAAAATGTGATGTGTCCATGTTGTGTTTTAGAGCATTTCCTGTCACGGGCACTTGGCCTACCCACACAAATGAGGTATCATTTTTATCAGGAATCATGAGGGAAAGCTGGGTGGAATGAAATTTGTGGCACCTCTCAGATTCCAGAACTTTCTGTCACCGAAATGTGAGGAAAAAGTATTTTTTTTAGCCAAATTGTGAGGTTTGCAAAGGATTCTTGGATTCCCGTCTGTGTCTAGTTTTAAAAAATGCATAGTTTTGGTAGGTTTCCCTAGGTGCCGGCTGAGCTAGAGGCCATAAGCCAAAGCTAGGCACTTTGCAAAAAACAGCTCTGTTTTATTTGGGAAAATGTGATGTGTCCATGTTGTGTTTTCGGTCAGCTCCTGTTGCGGGCGCTAGGCCTACCCACAAAAGTGAAGTATAATTTTTGTCAGGAGAAATGAGGGAAATCGGTTGAAATGAAATTTGTGGCTCCTCTCAGATTCCAGAACTTTCTGTCACCAAAATGTGAGGAAAAAGTGTTTTTTTTTTGGCCAGATTTTGAGGTTTGCAAAGGATTCTGGGTAACAGAACCTGGTGAGAGCCCCACAAGTCACCCCATCATGGATTTCCCCAGGTGTCTAGTTTTGAAAACTTTACGGGTTTGGTAGGTTTCCCTAGGTGCTGGCTGAGCTAGAGGCCAAAATCTACAGGTAGGCACTTTGGAAAAAACATGTCAGATTTCAATGTAAAAATGTGATGTGTCCATGTTTCATTTCCTGTAATGAGCATTAGGCCTACCCACGCAAGTGAGGTACCATTTTTATCAGGAGACTTAAGGGAATACAGAAGAGCAAAACAAGTGTTATTGCCCCTTGTCTTTCTCTACATATTGTCCTTCCAAATGTAAGACAGTGTATAAAAAATATGTCTATTTGAGAAATGGCCTGTAATTCACATGCTAGTATGGGCACCCCAGAATTCAGAGATGTGCAAATAACAGCTGCTTCTCAACACCTTATCCTGTACCTCTTTTGGAAATACAAAGTTTTTCTTAATACCTATTTTTCACTCTTTATATTTCACCAAATGAATTGCTGTATACCTGGTATAGAATGAAAACCCATTGCAGTGTGCAGCTCATTTATTGGCTCGGGGTACCTAGGGTTCTTTATGAACCTACAAGCCCTATATACCCCCGTAACCAGAAGAGTCCAGCAGATGTAACGGTATATTGCTTTAAAAAATCTGACATTGCAGGAAAAAGTTACAGAGTAAAACATTGAGAGAATTGCCTTTTTTTACCTCAATTTCAATATGTTTTCATTTCAGCTGTTATTTTCTGTAGGAAACCCTTGTAGGATCTACACAAATTACCCCTTGATGAATTCAGAATTTTGTCTACGTTTCAGAAATGCTTCGCTGTCCGGGATCCAGCATTGTTTTCATACCCATTTCTGTCACTTACTGGAAGGAGGTTAAAAGCACAACAAATTGTAAAAATGGGGTATTTCCCAGTAAAATGCCAACATTTTGTTGAAAAATTGGGTATTCTAATTCAAGCCTGCCTGTTCCTGAAATCTGGCAAGATGGTGATTTTAGCAACGTAAACCCTTTGTTGATGCCATTTTCATCTTCTGCAGCCCTTTTTCCCTTTTTTGAAAAAAATGAAATTTTCTCTGTATTTTAGCTAATTTCTTGATCTCCTTCAGGGGAATCCACAAACTCTGGGTACCTCTAGAATTCATAGGATATTGGAAAAAAAAGACACAAATTTGGTGTGGGTAGCTTATGTGGACAAAAAGTTATGAGGGCCTAAGCGGAACTGCCCCAAATAGCCAAAAAAAAGCCTGGCACCTGAGGGGGGAAAAGGCCTGGCAGCGAAGGGGTTAATGAAATAGGGTCTCATGCACCAAGCTTTGGGGGGTAGGAATTGTCTAACACAGTTGTTCCCAACCTTTTGACTTCTATGGACCTCCATTTTATCAATACTGGATCCCAGGGACCCTCACTGAATCATTTTGCAATCTGGAGACCCCCAACTGAGTCATTACTGAAAGCTGGTGACCTAATCTGTTAATATTATTGAATTTACTAAGCAGCTGCAGAACCTTTGAGGAGGCTTCGTGGACCCCCAGGGGTCCCTGGACCACAGGTTGGGAACCACTGGTCTATCATCTTATATACTGATGACCTGTTACTATTAAACAATACCCGTGTTGCCCTCCAAAGATTAATTGATAGGTTAGCTGAGTACTCAGATAAGAATCAACTGGAAATCGATGTAAGAAAGATTAAGGCTATCCATTTTAACCAACAAATCGCTAAACACGGGAAGTCAAAGCTCAATGTGCTAAAGGTTGAGGAAACATTAACATACACCTATCGGGGGTTCAGACTTGAATCCAGAAGGTCTTTTTCAGCACAAAAGAAAGGTTTTGCTACGTAATGATTTTTTTAGTACTCGGGGTTAGAATGCGCAAGCCCTAAATGCACAAAAGTATATGTTGAATGTTCAGCTCGTGCAATTTTTGAAAGTTTGTATTAGCCGGGTTAAATTGCAGAGGTTTAACCATGAGAGCGGGTACTGGGGAGGCAGTTTTTTATGGCTAAATAGGAGGTAATATTCTATGTATGTGGTAGAGCTGCTAGCGGTAGAGTTGGAAGAATATCTCCCACATCCCTATCATCCATTAAGCACACTTAGGTGATATAGGGGGTTATTCTAACTTTGGAGGAGTGTTAATCCGTCCCAAAAGTGACGGTAAAGTGACGGATATACCACCAGCTGTATTACGAGTTCCATAGGATATAATGGACTCGTAATACGGCTGGTGGTAAATCCGTCACTTTTCCGTCACTTTTGGGACGGATTAACACCTCCTCCAAAGTTAGAATAACCCCCATAGTTTGGAGCAACAGGGATTACTTTAGGGTTTTATGGTTTTTGTAATAAATGTGTGCTGGTAGGGCTTGCAGTTCCCTATCTCTACTTTTGCCTAGTATCCCCAGTAAATATGGAATGGGACAATGAGGTTGGTTACAGTTTGAAATTGCTTATCTGTTTGCACAACACACTTTTCTATTGGACTGGATACTTGAGGGATTGGTAGAGGTTGTTTTTGTTTTGTTATTCTCACAATCTTTTATTCAGGCTTCTATGCAGATGTATCCCTTGGTGGTTTGTAGTAAATTATTCCATCTGTTTGTGTAGAATTTAAGTAAGATAGCTCAGAACTTTGGACATTTCTTGTCATAGATGTTATAACAGGTACTAATGAAAGTTAATTTTCTACCCTCTCAAGCTTGGGGAAGTATCATCACTGTTGCTTAAGATGTGTAGAGGTATGTCCTGATTGGCAGTGAGAGGTGTTTGGGAACTAACCAGGAGTCCTCTTGGTCGACTGTGTAGGACTGGGCACATGATGTAACTTGACATTGTCAATTAAAACAAAGCATTTTTCTTTGGAACCAGGCAGCGGTGGTAGGATGACAATTCCGGTACTGTGTATTCCCAGGACTGGAACCGGTGCTTGATATGAAGGGCCAAATTCCTTTTTACAGCACCTTTTTCACGCACTAGAGCCCCAACTCTTGGAATCCAGCCTGTTGGTCTTGTTGCTGAATCCCTGAGTCCCAAGGTGGCAGCACATGCTGATGAATTTTCATCATGGAACTGTTGCAATTTCCGTAAGACAGTGACACATTCATTTATGTCAAAAGGAGTTTCTGCCATCACCATGCCAGAGTCATCAAGATCCGGGACATACATAGGTATGCCTGATAGCACCTCATATGGGGTATGCCCTCCCAAACACCTTCTGGGCAGATTACTAAGTGCTCTCTGGCCTCCATACAGGTAGTTAAGCCAACTATGACCCGTACGTGTGAAGGATTTCTTTAAATCATGGTTTTACTGCTCCACAATTGTGTTTACCTCTGGATGGTAGTGAGATGAGTCATGGAGTTGGACACCCACCTTTGCCATGGTGTCTCTGAATGCCTTGAAGACAAAGGTGGGACCCTGATCTGAATGGAATGCAGTGACTGCATATGCCCTGAAGAATACTTGCAAATCTTTCATAACAGTTCGAATGTCAGATGATTATTGTGGCCATACCCATAGAAATCCGGAGCAAGAATCAAGAGTGACTAAAATGTATTTGCATAACTATCAGGTGTTAAGGGGCCACAATGGTCCATGTACACATATTGCAGTAGTTTGTTTAAAATTAGGAGGGATGTCTGCAGTGGGTGCTTGATGTTGGACTCTCTTATTTTTTAAAGATGTCACTGCAAAGGATATACTGTTTGGTCTGTTTGTATAGACTTGGCCACCAGTAGCATTTTTGGAGTAAGGAAATAGTAGCCGCCACACCTGCATCAGAAGAAGCAACCCCCTCATGCACTGCCTTTCTAAGATCTAATCTTTGTTCTTGCTTGGAGAGCACACAGTCACCCACCCCTGGTATGGTTGCGAATGCAACATTTTGGGCACTTAGCTGGTAGGAATATTTGATGGGAGATGCCTTTGGCAAGGCCTTACTGTCAGCCGAAGCTTTCACAGCAGCAAGTATTTCATGATCCAATCTCATACGAGAATGAGCAATCCCAGCAAAAGAAACTATAGCTATTGCTGACTTGGCTGCTTCATCAGCTAAACTGTTTCCTACAAGGTGTACTCCTTCACGTTGATGTCCCAGAGTACACACTACTTGGGCATTTGGTAGCATTTCTTTCAGGTCTGCTACCCTCCCCATAGGAATCTGTGTTTGATGGTGTTCCCTTTTGAATCTCCAAACCCATTTTGACACCAGTAATGCAGATATTCATTAAAGGACTAGATGCAATAGTACGAATCGCACACAATCAGTGTCAGAAGTTCCAGTGCCAATATTAGAGCTTTAATCTTTGCTAGTTGTGTAGTGCAATCCCCACCGGTCTGCATGTATGTGCTCTGAGGGTGGAATTTACCATACCTCATGAAACCGCTCACAGACATGCAGGAGGCAGAGTATTGTTGTTTTGTGCCTACTGCTGGTTGCGCTGACCCATCAGTGTGGTTGACCATTTGGTATTGATCAAGAGGCAAAATGCTTGTAGTTATTGGGTATTCAAGTTCATATTGAAGGAATTACTAGGTCTGTAGTTTTGGATCTAAAACATAATCAACCTCAGTGGCCATCAGAGACGTTGCCTATTGGGTCCAATGTGTATATAATGCTTTTGCATTTGGAACACTGGCTTTTGTATTAGCTTCTAAGGTTGGTGTTGGGGTCACACCAATAGCACATTTCCCCTGGGCCAGAAATTTCTCTTTTATAACAGCCATCTGAACAACAGTCAGAATATTTTCAGTGGGAGCAAATCATTATTCAGATGTGGAATACAAATGTGATTTGTATGCTATTGGAACAGTGTCACGTTCATTGACTGTTACATAGGTGAATCCAATGGCACCAGCAATTACTTTGATAACTACATTTGTTTTATTATCACATGTGTATAAATGTTTTTCTTCAAGCATGCCCTGTGGTAATGCTCGAAGGATGCAGTTCAAACAGAGGAGTTAATAAGGTTCACTTTTCCCTTCCTAGAGAATGCCCAGTCTTCTGCTATATAGTGGGTTGTCAAGAGGTGTGGACCAGTTTACCCAAGGTCAAACATTTGAGATAAAAGAAGGTTTAGAACCCACTTGCTAGTGAAATATCAAAATTGCAGTAATGTTACAATTAACATGTAGTCAGGAATTGATACATCGAGTCAAAAGGTTAAGTCCAAGTGCATTTATTAATGCTCATATGGCTTGGAGATCAAGGACACTTGTTGATATTTTTTTTTTATAAAAAGTTTCTTTGACATGTAGCGGAACAGCCGACACGTGTTTCACCCCCTTGTGGTGGATTTCATGCTCAAAGGATACGTGTATGTTCAACTGTCCAATATTTAGTTGAGAAGTCTGGACTGATCAAATCATAAAATGATTTTATTAGTTTTGCATAATCTAGAATATATGTTCTGCCAAAATAGAAAAAGTCCAACATTGATTGTAGCTTTTTGATAGTATTTGGTAGTCATAACTGTGGGGTGGCAGGCTCTTCCCTTCATCTGATAAGTTGTGTCCTAGAAACAGGACAGTGAGAAAGGCATTTTTAGTTTTCTGGAAATTAAAATTCTGGCCTATTTCAGCGAATCCCACAACAATGCAGTCCACCCATCTTAGGTGTGTGACCAGGTTGTCATCTGTAAGGTAGATATCATTTACATAGGACACCGCCTCAGGGTCAGTACAGTGTAATATTGAGGCTACACATGCTGAGAACAGTCTAAGACTGTTCTTGTCCCCTTGTGGGCGTTGGCAAAAGTTCCTTTACAAGCCGAGGACACTGAAGGTGCTTTGATCCCTACTTTCAGGTGCTAGATTTTGACAGAAAAAGGCATTGGAAATATCCAAAGTTTTTTTATATTTTTTGTGCTCTAAATTGTTAATAAGTGCTGTGCTGTGGGCATTTTGTATAGCAAATATATGTGTGTGACTGTTTGAATGTCTGTATTCTAGATGAACTGTCCAGCTTAGCTACAGGGAACAAAGGATTGTTCATTGGTGATACACAGGGTTCTAATACACACTGGCACTCAAGTTTTGTGAGTATTTCTTTCGCTGGTGCTTTAGCCTTATGTTTAATCGGATATTGTTTGAGGCTGTATTGTAGATCTGATTAGTATCATATGGTAGGAGAAGTCTTTATCCTATCCTACATGATTGCGATGGAGTGCTGGCGCTTGTGCCAATGCCCAATCTACAGTGTAAGCCTTTCCTAATTCATGAGGAACAAGGACTGAGAAGGATGGCAAAATGACAACTTACCCTAGTGGGAGATTACGGACAATTCTGGTGGTCAGTCATTTTCTTCCAACAGGATATCATAACTCAGTGTTAATCTTCGTTACAATATTAATTTAATAGTGCACTCTGTCTCCCTCTATTTTAATTTTCACCTAGTAATTTCTGTCTGGGGGGGATGCGCCTCTCTGCTGTTTCCACTTCTAAAAAGTCATCAGTTGCTGTATCATCCAGAAGCTTTTGAAGATTCCAGCAAACTATTGTGACCTCTACCATGCTGTCTAGCGGAGTCACTGCCTACTTCATGTTCTTCTATAAAGTTACCAAAATGTATGGCACTTTTAGCTGAAATTGCTGTCACTATTTCAATTGTTCTTTCTGTTGGGGAAGTTTCTCTTCCTTTTTTATGAAAACTTCAGATTAGCATTGTGAATCTTTTCTCAGTTTCACCCACTCCATTCATTGCTCTGACCACCCTCCTCTCTCACTGTATTTATCCGGTGAGTCTTGAAAGGAATGAGATTGGCGTGTATCAGTATATTGATATCTATTAGGAGTTTTTAAAGTGTCCCTATTTCTTCAAACTATAGCGTTTTTCAGAGGTCTCCAAATGCAGAGATTATCCAGTTTTTTTTATACTGTCTTCATTTTGTTTTTGTTTATCCCAGCATTTTTTAACTCTCTGCTGCTTGCTTAGTAGAACCCTTATTAGATTGTGGTTGTGGTTTACCTGGTCTGACTCCCACAGAAACCCAACCTATACTAGAATAGGACTTGGCGATTATCTTTTGCAACTCACTTTCTTGATCTTGTGCGGGAACATCCCAGAACAACTGGCATACAGCCAATGCTACTGCTTCCCCATTAAGATTAATTTACATTGCTCTGGAAATTGCACATTAATTGCATCCCCAAATCTAAGGCCGGGGTAGCCCCCTATTCATCGTGAATCTGTTTTAAAACTTGCGAAAGTGGCACAGTGGTCAACTGAGTGAACCATCAAAAATGGCAGGCACATTGTGAGAATGCTATGTTCATCTTGGTGTCCCCTATTGGGAAACACTGCCTCTAAAGCGCTTATTCTTGGTGCTAACCAAAATATAATTTCTTCACCTTTGGTGGGTACTTTATCCATAATTGAATGCACCATAGTAGGATTATTGTCTGCTGTAGGGACATGTAGCTGTATTGGGGAAGCCCTTGCTGGTGCAGTGTTTAAATGTGCATTAGGGATTGTATTGAGCGTTTATATATTTCTACTGAATTAGTGTATAGTTGGCGCACTTCTGATACTGTCATTGTTCCTGCATTAGGGTGTGGTGTGTAGGTGGCCAATTCTGGCCATGTAGGACTGTCATTACTTAGAGGACTTAATTTTACATTCTGTGTAACATATGTTAGGGTGCCATCAAGCCAATTTTTATGTTGCTGATAAGACAGTGGTATTTCTTTATACGCACATGGTCTATATTGCACGGGTGCATTTGCTCGAGTGCAGTGGTGAAATATGTGTGTGTTCCCATTTGCTTCTGGAAAGGTGACATAAGAATAGATGTTTTCAGTTTTATATGCTGCCTGGGCGTCAATGACAAATATAACTTCTCCTCCCTCATCTGTGAGGCCGTTATTTCTTAAATGTGCAGCGAGGGGGAGTCTCATGTTGGCTACAATTATGACCCTGTTTTAATCCGCAATATTTTAAATTTAATTGTTTAGCGATAGAAACATCAAATGGTTTAATCCTTTTAAGAGTTCAAGCTTGAACAACCTACAGCATCAAATAGGTGCTACCTATCTAGCTGAGGAGGATATTCCCTAATACCACGGACGTCTCTGTATAAGGTAATTAGTGTGCCTTCTGCACATAATGAGACAGAGATACTTGGGAGATCCATAAAGTTAGTGCCTAACCAACGTTGTTGGCACCATGCCATAGGACTCTCTTTGTGGGAATGAGACTGCTGGATTTTGGATAGCATCACCACCGAGCTCATACAATGCTTCAAAGTTTATTGACGGTGCGAAATAAATAATTTCAACATCATACATTATACAAGTAAACAAAACTGATTAATAATATAGAAGTAAAAACCATTATGCAAAAAAATAAAATCATTCACTAAAATCAATAATCTGGAAAATTCAATTTCCAAGCAGCATAATTAGTCGAACACGGTCAGTTCCTAATTATATCTATTATTGACCCAAGGTTGAAGAGGTCTGGGTGATTCAGTCCAATTCATTTTGGTGCTGTAAGATCTTTCTGTCTGATGGAGCAAGCCACAAATATAAATTTAGATATAGCTTTTATGGTCACCAATAACAAATCATTCTTACATATTCTAAAAACATGTGCATGATCAAACAGTAAAAGGTTTTTATGTAAAGGCACAATCCATCTTCTTTGAGGGGCTGACTGTCTGGAATACAAAAAAACAGAAAGTGTTAATCTGTTTCATCAGCCTGACAGCACCATTTACACTTTCTGTCACCATCCCCCAAAGGGGCCAAGAGAGCAGTAAAAATAGCTACAGGTAAAATACTGTATCTAAACTATAAGAACAGAGTTCGAGCGTAGACTGATCTAATCAAATACAGGAAATTTTCGGCTGCAGGTTCCTGCTTTATTTGTAGGAATTCACTAGTTAAATGACCACTAGCACCTGCATAAAAAGTCAGAGCAGATACCCCTCCCAAAGTTTCTTATTAAATATCGGGACAGCATTTGATGGAATTGCTTCAGGATTATACCAAAACTGTAGAAGAACAAGCTCTACCGATATTGACCTCAGCTTCCTTAGACATCATATCTTCTCTATTGCTTTAGCTCACCACAATATATTCCTTAATCCATCCCTGTAATTCTCCAATTCCTCGGTTCTCCAAAGGTGGATCCAGTACAATAAGGACCTCAAAATTGCCAAATCAGTGATAGGATGGATCTCTAGGTAAATATAAGAAGCACCAACTGAGTGCCCTTCTCTATACCCTTATTATACTTAAGGAAGCTGTTTTCTTTAACTGCAAGAATACTTAAATTACTTAAGCCCCACAAATCAGCCCCATATAGGGCTGCTCCCGTTGTCTACATTTTATATATATCTACAGTCGGATAAACTGGGAACACTTGGCATTTTTGGCCATCCTACCCATTGCTGTCCTCTGTGGCCAGTAATGTGTGAACACTTCATAATTTGAGCACCCCAATTACCTGCGTCTGTTAATCTGACACCTAAATAGTCAAATTCAGTGACTCTCTCTAAGCTGACAGAATTTAGTGTCACCTTGGCATACACCTTCTTCCTCCTAAAGCAGCAACTCATCAGTTTGGTTTTGGCTGCATTGAGCTCCAGACCAAAATCTTTCCAAAATAAACAAAAATAGTTTACGAAGTTCTAGAGACCCTTCTTTGTTTTAGCCAATATAAGGGTATCATTAGCGTAAAGCAACCCAGTTATCTTCTGGCTGAACAGACTGGGGGAATCTTTCACTCAATTGTTCGAATATCCAATACAATTGTTAATAAACAATAGAAAGAGAGTGGGCACCAGCACACAGCCCTAACACAATCCCCTCTCAACCCTGACTGGATCAGTCAATGCTCCTTTATTTTCGTTCCTAATCCAGGCAAATGTACTTTCATGTAAAAAAAATAAGACCTAAAAGATCTGGTGGGACTCCCATCCTTTGCAGTGTACACCATAACTTTTCCCTAGGTACTAAATCAAATGCTCTGTGAAGGTTTTTAAAGGCCATAAGAAAATCCCCCCCACCAATATTCACGATCTTCCATTTGATTAACAAGAATCTCAGAACTTGATCTAGAGCACTAGTCACTTATCTGAATCCAGCCTGTAAACTTATAATGGCACCCCTCTCCTCTATCCATTCCATCAGCCGGTCTAAAATCTGCTTGGCAAAAATCTTTTGCAGGTTGTCTATCAGACTGATTGGTCCGAAATTGGATGCCTTGCTTGGATTGCCCTGTTTAAGAATGGGCATTATCGCTGCCCCTTCCATGTAGGTGGAATTGGTGCACCAGCTGCTACAGTGTTACACACAGTGTTAAATAAGGTACCCAACTATCCTGTTTCGAGTTTTGTAAGTCACCCGGTATTTTATCGAGACCAGGGACCTTGCCCCATTTGAGTGGATTAACAACTGATAAAGTTAAAGTTAGAGTGAACTCAAGGGAGGGTAATACCTCAGTCCTAATAGCACCAACCTCTTCATACCCAATGTCACCTGGGGCAGAATAGACTGAGCAGAAGTGTGAAACCCATTCCCCTGGCAAAATTGACAAATCCATTGGCCACTTATAGTTCCCGTTATGTCTCTGATCATTACTTCTAGTTGCTAGGTCGTCCCATGGTTTCTCCTCCCACTGCCTCCAAGCCTGTGTTAACTTCTGTCTATATTTCATAGCAGTTTGACTTATCACACAACTGTCCCCTCTTTTATGTGAGTTAAGTACTGTGTTTTTAGCATCTCTGCATTTTTTGGTAAACCACCCACTGGTCGGTCTGGGCCCAGATTTACCTACCACTTCTTTAACAAATAGTGTCAAGAGCTTCCCATTTGACATTCCGCCTATTGTTAGACACTTCAAGTTGTTGAATAAAGTCATCCAAGGTACAGCGAAACAGGGGAAAAGATTTCCAATTGAGTAGTAGAGTATCATGATCACTCTCTTCGTGCTCCATAACCTCCATGTCAGCCATACGGGTCCACAAACAGATGTCTAAAAGTATATAATCTATGTGGCTCTTATATATCCCCGTCTAAATGTTGGAGCTAATTTGGCATCCGAGCATGACTGACCATTACATGCCTAGAGCCCATGTGACAATGTAAAGTCTACAGTCTCTACTACAACTCTAGTTATCCTACGTCTACTGGGTGCTGACAATTGAAGAATGCCCCACAGTCAGTCCTCTTCCCAAGAAAGCTCCTGGGCCACTGTACAGGGCTCAAAAGTGGTGTTGAAATCCCCTGCTATCAACAAATTGTAGGCTTCCCTAAACCCTGCAAGAAGGTTGTCTAACATGTGAAGAGTTCTGGATTCACTACTCTTCCCCACACGTGTTATATACATTTATGGACAAGAGGGGAATATCTTTATTGGTTGAGAGGACAAGGCCCTGCATGTCAGCAGAACCTAAATCCATCTCCCTCACACTACACTTAAGGTTGCCACTAAGCCAAATTAGTAAACCTTCTGTGGGCCTCCCAATTACTGACCCACAAGCAGAAATCTAGAAACCTTTGAAACCAGACTTGGGCTCCAAGGCCCATGTTTCCTGGAAAATACAGATTTTATAGTGATCAATGAAGTCCCCTCAGGCTGGGTTAGTGAGCTTCGCCCCTATACCTGCTATATTCCAACTTATGATTCTTATTAGATCTTCACAGGTGCCCAGCTGTTTTACCAAAAAAATATTTGTTAGATTTGAGCTACAACTTCCCCCCAGATATGATTGATTTAAATACCACTGGGGGGGATTCTTGGATCTCAACAAAAGGGCTGCGGACATCTGATTGGGGTGAGCCTAATGCCATCCCTCCACTGGCGAAAAGGAGTGGATTACACAAGGAGCCCTGAAGCCCTCACCTCTCCAGCCCTTGGCGCCACTCCACCTCAGACAATGGGGATAAATCCCTCCTTCGGCCATTTCTGTAATAGGCTGGTGTGCATCCATAACCACTAAGTATAGTGGGTTTCCTTAGACCCTGCCTTACCTCCAGTGGAAAAGTAGGACCAGGACAGGGGTAAAATGCTACAGGTGGGTGGAGAGAATAACCCCCTATGCATTGGGCACACCTTACCACAGTTCAAGAAGACCTAGTTAACAACTAGGGGAGAATTAAAATTTATAGCAATACAATCACCCTCACACTGTTTTGACAGCAAACCACCCATGTCACCCTCCTCACCATTAGCATTGTGGATGCTAGGGAGTAGGGGAAATTTGCAGTAAAATGCAGCTATTGTACAACCTTATTTTTTAACTCTGGGAAAGATTCTGTGCTATTTGAATACAGACTAGGGACATTTGCTATCACTGATAGTAGAAGGCTTGCCTCACAGGAAGAAAAAGCATGCTTCACCATATTTCACTGCTCCTTTTCTCCTTATTAACCTTAACATCTTGGTCATTGGTGACCACCCTGCTTCTACTATCCCCTTTGATTCTCTCCCCATCACTAAACTGTTAATGATCAATACTACCCAGCAGCTGCTGCTCCAGATTTAAAACAGTAGACAATGATACATTTGCCTTGGCAGCAATATCAAAGACAGGGCAATCAGCCTCACTACTGGCCAACAAATGAACCAAGTTCCCATTTGGGGGTGAGGAGAATCCCTAGAATATGTCTCCAACGAAGTAGGCCTAGCCAAAGTTGTCAGCCAATGAGTTTAAAGCTTAGGCAGAAGTTTGTTAGTAAATATTTTAGCAAACTTCCCCAAAGTCTCCTCAATTGCCATTAAGTACCTTACAACTGGTTGAAGTTTCCTCTCAATCTCCTTCAGAAGGGATTCAGTGAAAAATTCAATTAAGCCCTCTGATGGTGCTATATTGTGAGGGTGTTTCCTCTTAGTAGGTTGTTTCTGCATGTTTTCTCTTCCCTATATGTGTCAATATTATAAGGCTGGTGGGCCACAGGAAACTCCTCTTCTTTTGAGGGTACAGTCAAAAATGAGGCTGGAGAAGTAGTGGCCAACCCCTGCAGGGTATTACCCTGCACAACCTCCTGGTGACTCAACGCCAAGCTCATTAGACATGGGGGCAAGGACAAGGGGGGGAGGCAAAAGGCGTGTGGGAACCAATGCAGGAACTATAGTAGAAAGCTGCCTCTCTGCAGACCCGTTCTCCTTTTCAAGTACTCCCACCACCTTTTGAAGAAAGCTATCCAGGGTGTTGTTCACAAATGGCTTGTAAACTGCTGTAAGATGTTTACGCTTGCCTATGTTAAGCTTCAAAGTTGAATAACCCGGATTGCACAAGCCGCACCCTCAGCCTAAATGCACGTCAGCTCGGCAAAGGGTAGACTATTAGTAAAAACCATAACTTACTAGAAATTCCTGGGTTGCTGCCGATGTTAAGGAGTGACCCAGCCCAGCCTCCTCCAGACGATGACATGTGAAGACGGACCGAGTCTTGGTCCAGTCTTTGCCTGGGCACGTCCCTCACAAGGCTGGATATGTGCCTCTGGGTGCAGAGAAATGGAGTGCGCAGCCTTCTGCAGTCGGAGCATGAAGTTGGGTTTTTTCAATTCCGGGTACACAGAAATTGAATAGGTGGCGTCCTGCCACTTGTACCTCTGGGAAGTGGAGTGCGTGTTTCTCCCCAATGTCTATGTTGCATACATGCAAAGACAAACAGAAGCAGGATTTAGTTCAATGATTTTATTGAAGCAGCTGCATTCAATGTAAAAAAACATGAGTTGCGATTATTAGGATAATGAAACAAGACTATTATTGCAGTGACTAGAAGAGTGAAACAGAGGAAAAGTTCCACCATACTGTCACAATAGTGAATATAAAATTCCTACCTGCACTACTAAGATTCTTTATGAGAGCAATAGCAGTGTTAGCCCAAATATGCCAATCTAGTCCATTCCCCATACCTGTGCCCTAGGTAGAGAAGAGGTCTGTGGGTCTGTAAGAGTCCTCCTACATGGTTGAAGAGAAGGCACAGAGTTTCAGGAGATACTGCAACAGCGATGTGCATCATGAGATGGCAAGCTGGCTGGAATATCCCCTCTAAGATGGTGGGGGCAGTATGGTGTTTTATAATAAAACATGTGATGTTCTAAGAATTACCCAGATGTGACAACATGTATTTGTCTGTGCAGGGTAGACATCATACTCTTTGTACCAGCAATACCTGCTAAACTATTCTGTGCAGGCTTAGGTTGAGCATAGGATGAATGCCGTGCAAAGAAATGAATAACACATTCTGCATGGAAAGGCAACTGGTAAAAAAGATAAAACATATCCCTAAGATGAAGCTTTGCTAAAATAATAAAAGGAATACAAATGAAAGGTAACTAGGTGAAATGCCAGAGGCCGCAGGCCCAGAACCAAAATAATGTGCCTGTATAAATGCTAGAATAACCTCACAACACCATGTGTGTTGCATTTGAAAACCCACCACAATGCCCATGCTATGCCTCCTTGTTGCAGAGCAAGACAACACAGTGACTTGTGCTGCCTTGCCTCACTCCACATCTCCAAGCTCAGGAGAAACCATGCAAAGTGGCCTCCTGTGGCCTTGTAGAAATAGGTCTCCAGTTTGCCGTATTGTTTCACATAAAATTATGTATCAGCGGCGGAAGCTGCAACAACAGTTGCCCCATGGACTTAAACTTCATCTCATGCATGCACACCTGACCACTATACAAAATGACTGTAACAATGAACACCACCTTGCACCATGAGGCCACTGTGTCTTACATGGGCCCATTAACATTAACATTAACATGCAATCAAAGGCTTGTGCTTGTCAAAGTAGAACCAGCTCATCTCAGACGGTGATCAGGGTAAATGCAAGTGATGCACATCAGAGGACCATATGTGTTGAAACCAAAGATGATCTGCAGTCCTGGTGGGCCCATGGTTGTGCAGTTCATTGTAAGTGATGGCTGAGTAGGTGTAACTGGGTCTGAATCGGTAGACATTGCATAGTAAGGATATCAGAATTAATATGTGTTCTGAAAGCTAACCTAAATAATACACATGCACTGCTGTGTCTGACAGTGTCACACCTGTTTTGCAGCTGAGAAGGTATGACAGGGAAGAGCTCATTGGAGTACAACATTCTACATGTTGTGTGGTCCTGGGTGAAGATGTATCATCTGGTAGGAGGGAGTCTGAAGGGAAATTGTATCAGCTTGGCAATTATGCCTCAGTTGGAGGATGTGACATCTAGATCTGTCAGGAGACATGTAAAAATAGTCTGCCTACACAAAGGGCACAAGACAGTGATGGATGGAAACTAAGGTGGATGCTATCAGTCATGCTTCAAAACTAGTTAGATATATGTCACCATTTCCAGCACTACTACCATATGGGGTACAGCTTGAACCAGAGCCACAGCAAGACTTGACAGTGCAATAGGCATGGTCTTGTAGGCACAAGGAAATCCATGTATGATCTGGGTTACATCACTGTGAGGCAGTAAGTTGTGTCCCTGGGCCTAACTGAGTAGTGGTAGAGGAGGCATGTACATGTGCAAGTGAGGTGACCTCAGTCAAAGGATGTGTCACTCTATGCAGATACTCAAATCCAGCAATTATCAACTCAGGTGAGTGTCAGCGCTAGCAAACTACCTAATGTGACATTGACCATAGCCCCTGATTTGATACATAGTGCACACTGTCCACAATGATGGACCCAAAGTGTATCCAATCATTACGAATGAAGAGACAGAAATAAGTACAACATGGGAAGTACACACCCATACATATTCCCGCAGTCAATCATTTCTTTATGTGTGTAGGGTTGTGCAGGATAAGTGTATCAAAATCAACGCTTGAACACATAAATGCATGATGTGCATAGAACACAGCATAACAAGGCAGAATCCCATTGTGTACAGTGTGAAACTCAGATGGCAGGATCATAACAACATCATGAGCAGAGCCACTTCACATGCATCGGGTAGTAGGATGAATACTGGCACATGGAATGCAGCCATCCTGGGGAATAGATGCAAAGTGAACAGTAGTCGTGTCAACATGTAAAAACACAATCACTATAGACATCATGTCAACCAATGCAAGTCACATGGACAGATGTGGACACTATTTCTTTGCATAAGTCCAGCAATGGTAGGCCCATTGACCTGTGTAACAAGGTTGCAATATGTACCATGAGCCCAAAAGCCTGACTTATCACACAGTGGTTATAGTGATAATGCAGAGATTCTGCCATTTGAAAAGCAACTACAGTGCAACTCTGCACTTGGATACTGGGGTGGAAGGCTGGGCTGAACCACACCTCCCAGGTCAACCACAGGGAGGAGGCTGCCCACAACGCTCCAACGCACCAAAGGCGCCATAATTGGGACTCACACTTTCGCTGTGCGCACCACTCTGCACTTGGACATGGAGGCCAAAGGCTGGGCTGAACCACACCTCCCAGCTCAACCAGAGGGAGGAGGCTACCCACAACATTCCAACATGCCAATGGCACCATAATTATAACTCGTGCTTCCACTGCGCGCATCACTCTGCACTTGGACACGGGGCAGAAGGCTGTGCTGAACCACATCTCCCAGCTCAACCAGAGGGAGGAGGCCGCCCACAACGCTCCGATGTGCCAAAGGCGACATTATTTGGACTTGCGCTTCCGCTGCGTGGAACGTGCCCGGGCCAAGAGCGGGCCCGTCTGTGCCCGTCAGCGGCTGACAGAGGCTGGGCAGGCCCACCCTCTTGGTTTTTAAAACATTTTTTCACTATGTTTTATACTTACATATATTCATTGATCTTCTAAAACGTTCCTGTTAATTAGCATATAGTGTGACAAGGACAGAACTGTGATTAGGCCAGAATTAACACCATAATCTCAGGATTTGGGGAACAAAGCCTTAGATAGCATGCTACTACATAAGGAGGCGTTAAATCAATATGGTGAGAGGAAGGTAGAGGGACAGAAGGTAGACACAGAACCCGGCCGCACATCAATTGACTCCTTCCTAGTTAGAGAGGTAGGGGTCATCTCAAAAGAAATTGACCTCGCAGAAAGAAGCTTATCCCTGGGGACAGAAAGATTGGGAGATGTGATAGGGGGAACTCCTGCACCACATGAAAATACACCAGAATATACACCCCTCAGTTAACACAGTGGGCGTGATGAATGGAGATTCCCTGATAGAGCCAGTGACCGCCGCAAGTAAAAAACCCACATCTCCAAGTCAGTCACCCATTATAAAAAGAAAGAAATGATGCAGAAGAGGGGCTGATAGCCACCTTGGTCCTATCATGGGTGAAAATATGGTATCTACTAACGGGAAAGATCTCACACTCCTCCTCGATAATCTGTTTAAACCTATCCTTACTAAACTGTTTGAATTGGAGGAGGAGGTGGGAAATACTATGGAGATCTGCTAGAAACCCCTCCTGCCAACACTGTCCCCTAACCATAAGAACCCTGTGGTACAGAATACTAGTCCTAGTGTGCAAGGCCACTCACATGTTTCACAGGGCACAGATACATTACATTTGTAAGGAACTGTATTGCGCACTAACCCTGGGGCCCCTATGCAAGGGCAAGTAAGAGAAGCCCTAAATACAGTCCATCTTAGGCAGCCAAGGGTGGCCCAAAATATTGATCAACCTAGTGCGTGGGATGCAGCCTCTAAGAACAGACCACCGGGTTCCGCTCCAGATGACCCTCAATTGATACCAGAGCATGTAGCTTCCTAAAACGTATGTTATGTCTACCCATATCAGCCTCTAATTGGATTACGCATCAAGAAATGGGTTTACATTATGTGGAAGATGTGCTACAGGTGAGAACCCTGCTTTTATGGCATAGTATATGGTCTAAGGAAGCCACTAGTTTTACTAAAGATCTTGTACTAGACTGTATGAAACTGGATAATGCCATGTGTATACTGTAGGAGGCTGGCCTGGCATATAATGGGCTTCCAGGTGGTACTTACACCTTGTGCCAGGTCCAGTTATCCCTTATTAGTAGATAAGAAGTGTTCTAGCAGCTTAGGATGATAGCGGTAGCTGTATCAGAGCCGCTTAAGCTGAACTAGGAGACATGCAAAGCTCCTACTATACCACTTATATAATATAGGTACTACATCATAAGAAAGACAATACTCAGTGTTACTAAACGTCAAGGTACTTTATTTTAGTGACAATGTGCCAAAAATATCTCAGAGGATATACTCCCTTAGGAGGTAAGTAAAATACACAAAATATACACACAACCAAAATCAGGTAAGTAACACAGTCAGAAAGTAGTGCAAACACTGTAGATTACAATAGGATGCAATAGGCCTAGGGGCACACAAACCATGTACTAAGAAAGTGGAATGTGAACCACGAATGGACCCCTAGGCTAGTGTAGTGTGTAGAGGGTCGCTGGAAGTATAAAAAAAACACTAAGGGTGTCCAAGATACCCTACCCCAAAGACCCTGGAATGTACAAGTAAAGTACTTCTATTTCCCCAGAAACACACTAAAGTCATGATAGAGGATTTTGCAAAGACCACAACAGACTGCAAAGCACTGAAGATGGATTCCTGGACCTGAGGACCTGCAAAGGAAGGGGACCAAGTCCAAGAGTCATAAAAATGTCCAGGGGGGACAGAAGCCCACTAAACCCCGGATGAAGGTGCAAAATGGCTGCCTCTGGATGGAAGAAGCTGAAGATTCTGCAACAACGAAAGATGCTAGGGACTTCTCCATCATGCAGAAGATGTCCCACGGAGTGCTGGAGGATGCAGAGTTATTTCCTTGGCAAAATACCACATTGCTAGCTGCAAGAGTCACAGTTGGAGGAAAAGGGTGGTGCCTGGGCCCAGGAAGGACCAGGATGTCACCACTTGGGAGAGGAGACAGAGGAGGCTCTCAGCAATGTACAGAGCCTACACACAAGAAGGTAGCACCTGCAGAAGCACTTGAACATGGGTTCAAGAAGTTTGAACATGGCGGTCATCTCAACACTGCAAAAGAGGGTCCCACGAAGCCAGAGATAAACTCAGGGAGCTGAGCATCGCAGGACAGAGTGCTGGGGACCTAGGCTTGCCTGTGCATGAAGGATTTCATGGAACTGTGCACAGAAGCCCTTCTAGCTACAGTTCATGTGGTGCACAGGATTACGGTCTGGAGAGGGGAGGCAAGGACTTACCTTCTCCAAATTTGGACAGTTAGACCACTGGACAGTCTGGGTCACTTGGGCCCACCACTTGTGTTCCAGGGGCCATGCTCTTCAGGATGAGAGCGGTCCCAGAGTACCGGTGATGCTGAAGTTTGGTGCCTGCTGAAGCAGGGGGAAGATTCCGTCAATCCACGGGAGTTTTCTCTATGGCTTCCAGTGCAGGATGAAGGCAGGCAGCCCCCAAAGCATGCACCACCAGGAAACTGTTGAGAAAGCCATTAGGATTAGGCGCTACAATGTCGCTGGTAGTCTTCTTGCTACTTCGTTGCAGTTTTGCAGGGGTTCTGAAGCAGTCAGCGGTCGATTCTTGGCAGAAGTCGAAGAGAGAGGAGCAGAGGAACTCTGGTGAATTCTTGCAAGTCATTATCTGAGGGAAAGCCCACTGGAGAGACCCTTAATAGCCCTTAGAGGAGGATTGGCCACCTAGTCAGGTAAGCACCTATCAGGAGGGGTCTCTGACATCCCCTGCTGGCACAGGCCACTTGCAGGCCTCCAGAGGGCCCTCACACCTCTGGATCCAAGATGGTAGAGGTCTGGGACACACTGGAGGAGCTCTGGGCACTACCCCTGGGATGGTGCAGGACAGGGAAGTGGTCACTCCCCTTTCCTTTGTCCAGTTTTGCGCCAGAGAAAGGACTGGGGGTTCCCTAAAACGGTGTATACTGGCTTATGCAAGGAGTGCACCATCTGTGCCCTTCAAAGCATTTCCAGAGGCTGGGAGAGGCTACCTCTTCCCAGCCTTTAACACCTATTGCCAAAGGAAGAGGATGTAACACCCTCTCTCAGAGGAAATTCTTTGTTCTGCCTTCCTGGGACTGGGCTGCCCAGACCCCAGGAGGGCAGAACCCTGTCTGTGGGGTGGCAGCAGCGTTAGCTGCAGAGAAAACTCCAAAGAGCTGGTTTGGCTGTAACCAGGGTCCATAGCGGAGCCCTGGGGATGCAGGGAATTGGCTCCCCAATACCAGATTTGGAATGGGGAGACAATTTCATGATCTTAGACATGTTACATGGCCATATTCAAGACCATATGGTCTTGACCTATATGTAGTGCACACGTGTAATGGTGTCCCCACACTCACAAAGTCCGGGGAAATGGCCCTGAACTATGTGGGGGCACCTTTGCTAGTGCAAGGGTGCCCTCACACTTAGTAACTTTGCACCTAACTTGCGGCAAGTGAAGGTTAGACACATAGGTGACCTATAAGTTACTTAAGTGCAGTGAAAATGGCGTGAAATAACGCGTGTGTTATTTCACTCAGGTTGCAGTGGCAGTCCTGTGTAAAGGTTTGTCTGAGCTCCCTATGGGTGGCAAAATAAATGCTGCAGCCCATGTGGATCTCCTGGAACCCCAATTCCCTGGGTATCTAGGTACCATATAGTAGGGAATTATAAGGGTGTTCCAGTATGCCAATTGAAATTGGTAAAAGCGGTCACTCGCCTATAGCGACAAATGTAAAGACATAGAGAGCATGAGCACGGAGGTTCTGATTTGCAGAGCCTCAGTGACACAGTTAGGCAGTACACAGGTATACACATTCAGGCCACAAACTATTAGCACTGGGGTCCTGGCTAGCAGGGTCCCAGTGTGACAGATAAAACACACTGACAAATAGGGTTTTCACTATGAACACTGGGGTCCTATCTAGCAGGATCCCAGTGAGACAGTAAAAACACACTGACATATAATCACAAACAGGCTAAAAGTGGGGGTAACAATGCTAGAAAGAGGCTACCTTCTCACATATACCATGGATAGCATTTATTGAATCCTCCTCTAGATCTGGTTTTAACAGATCTATAAAACATAATCCAGAGGAGGTGCTGTCATTTTCAAAAAAATCTATCAAGGACACTTTTATGAAATTTAAGGCGGACAAAAGCAAGCTAACTGAATCTACTAAAACCAATGTTAGTTTTCACTTATCATACTCTTTGGATGTAAGTAGGTTTGGCTATCTTTCCATGGTTACTAATATGCAGCACAGGTTTGTGTTAACTAGACTAAGATTGGGTATTGCTCACCACCTAGTAGCATTTCCCCATACGAGGCATTGCCCTTTAGAGGCAGACAGATGCCCCTATGATACAGTTAGCAAACAAAGCATCTTACATTTCTTCCTATTCTGTAAATTCTGTGAACACCTTAGAATCATCTATCTTAAACCACTTTTCAATGCACTTAATATAACAACTCATCAAGAAGCATTGACACTCCTGTTAGCCTAAGACACCCTGAATGTATCCTAAAAGCAATTCATGTCAGGAAAAGTCTTATTGCACTTAAAAATGTGTTTTAAGTGTCAAGTGTATTTTAACTATTTACATTTCTTTTATTTCCAACTTTTTATGAACTCATTGCTTCATGTTTATTGCCTTACTTCATATAATTATGCACTTTTATGGCTTACTTTTGGTATAGCTGAATAAAGATTATTAACTGAACTGAACAGTGCAACTTGGACTCAAATACTCTGTGTAACAGACATCCTAGACAAAAAGTGTTGTTATGAAAGTCAAAGGTTGCCAAAGCAGATTGTCAGAGTCTTTACCCATGTTAACATCTTACAAAGGACACCCTTAACATTTCTCTCTCTCATTGCAGTGGATGTACCTACACCCTTGTAGCAGCTGCCTGAGGATGACAACTTATCCCCCCATTGATCAAGACACTCTCTGGGAAATACTGGGATCCCTTGGCATGCCATCTTTGGTTGCTGGAAGAGCCAACAGTGTTATGGAGTAACCAGAGGATCCACCCAGCACTCAACAAACACCATCTGTCACACCACCTCCAGCCTTGGTCTCTGAGGACCCCCAAGTAGAACTCCATCGTCAGGCAGTAGGGATCCAGTAAAAGATGCTAGATGTTGTGCAGGTGGGAATAGAAACAGTGATGGGCACCTTAGAGGCAGTCCATAGGTGCCTCAGTCCAAATAAGAATACCTTGTTCACTATGCAAGGCACCTACACTCAGCTCTATGGACTCCAAGAGTCCCTGGCTGATATCGCTGGTGTCATAAGGCAAAGGCATGCACAGCTGACCTGCCAAAGTAGCAGTAGTGAGTTTGCCACACATCTGGGGGCTATATGCAAGATCCTGGAGTCTATGAAGTGGAAGCAGTACACATACATCACAGCTATGAGTGCCTACCACTGTGACCTCGGTGCTGTGATAGCAAACCAGGAGACCCTTCTCAGTGCAATGCTGCCTCATCTCTTGGCACAGAGAAATGCTACTGCAGACCTGGTAGCCAAGGCATCTGCCCCTGATGTGTGTGTGCCTACTTTGCTGTCACCTCCAGGACCTACAACACCCATCTCACGTGAAACACCACACAGTTCAGAGGAAGAATATGTGGACTTCATCTCTTTCCTGGAAACAGTTTTCTGTGACAATGTGTCACTTACTCCTTTCCCCAGTGCTGGTAATTACGTCCACAAACGTTACAACCAGTAATGCCCTCAATTTCCTTTCCCAACTTTTGAGCTCACCCATTTGTCTCCTGTCAATGTGCCCTATCTTCGTTATTGGCAATTTGTTTATTCTCCTCATCACTGAAACACTCCTCTACTCCACCTGACAAATGTAGTGGTTCGCCCATAGATTCTGTCTGGATATTCAGTGGCAACAAAAGCTCTGTGGGTTTGTTGCTGTAAGAACTGTGCCTATGATCCTAACAAAAATGCGCATGTAAGTAAATGCAGTTAGTCAAATCTTTATGTTGTATGTCTGTAGAACCTGGTGGATTGTGTGAGGATGTCCACCCCAAGTGCAACCCTAAAGATAGTACACGTAAATGCCCTTTATGAATTCTTAAAATCATAAACGTTAAGACCAAACATCTAAGTTTACCTCTGTGGATCAGGCCATAGATTTCTGAACTATCCTTTATATGACATATGTTTTCTTTGTGTTAAGGATGCACATTGAACATGGCATTGAACACAGCATCCTTCATCACACATAATCCTTGCACTACAAAAGCATTCACAATGACACTCACTGGTAATATCTGGATCTCTGAAGCTCTCCACTTCACTGGCTGTGTATGGGTCTGTCCCACCTACAAGACATAATATAATACATTGCACTGTGAATGTAGAACACATACACTGTGGGCAAGTGAAGCACAGCATATATGAATAGCAATTGGCTATGTAACACTTCAGGTTGTAATGAGTCAAATAGCACAGTTGACATGCCTTAATGATACACATTGGTAAGGCTGGCTGAGGTGTATACACATATGATGAGCCGAAACATGCAAGGTATCAATACCCATATATCATATGCCTTTCTCATATCTTTACATATCCATAACAACACTATATACATCACACAGCATGCATCCTTATTCCTTAATGTAAGTGATATCAGTACCTGTTAGTGCTGCATTACACCAGACGTTGTCCATACATATCCTGTGCAGCCCCAAAGATGAATTTTGGAAAATTTAACACCAACATATATGAGATATGTTCAGATGTGTCTAATTCAGTCTGTCAGACATTTGGATAAAATTACATGTGAGGTCCCCTGAAACATACATCAGGATTAATTTACAAGAGGCATAAAGAAATGGAGTGTCATTTATAAGAACCGCTCCAGTGGCTCAGCCTTCTCAATCATTTCTATGAGGCCATGCAAAGTCACCCTGCGTGGTTTGAGATGGATTCAGCAGTATGGAGTAAGGCAAGGCAGTGCAAAGCACAGCATAGCTATAGTCCACATCAAGGAGACATTATTTTTACATTGCAATTGCTGTCCCAAACAAAAGGAATGAGTTTTGACACCTTCCTAGAATTGCAAAACTATGCAAACCATGGAAGGCCTCATTACTGTGTGCCTACCTAGGAAGGCAAACCAAAGAGGATCATCAGCAATTATCTTTGTGCTTTTTCAGTATTGTATGTGTGCTGCCTTACACTGCACACATAAAAAATGGAAATCACCTCCCTCCATTGAATGCCTTTGAGCAGGAAAGTGTCCCTTCTAGTACAAAACTAATTGTGTCAACAACGCAACTATACTTGTGCTATGGGGCAAGGGTGCCTGTGTCTGCTAAAGACACTAATTAGGGCACCTGTGCAGGCATAAAGCAATGACATGACTTTAGATGATTTCTGCACTTTCATTTTGATGCAGGCCAGCAAAGCCAGAAGCCTTGCTGAACTGCCATGCACCACAATTTGTGAATTGCGCTCCCACAGAGAAACCGTTGTGTGTTACTTGTGTTTTATAATGTACAGTTACAACAGTACATGCCAAATGCTTGTAGTGCAAGTAGCACCTCTAGAGCTGCCCCTATGGAGGTGCCCTGAACTACCTTGGTCAGCATCATAGAAGTGGCCCAGGGATGTTAAAAACATGTGTGGCTGCTTTGTGCTTCACTGGGACACTTTCATATTATCAAAAGGGCAGCAAACACTTGTGCAAGCCTTTCTGTGACACTGATAGCACTGGGGCACATATAGCAACAGCGTTATCACTACAGCATGTTCCCTCATTCGCATTGGGGCATGGCCAAATGCAAATGATAGAATCCCTTCGACTCTGTGTTTGCGCTGTATATTAGTTGCAGGCACAGGGACAAATAAGCTGTCAGGAGGCATATTGACAGTGCATCCCCTAAAAGATGGTGTACTGTCAGTGTGCCCCTGATGGCAGTTCTCTGGTGGAGGGAAATGGGATAGTCTGGACCCCCAGACATCCCCTTGCAGACAGGTAAAGTCACTCTCTGCACCCACCTATGAGGGGATTTCTAAACCCCCAAAAGTGGAGGCGGCTTGACGAATGCAAAGTGAAGCACAGAGTTGTTGCTTTGAACACGCTCAATTTTTCAGGTAAGAGAGCTTCCCCCGGGCAACACAACTCTGTGGCTGTCTTGCGTGCAGGCCATTACATGGAATGGTGCATGCTTTACCTGTTTTTTTCTGCACTGTGGTGCAAACAGGGAAAGTGTGCACTGTATATTATAGGTCCACTGGCCTGTGTGGGCTAATGTCAGCCCAGTATTTTAATGTCTCTGTGGCATGCTTTGTTTTTTAAATATAGTTTGGTGGGGGCATGGCACATTTACACAAAAGCATATGTGACCCACAGAAACTATGAAAGCAAATCACCTATAAGCAAATCTCCATAAACTAGGACTTCAGAGTAGCTCAGGATATCAGCCTCCCAACTAGCCACATCCACCCAGCCATGTTTAAGTTGATGGATCATCCGCTAAATGTCTTAGAGGAGAATCCTGTGTTGCCACACCTTCTTTCACCTGTTCTTCCACTCTTGCGTTGGGTATCCTTGGATCACCCATCCACCACTGGCTATCATGTTGCAGAGATATCGGGTTATGAGCCACAGGATGTCACCAAACTCCTGGGTATTTTATTCCAAACCCTTCTCTTCCCAGACATTTCCCTCCCCAAACACAATAGGACTCCAAAAATACTAAAATAACCAACAAACTTACAACTATCACTGAAAACAATAAAACCCCAAAAGACAGACACCCAACAATACACACCACAAAGCATTACACGTGATAAATAACACTTTTGAGTTAAATGAAAGGTAATGGTTAACAGAAATTGCACAAGACGAATGGGAAATGTGACATGTATACATATATATATATATACACCATGTTTTAAATTTGCAGGTGACATTGCATGTACACTTCTTGTTCTCTCACGTGCTGCATTGTGTAGTACAATTACTATATTATATTGGCTTCATGCAGTTACAATGATGCGTACTGTCTATGTATATGATAGAGTAATTTATGGAACATGATTACACAAACCTGGATGTACACATTTAAAATTAGGGATTTATGTATTTTTGGTGTAGGTGTCCATTGACATGAAAGCAGGTAGTGTCAAATTGGTGGATGAGGGTGACTGTTGGAGACTCACTTACCAATGAGTAAGAAGTTCCCAAGTGTAAACCATCCCACTTTTGCAAATCATTCTGCTTACCTTACCATAAACTATTGTACAGTGCACTATTCTAAGTAGAAATAAAAAATAACACAATCTTTCTGTTCTTGAAGGTATTTTATATGCCACCCAGGGGTATATTTAGTAAAATGAGGGGGGACCAGCTCCCCCTCCCACTGGAATCAGCTACAGAGAGCATGGGAGACAAAAGACTGTTCTTACCCAATCTCAATTTATACTTCTCTATTTTTGAGCAGGCATCATCCTGGTCAGTTTCAAGTTAATGAAATACCTGAAACCTCCTTAACTACCGATACTGATGCAAAATGTGTCACATACCTCACACCCAAGCCGTCCTGCCAAAAGGCTAAGGCCACTGTTTGTTTTGAGATCAGTTTTCACATCTCAAAAAATTGAATCACTGAAAGGCATTATGCTGGCAGGCTAATAAGCATAACAGAGATTCAGGTAGAAAAAAATCTAACTTTTTCAATTGTACTTTCCCTAAATATTTATTAAACATCTGATCTCACCACTGAATTGTTTTTTAAATATTCGTTTAAAGTAGCGTTTCCATTGTTCTGGTTGCTTGTCTCAAACCTGAATACGCAGAGTTATGATTTTTTTCTGAATTTTAGCTTTTCTTATAGGACAGCTCCAACATTTTGCATTGGAACCAGCTTTTCGAGTTTAGTCACTGTATGCACACACCAACATTCAATTCTTTTAAATTCTTGCACCTAATTAATGTTTACCTATCAAAAAGGGTTATTTTGACAAGTTTATTTGCAGATTTAAGAGTTGCATCAGTCATGTTACGCAGGTAGGCCTGAAGCCTAATTTTCTTTGCCAGCCTATCAGATGATACAATATGTGCTGCAGTCCACAGGTTGCATTTAATTGTCCTTACCACTGGTGTATTTTCTGCAAAATATGCCATGTCTTTTTAAAGGGAGTTTAACCATGCCAATTAGGAGTTAGACACCTTTACCATGTTTTAGAGGTCAAAGCACATACACTAAAGTCTGGACAGCAGTGCACTGGTGTGGAGAAGTAAAAACAGCAGCAACAGTTAACAAAAATAGGGGCAGCCACGCAAAAGAGGCACTTGTTACAGCATACTATTGAAAGGATGTGTTATTGCCCTTTTGTCTGAATCACATTCAATCACAGACTTGTCCGAAAGGGCAAGCAGATATGTTTTTGTACTATTAGAAGAGATTCAAACCAAATTTTAACAAGTATTAAAAAAAAACATAGGCCCTCATTATGACATTGGCGGTAAAACCCACATACCGCCATGCTGACTACCGCCAACATACCGCTGCCGCCGCGGATATCCGTTCACCATGGTATGACACACACAGCAATCCATCACTATTCAGCCACAGACACAATTCTGCCACACCAAAGGTCAGTGATAAACTGGTGGTATCCAAACCCACACTGTTACGTCAACAGAATAACATCCATCACATTCTGACCCACAAATTACCACCATGGACATTCAATGGTGGTAAACGATTGGTGGTACATACCGCTGCGCTCAAATACACACACACATGCAAAACAAGATTGCATTGGACAATTCAAACAACACACACCTGATACCCATACACACACCACACCCACACCACTATAAAACACACACCCACATTACCCACAACCCATTATGAATACAAACCATTGGCATGAGACAGACACCATGACTACAGTCAAAACCAGAACCACACACCACCTACACCTATACACCACCCACGTACCCCACATCTCACACCCCAACACATCACTCTACACACCCTCACCTACACAACTTACTCAATACCCATGGCACCACAAAGACACCCCAAATTCTCAGAGGAGGAGCTAAGGGTCATGGTGGAGGAAATCATCAGGGTAGAGCCACAGCTATTTGGAGCACAGGTGCAGCAGATATCAATTGCTAGGAAGATGGAGCTATAGTGGAGGATCATGGACAGGGTCAACGCCATGGGACAGCAACCCAGAAAAAAGGACAACATCAGGAAGAGGTGGAACACCTATGGGGGAAGGTACATTCCACTGCAGCAAGACACCAACTTGCTGTACAGAGGTCTGGCGTTGGAATCCCACCTCCTCCCCCACAACTTACAACATGGGAGGAGCAAGTCTTGGCAATCATCCTGAGGGCCTGGCCGGAGTAGCAGGAGGACTGGACTCTGGCCTCTGGTAAGTCAACTCTATACTATTATCACCCACCTACCTGCATGCCATCACATACCCCCATCCTCACCCTCACTCCCATAACTCCACCACCTCCCACACACCCCACCATCACATCTCACTCATCCCAATGCCAAGCCCTGCATGCCATACCAATGCATGGACACCACTCACAGACCTGCATGGACACCTATTACTAAAGCATGCATACTTGAGAGAACTAATCATCCCACCGTACGCCAACGTACACAAGTGAAAGCTGCCAGGGAAAATACAAACAAAGAGGGCAACCCACCGATGCACAATATGTCACACACAGAAACAATAACATAAATGGATGACCAACCTGGTCCATCAGGGACCTCTAGACAGCCGGTTACCCAGGCCCAGTCACACACCACCACAGAGCCTTCCCCATCTAGAAACACCACCACAGCACCCACCCAGCGTACCCATAACCCTGTCCCCAGGACACGTCAATCAGAAGTGTGTCCACCACTACACGGCCCCCAGGGCACACCTCATACTCAAGACAATAAAGGGCCTGGGGTCAGGCACCTGCAGAGATCCTGGGAACATACCAACATTCCCAGGATACGCTGGGCGAGATCCTGGACAACATGCAGGAGAACAAGCGGCTGCAGGAGGGACAGTACCATGTTATCAGGGAGGACTTGCAGGCCATTAACACCACCCTGGTCTCCATAGCAGGAGTGCTGGCAGACATGGCCAACATTATGAGGGAGGCAGACTCACACCAGCGGGCCCCTGCCACTAGTCAGACATCTGAACTGCCTTCCACCTCCACTGCCGCTAGTGGACAGGAGGCCCTGCCACAGGACCAACAGGCCACCAGCACCCCTTGTGTCCCACTCTGTCACCCTGTCCACCTTGAACTGCCACTTCTCCCCTTCCTATGTCCGTTTGCACTTGCTCCTCTTCTTCTTAGCACTTCAATAAACAGAGCCTGAAGTATGTTAAATGTTTTAAGTATGCATTTGTTTAACGAGGTTCAAACATTGCAATTCAACTGTACAGTAATGTTCAGATAGTAAAGATCTGTAGTTGGCTGCAGTGATCGCACCAGGAGCGATAGTGGGACACCAACATCTGAAAACTGAGTTGCCAAAGGGTACAGTGAGTGGGCATTTAAGTGGGAATTAACAGCATGCCAGTGCCATAGATAATCCAAAAAATGGCAATGAAATGTGAAGTACCACTATCTTACCTGTGTGTCATTGATAATATTGTCGATTCACTGCAGTTCTGTTGTCCTCATCCTTATCCTCTGCCTCCTCACTATCCATAGGGTTCACCGCTGCTGCCACACGGCCATCTCCAGCCTCCTCCTCCTGCAGAAAAGGCACATGGGGTCTCAAGGCAAGGTTATGCAACGTGCATCATGCCACAATTATCTGGCAGACCTTCTTCGGTGAGTAGCACATGGATCCACTTGTTAGATGGAGGCACCAGACGTTCAGGAGGCCAAAGGTACATTTGATAATCCTTCCGGTGGGCACATGTGTCTCATTGTAACGTTCTTCTGCCTTTGTCCTGGCATTCCTCACAGGGGTCAGTAGCCATGATAGGTTGGGGTAACCAGAGGCAACTGCAAATATTGAGGGACAACATTTAGCCACACACTATCCCATACGGCCAACACCATACCCATACACCAACATCTACTGGGTGGGAACCAGGACTCACCTATTAGCCACAGCCTCTGTAGTTGGGCCATCACATTTGGGATGCTGCTATTCCTCAGCAAAAAGCATTATACACAGACCCTGGATACTTAGCATTGACATGGGAGAGTGAAAACTCTTTATATTTCTGAACACCTGTTAATTTTTCCAGGGGGAACAAATACAATATGTGTTCCATCAATTGCCCCAATTATGTTGGAGATATGTCCCATTTCATAGAAGTCAGCCTTCACTGTGGTCAAATCTTCAACCTGGGGAAAAATGTAGCTGCACATGTGTTTAATCAGGGCAGACAACACTCTTGTCAGCACTACTGAGAACATTGGCTGTGACATTCCTACTGCCATGCCCACTGTCACTTGGAAATAACCAGCCTGCAAGAAATAGAGCACAGATGGGATTTGCACAGGAGGTGGGATCCCAGTGGAGTGACAGATAGCAGATATCAGGTCCGGCTCCAGTTGGGCACACAGCTCCGTAATTGTGGCCCTGTCAAGTCTATAGGTGAGGATAATGTGCCTGTCCTCCATTGTTGCCAAGTCCACCTTGTGTCTATACATGGGAGTATGTCTCCAACTCCTAATCATCCGCAGAAGTAGCCATCTATGGGGCAAAAGAGTGAGGAGCCGGTCACAAACTGAACATTGTAGCCACAACAGTACAATGCATGATGTTAATTTGAAATGTATAAGTGGTATTTGTCCTGTATGTCCTATTTTGAACTGTGGCGCAGTTATTATCCAGGGCCTGCCCCCCTGAAATGGCGTTCACCTGTCCTGTGTGGAGGGACAGGTGGAAGTGAGATAATTGTGCTGACATTGTGCATCACTGCGGGAGGCTGTCGGAAACCGCCGTGCAACTCCTCATTGTTTAACATTGGGCCCTATGGGGTACAGTGGCCAATGGTCACGTACGCCGGTGGTGATGGTATGCACCGCCGCGGACATGACCGCCATTTTCTATCTGATCACTCTTGCTACCTGACCTTCAACAGGAGAGTACCTCTCTGCATGTCTGCATCTCTTGCTACCTGACCTTTAACAGGAGGGGACCTACTCTGCATGTGCTGCTGTGACCTGCGTCTGGAACCTACCATTGCTCGTGTGACTGGGGAAAGGGCCCCTACCCTCACCCCAGCGGAACTGGAGCAACTGGTGGATGAGGTCATACCCCAGTACGAACTGCTGTATGGGCCTCCAGACCAGCAGGTGAGTACACTGTGAGCATGATGCATGTGGCATGAATGCATGGATTGGTGTGTGTGAAGGCCTCATGTAAGAAGGGGGGGTAGGTGGATGTCCCCTGGGTGGCATGCATCTTGTGTACTGGGCCCTGTGTGTGCAAATGGTAATGTGAAGGGGTATGGTGGGCCATAAGTGTAACAGGCAGAACGGTCTGACTGCTACCATTTCCTGTATGTATTTCGCTTCAGCTCAGCGCCCATCAAAAGAATGGTATATGGTGTGCCATCGCCAAGGACGTGCAGACCCTGGGGGTCTATGGCAGGGGAGCACCCACTGTCGGAAAAGTTGGGAGGACCTGAGATGCTGGGCTTGGAAGACAATGGAGGCCCAGCTGGGGATGGCCTCCCAATGAGGAAGGGGTGCCTGTCAAACCCTCACCCCCTGATGGCCCGCATACTAGGAGTGGCCTATCCGGAGCTGGATGGGCACTTGAGAGCATCACAGCAGACACAAGGGGGTGAATACAGTGCCCATCATCACTATGTATGCATGGTAGGGGGGTATCTGGGTGGGGGATGTGTGTCAGTGGGTGCCCCTAGGCCAGGCCTGACATTGCAGAGTAGGTCCCATGGTGGCCAGGGTTCTGAAGTGATAATCCTGCTATCCAGCTTGTAGGCATTCGCAACTGGTCAGGGCTGTGTGGGTCCAAGGTGTGCTACATTTGGCAGTATGTGCCCCTCCCATGCCTTGGTGGCTAGCATTATACGGGTAGTGCATTGCATTGAGCGTATGGCTGTTCCCTGTGTGCGTGACGGTGGTGTGTACGCCAACGCTGGTGTTGGTGCAGCCACTGACCAAGTGTATACTTTGTCTCTCCCCCCCTTTTTGTTTTGTCATCCTGTCCTTCTGTGCATTAGTATCATCTGGCAGAGGAGCAGAGGCAACGGCGATGCAGGGAGCTGCATCCCACAGGACCCAGGAGGAAGAGTCCACAGATGTTGAGGGCACCAGTTGGACGGAGGGCTAGGCGAGCACCATGGCTGAGACTGGAGGGGACAGTTCAGACACAGATACCTCTTCCGATGGAAGCTCCCTGGTGGTGGCAGCCACTTCTGTGACCACCCCAGCTACAGGTACAGCTGCCACCCTAAACCAGCACCGCCCTCCCAGCAGCCACTCATCGAGTTGCCCATGCCCACTCACCCAGGAGGGTGGGCATCTCCTTTGACCCTGGCACCTCCGGCCCTGCCCCAGTTAACCATGTTGCCCTGAGTGAGGAGGATGTTGACCTCCTCAGATACATCTCAACCATTGTGAATGCCATCCAGTGGCTGGCAGCCCAAATACAACAGAGAAATGCATTTCTGGAGGGCATTTACACTGGCTTGGCAGCCCAACAGAGATCAATCCAGGCTCTTGCCTCCTCTCTGATGTCAGCCATTGTCCCTGTTTCTACTGTTCCCCCTTCAACTTCCTCTTCCGAATCCCATTCCCCTCAACCCAACCTATCCCAAGTACACAGGCAGACGAGCATGCACACAGGACAACACACATGAGTGGCACTGGCAAACACAAGCATCACACATCATCCCATAGGCACTCACATAAACACCATCCAGATGCAGACATACCAACATCCACTGCCTCCACTGTTTCCCCTTCCTCCTCCACCTCCCTCCCAGTTGCATCTATACTCACACCTGCATGCACTACATCCTCATCCACTACCAGCATCACCACCACACATAGCAGAACACACGTCACTTGCAGACACCTCTATAACAGCCATGCACACGTCCCATGTGTTCTCTCCCACTGTGTCTATCACGCCCCTCAATGTACACAAACGCAAGCACTCAGACACCCAACAGCCATCCACCTCACAGCATTATCCAGCCCATGCACCCAAACACAGCAGACAGACACCTCCCACAACCACCCCCTCTTCCTCCACTCCCAAACCTTCTCCCTCTTCCCACCACAATGTTCCTAAGAAGCTTTTCCTCTCCACCATTGACCTCTTCCTTACCCCTCCCCCCGTCCTTCACATCTGGCCAGGGTGGCAAAACCCCAGGCATGCACCTCAGCCGCCCAGTCCACGGGCCCAGTAGTCTCCACACCCAGTAGTGGTGGGAAAGGATCCAGGGCACCAGCCAGCCTCAAAGAAAGGGTGCCTGCCCTAGATGCTGGCCGGAAGGGCAAGGAGCCTGTCCCAGCTGCTGCCACCAGCTTCTGCCCAGAAGGGCAAGGAGCCTGCCCCAAGAGCTGCCAGGAAGGGCAAGGGGCCTGTACCAGCAGGCAGGGAGGACACGGGTCCTGGGGCAGGGACTCAGACAGAGCCCCCACCACCAACCATGGTTTTGCAGCCATCCGAGGCTGCAGGGGATGGGCTGGAGCCTCCCCCCACCACCACCACCACCACCAGCTACAGCATCACCACCGGCAGTGGGCAGCTGTCTGAGGCTGCAGGGGATGCGCTTGAGCCTCCCCCCACCATCACCAGCAGCACCACCACCAGCATTGGGCAGCTGTCCGAGGCTGCAGGAGATGGGCTGGAGCCTCCCACCACCACAGTATGTAGTCCTACCTCCATGGGCTGCTGTGTGGCCTGCCCACTGCAAATCCCGTGGGTACGACACCCAGCTGAGAGACTGTGCACTCCCCAGGATCAAGAGCCCAGGGCATCATGCCCCCTCTAGAACCAGTGGGTAAGACACCCACCAACCCCGCCTCCTGAGGAACAAGAGCACAGGGCATGATGCCACCTCCAGAACTAGTGGGTAAGACACCCACCTACCCCATCCTCCCAGGAACAAGAGCACAGGGCACAATGCCCCCTCCAGAACCAGTGGGTAAGACACCGGGCATGATGCCCCCTTCAGAACCAGTGGGTAAGACACCCACCAACCCCAGCCTCCCAGGAACAAGAGCACAAGGCACGATGCCCACACCAGAACCAGTGGGTAAGACACTCACCTACCCCAGCCTCCCAGGAACAAGAGCACAGGGCACAATGCCCCCTCCAGAACCAGTGGGTAAGACACCGGGCACGATGCCCCCTCCAGAACCAGTGGGTAAGACACCCACCAACCCCAGCCTCCCAGGAACAAGAGCACAAGGCACGATGCCCACACCAGAACCAGTGGGTAAGACACTCACCAACCCCAGCCTCCCCAGGAAAAGAGCACACAGCGAAATGCCCCCTCCAGATCCAGTGGGTGAGACACTCACCAAACCCAGCCTCCCCAGGATCAAGAGCACAGGGCACAATGCTCCTTCTAGAACCAGTGGGTAAGACACCCACCAGAGACACTGGGGCTTTGCACTCCCCAAGACCAAGCACAGTGCATGTTGCCCCCTCCAGAGCATTTGGGCAAGTCACCCACTTGAGAGACTGTGGCCTTGCACTCCCCAGGACAGAGCACAGGGCATGTAGCCCCCTCCAGAACCAGTGGTTTTGTTCCATCTGCGGGCTGAGGTGCCCCCCCATCCCCCGTCCCTCTGAGGTGCCAGCCTAGTTTCCAATTGATGCCCCTGCAGTGTTCTCTCCATGTTGGTGCAGGTGACAAGTGGGGCCTTGGACTTTGTCCTGTGGCCCAGGGCCAATGAGGACTGGGCAGTGTCCCTTGAACTGTACATATGTATTTACCATGAGATTTACTTTTCGTATTTGTACTGTGTTGTTATTATTATAGTCACTTTATCACATTCCTGTAGTCCTTGCATTATTCCTCAGGGGTACGGGGTAGATATGTTTTATTACTGCAGCTGATTGTGTGTATGGTGTTTGGGGGTGTGGGTGTGTGTGTTGCGTATGTGTGTCACTCTCGTTCCCCCCTTCTTATGTGCTAGGCAGCTGTATTCACAATCGTCGTCTTTGCCCGCATTGGTGTTTGTGGTGGAGCAGGACGTATAATATCATAGGGAATACATGAAGTTTGGGCCCCATGGAGGCTCCAAAGGTGAGTCCTTTCCCTTCTGAGGTTTGTTTCCGCCAGGCTTTTGATGTCATTGGTAACGCCTCGGAAAAGGTGGCGGATTGATGTGTCTTAATATGGTGGTTGGAACATTGATTTCTGCCTGACTGTAGGCAGCTACTGCCGTGGTGGCTGTTGTTTCCGCCCTGGCGGTTGGTGTGGTAAATGGCTGTCTATTTGAGTTCTCACCGCCATGGTCATAATTTGGCGGTAGTTACCGCCAGCCTGTTGACGGTATTACCGCCACTTTATCACCGACCGCCAGGGTTGTAATGAGGGCCATAGCCTTAATTTGTATGCTGGTGAAGTGAATCACCAAGTCTCAAAGTTTAAACAAAACCCTACATTGAGGGGCCATTTCATATGAGTAGACCAACACAAACAAACAACACTATTGCTATTCCTGGAGAAACTTACTGGTGCAACTTATAATATTTGTGGAAACTATGAGGCCTATGAATTCACTATCAATACCAAGTTTCTGACTCTTGGGTTGAACCCCTTTGTGCTCAATTCCCATTAGAATTATAATACTAATAATGCCATGTGTTGCATTAATTGTCATTGGCAACTCTTATATATTGACCAATCTACACAAAATTCTTGGCTGAGGATAATGCAACATCACAGCAGGATTTGAAGTAAGATTAAAATGTTGGATTGGTTGCACAGTATGCCTAAGCTGGACACCAAGATGATGATGTGACTTAGCATAGCATACACTTAACATTGTTCACATAACAAGATTTAGTGCCTTGCTCTCTTCCTTTGCAAAAAAGAATGTCTCTGGATTCAGAGATTGAACTCTATATCACTTGGACTCAATGGGATGGACAAAATGAACTGCATGAGCTCATTGCAGTTTCACTTGATTTGTTTTGTACTTTTGTACTACACTTTGTATGTCCTACCATTGAATGCATATGTTCCGTTTAATGTCTGTTGTAGGACTCTTGTCTTGAGGGTAAGGCTGCTTAGTTTAGGGCAACAGCACCACCAAGTGTGGGTGACTGAGTCAGTCCGACATCGATTGAAAGCTGGTGACCTGACTTAATCGGATAGTTAGAAGCACCTCACCCAAACCTAAAAAGTGAAGGTGATTGCGGAATGCTATATAAATGACTCCTCAGGGAAGTGATGGTGGACAGATAATACCCTTTTCTCTCAGTTACACAAAGTCTCACACATGCTAAAGCCAACACAGAGTTGCAGAGTAAGTTTCAATATTTATTGAAGCAATTGCATCCAATGATAAAAGCATGAGCTGCAATTATTAAGCAGATTAATTATAATACAATGATGATTTTGTCTATTAGAATAGAAAATAAAAACAGTCCCACAGTTCTAATCTAATCATAAGGTCTTGTGATTCCTACCTGCACCCTAATATCTACACTTGAGAGCACAGTGATGGTGGCCTTCCGGCTATCCCGGTCTATGGGAAGAGCACTGACCACATACCCGAAAGATGGTCAAGGGTCTGACCATTTTTCGGCTGTCTATCCTCCTGGTCGGCTAAAAAGACAAGGCCAGAAACAACAAAGCTGTCAACAAAAGGATGTACACCCTGAAATGGCTATGGCTGGAATGCCCTCTCCCCTCCCTAGGCCCATGCAATGTTTATATAACAATCCATCAATCAATCAAGTAATTTCTTAAGTACACTACTCACCCGGTAGGGCCTCAAGGTACTTGGGGTGGTGGGGTAGTGGCCAGTTTCTGCTCAAAAAGCCATGTTTTTAGGTGCTTTCTGAATGTTAGTAGTTCCTGGGTCTTGCGTAGGTTGGTGGGGAGGGAGTTCAAAGTCTCGGTGGTGAGGTGGGAGAAGGATCTGCCACCAGAGGCGTTGCGTTGGATGCGGGGGACTGTGACGAGGGCGAGGTCGGCGGAGCGCAGCTGGCGAGTGGGTATGTGGAAATTTAGTTGTTCGTTGAGGTAGGCCGGTCCGGTGTCATGGAGGGCCTTGTGAGCGTGGACGAGGACTTTGAAAATGATCCTTTTGTTGATGGGCAACTAGTGTAGGGATATGAGGTGGGTGGATATGTGTTCGTAGCGAGGGAGGTTGAGGATAAGCCGTGCAGCTGGGTTCTGGATTCGCTGGAGTTTTCTTTGAAGTTTGGCTGTGGTCCCAGCATGGAGGGCGTTGCCATAGTTCAGTCTGCTGCTGATGAGGGAATGGGTGACTGTTCTTCTTGTTTCTAGGGGTATCCATTTGTAAGTCTTGCGTAGCATGCAAAGGGTGTTGAAACAGGAGGATGATATGACGTTGATTGCTGGGTCATGGAGAGGGATGAGTCCAGTATGATGCCAAGGTTGCGTGCGTCAGTGATAGGTGCTGGGAGTGGTCCGAGGGTGGTGGGCCACCAGGAGTTGTTTCATGCTGTTTTGTTGGGGCCAAAGATGATGATATCTGTTTTGTTTGAGTTCAATTTGAGGTGGCTTGTTGTCATCCAATTGGCGGTGTTGAGGAGTCCGTGTGCAGGTTAATCTTGGTGGTAGCTGGGTTCTTGGTGAGGGAGATAATGAGCTGGGTGTCGTCAGCGTAAGAAATTATGGTGATGCCGTGGGGGCGGAAGATGTTGGCGAGAGGGGCCATGTGAATGTTGAAGAGGGTGGGGCTGAGGGTGGATTCTTGGGGCATCCCACAGATGACCTTGGTGGCTGTAGACCGGAAAGGAGGGAGGCAAACTCTTTGGGTTCTTTCGGAGAGGAAGGAGGTGAGCCAGTCCAGGGCCTTGTGGTGAATTCCGGAGTTGAACAGGTGTGCGTGAAGGGTTTGGTGGCATACCGTGTCAAAAGCTGCAGAGAGGTCTAGGATGATGAGGGTGAAGGTCTTGCCCTTGTCCACTCTGGTCCTGATGTCACCTGTGCAGGCGATGAGGGCAGTCTCAGTACTGTGGTTTTGCAGAATCCAGATTAGGAGGTGATGAGTATGTTGTTTTCTTCAAGGAAGTGAGATAGTTGTGCGTTGACTATCTTCTCGGCGACCTTTGCAGGGAAGGGGAGAAGAGAAATGGAACTGTAGTTTGCGAGGTCTTCCGGGTCTGCTTTGGGTTTTTTGTGAAGAGCGTTGACTTCGGCGTGCTTCCAAATTTCTGGGAAGGTTGCAAAGGAGCTGTTGATGACGGCCAGAGCTGGAGAGCGATGATTTAGGTGGCCTTGTTGAAAATGTGGTGGGTGCACGGGTCTGTTGGGGAGCCTGAGTGGATGAAGCTAATGGATTTGACGATTTCTTCATCGTTGGTGGGGGTCCAGGTGTTTAGTCGGTTGGTGCGGTAGGGTGTTGTGGTGTTGGTTGTGTCGGTGGTGGTGGTTCTGGGTGTTGATGATGAGGGTGTTGTGAAGCTGTTGTGTATGTCTGCGATTTTGCGGTGAAAGTAGTTGGAGAGGGAGTTGCAGAGGTCTTGGGAGTGTGGGGGGTCGATGGTGCAGGATTTGGGTTTGGTGAATTCTGTGATGATGGCAAAGAGTTCATTGCTGTTGTGTGTGTTGTTGTCTATGCGTTCTTTGTAGAATGACCGTTTAGTGGTCCAGATGAGTTGGTGGTGTTTGCGCATGGCTGGTTTGAGGGCGAAGAAATTGCTCATTTCGGGTTCTTGGCGCCAGGCTTTCTCAGTTTTTCGGAATTCTCGTTTAGAAGATTGAAGTTCTGTGGTGAACGAGGGGGTGGTCTTGGTGGTGCGGTTGTTGTTGTTTGTTTTCAATGGGGCAAGGGATTCTGCACAGGTTTCTAGCCATTGTGTGAGGTTGTGGGCGGCGGTGTTGGGGTCGTTGGTGATGGGCGGTAGAGTTTGTGAGAGGTTGGAGATCAGGTGTTCCTTGGAGATCTAGTTCCACTTGCGGTAGGGTGTGGTGAGTTGTTGGTGGTGGGTGGTGGGTTTCATGAAGGAGAAGTGGACGCAGTGGTGGTCAGTCCAGTGGAGTTTGGTGGTGTGAGTGAAGGTGATGTGGTTGCTGGAGGTGAAGATGGCATCTAGCGTGTGTCCTGCTGAGTGGGCAGAGGAGGTGACCAGTTGCTTGAGGCTGAGGTTTGTGAGGTTTGTGAGGTTATCCAGCGGGGCTGTGGTGTTGCAGTCGTGGGTGCTTTACAGGTGAAAGTTGAGCTCACCAAGGAGTGTGTAGTCTGTCGAGGAGAGGGCGTGGGAGCTGATGGTATTGGCGATGGTGTCACAGAATGAGGGGCGGGGTCCTGGTGGTATGTAAATAGGGTTCCTCTAAGGGTGGTGTTAGCGTTTATGTGTATTTGAAAGAGTAGGTATTCTGCGTTGTCTAGGGAGTCGCTGGTGTAGGTGGAGATTTTTATGGAGTTTTTGTGTATTATGGCGATACCTCCTCCTGGTTTGTTGGTGCGGTCTCTACCGGTAACTCTCTGAGATGGCTATGGCGATGTCGGGTTCTGATGAGGGCTTCATCCACTGCATCATACGAGTGTGGCACAGATAGGTGGTTGGAGGTCCATCATTTCTCTGCATTGAAATGGGAAGCCATTGCGAATCAAAAATAGCAACAGCATGATACCGCTGATTAATGCCAGTGCTATTTGGAACCCTCCAAAAAATACCAGAAAAAAGTGAGTAGATGGCTGAAGATATAACTCAGAACACAGTCTGGAAAGTTGTGACAAAATCAGAATCAATAGCCTCATAATAGGTGTAGACTCCCAGTGGCATTAGATGCATTAAAGACGCGACTGACCAATTCACTGAAATGTTTCGGAAAGTTGGTATTTAAAAGTGACTGTATCTCCGCAGAGGACCTTGCCACTTGCAGGTCATAAGTTTCACAGGCAGATGTGAGAGCCACATGTTTTTGAAGCGAAGGAGCTTTCAGTCTGCTCAGCTTATCAACATTTCATTATGAGTAGCAATGTGAGGCCACAAATCTGCTACTTTTTTTTGATGCATGGGAGTGAGTGCATTCCAGCCACAAGTCACAAGAGAGACTGAAATCCCATAAGCAACCCCTGGTCTCATCCTACAGCAGCATTGAACATTCAGCATTAAGTAACTCCCATTCAAGAGTAAATGAAACAGTTGGCGAATCAAAGAGATGGGCATAGCTTTTAGATGGCAAGCTAAATTTATGATGGACGTCTTACATGCACTATGCAAGGCCACCTATTTTCAAATCATAGAATGACTTACAGAAGTCTCAAATTTACTACTGCTAAGAAGGACACCTTCTCGCCATTCAGGCATTTGTAATCAAAGTGTAGCTCCCACATCTTATGAATGTGACTGTCTCCTAACTGTTCAAATTTGCCTACAGGAAAATGATTTTTACACAAACTGAATTGGAATGTTGATATGGGCAGTGAGATCCCTCTGTGTATCAACCATACTGATGATGGAGTTTCAGCCACAGTGCAAGGTAACTTTTCTATGTTAAGTATGATGTACCTATCTTGCTTCATAACCATTATCTGTTCGATTCTTGTCAAGATAAATGTGGCAAATAACTCCTTAGAGTTAACATGCATCCAGTGGTTGAACAGTGTGTTCATATCCCTATTGACAACAGCTATTGCTTTCTCAAAATTCTTCTTATCTATTTACCTTAAACATGCAGATGCTTCCATTTATGAAAGCTTTCATATTTCATTATGAATTGCATAAAAGATACATTTTCAGTGTTGTTTTCTGGGACCTAAAAACACATTTTGTAAGTCTACATATCCAAAAAGGAGACTAAGGTGTTCTTTTTTGGTGAATATGCCACAGTGTTGTGTGATGACATAATGAGGGTCAGGTCTACTCACTCTAAAACCCTGTGTAGAGTTAACGTAATGTGCATGACAGCCAATTGTGTCCGCTGGACACAATAACCACACATTGGGACCTGAAAGTTATGAATTAAAGGACCCGTTGTGATCCAAACCATTGAGCTGTTTTCAGTGACATTTCGAATCTTTTGCCAATTATCAAATTCAGCTGCTGAGGGACTACTGAGCACATTAATTTATTTTATTTTTACTAACTCTTGGCACGTTATTTAGTGTCACTGAGGAATGTAATTAGTAATGGAATAAGGCAAGCTCTAAATAAAGCTTCTGTGCCTTATATTTGACAATCTTTCATTCCACAAACACTCTTCAAGTCAGTTGACTTCTCCCAATGGTCATAGCCTTTTATAGCCAACTGGGAAACAAAGGAATCTGAATAAATTGATTTTATGGCAGTTAGCAATATTTTCCTTACTTTAGAAGGAGGTAATTTGGAATAATAGGGCTTAATATTTTTAACATTGTGGCCATTAAAATACGAAAACTTTTCTACATATGTTTTAGAACTCCTCAGTGGTGGAGTTGGACATTGTTCCTACTTTGAATAATTATAAACTATTCTTGGGATACCAGCACATTGGAGAAAATAATGTCCATACTGGGGATAATTTGGGGTAGTCATGTATATATCTTCACTTTCAAATATAGTATAATAGTCACATTCAGAAAGCATATAATCAACTTTTTTATCATCCCAGTAATCATTAACAACCTCAGGTGTAGTAATATTGTTAATTGATACTTTAAAAACATATGGATTCGAATAATTTTAGTAGGACTGAAGATTTAAAATGGTACTTTATCCCAAACAATCCCATCAGGAACTGGAACAGCTGAAATGTTCACAAGGGACAAGTCGCTTTGGACAGTGTGAGGATAAGTATGTTTTTAAAACCTCACCCAGCAGTTGAACAGCAGAATACGCAGGGAGATAATGGCCATGTCTCAGCTGCAAGAAAATGATAACAAAACAAATCCAAAGAAGAAAGGCAAGCAGTGTCAGAAGTATCCACAGATAATACCATTGACAAACCAAATGGTTATCTCTAAGCCAATTTCAAAGCTTATAGGCTTTTGTTACAGGTACTGTAGCTGATGCTGAAGAGTTTGAAAAAAAGTAATCAATGTTGGCATAGTAACCAGAAGCAGTCTGTGCAAAGCCTGGAGCCGATGTAGGCAAATGGGAACAGGTATCCATGAACAATTCCATCCATTTGTATTTCATTGGAAAATTACAAATTTAAATTCTAGATGTTTCTTGTCAGTGAAGTTGAGACAGAAATCAACAAAATGTCTTTCTCTACCCTCCCCAACTGGTGGAAATAATTTCAGCAGAGTTGAGTGCTTAAAGAAGTAACTCCTGGATCGTAGAGGGGGCAGCAGGAACTACCCAGTAATCCTTGTTGTCTACTGTGTAGGATTGGCCACATGATACAATTTGACATTGTCAATTGAAACAAAATGGTTTGTCTTTAGAATCAGGCTACGGTAGTGTTATAAAAGTTCTGGTACTGCATATTCCCAGGGCTTGAACCGGTGCTAGGTACGGTGGGGCAAAATCCTTTTTCACAGGTATCTTTTCATGACCCAGATCCCCAGTTTTAGGAATCCACCCTGTGGATGTGGCAAATACCTAATTCCCAAAGTGGCAGCATGTGCTAATGAATCTCCATCACAGAATTGTTGTGTTTCCTGCAAGACAGTGACATGTTCATTTATGTCAAATGATGTTTCTGCCACCACCACACCAGGGCCATCATAATCGGGCACATACATTGATATTCCAAACAGGACGTTGTGGGGGGGTGTCCTCCCAAAGACCTTCTGGGCATATTATTTAGAGCTCTCTGGACTCCATACAGATGATGAAGTCAACTATGACCTGGATCTAAACCTTAGCTGTTAAGTATTGCTTTAAGTCTCTGTTCTTCAGCTCTACAATCAAATTACCATTAGGATGATATGGAGAGGACTAATGTACCCCAGCACCCATCGTTGTCAGGGTTTCCCTGAATGTCCTGGAGGCAAAGGCAGAACCCTGGTCTGATTGAAATGCTGCGATTGTATATGTCCCAATAAAGTCTTGCAAATCTTTACTAACAGTTTGAGTGTCAGCCAATCATTGTGCCCACACCCACAGAAATCTGGAGCATGAATCAACAGCAACAAAAATATATTTGTATGCATCATCTGACTGTAGGGGATTACAATGGTCCAGATACACACACTGCAAATGGTTTGTTGGAAATTAAGAGGGGTGTCTGCAGTGGGAGTTTCATGGTGGACCATTTAATTTGTTGGCAAATGTCATAACTAAGGACATATTGTTTTGTCTGTTTGTGTAGACCACACCACCAATAGTGTTTCTCCAAAAGTGAGATGGTAGCTGCCACTCCTGCATGTGCAGAAGCAACTTCTTCATTCACTGCTTTAGGGAGATCCATTCTGTGGTCCTTGTTGGGGATACACAATCACCCACCTCTTGTATTGTACCAAAGGCAATGTTTTGTGCACTTAAGTGGTATGCATATTTTGCAGGATATGCTATTGGTAATAGTTTCCCATCAGCCAAAGCTTACACAGCAGCCAATGTTTCATCATCCAACCTCGTTTGAGGAAGAGTTATTGCAGCAACAGAAGAGGTAGATAGTCGACATTTTGCTGCTTAGTCATCCAAAGTGTTTCCTGCAACGTGTATCTCAACCCGTTGGTGACCCAATGTATGTACTAAATGAGCTCTTGGCAGCTTGCTGTTGAGGTCTGCCACTTTTCTCCACAAGAACCTGTGTTTTATGGAGTTTCCTTTGGAATCTCTGAAACCATTGAAACACTAGTTATGTAAATATTCACTGAAGGACTGGACACAATACTATAAATCACACAAAATCAAGGGAAGATATTTCAGGATCCATATGTTTTCCAGTTCCAAGATCGAACCTTTAAGTTCTGCAAGTTGTTCCGTGCAGTCCCCTAGGATATATGTGTAGGTTTGTTGAGGGTTGAATTGACCATCCCTCATCACTCCACAAACAGATGCACAGGGCGTGGGAGTACTAATGTTTTCACCTATTGCTGGGTCTGCTGCACCACCTGTGTAAATAATTATTCTGTATTGTTCAAGAGGGAACATGTTGGTAGAGATGGGGCATTCAAGTTCATATTGCAGATTAATTTTTGGATGAAATATGTAAGCAACATCAGCGGCAGTCAAGGAAGTAGCCCATTGTATCCAACGTGGATGTAACGCTTTTGCATTACTGATGCTTGCTTTTGCGACAGCTTCAAGGGAATATTTTGGGGGTAATGACAATAATGTGTTTCCCTTGGGCTAATGGTCTCTCCTTATGACAGCCATTTGGACAGCAGTAAGTATTTTTTAAGTTATTAAAGAGCATTGATCTGTGTTAGAGTATAGGTGTGATTTATATCCTATGGGTACACTGTCACCTCCATTAAATGTGACATAGGTGAACCCAATGGCACCTGGAATGATCCAGATTACCAAATTCGTTTTGTTGTCATTTTTGTGCATATGATTTGCTTCAACATGCCGATCTGTAATGCTCTAAGAATTTACATGTGTTGTGGTTTCAAATATTTGCTTGAGAAGTCCGGACAAATTAAATTATAAAGCGGTTTAGTGCGATGTGCATTTTCTGGAATGTTAGTTCTGGCAAAGTTAAAGAAACCAAGTAAGGATTTTAGATTATTGATGGTATTTGGTGGTTATATTTGAGCATATTTGTCCAGGATATGTGGGGGCCTGGCTCATTACCTCATTTGATAGTGTGTATCCTAAAATTAGGACTCTAAGAAAAGCAATCTTTGTTTTCTTTAAGTCAAATATATAACCTTGTGTGGCGAATCCTAAAATAATGAGTTCCACTCAGGCTAGGTGTGTTTTGAGGTCATCATCTGACAGATAGATAGCATCTACATAAGAAAACGCCTCAGGATCAATATCATGGAATACTGATGTTACATAAGCTGAGAACAATCCTGGACTGTTCTTATACCCTTGAGGTATACAACAAAATCTCAGTTGGGAGCCCAATGCAGAGAATGCGCTTAGATCCCAACTTTCAGTTACTAGATTTTGGTAGAAAAATCATTGGAAATATCTAAAGTTGTTTTACATTTGTTGCACACTATGTTATTGATTAGTGCTGTACTGAGTGAATTTTGTATGGCAAATGTTTGTGTGTGACTGTTTAAATGTCTGTAATCTAACACTATACTATATGAAATGTTTGGCTTAGCTACAGGAAAGTAAGAGTTATTTATAGGAGATACATAGGTTCAAGTTGTGAGAGAATATCCCTCACTGGTGCTTTAGCCTCCTTTTTAACGAGATATTGATGTTGCACCTGTGGAATGGCTCTTATCGGAATGACATGGTATGGGGAATCACTATCCCATGACCCACATGTCTGCGGTACAGTGCAGCAGCCTGCGCCATTGCCCAATCTGTGGTGTACGCTTCTTTTACCCTGTCTGGAATACAGACTCAGAAAGAAGGCAAAATGACATCTTCCCCTTGCGGGAGCATATGGACAAATTTAGGTGACCAATCTTTTTATGCAATAGTATGTCATAACTTAGTTTTAATCTTCCCCAGAAGATTACTGTAATGGTGTGCTCAATATTTCCCTTAATTTGAATTTTTTGTTTGTAAACCCTGTCGGGTGGGGAAGATGCACCTGTCTGTTGTTTCAGCTATAAGGAAGTCGTTAGTTTCTGTCACATCCAGAAGCTCTTGGAGATACTGGTAACTATTGTGACCCCGCCACGCTGTCTAGCAGAGTCACTACCCACATCCTGTTCTTGATTAGTGTTCTCAAGGAGCCTGATTCACAAATGAAACTTACACCAAAAGTCTAAGTTTAGACTTGAAGTATAACTTTACTCGCAGTAAAGTTAGACTTTCGGTCTAAGTTTAGACCAAAAGTGTAAACTTAGACCAAATGTCTCTATTTACTATGGCTAAAGTTAGACTTTTGGTCTAAGTTTGGACTTTGGGCTAAACTTAGAACAAAACTTTAAACTTATACCAAAAGTCTAACTTTACTATGAGTAAACTTAAACTTTTGGTCTAAACTTAGACTTTTGGTCTAAGTTTACCTTTGTTAATCAGGAGTAATATGTATGCCATGTTTAGACAAAACCTTTTCCTTTTTGAAGTGGGGATTTTGTTGAGGAAATTTCTCTTTCTTTTTTGTAAAAATCTCAGAAAGGCGTTGTGACTCTCTTTTCGATTTCATGTACTTGTTTCGGTGGTCTGACCATTCTCCTTTCTTACTTTGTTTGCTGGTTGAATCCTGAAAGAAACCGGATGGGCGGGTTTCAGTACACTAATATGTGTCAGGAGTTATTTAAGTTTCACAATTTCTAAGATTGTATCTTTTTTCTGAGGTCTCCGAATGCGGACATTCTCCTCTTTTTTTTTTGTTAACTTTGTTATCTTTCTCTTTATCCCAGTGTTTTAAGACCCTCCTGTGCTTGCTTGGTATTATCCTTGCTGGATTTACCTTGTAGTTTTGGGGTACTTTGTCTGGCTCACAGCCGATCCTGATCTATTATAGTATAAGTTTTGGGCAGCTCCCTTTCCTGATCTTGCAGAGAATGGCCTGGAGCTGCTTGTGTACTTCCAATGCTAATGTTTACCCTCTATTATCACTTAATATAATTTAGGAGATTGTGGCAAAGTTGCCTATTAATTGCATCTCAAAATCCAGGGCAGAGGCCACCCTGTATTCATCTTGAATTTGTTTTAACACTTTTGGGAGGTTAATGGTTGGTTGGTGTACCATGTGTGTCAGTGTACAGTGTAGCAAATACTTTGTCCCAAGTGCCACAGTTCTCCATAGAGTGAACCATCTCAAAGGGCAAGCACATTATGTGAATTCTATGTTTATCTTGGGGTTAATTATGGGGAAACACTGCTTCCCTCACGTTTACTTTTTGTGCTATCCAAAATGATATGTCCTCATGTTTGGAGGGAACCTTACCTATTATGAATGCTTGATCACAGAGTTTATCCCAGTTATAGCCAAATGTTGTGCTGCTGGAGAAGCCTTTGTTGGGGTGGAATTTAAGGTCAACTAAATTATTACATAAGCAGCATAAATCTGTTTTACCAGCATCTTTTGCACATTGGGATGTGGTCTAGGCAGTGAATTTGTGCCATGTTGGTCCATCATAACCTAGGGGACCTAATCTAACATTTTGTATAACATGTAGGAGGGTGCCCTCAAACCAATTCTGGTGGTATTTCTAAATGTGTAAGTTACGTATTGTGCAGGTGTAATGGCTATTGCGTAGCTATGAAAATGATGTGTGTTTGTATCTGCTACCAGAAAACAAGGAATACAAAATGTCTGTTCTGTGCGCATCATGTGCCGCAACTACAAATGTTCATTCCCACCTGAATCAGGGAGCCCATTAGTTGATAGATGTTGTATGAGTGATTGTCTGTTTACTGGAATTGCTACTCATTGAGGGTCCGCCATATTCTAAAGTGGTAAGTTCAGAAACACAAGTTTGGAAAATCCTTTGAATGTCTAAACTTGAACAAACTACAGACTAAGATAGATACTACCTGTTTAGCTGAGGAGGATTTTTTTTCCTAATGCCACAATTGTCTCCATATAAGCTAATTAGGGTACCCTTAGCATTTAAGAGAGAGGTACTCGAGAGATCCACCAAATTTGTACCACACCAAATGTTGGTGGTGTCATGTTGTAAGACTATTACCTTGGAGCTAAGACTGCTTATTTTGAGGTGGCAGCACCACCGAGTGTGGGTCCCACACCGACCGAAAGCTGTCAGCCTGACTTCGTTGGCTAGCTATCAGCATCTCACCTAAACCTAAAAAGTAAAGGTGATTTGTGGCACCCTAGAAAAATGACACACTGACTCCTCAGGGAAGTCATGGTAGGCAGCTCATACCCCTTTCCCTCAGTTTCATAAAGTCTCCCACATGCTAAGGCAGACACAGAGATTCAGAGTAAGTTTCAATACTTATTGAAACAATTGCATCTGATGACAAAAGGCATGCACTGCATTTATTAGGAAGCTGAAACATAAAACGATGATGATTGTGACTATTAGAGTAAAACATATTAACAGTGCCACCATTGTGATCTAATCATAAGATCTAATGTATCCTACCTACACACTAATGTCTAACCCTGAAAGCTTAGTGATATTAGCCCTTCTGCCTATCCTGGGGTATCAGTGGGAACCCGGACCCCATATATGAAAGGTGGGCAAGGGTCTGCCTGTTTTCATCTGGCAGTCCTCATGGTTGACTGGAAAGACAAGGACAGGATCAGTAAAGGAGCCAATGAAATGGCGTGCACTATCAAATGGCCATAGCTGGAATGTTCTCAAGCCTGCTTAGGCCTATGAGGTAGTTATATAAAAGAACATTGTGTTCTCAGAAAAGATCTGATGTGATGAGTTGACTCGGTAACACTTAGGGGGTCATTACAACCCTGGCGGACGGCGGCAATTTGGGGAAAGGTACTGCCAACAGGCTGGCGGTACCTTTTCCCAAATTATGACATTGGCAGTTTGGCTCAATCCAAACCGCCAATGTACCGCTCAGTCCGTCACCCTCTGGATAATGACCCTGCCTACCACCATGGTTTTCGTGCCAATCTTACCGCCACGAAAACCATGGTGGTAAGCACTAACAATGCCAGGGAATTCCTTCCCTGGCACTGATAGGGGTCTCCCCCACCCCCATTTCCCCCCCAGAGTCTTCCCCCACCCTCCCACTCTCGACCCCTCCGACATCCACACACCCACACGCACACACGTACACACTCATACACACACACATACCCACATGCACCCATGCACAGATAAATACCCACACCCTGCAACACACACTAACATACATTGTAGCACACACGCATTCACAACACACTACACGTGCACTCACATTCATTCATGCATTCCACGCGACTCACACCTGTATGCACGCATACAAAAACAGACACCCCCTACACACAACACCCTCACACACGCACACAACATCCCCCACCCCCTCTCCTGTCAGAGAACCCGACTTAACTGCTTGCAGGGGGTCCTCTGACAGGAGATGGGATGCGGCGCTGCTGCCAGCATCAGCGTACGCCAGCAAAACACCTCCAGGCCGTATCATGGTATATGGTAGGCAGTGTTTTTTTGGCGTGGCGTGGTGCTGCTGCTGGCAGCAGCGCCACCTTACCGCCGTCCACCATCCGCCGTCCGCCACCATGACCGTCGACAGAATACCACCAGCCTTTTGACAGTATTCCGTCTACAGTCATAATGCGGTTGGAGGCTGGTAGCCACGACGACAGTATGTTGCCGGCCGTCGCTGTGGCGGTAGGCACATTTACCGCTAATGTCATAATGAGGCCCTTAGAGTGATAATACTAGGTAAACATGTTATGTATAGAACATGACAGCCTTGAGCAGGGCACAGAGAGAAGCTAAGCCTTCTTAGAAAGCCGGCTGAATAAAAGTATAAAACAGCTAAGCTAAGTTAAATGCATCTCTATGAAATGTATGCTTATGTTAATTTTACTGTTCATACATGCTGTCACCACCAGTTTATAGTAATGATTTATTACTCTGGTACAACCCTTGTATGCTGCTCACTGATTTGTTTCCCTGGCATCTTCCCTCTATTTTTATCTTTTGGCTATGAATACTTTTTCTATTTTTCCTTAACACTCTTTATTTAAAAGGGAGGAGATTGATGCTTAGGAGCTTGGTGGCACTTCAGTAAAGATCCCAAGCAGACATGGACCTCTACCTCTCTGGACTGCGACTTTCAGCCTTGTTTGTCCCCTAATATGAGATTTCAGGCCCCTTCTCAACCCCAGATCTGCTTTAAGGTGATGGAGTGTTTTACAGAGTATTTCAACACTGCTTGCTGTGAGACACGCTGAGACGGGCCAGCGTGGGAGCTGACAAGCTGGCTCGTTGGCCAAAGTAATCACTGTTCTCCTAGCGGTAGCTTCAGGGAGGTGCGTAGAGTCAGTTTTCCAATTTTACCTTCACTAACAGCATTCCGCGGATGACTGGAGCAGCCCAGTACCAGGAGGCCCTGAATGTGGAAGCACCCCGAGACATGAACTGCCAAGGGATATCTTCTAATCGTAGAAGGTAGCCAGAAAAGCGGAGGCCTATGGAGGAGCCCCCCGTACTTGGAGAATCCCAACCACCCCAGTGATGGCAGCACCAGAGGACTGTTTACTAGCTGCTAAAGTTATTTAAAGCAAAGAGACATAAAAACAGTGCTCGACACAGCAACCATCTTGGTTGAGGGAGAGTCTCTTTTAAACAGATATTACCAATAGGAAGTTGGAATGGTTCTAAATAGTTACAGTCTAAGGTTTATTGTTACTTGTCATTGCTATATGTACTGTAAAATATATGTGCCATTGATATTCATAACATAAGTCTGCCTGGACTCTTTTGATTCTATTCCAGAAGGTAACAATTTCATGCTGGAGGGGGAACTATTCCATAATATGATAGGAGTGCCCTAAGTGCCTTTTCTTTTCATGCTGCACTCTGTCTTCCAGTGTTAAATATTTTAGCAGATTTTGGGACAGATGTAGCAAAGGTTTTTCCCCATTCTGTGTCTATGGGAAAAAGTGTTTGTACATATGGCCCTTTATTCTCAAAAGCTATCACTATGAAACTGTCGTCAATGCAAGACATTATCTAAATCTAGTGCTACTGCTAGAAGCTACACTGGACACTCTTCTAAAGGAACTGGTGGATATTAAGTTCTCTAAATTATCCATGCATATGGCACTGGACCAGGAAACATAACTATATTCTGTATGGAATGAAAGTATCAGCACTTCAGCAGAGATTGGAGACATCAGAACTTCAGTTTGGAGAGGCTTAAAATCTGCCTGAATGGGATCCTCATATGTAGTCCATGCACCTGGAAATCATGGATTTAGAGGATAGGATCTCACAGGATCAAAGTGAAAATCACCTTTGATTCACCTGTGCATTTACAGAAAGAAAAAGGAGTGAAAAGGAGACAGAATTGACCCATCCTACCTTTAGCAAACCTTTGGGCTAGGTTATCATGGAACTGAAAAAAAAACATGGGCCATGTGTTTTTGACAATAATCACATTTTCAAATCTGCAAAGTATTTATAAGCCTCAAATGCTAGGGCAAGGTTTTTCTCTCCTAGACTGAGATTTCATAAGCATGAGATTCGGTATGGGCTGCTTGAACCTGCCACTGTGTTGACTGAAATAGATGAAAGAACCACTGAATGTGATGAGCCCGATGAGTTAGAGAAGTTTTGTTGGAACAGATAATCTTCAGAAACAATTTGAAATTACAGGCTGATGACCCTAGAGATGGACCTGGTGTGAAGACTCACAATGAGAAGGGAATAACAAGATTAGAAAGCATTACCGAGGCCTAGTTAAGATAGGATACATCAAAATAATTGAATCGTGAAGCAACTAGAGACAAATCAAGATGGACTCAAAGATTTTTCTGTAAATGCATGTTCTGGTTTGACTAACACAGAAACACGATTTGTTTCCAGTAACACGGTTTGATTTTAGGTACAAAGAGTGAGTGATCATATACCTTGAGGTCTGGGTAAACTATCTTTCCTAACTTGAGTTACTTGAGTTAGGAATCGTTCATTTGATCAATTATGTAATCTATGGATTTCCCAAATTGCCTTGACTTTAAAATGTTTTCCCTCAACTTGGGTGTTACATCTGATGTTTATACTTGTTCTAGTTTGTGACAGTTCTCTATCAACTCACAGAAGTGATTACATTTGAGATAACACTTGGGTTTGGTGTGTGTAGGGAATTTTTGCATAATAACCCTCAAATATTTTGGACTTATACTGCTGTTTTTGTCTCTGTGCACTGGAACTCCACTAATCAGGCCCCAGTGCATGCAGTTCGTTTCTTAATATGTCAAAATTGGCTATACTCTTAGGCCCATATTTATTTGCTTTGTGGAGCAGGGCAGCACAGAAGTCACCTTGATGCGAAGGGAAAGGGCAGGAATGGGCAGTATTTATTCATTACAGTGCATTTCTGTCCTCCCCCCTGCCCTGGTGCCCTTTTGGCAGCCTACAGCCAATACAGGCACCCTTGCACCATGTTGCACGCGTGCCTGTGATGCATTCAGAATGTTTTTTGTGAAGGAAGGGACACCCTCACCAATCCTGAGAGGCATTTGTCTCTTTCTATGTGTGCTGCAGAATGCAGCACAAATAGAGAGAAAAACAAGAGGAAAACATGTGTTTCTCCTCCTTAAGCCTCTCCTGGGAAGGTGTATCTTTTTGGAGCACTCCCAAGTGCAAACATGGCTGCAGACCTACTACTGTAGCCTGTCTGTGCAGCTGTAAAACTGCAAATTTAACCTATCAAAATAACCCCTTTTTGATAGGTCTAAACCCTCCTTTTAAGTATTGCTTTGCTTCCCCTAAGTAAAAGTAGGACAAATAAAAGTTTAATGTTCAACATTTCATTACAGTGACAAGGCCCCAAAAGCTATTTTCAATGCAGCAGGGTTAGCTATTCCATAGAAAGTCATTGGTATACATTATTAAATGTAATAATGTTATCTCTGGATAGCTAACACCTGCAAAATGTATTTTGGACCTTTTAAAATATTTATTGGAAGCCCAATTCACTCGTAAAGTCAAACTTGTAATAAATCTTTTGGAAAATGCACTATTAGACTTTTTTTTAATTTAATTTTCAATCAGGTTAAAATATACAAATATGACATACATAACAAACTTCCAAAATGCACCAACTCAAACATGCACCTACTCATCGGCCTCTCGCCCATCAAATCAGAAGTGTATTAGTCAACATGACATTTCCACTGTAAACAAATATGATAAATTCAATGGCCACTGCCAAGTTTTCCTATTGCTAGGTGGGTCATATTCTCACGCCAGCCTTTCTCCTCTGAACATACTAGGAGATGTGTTATTAAGGGGCCTCATATGTCTTGTGGCCACGATCCTTTAGGCAGCTCCTCCGCATATAGTTCTAATCGAGTCTTGCCATATTGTGCAGCCAGCGTTTCTTTATAGGTCCAGTCCTGCTGCCCCAATGAATAGCAACCATACGTTTTGCCAGGCTATAGATACAAACAGCGGTTAGCAGATCGAATACTGAGTTAATCCTAGCAAACACAATATTGGATCACACAGTATTTGCTTCAATATCATCTTCCCCCGAGCCTCCGTGATGCGTCTCCAAAACTCAGATATAGCCCCAAACCGCCAAGACATATGTAGAAATTCAGCATCCTCCCTCCAAATTATATGCAAGGAGAATCCACACGCAGACCACATCTGCGAAGCTTCACAGGGGTGTAATACATTTGATTAAGTAGATAATTCTTAAGTTGCAGTTTGTGGTGAGTGTATGTAACTGTGCACAACAGAATGACAATGCTGCTTCACCTATGTCCTCCTCCCCCCCAATGCTTCACTCCAGTTCCCTCTTGATCTATCCATTGTCAGTGGCCTGTCTGTGATGCAACATATAGATTGGTTATTAGATGGTGTCGCTAGTGAGCAATAACTTCAAAGCAGCAGGTGTGGGAGGGGCTTAGGGGAACTGATAGAGCGGTCCGTATTAATAATTTACCTGTATTCGGACGCTCTTTAGGCCGATGAATCTTTTGACTAAGTGGAACTCTCCGTACTCCTAATCGGTCACTTTACTCAAATCAATAATCAATAACGAACGTAAGCAATACCCTGGTCAACATAACACTTAACAATTAATCCAGAATACATTTTGGCGAACCCTGACCTTTCAGTCAGGAATAACCACACCAGTTTATTGCAAAGTTAGTGAATTTATTTCCCTATATTAACAAAGCTAGCACAATATAAATGTGTCTCAACACCAAATGATAAACGTAAATGAACATTAATAGCTGTCCATAGCGGCGAAACAAGTGCAATCTATTCAGCATTTGAATAACAAGGCATTCGATAATAGCAATGCAAATCACTAATACTATAATCTGTAATGAACTAATTGCATACATTTAGTCAGCATAACAAGGTCTCAAATTGCATCGTGCAACAAAAGGAATCCTCGTCTAACCTCAAATTAGCATCGGCATGTGGGGCTTCATGCAAAAACAATTTAGCAACATTAATTTTGAAAAACTCCTAGCTAGGGCTCTTATCAAAAATCAGCAGTTGGTTACCTAAAAGAAACACAATGCAATTTTACAATTTTCCTTTCATATTTACCAATTACGATCAGCATACAAGGAAGTCTTCGTCTCACAGGTACCGTTTCTCGATCAGCATGGGTACCGTTTCAATCAGCATGGGATGGGGCAAAGGGGTAGGGGTGGACGGGGCAATTGCCTCACGGCGGCAAAGTAAAACTACTACTTCATGCAAGGGACAAATCAAAGTTAAAGTCTCTAGGGCCAGAATCATTTAAGTTCTCTTTCTCTCGATTAGAGAAAGCATCAAAGTCTCTTTCAAAATGGCGTCGCAGCAAAGTGGGCCATAATAGCTACGGAATGACGCAATGTCGGGCAATAGCTGGTAATGGCTACTTTCTTCTCGTGCACCTGGTTTAAATAGACAACAGTTCAAATCCAGTAGGGTCTTCCATTGGAGGGTTCATAGGTTAGCTTCAAATTGTCCAATCAAAAACAACAGTTCTCAAGCTTTTACTTAAGCATACATTATCCTTGGAGATGGGTACGCAAGTTGCAACATTTTATACCAATTAGCTCACTTTCAGAGCCTCCATTGTCCGCACCTGCAGATCGACCTTGGAGTAAAGAGAAAAATGCCAAGCTGGCACGAAACTTTAAGATAAGCATGTGAACGATCTCAGTGGAAAAGTACAGCTTCAAGCAAAAATACACGTTTAATAGCACATTGGAAAAATACGAGCATCTAAACCGTGAGACCAGGCAACTAGGCCAAAGCCTCCGCTAAAGTAATGCTAAGCTAAAACATTTCAAACGAGCAAATCATAGCACACGTTTATAATTATGTCGGATTAGTGCAATTCTAATACACCACGTTATATAAAGCATGCTTATAAATGTTGGCAAACTACTCTGAGGGCACATTTTGTCCCCGTACAATCTTTATTAGTTCGGTTAAAGTCACACATGATTATTGCAGTACTACGTTTAAGCGTAAATAAATCAAAACCTTCATTTTCTGCTTCATCAATCCCTCCTCTGATGACTACTTGTCATCACACCAAACCATGTCCACAAATTTTATTCCATTAAAATTCTGTCAGTTCTCTTTTCCTTTTAATTCCCCTAGTTTTTCGCTTTGTATTCTTCTGCCATTCTTTTCATTATTTTCTCTTCCTTCCTTCTTTTAATTCTTTCCATAATCATTATTATTCCCCTTTTTATTCCCCAAATTCCAAATACACAAATTATTACTATCATAATTCCCTCTATTATTTTTAGCAATATTCCATTCCAAATTCCCGCAATCCAATTTCCCACTGAAGCAAGTCCTTTTCCAACCTTCTCCCACACTCCTGGTTCTTTCAATTCCTTCAAATCTGCACTTTCTTTTGTTAGATTAGCAAGCATATTTTTAATTTTCACACTATTGTCGGGAATATAAGTACAACAGTGTCGTGCACCAAGCATTTTGCAAACGCCGCCATCCTTTGCTAAAAGAATGTCTAAGGCAAGCCTGTTTTGAAGAGTCATAGCTCTTTCCGCTGCAAGTTCAGCATCTATCAGGATTAAAGCACCTGAAAACTTTGTCAACATGTTATCCACTATAGTAGACAACTTTCTTATCTTGATGGAATTCAGCACAACTCCCAATGAAGGAATCATGGCTCCAAATATATCTCCTACCACAGCAGCTGCAGTCTCTCTTTTCTGGATACGATGGGATCCAGATGTCTTTTGAATCATCGATAGGTCATCCAGTTGATAAACCTTTGGGAATACTATACCCAAATAACATCTCCCCCACCATCCTTTTGGAAGACGATAATAGGCATTATACCCACAAATGTAATATACACCTGGAATGACAGGGTCAAGTCCGTTCAGCATGAATGTCCATTTGGCCTTAAAGATAAACGTATGTTTACACTCACTTGCTCCTACAAAAATATTGTCATAATAAGATTCACCTCGATATATACAAAATTTCCCTACGTGCCAAGCATCTAAAGCAATTCTCCCTTGTGTCTTTATTGCGGAAAAATCATAATTATCTACTGAAGTCCTTTTATGTAGCTCTTTTTCTAATTTCGCATTCATTTGTGCCCTTCTATCATCTGTGCGATCTAAAAAGCTTATTTCTACTGCAGAGAGCGAGCAGGTAAGATTTTCCCTATGAGCGTGAGCCGTTTCAAAAGGTAGCATTGGCTCGAAAAATTCCCTCATTATTTTAGCATCCCAATCTTTAGCAATCTGGCTTAGCTGCGCTATTATAGGAACATATGCAAAGGTAACATCATAATTCAAGTAAAAATACTGTATGTTAGTTTGACCATAAAACCTAGACATTACTATACTACATGTAATCCCGTATGTAAGAGGCATGTGGTGATAAGTCACCCCTTCCTTTACTGATGTCGGTATCTGTGTACACACACAACAATCTTTCGCATCCATAGTCTCAACATATTCTGTTAGCAAGCGATAGAAAACATTGTACGAAAGTTATTTCTTATCATGCAAGAGTCTCTCATCTATTTCTAGTCTTTTCAATGCGGTTAGTTCAGTGACAGTAACAGGAGCAAAAGTAGAAGCATCAATCCTCTCATTCTCACCCTTACCATGCATTCTGAGTACAATTGCCATTATTATTAGTACACATGCAATTATTAAGCCTATACACACATATTTACAATATTTCTTTCTACTGTTTTGCGTCATGATCTGTATAGAATCAGAGAGCTAGAAGCACCTACAAAGAAACTGTTTAGCAATTCAGTTACAAAGCTGAACGAGCGCAATGTTCACACCGTCTTCTTCAAGAGGCCAAGTCACTTATCGGTTAGCAGCATTTGTCTCAATTCGGCAATAACTCAGTCTTTATCGGTTTAGCAAATGTCTCATCCGGTTTAGCAATATCTCAGCTGGTTTTAGCACTTTAGATTGTATCAGGCAATGTCATTTATCACCCTTTCAATCAACAGAGTCCATAAAACTTTTCTTTTCTATTGGTATCTCTTCTTCTTCGTTCTCGATGCTTAGAGATACAAACTCGTCAGTCCAATCGTCATTGACTGCATATGCCCATTCAGGACCGGAATATCTTCTGTTCGGTATCCTTTTCCTTTTCAATTTTGCTTCTCTTTTCGATTCTGCTTCGCTGGTACTTTCCACCTTTGTCAAGTCTTTTTCTTCACTCGGGGATGGTACCGCGACAGTTACTTCTTTTCTTTTCTCTTTCACTTTTGGCCTTTCTCCGTCATTCAAACCTTCTTCAGTCCATTGTTTTATTGGTGATATGCTTAGTCTCCTCTTTGCACCATGTCCATTTGATGGACCTGCAATCTTTTCTGTGGAAGCTTGAACCCTTTCGTTCTGTTCTGCCTTGTCCCCTCCTTCTGGGGAATCAATCACGTTCTCCTTTTCTTTTTCTGTATCGTCTACTTCTGGGAAAGCCCTCCTCTGATCAGGCTCTCCTGCTTTTTCACCCTTTTCGAGCCCTTCGTCACCGTTACTTTCGTCAGGCTCTGTATCACTTTCAGCTGCTTCAGGTTCTTTGTCACTCTCAGCTGCTTCAGGCTTTTTGCTACCCTCAGCTGCTTCAGGTTCTTTGTCACCTTCAGCTGCTTCGTCGCTGTCTGAACTTTCTCCTTGGTCTTCCCCAAGTGAGTTAGTCTCTTCGTCCTCCAATAATATCTCTCTCTCTCCTGCTTCTGCCTGTTCTCTTTCAGTTCGGTTTTGTTCTGTTTCAGCACTCAGCACTGTTTTATCAGGCACTGGCAGTTTTAGCGCTTCAACTTCCTCATCTGTGGGACACAACACCTTCTTTGTGTGACTGGCGTGGATCCAGTTGGGAACCCCCGCACACTTCACAGTGGTAGTTGTCGTCAGGATCACTTGGAAAGGGCCTTTCCAACGGGGTTCCAGACACGACTTCCTCATGTGCTTCTTTACCACGACCCAGTCACCTGCTTTCAGTGCGTGTCCTGGACCTTGGATCGGTGGCAAGGTGGTTGCTTCCACCTGGTGAGAGAAAGAGCGAACCACGTCAGCCAGACCCTTGCAGTAGTCTAACACCATATCATCTGTAATATTCAAAAGCGCGTTTGCGGGAACTGCAGGAAGTCTCATAGCCCTGCCCATGAGAATTTCGTGCGGAGACAATCCAGTCTTTCTATCAGGGGTGTTTCTCATTGACATTAGCACCAAGGGCAATGCGTCAGGCCATTTCAAATTTGTCGATGCACATATTTTCGCCATTCTTGATTTCAGTGTACCATTCATCTGCTCCACCAATCCTGATGCTTCAGGGCGATAGCTACAATGCAGTTTTTGCTCAATGTTCAGCGCTTCGCAAAGTAACTTTATCACCTCGTTATTGAAGTGACTTCCCCTATCTGATTCTAAAGAGATCGGGAATCCGAAACGTGGTATTAACTCCCTCAACAATAGCTTTGCAACTGTAAGGCTGTCATTTCTACGTGTGGGGTATGCCTCAATCCAGTGACTAAAAATGCACACAATCACCAACACATACTTCAAACCTCCATGCACAGGCATCTCAATGAAGTCCATTTGATTTCGACTAAATGGGCCACTGGCCCTGCCAATGTGGCTGGCGTTCACAACTGTTCCCTTTCCTGGGTTCATCTGCTGGCAAGTGACACATCGATGGCAAACTGCTTCTGCAGCTTGACGAAATCTGGGGTTAAACCAATCAGTTTTGAACAATCTTATCATGGCATCTCTCCCTAGGTGAGCTTGCCCATGATAGAACCGCGCAAGCTGTGATAAGAGACTGTTTGGCAAAACAAATTTTCCCTCATTTGAAACCCATAACTCATCTGGTCTCTTTATACATTGTGATTTAATCCAGGAATCTCTTTCATCCTCCCTGACATTATTTTGTAATGCTTTTAATTCATCTATTGTATCTACGACCTTCAAGGCAAATGCTTCAGCTGGTTCGAGTTCTGGTTCACTTATCGAATTCCATTCATCCCTGAGTAATATACAGTTCAAGGCACAAAATCTTGCGACTTGATCCGCATATGCATTTCCCAGAGAGACATAATCCTGTCCTTTTGTATGAGCACTACACTTTACCACTGCGACTTCGGCTGGCATTTGAATGGCGTGTAACAATTCCCTTATTCTCTCCCCGTTTTTCACTGGGGATCCTGAAGAAGTCAGGAAACCTCTCTGTGACCATAGTTGGCCAAAGTCATGCACAATCCCAAACCCGTACTGACTATCAGTGTAAATGGTGACTTTCATCAATGCGGACAGTTGACATGCTCTTGTAAGGGCTACAAGTTCTGCTACTTGTGCAGAATAGACTCCTTGAAGCCATCCCGCTTCCAAGACACCTGTTACAGTACATACAGCATATCCTGCTTTTAAAATTCCCATCCCGTTTCTTAGACATGAACCATCAACAAAAACAATTTGGTCATTTTCATCAAGCTTAGTATCCTTAATGTCAGGTCGAGGTTTTGTGCAAAATTCAGTCACCTGAAGGCAGTCATGCTCGACGTCTTCAGCGTCCTCAATTTCAGCATTTTCACCAGGAAGCAAGGTTGCTGGATTCAACGTAGTGCACCTTTTCAGCTGCACGTTCGGTGAGCCCAGAATTATCGTTTCATACCTTGTGAGTCTTGCTCCGGTCATGTGTTGCGTTCGGGAGCGGGTCAAAAGTATCTCAACTGAGTGAGGGACCATGACTGTTACTGGGTGTCCCATCACTATTCCTTCACTCTGAGTGAGGCTGATACCAACTGCTGCTACGGCGCGCAAACACCCTGGGAGTGCTGCTGCGACCGGATCCAAAGTAGCTGAAAAATACGCTACTGGTCTGTTTACGCCACCATGGGCCTGAGTCAAGACAGACAAAGAACATGCATCACGTTCATGACAAAACAATGTGAAAGGCTTTGTGTAATCAGGCATACCTAAAGCTGGAGCCCTGCACATGCACTCTTTCAATTCAACAAAAGCATCCATCTCATCTCCTTTCAACTCAATTTGGTCCAAGGCATCCTTCTGGGTCAGTTTCAGTAAAGGCTTTGCTAGAGTCGAGAAGTTGGGAATCCACTGGCGACAGTAGCCCACCATTCCCAAAAACTTCCTCACCTCCCTCCTTGTCTTGGGTGGACTCATTTGAAGTACGCTTGTTATTCTTTCCTTCATTATTCTCCGTGACCCTTTCTCTATCTGGTGACCCAAGTATTTCACTTTCTTCTGACAGAACTGCAATTTGGAAGGAGACACCTTGTGTCCATTCCTTCCCAAATGGTTCAACAGAGCAATGGTATCGGCGGTGCAGCCACTTTCTGTCTTTGACGCGATCAGTAAGTCATCAATGTACTGTACTAGGGTTGACTCGAACGGCAATTCTAATGCTTCCAAATCTTTCTTTAGAATCTGATTGAAGATTGACGGTGACTCAGAAAACCCTTGAGGAATTCGACACCAACTGTACACTCTGTCTAGGAATTTGAAACAAAAGAGGAATTGGCTGTCCTCATGAAGGGGCACAGAAAAGAATGCTTGTGACAAGTCGATGACTGAGAACCATTCGGCATCGCAAGGGACTTGAAACATTATCACAGCTGGATTCGGTACGACAGGGCAACACTTGACTATGATGTCATTTATTTTCCTCAAGTCCTGCACAAGTCGGACCTTTCCACTTGGCTTTATTAGTCCCATTATTGGTGAATTACATGGACTGCTTAACACTTCTTTCAGTACTCCCTGCTTTACAAATTCGTCAATAAGTTGAGCAACTTTCATGAGGGTGTCTTGTGCCATGTGGTATTGTGGGGTCTGGGGAAAGATTGCATTGGGCTTTACAGTCACTTTCACTGGTTCCACTCCTTTCATCAATCCCACCTCTTTCACTGTCATGTCCCACACTTCCTTTCCGACTGTTTCCTGTAATTCGGCTGGAATATCTTCTTCAGTTATCATCGGGAAAAGGCAAATCCGAGGATACTCTTCATCGACAGTTTCCATCTCATCCCCCTCTACACTGTCCTCTTCTTCCCCATCACTGCTCGTCTGGATTGTTATTCCTTCGTTCGAACACATGATCGAACAACCCAATTTGCACAATAGGTCTCTCCCTAATAGTGCTATCGGGCTTGAGTCACATACCACAAACTGATGCACCCCTTGATAGTTCCCGATGCTGACTGGTACCGGATCTGTTATTGGGTTCGTCAGGTGCCTGTTTGCTACTCCCACCACTTGAACTGTCCTCCCTGAGAGTGGCAAATTTGGTACTTCACTGCTCTTAACAGTTGAACGTGTGGCTCCTGTGTCAACCAAGAATGAAACACGATGACCCATTACTCTTCCCTCTACGTACGGAACCTTTTGATCAACTTCCAAGGATGCTGCAAGCACACAATCTCCTTCTTCTTCTGAGCTTTCACTCTCCCATACATTGTTTATTCCACTCTCACTGTGTAATGGGAACTGTTGTACGGGGCCATTTGTACTCATTACCTGACCCGAGACCTGTGGAGGAACTATCACTTGCTGCTGACTGATTGGTGCCAAAGGTATTTGCATTTGCTGATTAGGTACCATGGGTAACTGCTGTTGCATCGGCTGCATTTGCGTCATCTGCATACGAGGCATCTGCATCTGCTGCGGCTGCATAGGTTGTAACCCCTGCAACTGATTTACGGTCTGAAATTTTGGGTTTGGACCTCTCATTTTCGGTCCCCTCATTGTCTGAAATGCATTGACATCATTGTTTTGCTGACCAACACCTGCACCTGCACCTGCACCTTCCTGCACTACCATCGGGCACTCGCGTTTCCAATGACCGACAATTCCGCACACGTGACACGGCATCACCTTCTTCATTGCCTGCACACCAGTCACAACAGTGTTTAAATCCGGACCATTATTCACAAAACCTCCTCTGCCTCTGCCTCTGGCCTGTGGCTGAAACGCCATATTTCCCTGCAACTGCGGCTGCGGTTGCGGTACCTGCTGTTGGAACCCTTGCATCCCTTGGAAACCTTGCAGACCTGTCTGAGCTGCTTTAAGTTGCATCATCATCACCTTCTCTTTCAACCTTTTCTGTTTCACTTCAATTTCGTCGCTACAGTATTTCGCATAATTCAACACCTCATCAATCGGTTTCGACTGCCAACAAATCAAATGCGACTTTATCATCTGGCTTATCTCTGATCTCAGGCCTTCCACAAATCTAAATACAAAATGAAGCATGTCCTTCGCCTCTATTGCCTCTGTGCCACTGTAGTTCTTAAACGCCTTCAACAACCTCTCATAGTAACTATGAATCGACTCTTTAGCCTCTTGGGCCGTTCGATCGATCTTCTGCCAATCCACATTTTTCGCGGCAACCTTCGTCTTCAAATGCTCAATCACCTTGTAGTACAAGCTCATCACCATAGGTGATGGTGCACCCGTCTCCCTGTCTCTTTCTGGTTCACTTGTCGGCCAACCTACAGCTCTTTTGCAATCCTCCCACAAATCTGCTGGAACCACAATCTCAAAGAGAGTGTTCAGGTCTTCCCAAAGACATTTTGCAAGCTTCACAAACCTGTCAGTCTGTTGATACCATTCAATCGGCTTCTCTCTCAGTTTGGGAAAATCATCCGTAAATGACTGAATGTCGCTTCTGTGCCATGGTACATGTATTAATTTTCCCCCTGCTGTCTCCCTCATTGGTAACATAGTTACTGCCTCGCTACTCTGTGGTCTTTTCTCATTGAGTTCTGTAGCACTGTCCCTCCTCTTTTCCTTTCTCTTTACCCATCTGCTTTCCCACTTGTCTAAGCACCTCCACACTTGTGCACTCTGCAGCAGTTCTCTAAGGTGCGCCTTCATGCCTGCTGACCTCATGTGTTCAAAATCTGTGGTCCCAAAATCCAACCTATAGCTCCTGCTCAAGTGTTTTGTCTTGTCTATGTCAACCCCGTTTTTGTCAGCTATTTCTTGCAAGCTTTTATGTACCTTGTTCACTTCTTTCGTAATCCTGGGACATAGATATCTCAGCTCTTCTTCCGAGTAGGACTCTAACCTATTCACACCCATAGTCCCTTCCACCAATTCTTGTGCTTCCATATTCAACCTCATCCTATTCATATAATCTTCTCCCTTCCCACTGGCTGAACTTTGTGTGGAATTTAGACTGTTGAACCATTGTGTCAGCTGTTGCGCATTCAACCCCATCAGTGTAGCGTTCACATCGACTGCCATTGATGGTTGCGGCAACTTTTCAGTGTTCGATGACAGAGGTATTATCAGTGGGGGACTCGACCTCACCAGTGTCGACTGAGCACATACGGGACTAAACTCCATCAAGGATCCGGATCCATTTAGCTGAGCCGCTATAGGAGTTATCCCTGGAGTGTTTTCTATGCACCTCCTTTCAGTCCCATTCTGCAGCATTGATCCCTGACTGCTCATACCTATATTAGGCTGACTGTACAGAGGTACCGGCGGACCTACAGTAATGGGTAGCGATATCGCATCTGGGTTTTGTCCATTCCCCATGTTCTGAGGCATGTTCATTCCCACACTATGGGTCATCATTGCCGGCATGCCCATCTGACTCCCCGTCATCTGAGCATGTGCGTTTCCCCCCTGCATCTGCTTTTGAGGCATCAAAAACTGAGTTGATTCAGCTTGTGCCAATGTTGGGTTGTGACCATTCTGTACTCCCCTTACGGTTGGATCTATAATCATTCCTGCACTGTTGTCACTGCTGTAGTACCCTGGCATCTGCGGCTGATAATTTTCTGCTGGTTTCAACATGGGCACATCTGGATATATTCTCCTAACCTGCGGTATCTGCGGGGTGAACAGTAAACTCGGGTCCCTAGATCCCGATGAAGCCCCTGAACTCTGTGTTTCATTATTCTGTACCGGTGCCGGAGGGGCAGAACTGGTACTTGGACCTTGTCCACTCTCTGCATAAGGTGGTGGACGGTCGTTCAGCAATTGCATGATTAACTCCTCATCCTCTAACTCCTCTTCTCTTCTCAACTTTTCCTCGTCCTCTCTATCCTTGGAACACCTGTTTGTCTTACAGGTAGCTTTCTTACCTGTCTCCTCTTCTTCCTTAGTAATTGCCGGGAACAATTTTATCCCCTGCAATACATCTGACCTCCACACCTTCTGTGCATTATCCCACCTAGCGTCCGCTAGTGTCTTTTCTACCTTCCTTATCCTTGTTTCAAACTTATTTCTCTGTTGCTGTCTGGCCATTAATTCCCAAATCGCTAGAGCCTCAAACTGGGCTGGCCTTGGAGGCACCTTCATGTCGTACATCGTGAACCTCAAATTCTCCAGAATCCTTATATTGAATGTCCCGTGGATCGGGAATGCTACGCTCCCATGTTTCTCTGTCAGTTTGTGCCATTGCTTTAGCCAAAGACACGGAGCTACCCCCTTTTCCTCAATTACAATGTAAGCCGGTGTGCCTTCGGGCGGCGTCTCCTCTCCTACACTCGCTTTAATGTAAGATTCCCCCTTCATCGCACTCCTGAATGCTTTAAAGAATTTCATTTTCTCCTCTTTTATTTCACAAAGTTTGTAATCAATAGGTGACTTTTATTCCCGGAATACTCTTCGCTTGCCTTTCCCCTTCCAATCGAGCCCCACGGACTGCGTCCAATCCGTGCGCGACCCTTCTCTGCAACCAACCTATCCCAGCGCGGCTCCTAGTGACGTCACTCACACACACTGCGGCTGACAAAGCCTCGCGGCTAGTCCTATTTCACTCAGCTCCTTTCGTAACAACTTCTTGCATGTATCGCGAGCTACAAAAACTAAAACAGATCTGTCGGTTTACTACAGGAAGGGTAACACAGTCGCTTCAGGACCTTAGGGACTTTTCACTAGCCTCGGCAGTTATTCCGTCTTTCTCGGTCCCCACGTTCGCAAGCAAATCTGACCCGCAGACCTACTCTCAACTTGTCAATGATCTATTCTAGTGCACTTAGAATCTTGTCAAAGCCCGAAGTCGAAGTTTCTTTCACTCCCTTAACACACGTACCGACTCGTTGACCACGCCCGATCAACCTACTAAACCGCCCAGACTACAACATAGATCAACATACTCCGGAGTCTCTTGACCTCGCAGGGCCCGTCTCAACAACAACAACCACGTGGACCTTTTTATGCACAAAGCGCCACACGCACATGAAGTTCGACGACTTCCCTACTCTCACACTCGGAGTCGCACCTCCGCTATTTCTATGAAGTTCGACGACTTCTCTACTTCTACACTCGGAGTCGCACCTCCGCTATCCTCTAAAAAAAGAAAAAATCCTCACAACCTTTTCACACAATCTGCGGCAATAAGCTGTGCAAGCGCAAAACCCTAACTCCACTCATACCATCACTAGTACCGCCAACGCCGATTCCACACCTCCGTTCTCTCCATTCGCAAGCTCCGAGATCCCGGGAAAGTCGCGGTGGACCTAGCCCATCATCATTCTGTCAATCAGTTTTATCCAAGAAAAATCTAATTCAACTTCTCGAATGGGGTCTCAAAGGGCGTAACCGTTAATTCAACACCATGTACTTTAAGAGTACAGGGTCCCAAAAGACGGAACCGTCCTCTGCTACCATCTACTGATAGAGCGGTCCGTATTAATAATTTACCTGTATTCGGACGCTCTTTAGGCCGATGAATCTTTTGACTAAGTGGAACTCTCCGTACTCCTAATCGGTCACTTTACTCAAATCAATAATCAATAACGAACGTAAGCAATACCCTGGTCAACATAACACTTAACAATTAATCCAGAATACATTTCGGCGAACCCTGACCTTTCAGTCAGGAATAACCACACCAGTTTATTGCAAAGTTAGTGAATTTATTTCCCTATATTAACAAAGCTAGCACAATATAAATGTGTCTCAACACCAAATGATAAACGTAAATGAACATTAATAGCTGTCCATAGCGGCGAAACAAGTGCAATCTATTCAGCATTTGAATAACAAGGCATTCGATAATAGCAATGCAAATCACTAATACTATAATCTGTAATGAACTAATTGCATACATTTAGTCAGCATAACAAGGTCTCAAATTGCATCGTGCAACAAAAGGAATCCTCGTCTAACCTCAAATTAGCATCGGCATGTGGGGCTTCATGCAAAAACAATTTAGCAACATTAATTTAGAAAAACTCCTAGCTAGGGCTCTTATCAAAAATCAGCAGTTGGTTACCTAAAAGAAACACAATGCAATTTTACAATTTTCCTTTCATATTTACCAATTACGATCAGCATACAAGGAAGTCTTCGTCTCACAGGTACCGTTTCTCGATCAGCATGGGTACCGTTTCAATCAGCATGGGACGGGGCAAAGGGGTAGGGGTGGACGGGGCAATTGCCTCACGGCGGCAAAGTAAAACTACTACTTCATGCAAGGGACAAATCAAAGTTAAAGTCTCTAGGGCCAGAATCATTTAAGTTCTCTTTCTCTCGATTAGAGAAAGCATCAAAGTCTCTTTCAAAATGGCGTCGCAGCAAAGTGGGCCATAATAGCTACGGAATGACGCGATGTCGGGCAATAGCTGGTAATGGATACTTTCTTCTCGTGCACCTGGTTTAAATAGACAACAGTTCAAATCCAGTAGGGTCTTCCATTGGAGGGTTCATAGGTTAGCTTCAAATTGTCCAATCAAAAACGACAGTTCTCAAGCTTTTACTTAAGCATACATTATCCTTGGAGATGGGTACGCAAGTTGCAACATTTTATACCAATTAGCTCACTTTCAGAGCCTCCATTGTCCGCACCTGCAGATCGACCTTGGAGTAAAGAGAAAAATGCCAAGCTGGCACGAAACTTTAAGATAAGCATGTCAACGATCTCAGTGGAAAAGTACAGCTTCAAGCAAAAATACACGTTTAATAGCACATTGGAAAAATACGAGCATCTAAACCGTGAGACCAGGCAACTAGGCCAAAGCCTCCGCTAAAGTAATGCTAAGCTAAAACATTTCAAACGAGCAAATCATAGCACACGTTTATAATTATGTCGGATTAGTGCAATTCTAATACACCACGTTATATAAAGCATGCTTATAAATGTTGGCAAACTACTCTGAGGGCACATTTTGTCCCCGTACAATCTTTATTAGTTCGGTTAAAGTCACACATGATTATTGCAGTACTACGTTTAAGCGTAAATAAATCAAAACCTTCATTTTCTGCTTCATCAATCCCTCCTCTGATGACTACTTGTCATCACACCAAACCATGTCCACAAATTTTATTCCATTAAAATTCTGTCAGTTCTCTTTTCCTTTTAGTTCCCCTAGTTTTTCGCTTTGTATTCTTCTGCCATTCTTTTCATTATTTTCTCTTCCTTCCTTCTTTTAATTCTTTCCATAATCATTATTATTCCCCTTTTTATTCCCCAAATTCCAAATACACAAATTATTACTATCATAATTCCCTCTATTATTTTTAGCAATATTCCATTCCAAATTCCCCCAATCCAATTTCCCACTGAAGCAAGTCCTTTTCCAACCTTCTCCCACACTCCTGGTTCTTTCAATTCCTTCAAATCTGCACTTTCTTTTGTTAGATTAGCAAGCATATTTTTAATTTTCACACTATTGTCGGGAATATAAGTACAACAGTGTCGTGCACCAAGCATTTTGCAAACGCCGCCATCCTTTGCTAAAAGAATGTCTAAGGCAAGCCTGTTTTGAAGAGTCATAGCTCTTTCCGCTGCAAGTTCAGCATCTATCAGGATTAAAGCACCTGAAAACTTTGTCAACATGTTATCCACTATAGTAGACAACTTTCTTATCTTGATGGAATTCAGCACAACTCCCAATGAAGGAATCATGGCTCCAAATATATCTCCTACCACAGCAGCTGCAGTCTCTCTTTTCTGGATACGATGGGATCCAGATGTCTTTTGAATCATCGATAGGTCATCCAGTTGATAAACCTTTGGGAATACTATACCCAAATAACATCTCCCCCACCATCCTTTTGGAAGACGATAATAGGCATTATACCCACAAATGTAATATACACCTGGAATGACAGGGTCAAGTCCGTTCAGCATGAATGTCCATTTGGCCTTAAAGATAAACGTATGTTTACACTCACTTGCTCCTACAAAAATATTGTCATAATAAGATTCACCTCGATATATACAAAATTTCCCTACATGCCAAGCATCTAAATCAATTCTCCCTTGTGTCTTTATTGCGGCAAAATCATAATTATCTACTGAAGTCCTTTTATGTAGCTCTTTTTCTAATTTCGCATTCATTTGTGCCCTTCTATCATCTGTGCGATCTAAAAAGCTTATTTCTACTGCAGAGAGCGAGCAGGTAAGATTTTCCCTATGAGCGTGAGCCGTTTCAAAAGGTAGCATTGGCTCGAAAAATTCCCTCATTATTTTAGCATCCCAATCTTTAGCAATCTGGCTTAGCTGCGCTATTATAGGAACATATGCAAAGGTAACATCATAATTCGAGTAAAAATACTGTATGTTAGTTTGACCATAAAACCTAGACATTACTATACTACATGTAATCCCGTATGTAAGAGGCATGTGGTGATAAGTCACCCCTTCCTTTACTGATGTCGGTATCTGTGTACACACATAACAATCTTTCGCATCCATAGTCTCAACATATTCTGTTAGCAAGCGATAGAAAACATTGTACGAAAGTTCTTTCTTATCATGCAAGAGTCTCTCATCTATTTCTAGTCTTTTCAATGCGGTTAGTTCAGTGACAGTAACAGGAGCAAAAGTAGAAGCATCAATCCTCTCATTCTCACCCTTACCATGCATTCTGAGTACAATTGCCATTATTATTAGTACACATGCAATTATTAAGCCTATACACACATATTTACAATATTTCTTTCTACTGTTTTGCGTCATGATCTGTATAGAATCAGAGAGCTAGAAGCACCTATAAAGAAACTGTTTAGCAATTCAGTTACAAAGCTGAACGAGCGCAATGTTCACACCGTCTTCTTCAAGAGGCCAAGTCACTTATCGGTTAGCAGCATTTGTCTCAATTCGGCAATAACTCAGTCTATATCGGTTTAGCAAATGTCTCATCCGGTTTAGCAATATCTCAGCTGGTTTTAGCACTTTAGATTGTATCAGGCAATGTCATTTATCACCCTTTCAATCAACAGAGTCCATAAAACTTTTCTTTTCTATTGGTATCTCTTCTTCTTCGTTCTCGATGCTTAGAGGTACAAACTCGTCAGTCCAATCGTCATTGACTGCATATGCCCATTCAGGACCGGAATATCTTCTGTTCGGTATCCTTTTCCTTTTCAATTTTGCTTCTCTTTTCGATTCTGCTTCGCTGGTACTTTCCACCTTTGTCAAGTCTTTTTCTTCACTCGGGGATGGTACCGCGACAGTTACTTCTTTTCTTTTCTCTTTCACTTTTGGCCTTTCTCCGTCATTCAAACCTTCTTCAGTCCTTTGTTTTATTGGTGATATGCTTAGTCTCCTCTTTGCACCATGTCCATTTGATGGACCTGCGATCTTTTCTGTGGAAGCTTGAACCCTTTCGTTCTGTTCTGCCTTGTCCCCTCCTTCTGGGGAATCAATCACGTTCTCCTTTTCTTTTTCTGTATCGTCTGCTTCTGGGAAAGCCCTCCTCTGATCAGGCTCTCCTGCTTTTTCACCCTTTTCGAGCCCTTCGTCACCGTTACTTTCGTCAGGCTCTGTATCACTTTCAGCTGCTTCAGGTTCTTTGTCACCCTCAGCTGCTTCAGGCTTTTTGCTACCCTCAGCTGCTTCAGGTTCTTTGTCACCTTCAGCTGCTTCGTCGCTGTCTGAACTTTCTCCTTGGTCTTCCCCAAGTGAGTTAGTCTCTTCGTCCTCCAATAATATCTCTCTCTCTCCTGCTTCTGCCTGTTCTCTTTCAGTTCGGTTTTGTTCTGTTTCAGCACTCAGCACTGTTTTATCAGGCACTGGCAGTTTTAGCGCTTCAACTTCCTCATCTGTGGGACACAACACCTTCTTTGTGTGACTGGCGTGGATCCAGTTGGGAACCCCCGCACACTTCACAGCGGTAGTTGTCGTCAGGATCACTTGGAAAGGGCCTTTCCAACGGGGTTCCAGACACGACTTCCTCACGTGCTTCTTTACCACGACCCAGTCACCTGCTTTCAGTGCGTGTCCTGGACCTTGGATCGGTGGCAAGGTGGTTGCTTCCACCTGGTGAGAGAAAGAGCGAACCACGTCAGCCAGACCCTTGCAGTAGTCTAACACCATATCATCTGTAATATTCAAAAGCGCGTTTGCGGGAACTGCAGGAAGTCTCATAGCCCTGCCCATGAGAATTTCGTGCGGAGACAATCCAGTCTTTCTATCAGGGGTGTTTCTCATTGACATTAGCACCAAGGGCAATGCGTCAGGCCATTTCAAATTTGTCGATGCACATATTTTCGCCATTCTTGATTTCAGTGTACCATTCATCTGCTCCACCAATCCTGATGCTTCAGGGCGATAGCTACAATGCAGTTTTTGCTCAATGTTCAGCGCTTCGCAAAGTAACTTTATCACCTCGTTATTGAAGTGACTTCCCCTATCTGATTCTAAAGAGATCGGGAATCCGAAACGTGGTATTAACTCCCTCAACAATAGCTTTGCAACTGTAAGGCTGTCATTTCTACGTGTGGGGTATGCCTCAATCCAGTGACTAAAAATGCACACAATCACCAACACATACTTCAAACCTCCATGCACAGGCATCTCAATGAAGTTCATTTGCATTCGACTAAATGGGCCACTGGCCCTGCCAATGTGGCTGGCGTTCACAACTGTTCCCTTTCCTGGGTTCATCTGCTGGCAAGTGACACATCGATGGCAAACTGCTTCTGCAGCTTGACGAAATCTGGGGTTAAACCAATCAGTTTTGAACAATCTTATCATGGCATCTCTCCCTAGGTGAGCTTGCCCATGATAGAACCGCGCAAGCTGTGATAAGAGACTGTTTGGCAAAACAAATTTTCCCTCATTTGAAACCCATAACTCATCTGGTCTCTTTATACATTGTGATTTAATCCAGGAATCTCTTTCATCCTCCCTGACATTATTTTGTAATGCTTTTAATTCATCTATTGTATCTACGACCTTCAAGGCAAATGCTTCAGCTGGTTCGAGTTCTGGTTCACTTATCGAATTCCATTCATCCCTGAGTAATATACAGTTCAAGGCACAAAATCTTGCGACTTGATCCGCATATGCATTTCCCAGAGAGACATAATCCTGTCCTTTTGTATGAGCACTACACTTTACCACTGCGACTTCGGCTGGCATTTGAATGGCGTGTAACAATTCCCTTATTCTCTCCCCGTTTTTCACTGGGGATCCTGAAGAAGTCAGGAAACCTCTCTGTGACCATAGTTGGCCAAAGTCATGCACAATCCCAAACCCGTACTGACTATCAGTGTAAATGGTGACTTTCATCAATGCGGACAGTTGACATGCTCTTGTAAGGGCTACAAGTTCTGCTACTTGTGCAGAATAGACTCCTTGAAGCCATCCCGCTTCCAAGACACCTGTTACAGTACATACAGCATATCCTGCTTTTAAAATTCCCATCCCGTCTCTTAGACATGAACCATCAACAAAAACAATTTGGTGTTTTTCATCAAGCTTAGTATCCTTAATGTCAGGTCGAGGTTTTGTGCAAAATTCAGTCACCTGAAGGCAGTCATGCTCGACGTCTTCAGCGTCCTCAATTTCAGCATTTTCACCAGGAAGCAAGGTTGCTGGATTCAACGTAGTGCACCTTTTCAGCTGCACGTTCGGTAAGCCCAGAATTATCGTTTCATACCTTGTGAGTCTTGCTCCGGTCATGTGTTGCGTTCGGGAGCAGGTCAAAAGTATCTCAACTGAGTGAGGGACCATGACTGTTACTGGGTGTCCCATCACTATTCCTTCACTCTGAGTGAGGCTGATACCAACTGCTGCTACGGCGCGCAAACACCCTGGGAGTGCTGCTGCGACCGGATCCAAAGTAGCTGAAAAATACGCTACTGGTCTGTTTACGCCACCATGGGCCTGAGTCAAGACAGACAAAGAACATGCATCACGTTCATGACAAAACAATGTGAAAGGCTTTGTGTAATCAGGCATACCTAAAGCTGGAGCCCTGCACATGCACTCTTTCAATTCAACAAAAGCATCCATCTCATCTCCTTTCAACTCAATTTGGTCCAAGGCATCCTTCTGGGTCAGTTTCAGTAAAGGCTTTGCTAGAGTCGAGAAGTTGGGAATCCACTGGCGACAGTAGCCCACCATTCCCAAAAACTTCCTCACCTCCCTCCTTGTCTTGGGTGGACTCATTTGAAGTACGCTTGTTATTCTTTCCTTCATTATTCTCCGTGACCCTTTCTCTATCTGGTGACCCAAGTATTTCACTTTCTTCTGACAGAACTGCAATTTGGAAGGAGACACCTTGTGTCCATTCCTTCCCAAATGGTTCAACAGAGCAATGGTATCGGCGGTGCAGCCACTTTCTGTCTTTGACGCGATCAGTAAGTCATCAATGTACTGTACTAGGGTTGACTCGAACGGCAATTCTAATGCTTCCAAATCTTTCTTTAGAATCTGATTGAAGATTGACGGTGACTCAGAAAACCCTTGAGGAATTCGACACCAACTGTACACTCTGTCTAGGAATTTGAAACAAAAGAGGAATTGGCTGTCCTCATGAAGGGGCACAGAAAAGAATGCTTGTGACAAGTCGATGACTGAGAACCATTCGGCATCGCAAGGGACTTGAAACATTATCACAGCTGGATTCGGTACGACAGGGCAACACTTGACTATGATGTCATTTATTTTCCTCAAGTCCTGCACAAGTCGGACCTTTCCACTTGGCTTTATTAGTCCCATTATTGGTGAATTACATGGACTGCTTAACACTTCTTTCAGTACTCCCTGCTTTACAAATTCGTCAATAAGTTGAGCAACTTTCATGAGGGTGTCTTGTGCCATGTGGTATTGTGGGGTCTGGGGAAAGATTGCATTGGGCTTTACAGTCACTTTCACTGGTTCCACTCCTTTCATCAATCCCACCTCTTTCCCTGTCATGTCCCACACTTCCTTTCCGACTGTTTCCCGTAATTCGGCTGGAATATCTTCTTCAGTTATCATCGGGAAAAGGCAAATCCGAGGATACTCTTCATCGACAGTTTCCATCTCATCCCCCTCTACACTGTCCTCTTCTTCCCCATCACTGCTCGTCTGGATTGTTATTCCTTCGTTCGAACACATGATCGAACAACCCAATTTGCACAATAGGTCTCTCCCTAATAGTGCTATCGGGCTTGAGTCACATACCACAAACTGATGCACCCCTTGATAGTTACCGATGCTGACTGGTACCGGATCTGTTATTGGGTTCGTCAGGTGCCTGTTTGCTACTCCCACCACTTGAACTGTCCTCCCTGAGAGTGGCAAATTTGGTACTTCACTGCTCTTAACAGTTGAACGTGTGGCTCCTGTGTCAACCAAGAATGAAACACGATGACCCATTACTCTTCCCTCTACGTACGGAACCTTTTGATCAACTTCCAAGGATGCTGCAAGCACACAATCTCCTTCTTCTTCTGAGCTTTCACTCTCCCATACATTGTTTATTCCACTCTCACTGTGTAATGGGAACTGTTGTACGGGGCCATTTGTACTCATTACCTGACCCGAGACCTGTGGAGGAACCATCACTTGCTGCTGACTGATTGGTGCCAAAGGTATTTGCATTTGCTGATTAGGTACCATGGGTAACTGCTGTTGCATCGGCTGCATTTGCGTCATCTGCATACGAGGCATCTGCATCTGCTGCGGCTGCATAGGTTGTAACCCCTGCAACTGATTTACGGTCTGAAATTTTGGGTTTGGACCTCTCATTTTCGGTCCCCTCATTGTCTGAAATGCATTGACATCATTGTTTTGCTGACCAGCACCTGCACCTGCACCTTCCTGCACCACCATCGGGCACTCGCGTTTCCAATGACCGACAATTCCGCACACGTGACACGGCATCACCTTCTTCATTGCCTGCACACCAGTCACAACAGTGTTTAAATCCGGACCATTATTCACAAAACCTCCTCTGCCTCTGCCTCTGGCCTGTGGCTGAAACGCCATATTTCCCTGCAACTGCGGCTGCGGTTGCGGTACCTGCTGTTGGAACCCTTGCATCCCTTGGAAACCTTGCAGACCTGTCTGAGCTGCTTTAAGTTGCATCATCATCACCTTCTCTTTCAACCTTTTCTGTTTCACTTCAATTTCGTCGCTACAGTATTTCGCATAATTCAACACCTCATCAATCGGTTTCGACTAACAACAAATCAAATGAGACTTTATCATCTGGCTTATCTCTGGTTTCAGGCCTTCCACAAATCTAAATACAAAATGAAGCATGTCCTTCGCCTCTATTGCCTCTGTGCCACTGTAGTTCTTAAACGCCTTCAACAACCTCTCATAGTAACTATGAATCGACTCTTTAGCCTCTTGGGCCGTTCGATCGATCTTCTGCCAATCCACATTTTTCGCGGCAACCTTCGTCTTCAAATGCTCAATCACCTTGTAGTACAAGCTCATCACCATAGGTGATGGTGCACCCGTCTCCCTGTCTCTTTCTGGTTCACTTGTCGGCCAACCTACAGCTCTTTTGCAATCCTCCCACAAATCTGCTGGAACCACAATCTCAAAGAGAGTGTTCAGGTCTTCCCAAAGACATTTTGCAAGCTTCACAAACCTGTCAGTCTGTTGATACCATTCAATCGGCTTCTCTCTCAGTTTGGGAAAATCATCCGTAAATGACTGAATGTCGCTTCTGTGCCATGGTACATGTATTAATTTTCCCCCTGCTGTCTCCCTCATTGGTAACATAGTTACTGCCTCGCTACTCTGTGGTCTTTTCTCATTGAGTTCTGTAGCACTGTCCCTCCTCTTTTCCTTTCTCTTTACCCATCTGCTTTCCCACTTGTCTAAGCACCTCCACACTTGTGCACTCTGCAGCAGTTCTCTAAGGTGCGCCTTCATGCCTGCTGACCTCATGTGTTCAAAATCTGTGGTCCCAAAATCCAACCTATAGCTCCTGCTCAAGTGTTTTGTCTTGTCTATGTCAACCCCGTTTTTGTCAGCTATTTCTTGCAAGCTTTTATGTACCTTGTTCACTTCTTTCGTAATCCTGGGACATAGATATCTCAGCTCTTCTTCCGAGTAGGACTCTAACCTATTCACACCCATAGTCCCTTCCACCAATTCTTGTGCTTCCATATTCAACCTCATCCTATTCATATAATCTTCTCCCTTCCCACTGGCTGAACTTTGTGTGGAATTTAGACTGTTGAACCATTGTGTCAGCTGTTGCGCATTCAACCCCATCAGTGTAGCGTTCACATCGACTGCCATTGATGGTTGCGGCAACTTTTCAGTGTTCGATGACAGAGGTATTATCAGTGGGGGACTCGACCTCACCAGTGTCGACTGAGCACATACGGGACTAAACTCCATCAAGGATCCGGATCCATTTAGCTGAGCCGCTATAGGAGTTATCGCTGGAGTGTTTTCTATGCACCTCCTTTCAGTCCCATTCTGCAGCATTGATCCCTGACTGCTCATACCTATATTAGGCTGACTGTACAGAGGTACCGGCGGACCTACAGTAATGGGTAGCGATATCGCATCTGGGTTTTGTCCATTCCCCATGTTCTGAGGCATGTTCATTCCCACACTATGGGTCATCATTGCCTGCATGCCCATCTGACTCCCCGTCATCTGAGCATGTGCGTTTCCCCCCTGCATCTGCTTTTGAGGCATCAAAAACTGAGTTGATTCAGCTTGTGCCAATGTTGGGTTGTGACCATTCTGTACTCCCCTTACGGTTGGATCTATAATCATTCCTGCACTGTTGTCACTGCTGTAGTACCCTGGCATCTGCGGCTGATAATTTTCTGCTGGTTTCAACATGGGCACATCTGGATATATTCTCCTAACCTGCGGTATCTGCGGGGTGAACAGTAAACTCGGGTCCCTAGATCCCGATGAAGCCCCTGAACTCTGTGTTTCATTATTCTGTACCGGTGCCGGAGGGGCAGAACTGGTACTTGGACCTTGTCCACTCTCTGCATAAGGTGGTGGACGGTCGTTCAGCAATTGCATGATTAACTCCTCATCCTCTAACTCCTCTTCTCTTCTCAACTTTTCCTCGTCCTCTCTATCCTTGGAACACCTGTTTGTCTTACAGGTAGCTTTCTTACCTGTCTCCTCTTCTTCCTTAGTAATTGCCGGGAACAATTTTATCCCCTGCAATACATCTGACCTCCACACCTTCTGTGCATTATCCCACCTAGCGTCCGCTAGTGTCTTTTCTACCTTCCTTATCCTTGTTTCAAACTTATTTCTCTGTTGCTGTCTGGCCATTAATTCCCAAATCGCTAGAGCCTCAAACTGGGCTGGCCTTGGAGGCACCTTCATGTCGTACATCGTGAACCTCAAATTCTCCAGAATCCTTATATTGAATGTCCCGTGGATCGGGAATGCTACGCTCCCATGTTTCTCTGTCAGTTTGTGCCATTGCTTTAGCCAAAGACACGGAGCTACCCCCTTTTCCTCCATTACAATGTAAGCCGGTGTGCCTTCGGGCGGCGTCTCCTCTCCTACACTCGCTTTAATGTAAGATTCCCCCTTCATCGCACTCCTGAATGCTTTAAAGAATTTCATTTTCTCGTCTTTTATTTCACAAAGTTTGTAATCAATAGGTGACTTTTATTCCCGGAATACTCTTCGCTTGCCTTTCCCCTTCCAATCGAGCCCCACGGACTGCGTCCAATCCGTGCGCGACCCTTCTCTGCAACCAACCTATCCCAGCGCAGCTCCTAGTGACGTCACTCACACACACTGCGGCTGACAAAGCCTCGCGGCTAGTCCTCCTTCACTCAGCTCCTTTCGTAACAACTTCTTGCATGTATCGCGAGCTACAAAAACTAAAACAGATCTGTCGGTTTACTACAGGAAGGGTAACACAGTCGCTTCAGGACCTTAGGGACTTTTCACTAGCCTCGGCAGTTATTCCGTCTTTCTCGGTCCCCACGTTCGCAAGCAAATCTGACCCGCAGACCTACTCTCAACTTGTCAATGATCTATTCTAGTGCACTTAGAATCTTGTCAAAGCCCGAAGTCGAAGTTTCTTTCACTCCCTTAACACACGTACCGACTCGTTGACCACGCCCGATCAACCTACTAAACCGCCCAGACTACAACATAGATCAACATACTCCGGAGTCTCTTGACCTCGCAGGGCCCGTCTCAACAACAACCACCACGTGGACCTTTTTATGCACAAAGCGCCACACGCACATGAAGTTCGACGACTTCCCTACTCTCACACTCGGAGTCGCACCTCCGCTATTTCTATGAAGTTCGACGACTTCTCTACTTCTACACTCGGAGTCGCACCTCCGCTATCCTCTAAAAAAAGAAAAAATCCTCACAACCTTTTCACACAATCTGCGGCAATAAGCTGTGCAAGCGCAAAACCCTAACTCCACTCATACCATCACTAGTACCGCCAACGCCGATTCCACACCTCCGTTCTCTCCATTCGCAAGCTCCGAGATCCCGGGAAAGTCGCGGTGGACCTAGCCCATCATCATTCTGTCAATCAGTTTTATCCAAGAAAAATCTAATTCAACTTCTCGAATGGGGTCTCAAAGGGCGTAACCGTTAATTCAACACCATGTACTTTAAGAGTACAGGGTCCCAAAAGACGGAACCGTCCTCTGCTACCATCTACTGATAGAGCGGTCCGTATTAATAATTTACCTGTATTCGGACGCTCTTTAGGCCGATGAATCTTTTGACTAAGTGGAACTCTCCGTACTCCTAATCGGTCACTTTACTCAAATCAATAATCAATAACGAACGTAAGCAATACCCTGGTCAACATAACACTTAACAATTAATCCAGAATACATTTCGGCGAACCCTGACCTTTCAGTCAGGAATAACCACACCAGTTTATTGCAAAGTTAGTGAATTTATTTCCCTATATTAACAAAGCTAGCACAATATAAATGTGTCTCAACACCAAATGATAAACGTAAATGAACATTAATAGATGTCCATAGCGGCGAAACAAGTGCAATCTATTCAGCATTTGAATAACAAGGCATTCGATAATAGCAATGCAAATCACTAATACTATAATCTGTAATGAACTAATTGCATACATTTAGTCAGCATAACAAGGTCTCAAATTGCATCGTGCAACAAAAGGAATCCTCGTCTATCCTCAAATTAGCATCGGCATGTGGGGCTTCATGCAAAAACAATTTAGCAACATTAATTTAGTAAAACTCCTAGCTAGGGCTCTTATCAAAAATCAGCAGTTGGTTACCTAAAAGAAACACAATGCAATTTTACAATTTTCCTTTCATATTTACCAATTACGATCAGCATACAAGGAAGTCTTCGTCTCACAGGTACCGTTTCTCAATCAGCATGGGACGGGGCAAAGGGGTAGGGGTGGACGGGGCAATTGCCTCACGGCGGCAAAGTAAAACTACTACTTCATGCAAGGGACAAATCAAAGTTAAAGTCTCTAGGGCCAGAATCATTTAAGTTCTCTTTCTCTCGATTAGAGAAAGCATCAAAGTCTCTTTCAAAATGGCGTCGCAGCAAAGTGGGCCATAATAGCTACGGAATGACGCGATGTCGGGCAATAGCTGGTAATGGCTACTTTCTTCTCGTGCACCTGGTTTAAATAGACAACAGTTCAAATCCAGTAGGGTCTTCCATTGGAGGGTTCATAGGTTAGCTTCAAATTGTCCAATCAAAAACGACAGTTCTCAAGCTTTTACTTAAGCATACATTATCCTTGGAGATGGGTACGCAAGTTGCAACATTTTATACCAATTAGCTCACTTTCAGAGCCTCCATTGTCCGCACCTGCAGATCGACCTTGGAGTAAAGAGAAAAATGCCAAGCTGGCACGAAACTTTAAGATAAGCATGTGAACGATCTCAGTGGAAAAGCACAGCTTCAAGCAAAAATACACGTTTAATAGCACATTGGAAAAATACGAGCATCTAAACCGTGAGACCAGGCAACTAGGCCAAAGCCTCCGCTAAAGTAATGCTAAGCTAAAACATTTCAAACGAGCAAATCATAGCACACGTTTATAATTATGTCGGATTAGTGCAATTCTAATACACCACGTTATATAAAGCACGCTTATAAATGTTGGCAAACTACTCTGAGGGCACATTTTGTCCCCGTACAATCTTTATTAGTTCGGTTAAAGTCACACATGATTATTGCAGTACTACGTTTAAGCGTAAATAAATCAAAACCTTCATTTTCTGCTTCATCAGAACTGGGGATACAGTTGATTCATAGCAGTTCGAAGTCTGTAATATATGAACCGTGAAAGTGAAGCGCCCGTCTTGGTGGTGATGACGTCTAATCCTTCTAATACATCATTGAGGTATGCATCTCCCATGGTCTTTAACCCAGCCTGTTGAAGCAGTTTAAGTGCAATGTCTTCCTGTGTGCGTGAGATCACTGGGTGATGGCACAAGGGGAGTGCTGGAGAATATAAGAGTAGTTTTCCCACTGAATGTCCCAGCATCTGCCAGTCATGTGTGGTGAAGAGTATAATGTGAATCTCTGCATGCTGGATTTCCTGCCATCAATGTGCCAGATGAGCCCAGAGGGGCACTGGATCAGCAGTGTCATGCTCTACTTTGACATGTGGAACATACTTATATACTCCACTACCAATAGTGTGCAAAATGAGCCTGCACGCATAAATAATAAAGATATAGATCCGGAGCATTAAATCCCTCCTTTTCGTATCGCGGGAGTATGCTCAAACTGATCCTGGGCTGTTTCCGTGCCAACAGCAAGGTCAGCATCACGGACTGAAGCCTTCTAAAGATGTGCAGAGGTAGTAATATTGGAATATTTATAAATAGGTGTAAAAACCTCAGAGGCACCGCCATTTTTAATACTGATATTTTGCCTGCCAGGGACAATAGCAAGCATTTCCAGCGGGCTATTTGATCCTCTAGTTTTGAAACTGCCGTACCATAGTTATGCCAGACCACCATTGTGGAATCCCTATGGGTACACATCCTGAAGTACTGAATCGGGTTCGTGTCCCACTTCAGCCGGAATTCAACTGGACACTGCAGGGTGTCCTGAGTTAGTGGGAATATGACTGATTTCGACCAGTTGCTCCGGAGCCCAACACAATTTTCAAATCTAATAAGGCTCCAGTGTAACCGCAAACAGTAGGGGCGACAGAGGTCACCCCTATAGCATGCTTCTGCCCACCGGAAAGCCATCTGATGTATATCCATTGACTTGTACTCGCACAGTTGGAAGTGTATATAAAAGGTGGACCTAGCAGAGGAACTTCTCCGGCATTCCCATGACAGAGTGAACATATACTCCCATGCTATAGAATTGAATGATTTAGCAGCATCTAATACGGAGGCTGTTGCTTGCATAGAAGGCTCCAGTTGATGCATTAAAGCAAAGATGGTGCGCGAACTATGTGCCGTAGAGCAGAATGGACTGAAGCTCAATTGGTCCAGGAGTAAAGGTCGTAGGCGAGTTTGCAAAAAATGTTATCATGATTTTCACATCTATGTTGATAAGAGAGAACGCTCTGTAAAACTCACAAAACTCAGGGAGCTTATCTGTTTTTAACAGGGTTATTATTGATGTTTTCCTGAGTGAGGGAGGTAGGATTTGTTTATGATTGGCTTCCTCGTAAATCCTATGCAAGTGTGGAGCCGAAAGATCAGCATATTCTTTATAGAATTCCCCTGTTAGTCCATCCACTCTGGGGGCCTTCTCATTGGGGACTATTGTGATTGGCTATCGCAAATATTTACGTTGGCCCTGAGACAGCCAAGCCAAGGCAATATAATCTAAATACTGAGTTATTTTCAACATCAAAGCTGTGGGCAGGGTTTTATGAAGTTCAGAATAGAAGTTTTGAAATGCCAATAGAATGGAGGGAGTATCATAGCAAGCCCTATTTTATGCTTCAGTAATCCTCACTACAGATCCCTGTTCCATAGGTTTCCTTAATTTGAGTGCCAGACTGTGTCCCGGCCTCCCCATCACCATATGCGTGCACTACCTGGCACTTTGAGAGGAATCAGGATTCTCTCTCTGCCAGGTCTTGAAATCCCATGATACTCACAGATTTCGGCAAGAGAAGTCGGTTGTGGACAAGTCTGGTAGTTCCTTTCTAGACCCTTGAGGTGGGTCTCCACAGTGTGGAGACAGCCTTGGATCGTTGTTAATACCCAAGCTTCTGCACTGATGCAGGCCCCACAAATTGTGATCTAGAAAGCCTCTCATAAGGTATCACAGCCACTTACGAACCCCACATTTGTAACACAAAAATCCACAATTGCTGAATGTACCCCTTCCCAAAAGGATGCGTTCAGCAACCCTGATGCCCTAAATCACCATGTGAAGGGCACATGAGTCACTTTCAACAGGGCCAGGTGGAGTAGCACATGGAATGATCAGATAAGGATTTGGGTAGTTGCTCAGCCTCCACCACTCATGCGTAGGCCTCTTGTGAAACTAATCAATAATCTAGCCATGACTATGTACCAAGCATGGCTGAATTGAAGGTGCCCTTTTTTTGCCCTGGGTCCTGGAGGCACTATGCATCCACCAAGCCATATTCTTCCATACTGTCCCGCAGAAAAGAAGCGGCCCTCTTGGAATGGCCATCTGCCAGTTTAGATCTATCCAGTTTGGCATCCAAGCTGAGATTCATGTCTCCCCCCCACAATATCATAGAGGCAGGTAAACAGTGCAGCTAACTTCACACTGATGTAAAAAAGACAGGACGATCTCTATTAGGTGCATACATGTTAACCAATGTGAGGTGTATACAGTATAGATACCCCTGCATGTCTGCCAGACAGACCTGATCATCAATTAGGGATTGTGCGATCAGGAAGGGGATACCACACTTGATTAGTATGACAAGGCCATGGGCATAAGTAGAGTATGATGAGGTTAATCTGTGCACTGCCCACCGGGCTCCCACTATTTTTTCTGTATTGAGTGAGACTCCTGGAGGAGTGCAATATGTGCGCCATGCCAGTCTAAATAGTTAAGAACCAGTCTAGTTGTGCGTGGATTGTTAAGTCCACAATCATTCCGAGAGATCAGTTTCACCTGTCCTTCTAAGCCACCCATCAAGGTGGCGCTGTCATTGTATTGGCAGTGGAGAATGTCCTATTAGATGCACTGTGTATATTTCTGATGGTGTCAATTGAGTGTTTCAACAAATAACACATACCCCCTCCCACTTCAGCATCACAACATTGCTAAAGACATTCACCCGAAAGGCAAACATAAACATGCTCAATATCAAACAGTGAGCAAATAAAATTAAATCAGCATTCCAGAACAAAACCATTTGGGGTGCTGCCTTTCAGGGGGTTGTCTCCAGGTAACCGGAGGTCACCACAAAGTAATCTCGTCTCTTCAGCCATGCCTAACTGAAGATGTTATGGAGGGACCCACTGTCCTCCCACAGAGCCCTATGCAATCTCGAACTCTCTAGGCAGCTCAGCCTGGGCATCTACTGAAGATCTGCAAACTCCACAATGAAGTCAACGATTCAGGCATCTTTGACCTCCCCAGGGCCTCTGCAGCTTTATCTCATTTCTGTGGTGTTACAGTCAAGAGAAAGTCCCTCACCACCTTCAGGGAAGTGAAAACGTGCAACTTCCCTTTGTATTCTAACTAAAGCCTCACTGGGTACAGCATAGCGTAGCAGAGCTCAGCCCTCTGGAGATGTACTTTTTACTGGAAGGAACTCCTGCCCGGCCATCTGGACAGCAGCAAGTCTGAGTACTGTATCTCTATCTTGATAATTCAGCAGCTGGGAAATTAGCGGCCTGGGCGTCACACCCAGAAGGGGCCACGCCATGAGCGTGAAGTGGGAACATTCCGTCATCAGCAGGGGAGATAGAGCCTCAGTGGCGAACATCGACAACATCATCAGCTGTACATATGTCTCCATCTTGCCCACATTTGTTGTCTCTGGTATTGCAGTTATACAGTGATTATTACACCATGGGTGTGCTTCCAAGTCCTCATTTTTAGCTTAGATGACTGTAAGCACATTCTCTATATTAAGAAATTTTTAACAAACTGTTTGAAGTTTGTCTTGTATATTTGAGATTCGCAGTTTGGCTTCTGTGAGTCATGTGGCCTGTTGATCTAATTTAGCAAACATCTGCTACATGCGCAGATTAAGTAAGTCTATTTTCCCATCAATAGACTGCAAGCTAGTCTGCATCACCAGGAGCGTTGCCTCCAGCGATGAAGATCCTGCATCTCCCTGTGCCTTCTCCCCATCCAGCGTGGCAACCTGCAAGACCCTGGAGGAATATCTGGTTGTAAAGTTCAAGCAGGATTGGCCTTTATCCACCTTTCTTATATTCTTTAGCTGTTGGGCCGCTAATGTGGGTTGCAGGAATGACAAAGCAGAGAGTTGTGGTGTCACAAGCATCAGAGTCAATCTGTTATTGCACTAAGCCCGTGGGGTGCCGCGCAGCCAATGAATGTCACTTGGCCGTAGTAGGCACATAAGCCCATCAACTGGCACCCTCACAGAGTACTGTCCATGCAGGACAACTTCAACAATGGCAGCAGTACAGGCACACAGTGAGAACAGAGGCCCAATGTCACTGGAGTAGATTCCTGTTGAGGGCTAATTACTGTGTGCTGTGCTTTCAGAGCCTCGCTCTCCCGAGATGGGCCATCTCACCCATCCACCTCAGCTGCAGAAGATCACCCAGTCTGGGGGCCGATGATGGAGGGGGGTCTCATCCCCACCCTTCAGGGAGTATGATGAGCCCAGAGTCCCCCCTCCACAACTCAAAGTGCTGCTATCTCGGGGCCCTCCACTGTACAGAGCCTCTCCGTCAGCCCATCCATGTGCAGTTTCCCAGGAGAGTCCCTGTGGCCCCTGCAGGGGAGGGCCTCAATCCGTCACAGGCCACTTCATGCCTCTGGTATTGGGTGACATGCCTGCAGCACAACAGGGCAGTCCCGAACCACCCATTGAGCGACAGTCTGTGCTCACCCTAGGCCGTGCAGCCCACTGTAATGCTACCCACTCCAAAAGCATGGCCCCTCGCTCTAACCAGCAGCCGTGGGGCCTGCCCTTCAAATCTCAGAGCCCGCGGATGTAGCAGGCTGGCCTGGCTTATAGTGGGTACCTTGTGGTACTTACACCTTGTGCCAGGTCCAGTTATCCCTTATTAGTAGAATAGAGGTGTTCTAGCATCTTAGGCTGATAGAGGTAGCTATAGCAGAGCAGCTTAGGCTGAACTAGGAGACGTGCAAAGCTCCTACCATACCACTTATATCATATAGCACTATATCATAGGAAAACACAATATTCAGTGTTACTAAAAATAAAGGTACTTTATTTTAGTGACAATATGCCAAAAGTATCTCAGAGTATATACTCCCTTTGGAGGTAAGTAATATACACAAGTTATATGCACACAAACCAAACTCAGGTAAGTAACAGTTAGAAAAGTAGTGCAAACAATGTAGAATCACAATAGAATGCAATAGGGAGACATAGGCTTGGGGCAACACAAACCATACACTCCAAAAGGTGAATGTGAATCACAAATGGACCCCAGGCCTAGTGTAGTGTGTAGAGAGTCGCTGGGAGTGTAAAAAAACACTAAGGGTGTCCAAGATACCCCACCCCAAGACCCTGAAAAGCAGGAGTAAAGTTACCCTACTACCCCAGAAAGACAGTAAAGTCGAGATAGGGGATTCTGCAAGGACAGCAACTGACTGCAAAATACTGAAGACGGATTCCTGGACCTGTGGACCTGCAAAGGAAGGGGACCAAGTCCAAGAGTCACGCAAGTGTCCGGGGAGGCAGGAACCCACTAAACCCCAGATGAAGGTGCAAAAGGGCTGCCTCCTGGTGGAAGAAGCCAAAGATTCTGCAACAACGGAAGGTTCCAGGATTTTCTCCTTTGGTCAGAAGATGTCCCACGGCGTGCTGGATGATGCAGAATTGTTTCCAAGCAAAAGACTGCAAACAAGCCTTGCTAGCTGCAAGAGTCGCATTGAGGATTTTGGGTGCTGCCAGGGCCTAGGAAGGACCAGGAGGTTGCCCCATGGAGGAGGACACAGAGGGGGCACTCAGCAACACAGAGAGCCCATGCAGAAGCAGGCAGCGCCCGCAAAAGTACCTGAACAGGCACTTAGAAGATCTGAGGACAGCAGTCGACTCAGAGTCACAAATGAGGTCCCACGACGTCGGAGTCCAACTCAGTGAGTTGGGCAATGCAGGACGGAGTGCTGGGGACCTGGGCTAGGCTGTGCACAAAGGAAGTCTTACAAAAGTGCACAGAAGCCTGAGCAGCTGCAGTTCACGCAGTACACAGGATTACTGTCTGGCGTGGGAAGGCAAAGACTTACCACCACCAAATTTGGACAGAAGGGCCTCTGGACTGTCAAAGACACTTGAACCCAGCTCCTATGTTCCAGGGACCACGCTCGTCAGGATGAGAGGGGACCCAGAAGACCGGTGATGCAGAAGTTTGGTGCATGCATTAGCAGGGGGAAGATTCCGTCGACCCACAGGAGATTTCTTCTTGGCTTCCAGTGCAGGGTGAAGGCAGACAGACCTCAGGGCATGCACCACCAGGAAACAATCAAGAAAGCTGGCAGGATTAGGTGCTACAATGTAGCTGGTAGTCTTCTTGCTACTTTGTTGTGGTTATGCAGTCATCCTGGACCAGTCAGCGGACGATCCTTGGCAGAAGTTGAAGAGGGAAGTGCTGAGGAACTCTGGTGAGCTCTTGCATTCGTTATCTGGTGAGATACCCACAGGAGAGACCCTAAATAGCCCACAGAGGAGGATTGGCTACTGAGAAAGGTATGCACCTATCAGGAGGGGTCTCTGACATCACCTGCTGGCACTGGCCACTCAGAGCTGTCTATTGTGCCCTCACACCTCTGCATCCAAGATGGCAGAGGTCTGGGACACACTGGAGGAGCTCTGGGCACCTCCCCTGGGAGGTGCTGGTCAGGGGAGTGGTCACTCCCCTTTTCTTTGTCCAGTTTCACACCAGAGCAGTGCTGGGGGGTCCCCGAACTGGTGTATACTGGCTTATGCAGAGAGGGCACCATCTGTGCCCATCAAAGCATTTCCAGAGGCCAGGAGAGGCTACTCCTCCCAGGCCCTTCACACCTATTTCCAAAGGGAGAGGGTGTAACACCCTCTCTCAGAGGAAATCCTTTGTTCTGCCTTCCTGGGACCAGGCTTCCCATGCCCCAGGGGGGCAGAAACCTGTCTGAGGGGTTGGCAGCAGCAGTAGCTGCAGTGGAGAACCTGGAAAGTTAGTTTGGCAGTACCCCGGCTCTGTGCTGGAGACCCGGGGATGCATGGAATTGTAATTGTAATTGGAATTCTGGTATTGGGGTGACAATTCCATGATCCTAGACATGTTACATGGCCATGTTCGGAGTTACCATTGTGACGCTACATATAGGTATAGACTTATATGTAGTGCACACATGTAATGGTGTCCCCGCACTCACAAAGTTTGGGGAAATTGCCCTGAACAATGTGGGGGCACCTTGGTTTGTGCCAGGGTGCCCACACACTAAGTAACTTTGCACCTAACCTTCACCAAGTGAGGGTTAGACATATAGGTGACTTATGTTACTTACGTGCAGTGTAAAATGGCTGTGAAATAACGTGGACGTTATTTCACTCAGGCTGCAGTGGCAGTCCTGTGTAAGAATTGTCTGAGCTACCTATGGGTGGCAAAAGAAATGCTGCAACCCATATGGATCTCCTGGAACCCCAATACCCTGGGTACCTAGGTACCATATACTAGGGAATTATAAGGGTGTTCCAATGTGCCAATAAGAATTGGTAAAATTAGTCACTAGCCTGCAGTGACAATTTTAAAAGCAGAGAGAGCATAAACACTGAGGTTCTGGTTAGCATAGCCTCAGTGATACAGTTAGTCACCACACAAGGAACACATACAGGGCATACTTTATGAGCACTGGGGTCCTGACTAGCAGGATCCCAGTGACACATAGGCAAAAACAAACACACATACAGTGAAAATGGGGGTAACATGCCATGCAAGATGGTACTTTCCTACACCGTCCCTTCTCGTCCACTGCCGCCGGGTGCCAATTGGATCCACAGCGCCTGCTGACAATCCATGGCCCAGAAGACCAACTACACTCTGCACCACAAGCTTAATCTCTCCTCACCATCTCAGATCGGCGGTGGCTCTGCTACTAGCTATTCTATGCTTGCCACCAATTTTCCTCCACCAGTGGGGTCAGCAGCTCGCCATGAAGTATTGCATTTATTTATTGCGATTAGACAGCTGATGTCAGTATTTTTGGGCAGAATGTTGATTCTGGCCTGCCGACCAGCACTACTTTGCGGCTATTTTTCTTGGGGGCCTGGCCGCGCTCACCAGAAAGTTACGCTTTGGCTTCTTAAAGCCTCTAGAAGCCCTTTTATAAGAGCTGATGAGGTGTGAATTTACTCCCAGAGCTTAGACAAAGATCCTACATCTGGGGAGCCCTGGTCTGTTGGTAGATTAACTCTTTGGGCTGTGCTAAAGAACTTGATTAACACCAAAGAGGCCTACCCTATCAAAGGCAAATGTTAGCTGACCCTTGGGCAAGGCCCTCATTTGGACCAATCTCAGTGGGAGAAGAGCTACCCCCAGAACTACTGTGAAGAAACCACAGGAGAGGGGTTGCTCATTTCCCTGGCCACACCTCTAGGGTAGGCACAAAAGCTCTGTACAGCGGAACAAATGTTCTGCCATCTTGATAATAAGTGGAGAGTGTTCACTGTGAGTATAGAGTGGCACTGGGGTATTGTTTACACTAGGGCACACAGGAACCTCTGCAGATGTGGATTGGAATACCTCTAGAAACTTTTTTACCTATTACTTATGGAGGGGCCAGGAGTCACCTCCACCCACAGCCTAGTACCAGGAATAAATGTGACATCCCTCTACACCCTCTTCCGAACTGCACCAGCTGTTGAGAACTATAATGTGACCTGAAAGACTACACCTGCTCCCACTGTACTCAGGCCTTAGAAGTGATTTCTAAGGATCAGTTGGCTGACCCATTAAACTACAGGGACACAAGAAGCTCCTAGAAGCCCTTTTACTGAAGAGCCTAGCTGATCAGTTTCAACTGTACCAGTCTGGACCTTGTTGGCTTCTGCTGGAGTGAGTCTTCAGTATTGACATCCTGGGACTGTTTCAAAGAATACTGGTCCTAACATTCCGAGAAACATTTTAGCCCCAAAGACCTGAGCACTGGGACAAGCCTGCAAAGTAAAAATGAAGTAGATGTATTGCTTTCTGGCCAAAGATTTAGGTTGCTCCCACTCCAGCATTTCCGCGGCAGCAAATCAGATTCAGCTGGATGTCACAGAGAATACTTCTAGGCTTGTGCAACCTTGCTCTGCTGGAAAATATTGAGCTACATAAAAGTGACTGAGTCTGAACGTAAAACACTTCACCTGGCAACGATGTTAAAAGTATTCAATCAGCGAGGTACCTTCCGTGGAAAAACATTTTGAATTTCTCCCTTTCTGAGCTTTCCCACCAAAAGTCAACAGATTCACTGTATCCTCATATGATAGCTGTCCAGCCTTGTGGAGCCCTTCTTGACCAGAGCTTCCTGCCTTGCCCCTGATTAGGATTGTGACTTTCAATTTAGAGTCTAATTCAAAAGGTAAAACTGCTCACTGCACTCTATTGAGATCAGCCTAATTTGCACCTGTTTTGAGTCAAGTAAACCACATCACAGAAGTTATTGCTTAACAGTTTTTGGTGATATCTTTACATGTAGAATTTTACAAATTCATATAGTTTCTGTATTGGATTGTTGTTGTATTGGTGTCATTTATTTCATTAAATTATGCTTTTATGGGATTTTTATTGTATTGTGTTTTCAGCTTTTTAGGTGGTTTGGTACTTCTGAATGTTTTACACATTTTCTTAAATTAAGCCTGGCTGCTCTGTGCTATAGCTAGCAGGAGTTTAATTCAGGTTTAACTTTCTGAAACCTCTACTAGATCTAACAAGAATAGTGGCATTGTTACTTGTGGTGGACTGCCATCGCTACCAAATAATCACTCTTTCTCATAGTGTAGTTTTATTTACTGACTATAAGCCTCTTGTTACACCACTGATGGCTTTCAATATTATTTTATTCTCAACAGTTATCAGCTAGTTGAATCCTCATGTTTGGTGGTCCTTTATCTCATGGGCATGGAATCGGTGGCCATTCAGCCCTAAGAGTTTCACAACCCTTTCAAAGATAGGGGCAAGATTAAGGAGGATAGAGCACAGCTAGGTGCCCAGAGGGCCTATCAGTCACATGCCCAGTACTTATCTGGGTTACAGTCCCTAAGATCCAAAGTGAAGGACTGGTGTGCACTGTCCCAAGGAACACATCCCTCTCCCAATTACCTTCTCTGGGGTCCTTCTCTTCTTTATACAATTTTCTCTTGGCTGACCTCTCTTCTCTTTATTTCCCAGGACTTCCTTCCTGTTTCTCAATAGAGTTACCAGACAGAGCTAAGGTACACCCGGGGTTACCATGTTCCAGATTGATACTGAAGATTCCATTGAAACACCTAAGGTGCCGTGAGCTTTACCCTACAACCTACCAACACTGCTGTCCAATTACACTTGTATGCTAATATTTCTTTTCTTACTAATACATTATACATACCCAAAAGAACCTTTCACCTTATTTGATGGTCTCAGGAATTAATAACATCTAAATCATTGAAGATAATCTCTCTTAACGTCAACGATCAAACAATCCACAACACGAGGAAGAAGATAAGCATGTTCCTGAAATTGTAATGCCCCCATATAGCCCTTATTCAAGAAACACACCTCACCAATAGTGAATGGTGTTAATTAATGAGAGCCTGGGTAGGGAAAGTGATAGATGCATGCTTCACAATGCCAGTACGTACTAGTCCTACACCCTTATGGAACATAGAAAAAAAAGGAGTGTTGATATTACTGCACAAGCAGCTGCTGCTTAGAATTTTAAGCACATGGGCCAATGTCAATGGGCTTTATATTTATGCGTAAGGGCAACACAAAACCCTTGATAAAAATGCCCCAAATTGTTGTGACGAGGTTCTCTTTGCAGTTTGGTGGGAAACTACTCCTACATCTCTTAAAGTATCCTCTGTGAAAATCCCTTCCAACAGCCATTCATTGGGCATGATATTATATAAATGTCTGTCAAGTTAGAGGTTACTGAGACCTTCAAGATCCGCTTTACTTCTTTTATACTTGAACTAGGGGAATGATTAGGGACATCATTAGGAAACCTGGATTGAAAACTGTTGATGAACTACATTGAACTGTGGCCCCTACCTACTCATGGTTCATACAGAACAGGGATTGCCAAACTATTAGACTATGCCGGGAATAAAAACCTACCCTGATCCTTTTCTGGATTGCCCAACAAAGGTATCATGATGAGTCTGTCCACCACAGGCCATGCTCCCACTTCAGGGGCTATTCTTCTACAGAAGCCTGGTGCTGTTGACAACCTTATGCCCCCTACTGCTTTTCTTGGAAGTGTCCATTCAGATGCTGGGTTGAAATCTTAGGAGCATATTTGCTATTATTTCATGCAACACGGCACTGCAAGTGAACTTACTGCACTGCACTGCATGCGTTAGAGGGAGAAAGCAGAGATGCTGCACATTTACAAAGCTATGGATCATTTCTGCTCTTTCCTTGTGTTGGCACACTCTATGCTTCCTAGCACAAAAGACAGAAACAAAGGAGAGCAAGACATTACTCCCATAATCAGCCAAATCATATCTACTAACACAGAATGTAGGAAAGGCCCTTCTTTCATACCCACAACAAAAGAAGTTGATCAGTTGTTTCAGAAAATCCTTGGACTCCCAGAAAGGGCAGTGGACATGGCGGCAGGGTGCAGTGACAGAACGTTCCTTATGTTAGGACTATGACGAGGAAGACTATGACTTTACATTACAGGTAACCAACCAATGGCCTGATTTAGAGTTTTGGGGAATGGCATATCCCATCTGGTGTATTGCATTATATCCTAAATGTGACTGAGATTCCCTTGTGCTAAACTCAAAATCAGGCCTGAGGTATTAACTGCATTTCATGTTCAATTGATGTTTTTATGTTGCTTAGAGGGAATAACATTTTGCCTTTTCAGGACTGCATTTTTGCTGCAGATTAAAGTTAAGTAACAAATATTATCTAAAATGTAATAGAAAGACAAAAATATGGACCTTTTCTAGGATAGTCAACATGTTGAAAGGAGAGCATCTGGTATCTTAGAGTGCTTAAGTATGGAAAAAAGAAATATTTGAGAAGTTAGAGCCCTCACGGAATGCAGGGCACTTCAGCTACAGTGTGTGGGTAGGTTCCAGGCCTTCACTAGAAAAAAAAAAATACAAACTTGGAAAGTTAAAAATAGGAAGTTGAAGGGTAAATATATATATATTAATGAAAAATGACAGCCATTTAACCCCTTGTACGGAAAAGGAGTATTTTGCTGAAAGATCTGCACAATATGCCCACATTGTGTACTGGAGTAAATGCAAAATTCTATACAAGGTGATGTTATATTGGTTTGTATTGCATGCTAATCATCCACAAGTGTATCCAGGCACTTGAGCAGAGATGTAGGTGTTCAGCCCCACCACATTATTCAAAGAGACATGTCTTCAGCTTCTTACAAAGCTCAAGTAATGAGGAGGAGGCTCTGATGTGCTGTGGGCGACGGTTCCAGTGTAAGAAAATGAGTGAACTCCTGTTCTGCATTTGTGAGTGCGGGGGGGGGGGGATGAGAGTAAGTGTATATGTCTTGATGGGTTGTGAAAGTGAATGCAGCTGTTGAGGTAAGTGGGTCCTGAATAGTTCAGGGCATTGTAGATGTGTGAGGAGTTTGAATTGGTTAGTTTGTGGATGGGGATCCAGTGGAGTTCCAGGAGATGAAGTGAGATGTGGGTGTGGTGAGAGGTATGAGTCCTGCAGTGGCTTCCTGGATTGTCTTAAGTATGTTCAGGAGATATTTGGAGACCGGCGTACAATACATTTCCATAGTTGGCCTGTGATGAGTGCTGTTTGATGGTACGCCTTGTGTTTTGTGGGAGCCACCTGAAGATTTTTCATAGCATTCATAGGATGTTGGCATGTAGACGTTGAACAGGACAGGTTGAGGAAAAAACCCTGGGGGGTGCTGCACACCAGTTTCTTTACTTCAGATCTGAAAGGTGGCAATCTGAATCTTTAGGTTCTTTCTTGTGAGGAAGTAGAAGATCCAGGTGAGTTCTGGTCCTTGTATATCTCACTTGTTAAAAATGGGATTTCTGGTTGGCTATGGTATGCACCTAAGAACCCAGTCATTCTAGTCAGGGAAAGAGAGTTACACGTCCATGATAACCCCTGCTCATTCCCTTGGTAGCTTGGCACGAGCAGTCAGATCTATCCCAGAGGCTAGGTGTAAAGTGTTTGCACAACACACACAATACATATGACACACTATTCCCACCACAAAGGAAACACAACACAAAGTTATAAAAAAAAACTGTGTTATACACAATATAATTATTAGACAAAAAACAACATGTCAGTAACACCCTGCTACTGAAGCAGTTGTCAGAACTTTAAATTCTAGTTACTCAGCAGAGCCAGCAGTAGTGACACATAACACACAGTTTACTTATTATTCTGCAACATAAGCAGTAGTCAGGAATTACATGATTAAATAAATACACTTGTCATAGAAACATCATGAATGCCCATATCAGGAACATAATAATACATATGGCAAGTCATGAAAACATATCAGCAGGGAATGCCCATAAAAAGGAACATCAGCTCATCTGTGTCACATTATACCAGAAACAGGTTACCCTAGCAATCCCCATAAGTCTATAAAAGGAACATCAGGAAAATGTATGGTCCCTACAAAGTATCTGTTTTTGTGAAGATAAGACACCTCTAGAGCAACAAAGAGAACAAATGGGGCCCCTGCACTCCACTTTGCAAAACGGGGGGCCTCACGATGATTTTGACACGCACCCCTTTTTATTTTATATCGGGCCCCTCCTGGGACCTGCAATCTCTGGGGGGGCTCCCGGGCCTCAACTGGCCCTCCAGAGGGGAAGGCAAAGCCAGCCCGACAATTGGGGCCACAGATGGGGGACCAGTGGTGTGCGAGGGCCTCCGGCGAAGCTTCCGCCCCGCCCTGCCCATACTCTCCACAAAGGTAATCGGGGGTCCGGTGGAGCAGGGGGAGCCTCAGATGAGGCTTCCTTGCCCCGCCCATCCTCCAAGCAGCAACAGGGGCCTGGTGCGGCAGGGAGCTTCTGATGAGGCTTCCTTCCATGCCTGGCTCAGAGAACAACAGCAGAGCCTGCCCTGAACTGCGGCGGTGAAGCAGCAACAAAGCAGGTGCCTGCTTGTGCCCCGGGGGTGCTCCCTGGTGGGTGCTTCATCCCAGGGGCACAGTAGGAGCGCGTGCGCTCCTTTCCCTAAAAGGGAAGGTCCCGGGGACAGCGCTTCACTCACGCTCGACAAAGGCAACTCACCCGGCCTGCAGCAGTGATTCTAGGATCAGCAACACGCTTTACGAGTCCTGGGGCATTCCTAAAGAGCCTCGGTCGTGGCGGTAACTTGGGATTCAGAATGCGCTTACCAACTGCAAACGCACCACGAAGAAGGTGCTTTTAAGTGCAATACGCACCAGAAAGGAAGCGCTTCAGACAAATTTACCAAAGTGCTCTCCTGGTGCTATGAACACGTTGCAGGGTCCAGGGCCATGGCACCCCCCTGGGGGACAAGGGATAATGGAGCATAGGGCGGCAGGGACCAGAAGAAGCCAAGCACAAGGTGGATGCAGGCGGATGGCAGTCCTCCAAGTGACCTAGCAGGTCACAGGTCAGCACAGCAGCAGTCCATGGTGGTTCCTGGTGAGTCCCTCCAGCATTCTGTGTACAGTTTCAAGTATGTTCCAAAATGTCATCAGTGTCTTCAAATTGTGGTAAAAACTCCCCTGTACTCAGTTTTGTAGGGTGGAGACAAAGCAGGGGAGAGGAGGTTCCAGCCAGTTCCAACTAGTTCTGAGCCCCTCTCTCCTCCAGCACAGGCTCCAAACACAAGTTGGGGGTAAACAACCCTTTTGTTTGAGGCCAGGACACAGCCTTTACAGATTCAGGTATGCCCCGCCTTCCCCTTCCCTCTGACCAGGAAGACTATTCAAAATGCCGATGCACCTCTGTGGCACCTCCACCTTCCCTGTGTTCAGGTTGTCTGAAAAGTATGCACAAAGACCAACTGTCACTCTCCAGACGTGGATTGGAGTCAAGCTGCAAAACATCAGAGTCATAATCACAGAGAAATGCTCACTTTCTAGAAGTGGCATTTCTGTAATAGTAATAATAAATACACTTACACCAGTAAGCAGCATTTCTCACTACCATTACAACCATACCATACATGCCTACACTACCCCTAATAAACCATACAATACCCCTAGACATAAGGCAGGTCATTTCCAATACAATCCTATGAGAAGGCAGCACTCAGGGCAGTGAGAAACCAAATAGGCTGTTTGTCATTACCAGGACAGGCCACGCAACCAGGCACATGTCCTGCCTTCTACATACATAGCCCCCTGCCCAGAGAGCTAGCTTGGGTCTACCTTAGGGGTGACTTACATGTAGTAAAAGGGGGGTTCTGGGCCCGGCAAGTAAATTTATATGCCAGGTCCCTGTGGCAGAAACCTGTGCTAGCAGGCCTGAGACAGGTTTGAAAGGATAGTTGAGTAGGTGGCACAAGCAGCGCTGCAGGTCCACTAGTAGCATTTAATTTACAGGCCCTGGATATAGAGATACCACTGCACAAGGGACTTACAGGTAAATTAAATATGCCAATTAGGTATAAGCCAATCATACCAACTTTAGAAGGGAGAGCATCAGCACTTTAGCACTGATAAAGTGCTCAGAGCTCTAGAGCCAACAGCGAGAGGTCAGACAAAATAGTAGGAAGGAGGCAAAATGTCAGGGTATGAACCTTCCAAAAGGGCCAGGTCCAACAACACTTGTGGAGTCTTTTGATGAGCGTGTTGTGGGACAGTGTGCCAAAAGCCACACAGTCTCCCACAGCACATTGTTTCTCCCGTGTAAAGGATGGCTCTGATATCATTAGTGACTGACATGAGTGTGGTTTATCTGCTGTGATTCCTGCTGTATCCTGAATGGATTTTGTGCAGGAGGTGGTGTAGGTCCAAGTGGCTAGTAAGTTGAATGTATTTAGCCTTTTCAATTACTTTCACCGTGTAGGAAAGCAGGGAGATAGGCCGTTAGATGGCCTGTTGGCTTGGATGGGTTTATGGTTTCTTGAGGGGGGCATTGACTGCTGGAGACTTCCTGGAAAGTAGTGGAGGTGTTCAGGACCTGGCTGAGTGCAGTGCTAAGTGGTGATGCACTGGGTTGATGTTGTGGTGGAGGCAAGGGACTGATGGGGCCCCAGACAGGATAATTTTTATGATTGATGCTGTTTCTTCAATGGTGATGGTGTTCTATCTGGTCAGGTGGTGGTACTAGGCCGATTGGTGTTGAGTTCATTGGGATCAGGTAATGTGTCAAACTGGTTTAGATGCATGTAATTTTGCTGTGGAAGAAATTGAATAGGTTGCTGCAAAGTTCTTGGGAGTGGATGATGTTGGTGACGGCCATGGTTGTGGTGAAATCTTGGATGCTTGAGAAGATTATTTGCTGCTGTTGGAGCTCTCTTCAACACGTTCTGGTAATGTTTTTTTTTTTATTTCTTCTAGCTGCTGGTGGTATTGTCTGAGTTTGGTTTTGAAGATGGTTCTATCAGTGACTTCACAGCTGGTTCTCCATTTTCTTCCTTGCTGTTTGCTGTGTGTTTTGGTATCCGGGAGGTTTTGGTTTACCAAATTGCTTGTTTGATCACTCTTTTAAGTTTATTGAGTTTGACATGTATGAGGGAGTCTGCATAGTTCTTGATTCATTTGTTAAAGTTTTTAACATTTATGTTGACATTTTCCCTAGAGTTAGGTGAATCACAATAAAGGGTTTTGGGACATTCTGTTTCTGGGATTTTGTTCCAGCTTTGGCTAGGTAGACCAGTGTTGGTGGGTGAGTAGATCTGTGGTGTGTTGGTCTGGAAGCGAATTATGTAGTGGCCATTCCATATGAGGTGTGAGGTTGAGTTTAACTTGTTGTTTTTTAGGATGTTGATGATGGGGTTCAGAGTGTGTCCAACAAGGTGCATGAGTTTTGTGACAATATGGGTTAGTCCAATATTGTTTAGGCTTTCTAGGAGTGCTGAGGATAAAGGTCGGTTTAGACCTCCAGGTGGGAATTGAGGTATCTGAAAAGTGCAAAGGCTTTGGAGTTGATGTGGGGAGCTGCACTTAATTTTATGATGAGGTTGGTGAAGGCAGTTCGCAATTCTGTTGGGCAATATTGAAAGGATACCTTTAAAATGAAGTTGCTGGAGATTTGAAGCTTGAAATGCAGATGTACCTACAATGGAGTGGTATTCTCTGTGGTTGTAGGCAATTGTGCATTGTAGATGGTTTCTTTGTAGATGATTGCAAGTCTTTCTCCTGGATTCTGGTTGAGGTCCTGTCATGAGACTGAGTAGCCTGCTGGGATTGTTATTGTGAAGTTGGGCACTGATGTTGGATTAAGCCAGGTGTCTGTGAAGAAGAGGAAGTCTGGAGTGCTGCTATTTAGGAGGCCCCAGATTTTGGTTGCACGCCTGCTGAGTTAGCAGATGTTGAGTACAATATAGGCAATTGAGCCTTCAGTTGAGTTGTGGGCTTCTAGTTTGCTGTTGAGGGTGATTTTATGTAGGTGGGTTTTTGTGGAGGCTAGTGTGTATGTGGGGGTTGCTGATGGTTACTGCCGGTGAAGTGGCACTTGGTGCAAGAGAATGCTCCTGTTGTGATGTGGCACAGTGTGGTAGCACGGGTGGGCAAAGCTTCCCAGCTCAAGTCAGCAGAGGAGTGCTGTGGTATATTGACAGGGAATTGGTAGGACCAGGATTCCTGGCAGTGATCCAGGTGTGGACCAGTACAGACAGAATGACTTTGGCTCATCATTGGTACTTCAGCAGCATGTCAACTGTATGTAGACATGACGCAGCCACCAACAAAGTAGGTACTGAGAGAGAGAAGGGGTCGAGGGCAGTTGGTGGGGCTGCGATGCAAAAGAAGACACAGAAAGAAGTAACAGGTAAGAGCAGGGAGGCAGTAAAAAGGCATGGGAGGGCATGGGTGGTTGAGGGTGTGTAGAGGAGGAAACTGAAAAGCAAGAAGGGTACAAAGCAGAAAAGCTCAAATTAGGCAGAAGAGTGGGGTAAAAAACAAAAGAGCACAGTGGGTAAAAATAACTAAGGCAGAAAGGCAGAACAAGGGGTAAGAGAGATGAGAAAAAGCTAAATAGAGCTAAGGCAAAGAGGAAAAAAAGAAAAACAGAGTGAAAGATAAAAAAAGGCATTAGGGAGGTAAGGCAAAGGGAAAACGCAGAAAATAGGGTGAAAGACATGAGAAAGCAAGAGAAGTGAGTGGGTGAGAACGTATGAGAGATAGCCAAAGAAGATGAGGTGGGAGCCTTGAGGCAGCATAGATGGGTCTAGAAACCCCTTAGAATGACCAGAAAACAGGTACGTGTGGGAGGCTGGGACCTTGGCACTCGCAAACTGCTGATGCTCTGTGTCTGCTACTACGTAGGGTCTGTAAGGAGCATGGAGGGAAGTGGGGAAGCTGCACAGCAGAACGAGACAGGAAGAAAAAGCTGGTAAGAAGTGAGGGAAAGAGGACACAGGCATGGGAGGGAATGGGGGCAAGAGTGCATGGAGGAGAAAACTGAAAAGCAAAAGAGGTGCAACCACAAAAGTGCAAAATGAGCAGAAAACGGGGGGAAATGCAAAAAAGCACACTGGGCAAAAACAGCTAAGGCAGAAAATGGGGTGAGAGTGTTGAGAAAAGGCTAAATAAAGCTATGGCAAAGAGGAAATAATAGAAAACAGGACAAGGGAGATGAGAATAGGCTAAAGAGAACTGAGGCAAAGAGGACAAGTAGGCAATGGGGAGAAGGAGATGAGTGATAGATGAAGTGAGAGTTGAAAAGAGCAGGAGAGACAGCCACAGGCGATGTGGTGGGAGCCTCAATACGTAGAAGCTTTGTCCGGAAGGGCCTTCGACTGGTCAGAAGACGAGTCAACAGGTAAGTGGGAGGCTGGTGCCTTGGCCTTTACCTTGCTTTTAATTCATACCAGGACTGCACAATTATAAGTAAATCCTGCAGGGAGAAGTAGCTACGTGAAGTGGCTATGTGAATACTGATTTTCCAGTCAACACCGCATGAATTCTAGATTCCATGGGGTTAGAGTGGATCTAATTACCATCTACCCCAAACAGAAAGGTTTTTTTCTGCAGAGGAACATACAGTGCTCCCCCTATCAAAAATATAAAGCAGGAAATGTAACTTGACCGCTGATGCAGCAACAGCCTCATGTGTTTTATTACTAGCTTATATTACAGTCTAAACAAATCTGGTATGGTTCTCCCTTATCTGGAAAAATCAGAGATTGAAAAACATACCCCTGCTGAATCAGGCAGAATGAAATTCTAAGCGGTAATTTCTCTCCACTTTACTCATATTTGGTGCCAAAGAGGGGAGGGAATGTCTGAATTGTGCTGACCTATTGCTTTATTTTATGTGCTGTGTTGGTTAGAAGCAAACTGTGAATGACAACTGAACTGACTAATGCATGCAGACCACTGACTAAGAGGAACAATGTCAAAGTATGTAGTATATATTATCATCTTTTTAAAAAACAATAGTCTGACAAGACAATTAAATTTATCTCAAGGGTCAGGCTTAAATGGAGAAGGAATTACAATATTTCTTAAACTGTTATTTTAAATTTTGACTCTTGCTTAAGCTTGCAATGTTTTGGTATGCACAAACCACTTCTGTAGTCCTACACTACACATGGATAACCATGAGTGCCTCAACACCCTAACAAAGAAATTATTAGAGGTAGAGACTTAAAATGAAAACGCAAAAGAAATAATGTTAAAAGAACTTATAAGTGTAAAAAAATTTAAAAAAGTAAAAAATACATATAAATATAAATTCATGTTAAAAATATATAAAACATGTACATGTGCATTATTTAATTATAAATATTCAATAATCTATCTTGAATTAAAAACAAATAATGTAACATTTTATAGCTACAATATTTTTTAATTTATTGTTGCATTCTTTTTAAAATTCAAATAGGTTATTAAATATTTATAACTAAATAAAAAATATGCACAATGTTAATATATTTTAACATTAATTTACATTTATTTATAAATCAATTGGATTCCGCCTGAATACCAACTACACACTCAAGGAACACACTGCCAAAATACAAATGCATCCTGGTACCAGCTCTCTCTTCCAAAGACAGTCAGTTTCTTCCATAAATTGACTTCATAACTGCTGTTCATGCCCTTGTACTCTCATCTGGATGGCTTTAATTCCTTACTTCATGGCTTTGAAGACACCACATTGGCAACCCTAAGGGGCATAATACACACCACAGCCTGTCCCATCCAGGGCTTGACGAAATGTGATCATATTGGTTCATAAGCTGGCAAACAACATCTTCAAAACCACCTCCATCATTTACAAATACATCACAGTCTGCACCCCTGTTTAGCTTGCTGACAAGCTCACCATCTGGTTCTTAGCACTTCCAAAGCAAGACACGATCAGAATGCAGACTTGCGCATAACCACCTAACCACGCATGTTTTGGGGTTGCGCAGCAGGGGGTGGCTGCAGGGTTAGGCCACGGGTAAGCCCTCTATGACCTCCCAACACTGGGTGTGGGTGCATGAGTCTCTGAGTGGGTGTGTGAGTGGGTGCATGAGTAACTGAGTTGGTCTGTGAGTGGGTGCATGGGTATCTGAGTTGGTGTGTGAGTAAGTGCATGAGTCTAGGAGTGTGTCTATCAGTGAATGCATTAGTGTCAAAATTGAGTCTGTGAATGTATGTTTTTGAGATTTTTTTGCTGATATTTGTGAATTCGTCACATCGTTAAATGGTGGGGCTTCACTGACAGTTGTGATGAATTTGTGAATATTGCTTGAGGAAAAAAAAGTATTTCCCAAGATATTGTACACATCAGGGGTCCCCCAAAGACCCCTATATTCCATCCATGGTGTCAGGATACTTCTGCCCTGTCCCCTAATAGCACCTTTGTTTTGAATTTTCAGCCCCTGGGACAATGTACTACAATCTAAAATGGCAGCTCCATCTTTCTGCTCAGGTTGAAGCCAGCCAGTCATGGCATTCGTATTGGCTCGCAAATACGCCATGATAATTGTGAAATCATTGTGAGGCATTTGGGGTCCTATATATACAAATGTCTTTTCCCTATAATATCTTGAAAACTACTGAATGAATATACACCAAATAACAAAAAGCACACTCAGTGGAACAAAATCTAGCTTTCTGCACAATTTGGTGTAATTCCGTCCAGCGGTTCGGGCTGTAGATGTGTCTAAAGGTCCTGTGGGAATTAACATGGGAAACTGACCTTTCTTGACCACCCTTTTTTGGCCCCCGCTTGACAGATCATCCCAAAACATTCTATGTGGAACAAGAATCATTGGAACACTTTTTGTGAAGATTTGCTAAATGATGCCAAAGATATAGTCAAGTCAAAAAATGCTTTTCATATATAAACATGGACTTAACTATAACTACCTACTTAAGACCACCAGTAGGTAATATATATTTACAGGTTTATGTGAAAGAGGGGCAGTCCATGTGTGAGTAAGAGGGTGCTGCCAGTGTGACAATGTGCGAGAGTCCTACTCTACTTATTGGTGTGCCTTCTGCTGTATTAGAGAGAGGCTGTGTGCTCGAGTATGTGAGACAAAGTGCTGCTGCTTATATTATAGAAATCATTTGGTGTGTGAGAGAGGCTGTGCATGCATGAGAGAGAGGTTGTGTGCACACTTATGAGAAGGTAAGCGAATACTAGTCACAGGTGTACACTGTGTGTATTAGAGCCAGCATGTGTGGGCATGTGTCAGTGTGTATTGGTATGAGAGAGAGTCTGAAATGAGAGAGAGGCTATCTGTGTAACTGTAAGACAGTTCTACTTGCAGATAGACTTAGTGAATGTGTGAGAGGGAGGTTCCATGTAAACATGTGAGAAGGTGTGTGTGTGTGTGTGTGTGTGTGTGTGTGTGTGTGTGTGTGTGTGTCCGTGTGGAAAGCTTCCACACATTTTTGGCACAAGGTTGGGACTGCCACACATTCCCTATGTATGTGAATCCAGAGTTCTCGTAGGCAACCTTTATTAAGTTCAAGAATTCTCATTTGTATTTTACAAGAGAGGGCTGCTTCTGGCACAGGAAGCAGGCTTGTCAGTGATGCCCTCTCCAGACGTGGCTGTCTGTCTTATCCAGCAGGTCAGACCAGGCAAACGATTTGTTTTATTGCCATTACTGGGCAACAACTGAGCCCAGTCTCGCCAGTTTGGATAATTGCAAACATTGCTCCTCCAAATGATTCCTTACGGTGCAGTTATATATAGCACTAACTTCTATTCATGCTGCCACTCAAAACTAAAATGTTAATTGTTGATGAATCACTGCCTGTAGCTTGCAAACATAGCTAACTTAGGTGAAAAGCCTAACTGCAGATCACATGCATAAAACCAGAAGACTAGTATCCCTGGAGGAGATGGGCACAGCAGGATGTAAGCTAAAATCTAAGCAAGGCAAAAACAGATTTAATGTGCTGCCTTAGCACTTCAAATACAATTTTTTTTGTTTTTAATCAATGAATCCATAAAATAAAGAAAATTAATTTGCTTATTTCCCTTGGAATTAACTACAATGTGGGCAGATTTAGCTTGGAAAGGGTGGGGGCAAAGGAGTGTTTGGCGGTGGGGGCTGAACATGTTTTAGTTGCATATGAACCAATAGTATTCTCTTTTAAATAAATATTTTTTATTGGCAACCTCGTATATAATTCGGAAAAATATAGTTTAAATTGCATAGATTTCAAATACACAATTTCAATTGCCAATTAAATATGCACACAAGTACAGAAGACGCTCAATAAGTGAAGACTTTTTGGAAAATGAAAGTTAGAGACAAACATATTTTCTATTAATTTACCTAATGTAGGATTAGCACTTTTGTTCTGGGAGGGGGCAGGAGAAGGAGGAGGAACGCTTGCTAGGCCATTCAGACGACTGGTGAGAAAGTGACCTTGAGCCACCTGCAGCATGAACACAAACACAAATTATGACACTTAGGGGTAGATTTAAGAAAGGTGATACTCACCCAATGCAGCGCCACTTTCCTTGCACCCCTTAGTGCCTCACTACCCCCACCATGTGTGTGCTGTATTTAAAATTTGGCACACCACTGCACCGGGTAGAGGGCAATAGCTTCAGAGTTTCTGACGCTATTCATGTACTGTTCAGGATTAGCACCAAAATTCGGAACAGTACATGGGGGCCCATTATAAATAATGGTGTGCCCCCTTGTAACTCCTGCTCTGAGCAGGCATTAAAAATGCTGAAAAAAGTTATGTAAAGAAATCTTTTAGATTTCTTTGTGCTATTTATTCGGCCACCATAATGGGGGGAATCTCTACTTGGATACATTATCCCAGGCTCAGGGATAATGTGGTGCAAAGGGTTACAAAGTGACGGTATGCATGCATTGCGCCACTTTGAAAATACAGTGCAGTGTTTTTGCTGTAATATTGCCATATTAGGATCAAAGAAATTACACTAGTGTGGTGATCTTATGGCCCAGAGGGCTCTTAAATCTGCCCCTTAAATTCATGCAAGTGCAGAAGGCTGTTATTCTGTGCAGGCCACTCACCTGAATTCTAGGCGTTCTGCTGAGACGATGACAGTTCCCCAATCTCGGTGAGTGAGACCGAGATGAAGAGTACATTGCCCTCCCACAAGTCCTCAAGGGCAAGGGGGTTTTGGGAAAAGAAAAAGAAAAAATACCAGCTTCAGCTTCCTGGACTGTAGAATCGGACTGGGCGACCCTGGAATGCTTGTCGTGTTTTGCGTCAGGACTTCTGATTTCTCAAAATACTTTGGTTCTTAGTTTTTAGGATTCTGGGTTGTAAAAGAATTACTTAATTATACATTGAATTTGCATAAACTATTGTATATTGCAGAACGTCAGTTATTGTTGACACATTGTGAATACATTTCTACAAGGCTGAACACGTCTCTCTCTCTTTTTGCATTATTTTCAGAGTCTCTGAAGCAATGTCCAAACTCAAAAACAATCAACTTGGTTAAAGGGCTTCTTTGTGTTCTGGTGTAATCTCTTGCCAATAATAGTTTTGATAAACTTGCTCTATTTCCAATCTCCTAATTCCCAGGAGAGTGCTTGTTACAGGAAATATGTATTTTCCTGAATGTCTGGTTAGCTGTATCTTGGATTCCCACTCAAACTATAAACTATGCTAGTTCCTATTGCCATTAAATATTTAAAAGACAGAGATTTGTTTTGTTTAATTGAAGCAAATAATCTCTCTTTACCTTGAAATGATGTTACTTGCTTGAAAATGTCAGAAGAACCCAAACTGTTTTTTCTCACCTTTCTTATTTTCACTCTTTTACGGAAAATACTGGATTGTCAGCAGAAGACTGAATAGGACAGCTGGAACTCCGCAGGAAGCTGACCGGAGGGCAAAGATCACCAGAACTTGACTGGAGGCTGTCCGGAGGATGAGAAATGCTGGAACTGGACAGGAGCTGGTCAAAGAACAAGGAACACTGGAATTCGTCTGGAGTCAGGCTGGAGAACAAGGAACTTGACTTGCACTGGAACATGACTGAAGGCAGGCTGGAGGACAAGGAACTTGATTTGACTGGAAACAGGTGAGCAGAGCAATAGGTACAAAGTCGAGCAAGGCCTCAGACTCACAAGTATCCTTAAATAGTCAAATGTGTACAGGTGCCTTTTGACAGTTGATTGCTTGTTAAGGAAATGAGCAATTATACTCCTGATTGTGGCACATGTTCAATACAGATCACATTGTGAAGAGCACATGTTTTAGCAGTTACATTTGGAGCAGGTGGAATACAATGTGCATGATAAACAAGCATTAGCTATAATAAATGAAACATTTAACAAGCATTGGCCATTGTAAACTTGATTTGAAGGATATAATGAATACACCCAAATAAGTCTGAATGTTGCAAGCAACAGCATCTTATTGTAATCAAGCTTTTGTTTATGCTAGTGTACCCACAACAGCTGGTGGTGTGAATCCAAAGAAACTAACAGATGCATCAACAGATATGGGTGTTTCTGGGACAGAGACTTTTGACTGGATCCTTCAAGACAGGTAGATGATTTCGGATCTGAACAGATACCTAAAAATATATAAAAATGATCATTTAAACAGTAATCATGGACATATTAGTGGGCACAAAACAAAATGTCTCTTGTCAAAAGGTTGTATACTAATACTGCATAAAAATGTTACAATGTTACAAAAGATGAATGGTAGCTCATGCTCTACCCAGATCTGACCATGTGATCTAACAGGTCAATCAAATATCTTTGCATCAGATCTCTGTACGCATTCAGCCATAGCGCCAAACCTCTATACAATCTACCTCACTAGATTACACCTACAAATAAGGGTAACTGCCAGGATATTTAGAAGAATATAGAGTTTAAGCATATCTGTCAGGATTTATTCTGAATGTTTCCACCATCCTTCTCAGACTCCAGATCTGGGGACCTGGTTGGGGGAAAGGGGTATCATGGTTTATATGAAACAGAAAGAAAAACCCATCACGCACTGACAGCAACAGATCAGTTACTTAATATGCTTTTGAAACTACTGTTTTAGTGGGGAGAGTTTGAAACAGAGAGAAAGAACAACATGGGTTGCATATCAGCGAAATGTCGAAACCAGGTTCTTACTTTGTACAGAGAGTGAAAAATAAATTAAATGCACTTGCTCGCATTAGAACAGATTTGCCTTTAGTGCGTGTGTTTCCTTCTTGGCTCAGTGTTTGAAGCTGTGTGTGCTTTTGTGTGCGTACGTGGGGAGAGGGGACAGGCATGCGTGTGTGTGCACTTGAGTAGTACGCACTTGAATAGGGGATGCAATCTATTGAGGTACTGCATGGATTTTCAATTGCCTAGCTCGACTAATTTTACCTACTTAGGAATGATGAATGGGCAAATCGCCTCTAGAGAGCATGTGACCCTCTGAGCATAGTCTGAGGCACCTGATATTTACTTCACTGCATGGACTGTGGTTAGTATATCGTGCTGTTTGTGTTCACACCGCACATAGCTCCTGCCAGTACCCAGGTGCGGTCTGACACAGCCAGACAGGTCTGATTGAAAGCTGCCAATGTTCCAACAACAGCACTTTTAATAGGAACTCATGTTTACTTTGTGGCACATCTTTTAATCCCTCAGAGACCAAACTTGATGCTAGCTTAACCCCACTCTCTGATTATTGGTTCCGGGAAGAAAGCCAAGGCTGCCCACAGCAACTTCCTCCCTTGTCTGGGGAGCCCGGGCACGATAAGAGGACACACATATTGAAAGCGCGAGTCCTGATGGAATAATGCAGTCTTTCCTCTGTCATTCAGGAGTAGAAACATCACTGCCAGCCTGCAAACGTAGGCATGACAGACACCCACATGAGTAAAACATGGAATTGCCCCTGGGATTTGGCATCCTTGGGGCTTCCATACCCGCTAGGAGGGGGCCCCGTGCACCCCTTCCTTTTATTTTAACATGCCCCAGGAATTTGGCCCTTGTTTTTTTTTTTTTAAATGTTGTTGCGAATTTATAGATTTGCCCAAAATTTGCAGCCCCTTTTCTTCTTTTTTTTTTACACATTTTATCTGGGACTCAATTGAAGCTGAGTCCCAAGATGGATGCCAACACTTCCTAGTTTGGAGTGTTGGCAGGCAATTGGAGCTGTGCATTACCCTGCACGAGTTTGTCATTATTCGCAAAGACATCGCAACCAGAGATATACAAATTTAGATATCCTTTAATATCTCAAACACTGCTGAACGGATTTACACCAAATAAGAAAAAGAGTAATCTGTGTACCAAAAGCTAGATTTCTGCCAAATTTTGTGCAATTCTGTTAGGTGGTTTGAGCTGTAGTTGTGTCTAAATGTTCTATGGGAATCAACATGGGAAACATAACCCTTTTGACCCCCCCCCTTTTTTTCTCGGCCCCGCTTGACGGATAACCCCAAAACTTTACATGCACACAAAAAATCAGTGCAACACTTTTTGGGGAAAGTTTTGTGACGATTGGTCAAACTGTGCCAATAATATAGGCAAGTCAAAAATACTTTTTCTGTAGAAACATGGTCCTAACAATAAATACCTAGTAAAAATCCATCAAGAAGGTCTCAGTACTGTTCCAATTTAGGAAAGAGTTGAAGTCTTAACTCTTTAAACAACACTACAATGTGTTGCCCATCCACAGCCATCTTTCTCCTATATTACTCACCAACTTTATCCTTTCTTTTGACCATGTACAGGGCTCCTCTGCATTTTGGCTAGATTCATGGTGTAGAAAGTCATATCTACACACACATACAATGTATTCATATTGCATAACGAGTGACAGCTTCCAACTAGGAAAAAGGAAAAAAATAGGCACACCTCATCTGTACAAGAAAGGGGGCTGCAAATATTGGAGCATCACAGAGGTGTGAGTGCTTTGGAGTGCAGTGTAATCAGGAAATCCCAGGCCAATTCGGAGAACAATTGCTATGCAAGAAAGCTCCTAACCCCATCCAAACATAAAGAAGTTTTAAATGTGAACAATTGTACTTTTCAAGTCTTGGTGAGATCCTGATGTGAATGCTTTGCAGTGAAATACACATTTCAAAGCACGAGTTTGCCAAAGAGAAAACAACAAGTGTTGCCAAAACTACCAAGCCTTGTATCTAAAAAGAATGTCTTTGATAATGGCTTTTCCAATGCTTGTTTGTAATGCATAGGTAAAAATATAAACTACATTTTAAAAATCTAAATGGCCAGTGAAAGAGCAGGGGGTGGTAGAACACCAGCAAAAGAGTGGGTAAGGCAACAAGCATAAGTGGAGCAAAGGCACACAGCTAGGAGATTGGAGGGATGTAAAGCAACTGAAGAATAACAGAAGAACTGATGTGGGAGATGAAAACAATGAACTAGTGGGGAGAAACAGCAAAGCAATAGCGGAACAGGAACAGGGGATGCAAAGAAGAAAGAAATTGGGAGGGGTAGGTGAGCAATGGATGAAGGGGGGGCAAGACCCACAGTGGGAATGGGAACAAAAAGTAAACTAAAATCAGGATACAAGGAGAGAGATAAAATGCATGTAAAGAAAAAAATAAAAAGAAGCTTTCTGATTGTGAACAATGGATGGATAACTTCCAATCTAAAAGCTATACAATAGCCATGCTCCAGGGGAGAGGCAAATTCAAGAAGAAGATGGATAATCAGTGGATAAAATGCAAGGAAATGATTTTGAGAAGAAATTCAAATAATGATAGGCAATGGGCTGACCCAAAGCCATTCTTGTACCTGATAGGTCTACCAAAAGCACACAGCTAACAGTGTCTGCACTGCAGGCAATATCTAATAAAGGACCAAGAGTAACTTTAGATCTCTCTACAATTGCATTATCTTACAATACTTTCTTTTTTCCTCCTATCTACATTCATCCTTGTCAATGCAGTGAAGTGTTTTTGAGAACTCAATAATATTGTTAACTCTATTAAGGAATGCATCAAAAGCTATGCTAGACATCATGCACACTCCTTTAAACTATGGTGTGTAGTGCTAGACAGCATAAAAGACCTGAAAGAACTCCAGTGCTTGGAAAGATGTCAGAAGCACCATATTCTAGTTATATGCCCTCCTCCTTCCTCATAGTAGAATGGAGCACAGCAACTCTAGTTTATGTGCTGCATTGTGCTAAAAACTGGTAAATGTTCCCCACATATCTACACTGAAATCTTTATCATTGCCATAAATAAAGAATGGTCTAGAGGAATAACAAAGATAATAGCAAAGGGTCTACAAACAAAAGAGCAGAAATAGGAGGGTGGGAAAAGGTAACAAATTTCATATTAGTATTCTCTAAATATGTTACTTTAATATTGTATTATAAAGAAGACACCATTTCATGCTTTTTGCTTTTTGGAGCTATTAGACTGATCATTCAGAACACAGAAAGCATTAACTCAATAAAGCAAACTGACTACAAGATAAACACTGTTAAAATGTTTCATCATGCTCACTTAATTTAGGAGCCAGCAAAAGAAACGTCTGACCTTTGATGGTTCAAAAAAGTGGTACCTTTATTTAAATGTTTCTATATTCAGGAATAATATGGAGGTACATCACAGACAAAAACAGATTTCTTAATGAGCTGCAAAAGTGTAATGAAGGAAAATGTCCATATACAGGGTTACATGCCCATTTTTGTACCGTCAAAAGGTTCAAGCATCTACACCTTGTCGTTGAAGTTTTATTAGTAAGTGGGATGGAATTCCCACACGTGCCCTGCTTCTGAAATGTATTCCAAAGGACACGAGCTATCTCTTCTTGTGTTTTATGAACATGGATAAATAACAAATAGCAAACAGTTTGGGCTACATGGTGAAATACTCCCAGCTGAGTATGCCAAAGCTCTGTTGGCCAGGAATTTGTTATTACAACATAATTACAGTCTCAGGGTTTGCAGGTATAAGAAATTGGAGTATTGTTGTGAAGGACGGGTAGAGACCCATCCAGGCAACAACCACAATCCTTGTAAGGTTAACCCACACATAAACAGTAAGAAAGAGAAATAAAATAATACAAGGAAAATCCCACACTAATTTAGAAAAATAGAACACAATGTAATTAATATCATGACACCAAAATAAATTACATCTAATCAGTTGAACTGAAGTTATGAGTTTGTGAAGTTAGTATTGAACAATGCACAAAAAGAACAAAGCTCCAGCCGTGGTTATCTGTTTGCACAAGATCCGGACAAAGTCGTCATTGTCAGTGAGGTGTTGGTCATCCAGAGCCTGGTGAAGGTTTCAACCTTTTGATTCAGAAGGTTTTCTGGAGCTTGGATTCTCCCAGCAGAATAAGGCTTCAAGCTGTAGTCAAGGAGGGTTCTATGTGGCCTGGCACTGTAGTCAGGAGGTCTGACTCAATCTATCAATCAATCAATCAATCAGTATTTGTTTATGCAGCACTGTCACCCTAGGAGTATCTGGGTGCTGGGGTGCAATGTCTCTGTCGAAAAGCCAGGTCTTGAATGTCCTCCTGAAATCTGCAAGTGAGGGTGCTGTTCGAAGCTGGAGAGGCAGGTTGTTTCAGGTCTTAGTGGCAATGTGGGAGAAGGAATGGCTGCCACTGTGGGTGCGATGGATGTGGGGTGTGTGTGTGTGCAAGGTCTAGTGAGGAGGAGCTCAGGTGTCTGGTAGGTTGATAGAAGTTCAGTCAGTGGTTGATGTAAGCCAGTACTAGATCATGTAGGCTTATGTGAGCGTCTTTTACTTGCATCTCTTCTGGATTGGGAGCCAGTGAATGTTTCTGAGGTGGGGGGGTGATGTGGGTCCTTTTGGGGAGGTCCTAGATGAGTCTGGCTGCTGTGTTCTGTATGGTCTGGATTCTCGTGAGGAGTTAAGTGGAGATGCCGGAGTAGAGTGTATTGCTGTAGTCGAGGTGGCTGGTGACTACAGCCTGGGTGACGGTCTTCCTGGTGCTGACTGAGATCCATATGAAGATTCTGTGGAGCATGCGGAGGGTGTGGAAGCAGAAGAAAGGCACCTGCATTGTTGTGCTGCTTCATGGTAAGTTTGCTGTTAAAGATTATGCTGAGGTTGCATGCACGATCTGTTGGTGTAGGTCCCTGTTTGGCTGTCAACCAGCTGTGGTTCCGGATGGATGTGTTTCATCCAAAGATCAGTACTTCCATCTTGTTGAGTTGAGTTAAAGGCAATTGGCTCTCATCCAGTTGGCTAGATTGGTTATGGCATCGCATTAGTTTGTTCTGGTGATGGCGGGAACTTCAGTGAGCAATAGGATGAGTTGTGCTGTGTAAGTGGGAAATCACGTTGAGACCATGAAATCTGAAGATGTATGCAAGTAGGTTCATGTAGGTGCTGAACAGCATAGGATTGAGGGATGATCCTTGGGGTATGCCGCTGATAATGTTCTTGGGTTCTGAGGTGAAGGCATGCAGCTGGATGCTTTGTATACTACAGAAAGGAGGCGATCTACTTGAGAGCTTTCTCATGCATGCCAAGGCTGCGTGACTGTTGATGAGGGTGTGGTAGGAAACAGTGTCAAATGCAGCTGTGAGGTCAAGGAGGATCAAAGTTGCAGTCTCCCACGGTCAAGGAGGCTTCTGCTGTAGTCTGTGGCTGAGAGTAGAGTGGTTTCCATGCTGTGGTTGGCTCAGAATCCTGATTGGGAGACGTCAAGCAGGTTGTTCTGATCCAGGTGTTCTGCGAGCTGTTGGTTGATGGCTTTCTCAAGTACTTTGGCAGGGACAGGGAGCAGGGTTGATCTGTCAACAATGTTTTTGTTTGCTTGAATTGGAGGGGGTTTCTTTAGGAGGGGTCTGACCTCTGCATGTTTTCAACTGTCAGGGAATGTTCCCATCGTGGTGGAGGCATTGAGGATGCTAGTGAGTTTTGAGCTGAAGTGGTTGGCTCCGAGGTTGAAGAGATGGTGCCCCAGAGTGGATAGACGACATGATGGTGGTGGTAGTCTGTGTGGTGAGAGGGCTCCAATTGGTAATCATGTAGCTGGTGTGCGTTGATTGTCCAACTTTGTTGAATTTGATAGCTGTGGTTTGAAGTTGTTGTAGATTTTGGCAATATTGCTTTGGAAATAGTCTGAGAGGTTGTTGCTGAGTTCTTGGGAAGGGTGAATTGCGTTCTCTGTTGCTGCTGGGTTGGAAAATTCATTGACTAATTTAAATAGTTATTTTGTGTGGTTGGCTGCTGTGGTGATGTGGGCTGTGATGGTGGCTCTTTTGGCTTCCTTGAGAAGCCGGTGCTATTTGCTGAAGGCTGCTTTGTGAGCTGCTCTGTTAGAGGGATTTGTCTTGGAGCCCCATTGTTTCTCGTGTCTGTAGCACTTATGCTTGGTGGCTCTGAGCTCCGTGGTGTACCAGCTGGCTCTTCTTGATGTTTTGTTGGATTTTGCTGGCTTCAGCAGGGCAACTATTTGGTGCATTTGGTGATCCAGGTGGAGAAGTTTTGTACAACCTATTCTTGGTCTTATGAGACTTTGGGTTGGGTGCTTTTGAGGTCCTGCCTCCATTGTGTTTCTGTTACTTTACTCCAGCTGCAGTGGGAGGAGCTGAGGTGCTTGGTGATGGTGTGCCATGCATCGAGGATGGTGAAAAGGGCAACGCTGTGGTCAGGCCAAGTGTTTTCTGTGACGTGGCTGAATTTGATTCTGTTGCTGGAGGTGAATAGAGGGTTGAGTGTGTGTCCGGCTTTGTGAATGGATTCAGTGACTATTTGGGTGAGGCCGATGTTGTGCATGTTCTCTAGGAGGGTGGTAGACTTGGTGTGGTTGAACTCATCAGGTGGATGTTGAGGTCCTGAGTAGGAAGCAATGGTTGGAGTTGATGTCTAGCAAGGTGAAGAGGTTAGCAATGGTGTCACCAAAAGACACTCAAGGTCCCAGGAGTTTGCATATGAGTGTGCCTCTCAGTGTTGTCTTGGCATTGGTCTGCAGTTGGAAGGTGAGGTGTTCCATGACGGGTGTGGGGTTATCTTCAGTGGTAGTTTTCTTGAAGATGATGGCGATGTCTCTGCCATGCTTATTGGTGCAGTCTTCGTGCAACATTTTGTAGCTGACGGGAGTTGTTGTGGAGGTCAGGGTTTGAGGAGAAACTAAGTCCGATTTTGAAGATGCAGGTTACGTTGGGTGTGAGGGTGGAGATGGTGTCCCAGGTTTCCGTGGTGTGTTTGGAGAGAGGTATTAATTGTTTGAGATCTTTCGATTGGGGGTATTGGGTGGTCATCTGCAGACTGGAAGGGCTGTATTGCAGGAGAACAGAAGAGTCTGCAGGTGAAAGGACCTTTGGTTGTTCAAGGGGAGGCGGTCCACTGGCAAAAAAGTGAAAAAACACGAGCAAGAATGGAAAAAACACTGGCAAAAAAGCAAAAGAGGCAGATACAGAGATCAGCAAAGAAAGGATGGGCAAAAAGTTAAGGCAAAGACATAGGTAAAGTGGCAGAAACAGAGGTGAAAGAGAGAAAAAGGGGTGCAAACAGAGGTTAAAGTAGAAACACAGGTGAAGAGGCAAGACAGAGGTCAAAGCTGGAAAAGAGAGGCAAAGAGTTGGAAGAGGTGACGAGGCAAGATAGAGTGGAAAGCTGGGCAGTGGAGACGGAGGGTGAAGGTAGCAGAGACTTGCACGGAGGCAGGAGTGTCAAAGACCTGTCACAAGGGGAGCTGGTGGGAAGACATGCTCAATGGGGTCATGCTGATGAGGATTTGCTGCTGTGGAGAAGAACATAGAAAGAGTTGCCACAAAGTTAATCCCACTGGCCATGCATCTTTATCAAATCAGCTTGCAGGAAAGTCCCGGTCTCCCATCGGTTCTCAGAGCAGTTTTGCTGAAAAGTATTCCCATTTTTGTGTCTTAATAGAAGAAGGCCATTTCAGCACCATACCAAGGGTTGAGGACCTTGTGGCACAACTTGGAGGCTAGGACCAGCAGCAAGCAGGTAGGTTGTAGGGCCTCTGGAACTTGTTGTGCCCCTCTAGCTTACAGAGTTGGCCAGCCAGATAACTCTGGGAACTTTGGTGTTCCTGGGTTCACGAAGCAGGTCCAGAATTCCTTCTTCAGGCAGCAGGGTTTTTCTTTCAGGAGCAGGGCAGAATGCATTGCTTCTTCTGAGTCTTTCACAGGCCCGGAAGTGATCTGTTTTGGGGCCTAACAGTGCCACCTTTTATTCCTAGTGGCAGCCTTTGCTTGGGGAGCAACACCTAGCCCTCTCTCCTACCCTTTCTGGGTTTGGCTCTCAAATGTCTGTGGTGACAAAAGGCTAGTGTCAGGTTCTTTTAGTGTGCTGCAGGCAAGGTTGCTGAAGTGTAATTCAGTACTGGATATAACTCCTCCCCCAGCCTTCCTGCCAGGTTGGCCCATTCTGCCACACCTAAGCCATTTTTCTCCCATGTCTCGGAGGAATACACAACTCATCACAGAAGAGACAGCCACAGTCACATACCCATGCTTACTAGCAGAAAGCCACTGAAGGTTTGAGCACAGAAATGCAAATTTTCTAAAAGTGGTATTTCTACAATTGTGACCTAAAATCCAACTCTACCATTAGAGAGTATATTAAAATATTTTCCAAAATAGTTCAATAAATATTTTCCTACCTGCTCCCGATCTGATGTTACTCTTTAATAAATGTAATACATGACCTCAGTGATACTTAATGGGGGAGATAGCTTGGCAACAGTGTATCATGACTTTAGGAGTTTTTCTCTGTTAGAACATGTCAAACGTAACACTGCATACCCTACTTTTTAAAACTCATGCATCCTGCCGTAGGACCTGCTAGGGCCTACTTTAGGGGTGATGTCTATGTTTTAAAAAAGCAGGTTTAGATTTGGCAAGAGGCTGAATTTGCCAGGTGGAAATGACAGTTTAAAACTACAATACAGGCTGCAGTGACAGGCCGAGACATGTTTTAAAGTGCTACTTTAGTGGGTGGCAAAATGTATGTTGAGGACACTTCAATAGCATTTAATTTACTGGCCCTGAGTACATGTGGTACCATTAATTAGAGATCTAATACTGAATTAAATGTGCTACTTAGGTGTACTGCAATTTTCCATGTCTTAAGGAGATAGCACAAGTACTTTAACCCCTATAGTGCGGGGACGCCCACACTACCTCCCTGGTGTGGGTCACAACCAGTGGCCAACACCAGGGAGAGAGTTAAAAAATCTTCCGGTGCATCGCACTGATGATTTATTTTTATTTAAAAGTACCCCGGAAGACACAAGATCTTCTGTGTCTTCCTCCGCCCCGCTCCCAGCCCCCCCCTCATGGCCCCCCACCCGTTTTTGATGTTAGCGCCCACCGGAGCAGGTGGGGAAAACAGCCCCAAATGGCCTTCCAGATGTTCGTGAAGGCCATGTTTAAAAGGGGAGACTCTCCCCTTTCAAACGAGGCCTTCCCGAACGGATTCCCAGGAAACCCCCAATAGACATCAGGGATTTCAGTTGGGGGGGTCGGCCCCCTCAGCAAACAGGCCACCCCCCGGGCGCATATTTTTTTTTTAAAAAAGGTAGGTTTACCCCAGGATTGCGCCCGTACGTGCCCCCCAGGGAGTTAAAACATTGTTTTTTAAAAATAAATTTAATTTTTTTTTTTTTTTATAGTTGCATGCTTTCCCTTGGGGACACTATGCCCCCAGAGGTAACCATACAGCTATTAAAGAAATATATAGCTCTATATACATATATAGATCTATATATAGACATATCCGATCACTTTTGTCAACGCATGTGTGGTTTCCCTGGGGGCTAGGATCGGTCCCCAGGAAAACCACACCCACATATAAAAGTGATCTCTATATATAAATAAATATATATGTATGTATACATATACATTTGGCACCAGTTCTCTTGCAGTTGCAGCTTACGCCTTAAAGGAAAGCAATGCACATACTTCAACTGATGCGTTTCAACTGTAGCTTTTAGGCAGCAATAAAAAAGTCAAGTAAGTCTTGAGATTAGGTTTCTGCTACAAAAGGAACTGACTTTAGTCTAGTGACAGTTTTGATGCCATAAAGTAGTGCAGGAGGTTTATATGCCTACTGCAAAGATCAAATCTGTATTTTATGTAAACAGCTGAGTAGATTAGTAAAGTCAGCCATTACCTGTGCTATAATACAAATGAAATGTATGTGGAGGGGGGCTATGGCGAGATGAAGGGCACTTTTGCTGAGTGGTAGTGAGAGAATCTGAGGAGAAGGTCATGGGAGTGGGAGCACCAACAATGATTGTTGGATGGCGCTAGAGGCACTAAAGACTGTGACGATTGGTATGTGACAAGGTGAAGTAATAGTGTGTCTTTTTTTTGAGTGTTTTGAAAGAATGTGCTGATTGAGGAAAGAAGCTAAGGTAAGGTGACTTTTACTGTTGCACATATCACACACACATACCCACCAGCAATTTTGTGGCTGTCTACGTAGGTCAGTGTTTTAGAGCAACGGTTTAGCCAGTAGCAGAGATTACATCTCATTGGATGACTGCTACTCAAGCCCTCACTCGGGTTATATATAGGACAGCTCTGACGTGGGATCAGAGACTGAGACCCCAAATACTGAGACAGCATCTGAAGGACAGGACAATGGCACGGACTCTGGGAGTGATTTTTCAGTAGAAGGAGTCCCATTCAATAACTCCTCTTCCATTGATTATGAGGGAGGTGATAAGGACAGTCCTGCTGTCCCTTCACAAGCACAGTCTGTGCAGCGGGACAATAGCGGGTTAGCCCAACCCAGAGAGCAGGTGCATGTGGCGACAAACACAGAGAGAGTGCTCTCTTGGGAGCTTCCCAATTTAGTTCAACCCCAAATTCCACCGACCAAATCATATTGTGGAGTCATCCAAATCATCTATCACAAAGCAACCTGGTTTTGTAAGGCAAGCACCTGCATTTTTTGTCCTGGGCTCGGCGGCCGTATCGGGAAACCTACCAAACCCAGACATTTCTGGAAACTAGACATCCGGGGGAGTCCACAGAGGTGTGACTGATGTGAATTCCCAAAAGTTATCTTATCCGGAATAAACTGCAAATGTGAAATGTTGAATAAAAACTAATTTTGTTTCTCGCAATTCTGCCACACAAACTACAGGAATATGCTGGGAACCACACAATTCCTACCACCCAATGTTTCCCCACCTGGTGGTAAAGTTCACAGAGTTCTAAAGTCAACAAAAACAATTTCAACAAAATAAGGAGGGGTGCAGGCAAAATATTTGGGGGAGTGCTACCCAAGGTGTCAGACAGCAGGATTGAGTTTTAAACAATTTGGTAATCCACTCTTCCACTATTCGTAGACAAAAAGAGGCAGACTTGTGTGCTCTGTGTGATGGACCGGCAGTCTTCATTAGAAGTAGGGTGCCATTAACATAGTTAAATAAAATGAAATAAGTATAGAATTTTGTCCTAATTATGTATGGCAAATTATGTATGTAGTGTGGAGTAACTGGGAGGAAACAAGACTATGAAGCAGTTCACAAAGACATATAAGAATACACCGGAGAGTACTCTTGTAGCACTCTTTTCTATACTCGAAAATGCCTCTGTGCATTTGTACCAAAACATCAGACATATGAATAACATGGCAATGCTAATGTAAGATCAATACAGATTAGTACAAATAAAATGTACTGAGACCTCATTGCACTTTTACTGGAAGGAATTTTGCAGACTTGAGTCGATTCACAAAGACATGTAGAGTAAGAAAAGGAATACTCCTGCAGAACTACTTCGAGGACTCATAAAGGATTTTGTGAATTTGTCCAACGTGTTCGCTACACTATAGAAATTATTTTGCACCCTGAAGGGCCCCATATCTAAACCGTTTGCTAGAGAGGTTGTTAATTACGATAGTATGATCAGTGATATCAAGGGCCTCCAACAGAACAAGCAGCTCTCCAACACCATTGTTACCCATTTCATTCTTAGGTCATGCATAATGGCTGCTGTTACTGACTCATGGCTTCACTAAGGGCGTAATCCTGAGTGTGCATAATGAAGCAGACAACTGATTTCTATCAACACCTGTAGTTTTGTCCTTGCTATGTTCCACACCACATTAGATTGGTGCAGTCAGGCCAAAATTGGCTACTGTTATTTATGTCTGCTGGATCTGCTTCTAGATTTTGCATATTGTAGTGGACCATAGCTTTCTTCTTTCACTGGTGATAATGTTTCTGTTATCAGTGAATGATGAAAGCACATGGCTCTTTGATAAATCACAGCCACCACCAAAAACGTTTGTTTAAGCCCCACAAAAGCGCCCAGCAGCTTTACCTCACAAGTTTGATAAATCTCTCTGAGATACAATGTTTCCACAGTTCCACAGGCGCCTCTTACACACGATGATCAGGGTAAACTACAAGAGCAGGTCGTCTGTTTTCTAATTTGTCTGGAATATTGAGAACAGAAATAAGTAATAATAAGGCAATATGGACTTTAAAAGCAGGATCAAGTTGATGTTTTGCGATCTGTTAATTGGGGAGAAGCTGGCCATGATTCTGAAGGCAACATGTTGGGGCATATTTACAATAGAGTGGCGCATTAGTCCTGATGTGCCACTTTTCTGACATCACCCTGCACCTCCCTAACAACACCATTTATGCACCGCATTTACAATACAGTGCACCATAGCACACATTAGGACAATAGCGTCAAAAATGTTTACGCTAAAGCGCTTTGCAGGATTAGCGCAAAAAATGATGGCGTTAATCCTGCAAAGTCAAGGAAGGCCCATTGAAAACAATGGCAGCGTCACTTTAATGCCTGCCTCAGGCAGGCATTAAAAATGATGCTAAAAATGGCACAGTGAAAGTCTGTAAATTTCATTGAGCCAATCAATATACTTTACTTTATTTCGGCTAAAAAGCCATAAAAGTGAACAATTAGACACCATGTCATAGTTAAACAACATATCAATTTGTAGAAAAGAAGAATAAACGAAATACCACATTATACATTTAAAAACCCTAAATGAATTTTAAAATCACATAATTTTAAGACAGTACAATACAAGCATTATTATTCTTAAAATCTTAAAATCCTGTCATGTTAAATATAAAAGGTTATTGGCTCATTATCTTATTCCAGTCAAATCAAATATCAGGTTATTATAATAAATAACTAAGACCAATATCTTAAAACATACAATTATGACAATTCTCTAGTTCTTATAGCCCATGCACTTTGCAGATATCTTGCAACTGAAAAAACTATTTTATCATTTGTATCAGTTATCATTAAACGTAATGCTATATTCCATTCCCTTATCCCCAATGACCTGCATAACGGGGCAATCCACTTCTTCCTCGGAGCCAAGTATCTAGGGCAAAAGAACATAAAGTCCGCGAGTGACTCTGTAGTTTTTTTTAAAAAATGACAAAATGTTAAATTCCGGTCCTCCGCTCTCCATCTCGCAGTGAATGACTTGAGCGGGAGGATCCCTAACCTGAACTTAATATAGAGCGCTTTAGTATAGGGAGGATTAACATTATCCATATAGGCCTGAAATTTGGGACTACATTTATGGTCTAGAAACTGCAGGGTCCGATTACCTTTATTATTATACCATGTTTGGACCAAAATATTCTCCCAATAGCACCTATTTATGCGCTCTTTTACTTTCTTGGTCAGATTCTGAGGAGCACTCCACACCTCTTCCATATTAAGGAGTTTACACATATCTCTAATGTGTCTAAACCAAGGGATCTTTAGTGCACAATCATCTACTAAAAACTTTTCTAATGCTATATGGAGAGTGGACAAATGCTCAGAAGTCCAAAGCCGAACCCAATACTTGAGTGGTCTTAATGCAATTACGTTATGTATCTCATTTAGAGCTAAATCAAATCTGAGGGGGATGAGAGGGGTGCTCATCGGCAGTTGCAAGAAGTTTCTTAAAAAACGATTTTCTTCTGTAGTCAAACACCTAGAATTAGTGTGTCCCCAAAGCTCAGCACCATAGATTGAAGCTGCAACTGCCGCTGCTTTATAAACAGTAATAGCAGGTGATATCTCCCCTTCTGAAATATTGGCAATTTTCCTCCCTATCACTGTTGCCTAAGGGCTGCCAAACTCTTTCCAATCTGCGCCGACCATCCTTGGTCATCACTTAGCCTTATCCCCAAATAATAAAATTGACTAACTCTCTCCACTAATTGGCCTGCTATAGTCATTTTCCCCCTAAAAGATTTATGCGGATTAAAAACCATGAACTTTGATTTGGTTGGGTTTATTTCAAGTCCTCTTTTAAAACAGAATTGGTCAAAAGCATCCAATTCATTTTGCAAGCCCATGGGTGTTCTCGAGATTAATAAAGTGTCGTCAGCGAACATTAAAATGGGAACAGAGGATCCAGCTAGCTTTGGGGCATCATGGTTACAGTTTAGTAGTTGATCCGCAGCACCATTAATGTAGAGGTTAAACAATGTTGGGGCCAGGATGCACCCTTGTCTCACCCCCCTATTAACAGATATAGCTTGTGTTAAATCACCACTTTGAGACCAGCGTACTTTAGCATACGTCCCCTCGTGTAAGTACCTTATCAAACTTAATAGTTCTCCATCGAGTTGATAGCTCTCCAGCACATTCCACAATAGGTCCCTTGGGACCATATAAAAAGCAGCTTTTAAGTCGATGAAGGCTACATACAGGTGACATTTCTTTAGTGACAAGTATTTCCAACAAAGGAGATTGAATCTCAATACCTGGTCTATTGTACTCATTCCTTTTCTAAAGCCTGTCTGGAGAATATGGGATTCCTCTATCCATACCTGTAATCTATTCAATACCTGCTTGCTAAATATTTTTTGACTAACATCAAGCAGGCTGATAGGCCTATAATTAGTAGGTTCTTCCCTTGGTCCTTTCTTATAGATATGGACTATTATTGCTCCTTGCCACGAGGGGGGAAGTCCCCCCCCTCAATATCTCGTTGCTAAGCGCATTTAGATACAGGGACCAAGTTGTAGGTCGGGACAGATAGATCACCAGGGATGCCATCCAACCCAGGGGCCTTCCCTTTACGGACTGATTGAAGAGCCCGAGTAGTTTCTTTCAGGGTGAAAAGGTCTAGGGCAAATTTAGGTGATGGAAGTCCCCCAGAAGTTGATGAATTTAATGAATTAGGGCATGAATTGTTAGGTTTTGATAGAGAGATAGTTGCACTACTGGTATGAGGTTTCCTACATACGTTTTTAAAATGTGTCACCCAAATTTCTGGCTGGATTGCAGGGTAATTCTCCATGCCTTGAGAGCTACCTTTATCTGCCACTAATTTCCAGAATAATTTGGAGTCCTTCCCATGAAGTGCCTCTACCAACCTATTCCAATATTTGGTTTCCCACTCTTTTTTTGCATTTTTTAGTACAACTTTATACGCAATCCTAAATTCTCTTATCTCTCTGGGCTTCCCTGCCTTCAGTGCTCCCAATAGTTGTGATTTGGCCTGACGGCAGGAGTTGGAAAACCAGCTTAACGATCTTGTCCCATTCTGTGTCCGCCTCCTTACTACCTGAAACTGTGATTTTAACCGGTTGGTCAAAGAGCCGTGCAAGTGGATCAAGTCCACCAATATAATGTTTGCATGCTTCAGTGGGGACAGTGTTTTTACAACTATTTGGTAAATTAATAGTTGAAAATTAACATCACCCTCCACCCATTCCCATTTCACATTTTTAAAATCATTTGTCTTATCTAGGACATAGCCTTCGACCCATGCTGTCATAGTTTTACAGGTGAATAGAGTAGAAGAAAAGGTGGTGCTCAGAGCATAATGATCACTGTCACTACGAGGGAGAGCAACCATATCTATGAGCGATTTCCAAAGAATATCGTCTACCAATACATAATCAAGGTGACTGGAATATAATCCTCTCCTATATGTGGGTGACTCCGGGGTATCTGACCTGGTGTTCCCATTTACTATTCTTAGCCCCTTTATTGCTCTTAGGTCTTCTAATAAGTCTAACGCTCCCCCTTCTTTCTTATTTATAACCTTGACCGGCCCAGATTTATCCCATGTTTCTGCACACTGAGTTCCTTTTTGCTGGATATCATCAATACAATTCAGTTGCATATTAAAATCTCCTGCAACAATTAGGCCCTGCCCACCCGGTAGAGAATTGAGAAGGTCTGTTAGTATATTCATCAATACTGTCTTGGTCCTATGGATGCCAGGCCTGACATATATGTTTGCAATTACTATACTAAAGGACCCTCTAGCAGTACTAAATTCAACCTCAACAGCTAGCAAGTCCCTAGAAGGGGTTACTAGCTCCCTGACTTTTGGAAACAAATCATGTTTTAACCAAATTATCAAGCCCCAGCTGCCCTGCCAGATAATGAAGGAAGCGCAGTCTTCTGGAAGGTCCAGTAACCTTCTCTATTTATCATCGATGAAGCCCATGTTTCCTGAAGTAAAATAATATGGTATTGATCTATAAAACTACACCAGTCAGGGATAATTGTTTTCTGGAGCAGCCCTGCCACATTCCAGGATAAGAGCCTGATTGGTGGGTCGAGTCCGTCCCCCTTATCTATTTGTTTCTCTCCGTTATTGTTTAAGCGAGGCATGGGGCCATGCGCGATCCCCTCTGCTGGAGCACTACAATGTACTTTTGGCTCCACTCTCCAAGCGTACAAATCTGGTTACTTGCTGTAGTAGAGTCTGAGCTGGATCTACCCTCTCTCCCACCCTTCATCATGGGGGCTTCACATCAAACTATATCTGAGGTTGAACTGCACTTTGAATTCCTTTGGATCCTTCTGGAAGTGTCTGTATGCAGAGTCGTTGGGATATTATGTCTCTATAGAAAACTGATTTTCCAATGATTGAGGGATTTTTTGGATAAGTGACACTTGTGACGAAGCGCCAGGTCTCATTCTTAAATCTAATGACAGAAGGCCCTTAACTAAGGTCTGGCTCCTCAATTTAAGCCCTATAAAATCTGTTGATGATCCTGCTCTTGAATATCTTTGTGCAGTGACTATGTCATCCCTTATGATAGATCTACATTTCTTTGTCCCCCTTATCCAATGGATTACTTTGTTTATAAGGGAATCTCCTGGCTCATTATAACCGTTGCTTAGCTTAGGAACATTTGTCATGTATATATCATGTCCACTATGTCTAACCTGAGTTGGGGGAGTATTACTCCAAGGGTCTGATGACCTTTTATCCAAAAGTTGAAGTCTATGTGTCTCATGGTTGACACCTCTATTCCTGATTGTCTCCCAATTATTGGAAGTGTCCACACCAGAAGGAGTGCCTAGGCCCCCATGAGGATTCTGAATTACCACTTTGGTCCTTTTCCCCCTTCGCATTTCTATCATAGATGGTTCGGCTAGGTGAGTTTTCTTCGCCGGGAAATTAGAGTCAGATATGGGTATTGATTTCCTTATGTCCCCAACTATAGCAGAGATGCCATCCAACTTCTCATATATCATATGGCTAAAGGATGTAAGATATTCTCTGAGACTCAATATTTCAGCTCTTATTTGTACTAATCAAATCAAATCAAATCAAATCATTAACATTTATAAAGCGTGCTACTCACCCGTGCGGGTCTCAAGGCGCTAGGGGAAAAAGGGGGAGTTATCGCTGCTCGAACAGCCAGGTCTTTAGGAGTCTCCGGAAAGCGGAGTGGTCCTGGGTGGTCCTGAGGCTGGTGGGGAGGGAGTTCCAGGTCTTGGCCGCCAGGAAGGAGAAAGATCTCCCACCCGCCGTGGAGCGTCGGATGCGAGGGACAGCAGCGAGTGCGAGGCCAGAGGAGCGGAGGAGGCGGGTGGGGACGTAGAAGCTGAGGCGTCTGTTGAGGTATTCCGGTCCCTTGTCGTGGAGGGCTTTGTGTGCGTGGGTGAGAAGTCGGAAGGTGATCCTTTTGCTGACTGGGAGCCAGTGCAGGTGTCTCAGGTGTGCGGAGATGTGGCTGCTGCGGGGTATGTCGAGGATGAGGCGGGCCGAGGCGTTTTGAATGCATTGCCGGAGATTTTGTAGTTTGGCTGTGGTCCCGGCGTAGAGGGTGTTGCCGTAGTCCAGGTGGCTCGTGACGAGGGTGTGGGTCACGGTTTTTCTGGTGTCGGCGGGGATCCAGCGGAAGATCTTGCGGAGCATGCGGAGGGTGAGGAAGCAGGCGGAGGACACGGCGTTGACTTGCTTGGTCATGGTGAGAAGAGGGTCCAAGATGAAGCTGAGGTTGCGGGCGTGGTCTGTGGGGGTCGGTGCGGTGCAGAGGGCTGTGGGCCACCAGGAGTCGTCCCAGGCGGACGGGGTGTTGCCGAGGATGAGGACTTCCATTTTTTCAGAGTTCAGCTTTAGGCGGCTGAGCCTCATCCAATCTGCGACGTCCTTCATACCTTCTTGTAGGTTGGTCTTGGCGCTGGCGGGGTCCTTGGTGAGGGAGAGTATAAGTTGCGTGTCGTCGGCGTAGGAGGTGATGATGATGTCGTGCTTGCGTACGATGTTGGCGAGGGGGCTCATGTAGACATTGAAGAGTGTCGGGCTGAGTGATGAGCCTTGGGGTACACCGCAGATGATCTTGGTGGGTTCTGAGCGAAACGGAGGGAGGTAAACTCTTTGGGAACGGTTTGAGAGGAAGGAGGCAATCCATTCCAGGGCCTGGCCTTGGATTCCGGTGGAGCGGAGGCGGGTGATTAGGGTGCGGTGACAGATGGTGTCAAAGGCAGCCGAGAGGTCGAGCAGAATGAGGGCGACTGTTTCACCGTTGTCCATCAGGGTTCTGATGTCGTCAGTGACTGAGATGAGGGCGGTTTCAGTGCTGTGGTTGGTTCGGAATCCGGTTTGTGAGGGGTCGAGCAGGTTGTTGTCTTCCAGGAAGGTGGTCAGCTGTTTGTTGACGGTCTTCTCTATTACTTTGGCTGGGAAAGGCAGAAGAGAGATGGGGCGGAAGTTTTTCAGGTCGCTCGGGTCAGCCGTAGGTTTCTTTAGTAGGGCGTTGACTTCGGCATGTTTCCAGCATTCGGGGAAGGTAGCAGAAGAAAAAGAAGAGTTGATGACAGTCTGGAGGTGTGGGGCGATGATGTCGTCGGCTTTGTTAAAGATGAAGTGCGGGCAGGGGTCCGAAGGGGCGCCGGAGTGGATAGAGTTCATGATGGATTTGGTTTCTTCCGTGTTGATGTGGGACCAGTTGTTGAGGGTGATGGCCGTGGATGCCGGTTCGGTGGTGTTTGGTTGGGTCTGGTGTCCGAAGCTGTCGTGGAGGTCGCTAATCTTGCGATGGAAGAAAGTGGCGAGGGATTCGCACAGATCCTGTGAGGGCGTGACGGCGTTGGCGTTGGCGCTGGGGTTGGAGAACTCCTTGACGATGCTGAAGAGTTCTCTGCTGTTGTGTCTGTTTTTGTCCAGTCTGTCGGTGAAAAAGTTCCTTTTGGCGGCGCGGATCAGGTGGTGGTGTTCGCGGGTAGCGTTCTTGAGGGCAGTCATGTTGTCAGCGGTGCGGTCCTTGCGCCAGGCTTTCTCAAGGGCGCGACAAGTTTTCTTTGATTCTTTGAGGGTGTCAGAGAACCAGAGAGGTTTTTTGGTGTTGGTCTGTCGATGCGTGCGTTTGAGGGGAGCAAGGATGTCTGCGCAGTTGGAGATCCAGTTTGTGAGGTTGAGGGCTGCGTCGTTGGGGTCGGCGGTGAGGGTGGGTTGGTTGGCAGCGAGTGCGGAGAAGAGTTGCTCTTCGGGGATCTTGTTCCACTGTCGACGAGGGATGGGTTGGGTGCGGAGGTGGCGGGTCTCGCGTCGGAATGTGAAGTGGACGCAGCTGTGGTCGGTCCAGTGTAGGGCGGAGGCGTGGCTGAAGAAGACGTGTTTGCTGGCGGAGAAGATGGGGTCAAGCGTGTGTCCGTCGATGTGGGTGGCGGTGTTCACCAGTTGTTTGAGGCCGAGGTTGGCGAGGTTGTCGAGCAGGGTGGTGGTGTTGGGGTCGTTGTTTTGTTCCAGATGGAAGTTGAGGTCACCTAGATGGATGTAGTCCGGCGAGGCGAGGGCGTGCGGGGAGATGAAGTCGGCGATGGCGTCGCTGAAAGGGGCGCGTGGCCCGGGAGGACGGTAGATGAGGGATCCTCTGAGGGTGGTCCTCGGATCGGTGCGAATCTGAAAATGCAGGTGTTCAGCGGCGAGAGGGGTGTCTTCGGTGGAGGTGGTGACGCTGATGGAGTCTTTGAAGACGATGGCGATACCTCCTCCTACCTGGTTGGTGCGATCTTTTCTGGAGATCTTGTAGCCTTCGGGGATGGCAGTGGCGATGTCAGGGGCCGAGGAGGCGTTCATCCAGGTCTCCATGATGAAGGCGACGTCCGGTGCTATGGAGTCCAGGAGGTCCCAGAGTTCAACTGTGTGTTTGTGGACGGAGCGAGCGTTGACTAGGATGCACTTGAGGTGGTTGATGGCCCGTGGGCTGGTGGTCATGGTTGATGCGTGGTGGAAGGTGCGTTTGCAGGAGTTGCAGGCGAAGGGTCCATGGGTGCGTTTGGGGTGAGCTTGGAAGCAAGTGTTGGAGCGTCCTGGGTTGAGGGCGTGGAGGGTGGTGGGGTCGTAGCGGGTCAGCGGGGCTTGGGAGAGCTGGGGTCCAGGGTTCGTGGCGCTGGGCGCGGGACAGGCTCGGACGGGCGCAGACGGGCTTGCCTCAGGCGCGCCAGCGGCCGCCATATGAGGTAGGGGGGGGGAGGGGTCAGGTGGGGGCGAATGGGAGCTGGGGGGCGGGGGCGTGCAGGAGGTCGCAGCGGGAAAGTGCGAGGGAGGGGGGGACAGGTAGAGTGAGAAGAGCTGGGGGAGGGGGGTTTAAGGGTGGAGGGGGGTGAGTGTTAGGAGGTTTAGGAGATAGGGGAGAAAGATAGGAGTAGGGTTGAGAAGATAGGGGAGGGGGGGTTGTAGAGGTGGGTGAGGGTGAGAGGTAGAGTGAGAGGATAGGAAGATAGGTAATAGAGGAGGTGAGGGAGGGGGGGAGAGATAGAGAAATAGATAGAGAAATTAGATAGGGAAATCGATAGATAGGGAAATAGATAGAGAGATAGGAAGATAGGAGGAGGTGGAGAGTGAGGGAGTTAGATAGTGGGATAGAGAGATAGAGAGACAGGTAGATAGGAGGAGTGGGGGAGGTAGATAGTGAACGGGTTAGATAGGGGAGATAGAGAGAGGGATGCGAGTGGGGGAGGGGGATGAGGCAGGAGCAGGAGGGCAGGCGCGGGGAGAAGAGGACGGAGGAGGCAGAAGAGCCGAAGTCAGAAGACAAGAAGAACAGAAGACAAGAAGACAAGAAGAACAGAAGAGAAGAAGAACAGAAGAACAGAAGAACAGAAGACCGGAAGGAGAGAAGAAAGGAAGATCAGAAGACCGGAAGGAGAGAAGAAAGGAAGACCGGAAGAACACATAAGAACACAGAAGAAGATACAGAAGAAGATAAAGAAGAAGATACAGAAAACGAAGAACAGAGGGCAGAAGACCACAGAAGAAGATGAAGAAGAAGAGAAGTAGAGTGAAGACGGGGGAAAGAAGAGTACAGAAGAAGATTACAGACGAGGAGCGAGGAGGAAGAACAGAAGAACAGAGAAGAAGAAAAGAAGAAAAGAAGCAGGAGAGAGGGTGAGTAGCGCAGGGCAGAGCGAGGGGCTGGGAGGTGGGGGGTACTTACTGTGAGGTGGGTCTCAGGAACTTAGGAACCTGGAGGAGCTGCAGTGGCAGGGGGAGCGACCTACCCTTGGGTCAAGGGTCGCTACCACTGTCGCGCAGCGGCCGCCATATGAGGTAGGGGGGGGAGGGGTCAGGTGGGGGCGAATGGGAGCTGGGGGGGCGGGGCGTGCAGGAGGTCGTGGCGGGAAAGCGCGAGGGAGGGGGGGGACAGGTAGAGTGAGAAGAGCTGGGGGAGGGGGGTTTAAGGGTGGAGGGGGGTGAGTGTTATACTAGCTGTTGTTCCGCTGGATGTTCCCTCTGAGTAGGTGCAGATTTTAGCATCTCCTCGTTCTCCCTTAGGATACTCCTCTCAGGGTCACATGGCTCCAATGAAGCGAGGGGTGAAAAGCGGTTAGTACAATTTAATAGAGGGGATACAGCACCCAACTGGGCAGGCAAACACAGATTAGAACTCTCAGCTGGATAATTGAGATTTCCTAACCTATTAGGTTCTGGATTAGGTCCCTGTAAACTAGGTGCCTGTGGTACTCTACAAACAGGGGCAAAGAAAGATTTTATATCCTTAGTAGTATCATTAGCACCTTTTTTATGAGATTTTGAATGCTTGGTAGCTAACAAGCTTTCCAATTCCTCTATAAGATCGTCAGTTTGAGACAGTGTACAGTTTTCAGCAGAGTGCTGCAGTACTTTCTTTGCCCCTCCCTGCTCTGTGGGATTACCACTAGCTTTCCTCTTCCCCATCCTAGTTAGAATTAAGAGTTTTCCCAAGTTCGATGTCGCAAAAATATGCGGGGAAGAACGGAAAGGTGCGATCACTATAGCAGTATATAAAAATGTTGCCTGACCTGATAACAATAATTAGGTACTAGTAAGTTGGGTTCTCAACTTAAGAGTTAAATCCAATCACTAAAGAAAAAAGGATAAAAGTACCAAACAGTACCTCCAGGCAGCCACACTCCCATGTGCTGCCTATCCTGTAGTGTTTAGGGGGATGTCAGGGGGGAGGCCCTGCCCTGCCTCTTCCTGGCAATGACAGGCAAGGACGGGCCCGCCGTTGGCCCGGGCTTTGCCCAGGCGTTCCACGAGCGGGAGCGCTGAGACGATTTTTAAAGGGCTCTCAGCCCTGGTGCAGCCCCTCCTCCACAGGCAACAAGATCAGCTGACAGCGCGTCCCACGAGCGAGCGGGAACGCTGAGATGATTTTTAAAGGGCTCCCAGCCCTGGTGCAGCCCCTCCTCCACCGACAACAAGATCAGCTGACAGCGCGTCCCGCGAGCGAGCAGGAGCGCTGAGATGATTTTTAAAGGGCTCCCAGCCCTGGTGCAGCCCCTCCTCCACAGGCAACAAGATCAGCTGACAGCGCGTCCCGCGAGCGAGCGGGAACGCTGAGATGATTTTTAAAGGGCTCCCAGCCCTGGTGCAGCCCCTCCTCCACCGACAACAAGATCAGCTGACAGCGCGTCCTGCCATTTCATTGAGCCATTTTTACGGGCCTCCCTACGTGGGAACACCCCTATGCATACATTATGTCTGGCGCAAGGGGTAAGAAAATGGCACAAGTCGCAAGGGGTAAGAAAATGTGGCACAAGGGGTAAGAAAATGGTGCAATGCATTCATTGCGCAACGTTGTGAATATGGAGCAGGGAAATTGCCTACTTAATGCAACATTAGTGTAAAAAATGACACCAGTGAGGCACAAGGGGTTTGTTGATATGCACCATAATCTTTAAGGAAGGAATCACTGATCAGAGAATGTGATTGCTACCAAGAAGCCTACTTTTATGGATGAGAGCAAAAGACTGCAAATCAGACACGTCATAGTGCACAGCGGATGAGAGTAAAGGTATGTTGCAAGCGTGTTACCCCTTTTTTTGAGTTTGCTTCCACCCCACTATTTATTTTCATTTTTGCACCTAATAACTTCACTTATGTCTATCCCGCCCCATCACTGTACTTGTATAAATGAACAACATATAGGGGCCCGTGTACCTACCATTTTTCCAGTCTGCAACAGGAAAAAAACATTTTGGTATGTACAGACCCTATTTTGAAATCCGGTAATCTATTTACTGAATCACAAAATAGAATTGCGAGTCGCAATTAGGAAAGGGCGTTCCCTTCCTAGTTGTGAGTCGCAGCGCTTTGTAGCATTGTTTTGTGACCATGAATGTCACATTTAGCACCAGTTTCAAACTGGTGCTGACCCATTCACAAATGGACCCCTTCCCCTTTGTGAATGGCAGCGAAAATATTTTTTCAGAGCAGGCAGTGGTCCCACGGACCACTGCCTCCTCTGAAAAAATGAAAAGAAAACTTTTCATTTTTGTTTTTGAAATGCATCTCATTTTCCTTTAAGGAAAACAGGCTGCATTAAAAAAAAAACAAATACTGCTTTATTTAAAAGCAGTCACAGACATGGTGGGCTGCTGTCTCCAGCAGGCCACCATCCCTGAGAAGGCGGCCAATCCCAATGGGGTCGCAAATTGCGACCTACCTCATGAATATTCATGGGGTAGGTCATTTGCGACCCCACTGTGAATCGCAAACAGTGTAAAGTACACTGTTGTACGTACGGTTATGCGGCTTGCAATTTGCGACTCTCAAACGAGTCTCAAATTGTGAGTCGCAAAACTCGAGGTCGTACATCTGGCTCATTGTATACAAGTGGGTGATGCAAATAAAAAATGCTGAAACTTTATATCAGGATCTTCCATAACATTCATATGTTGTACGATCATGGTGGTACCAGCTTTCTGGTTTTATTGTAAATGTTGCAGGTTTGATAGTGAGGTCAACGATGAATAAATGCCATTCCTTGGCCTCATTGTGTACTAGAACTGATTTCATATGCACCACCATCATACAAAAACACAGGTTTCTAAATCCTGTGGAAATAAGCAATGGAAGTACCTCATGTCTAGCTCAGTCTGTTGGGTGGACATGCTAGAAATGACTAATGCTTTTCTGTTGTCCTTGGCAACATAAGGTGGAACACTGCAGATAACGTTAGTATGCAGTCGAAGAAGAGGGAGAGCAGTATTTGGAGATCTTGCATGTACCTTCCCTCTCTTCTGCCTCCTTGATCCATACAGGCTATTGTCATGTGTTGACATTCTTTGTGAAAGATGGCTATTTTTAGTAGCACTGTGATGATTGACTCTTGGGTTTCAAGACCCTATGACCAAGCATCTGGGTATTTTTATTTTCCTTGTCTACATCACCAAATCCTCATCAAATTGATCCAACTACTGACATTATTCCTTCCCAGGCACCTGTCTATTCAAATTCAGTTAATTGATGTGTAATGTTTGTAATGCTTTTAATATAGCAAGCAGAATTTTTATTCTTGGAATGTAAGCGCAACATTTCCTTGCATGAATTACCTTGTAGAAGCCGCCTTCCTTCACAAGCAATAAATCTAATGCAAGACGGTTCTGCATGATCATGCTCTCATGGCAAACAATTCTTAATTACTGTTAGTGCTGTTGCTGTATCAGTAGCAATCTGAACTACTAGGGTTAAGAGCTTTCTAATCTTAGCATCTTTTAGTGCAACTCCTAAGAGAGTACAAGTGCTCCAAAGATATTGCTAAGGATCTGTTTAAAGCTTTGCTTACTTTGTTTAATGAATCAAGTAGCTCAGTAGGGCCTAGTTCTTCTCGCTCACTAACTCCTCTTATCATACCAGATCTTTTCCTAGTCATCAGCAGTCTGTTTCAGCTCGTCGTAGTCTTTGGCCAGCCTTCCTCAGTGAAGATGCGATCCTGAGAAGTGCTCGTGATTTTTGGCTAGGATGGGGCCAATTCGCTGTCAAAGGTGGAATCTTCTCTGACTTTCCCATTCTCTGATCCTGTGACTTCTCCTCAGGAAGACTTGGGTTAGCTCTCATGAGTTTTTGCTGTCTCTTTGGATAGTGATGTCAACCTGATGGAAGATAGAGCACACAACATCAGCCAGTCCCTTGCAGTGCTCAAGAACTGAGTCATCTGTGATATTCAAAAGGGCAGCAGGTGGAACAGAAATAATTAGCATAGCTCCTCCCATCAACACCTTGTGAGGAGACAATCCTGCTCAGTTACAGTGGGTACTTTGAATGCTCCTCAGCACCAAAAGAAGTGTGTCTGGTTATACATGCTTTGTCCAATTTAGCTTTTATCATCCCATTCAGTCTAGCAACTATTCCAGAAGTCTAAGGTCTATAACTGCAATTGAATCTCTGGTCATTCTTAAAGTGACTTTCTTGATCTGATTCAAGCTGAACTGGCATCCCTAATTGCGGTATTAAATTCTTCAACACTTGTTTGGTGACTGTCAGACTGTCACACTTCCTAGTGGGATATGACTCGTCCCAGCAGGAAAATAAACACACAATAGCAAAGGTATACCTCAATTGATTACATTGGAGTATCTCCACAAAATAAATCTTGAGAGTGCTGAATGGATCATCAGACTTCCCTGTGTAGCTCATTGTCAGTACAAACGTTTTGCCCACATTTTGTTTCTGACAAGTGACACAACTCTGACACAACCTTTCTACCATCTATCAAAAATGAGGGTTGTACCAGGGTTATGAAAAGGTAGACACCATCCCATCTCTACCTAGATGTGCCGGACCATGCATGTGTTGCCTCATGGCAGGTAACATCATATCAGGGAGCACAGATTTCCCACTTCCAGACACCTAAATGTTACTGGCATCTTTTAAACACCTGTTGGACTTTTTTCCTTATGCAGGGTCATCCCCAGTTTTTTTGCCTCCTTCCTCCTGGTTTTTCTGACCTCTTGCTGTTGGCTATAGGACTCTGAGCACTTTATCACTGCTGACCAGTGCTAAAGTCCAGGTGCTCTCCCATCTAAAGTTTGTATGATTGGCTTATATCTATTTGGCATATTTAATTTACCTATAAGTCCCTTATACAGTGGTATCTCTATACCTAGGGCCTATAAATTAAATACTACTAGTGGGCCTGCAGCGCTGCTTGCCCCACCCACTGAAGTAGACTTTCAAACCTGACTCAGGCCAGCTAGCACAGGGCCTGTGTGTGAAGTTTTCTGCCACAGGGACCTGGCATCTAGATTTACCTGCAGGCCCAGAACTCCCCTTTTACTACATGTAAGTCACCCCTAAGGTACACCCTAGCTAGCCCTATGGGCAGGGTGCCATGCATGTAGAAGGCAGGACATGTGCCAGATTGCGTTGCCTGTCCTGGTAGTGACAAACAGCCTAACTTGGTGGCTCACTGCTGTGAGTGCTGCCTTCTCATAGGATTGCATTAGAAATGCCCTGCCTTATGTGTAAGGGGTATTGTCTGATTTATGAGGGGTAGCGTAGGCGTGTTTGGTATGGTTGTGATGGTGATAATAAATGCTGCTTAGTGGTGTATGCGTATTTTTTATTACTATCACAGAAATGCCACTTATAGAAAGTGTGCATTTATCTGTGCTTATGACTCTGGTGTTTTGCAGCTTGACTCCAATACACGTCTGGGCAGAGTGACAGTTGGGGCTTTGTGCATACTTTTCAGACAGCCTGTACATAGGGAGGGTAGAAGTGTCACAGTGGTGCATCTGCATACTGAATAGTCTTCCTGGGCTGAGAGAAGGGAGAGGCGTGGCACACCTACATTTGTAAAGGCTGTGCCCTGGCCTCACACAATAGGGTCGTGAACCACCCACTGATGTTTGGAGCCTGTGCTAAAGGAGAGAGAGGGCACTCCCAGAACTAGTTGTAGCTGGCTGGAACCTCCTCTCCCTACCATTGCAAAACATTTTAAGGACTGAATATAAGTACAGGGGAATTTTTCCCACAATTTGGAGACTCTTGAAACATCCTGGAACTGGACACAGAAATGCTGGAAGGACTCACCAGGGACCACCATAGACTGCTGCTGCTGTGCTGACCTGTGACCTACCTGTGACCTGCTGGGTCACTGTGAAGAACTTGCCACTTGCTGCATTTTTCTTTGTGCTGGCCTGTTGCTGGGCCCCTCCACCTGTGGGCCTTTTCTTTGGACTCTGTCACCCAGGAGCAGGGTGCTGTGGCCCCTGACCCCTGTCTCCTTGTGAAACACGAAGGAGTGCTTCAATACTTGCCAAAATTAGCACTTGGGAAAGTGCTTCATCTTTAAATCTTTAAAGCGCTAGGAGCATGCTCCTTTGTGCCTAAAAAGACACCACGAGACCCGGATTCTTCTAAAGGAATACATCGCTTTTTGAAGCGCTTTTGCTGCCATGGTAATCACCGCCGTGACCCAGGCACTAATTATTTTACTGGTGTCGAGGACGTGCTGCTCATTGTGCCCCCAGGGCACCAATTAAATAAAAAAGGGAAAACATGGAGCAAGCGTGCTCCTAGCGGTACCCCCAGGGTAGGGATCGCTCCGAGGAGAACCCCTGGGGCACCAGAAGGCCCTGATCTGGGCCCGGAACAACACCGGAGACGGGTAGGAGAAGAGAGGAGGAAGACTCTCCCTGCCCTGCCATGCCTCAAAGGGCTCTCTGTTGGCTCGCGGGCAGGGCAGAAGCCTCATCGGAGGCTCCCCCCACGCTGCCGGTCCTTGGTTTGGCCCCTCGTGTGGACCAGTGTTGATCTTTGGTCCCCCCTTTCGTGGAGGGCCAGTTAAGGCCCGGGTGGGGCCTACAACGATTGCGGGTCCCAGGAGGGGCCCGCCCTTGAAGCGGAGGGGGTAAGTGGCTCCCCTCTCCTCTTGGCATTTTTTCCTGGTTTAGCCCCCCTCGTGAGGGCTGATGGAGGCCTGGGGGCCCCCAGTGATCGCGGGCCCCAGGAGGGGCCCGTTAGGAGTACAGAGGGGGTGCATGCTGCCTCCTCTCAACCAGAATAGTCAGGGAGACCCCCACATTACACAGAGGAGCGCCGGGAGCCCCGTTTTTTGTCTATAGGCACTGGAGGTGCCTTCATCAACACAGGTATTCCCTACCAGGAACTGTTTATCTAATTCAACATTCTTTCTACAGATTTGGATTTATTTATTGCCTGCTTGTTTGATTATGCTTTTACATGTGTGCAGATGTTCCTTCTATGGACTTGATTTGCTGATACATATTCCTATGACCTGCCATATGTTTCTAAAGTTCCTACTATGGGCGTTTCATGATATTCGTCTAACAAGTGCTTTGGTGTAATAAAGTGTTTCCTGGCTACTGCTTATGTTGCAGAATACTGACTAACCTGTGTGTTATGTGTGACTACTGCTAGTCTGCAGAGTAACTAATGTGTAGCGTTCTGACAACTGCTAAGGTGGCAGGATAGTACTAACGTGTGATGTTTGGTCTAATAATTTTGTTGTGTACAATGCAGTATATTTTCATATAATCTGGTGTTGTATTTCCTTTGTGGTGGGGATATTGTGTCACGTGTGTTGTGTGTGTTGTGCAAATGCTTTACACATTGCCTGTGGGATAGGCCTGACTGCTCGTGCCAAGCTACCAAGGGGGTGAGCAGGGATTATCTTGGACGTGTAACTCCCTTGCCCTGACTAGAGTGGGTAGGTTCTGCCTGGCTGAGGTGCATACCCTCGCCAACCAGAAACCCCATTTCTAACAACACCCTACTTTTCTCATTTGGGTTTATCTATTTCTTGGGCAGGGTGTTGCCCCAGAAAGAGTATACGGTGTTTAATTGAATATTTGTTACAGTTTCTCCTTCCGCATGACATGGCTCATCCATGTTAAAGATGTTGGACTCAAGAGAACAATATCGAAAATATTGAACAATTTCATCTACATAGAGGTTGCACTGGTTACAAAGTTATTGTCACTCCTGTGTATATCACACTTCACTACTGTGATTTCTTTAAAGAGTTGTAAGGCATTCAATAGGTTGGAGATATAGAACCCGTTTCTGATGGGGGACACAGGAGAAGTCAAGAAACATCACTTTGGCGATAACTGCCTGAAATCATGGACAACTCTGAACTCATGCTGGCTGTCACTATAAGTAGTAACTCGAGAGCCTTCTGATGTGCAGCCGGCTCTTGTGAGGGCTTAAAATTCGGCAACTTTTGCAGACGTTACATGGCACAAGTAGGATGCTTCCACAACCCTGCTTAAGGTATGCACAGCTTAGGTAGTTCTTAGAATGCTAAATCGGTCTCTCAGAAAAGACCTGTTGGGTCGGAAAAGTTCTCTGCATGGTGAGAGCTGTGATCCCCTGCCTTGAGTGCCTATCTGCATTGTTTTCTCAATACCTAGTGCTGATTTTTTGTCATAGGCAAACATGTATCATGTATGTGAGCCATAACATAGTCCTGTCTCACGGATTGCAGTCTTGCTAAATCAGAAGGGGCTGACAAAGCACTACCCTAATTTTTCTTAAAGATAATTGTATTGTTTTTTATATATTGTGGTGAGTATAGTAATTACAAACAGGCATGTTTGAACATTGAAAATGAAGGGAAGGATGAACAGGTGTAAAAAGCAGTTCAAACAACATATGGGGTTATAGAAACATATATTCCAGATTATTAAATGCTTTAGTTTGAGCAGTTGAGCATGAGAATTGGAAAGTGGAAAGAAAAACTATGCATGTGGTTGAAGTATAATAGTCCCATGTGCCCCATGATAGTGGGTGTAGTATGATATAACTCTGGTGTCAACAATGGGGCAGAAAATTAGAACTGGAAAAATTGGAAGGCGAGAGGAATAACAGGGAAAGGGGTAGCATGAGCAAGGTTATTGAGGGATATTGCAGTTAGAAAGAAAGAGCTATTGGTGAAGGATAGTGATTATCTGGGACAGCAGGGGATAGCACCCATTTAGAAAGCATGGCTGGCCTCCCCGGCATTGCTGAGTGAGAGAGGGATGCTTGACCTATGAGAGGGAGCCATGAACCTGGTGATGCTTAGGGACATGGTAGTGGCAAGACCAAATGTCACAGGGGATCATGGGGAAGGATGAGTGTTATCTTGGATCTGTTCTCAAAATTGGGTAAGCATGGCATTCCAGGCTGTTTCTGGAGTCAGTGGGCCTCTTCCCAGTGCAGGACAGTGGTTTCAGCCTCTAGCTATCGAAAGAGTGCTCTATGTCATTGAGAAACCATTTGGGGACCTTGGACTCTCCAGTGCATGGTAAGGAGATGTTTGCCCAACAATAAAACAAGGTTGGTGAAGCATACTCCAAATTTTTTGGTTCTTGCTCCTTCAGGAGATACCTAAGGCTATGGCCTTCCAGGAGTTCAGGGTTGTGAGTTCAGTGTCAGTGGCCAGGATATCATGAACCTTATGCCACTTGTCACCAATATTAGGGCATGACCAAAGCATATGTTGGAGGTCAGCTGACTGGGCCTGACACCTGGGGCACAAGATGTGAGATGTAGAAAAAATGCAATTTAGTTGAGTGCATAAGGTATGCTCTGTGCAGCACAATGTACTAAGGCGGTCATTCTGACCGCGGCGGTCGGCGGTCGCCGCCCGCCAAGCGGTCCCCGCCGAAAGACCGCTCCGCGGTCAATAGACCACAGCGGCCATTCCGGCTTTCCCGTTGGGCCGGCGGGCGACCGCCAGAAGACCGCCGGCCGGCCCAGCGGGACAGCCCCTTCAACAATGAAGCCGGCTCGGAATGGAGCCGGCGGAGTTGAAGGGGTGCGACGGGTGCAGTGGCACCTGTCGCGATTTTCCCTGTCTGCACAGCAGACAGTGAAAATCCTTGTGGGGCCCTGTTAGGGGGCCCCTGCACTGCCCATGCAAGTGGCATGGGCAGTGCAGGGGCCCCCAGGGGCTCCACGGCACCCGTTCCCGCCATCCTGGTTCTGGCGGTGGACACCGCCAGAAACAGGCTGGCGGTAAGGGGGTCGGAATCCCCATGGCGGTGCTGCAAGCAGCGCCGCCATGGCGGGTTCCCTGGGCCAGCGGGAAACCGGCGGGAAACCGCCAGCTCCCCTTTTCCGAACGCGGCTTTACCGCCGCGGTCAGAATCGCCCAGGAAGCACCGCCAGCCTGTTGGCGGTGCTTCCGCCGCACTCCGCCATGGCGGTCATGGACCGCCAAGGTCAGAATGACCCCCTAAATCATTTTAAAGCATGCATTACAGGAGATGGTATGGGTGGATTCCAGGACTTTGGCCCATTCATTGTTGTGCAAGGGGCGTGCCAGATCCTCCTTCCAGATCGGTCAGAGGTGTGTCATAGGAGGTTCAGTTTGTTCTACTTGTATATCTATGTCACCTGGCTTTGCCTGTCCTCACTGTGTGTAGTGTGTGTACGACAGCATGGGTGGGTGTGGCTCCACATCTATTGTGTGCCATACGGCTCGTACCACTGCAAGTAGCTTCCCGTGTAATAAAAACCGGCCCCAGGGGGATGTTGTGATCCTGGCACAATTGGTCAAATTAAACAAGATGGCCATTGTGAAAGAGATCACCCACTGTTTCCAAGGAGCATTCATGCCATGTAGTCAGTTGGTCAGCTGTGAAGGGTCCAAGAGGACCCAACAGACCTTGAAGGGGAATAGCGGGAGAGTGTGGTTTCACCTGTCTTGCAAGTTGGGCTATCCAGGCAAGAGATTTCCAGGCCACCCAAACATTGATGGACCAGGAGTGATGTAGTCTTGTAGTAGGGTGTAACAGGTGGCAGTGGATTTCTTTGGGGAGGGGGCCGTGCCCAGTGCTGGTCTTCCCACTGGAGTTACACCACCAGGTAGTAGGACTGAAAAGATTGACCACTATGTCCCAGAGGTAGTTGGAGCTTTTTGAGTACCACCTGCTGTTGTTTGCAGTCCTAAAGTGGGTCTCCCAGCACCCGGTCTAGGTTCCTGAAAAATTACCAGTGGGGGTATAACGGTACATTAACAAAATAATACAGAAGGTGGGGGAAAACAATCCTTTTTGAGAGAGTGATTTTGTCCATGAGTATGAGTGGCAGGCGCTGCCAGAATCATGTTTGGGATCTGAGGACCGTAAATGCCTATTTTATGTTACCTTCAAATAAGTCCAGCAATGAGTTGTATAGCCAAATGCCAAGGTAACATACCATTGCTGTTCTCAAGGTTAGTGGCTCAACGCCCAGGCATATAATCTGGCGGGGTGCATCCTGCTGAAATGGGAAGATGTGTGATTGCCCCCAATTCACCTGAAGACCTGCAGCCACCTCAAATTCCTGGAGGGTCATGGTTATCGACCCGATGTCCACTGCAACATCCTGAAGGTACAGCAGCAAGTCATCTGTGTATAATGACATGGCATGGGTGATGTTGTCTAGGTGAGCCCCCCCAGTTCTGGCCTTGTAGCCAAAGACAGTGTGCCAGTGGCTCCATAGCAATCTCAGAAATGATTAAAGATAGGGGGCAGCCCTGATGTGTGATTGATTGATGGGAAAGGGAGGCAAAATCAGGTGACTGATTCATACCCGGGAGACTGGGCTGGTGTCCAGCAGTTTTGTGTATGTCAGAAGGTGCCTACTAAATCCTGATGTCCGCAATACCTGAAAAAGATAGTCCCAGGATAGAGAAATTTTTGGGGAGCCTTGTGAGTGGACGATTCACTTGCATGTACAGTGTGGTTTGGTTTTCTGCTGCCTTTTAGTGATGTATAGTGTTCTATAAATGTGGGTTATTAATTGTGTCGTAGAACAACAATTATTGTGATTTAATCCACTTAGACACATTGTCCTGAGGATGCTCTCATGGACGGTTTGAGCCTTGGGAGACCAAAACATCTCAATGCCCCAATTCATTCAATGAGCTGCTGGAGTCCATTAGGATCAATTTCTGGTTGTTTGAATGACTACATATAGGACTCAAAACTTTGTGGTTAGAGAGTCAGGAGGGTTGGTGTTCTCCTTCTGTCCTTTGGATGTGAAGGGATTGGGGACTAGAGGGGTCACCAGTGTGTTTGTATAAAAACACTAAAAATTATCTTAGTTGTTTTGCTATTTTGATGAATATATTATTAGTGAATATATAGAAATTCTTCATTTTTTCAGAAACAAATTGCACACTGTTTAAAGATGCATTCACTTATAGAAATTGATTGATGGTTAATTACAACATTAGTAGTGTTTAATATCGCTGAAATATTGGTATGCAAATGATTCTTCGATTAACATTGTGTGCTTTTAGTTTACATTCTACCCCAGCACAACTCTGACACCTAATTCATTACATACTCTTTGGTTAATTACTCAGAACGCACAAGATGTGTATTAAAAATTCTGATTTTTAAGGAAGAGGCTTCCAGTGCCCACTCTCATTTCATTCAAAGGGGATATAGTCAGTCAGTAATACAGAAGGCACTAAACAAAGTTAGTCACGTTAAGAGAAATAAAGTACTATACAGGAACAAGGTTAAACCAGTTATTTCATCATTTGAGAAGACTGACAGCAAACAAAATATTAGGTTTATTACAAAATTCAGCCAAGAAAGTTTGCAAGTGAACAAGATTTTAAACAGCCCTTGGCATTTATAGAGACTGGATAAAAATTTGTGCAATTATCTAAATAGTCGACCCAAGATAACTTTTCAAATAGGCAGGTCTCTTATAGATATTTTGTGCCCCCAGAGACACAATAGGTTATTCAAAGAGCTTCTGGTTAGAACTACTATTTGCAATGTAGCAGGTGTCTTCAAATGTTGAAATTGCATTTTTGTGACTTCACATGTGGTAAACAGTTGGAATTTTCTGGCATGGAAAAGAAACAGTAATAGCCAATTACAAAGTTTATGAACTGCAGTACCCAATTCTGCATTTATGTAATTACATGTGTTTTTCAAAAAAGTTATGTGGGATCTATGATCCGCCTAATAAAAGAAAGATAGAAAGAGCATTTATTGGCTTTTAAGAAACCAACTGACAGTTCCCCTATGTCTACCCACCTTAGAGATTCTGAATGTGGATTGCATTTGAAATGTATCCACTTTGCTGCAATTGAAAGTGTAAAAGGGTGAGATCGTGTACCGTGTCTGTGTGAGAGAGAAAGCTTTTGGATTTGTAAACTTCGGGGCTTTACTCTTGGTCTGACTAAGGAAGGAGAATTACATTATTTGCTATAATAGTAGTCTCCCTTTGTGTTTTTGCTCCCCTGTTTTTCTAATAACCTTTCTTTACTTACTCTTTTGGGTATTCTAGTAATTAGTCAGTTGGGTATAATGTAGCCCTCATTATGACATTGGTGGCAAATGCCGCTTACCATTGTGGTGACGGCTGCCAACATACCGCTGCGGTGGCGAATATCCATTCACCATATTTTGATACACATACACCAAACCGACAGAATACTGCCACATACACAAATCCACCAGCCCAAAGGTCAGTGCTAAAGTGGTGTTGTGAACACCCATACCGTAAAGCCAACAAAACAACACCCACCACATTATGACCCACAAATCACCACAGCGGACATTGAATGGCGGTAAACCATTAGCGGTACACACCGGAGCGTTCAGAATGGCCACCCAAATACAAAACAACATAACATTGGCCAATACCAGAAACACACACCTGACACTCATACATACACCACACCCACACACCAATAGCACTATAAAACACACACCCACATTACACACCATCCTTTACGAATACCAAAAAACACCACAAGAGTAACACGAAGATCACTGATACACACTACAAACACCCATCCATCCGTCACGCACCCCACATCCCACACCCCACCATATCATTTAACACCCTCTGCACAACAGACACCATACAACACCCATGTCCCCACAAAGGCACCCCTGTTTCACTGATGAGGAGTTGGGGGTCATGGTTGAGGAAATAGTCAGGGTAGAGCCACAGCTGTTTGGGAGCACAGCTACAGCAAATATCCATTGCGGGAAGATGGAACTATGGCAGAGAATTGTGGACAGGGTGAACACCGTAGGACAGCATCCAAGAACAAGGGATGACATCAGGAAGAGGTGGAACGACCTACAGGGGAAGGTACGTTCCGTGGCAGCAAGGCACCAACTCGCCATCCAGAGGACTGGCGGTGGACCTCCACCACCTCCCCCACAGCTCACAGCATGGGAGGAGCAAGTCTTGGGAATACTGCATCCTGAGGGGCTCACTGGAGTTGCTGGAGGACTGGACACTGGTGAATCAAGATTTACTACTTAGCACCCCCATACCGGCATGCCAGCACACCCTCTCACCCTCACTCCTTATCACTCACTCCATCCCAAACACTGCACCTACACATCTGACTAACCCTAAATCCAAGCCCTGCACACTATACTAATGCATGGAAAGCCCTCCCAACCACCTATCACAAAAGCATGCACAGCATGGAAAACTAAAAATCCCACAAACAATCACCATACGCAAAGGTGGCAAGGCAACAGAAACAATAGAGGGGAAGCAAGGGATGTACAATATGTCACAGACATAGGCCCTCATTACGACTTCGGCTGTCTTTCAAAAAGACTGCTGAAGCAGCGGGCACCACTATACCGCTAGTGCTGGCGGTATATGTGGCTCCCTATTATGACTTTTTCACTGGGCCAGTGGATGCAAACAGCGTTTCTGTCTGCTGGCCCAGCGGAAAAGTCACATCAACATTGCAGCTGGCTCATAATGGAGCAGGCAGCAATGTTGATGTGCAGCAGGTGCAGCAGCACCCGTCGCACATTTCACTGCCCAAAATTCGGGCAGTGAAATGCGCCATGGGGCTGTGCCTGGGGGCCCCTGCACTGCCCATACCAAGTGCACAGGCAGTGCAGGGACCCCCAGGGGCACCCCGAGTCTCCCTTACCACCAGCCTTTCCATGGTGGTAACACCGCCATGGACAGGCTGGCGGTTGGGGACTCATAATCCCCAGGGCAGTGCTGCTTGCACCGCTGCCCTGGGGACTATGACCGCCTAGCAGAAGTCTGGCTGTCAAGTGAAGGTGCCGGCAGCATGGTCGTGGCTAATGTGCCATGGTCATAATACACTGCTGGTACACTGCCAGCCTGTTGACGGTGTTACCACTAGTGTACCGCAAGCCGCCAGGGCCATAATGAGGCCCATAATGTATAATACATCACTTACATCCCCACAGGTGGGCCAGCTAATGGCAGCGGCGAAGAGGTGGCACGATTATCCAGTCCCCAACAGAAGACGCCCTCAGTGATAACAGTAACTCTGAACTTCAGGATCTGGATTAACTACCTGGCCTACCAGGGACCACTAGTCAGTCAGCCACCCCAGACCACTCACAGTCTACCACAGAGCCTCCCCATCAGTACCCAACACCACAGCACCCACCCAATGTCCCCATACCTCTGTCTCCAGAACACATCAAACAGCAGTGTACCCACCTATATAGGGACCCCAGTCCACACCTCACCCCCAAGACAATCAGGGACCTGGGGTCAGTGGCAGTGGACACACCGTTCAGGGGACAGAGGCACAGGGGAGCAGGGACACTGGGAGGACCATTGTGTGCCAGGGGGAGGACAGGCCCAGGGAACCAACTGTCCTGTAGGCACTCACTAATGTCCTGGGGGCTTACCAACAATCCAAGGACAAGTTGGGCAAGATCCTTACCAACATGCATGAGAATAAGCAACTGCAGGAGATACACCTTCAGGAGATCAGGGAGGATTTGAAGGCCCTCAACACCACCATGGTCTCCATAGCAGGGGTGCTGGCAGATATGGCAACATCATGAGGGAATGGACCGCACACCAGTGGCCCCCTACCACTAGCCAGTCTACTGACCAGCCCACCACTTCCACTGCAGCTAGTGGGTAGGAGGCCCTGCCACAGAACCCACAGGCCACCAGCACCCCACCTCCTGCAGAAGGTAAACCATTCCACAAACATTCCCTGCGACCCAGACAGAAGCCAGAGACACCTGCCAAGACCAAGACCACCACCAGGAAATGAGACCCTCCTGAATGTCCCCCTTGTGTCCCGCCTTGTCACCTTTTCCACTTTGAACTGCCTTTGCTCCCCTTCCAATGGGCCCTTGGACACTGGACCTGTGCTACAAACAGACTGGAACAATACCCTGGACTTTCCCCAACCATCCCCCATTCAATTGCACATTTCGGTCAATAATTTGCATTACAGTAAACACCCTTGAACACAACCTAAGTGAAAGTGTTTTATGTGATGAAAATATGCAGAGCTGGAAACAGTCACATCATGTGCAAATGATCTGAACACTGTGCTAGCATACATTTTATGACCTGTATCTGTCCATAGTCATCACATCAGAACAGTGTTGTCATATCACCAACATCTTCAAAATGACAAGCCATAGGGGATAGTAAGTAGAGATGCAAAGGAAGTGAATGCCATTGTGCTACAGCCAAACAGAAAACATCATTAATCACAGGAATGGTCAGTTCCACTGTCTCACCTGTGTGTCATTGGAAATATTTACGTATAACTGATGTTCTGTTGTCCACATCCTCATCCTCTGCCTTCTCTTCCTCACTGTCCTCAGGGTCCATTGCTGCCACAAAGGCATTTCCAGTCTCCTCCTCCTGCTGATAAGGCGCATGTCGTCTGAGGGCCAGGTTGCACAACATGAGGAGTGCCACTACTATCTGGCAGACTGTCCCGGATGAGTAGCACATGGATCAACCTGTCAGATGGAGGAATCTGAACCTGGCCTTCAGGAGGCCAAAGGTCCTTTCAGTAATTGTCCTGATTCACCTATGTGCATCATTATAACAATCCTCAGCCCCTGTCCTGACATTCCTCACAGGGGTCAGGAGCCATGATAGGTTTGGGTAGCCAGAGTCACCTGCAAGTACTGGGGATCAAATATTAGCCTTACACAATGGTATAGGGTCAACACCAGAAGGCATACACTGACATACATTGGGGGGGGAATCAGGCTCACCAATTAGCCACACCCTGTGCCTCTGTAGTTGTGCCATCACATTTGGGATGCTGCTATTCCTCAGGATGAAGGTATCATGTACCGACCTAGGATACTTGGCAGTGACGTGGGAGAAGTACTTGTCAGCCAAGCACACCATTTGCACATTGAGTGAGTGGAAACTCTTCCGATTCCTGAACACTTGTTCTTTCTGGCAGGGGGAGCAAACACAACAGGTCTACGTCAGTCAACCCAATAATGTTGGGAATATGTCCCTTTGCATAGAATCCAGCCTTCACAGTGGCCAAATCTTCCACCTGGGGGAAAGCAATGCAGCTGCACATGTGTTTCACCAGGGCAGACAAAACCCTTGGCAACACAATTGAGAACATTGACTGTGACATTTGGAAAGAGCCAGTTGCCAGGAAATGGAGCACAGATAGAACCTGCACAAGAGGGGGGATCCCAGTGGGATGACTGATATCATATATCAGATCAGGCTTCAATTGAGCACAGAACTCTGTGATTGTGGCCCTGTCCAGGCTATAGGTGAGTATTTTGTGCCTGTCCTCCAGTGTAGCCAAATCCACAAGGGGTCTGTACAACGGGTCTTGCCTCCTACTCTGATTCCTCCGCATTGATAGGTATCTAAGGGGCACAAGAGTGAGTAGGCGGTCACAACAATGGAACCACCACCTCAGTGTACATGGGGCAATAACGTGATTGGACATTGGTAATGGCAATGTATTTGCAAATTATAGATATGACGCAGTTCTTGATTATCTGAATACTGTCCACCGCCATAAAATGGCAACTGGCTGTCCTGCATATTGGGACAGGTGGAAGAGAGCTAACTCTGCTGGCAGTGCGCGTCATGTCGGAAGGTGGTCTTGCACCGCCGCGCTATTCCTCATTGGATAAAATGGGGTTCTATAGAGTACAGTGGCCAATGGGGATCACATGCCATTTTCTGCCTATAGTGTCACTTGTTTACTGAGTCTCTACAGGATAACACCTACACTGTGTGTGCTGCTGTGACCTGTGTCTGGATCCTGCCATGGACCGTGTGATCAGGGAAAGGGCCCCTGCCTTCACTTCAGAGGAGTTGGAGAGCTTGGTGGGCGGGGTCCTACCCCAATATGAGCAGCTGTATGGGGCTCCAGACCAACAGCTGAGTACACCTTGGGCATGAGGCATGTGACAAGGTTGCATGGAAATACGTGTGCCAGCATTGTACCATTTTGGGGGGGTCATATGTCTGGTGGTGGTGTTCATGTTGGGTGCTGGGTGATGTGTGTGCCAATGGGGATGGATGGGGATTTGTGGGCCATGTGTGTAACAGGCTGGAGTGTCTGGTTAATGGTGTCCTCCTGTCTGTGTTTCCTCTGCAGCTCAGCGCCCATCAGAAGAAGGGATTGTGGTGTGCCTTTGCCAAGGATGTGCTGACTCTGGGGGTCTACAGCAGGCGGAACACCCACTGTAGGAAGTGGTGGGAGGACCTGAAATGCTGGGCCCGCAGGACCACGGAGGTGCAGCTAGGGATGGCCTCCCAACGAGGCCAGGGTTCCCATTGGAACCTGACCCCCTGATGGCCCGAATACTGGTCGTGGCTTACCCAGAGCTGGATGGGTGCTTGAGGGCATCACAGCAGCCACAAGGGGGTAAGTACAGTGTGCGTTACAACTATTATTGGTAGGTGGCATGGGAACCAGGTGGGTGTCAGTTAGTGGGTGTCCCTTAATGCCAGCTCAGAGAATGCAGCGTGATCTAGCTCAAGGGTAATGGTTGTGTTGCTAAATCTGGTAACCTAGCTAGGTTGCATTCCATGTCAGACAGGGCTTAGTGACTACCAGAATGGTTGCAGTTGGCGGTGTTTTGTTCTCATCTTGCTGTTGTACCTAGTAAATGTAACGCCAGTGCGATGCCTGGTGCTCAATCTTGATCCCTGTGTGTGACGGTAATGTGTATGCCATCTGTGGAGTTGGTGCTGAATTGACCCAGTGCTCCCTTTCTGTCTCCACCCCCTTTTTAATTATGTCATCCTGTCCATGTGTGCATTAGCATCATCTGGCTGAGGATCAGGGGCACTGGTGACAGAGGGAGCTGAATCTCACAGGACCCAGGAGGCAGAGTCCACCAACGCCGAGGGGACCATTGGGACGGAGGGCAAGGGGAGCACTACAGCGAAGACAGCCGGTGACAACACTGACTCAGATACCTCCCCCAATGGAAGCTCCCTGGTGATGGCAGACACTTCTGGAACCACCCCAGCTACAGGTACGGCCACCACCCCCATACCAGTACTGCCCTCCTAGTAGCCCCTCACAGGTTTGCCCGTGCTCACTCACACAGGAGGGTGGGCATCTCCTTCGCCCCAGTCAGCCCTGCTGCCCTGAGTGAGGAGGCTATTGACCTCCTGATATCCATCTCTGTAGGGCAGTCAACCATTGTGAATGCCATCCAGGGGCTGGCATCCCAGATGCAGCAATGCAATGCATTCCTGGAGGGCATTCATGGTAGATTGGTGGCCCAACAAAGATAGTTCCAGGCTCTGGCCTCTTCTCTGGTGGCAGCCTTGTCCCCTCTCCAACTACCACTTCCCAATCCCAATCTCCTCAACCCCAACCCAACCCATGCATACATTCAGACAAGCATGCAACACAAAACATCACACAAGAGTGGCACAGACAAACACAGAGAGCACACTTCAGGCCACAATTACTCACACAAACAACAGACAGTTGCATTCACAACAACATCCACTGCCTCCACTGTCTCCACTGTCTCCCCCTCCTCCTCCTCCTCCTTCTCCTCCCTGACTGTCACATCCGCACTCACACCTGCATGCACTACATCAACAGTCACCACCACCATCACCACACCAAGCAGCACACACACCTCACTTGCAGACACCTCCACAACATCTATCCATGTGTCCCCTGTGTTCTCTCCCACCCTGTCTGCCCCCTACTCCTAAGAGACCCAAACGCACACACTCACACACCCGACAACCACCCATCGCACATCAGCATACTGCCCATGCACCTGCACCCAAAGGCTGCAGACATACACCTCCAACAACCACTCCCTATGCCTCCACTCCCATCCCTCCTACCTCTTCCCGCCTCACCATCCCTAATAAGCTTTCCCTTGCCCAACTTGACCTCTTTCCTCCCTCACCCCCGTCCTGCACGTAAGAGCAGGGTCAAAATGACCCAGCCCAAGACCACAGGGACATTGGAGGCACCTCATAGTCGTGGAGGCAGGAAAGGAAAGGATCCCCATCTACCACCCGAGAGGGGGGAAGAATACCACTCCAACACACAAGAGAGGGAAGGATCCCACTCCACCACCCAAGAGAGGGAAGGATCCCTCTCTACCACCCAAGAGAGAGAAGGATCCTACTCTACCACCCAAGAGAGGGAAGGATCCCACTCCACCACCCAAGAGAGGGAAGGATCCCACTCCACCACCCAAGAGAGGGAATGATCCTTCTCCACCACCCAAGAGCGGGAACAATTCCACTAAACAACCCAGGAGAGGGAAGGTTCCCACTTCACCAACTTAGAGAGGCAAGAGGCCCCCTTCAACAGCAGTGGGCAAGGAGCCCTCACTTCCAGTTGGGACAGAGCAGCCCTCCCCTCCAGCTGGGACACGGCAGCCCTCACCTCCAGTTGGAAAACAGCAGCCCTCACCTCCAGCTGGGACACAGCAGTCTTCACCTCCAGCTGGGACACAGCAGCCCTCACCTCCAGCAGAGGGCATGTAGGCCACCCTCCAGGGATTATTGTACATGGAGCTCCCTCCAGAACCAGTGGGCAAGTCCTCCAACTCACAGACTGTGACCTTGCACTCCCCAGCTTATTGTAATGGGCATGGAGCCTCCACCAGAACCAGGGGGCAAGTCCCCCAACTCAGAGACTGTGACCTTGCACTCCCCAGCTAATTGTAATGGGCATAGAGACCCCTCCAAAACCAGTGGGCAGGTCCCCCTACTCAGAGACTGTGACCTTGCACTCCCCAGCTAATTGTAATGGGCATGGAACCCCATCAGGGACCAGTGGGCAAGTCCCCCAACTCAGAGACTGTGACCTTGCCCTCCCCAGCTAATTTTAATAGGCTTGGAGCCCCCTCCAGAACCAGTGGGCAAGTCCCTCAACTCAGAGACTGTGACCTTGCACTCCCCAGCTAATTCTAATGGGCATGCAGCCCTCTTCAGAACCAGTGGGCAAGTCCCCCACTTCAGCTGAGGTGCCACCAACCCCCTATTCCTCATCCCCCATCCCCCTAAGGTCCCTGGCCATTCACAACATGAAGCCCCTGCACAGTGTAGTGCGTATTACGTCAGGTAACGAGTTGGGCCTTGGAGTGTGCCCTGTGGCCATGTGGGCCTTTTGTACTTTAGACTGGCCATTGGCCCTTTCGGAACAGTGAATCAAGTATGTTTTTGTCATATATGGTGGTTGTTGGCATACAATTGCAATATCAGTACTGCCTAACTGTTGTCCTTGCATTATTATGACGTGTGTCCTGTGATATTGTTTTTCCTCTGTAGCTGGTTGTGTGTATGGTGTGTGTGTGTGAATGGTGTGTTGTGCGTGTGTCGCTCTCCTTTTCCTCCCTCCCTCCCTCCATTGTGTGCTAGGCAGCTGTACTCACAGTCGTCGTTGTCGTCTTCGTTAGTGTTTCAGGTGGAGCATAATGTAGAAGAGCATCGGGAAGACTTGAAGTTCAGTTCCATGCGGTGTTGATTTTCTCTGTGTCTCTGATGGTGAGTCTTTTGTCTTCTGTGTTCTGTTTCCATCAGGCTTTTGATGGCGTTGGTACCGCCCCGGAAATCATAGCGGTTTGCAACATCTTAATATGGTGGGCGGTACTTTGTCTTCCACCTGGCTGTTGATAGCTATCGCCGTGGTGGTAACGCCCTGGCGGTTGGTGTGGTACATTTACTGTCTATGGGAGTTGTCACCGCCAGGGTCATAAATTGGCGGTTATTATCGCCAGCCTGTTGGTGGAATTACCGCCACTTTAACAGTCACCACCAATGTTATTACGACCACCTGTGTGTCTTTTTTCACTATAAATGTTCCTTTTTAGTTTCTGATTTTGCATCACTCAGAAATGATGTATTGGTTGATTAGGTGTTACTCCAATTGCTTACTTCAAATACAAGTTAATATCTGTGTCTCAGCCATATAATACACTTTATTTCTCTAATATAATTTATTTATTTTTATTTTTTGCATTTTTCCTTTCAATTATCTTTGAACTGTTTCATTCCATTTACTGTGGCATTCACACTTCCAATATGGCTACTAAATTACCTCTTTGCTCATGATTGTCCTTTATTGGCCTTGTATGCAGGCATGAATTTCTGATTCACAGTTTATAGGGTGTAGATTTCCTCGGTGTTTATAAAGTATTGTTCTAGTTTAACTATTGTTTTCATCGAATTAGTATCTACCTGTATCCCTTTTGGAAATTAACTTTGGCACAACCTATTTTTTTGTTTGTTGTTACTTCTTTAAGCCTGTTGGGTTACACATTTGTGTTGCAACTTTACTCCATTTTCTGTTCTCTCTTCACTACTAATATGGGTGCTATATCACCCCTGTGTTGATATGTTTAATCACTGTGTAGTTTTGTCCCTCTACAGAGACTACAGTTAGTCATGTGTTCCCATTTAACACTTTATGAGCTTATATGACCCAAAATGATGTTTGAATACACATCACTGCATGCACACGATTACCATCTTTAAGATCCATGGCCAGTTTGTGGCAGAAAACGTCTATGTCATGAATACAAAGCCATCTGGTGACTACTTTAAAGGTGTCCATTCTGTCCCGCGAGTAGTGACAGTGACATGGTTTCCTGCAAAGTACTGGCTAATATGGGTTGATTGGGCATCACAGAACAATGAGTCATCCAGGACATTGAGGGTCAATGGCCCGGTAGGGACTGGGATGTGCGGTACCCCCCACGTCACAACTGCAATATGAGTGGCATGGTGTGAAAGGTTGTGCGTCCGGTAGTCTGAGTGTGTAAGCCATGGAAGCGCAGTGGGGGAACATAAGAAATAGTTCAGGTGGACGTATAAGCCACGTGGGACTGAATAGGGGGACCAGCGATCTCTTCGTACTACCGCTGAGGCCTGGAGGAAAAATTGCCTGGGCCTGGACTGGCAGCTCTAAATCTGACAGCGAGGAGTTCCATGACCAGTCCTTGGGGGTTGCACACTGCCCAGACTCCCATGGACACCAACGGTAGGCAATAGGCATGGAGATGCCCTCCACATTTCCCCCTTCAGTGTACCCCCGGGCCCAGTTGGTGTGGTGGTGTATACCATGCAGCAGATCTTCTGACATAGTCTCTGAGCCCAGGAGACTGCAGCAATTTCTGAGTGGCAGCATTGTCAGCTGAGAAGGGCCAGGGCCTCTTGCGGCATTGGGTCTTCTGGCCGCAAACACCCATATCAGGATTACACAACAGGGCGAAGCCTCCTGGTCCCCCCATGCAGGTGCGCATCAAGGGCTACTGTGCCCAGCCCCAGGTGCAAAAAGAACAGTTGACAGACAGAATGTAGACCAAATCAACCATTCACCCCCAGTCACAGATCTGGGTTTAATCCATCTGTTTTCGTGCTCAAAATGCCATTCCAGTTTGGACCCAACCATATGCAAATCAGTCTTGACCCTGTTCCCCATGGGAACAGTCCAGCCCGAACTGCCAGGTCAGGTCCTCCCTGGACCAGAAACAAGCATCCTGGGACCAGTTTCAGGGTATCACCCCTCTTCAGCCAGGCTAGCTCGAATCTCGTGGCATAATGAGCATGGGACCCACGTCTGGGCATACTCTTCCCACTTGGGGCGACAAATGCAAAAAGAACAGTTGATGGACGGAATGTAGACCAAATCAAACATTCACCCCCCAGTGACAGATCTGGGTTTAATCCATCAGTTTTTTTTGCTCACCATGCCTTTCCAGTTTGGACCCAACCATATGCAAATCAGTCTTGACCCTGTTCCCCATGGGAACAGTCCAGCCCGAACTGCCAGGTCAGGTCCTCACTGGACCAGAAACAAACATTCTGGGACCGGTTTCGGGGTATCACCCCTCTTCAGCCAGGCTAGCTTGAATCTGGTGGCATAGTAAGCACGGGACCTACATTCGGGCATACCCTTCCCAATTGGGGCAACAAATGCAAAAAGAACAGTTGATGGATGGAATGTAGACCAAATCAAACATTCACCCCCAGTCAGAGATCTGAGTTTAATCCATCAGTTTTGTTGCTCATCATGCCATTCCAGTTTGGACCCAACCACTTGGGGCGACAAATGTAAAAGAACAGTTGATGGACGTCCATCAACTGTTCTTTTTGCATTTGTTGTGTCCAGCCCCAGGATAATGGTCCACAGATGTAGAAGGGCAAAGTGCCTTGGTTGGCATGCCAACTACATGCTGGTCAAGCCTGCAGTGGTGTGCAGGCAGCTGGATCAGGCAAGCCCACTGGTGAGAAATGTGGTCACGGGGACAGGCCTCTAGATGTGAGGTGGCCCACTCTTTTGGGATTGACAGCTTCACCTGGCCCGACGTCAACTCATTTGTTCAGGGTTTCTTTGGTAGTGCAGTGATGGCTGGTATAGCCCTGGTCAGCAGGAGTCTGGTGGATTAATCTGTCTGCTAGCCTGGAGCTTGGTTAGCAGCTGGCCACCATATTTGGTGGCGAGACCACACTCCCAAAAACACTACCCTCACAGTGGTGGAAGGCTATTGCCTTCACCAGGATTTAAAACAACACACGTGCTATGGTGGCAGCATACCGTGTAGTGATCAGTATTAGTGAACAGGTCCTTTATATCCTGTGTCATTAGAGTGAGCTAGGCTCAATCACCTTTTTAAAAATTCTGCTGCTGTGTGTTTAACTCACCCCGGAATACATCAGGTTAAGGCAGAAGAGCAGAAACCTGTGCTGAGAGCATGTATGCTTGCAAGAGGATACATTACACCTAGGGCAAAGTATGATACAGTGTGCATATGGTAAATGTGTGTGTGCCTGCAGTGTGAGTTTAAAATAGCAACCTATGGTACAGTTCAGTGGGACAGTAGTGCTGAACAGTGTGCACAGACTGACTGTATGTGCTACATTTAGATTTGCTGGTGGTAGCATAGTGCTGGACATGGAATGTACTGTGAATGTACACTGAGTGCAAAAGTGCCTGGTACATAACAGGGAGTACTTTGTGGTCCATTTTGACAAGCCCAGGCCTGCCTGGTGAAAACATGAGGAGTAGAGGAATCCCCCCAGACAGAATTGTATGTTGCTGCATTCCTGTAAACTGGGTGGGGCAAGCACTGGATAAGGGAGAGACACTCTCTCCCGGTGCATTTAAGGGGACTCTTTCTGTCAGTGACAGATGACAGGGAAGGGGCCTGGACACATCTCAGGAAGAGAGAGATTGAGTTGATAAGAGAATAATAGAGAGTAGGGGTGAGGGTACAGGATTATTCTTTGATGCACATATCTCTGTTGCTGAGATACAGGTGTGAACTCTGGTCACTGTCATAAATCTTGTTGTGGGTTAATCAGTTTTGGAGTCCTACCTGCTGTGACAGACATCCTTTAGGAGGAGGAAGAAAGGAGGGCGATATCCAATTTCTAGAAGCAGAACCCCAACATAAAATTCAAAGATCCCAACACTAAATCACATCTTGTGCCTGGAAAAGGACTATAAGTAGGGGAGTAACGTGGTCACCTGCTGAGAAGCCAGACAGGTTGTGTGAACAAAAGGAGCACTGTAAGACTTCTGCCTATGAACAGGACTAAGGGCTCAGACTGCTAGTCTTCCTGCTGGGTGAGGGGACATCATCTAGGGAAACCAGATTTAGCTGCCCTGGAGACGGGAGCACCAGTATCCGCCTGCTCGCCAAGAATGGTGTGCCTGTGAGGGAGAAGAGAGGGTTGGAGGAGGTAAGAATCAGAGGAGAGCCTAGACGTAAGGGGCTCCTAAGCAAGGTGTGAGGCGCAGTGCTGCATCGATCGGCCCATTCCCCACATGCCAGGTTGTGACCCCATATGCCAGGTGGGGCACACTGTTTGGACTGCCACCAGAGTGCAGCGTTGTGGAAGTTTGTCAACCCTGTATGCTAGGAGAGGCTGCAATACACCAAGGACAATTGTTGCATCAATCAGACCACTGTCCATGCGCAGCATAGAGAAAGTTCAGCTACCCCAAATGACAGGAGGGGCTGCCTTGTGCCAAGGAACTGTGCCCCATCGACCAGGCCATTGTCTGTGTACAGGAAGTAGCCACAACTTTGTATGCCAGGAGGTGTTGCAATGCACCCAGAGCAAGTGCCACATCGATAGAGCCATCGCCCATGTGCAGCGTTGTGGAATTTGGTGACCCCATATGCTATGAGGTGCTGCCATGTGCCAAGGAACTGAGCTGCATCAATCAGGAAATAGCTGCAACCCCTTATGCCAGGAAGGGCTGTGGAACAGACAACCTGAGTCCAGCAAGACCCGACAGTGAGGTCCGTTAGTACAACCCCATATGCAAGGAGAGGCTGCTCGGAGCACTGAAACCAGAGATCTGGGTTATTGCCTGTGACCTGAACCTGCAGCTACAACCAAGAAGAGGGAGGTTTTTTTATCTGAGGAGGCCTGAGGACAGAGACGACACGGCCTTGCTGGGGAAAGGAGACTGCGTCCATCCCAGAGCAAGGAAGAAAAGGACTTACTGCGTGTAGCTGGGCAACTCCAATAGTCAGGACGCTGGTAAGCATGGTTTAGGAGAGAGAAGCTGTGCTTATGACTTTGCCAATCTGGGCCAGGACCACACTGACCTGTGGCCGGATTTCATACCACCAGAGAGGGTAAGGCAAAAATTGGGCCTAGCATGTAAAGAAAAAATACCAACTTTGGTTTTTGCAACACTACTTGACTTTAAATGACTACACCTTTCCTAACTGTGTCCGAGAAGGGGATACACCATAAGCAGGGCATAAGAGTTTACATCCCCTGGATGTCACTGTATGTGAATAGGAAATAACAGCTGTTAGAAATGGGGTTCTTTGGTTGGCAGTCAGGTTACCCCCTGTCCAAGCAACGACCCTCACTCTAGTCAGGGTAAGTCACACACAATCTAAATTATTCTGTGCCCACCCTCTGGTAGCTTGGCACTGAGCAGTCAGGCTTAACTTAGAAGGCAATGTGTAAAGTATTTGTGCAATAAATCATACAATAACACCATATAGCACCACAAAAATACACCACACAGTGTTTAGAAAAATATATAATATTTATCTGGATATTTGCTGGTCAAAACGATCAAAGCTGTAATAAGTAAATGTAGAGATATCACTGAAAAGTGATATAAAGTGTCTTAAGTATATTTAAAGCAAACAAAGGCCCTCCTTACGACCCTGGTGGGCGGGGGAGAAGTGGCGGTAATACCGTCAACAGGCCGGCGCCAAAAAAATTGGAATTATGATCATGGCGGTTACCACCCTGGTCATCCGTCACTTCTCCATTCCGACCGCCAGGGCGGTGACGACCGCTGGGCTGGAGACTTCGGTCTCCAGCCCGGTGGCCGTCACCCGACCGCCGGTGGTATAAGGACCCTGCATTCTGCCATGGATTTTGTGTGGTTTGGAACCGCCACGAAATCCATGACAGTGGGCACTATCAGTGCCAGGGAATTCCTTCCCTGGCACTGATAGGGGTCTCCCCAACCCCTCTCCCCCACCCCCGAGGCCTCCCCCCTACCATCCCCAAAGGTGGCAGGACCCCACCCCCAACATTAACACACACACAACCCTCCCCACCCCTACCCCCAACATTAACACACACACCCCCTACACACACACATACACTACAACACATACCTGCACACATACAGACATGCAAACACACAGACACATTTTTCAGACAGTCAACACACCCCTCACATGCATACACGCACTCACACACCCCCAAAAGGACAGAGGGCTGCCAGCAGTCATGATGCGCTGCACGGAAAACCACCTGCACTGGTGGTCTTCAGCACAGTGGTACCTCGGCAGTCTTGAAAAAAGACCGCTGAGGTTGAAATGAGGCCCAAAGTCTCTTTCAAGCACAAAGTACCTGGTTTGCGTGAACAATCTCCTCAAAGGGCCGCAGAGGAAGAGAAGCGTGGAAACAAAGGGGTGTGCGTCGATTTTTCGGGCCGCACACGGCAATGCGTAATTTTGTTTCCACACAGGGATGGCTGTGCATCAATTTCTGGTGCTCGGTTGTGAATTCTCTTCAGGTTGCGGGGTTTTCAGATGCCCCGGGGTCTGTGTGTGGAATCCTGGGCTTGCGGAGCGAAGTCACAAGCGCTGCGTTGTTCCGGTAGGCGTTGCATGGAACTTTCTTCCACACGGCAGGCGCTGCGTCGATTTTCCCCTCTGGAAGTCAGGCTGCATCATCCCAGGTCGGCTGTGCGTCAATCCGGTGGGCTGTGCGTTGAAGTTACGGTCGCAACGCAAGTGCCGCTTCGTTCTTCTCCTTGTGAGGTCATGCCACGTCTTTCCGGTTCTGCGTGCAGTGAATTTCTCACCGAGCGGCAGGCTGTGCACCGGTTTTAGCAAGGTGTGGGTTGAATTTTTGCTGCACAAGGAGTCCAGTTGCAATAGATAAGTCTTTTTGGTCCTGAGACTTCAGGGAACAGGAGGCAAGCTCTATCCAGGCCCTTGGAGACCACAGCCAGAGAGCAGCAAGGCAGCAGGCCAACAGCAGGGCAGCAGTCCTTCACAGAAAGCAGTCAGGTGAGTCCTTTGGGGAGCCAGGCTGTTCTTCTTGGCAGGATGCAGGTTCTGGTTCCAGTTATCTTCTCAAGGAAGTGTCTGAGTTGGAAGGGGCAGAGGCCTTGTTTAAATACCCAAATGTGCCTTTGAAGTGGAGGAGACTTCAAAGAGTGGCTTAGAAGTGCACCAGGTCCCCTTTCAGTTCAATCCTGTCATCCAGGGTCCCAGTAAGGGATGTGGCAGTCCTTTGTGTGAGAGCAGGCCCTCCACCCACCCAGCCCAGAAAGACCCATTCAAAATGCAGATGTATGCAAGTGAGGCTGAGCATCCTGTGTTTGGGGTGTGTCTGAGTGAATGCAAAAGGAGCTGTCAACTGAACCCAGCCAGACATGGATTGTAAGGCACAGAAAGATTTAAGTGAAGAGAAATGCTCGCTTTCTAAAAGTGGCATTTCTAAAATAGTAATATTAAATCCAACTTCATCAGTCAGCTGGATTTTATAGCGCCGTTCTGGCCATACTAAATATGACCTTCCTACTCCTTTCAGATCAGCAGCTACCATTCAAACAGTGTATGAGGGCAGCCCCAATGTTAGCCTATGAAGGGAGCAGGCCTCACAGCAGTGTAAAAATGAATTTGGGAGTTTTACACTACCATTACATATAAACTACATAGGTACATATCCTGCCTTTGGCCTACATAGCACCCTGTCGTATTGGTTACCTAGAGCATACCTTAAGGGTGTATTATATGTAGAAAAAGGGGAGTTTTAGGCTTGGCAAGTACTTTTAAATTCCAAGTCGAATTGGCAGTGAAACTGCACACACAGGTCTTGCACATGGCAGGCCTGAGACAAGGTTAAGGGGCTACTTAAGTGGGTGGCACAACCAGTGCTGCAGGCCCACTAGTAGCATTTAATCTACAGGCCCTGAGAACATATAGTGCACACTACTAGGGACTTAAAAGTAAATTAAATAGTCCAATTAAGTATTATCCAATATTACTATGTTTAAAGGGACAGAGCATGTGCACTTTAGCACTGGTTAGCAGTGGTAAAGTGTGCAGAGTCTAAAAACCAGAAAAAACAGTGTCCAAAAAGTGGAGGGAGGCAGGCAAAAAGTTAAGGGTGACCACCCTAAGGCTGTTAGGTCTAACAACAGCACACCCGTTACATGATAATGGGTTAGACCGGGAGTGGCCTGAAAACTACTAGTAAGCCTACCTCAAGGGGGAACTGTGTAAAATTAGAACGAAAATACTTCTTTTATAAAAAGTAAGGCCCAGTTTTAAGAGGGCCTGGCACTTCCTTGCGCCACATTACCTCCTTAATTTTTTTTTTACGCTAATGTGGCTCAATGAGGCCACATTTTCAGAGCCAGATTTACAAAGGCATAATGTATGCAAGGGGGAAACCCCCCAATAGGGGATAGCAAAAATGGCACAGTGGAATCAATGAGAAAGAAAAGCGGCAATGCATAATGTGCAGCACCTTTTTTCTTGAATGTGGGCCTAGGTATTTGACTGGACATTGATTTATTGATTTATTGTGTGCACTTCTTGCATGTTGAGTTGTGAGTCATGTTCACTGATCTGTACCTACACTGCCCTCAGAGGAAACTTTGACTGCAACACTATCTGAGAGTCAGGTGTAGAAGGGGATGTTTAACCCAGTTGAGCAGGGTCCATAGTAGGGTGCCCCAGGACATCAGTGGTAAAAAGCTTTAACCACCTCAGTTGGGCCTAATAACTCCTGCATGCCTTGTGGCCCCCTTACAAGACCCATTGGCAAAAAGCATATGATCAGATTCGGGAAGGGGAATATTCAGCTTGTTGTGTCCGGGTTTTGTGCACAACTCAGTAACACTGACACATTCATGGTCCCTCTCCTCATCTTCATTTGGAGCTGTAGGAAAGAGGTAGATTTTAAGACGCTACATCATGTGGTAGATGTGTGTGAGTCATGAGGATTTCGATTCAATTTTGGAACCAATACAAATAGTGGTTAGCCCATCACTGTCTCTTCTATTTGTTGAATGATAAGGCACACCACTGTAACCTCTTTAAGGCAACCAAGCAATGAAGTGGCTACTGGATCATGAGACACTGAAAATACCCAATGGAATGCTTGGTCTCCCCATGGACTTGTGGTAGCATGGATAAAGCACATTCATCTCTCGTCAGCTATTTTAGTGTAGTCTGGCATTCCAACAGTGGATGCACTTCAAAGTAAATTTTTTAGCTCCTGGGAGGCTTTTATGCTTTTATCATCCTTTGGTACTGAGTCATTGACATCTGCGTGCATCAGCCTCAGAAAAGGTTTGCAAACAAGGGAAAAGTTCGGTATTCGTTGTCGGGAATAGCCAACCATGCCCAAGAACACTCATACTTCTCTCTAAGTGGTCATGAACTTCATATTAAGGACTGTTTTGATGAGTTCATGGGAGACTCTTCTGACTGCCGCCGTCTGCTGTATTATGAGCAATAATTTGCCTGGCGGTGTCCTCATGGTGGGGTGCTGCTGGTGGTGGAAGCACCCCTTCCCTGCTGGACGACCTCCTCCCCGGACCAGGTAAGTTGATTGTCTGAAAGGGGTGGGAGGGTGTGGCGTGTTGTGTGTGAGTGTGTGGTGTCCACTGTGTGCATGAATGTGTGTATGCATGGTTGAATGCATGTCGGAATGTAGAAGTGAGTGCGTTTATGCATTTAAGTGTGTATGCTTGTGTGTATGAGAGTATGAGTGTTGTGGTGAATGCGTGTTTGTATGTGAGAGTGCTTGTTGGATGGGTGTGAATATACGTGTTTGGATGGGGGTGAGTATGCATGGTTGAATGCGTGTATGAGTGCTGAGGTGAATGCGAGTATGGATGCGTGTGAGTGAATGTGTGTATGTAAGTGTAGTTGATTGAGTACATGCATGGAGCGTGTGCGTGTCTGTGTGCATGTGCATGTATGTGGGGAGGGGGCACTTTGTCTGGAGGGGGCACTGTGTCTGGAGGGGCGAAGGGGGTGACTGGTGAGGGCTAGGGGGAGGGGGCGCTGTGTCTGGAGGAAGGTACTGTGTCTAGAGGGGGAGGGGGTGGAGGGTTCTGTGTCGAGAGGGGGATGCTGTGTCTGGAGGGGGTGAGGGGCCCTGTGTCTTGGGGTGGTGGGGGTATTGGGATTGCTGGGGGATGGGGAAGTAATCTACCAGTGATAGGGCAGAAATTCCCTGTCACCGCTATCCTTTCTGCCAGGGTTTTCACGGCAGTGCTACCGCCACGGAAACCCTGGTGGAAAGGCGGCTCCTAATACCACCGGCGTTCTTCTGTGGACCGCCAGGTCACAGATACTCATCTCCGGCCCGGCAGCTCCGTCCACCCTGGCAGTATGAGTGGAGAAGTGGTTGGTTGGCAGAGGCCAACCGGCCACACTCATAATCTGGCAGTCTTCACCGCCAGCCTGTTGGCAGTGAAACCCCCCCCTTTATTCTATAATGACCCCCTTAGTCTTTTTCTTGAAGATTTTCTTCAGTGGGACAAAGTCACCAATACAATCCGACCTCCGTAGAGCCCTCTTTGGACAGGTGTTGCAGGAGACCTCGGTGAAGAATTCTACCTTTAGACTTAGTTAATTTTTCAGGATGGAAATCTTCATCTGGGCTGAAGCTGAATCTTGATCCGACGTCCCTATAGCCCTCCAGGGATACACTGCGCAGGAAGACAAGATCGACGGTTCACATTCGGACTTTGTCACTTTTTTAGAACTTTTTCCTTCTGATGACGGTTGACCCTCTACAGCAAGCCGATTTTGATGCAAGCTCATCAGATTACCTTTCCAGGATCCCCCTGTGAAATCCTGGAAGCCTAGGGCACGAGAGCTTTTCAGTGGGGTGAACCTGAAAGTCAGGTTGTGTCACAGTTGAGGTAAGGGTCGGTCTCTTCATGGAGCATTTTACTAAAAGTTCTCCAATCTTCTCCAAACCTCTGGATCTTCTCCCAGAAGGTCTTTAAAGGTTCTTTAGGAGTCCGCAGCTCACCCTAAAGTTCCAGAAGCTCTGAGTTGCTCTTTGAGGGCTAGGATTCCAACTCCCAGAATGGACCTGGTTCAAATCCAAAAATAACCACTAGCCACTGGTCAGTTCCTCCAGGCGACTCTGGTTAGCTATTTTTCACCTGTAGCAAGCATGGAGTCCCTTCTTGAACCAGTTGAAGCCAGGTAAAGTCCTTTTAGTGGAGAAGTCCAAGTGTTGAGGTGGTGTAATTCTTCAGAGTGCAGTGTCCACGTCCAGGTCAGGTGTCCAGCAGGGCAGTCCTTCTTCTTCTGATGTAGTTCCTTGTAGGGATCTGAGGTGTGGGTGCAGCTCTGCCATATTTATCCTTGCTCATGGGGTGGAAAGCAGGGGGGGGGCGACTGTCCAATCACAGGCAGGCCACTAACCCCTTGGATGACCACTTCCTGGGAAGTGTGGCAAAAATCAAGCCCAGGAAGCAACATTCTTTAAAACATGGCTGAAACTAAATTTTGGAGCTTAGGTGTGGCTGAGCCCACCCACTGGTGTGACTAAAAATCTGTAACATAATCCTCTCCTGCCCTCTCCTAATCTAATCAACAGGGCATCTAGTTGTCTGGGTTTGCAGAAAATGCGGGAGGTCTTGAGCTGCTCCAAATGTCCTACCCTCCTTTGAAGACCAGTTTGGCTGCTCTCCACCCATTCTGTTTCACCATCTGCTGAAGCAGATCTTGGGGGAGTTTTGGTGAAACACATGAATGTAATGAAATTAGCACCAGCTTTTTTACTTTCATCTTTTATATTTATTAACAATCCAGTACTGTACTGAAATCCATAATAATATGTAGGGAATGAAATTGGGGAAATGGATGAAATTACTAGCCAGGATAGGTTAATGTTGAATGAGGTCCAGTTGTTTGGTTAAATTTAGTGGTGCAAGGAGGACTTTGTCCCTTTAAATGATCACTTGACATGTTACTATGAGTAAACTGGGCTGATTGCAGATGTGTCAACGCCAGGACAGTGCGCGCTCTACGGGCATCTAGAATGCAAAAACCCAACACTCGCAAGATAATGTAATTTATGCATTGTGATGATATGTTATTGTTTAACCTTTTGCATTGCAGAATTCCATCCAAAAGATTCATTTTTAAGGTGCTTATAAATACTGTACATTTGCAATGTATTGCTGCAGACATTCAGAGTGTGTTAGGGTGTGGTCCCTTTCCAGGGCCTTCTAGAGACTTTCCCTGCAACATGCCTGGGCGTGGTTCTAGGCTGGGCCAAGACTCTATAAAGGAGAGTCAGTCCAACTTCCAGTGCTCACTATTCAGAGGTCCCGGTGCAGAGCAGCAGCTTCTTCCTGAGCTCTCCCGGTGGCCTGTTTGGATTTTCCAGTCTTCTGCACTCATCTCTCATTGGTGATCACTGTTTCCAGGCGGTAAGACGGTGTTTGGACATTTTCTCAACACCGTAATTGAGAATTTTCATATTCTTGATTTTAATTCTTAAATGAATAACAGATTACTTGTGCGCTGCCATTTTTTGACATTTGTATGGTGGTTTGCAAATAGGGAGGACGCGCAATTTATTCCATAAAGATTTTACTTCGTTATTACATTGTTGTTCATTGCGCGCTGATATTTCTTGACATTTACATGATGTTTTACGAGTTGGCAAGACGTGCAACTCGTTTCATGAGCATTTAATTTTGTTGTTCATTGCGCGCTACCTCTTCTTGACATTTACATGGGGGCATTCAAATTTGCGAAACGCGCAATTCACTTCTCATGTGTAATTCATGCTGTTCATTGTGCGCTACCATTTTCTAGCATTTACATGGTGGCATTCGAATCGGCAACACGCGCAATTCTTTCCTTGAGTGTTTTTTCATGTTATTCATTGTGCGCTACCATTTCTTGGCATTTGCATAGTGGCATTTGAATCGACAAGACGCGCATTTTTTTTTCCCCTGAGTGCTTTTCATGTTGTTCATTGTGCGCTACCATTTCTTGGCATTTGTATGGTGGCATTTGAATCGGCAAGACGCGCAATTCTTTCCTCGTGTATAAATAATGTAAATTACTGTGCGCTACCATTCTAAGACATTTTCTTGGTAGCTTTTCAAGTTGACACGTCGCGTGATTTATTCCTTGAATCTACATTGTGTGATTTCATGGTGCACAATCCTTTATAGTGTTTAACACTCATATAAAAATCTGCAATGTGCGCAATTCACTTTCCAATGTTTTTTCTGAGATGAACACAACAATACCAGAGTTCTAGATGTAATGCTGTGTGTTCCTGATATGTATTCTTAAAAGGAGATTCATATGGTTGTTTAGAAATTGCTCAGAGTGTTTCCTGATTCTCATGCTAAAGAAAGTACTTGAATCTGAAAGTCCTATTTAACTTTTCCTGTTTCCTCCTCAGGTATTCGGTCATCTAAAGCCTAGTCAGTTTTAGGACTATTCTAGGGTAGTTCATGTTTTGTTTTAGGAAAAGACGAAGCTTAGAGTTGTAGCATGGTACTGATTTCATGAGATGTAATTTTGATGTTGTGTTTTAACCTTTGCTTCCTACAGGTCTCCTTCCCAGCTGTTCCCGTCCTAATCCCCTTTTCCCCACTTGGATTCTCTTAGACTCTGTGATAAATCTAATCAGAGTATTGGAGCTGTCTTTTGGTGGAAGTGTTGGGAACGTGCACAGACCCCGAGGATCTGGTGACTCTGACAAGATGCCCCGTAACTTTTGGCCGCACTTTTCACTTTTTGCTGGCGCTTTCCTGACTCTGATGGTGCTCTGGGTACTGCTAACCAGTCCCAGGGCCAGTGCTCTGTTTAAAATAGTATATGCAAATTACACCTAATTATAATTGTCTCTCACAACCTAGCTATAAGTCCCTGGGACACAGTAGGGCATGTAGGTTTAGGGATCCCAATATAGTTAGTGCACCCATAGGTGGATTACTGTGGTGTCCAGTGTCACTGCAAATGAAGGCCTGTCTTGCTTCTAGGTTAAAATTAACCCCACATTCGACTTTGGAATGAAAAGTACTTCTAAAGTCTCAAGCTACCTTATTTTTGCAAATAGGTCACCCCTTAGGTCTACCCTAGGTGCCCCAATGGTTGGGTGTAGTGCAAATATAAGTAGGGACTTTAAAAAAGAAGTGTTATAACCCTGGTGAGGTAAAAACAACCATTTGTTTTTCCCCATTGTAGTCAATGGGCTCCATAGGCTAACACTGGGCCTAATTACAAGTGTGGCGGCCCTCGGACCACCACTCTTGTTGTTGCTGTTGGACCGCTGCAGTTGTGGTGGTCTGACCACCACATTACAATTATAGTGGGCAGCCCTGCCTATCTACCTCCGTCCCTGCTGGAATCGGAGATCCCGACAGGCTGACAGCAGGTGCAGTTTGTAATCAGCCAGGGCAGTGCTGACCTCAGTGCCGTATTGCTGATTACACCCTGGTTCTCCACTAGCCCCGTCATGGCAGTTTCACCACCATTGGAAAGGGTGGTGGATAACAGGTGCAGGGAGCCACATTGGGCCATTGCTTGGGCAGTCAGGGGTCCGCCTGCCCAGCATCCTTGTAATGCGCACTGTCTGCTGTGCAGAAAGCGTGGATTACAAGGGTGCTCATGCCTCCTGCATGGGGCAGCATTGCTGCCGGCTCTATTATGAGCTAGAAACAATGCCAGAAGAACCTTTTCCAGCTCCGCACTGATCAGCCCAGTGGGAAAATCATAATGGGGCCAGTGGGGAGGTCGCCACTACAGTGGCGGCCACCCTGTTGGGAGTTTGTGGTGGGATGTTCCTGTCCACCAAACCCGTAATCAGGGCCTTTATTTTGAATGAATAAAGTATTATTTCTGACAGACAGAAACAAAATATTTGGTATCAAATTAGATGTTATAATAAATCCAACTACTTGTCAAGGTTGAATTTGATATAACTAGCACAGGGAAAGAGTTTTAGAACTGTTTCGTGAAAGTTGCCAAAGTCTGCCCTATAGTGCCCATTACTGTCAGCTTCCGTGAGCCTGAGTCAAGCTACCATAATGAGTTGTGAAGTGGACAGGGCTGAGACAAAGGAAGCACCTGGTGGGAGGATAACTACTGCAGCAGATGGCAGAGTAGGGTGGATGAAGAACAGCCAAACTGGTCTTCAAAAGAGGGAAAGCCACTTAGGACAGAAACTAGACCTCCCTTATTTTCTGCTCCCCCAGACAGATAGGAGTCCCAATGAATAGATTAGGAGGGGGACTGAAAGTTGTGTGGTAGGTAGACTTATCCACAGTATTGGGTGGACTCAGCCAGATCTAAAATCCAAGGAGAAATTTTCTCCATGTTGGATTAGAATGTTGCATTCTGAGATAGATTTTTTCCACATTTCACAACAACTATCCCCCCAGAAGGTTTTAGTCTGTCCCACATTGCACAGGAGCAACCCCTGCTTTCCCACCCAGGAGCAAGGATGAATATGGAAGAGCTGCCTCAAAATTCAGATACCTGCTGGAAGAAAGAACGTCCTGCTGAAACCTTGGTCTGCACCTGAAAAACTGCACACATAAGGACTGCCACAGATGCATACTTTGGGCTTCACCAAGGAAATTACTTTGTCTTGCTTCTGCAGCTACAGGAGGGGACTCCCTGTAAGACTCCCTGTAAGCTACAGGTACAAAGGAGCTCACCAGAATCCCCTGCATCAAACCCTGTAAGAAAAGCCCAGCTGACCAGCGTCCAGTGGCCATTTGAGGATTCTGACAAGGTGCATTCTGGGACTTGGAGTCCCAACTCCTAAGGAGCAACTCAGAGATTCTGTAAAATTGGATCAAGTTTGTGGACACTTCAAGGACCCAAACAGGACCTCTGGGATTTCCAGACGTTTAGAGAAGTTTGAAGCAACTAGTGTAAAAAGCCCCATAAGTTAAAGAGGTGCATTGTGGGACTTGCAGTTCCAGACCCCGAGAGGCAAACCAGAGCCTCTGAACCATTGGCTGATGCTGAAGACCACTTTCCTGAATCAAGAAACAGTTCTGAAAGTAAGTGTAACAGTGTTATATCGTGGGTGGCCTGAACTCTGGAATTTGTCCATTGCAACGCTTTTTTTGACCCTCTGAGAGCTATTTGCTTCTAAGCACTAGTTTTACTTTTAATATTTTCAAAAAATCATATCTCTGGTTCCTTACAGTAGATTTATGTCATTCTGGTGTCATTTTGAAGCTAAAAATACTTCCTATTTTTATACATTCGTGTTGGATTTTTATTTTGTGTTGTGTTTTACTTATATACTGTTTTGTTGATTTTTAATGCTTTACACACATGTCTCCTAAGTTAAGTTTAACTGATCATGGGCCAAGCTACCAAGGATTCATTTATTGAGACCCTGAATGGACCTGGTGGGGACTGTGGTCTATTGCTAAATGTAGGTAGTTACGTGCCCTTGCCAGTAACTCACTTTCCAACAGTGTTCAAACCTGTAAAATATACAAAACTCAATGCAGTTTAAAAATTATGTACATTGTTTATTTAATAAAACTTATTTATAAAATGTTTTTATCAATATGTGAATGCTTTATTTGAACTAAAATATATATATATATTTTAATGAGTGAAAACAGACATTGAATACACATTTAAAAAATAAATAAATATGGAAAATGTGTGACGTCATTATTATATTTAGAATGAACTGTAACATTAAAAATGATGAATAAATGTTCTAGAAATGTAAAAAATATACATTAAATAAACTTTTTTTTTAAATGCATTAAATTGTTAATTACTAGTAATACTGTTCAAAGGCATAACCCACTCCTACTGCATAGATACAGAATTTTAAAAAAGTATTTCACAATGAAATGATTAAATTAAATTATCACACTACAATGCAAACTATTTTGAAGAAAGTTTTTGACATTAAAGTGGTGACAGTTTCTAATCCTGCTGCAACCTAAACCAATTTGAGGAAGGTGATGACTCTAAAAGGGTGAAATTTACCATTTCCACTCCAATCTTTACCAATTTGTGGAAGGTGTTGTACATTCAAAGGGGTGGCATTAATATTCATCTCTAATGAGAACAAATGTGTGGAACGCGAAATTTACGATTTCTACTACAATCTAAACCATTTTATGCAAGGCACTGGGCACTAAAAACATGTATATGGACAATCAATGTTCCATACTCAAGCATTATTTTTGATCTACACAATAAATTAAAAAAGACTTAAAACTTGTAACCAAACCAAAAAATCTATATGTATTTTTAATTAAAGGTCAACATATAAAATAATATGTTATATCATTGCAATGCAATATTAATGTGCATGCAATTAAAATAGTTTACATGAAATTTAAATTAAAATATTTACTTTTTAAAATCTCCCCATTCCTATCCTTAAAACCCCAATATCCTGTTACTCAAACAAAAATAAAGTCAAACACACTTTAATAAAGTATATAAAACATAACTCTTAAAAACAATATTATAATCAATATTAAAACAATATTAAAAACAACACTAAAAATTATGTTCTTACCTTTGATATCCCTGTTGACACTATATTGTACTTCCAGATATGCTTGACACAATATTTTGGTATCACAATATTTGTTATTCAGTATTTGTCCAAACACCCATCCTGCACATTTATCTATGAGCAAGCATACTACAGATTTTAAATGCACACTTTTTTCTTCTCATTTTCCACTTGTTCCCAAAGATTTAAAGCCTCACACTGTTGGGTCTGGGCCGAGGGTTTCAATCATACATTTTCCAGCTCACATTTTCTATTCTGGGAATATGGAATGTTCTACAGAGTATGAACCACGGTACTCCATCTTTGGCCATGTATTCCGGCCTTTGGCTAATCCACATGCATGTCTGTAATCCTTCTTTTTCACCATTTCATTTGCTAGTGTGCTTTGGGTGGGATCTTCTCTTTCTTATACATCTTTCTCTTTTTTTTCCAACATGAAGTCCCATGCTGACAAACTTTTAATCACTCTCTGTTTCAATCTCACACATTCCCTGTGCAGTTGCGTTCATGATCTGCCTACCAATACCAGTGCATCTATGTCAAAGGTCATCATATCGCAGCCCAGTTACGAAGTTCACCAACTAATCTTTGAGCAGCACCAAATGATATAACACCCGAATACTGGCAGAACTTTTCTGAGCCATTTTTCACTATATTTGTTAATTTGCTTCCTTTGTCTAAAGAGAACTCTCTATATTAGCAAGAAACGACCTACTCTCATACAGTGGTAAACCCAGCATAGTAGCCATGGTGCTCACTCTTGTGCACTAACAAATTGAACTACTGAGTTCAATTAATATGTTTGTACAACAGTAAAGTTACTTCCCTATCTTGGTGTGAATGAAAGCACCTCACCTTAGCAGACAAGTTCAACAATTCAGTAATTTAACTTGAGTTACCCCTCTCCACTTTATACCATACATGTAAAGATTCATAGATTTACTGGATTCCAAAAGCAAAGAATATCTACAATAACACAATAACTATCACCTTCACAAATCCAAGAGCTAAAGCCACATAGTGATTATGCTCAAAATCTGTCCACTGCATTTCACCACAGTATGCCTACTACAGTTGCCAATGTCCACTGTCTCAATTCTTTCTTCTCATTCACCCCTCCCATGTATGCAAATCCCTATTGATACTTACGTCATCCTTCTTGAGCCACCTCATCCTCCAGAACCAAGATCAAGTTTGGATTGGGCCAATTTGAATCTCGGGGGACAACCATCTGGACTATGAAGATACAGTAGTTGATTTCTACAGCCAATTGGGTTTAACTAGTACTGATCGGATTAAATCAGAACCATCAACTGTGCTACCAGATCTGTTTTGCATAAACCAATCTCTCATAAGCTTACCAAATGCATGCCAACGGCTCAGGCTGGTAGTTGTATAAACCCTATATGAACTTTAGTGCTCCCCCATTGGTCCTGTCTCTAACATAGATGTTTTAAATTCAGTAACAGGGGTTTTGACATTCTCAGTAAGAATTCCAGACAAGCGTCAAGATTCTAAAAGCTTAAATAAAGAATTATCCAGCAAAATACACTAAGTATCACATTAGCAATTAAGAATACAGATCAAGGGGTAGGAACCCATTCATGTCCAATGGAAAATCCAGCATAGATATGCCTTACAAATTAGGGAATGAGGTTCTTAGTTTCAGAGAAAAAGTACATTGCATTATAGGACTTCAGACAACGGATATCATACATGACTAGGCAAGTACCTGGTTTGCAGGATAAGCAGAAATGAGGAATGAACAAGAAGAAACCTGTTACTGCAGAATACATTTTAGGATTCTCTCATAATACTATTACATTCAAAACAGTCACTCTCACAACTTAATCAAGCACAAACGTCAACACATTGTATAAGCAAGGCATTTGGGATGTCCTTGGGTGGGTATGGCATGGTGAGAAACCTCTGGAAAGGCTCACTGTATTCTAGTGAGAAGCTTGCACCTCTTTATTTAGAACCAAGAATTAACAACAACAATAATCATATGGTGCGGTACAGCTTCACTTCAAGATGGAAGACAGTGCATCTCAGGTTAGGTTAAGGCAAGTTTCATTTCAAGCAGTTTAGAAATCTAAAGATGAGACAGCGTTCACACTTTCCATTCTATTCTTGTGCTTGTCCCACACAAGAACATTTAGGTTGATATATCCTTCTACTGCTGCCATCAGACTTTGCTTGTTTCCAGTGAAAGGGATGGATTAAACCCCCTCTCCCGCTATTGCTGCTCCTCCTCCTCCCTTACCCTGCCTCTTCACCCCTTTTCATGCACCCCATCCAGAGTCTTCTTGGCCCTCCAACCCCCCTTTTTAACATTTTATGAACTTTTTGTTCTTTGCTTTCTTATTTGCGATCATAAAATGATTTTCTGACCATGTCCAGATGACTGTCCCATGTGAGTGTTCACATGCATGTTTGCCAGGCATCCATTTAATGGGTTTGATTCATTTAACAAATCCAATTCACTTTAGCCATATTTGAACACGATTTGTAAAGTAAAATAACATGCATTTGGAGGTGGTTGCAACCGATACACATATATCCACTGTAGGCATCATTGAACTGAATTTGTTAAAATGTAACAAAATGTATTGAAAAATGGCTACTGTGGATGAATGCGCAATGCTTATTTTCTGAGGCTGAACTTTCATGAGTAAAGGAGGATTAAGGGCCTCATTTTGGCGTTGGTGGTCCCACCAGGGGACCGCCAAAGCCCCAGGGAGAGGATGCCACAGCTATGGAAGTAGAGTCCCCCCACCCTATTGCAATGTTCCCACCAGTCTGACTGGAGGGAACATTGCAATAGAGAGCTCCTGCTTGTCAGACATGCAGGAACAATGCCAAGAGACAGCACTCTGCTCCCTTAAACGATCTGAGTGCTATGTCGTACCACAGAGGGAGCCAACTAGCACCCTCAGAATGTGCACTATCTTCAAAGCAGACAGGTTGGGGGGCTTCACTGCTCATGCCATTGGCATGAGCAGTAGAGGGGCCCTTCTGTGGCCCCCAGCACACCCTTACCACCAGCCTTTCCATGTCAGCCATGTAAAAGGTTGGCAGTTGAGGGGAGTTGTAATCAGCCAGGTGGCGCTAAATTCAGTGCCACCCGGGCTGAGTACAACTCAAACTGCCATCATGCCATCAGGAACCATGTTCACCGCAGGGACAACAGGGTTGCAACCGGGTGGTCAGACCACTCAGAGTGTAGTGCTCTAACCGTTCTTGGAAAGGAATCACCCAAAAAAAAGATGAAACATTAACGGAATGTACATATGTGTATGGTATTTGATTAATGCAAACCTAGATGAAAGGCAGCAGAGCACTGATCTGGTTCAAATGTAAAGTAACAGTTAACCTGTAATTAGAGGAATTGCTACTTTATAGGAGAGATCTAACTCTAAGGGCTCCTTTAGGAGGCTGAGGGTCCTAAGAGTGCCAACCTTGCGGTGGCAGTCAGGACCGCTGCTGCCCTTGGGGGTCTGACCACCACATTAAGACCCTGGTGTTTAGATTGCAAGGGTACCGCCATCTCCGCCTGGATGCATAATCCCGATGGCCTGGCGGTTGCAGAGATTCCAATCAGCCAGGGCAGTTCTGCCACTGATTTTTAAGTAGAGGCTCCTAGATTTTCAAATGTGTTTTTTTTTTTAGTTTTGAAAATATTCCAACTTCTACCCTAAATTAACATTTTATGGAAAGATGCTAATATATATTCAGAAAATATATCCTCATAATTTAATTCATCTGCAATATTATTAGGTTTTCAATTTTAATATCAGTCTACACAACGTGAGAATCAAATATTTAAATTGGAGCATTCCTTTTACTGCAGAATGAACGCCAACTTAATATATTCAAGTGCCTATAAACTGGTTGTCCTTTTTTATTTGACTAAAATAACACAAAAATTACAAACAATTTTATCGCAGTCCTAAACAATCTCGCTCTCTTTGTTAATTACATGCCCAATCCCTTTGTGTCATATTCTATTTAAAGTAATCTAAAAATACGAAGTTCAAAAAATCGTTATTATTATGTATTTGCGCTCTGTGAGCCCACCTAATGATAAATAAAATGAATCGGTATTTCCTCCCTTCAAGAACACAAACCTCCTGCTGAGTTCAAAAGAATAAAAAATGGCAGTCATTATCTCCCTTCCAGCCCTGTTCATATTAGCTTTTGAACTTTGCTGAACCTTTGTTTTTGATAACCTGCAAGTCCTCATTAAGTGTTGTTCATTATTGAAGAGAAAGCAGGCTTTAGCTCCAACGCGCTTTTTGCCGCGCTGAAAAAATATTGCTTTCCACATAGCAGTCACTACAAGGCCGCACTTTCTAACAAGGTCTGAAATATACGTGCGAAACAGAAAATGTGTTTCGCTTCAGTTATGCTTGCATGAAAGGGAAGAATAGTTATAAAATAATAAGCTACCGTTTTATGTTTCTTGTGTATATATTTAAAATGGAGTTACAGAACCCGCTCTCGTTTTTGGTAAACATTCAAAAAATGCGAGGGAGAAAATATAATCTCATAACGACGTCTAACGTTTTGATTCGACAATAACAACATCAATTTTATTTAAATACTTTTAAGCACTGATCTTTATCGAGTTCCTAGGCTAATTAAAACAGTGAGCGTCTGCCCGATTGTTCATTTGGACTAGGTTGAATAGATTTTTAATAAGTGATTAGTTTAAACATCTATTAGGATGGCCTATGTCTAGTGAGATTTAAAAAACATAATTTGTAGCATTAGACAGGTTCTAGACCATGTTAAGTTGGAGATTCATATTTTCTCTTACAGTAAGTGCAATTGAAATGATTATGCAGTAGGAAAATATTTCCCAACGAGGGTGCTGTATTTAAAAAATGTATATTCACAGAGAATGCCTCTATGCTTTTTGGAAGGGGTTAGGGAGATCATAGTGGCAGGGTGAGATAAATGAGGATGAATTTAGTAGGGTTGTTTGGGAGGTCATGGTAGTAAAGTGAGGCTTGGTGACTTAGATGTGGAAGCAGGGGGAAGAGCTTAGGTAGAGTTATTTAGGAGATGAAAGTAGTAGAATGGATTTGGGATGAGTCAGAGTTGTAATGGAGGATAGATTGATGGAGACAAGACATATGATGATGGGTAGATAAATGTGATATAAGAAGAGTGCAGGGATTCATCGATTTCTAGTATAACAACCCACCCAGGAGCCATGCAATGACCAGCGAACTTGCCAAGCACAGAACAACATACACTCATACATACATATATATTTATATACACACACACACACACACACACACACACACACACACACATACATACACACATGAATACACACACTGTAGGTACCTACGGCTCAGTGAAGTAACTCTGTAAGAGTGTGTAAAGTGTTCACCAGTACCAAAACCATTGATACCAAAACACAATAAAATCCAACAACCATTTTCTAAAAGTAGAGAAAGATCTAATGAGAATAATTCCAAAAATGGCAAAAAAAATAATAAATTATATAAAATGTATAAACTTTTTTGGCAAAAAGAACCAGGAAAAAGTAAAGCACCAATCCGAAGTCACTGTTGTAGGGACAGAACTCCCACCCATGAACATCAAGCTGACTACTGTGGAGTGCAGTTTGGGTACACCAAGTGGGTCATACGTATTAGTCAAAATCTTTACCTTCTGACGTGGGGTGGGTGGTGGATTATCCTGCCTGTCAAACCCTCAGCCTTCTCACTCTATTGTGAGTTGAGTGGACACCCCGATGGAGTAGGGCCCATTATTATTATAGTATAGAGATAAGGCAGCAGATACTATTTATAGTTGGCTGGTCTAATATATATTTTTGTAAGTGTTAACTGGGAAAAAAGTAAAGAGACACCCACATTCTGGGATATTCTTTTGGGAATTTGTTTTTCGAAATCTAAAATGCTTGGTGTGTGGTATCGTGAAAGATGGCTGCTGTGCAACAGATTTGTATTTCCTTTACAGGGACTAAATTGACAGTGGCTCCCCTGAAGTCAAAGAGATTACTGATCTCTAAATATGGTGGTCTCCTGCCCATCAACATGGAGTATGTGATGTCCTCTGCCTTTATGCTGGTCAGAGTAAAAACGTCCATACTCTAAATCAGATCATGAGGGCCTCATTTTTATCTTTGGAGGACTGAGCACTGTTCTGTCATGGGGACAGAGTAAATACCTGATGGATACCTTTTCTGCAAAGGTCTGCAGAAGTCTTCAGTACATCACTTATTTGTATTCTTTAGTGTGTCACCCTAAGTGGGACGGGTATGAGAAGATATGGGATCCATGCACATTATGTCACCACAACTAAGCTATACCTGGCTCATGAGCCCATTTATTAGAAAATGTTTTGGAGTCTCAATCTGAAAATGCAATTTGTTATTCTCATGGGACGATTCTGAAATTCAGCCCAACGTCATGGAACTGGTGATTGGATACTTTTCACAGTCAGTCTCCTTGATGATCTGGAGCAAACATTTTGAAAAAAAAACTTTTTTAGAGCCAAAATGACCACAGGGCTACACTTGCAAAAGCCCAAGACCTCAGAAGGGGGCCATTACAGACTTTCCGATTGAATGACAGAAGGCAAGAGCAAAATCCAATCCATGACTAGTTGCCACTTGTCAGCTGAGATTCTTCATAGGAATGTCCTCTTCAGCTTTCTGTATCTGAAACAACCCAGAACAGCTATTGAACTACCTCTTCTATTCTTACAGGATTTAGGAGGAAGGATATTCAAGTTGTTGGCATACCTCAACTCTACAGAAGGAGTTTAAGACTTGAACAGGTTCTGAAGGCTGGTGAGGCCAGAAAGCTGTATGGCTCTATGAATGTGCATCAAAGTTTTAAATCCTATCTTCTGGGAATAGGTAGCCAATGCAGTTCTTTTAATGGGGAGAATATCAGTTTACACCTAGGGAGGTTCAGGAGGAGTGTGGTGGCCATATTCTGAACCAGCTGGAGCTTCCTAGTAAGGTTATGTAGCAGGCCAAGATACAGAGAATTGGATTAATCCAGTCTAAAATTAATGAGAGCATGGATCACCATTTTCTATTTGTCAGGAAAGTTAGCAAGGGAAGAAATTTGTGAAATATTTTCAGTAGTCCAAAGCAAGTTGAAGTCACGGTGAGGATCTGATAATTAAAGGAAAGTTGGGCGTCAAACCAATCTTGGTTAAGCTTTGAGAAGGATAAAATGAGATATGGTGTTGAAGGCTGCAGATAGGTGCAAAAGAGACAAGGGAAGCTATAACACCCCCAGCTGAAATCTGCCTGACTTGTTTAGGGGCCATAGAGAGTATAGAGTCTATGATGTCAGCAGCATGGAAACCAAACAGTCTAGGGTTTAGAATGGTTGTGCCCAAGGAAAGCAGAGAGCTGGAGGTTTAAATGCGCTTCCAGCAACTTAGTAGGAGCAGGGAGCAAAAAAGTAGTCCTATAGTTCAAAGGATTTGTTGACCTTCTGCAGGATGGGAAATAGCATTGATAGTTCAATGAGCTAGATAGGGCATGGATTAAATTAAATAAAAAAAAATCAAATCAAATCTGGTTTATAGAGCTCAAGTACTTACCCATATGGGTCTCAAGGCGCTGAGGGGTTTCGTCCTCTAAGCTTTAGTTGAAGAGCCATGTTTAAGGTCCTTCTTGAATTGAGGTAGCAATGGTGACTGCCTGAGGTGCAGGGTCAGGGTGCTCCAGCTCTTTGCCATGGGGAAGGCGAATTATGTTTTACCATTTGAGGCCTTCTTCATGTGAGGTACAGTGGCTAGTACTTGTTGAGTGGAGAGATCTGGTCGGGGAGTAGTAGGCGATGCAGTGCTTGAGGTAGGCAGGACATAAGTCATGGAGGACCTTGTATGCATGAACAAGGAGTGTGAAGTTAATTATTTTCTCAGTAGGAAGCCAGTGGAGGTCGCTTAGGTGATTGGCGATGTGTTTGTAGCGGGAAATGTCCAGGATGAGTCTGGCGGAGGCATTTTGGTGGAGCTGTAGTTTCTTCCTTTTTATCTGGGTGGTGCCGGCATTGAGGGCATTGCCATAGCCGAGTCTGCTGGTAACCAGGGCATGGGTGATGGTTCTTCGGCAGTCCTTTGCGATTCATTTGTAGATCTTCCAGAGAAGTCAGAGTGTGTCAAAACAGGAGGATGCAACTGAGTTGACTTGCCGGGTCATGGTGAGCAATGAGTCCAGGATGAAGCTGAGGGTACGTGTGTGGTCTGTTGGGGTGGGGGGGAGGTGCCAAGGGTGGATGGCTACCAGGAGTCATTCCAGGCTGATGTGGAGGGTCCCAGGATGAGGATCTCGGTCTTGTCAGAGTTGAGCTTGAGGCAGCTGTCCTTTATCCAGGTGGCCATGACTTCCATCCCGTTGTGGAAATTCTTTTTGGCAGTTGTGGGGTTTTCAGTCAGTGAGATGATCAGCTGGATATCGTCAGCAGAGGAGAGGATGTTCAGCCCATGGTTCCTGATGATGGATGTGAGCAGGGTCATGTAGATTTTGAAGATTGTGGGGCTCAGGGAGGAGCCCTGTGGCCATCCGCCGCTGATCTCCGTAGGTTCCGATAGGTAAGGTGGGAGTCTGACTCTCTGTGTTCTGCTAGACAGGAAGGAGCGAATCCATTGTAGGGCCTTTCCGCAGATGCGAGCTTCGTGGAGTCTGGAGCAGAGGGTGAGGTGCAAGACCATGCTGAAGGCTTCGGATAGGTCCATTGGAAGAATTAATAGGTTGCTAATGATGGGAAATAGTACCAGAACTGTTAATTTAGGAATTTAAGTTGGAGTATCAGAGCTTATAATTTAAGAATTGAATGTGGACAAGGTTCATTAGGTGAAACATATTTGCAATTTTTTGGAAGTGACTAGATCAGTTTCTGAGATAGGTGTAAACTCTATGAGGCATGGCAAATCCTTGTCATGAGGGCAGCATGTTTGGGATTGGCTATTGTGGAAAGAATTTTGAAGTCACAATTTTCTTTTTGGGAAAGGTCATTAACATGCCACTCCTACCTTGTGCGGATTCTAACTTTTGCCTAGCCCTAGGATGTATGTCATGCTTTTTAAAATTGCAATAACCTCTTTAGAGGAGTGTTTTGCAGACTCGGGGTCATTACGACTTTAGCTGTCTCATGACCAGTATGTTGGCGGACCGACCGCCAAGAGGCTGGTGGATAACACCACCAAATTATGACAATGGCAGTATGCGCAACAGAATACATCCAAATCATTGCCGGCACCACCAGTGTGGTCAGGCTGCCACGGATGGTGGTAGGCACCTTCAGGCTGGCGGAGACTATGTTTCTGCTTGACAGATTACAAGGCTGCATGCCGCCAAGTTTTCCACCACGGTCGCACCACCACGGAAACTCTGGCAGAAACCAACTCTATAAAAGGAGACACTCACCCTCAGAAACACACACCCGTCTGGAGCCGCCATGGAACCTAAACTACACGTCTTCCCTCTGATCCTTCTCATACGACTCTGGAACTAGCGACGACAATGACAGCAACCATGAGTACACACTCTTACATGTCACTGTTGCAAAATGACAAGGTATCAACGCACTCACAATACACACATCCTGAATGAGTTGCAATGGCACACACAAACATACTTCAACATTGACACACAGCCACATACACACAGACATAGTACACAAACAATGGCTAACACACACTTTCTAAACACACACCAACCCACAGACACACAGCACCAGCACAGTCAAACACAACACATAACACCACCAAATCACACAACAATACCACAAACGCACCATCAAACAACCACAATACACACCTCCACCAGACAAAACATACAAACAACACTACGTAACAACACCAGAGAACCAATAAACACAATCACATAGCCATACAACTAGGCATATGTCCTACTATGCAAATACACTACACAACGGTTCTGACATACCAATCAACACACACATGCGTGCACACAGTACAATCACTCAAGGACACACAACACTCCAAACAACATATGTCTGAACAATCAATCCACAAAATATCAACATCAATGCATGTCCCAAACACTTAAATGTCCAACACAGCCACCATTGAAGGACAAATGCAAAGCACACACCCGCACATGCTTGCCAGACACAAATGGTAGCACAACCACCACACACAAAACTCACTCACACACAAACAAAAGCTGGCAAGACCATAACAGCCCTGAGGAAAAAAAGGCAGGACAAATATGTAACCTTAGAACCAACAACTGGCTGGCCCAGATGTATATCAATGAATAAACACATATATAAATACAGAATTATGTACAAAATGAAAAGCCCATAGGCCTGTCAAAACAAAAATGTGAACAATGCACATATGGCATATCAGAGTGCCCGTACATGGCTCCTGACTGCCAAATTACCTCCACTAGTAGGGGCATGAAGGGAGCACGCAAATACCTCAGGTAATGCTGTTTGGGCTTTAGTTTGGGAGGGGGTTCTTTGGGCTTGGGCTTGGGCTTGGTAGGAGCCTTAGGGGAAGGCTTAGGGGTGGGCTGGGAACACTTGTGAGGGGTCAGCTTCTTGGTAGGGGAGAGAAATGGGTACTAGGGCAGGGCAGGATTTGGAGGTGGGATGGCTGGACTTGGGGAGGCACACAGACCTTTTGGGGGTCACACAGGATGGGGGAGGAGTATGGACAAAGGACGACTCAGAGAGGAAAAACCTCTTGGACACATGGGGACATCTGTTTTGGGGTGGTGACTGCAGGTATGGTGGATGTGCTGCATGTGGGTATGTCTGTGATTGTGGTGTCTGCGAATGTGGTGACTGATGTGGATGTCTGCGGGTCTGCTATTGTGCTGACTGTGGATAGGATTAGAGTGGTGGCTGTTTTACTGAATGTTGGGGTGGTGACTGTCTGTGTGCTTTGGCTGGGACTGGTAATAGGACAGTTGAGGGGGGATGGAAGAAAAATGGTGATTGGCTGCCAACATTGCTGAGACCAGAGCCTGAAAGGACCTCTGTAGGCCAGCCAATACATCGTGAAATCCCTCCAGGAACCCATTGCTCTGTTGGACTTGAGTTGCTAGTCTCTGGGTGGCATTCACGGTGGTCGACTGACCCACAGAGATCAACCTCAGGAGGTCAATAGCCTCCTGACTGAGGGCGGCAGGGCTGACAGGTGCAGAGGTGCCTGCAGTGAAAGAGACACTTACCCTCCTGGGTGAGCAGGCACGGACAACTGGGTGGGGAGCTACAGGGAGGGTAGTGGTAGTAAGGAAGGTGGCGGACAGAGATGGTGCTGGGGTGGTGCCAGAAGGATCCACCACTGCTAGGGAGTGTCCACTGGAGGAGGATTCTGAAGATGATGAAGCAGAAGATCCGGTCTCCCCGTGGCACTCCCCTCGCCCTACGGGCCACTGGGTCCCTCGCTGTCGGTGGTGGCAGCAGTCTGGATCCCGTATCTAGCAGCATCCCCACTCACTTGTACCCATCTCCTTTGTCTGCCAAGGCCGATGCACACAAATAGAGAGAGAGAGAGAGGGAGAGACAGAGAGGGAGAGAGAAGGTTAACATATTCCTCACATACACACGTTAACATGCAAAACAGTAGGTAAACATCTCCTGGCTAGGCCATCTCTGTTGGCAATACACATTTCCTACATCATGTCACAACATGTTACTACTATCCACCCCTTTATGTCATCCTTCATCCCACATCGAAATCCAAGTAAGTTAGCATGACTGGAGTACTACAAATGATTTCAAGTAAAGCCATGTCAGCATGCTCATCATGGCCTGCCTGAAGGCAAAATATCTAGTATAATCCTGAACATACTTCTCCATAGTCCTGTCAGCCATAGGAACAGCAGGTTACTGATCACAACACATCAAGCATGTAAGAAAACTACACCTGACCAGTCCATGTCCTTTAAGAATGTCCCTTGATAGTGAAGACTACTCTAATCACAGACCACACAGCACCTGCCAATCATATCACATGGCTGCCCAAACCCTCTGTACACATATGCCAACATGGATACATTAACTGATGTAGCCACAAGTGCCACTCCCATACAGGTGACATCTGATGTGTAGAATACATGTCTGGAGAACAGCCATGTCATTACTGTTACACAGTCAAAGAGGAATATCGGTTTGCACTAACCGTAGATACACCACATCACTTCATAAATGCATCTACAGCTCTAATTGCCTATATAGCACACATGATACATCCATAGTCAATCACTCAGTGCATTGTCACAACAAATACACTTCAGGCAGCCACAAAATACATCATAGGACACCTGCCATTCCACCTGACATGCAATTACAGTTGGAAGACTTGACTACATGAGTAAACCAATATCACTCACACCATTCATGACATGTGATTACCTGTACCTAACTCCAGACAACACACATGTCACACAGAAATGACATGTATACATGATGCACATATGGACCTACATGACTGCCATTGCACTGACAACCTATCCCACTGCAACATAAGGCTGCTTTAGAAATAGTGGTAAACCATTTCATCTTGATCTCATAAGTCATTCAAAACCTACTTCTGTCCAAGGTGCCCACATCAGCTAGGCCAAGGGTAGCAATGATTGTCCCACTTCATAAGATGTGCCCCCAAGTAACCATTGAGACATGATGTAGGCAGCACCTAACCTATGTTGAACTGTAACTGGTAGCACATTGGCAGACATAGCATTGACACAGCATATACTCGAAGGTTAGCTCTACCTAGGTTACCACCTGTAGAACAAAGCCATTGGGTTAAAGGTGAAATGCACACACGTCAACCTCATGGAAATGCATGATGAGTCCAAATATACAATATCAGACACCCAAATTAGAATCTCCTTCCATTGCTACCTTGACATACCCCATAGAATGAAGAAGAAGGGACAATTAGGATACAAATACAAACCCATATGTACTGTCCTATTCAGGCCATATTTGTGGTGTAAATGAGATGGTTGCCTCACATGTAGTCGATACCTGTACCAGTACTAGACACTAATAGTCCATGTACTAAAAAGAGTGAGTCACCCAACAGCAAATACAGGTGATCAACACAGAAGGGAGTGGACAGACACCTTAGAGCCAATAACACTCATATGCTGATGGATGCACCATGGTATATTCAAAGGGTTACGTTATACACCAGCTCACATCTACATCATTTGAGCATCTCCATATGCAGTGATAGAGATGACATGATACAGGCAATCTAAACATACACATAACAAACCATTATGCTGCATCTACATCTAATACTCAGCCAAGGTGGGAACTACTGATTTCCACTAGTCTACACACATGATGCAGCTACCCCATTGTCACAGAAGGTACAGTGAGACAGCAAACACCATACTACCAGAGGCAAGTACCAGGATACAGTCAGTACTTACCTCCTTGTGGCTGCTGTGCTGCCACAAATGCCAATCCACCTCAGGGTATGCCACCACCAAAATGCGGGCCATTAGGGATGGCCAGGGTCTGCACTTGCTTGGTGATGGCACACCAGATGTCCTTCTCTTGATGGGCATTCACCTGCATGGAAGACACAGAAAAAAGGAGAAAATCATGTATACATGCACCATCCAAAGAGGAGTGGTCACCACACATCTGTCATAGCACGTAGCCACACATACTCATCCTCTCTACTCACACACCTTCACAATGTACCATCTGCATGCATCTACTCCCTCACCAAAATACATGCCCGATTCGTCGTCACATGCAATCCCTAACACACATGGCTGGGGCATTGGACTCACCTGCTCCTCTGGTGCCACATATAGCTGTTCATACAGGGGTAGGACCTCCTCCACCAGCTTCTCCAGCTCTTCGTGGGTGAAGGTAGGGTCCATATCACCTGCAGGATATGGCATGATGGCTCCCAGAGACGCTACACAGCAGCTCACATTGTGGAGTTATTGCTAGCAACAGTTTTAGGAGTCAAGTGAGCAAGGCTGCAGAAATTGGCGGTCACGGCCGCCACATACAGGACCGTCACCACCGACGGTAATCGCCATTGACCCCAGTCTGCCAAAGGCAGCAATGTTAACCAATGACAAGTTGCGCTGCATTGCGACTGCCTATCGCTATGACGACTTCCGCTGGCGGACTTGGGTCACTTCTAACTGTCCACTACAGTAGGCCAGGTGCCTGCCACTTTGTGCACATGTAATCAATGGATGTGCTTAATTAAGTGCATCAGACAATTACTCGCCCAAATATCAGTGTGACCCAATGTTGCATGACCATATTGACACAATGACATGTTGAGGTTGTATATATGTTGAGAGCTCTGTTAAACTACTCAGAGGTACATAGGTGATGTCTATATATAGGTTGATTCCGTGAAATATGTGTGATTAGTGCAGGACTGCTCAGTCACCCACACATGTTCATTTACATATGTTACATAGGCCCGATCCAACTCACATGTCAGCCAATGTACTTCTATAAGGGTTTAACATGTGCATATCCATGGTCTCAATTGTCTATGTCAACAGTGCTCTGAATCCCCTACAGATGTTAGGTGTGATCTAATATACCATGTGCTGCACATATGTGCCAAATACATGACTCATTGTACATTCACTCCTCTCAACATAGTACATTCTCTCCTCTCAACACAGATATTGTGTCATGAGGAGAGTGAGGCAACCACCAGTGTTCTGACCACAAGTAGACCTGGCAACGATGGAGAACAGGCATGTCATCCAGACATATCATCTGAATCGTCAGACCATCATGGGTCTATGTAGACAGTTAGAGTCAGATCTGATGCCAGCCAATCACAATCCCTATTGCATACCTCCCATTGTACAATTATTGTCAGTGCTACACTACCTGACCACAGGCTAATTTCAGAATACTGTTGCCTTAACAGCAGGGATGTCTCAGCCCATGTTCAGTCTGGTGTTGGCGGATGTACTGTGTGCTTTATTGAAACACAGCTACATCAGGTTCCCCCAAGAGAGCGGATTTGGCCTATGTAAAGGTAGACTTTTATGAGATGGGACACATTCTTCATGTGGTAGGGGCCATCAATGGCATACATGTAGCCCTGGTCACTCCCAGTGCCAATGAACAGGTGTACAGGAACAGGAAGAACTACCACTCTGTCAACATGCCTGGCAGAGCCCTACATCTCACAAGTGACACGTTTCCAGGATCAGTGCATGACTCCTACATATTGTGGAACAGCAATGTCCCACACATGATGGAATAACTACACACAGAGAGGGACTGGCTGCTTGGTAAGTATGCAATTTTATGTGTTTCAATTTAATGTCACCTGTCATCACATTCTGGCCAGTTGCTGAATCTCTCTTTTTAATTGTCCTAACATTGTGTTCACAGGTGACTCTGGCTGTCTGAACCTTCCTTGGATGTCGACACTAGTGAGGTTCCCAGCCACACCAGGGGAACTTTGTTTCAATGAGGCCCACGGGAGGACAAGGCGTGAAATTGGAGCTAACTTTCGGCCTCTTGAGGGCAAGATTCAGATGCCTGGATCTATCTGGAGGTGTCCTCCTCTACTCGCCCCCCACAAGGTTTGCCAAATCATTGTTGCCTGCGGCATGCTCCACAATCTAGCCCTGATATATCAGATACCATTGTTAGCTGATGAGGGTGAGGCAGCTGGACCAGTGGCTGGAAAAGCTGATATGGCAAGTGAAGAAGAGCCAGAGGAAGAAGGACCAGGTGACTCAAGGACAGAGCTCATCAATCTGTACTTCCAATGATATACAGGTATGTTGAGTGGGCCTTTTAAAGTCTTGAATTTACACCTTCAGAAGTGGATTGCTGACATTACACAGCCTGACTTGAATCATCAGTGGGGGTGTAAGGAAGTCCAATGTGTGAGTTGTGGAAGCAGACAGATAGAATGTTACGTGTACAGTAATAGTGGTTGAGCTCTAACATGTTATTACAACAGATTCCAACATATACTTCTCTATTGAACTGACCAGTATTGACGTATATTTTTTGCATATTCCTATTCTCATTACCTTTCACCCACTGATAGTGGAAATCATTCTGTGGCTCTGCTACCTATGGGTTGAGGTATTAATTGTCAGTAGCTAATGGTAAGTGAATACAGACATGAAAGCTGGACATGACAGATAGCTTGTGAAATGGATTGTGTAAAGTGCTTGTGACAGGTGATTTATCGGTCCAATCTGGGTGCTCCTTCTTTTGAGGTATTCTACAAGGAGCACATCTGTGAGCTGCATATGTGCTTGTGTGGCACCATGGCTTCCATCCTGATGGTACTCTGTAATTGTAATTGTAGATTGGTATACAAACAATGCCCTGGTGTTGCTCTGGTTTTTAAACATACTCTCTGACATCAGTTCAATGACATCACTGCTGTCATGTGTGTCCTGATGAGGGAGCCTCTGTCTGATGGCCATTACACTGCAAGTTTGAGTCAGGGGGGCATTACCAGACCACAGTTGGGAAGCATGACATTTGTTGTTGTATCAATAAGACACATATACAGTAGCTGTGTCCAAATGAGATTTATTGTGCATTTACTAATATTTACAGTCAAAAGAAATCTGAATAATATAACAAATAGTGATAACTGGTGACATGGTAGATGAATTATTCAGAGTAGCTGCTGCAATAGTTGATTACACAGGTCCTGTTTCCTTGCACCATGAGAAAATGGAGTCCTGTCTCAGAAAAGTCAACAGGATGTCTCAGTGGCATACAAGGGTGACAAATCAGGACAGGTTCACTTCCTGGCAGTAGGTTTTGCCTTGGCATCTGCTCCAGCCTGATGTCTCGGTGGAAGTCCACGTTTGTGGGGGGTTTCTTCAGCTGCAGAGGGTGATGTGTCTGAGGCACCTGGTCGTCCTCATCAGCTAAGTGGAAAAACCTGAAAAGGCCATCTGTGTTGGCATGGGCACTCCCAGGTCTATGTTCCACTGTGAAGTCCATCCCCTGTACAGAAATGGACCACTTTAACAGTTTTGGGTTTTCCCCCCTTATTTGCATCAGCCATCTGAGAGGTCTGTGGTCAGTTTGTACATGGAAATGAGTGCCAAACAGGTATGGCCTCCCTCTCAATGGCACTCCATATTTTCTCTCTGTGGAGTGGTTGCCTGCTGATGAAGGCAACTGACTGATCTTGGCCCTCTTCATTAACCTGTGCTAACACTTCCCCAATCCCTTCTTCTGAAGCATCTGTTTGCACTATAAACTCTTTGCCATACTCAGAAGGCAATAACACTGGTGCTGAAAATATAGCATGATTCAGAGTGTCAAAGGCTTTTTGACACTCTGGGGTCCCAGGGACTTTCTTGGGCTGTTTCTGTGAGGTAAGCTCTGTCAGAGGGGCCAATATTGTCCCATAATTCTGAACAAATCTCCTGTAGTACCCAGTCAGGCCAAGAAAGACCCTGACCTGAGTCTGGGTTTTAGGAGCCTCCCAATCCAGGATAGTCTGGATCTTGGGCTAGAGAGGTTGTACATGGCCTCCACCAACAAGGTGGTCCAGGTACACAACTGAACTTTGCCCTATATGGCACTTGCTTGCCTTGATAGTCAGGCCTGCTTGAAGCAGGGCCTGAAGCACTTTGTTTAGGTGGACAAGGTGGTCCTCCCCGGTGGAACTGAATACAGCTATATCATCCAGATAAGCAGCACTGAAAGATTCCAACCCAGACAGGACTCTATTTACCAACCACTGGAAGATGGCAGGAACATTTTTCAGGCCAAAGGGCATCACTTTGAACTAAAAGTGGCCCTCTGGTGTGGAAAATGCTGACATCTCCTTAGCTCCTGGACTTAAGGCAATCGGCCAGCATCCCAAGGTCAGGTCAAATGTATTCGGGAATTTGTCAGCCCCCAACCTATCAATAAGCTCATCAGCTCTAGGTATAGAGTGAGCTTGGTGTCTGCATTTAGACCTCTGTAGTCTACACAGAATCTTAATTCCTTCTTCCCACCTTGGGGATGGGGTTTGAATGCCAGTACTACTGGACTGGCCCAAGGACTATCAGAAGGCTCAGTGTAGGAAAGTACCATCTTGCCTGGCATGTTACCCCCATATTTCACTGTAAATATGTTGTTTTAGTTGTATGTGTCACTGGGACCCTGCCAGCCAGGGCCCCAGTGCTGATAAGTGTGCCCTGTATGTGTTACCTGTGTTATGACTAACTGTCTCACTGAGGCTCTGCTAACCAGAACCTCAGTGGTTATGCTCTCTCATTTCTTTCCCAATTGTCTTTTACCAATTTACATACTGGAACACCCTTATAATTCCCTAGTATATGGTACTGAGGTACCCAGGGTATTGGGGTTCCAGGAGATCCCTGGGAGGTGCCCAGAGCTCCTCCAGTGTGCTCCAGACCTCTGCCATCTTGGAAACAGAGGTGCGGCTGGCACACTGGACTGCTCTGAGTGGCCAGTGCCAGCAGGTGATGTCAGAGACTCCTTCCGATAGGATCCTTCAGGTGTTGCTAGCCTATCCTCTCTCCTAAGAAGCCAAACCTCCTTTTCTGGCTATTTAGGGTCTCTGCTTTGGGGAATTCATTAGATAACGAATGCAAGAGCTCATCAGAGTTCCTCTGCATCTCTCTCTTCACCTTCTGCCAAGGAATCGACTGCTGACCGCGCTGCAAGCCTGCAAAAACTGCAACAAAGGAGCAAAGACGACTACTGCGACCTTCTAACGCAGATCCTGACGCCTTCTCGACTGTTTTCCTGGTGGTGCGTGCTGTGGGGGTAGTCTGCCTCCTCTCTGCACTAGAAGCTCCGAAGAAATCTCCCGTGGGTCGACGGAATCTTCCCCCTGCAACCGCAGGCACCAAAGAACTGCATCACCGTTCCTCTGGGTCTCCTCTCAGCACGACGCGAGGTCCCTTGAACTCAGCAACTCTGTCCAAGTGACTCCCACAGTCCAGTGACTCTTCAGTCCAAGTTTGGTGGAGGTAAGTCCTTGCCTCCCCACGCTAGACTGCATTGCTGGGAACCGCGTGTTTTGCAGCTACTCCGGCTCCTGTGCACTCTTCCAGGATTTCCTTTGTGCACAGCCAAGCCTGGGTCCCCGGCACTCTAACCTGCAGTGCACGACCTCCTGAGTTGTCCTCCGGCGTCGTGGGACCCTCTTTTGTGACTTCGGGTGAGATCCGGTTCACTCCACTTTGTAGTGCCTGTTCTGGTACTTCTGCAGGCGCTGCTTGCTTCTGAGTGGGCTCTTTGTCTTGCTGGACGCCCCCTCTGTCTCCTCACGCAATTGGCGACATCCTGGTCCCTCCTGGGCCACAGCAGCATCCAAAAACTCTAACCGTGACCATTGCAGCTAGCAAGGCTTGTTTGCGGTCTTTCTGCATGGAAACACTTCTGCACAACTCTTCACGACGTGGGACATCCATCCTCCAAAGGGAAAGTTTCTAGCCCTTGTCGTTCTTGCAGAATCCACAGCTTCTACCATCCAGTGGCAGCTTCTTTGCACCCACAGCTGGCATTTCCTGGGCATCTGCCCACTCCCGACTTGATTGTGACTTTTGGACTTGGTCCCCTTGTTTCACAGGTACTCTCGTCAGGAAATCCATCATTGTTGCATTGCTAGTGTTGGTCTTCCTTGCAGAATTCCCCTATCACTACTTCTGTGCTCTTTGGGGAACTTAGGTGCACTTTGCACCCACTTTTCAGGGTCTTGGGGTGGGCTATTTTTCTAACCCTCACTGTTTTCTTACAGTCCCAGCGACCCTCTACAAGGTCACATAGGTTTGGGGTCCATTCGTGGTTCGCGTTCCACTTCTAGAGTATATGGTTTGTGTTGCCCCTATCCCTATGTGCCCCCATTGCATTCTATTGTGACTATACATTGTTTGCACTGTTTTCTATTGCTATTACTGCATATTTTGGTATTGTGTACATATATCTTGTGTATATTTGCTATCCTCATACTGAGGGTACTCACTGAGATACTTTGGCATATTGTCATAAAAATAAAGTACCTTTATTTTTAGTATATCTGTGTATTGTGTTTTCTTATGATATTGTGCATATGACACTAGTGGTACTGTAGGAGCTTCACTCGTCTCCTAGTTCAGCCTAAGATGCTCTGCTAAGCTACCTTTTCTATCAGCCTAAGCTGCTAGACACCCCTCTACACTAATAAGGGATACCTGGGCCTGGTGCAAGGTGTAAGTACCCCTTGGTACCCACTACAAGCCAGTCCAGCCGCCTACATTTGTTGTGCAGCGGTGGGATAAGTACTCTTCAACTACTTACCACTTTGTCATTTTGTACTTTTCATAAGAGAAAAATATACAAAACAAGTTCAGTGTATGTACACCTAACCAAAAAGTTTTGCTTTTCTTCTCTTACTCTTTTTGCTAAGTGCTGAAAAGTACCTCTAAAACTTTCAAAAAGTTCTTAAAAAGTTTTACAAGTTTTTTTTCTCTTCTTTAAAAAGTTCTGAAACTTTTTCTTTCTTATTCTGTCCCTTAAACTCTTATCTATCATGTCTGGTACAGGCCAAACTTTTGATCTGGCCAGCATAGCTTATGATAACCTTAGCTGGAAAGAAGCAAGGAGTGCATAGATAGAGGTTTAGGGGTAGGGAAGAATCCCTCAAGACAACTGTTAGTTAATATGCTCATTGAACAAGATAAGACCTTAGTTGGCACTTCTGGTGAGAGATTAGCTGATGGTTCCCACTCTGATTCTGGGGCACCCCTAGTAAAGAAGTTAGAAGGGAACCTTCCCAACCTGCCTATTAGCAGACCACCTAGCAGGGTTGGTACTGGTGTGAGTTCTCATCATAGTATAGAGATAACTCCTTTAGGCCAGGTTGTTAGAGTGCCATCTGTTAGGGACAGGTTTCCCTCTGTTCATTCTCATCATTCTTCTGTGTCAAAGCATGCCCAACCCACCCTCCCTGAAGACAGAATGTTAGAAAGGGAGCTCAATAGATTGAGAGTGGAAGAATCCAGGTTGAAGCTCAAAAAGCAACAACTGGATTTAGATAGACAAGCATTTGACTTAGAAAAAGAAAGGCAGAGGTTGGGGTTTGGACCCCATGGTGGCAGCAGCAGTATTACAGATAGTAATCCTGTAAAAGAGCATGATTCTAGGAATCTGCACAAGATAGTTCCCCCTTACAACGAGGGGGATGACATTAACAAGTGGTTTGCTGCACTTGAGAGGGCCTGTAATGTACAGGGGGTCCCTCAAAGGCAGTGGGCTGCTATCCTATGGCTATCTTTCAGTGGAAAGGGTAGGGATAGGCTCCTTACTGTTAAGGAAAGTGATGCCAATGATTTTGCAGTTCTTAAGAATGCACTCCTTGATGGTTATGGCTTAAGCACTGAACAGTACAGGATCAAGTTCAGAGAAACCAAAAAGGAGTCTTCACAAGACTGGGTAGACTTTGTTGACCATTCAGTGAAGGCCTTGGAGGGGTGGTTACATGGCAGTAAAGTTTCTGACTATGAAAGCCTGTATAACTTAATCCTGAGAGAGCATATTCTTAATAATTGTTTGTCTGATTTGTTACACCAGTACCTGGTAGACTCTGATCTGACCTCTCCCCAAGAATTGGGAAAGAAGGCAGACAAATGGGTCAGAACAAGGGTGAACAGAAAAGTTCATACAGGGGGTGACAAGGATGGCAAGAAGAAGGATGGTAAGTCTTCTGACAAGGGTGGGGACAAATCTAAAAATGAGTCTTCATCAGGCCCACAAAATCACTCTGGTGGGGGGGGGTGGGCCCAAATCCTCTTCAAATCAAAACAAAGAAAAGAAACCATGGTGCTATTTATGTGAAATAAAAGGCTATTGGACAACAGATCCCAGTTGTCCAAAGAAAAGCACCAAGCCTCCTACCACTACAACCCCTGCTGCTACACCTAGTGCCCCTAGTAATAGCAGTGGTGGTGGGAGCAAACCTACTAATAGCCAATCCAAGGGAGTAGCTGGGCTCACTTTTGGTAATTTAGTTGGGGTTGGTCTTGCTAGGGAGACCACAGAGGCTGTGTTAGTCTCTGAGGGGGCTATTGATTTAGCCACCTTGGTTGCTTGCACCCTTAATATGGATAAGTACAAGCAACTACCCCTAATAAATGGTGTTGAGGTTCAGGCCTACAGGGACACAGGTGCCAGTGTTACAATGGTAATATAGAAACTGGTCCACCCTGAACAACACCTACCTTGTCACCAGTACCAAGTAACCGATGCTCATAACAACACTCTTAGCCACCCCATGGCTGTTGTGAATCTCAACTGGGGGGGGGGGTTACTGGTCCAAAAAAAGTTGTGGTTGCCTCAGATTTACCGGTAGACTGTCTACTAGGGAACGATTTAGAGACATCAGCTTGGGCAGAAGTGGAGTTGGAGGCTCATGCAGCAATGCTGGGCATTCCAGGGCATATTTTTGCTTTAACCAGGGCTCAGGCCAAAAAGCAAAAAGGACAGGGTGACTTGGATCCTGGAAGAATGGACCAAGTGCTCCCTAAAGCTAGGGTTAGTAAAGGTAAAACACTACCTAGTATCCCTCCCTCGATAGTGGATTCAACTTCTGAGGAAGAAGAATTTCCACCCTGTGCAGAACCTACACCAGAGGAGCTGGAAGCAGACACTGCTGAGCTTTTGGGTGAAGGGGGGCCTGCCAGGGAGGAGCTGAGTGTGGCACAGCATACCTGTCCCACACTAGAGGGTCTAAGGCAGCAAGCTGTCAAACAAGCAAATGTGGATGTCAGTGACTCTCACAGAGTTTACTGGGAGGACAACGTTTTGTATACTGAAGCAAGGGATCCAAAACCTGGAGCTGCCAGGAGATTGGTGATTCCTCAGGAATACAGAAAGTTCCTCCTAACTCTAGCCTACGACATTCCCTTAGCTGGACATTTGGGACAAATGAAAACTTGGGACAGGCTTGTCCCCTTGTTTCATTGGCCTAGAATGTCAGAGGACACAAAGGAATTTTGTAAGTCCTGTGAAACCTGTCAAGCCAGTGGCAAGACAGGTGGCACTCCAAAGGCACCCCTTATCCCACTGCCTGTGGTTGTGGTTCCCTTTGAAAGGGTAGGGGTTGACATAGTTGGCCCCCTTGACCCTCCTACTGCTTCAGGCAATAGGTTTATCTTGGTGGTAGTGGACCATGCCACCAGATATCGTGAAGCATTTCCTCTAAGGACCACTACAGCTCCTGCAGTGGCAAAGGCCCTCCTGGGAATCTTTTCCAGGGTGGGCTTCCCAAAAGAGGTGGTATCAGACAGGGGAAGCAATTTCATGTCTGCTTACTTACAGATTGCACCACTTCAGGGGAAAATCCAAACTATTATAGATTGGGTTCCCCCCACAACTCAGACTCAGGTGAGAGCCTTTTTAGGCCTCACTGGGTACTACAGGAGGTTCATAAAGAACTATGGCTCCATTGCAGCCCCTTTTAATGACCTCACATCTAAGAAAATGCCTAAAAAGGTATTATGGACAGCAAACTGTCAGAAAGCTTTTGAGGAGCTGAAGCAGGCCATGTGCTCTGCACCTGTCCTGAAAAGCCCCTGTTACTCCAAAAAATTAATTGTCCAAACTGATGCATCTGAATTAGGGGTAGGGGCAGTCTTATCACAACTTAATTCTGAGGGCCAGGATCAACCTGTTGCTTTTATCAGCAGGAGGTTGACCCCTAGAGAAAAGCGTTGGTCTGCCATAGAGAGGGAGGCTTTTGCTGTGGTCTGGGCACTGAAGAAGTTGAGGCCATACCTGTTTGGCACTCACTTCATTGTTCAGACAGACCACAAACCTCTACTTTGGCTAAAACAAATGAAAGGTGAAAACCCTAAATTGTTGAGGTGGTCCATATCTCTACAGGGAATGGACTATACAGTGGAACATAGACCTGGGAGTACCCACTCCAATGCAGATGGACTCTCCAGATATTTCCACTTAGACAATGAAGACTCATCAGGTCATGGCTAGTCTTATTGTCCTTCGTTTGGTGGGGGGGGGGTTGTGTAGGAAAGTACCATCTTGCCTGGCATGTTACCCCCATATTTCACTGTATATATGTTGTTTTAGTTGTATGTGTCACTGGGACCCTGCCAGCCAGGGCCACAGTGCTCATAAGTGTGCCCTGTATGTGTTACCTGTGTTATGACTAACTGTCTCACTGAGGCTCTGCTAACCAGAACCTCAGTGGTTATGCTCTCTCATTTCTTTCCAAATTGTCATTAACAGGCTAGTGACCAACTTCACCAATTTACATTGGCATACTGGAACACCCTTATAATTCCCTAGTATATGGTACTGAGGTACCCAGGGTATTGGGGTTCCAGGAGATCCCTATGGGGTGCAACATTTCTTGTGCCACCCATAGGGAGATCTGACAATTCTTACACAGGCCTGCCAGTGCAGCCTGAGTGAAATAACGTCCACGTTATTTCACAGCCATTTATCAATGCACTTAAGTAACTTATAAGTCACCTATGTCTAACCTTTACCTGGTAAAGGTTGGGTGCTAAGTTACTTAATGTGTGGGCACCCTGGCACTAGCCAAGGTGCTCCCACATTGTTCAGGGCAAATTCCCCGGACTTTGTGAGTGCGGGGACACCATTACACGCGTGCACTATACATATGTCACAACATATGTATAGCGTCACAATGGTAACTCCAAACATGGCCATATAACATGTCTAAGATCATGGAATTGTCACCCCAATGCCATTCTGGCATTGGGGAGACAATTCCATGATCCCCCGAGTCTCTAGCTCAGACCCGGGTACTGCCAAACTACCTTTCCCGGGATTTCACTGCAGCTGCTGCTGCTGCCAACCCCTCAGACAGGTTTCTGCCCTCCTGGGGTCCAGCCAGGCTTGGCCCAGGAAGGCAGAATAAAGGACTTCCTCAGAGAGAGGGTGTTACACCCTCTCCCTTTGGAAAAAGGTGTCAGGGCTGGGGAGGAGTAGCCTCCCCCAGCCTCTGGAAATGCTTTGATGGGCACAGATGGTGCCCATCTCTGCATAAGCCAGTCTACACCAGTTCAGGGATTGCCCAGCCCTGCTCTGGCACGAAACTGGACAAAGGAAAGGGGGAAGTGACCACTCCCCTGACCTGCACCTCCCCTGGGAGGTGCCCAGAGCTCCTCCAGTGTGCTCCAGACCTCTGCCATCTTGGAAACAGAGGTGCGGCTGGCACACTGGACTGCTCTGAGTGGCCAGTGCCAGCAGGTGACGTCAGAGACTCTTTCTGATAGGCTCCTTCAGGTGTTGCTAGCCTATACTCTCTCCTAAGTAGCCAAACCTCCTTTTCTGGCTATTTAGGGTCTCTGTTTGGGGAATTCTTTAGATAACGAATGCAAGAGCTCATCAGAGTTCCTCTGCATCTCTCTCTTCACCTTCTGCCAAGGAATCGACTGCTGACCGCGCTGGAAGCCTGCAAAACTGCAACAAAGTAGCAAAGACGACTACTGCGACCCTGTAACGCAGATCCTGCCGCCTTTTCGACTGTTTTCCTGGTGGTGCATGCTGTGGGGGTAGTCTGCCTCCTCTCTGCACTAGAAGCTCCGAAGAAATCTCCCGTGGGTCGACGGAATCTTCCCCCTGCAACCGCAGGCACCAAAGAACTGCATCACCGGTACTCTGGGTCTCCTCTCAGCACGATGAGCGAGGTCCCTTGAACTCAGCAACTCTGTCCAAGTGACTCCTACCGTCCAGTGACTCTTCATTCCAAGTTTGGTGGAGGTAAGTTCTTGCCTTCCCACGCTAGACTGCATTGCTGGGAACTGCGTGTTTTGCAGCTACTCCGGCTCCTGTGCACTCTTCAAGGATTTCCTTTGTGCACAGCCAAGCCTTGGTCCCCGGCACTCTAACCTGCAGTGCACGACCTCCAGAGTTGTCCTCTGGCGTTGTGGGACCCTCTTTTGTGACTTCGGGTGAGCTCCAGTTCACTCCACTTTGTAGTGCCTGTTCTGGCACTTCTGCGGGTGCTGCTTGCTTCTGAGTGGGCTCTTTATCTTGCTGGACGCCCCCTCTGTCTCCTCTCGCAATTGGTGACATCCTGGTCCCTCCTGGGCCACAGCAGCATCCAAAAACCCTAACTGCGACCCTTGCAGCTAGCAAGGCTTGTTTGCGGTCTTTCTGCATGGAAATACCACTGCACGACTCTTCACGACGTGGGACATTCATCCTCCAAAGAGGAAGTTTCTAGCCCTTGTCGTTCTTGCAGAATCCACAGCTTCTACCATCCGGTGGCAGCTTCTTTGCACTCACAGCTGGCATTTCCTGGGCATCTGCCCACTCCCGACTTGATCGTGACTTTTGGACTTGGTCCCCTTGTTCCACAGGTACTCTTGTCAGGAAATCCATCATTGTTGCATTGCTGGTGTTGGTCTTCCTTGCAGAATTCCCCTATCACGACTTCTGTGCTCTTTGGGGAACTTAGGTGCACTTTGCACCCACTTTTCAGGGTCTTGGGGTGGGCTATTTTTCTAACCCTCACTGTTTTCTTACAGTCCCAGCAACCCTCTACAAGGTCACATAGGTTTGGGGTCCATTTGTGGTTCGCATTCCACTTCTAGAGTATATGGTTTGTGTTGCTCCTATCCCAATGTGCCCCCATTGCATTCTATTGTGACTATACATTGTTTGCACTGTTTTCTATTGCTATTACTGCATATTTTGGTATTGTGTACATATATCTTGTGTATATTTGCTATCCTCATACTGAGGGTACTCACTGAGATACTTTGGCATATTGTCATAAAAATAAAGTACCTTTATTTTTAGTATATCTGTGTATTTTGTTTTCTTATGATATTGTGCATATGACCCTAGTGGTACTGTAGGAGCTTCACTCGTCTCCTAGTTCAGCCTAAGATGCTCTGCTAAGCTACCTTTTCTATCAGCCTAAGCTGCTAGACACCCCTCTACACTAATAAGGGATACCTGGGCCTGGTGCAAGGTGTAAGTACCCCTTGGTACCCACTACAAGCCAGTCCAGCCTCCTACACTCAGGTACCTTGAGATCCAACATCTTAGCCACCTCAGCTTTGATATGGACCTTGACCTGGTCAGACAGCCTGAACAGCTTTTTCCTTGATAGGTAAGCTGTCACCAGTGTCAATATCATGGACAAACCAATGGTGAGTCCTGGGGTCAATGAAAACAGACCAGCAAACTGCTCCAAAACTTGTTTGAAGTCTTTCTGTTTGTTGCCAGACTGTCAACTTGGGAGAGAGTACCACTCCCTCCACAGACCCATCTTGTGCATTTGTGCAAAGCAGGTTTGGCAGCGGTTCACTCTCTTCCCCCTTCCCTTTATCTGTGACTATAAGCATGGTCATATCTGCCCTGTCCTGGTGGGGTTTCAGTCTGTTGACATGCAGGATCCTATGAGGATTCCTGGGGGTGCCAAGGTCCACCAGGTAGGGAACCTCACCCTTTTTCTCCAAAATTTGAGAGGGCCCAGTCCATTTGGCCTGAAGTGCCTAGGAGCCAAAGGCTCCAAATCCCACACCAGATGACCTGGGTTATACTCAGGCATGATAGCCTTCTGGTCATGCCAGAGCTTCATGAGCTCTTGGCTGGCCTCCAGGTTGCTGCTTGCCTTGTTCATGTACTCAGCCATGAGTGACCGCAGGCCCAGCACATAGTCTAGCACATTCTCCTTGGCTTCCTTGAGAGGCTTCTCCCAAGACTCTATCACCAAGCATAATGACCCTCTTACAGGGTGTCCAAACAGTAACTCAAAGGGGCTGAATCCAATCCCTTTCTGTGGCACCTATCTTTATGCAAACAACAGGCATGGGGGGAGAACATCCCATCTCCTCCTGAGTTTGTCAGACAAACCCATGATCATGCCCTTCAGGGTCTTAATAAATCTTTCCACCAGGCCATTGGTCTGAGGATGATAGGGGTGGTGAACTTATAAGTAACACCACACTCATCCCACATTGCTTTGAGATAGGATGACAAACAATGTGTGCCCCTATCTGAGACTACCTCCTTTGGGAATCCCACTCTGGTGAACACACCAAGTAGGAATCTAACCACTGTGGGTGCAGTGACTATCCTGAGGGCTATTGCTTCAGGGTACCTGGTGGCATGGTCCAAAACCACCAAAATGTACCTGTTGCCTGAGGCAGTTGGTGGGTCTAGGGGACCAACAATGTCAATCCCCACCCTCTCAAAATGAGTCCCAATGACTGGCAGTGGTATCAAGGGAACCGTTTTGCTTGCCCCCTGCCTAGCCACTGGGCTGGCAGGTGAGAAAGGAGCTGAAAAACTCCCTGACTTTCTCTAACATTTGGGGCCAATAAAAATGGTTTACCAGCCTGTTCCAGGTCTTTGTCTGTCCCAAATGTCCAGCTAAGAGAATATCATGGCTTAAAGTCAGGAGGAATTCTATATACTCCTGGGGGACAACCACTCTTCTGGTTGCCCCTGGTTTGGGGTCCCTTGCCTCGGTGTAGAGCACTCAATCCTCCCAAGAATCCTTTCCGGTTCCACTGGTATCCCCTTGTTCTTGCCTGACAGCAGTCTGCCTTAGGCCCTTAAAAGTGGGACAATTCTTCTCTGGTGGGCCCGCTTGCTCCTTGCAGTTCTGCCAAGTCAGGCAGAGTTTGCAGGGTAAGGGGCCCTCCCTCAGTGGTCAGATACTCCCCCGCAGGTTTAGATTCCTTCTGACTCTCTGTACTTGTTGGGGCTCCCCTTTCTCTTTTACTTGGAGGCTTGGCCCATTTTTCCAAGGTCCAAGTGTTCAGCACTTCCCTGTTGTGATGCATGTGACCTGGTAACAGCACACACCCATTAATGGAGGTCCAGCATCTGTGCATGGAACTTTCTTTCCACCTCTGACCATTCAGATGTTTTCAGATCATTCCCTGGCAGACACTCTACTGAGAGGGCAGGAGCTACAGCTATGTTCTTAGTGCCAGTTACACCTCCCTAATCCAGGTTCACCATGGTCAGGGGATGGAGTTTGGTTCTGCGATCACTTGGTGGAAGACACCAGGTAAGACTTGTTCTGGAGAAACCAGCTTACCTGGGACCATTGTCACACTGGCTCCACCTCAGTCCCATTGACTTTACGCCTCCTCTTATACATCTCCATGCTAGGAGGTAAGGTGTCCATAGTTGCAATGTCCACCCCACCCACGGACGTTAAGGTGACTTCTGTGTACCCTCATCCTAGCCCTGGGCCAACTTCCACCCCCATACCTACACTAGCAATCCCATTGAACTACCCTCCAGTGGGGGGATTCTTGGAGCAGATAATATCTCCTCTTTTGTGTCCAGATTGATGACACTCAAAACATTTGCCAGCCTTAGCAAGCTCCTGAACCTTTCCTGCTTTAACATGATCATAATGCTTCCCCTGATACCCATTCTCCTTAAATGTGGCATGGCTCGGGGCTCCCCCATCCTGACAAGTTTTTGGGGACTCTTGTGAGGACCCTCTAGACATTTTATCATCTTTCTCTTGGTTCTTCCACTGAGAAGAACCATGTTCTCCCTTTTTCCGTCACCCCCTAGGGGTTTCTGGTTAACTCTAGTTCTTAACCAGTCATCTGCTGCCTCCCCCAGCTCTATGGGGTTGGTCAACCTAGAGTCAACTAGATACTGGCGGAGCTTCTCTTGGGCACAATTAGTTAGAAGGTGCTCCCTCATAATCAAATTGTAAATCCCCCAAAGATGCTTACCTTGTTGCACTGTATCCAGCCCTCTAGTGCCTTAACTGAGATGTGCACAAAATCAACCCAGGACCGGGTGCTTGTCTTCTGGGTGTCCCTAAACTTGAGCCTATACTATTCTGGGGTCAGACCAAACTTTTCAGTTAAGCACCTCTTCATACTATGGTATGAATCTGCCTTCTCTCCACTTAAGGTCAGAAGCCTATCCCTCCCAGAGTTGGGGACCAGCTCCCAAAGAAGTGAACCCCAGTACTGAGGCTTAACTCTCCTCATCTGGAGGGCCTTCTTAAAGGCCCCCAGCCCTCTGTCTATGTCATCCCCCTCTAGATAGGCGGGAACTACCCAGTTGGGTAATTTGGGGCAAATCCCCCCACCCATGAACATCTCAGCTTCTTTGTCGCTGCCACCATCTCTTTTCTCTTCCCTTGCCCACTTTTTCTTTTCTAGGGCCAGCTTCTCTGCCTCCAAAGCTATATATGCTAGCTTGGCCTCCAGGTCTCTTTTCTTAAGGGACAGGTTCTCTCCTTCTGAAGGGACCCCCTTACCCCAAATAGCTTTGGGTATGGCCCTAGTAACTGTGTGCAGTGAGGACCAGTCTTCATCCTCATTACTTAGGCTCAGATGCCCTCCCTCCCCTAAGTGGTTGGAGCTAGCATCCTCCCCTCCTTCTTCCTCCTCTGGAGCTTCCTCTGGGCCTACTTCTTGGTCCTCAGCCCATGCTGTCAGGGATTTAATCATAACATGCTTCCTGAGGTTAGTGGCTGCAGGCAACCTCCTCTCAGTACACAACCCGCTAAGCTGGACTACTGTCATTGTGGGTAGGCTAGCAAGATCAAGCTCCATTGTTCCCTAGTTTTGTGTCAACAAAAATCTTTTACAAAAATTGGAAACATGAATTTAGAAAAATCACAAAAATTCAGTAATTGAAATTGATCCAAATTAAAATTTAAAAATAATGTTTGCACTAGGACAATTTAAAGGATTTTTAATTTGTTCTTCTTAAAACTGTAACGTGATACTGAACACAAGTACAGGATCCCACCACTGTGCACCAAAAATGTTGGAAAATGGATTATTGGTAAGAGCAGGTAAGTACCTACACTTAGCAATAGGCCACTAACCCCCACTAGGTTCAGTTAAGTCTCAATAAATTAAGCCCAGCTCAACCCCTTTGTAGCTTGGCAATGAGCGACAAGGCTTAACTTAGGAGACAAAGTGTAAAGCATTCAAGTATCACAAAACAGTAATTAAATAAAATAGAGGAAACAGTTTAAAAATCCAAAACCAATTAAAAAAAATAGCAAATATTTTTAGCTTTAAAATGACACCAAAACATGTGAAATCGGATAAAGGGAACCCAATAAATGAATTTTTAAAGAATTTGTGTTTTTTAGCGCTTAGAAATGAATAGCAGCAATCTGGTCATCTGGTCTCGCCTGGGGCAAAGTCAAAGTTTAATTCTGACCGCTATGGAGCACTGCTCGGCTACAGCAGACGAGAGGCCTCGTCAATAGTTTACCTTCGGACTTAGTCATTTTCTTGAAGATTTTCTTCAGTGGGACAAAGTCTCCAGTCTGATCCGACCACATGGAGCCCTTCCTTGGATAGCCATCACGGGAGCCCTCAGTGAAAATTCTACATTCAGACTTAGATGATTTTTCGAGATGAAAATCCTTCGACCGGGCAAGCCTGAATCTTGATCCGACGTCCCTGGAGTCCTCTTCACATACCCTGTGTGGGAGGTCCTGGTCAACATTCTACATTCAGATGTAGTCACTTTTTCTGAGATTTTCTTTGCCGGAATGTACCTGCAAGTCAGGCCGGGTCGCGGTTGAGGCAAGCTAGCTATAGTTGCCACGGCGGGTTGGTCGCTTTCTGGAGCTTTTTCCAAAAAGTTCTACAAACTTCTACAAACTTCTGGATCTTCTTACAGAAGGTCTTTTAAGGTTCTCTTGGTGTCCGCAGCTTACCCCAGGGTTCCAGAACCTCTGAGTTGCTCCTTGAGGGTGTGGACTACAACTCCCAGAATGCACCTGGCGCAAACTTCAAATTGGGCACTGGACAGTGTTCAGCTGGTCAGTTTCTTCAGGAGTTGGTGCAGAGGGCTCTGGTTAGACATTTTTCACCTGCAGCAAACAGGGGGTCCCTCGTTGATCCAGTTGAAGCCAGGCAAATTCCTTCTTGTGGTGAAGCCCAAGTGGGCAGCTGGTGCAGTCCTTCAGAGTGCCCTGTCCAGGTGCAAGTCAGGGGTCCAGCAGGTCAGTCATTCTTCTTTTGTTATTCTACCTTGTAGGGATCTGAGGTGCAGGTGCAGCTCTACCAGTTTTATCCTTGCTCCTGGGTGAAAATCAGGGAGGTCCTGGTTCTCCAATCAGATGCATGGTCCTTCCCCCTGTGATGACCACTTCCTGGGAAGTATGGCAACAATCAATCCCAGGGAGCAACATTCCTCAAAAATCCATCATGGCTGAAACTGATTTTTGAAGGTTACATCTGGCTGCGCCCACCCACTGGTGTGGCTAAACATCCTAAACACAGCCCTCGCCTGCCCTCTCCTAATCTAATCAAAGGGGCATCTAAGAGTCTGGATTTGCAAGATGTGAGGGAGGTGCTGGGTTGCTCGAAATGTCCTTCCCTGCCTTTGAATACCAGTTTGGCAGCCCTCCCCCTTCCTGCTTCTCCATCTGCTGAAAGAAGTTCTCCTTCCCGGACAAATCACTTTGTTTTCAGCCCAGGCCCCTTCACACCTCATCAAGGCAGCCTGGCCAGGCTGCCAGAGGCTGGCCAATCAGAGAAGGGCACTATTGATACCAAACTTGAGGTATCTGACACGTAAGGGGACTTTGTTAATTAAAATAGAGACTTCCCATTCTAGCCTATAAACGCCATTCACTATACAATGAGGGAAAAATGAATTTGTCTGTTTTACCTCAGCAGGGCTTATAAAACTATTTTTATAAGGTATCTGCTTATAGTTATTTGGCACCGAACCCTAGGGGCACACAGGGCACACCTAAGGGGGTGACTTATATGTAAAAATAAGGTAGATTAAGACTTTAGAAGTACTTTTAATTCCAAAGTTGAATTTGCATATAACTGTAGTTTAAAAGCAGCCAGCAAGGCAGGCCTGCCTTTAAAATGACACTGGGCACCTCAGCAGTGCACCTATGGATGCACTCCGTATGCTGGGATCCCTGAACCTACATGTCATCCCATATACTAGGGACTTTTAGGTAGATTAATAAGGTAAATTATAATTAGCCTATTTTGCAAATACACTTTACACAGAGCACTGGCCATTGGACTGGTAAGCAGTACCCAGGGCACAGCCAAGAGTCAGTGACCACCAATATCAGTCCAGAAAGTTTGGGGGTGGCCAGGGTAAAAAGGAGGACTTTCTGAAACAGGGCCTCCATTCCAGTAGCTGCCTCTGATGTAGCTGGGGCAGATGTAACGTTGCTAGAGGAAGGGGCCTGATGGTGGGTTGAGAAACCACGCAGGGTGGTGATGATGTCCCTCCACACCCCTGCAACGGAGGGCCATGGTGGCATTGTGTGCCTGCCACTGCTGCATGACCTCCTGGTAGTATTCCTTCTGCTGCCTCTGTGATTTTCTGGCCCATCCTGTCCTGGGACGTTTGGCATGCTCCGAGGACTTGGGAGATGTTTTCTTGGTCAATGGAGTCCCTTGGGGGCCCCATCCTCTGGCCCACTGCATCCCTCCCATGCTTCCTACCCCCAGATGTATGTGCCCCTGACACGGTGTGGCCACTCCTAGTGTTAGCAGGACCATCATTGTCTGGGTGTGGAGGTTAGACTCAAGTCCCTGTACGGCACATAATAGTTTGAATAGTCCTTGGGACACAGACTTGGGGGCAAATGGTTGCCTGTGATGTCGATGCAACAAGGTTGGGGGATAGATGCAGGCAGGATGAGGCAGGGAGTTGCAGCTCTGTTAACTACTGAATAGTCAGGCTTGCTAGATGTCACACAATATACCAGTGCAATGCACCATGGTGTCCCAGTGGGGACACAGTATGTAAGTTGCAAGGGTAAAAGTCCTGTCACTGGATGTCGTTCATGTGAATGGAGTTTGCCTTCTTACTTTCCAAACAGTGGTCAGTCTATTTGAGTCTCGGGGCTATGGATCAGTGGCCAATTGCATTAGTCCCTGAGCTGTAGCTGTGTTTAGTCTAGGTTGCCATAGTTGTGTACCATTGCCATGCTGTCAATGACATGTTCTGGTCCTGGTACAATCTAGCTGGTGTAGCTAGTACAATAGTCATACATGCATGACATGTGATGTGATGTGCACATTCAAAGTTTTCACATTGAAGGAATAGTGCATTCTGGGAGGCATAGTGATTGGATTGGCCTATAGTGGTGGTGCATTTGCCAAGGGCTATGTGGACAGTTGGGCAGTGTGCCATGCAGGGGAAGGGCATTAGGTGATTGGCAGGTAGGTGCAGTGGAGTGTTCAGTTAATTAGGGATTATTTGGGGGTGAGGAAGCATGCAGGACATGACAATTGTGTGACATGAATGTTGTGGGTACTTACCAGACTCCAGTCCCCCAGGTATTTCAGTAAGGCCCTCAGGATGCAGTATGTCCAAGGCCTTCTCCTCCCAAGATGTGAACTATGGGGGAGGAGGTGGGGTCCCACCACCAGTCTTGTGCACAGTGATCTGGTGTTGTGATGCCATGGAAAGCACCATCCTCCTAAGGTCATTCCATCTTTTCCTGATGTCCTCTCCTGTGCATGGATGCTTGCCTACTGAGTTGACTATTCTTTTCCACAACTCCATTTTCCTGGCAATGGATGTTTGCTAGACCTGAGCTCCAAACAGTTGTAGCTCTACCCTGACAATTTCATCCACCATGACCCTCAATTTGTTGTCAGTGAAGCTTGGGTGCTTTTGTGGGGACCTGGTAGTAGTTGTGTTGATGGTGTCGGGGTGTTGTGTGTGTAAGGGTGGTGTGTTGGTGGTTGATGTGGCGTGGGTGGTGCATTGTGTGGGATGGACGCTTCTCATGAAATATGTGCACTTGTTATGTGTGTTATGTGTTAAATGTGCTGGTTTGTGGTGTGTGATGTGTGTAGTGTGTGTGCCTACAGTATAAGGGTGCTCTCTCAGTTTCATCGCCTGCTGTCGGTGTCTCAGATTGTCATTTTTGTATCAAAGGATTGTGGGTTGTGTGGGGGTCTATTATATAGTGCAGTGTGTAGGTGCATCAGGTGTGTGGATGTGTGTCAGGTGTAGGGTATTCTAACTGTCCAATGTGGTATTGTGTTCTGACAGTACTGGGTTCTGACCATGGCAGCTCGCACTGCCAACGGTTATCCACCATCGAAAGACTGCTGTGGTGAGTCGTAATCTGGTGGGTGGTTTTGTGTCGGGCTGGCGGTGCTGGTGGTAGAACCCCCTCTTTCCCGTCCTCCAATGTCCTCGCGGTTTCTAATTTTGGCTGTTTTTTGGCAGTCTTCACAGTGTGCGTCATAATGTGGTGATTGGATGACTGTCAAGATGGCTGCTTTTTGGCGGCCGCCACCACTGCCGTCTTGCCAACAGACCGCTAAAGTGGTAATGAGTAGTAACAGAGGTTTGATAGGTCTTTTTGTCATCATTGTCACATGTGATGTGCCACTTTCTTTACAGGTTGTGACATTGCCTTTAAGGAGGCACTAGAGCATTGATAAACCCTGGTGCCTGTGGTTTACTGGCAGTGCTTTCATTTCTTTTCATAGGGACTAGGGTGTTAGATCCCCTGATACAGAACTAAGACGTTTTCAAGATGACACAAGTCTTCTGCTGCAAAAAAATTGGGCTCTGAGGGCTCTTAATTTGTGTGTGGAGCACACTATGGTAGTCCTAGTGACCTATCTCATCATATACTATAATCTAGTTGGAAGCAGGCATTGAACCTCAAACCAACCCAGAGACAGAAATCTAATTTAACAAAAAGCACGGTCCTTCAGGAACTGAACAGGAAATATGCAAGAATCATCCTAGTATGCTGTTTGCTTTCATTGAAAGGCAAAAAACCTTTACATGTGCTTCAGACAGACCTGTCGTGCAGCAGTTATCATTGGGTTTCAACAGGTGAGGCACAACCACCACCCTCCATTTTCTACTGAGCTTAGAGGAGTCATATCTGCTCATTCAGATCAGTCTATAGTGTGCTCCTGGGGGGAATTGTACACCTCACTTAAAGCTGAGCACTGGCTAGAGGAGCTGGAGAGCTAATGCAAATTAGTCTCCTGAAAGCTCTGGCCGGTAAAGGGTCATTTTGGAATTTTAATAATTTTAAAAATAGTGGCTTTATTATTTTTCTAGCTGGTCTATTTCCTGAGATAACAGTATTAGTACTTTAACCTGTGGCCTATTTTTTAACACAGTGACAATAGCATTTTTGAGTTTGTCAATCTATGGACGTTACCATTATTTTTTTACAGGTTCCGCTTTTAGATACCATTCACCCTACTTTGTGGGAGACAAGGCCTACAGAAGGGGTGACTTATTAATGTTTAAAAGGGTGGTTTTTACCTGTAAAAGAGTCATTTGTAACAGGTTGCACTACAAATTTAAACTGCAGAAGTGAATGTTCTCCTTGTCACACTGTTTGATGGAACAATACGTGCTGCAGCACATAGGTGCCATTTAACTTTCCATGCCTTGTGTGCAGTTTATAAACCATATGCCATGGCTTTACAGTAGAGTTAACAGCAATGCTCCCATATGTAGAGTAAAAACCAGCAATCATATTCAGCAAAACAGTAGGAATGGCCAAGCAAAAAGGGATATTTTCTCACATGTAGGATATTAGTGTTTGTATATCTGGTACACACATACCATCCACAAATGAACCAGAGAAATGGAGTCTGTGAGATCCATCTTTAAAGCTTCTGCCCTCTCCAGGTTCACTAAAATGAGGCGAGTTTGATTGATCAGACAATTGAAGTCTATTGCTGACATTGCTGAAGCTAGAGGAAGGAAACCTAGGGCCAGATGTAGCAAAGGTTTTTACCCATTCTGTGTCTATGGGAAAAGGTGTTCGTACATATGGCCCCTAGACACTGAAGTAGTGATAAATGATATAAGACTCCTTCAGAAATTCAGTAACACCTTTGCTCAGAGAAGCTGCTGTATAGTCATCCTCTAGCAATGCCATATATTAGATGCTGGGGGTGAAGTGTGGGCCTGCTTTCTCTGTTGTTAAAGTGAAAGGGACTCTTTCTTTTGGGTGCTCCAAGTAGAGACTACCAATGTTGTGAGGAGAATCACCAACACAAATACTCTTTCCGGAGAGCAACCTGGAATGGACACTTAAATGAATAACCATCTCAAACTGCTACTAAAAGTGCAATGAAGAGATCCACATCTCCTTTCTGCCTTGGCTATATACAACTGAAAGCCCCTAATCCTCTTGTGGTTTTAGTTTCAAGTTCTCTTTGATCAAGCAAGAGAGTGGTCTGCAGAACACTCAAAAGACTTTGGGCCTGAATACAACTTTGGAGGAGGTGATAATCCATCCCAAAAGTGACGGTAAAGTGACGGATTTACCACCAGCCGTATTACGAGTCCATTATATCCTATGGAACTCGTAATACGGCTGGTGGTATATTCGTCACATTTGGGACGGATTAACACCTCCTCCAAAGTTGTAATCAGGCCCTTTGTGTAACCAGAGCTCGAGTCTGCCTGACAGCCAGTTTCCCAGAGGTGAAGAGACATCATCTGGATTGTTGCCTTGCTAAATAACTACACTGCCCTAATCCTTGGCCTCCCAGGCTCTACTCTAGCACTCCTTATAGGCATTCTACAAGCCATAGCTTTTCTCAGAAATATGATCACATCGCACCCATCCTGATGGACCTCCGTAGGCTCCCCATGCCAGACATCTCCATCTTCAAAAGCAGCTGGATCATTTACAAAGCTATCATGACCAGTACTGCCACTTATCATGTGGGCAAGCTCACAATATCTGGTAGCTCCTATCCATAAAAGCCAGGACACCATCAGACTGGAGACTAAGGCTCTGATTATGAGTTAGTCAGTATATTCTGACACATGCATTAACCGTTGTTTATGCATGGGTTGGAGTTATGAGTTTGAAGGTATTGAATGCATCTGATAATTATCAGATGCCTTACATACTTCAACCTTTCTTAAAATTTGGTAAGTAAAAATGTACCTAAATTTAACAGGGGAAAAACATGCAGTAATACAGTACCATGTTGATTTTGAAGTGTTTCACCAGAAACTTGTAATAGGTGTTATTTAGCATACCCAATAAATACTGTACCCTGTGGTATCATTATTTATCAGGTACAATAAATAAAACCTAACTTGTAATCAGGCCAAAGAAATGCAAAAAGTGAAAAAAGAAGGGAGCAGGTCTTTTCCAACCATGCACAAAGGGGCATATTTATACTCCGTTTGCGCCGAATTAGCATCGTTTTTTTCTACGCAAATTCGGCGCAAAACTAGCGCCATATTTATACTTTGGCGTTAGACGCGTCTAGCGCCAAAGTAGGAGTAAATAGCGTCATTTTTTTGCGTGAACGCCTTCCTTGCGTTAATGAGATGCAAGGTAGGCGTTCCCGTCCAAAAAAATGTCTGCGACGCAAATGCGTCGTATTTATACTCCCGGGCAAAAATCACGCCCGGGAGTGGTCGGGTCAAAAAACCCCGCATTTGTGCCTCTTTTTAACGCCTGGGTCAGGGCAGGCGTTAAGGGACCTGTGGGCTCAAATTGAGCCCACAGCTGCCCTCCCATGCCCCCAGGGACCCCCCCTGCCACCCTTGCCCACCCCAGGAGGACACCCAAGGATGGAGGGACCCACCCCAGGGACATTCAGGTAAGTTCAGGTAAGTATACATTTTTTTTTTTTTATATTTTTTTTTTGGCATAGGGGGGCCTGATTTGTGCCCCCCTACATGCCACAATGCCCAATGACCATGCCCAGGGGACATAAGTCCCCTGGGCATGGCCATTGGGCAAGGGGGCATGACTCCTGTCTTTACTAAGACAGGAGTCATGTAAATGGCGTCTGGGTGTCGTTAAAAATGGCGCAAATCAGGTGGAGGCGATTTTTCGCGTCAACCTGACTCGCACCATTTTTAAGACGCCCTAGCGCCATTTTTCCCAACGCCGGCACTGCCTGGTGTACGTGTTTTTTTTCCACGCACACCAGGCAGCGCCGGTCTGCTTGCGCCGGCTAACGCCATTCAATAAATACGGCGCCCGCATGGCGCTTCAGAATGACGTTAGCCGACGCAAATTTTTTTTACGCTAAACTGCGTTCGCGCAGTTTAGCGTCAAAAAGTATAAATACGGGCCATAGAATCTGGAAAAACATTTCTGGATCCATAAGGACTGCCCAAATGCTGCATCACTTTAGAAAAGATTTAAAGACACATTTCATCAAAGAACACTGCATCACAATGCCGTAACTTTCAAATAACTGTCTACCTCTCCTATAACTTACTGAATGTATGTCTGCTCTCAACCATGTGAAGCACTCCTGTGTCTTTTTGACTACAGTCTTGCTATACAAATATCACATACATACATTCATACATTATTACTTTTATTAGTGAAGCACTAGGTTGAACATTCATTTATTGAGCTGTTGATTGGTTTCTGAGTCCTGCATTTGTGCAGTCCCACACTGCCTTATTGAGGAGGCTGTAACTGCTTGCCATTGCTAACATAGGGAGTAAATTACTGAATGGGTTGAACTTAGTCCACCTTAATGAGTCAAAGTTGGACACATCCTGTGAAATGAGAGGTGTTGGAACCCCTTTCAAAAGGCCACTAGGCAAGCAGGAATTGGTGGCCCCAAAGTGGAAGAAGTAGTATTTTATTCTTGATATCCTGTGGGTCGACTAACTATGAGCCCTGAACAATTGGGCCAAGTCCTAGCCTTCCAGCACCCCATCAGTCCAAATCTGGTCAAGGGATGTAGTTCAAGTCATTTACAGGCACACAACTCAAGATACACCCAGAAAGATCAATATCTGATTGTCCAGTCAAATACAGGATTTTGCGCTAAAAGTAATATTTAATATTAACGTACAAATTATTTAAAAAACATGCAATAAATAGTATACACAGATTCTTAAATAGTGCCTTCACATCATCCTGGAGGTGTCCCTGAGTCTCTTTTCCTTCTACTGATGCTGGTTATTTTCCATTTAATAGTGGAGGTTACTTTCAGATGTGTCCAACACTAGTCACCACAGAACAAACTCTGGGTTTGCTCTTAAGAGTGAACTTCAGCAGTGCTATCTGCTTGGTTTATGTAGGTCCCTCGTAGGCCTAGCAGCCTGGAAAAGTCTCACCTCAGCTAGCGAGTGCAGGAGGACCAGGACACATCTTTGTATGATTCAGCCCCTTGATGCTGAAAGGTCACGGTCTCTTGCTGTCTTTTCCCAATGATGCGTCAATGCCACCAGTCTCTGAACAGCCTGGATTTCTGTTTAATGTGTTCTCCAAGCTCCCTCGACTGTCTATAAGTGTTACCACATCAGTGATCTTCTAGGGTAGATCTCTCATTGATGATCTCCTGGCTTGGATCATCTTGACACAAAGTAAAAAGACAATGGCCCTGACTTCACAGTGGCTTTTGGGGGTCACTGCCATTACATGACAATGGTGAAAGTCTAACTTCAAGGATTCCCCTACCTGGCATACAGGGATTGCCAAATTCTACAATAAGGGGCAGATAGCTTGTGCTCACACAACGGTACCGACCTGATATAACATCTCACATTTCGCTCACGAGAATCCACGTAACAGGATCACCACTGAATCTTGCTCCTTCCAAGCACTCTCCTCCTCCACACAGGGTTTGCAGTAAAGCAGAATGCTGGTACTCCAGGCTCAGGGGAATTGTCCGTGACATCCTGGGTAATGGCCCATCACTCAGCGGGAAGGCTTGCAGATCTTAGTCCCTATTTCTCTTTACAGCAGCTAAATGTCTTGGTGATGTTTTTTCCATGCTGGCTGTTGTACAGCGCTGTTGAACAAACTGTGGGACTTGCGCTCCCACTTTTATAGTCCATATCCAGACACCTGCGTGATTTAGGGCCTGATTTGGAACTCAGTGGATGGGTTACTCTGTCAAAACGATGACAGATATCCCATCCGCCGAAATCCCATTGGAAATAATGGGATTTAGATTTTCCGGGTAGGATAGCCATCACTGTTGTGACAGAGTAACCCATTCGCTGAGATCTAAATCAGGCCCTTAGTGTCTAGTCTTTTTAACCTTTTGTATGTGTTGACTCCTTTGATGTGCTTCTTCTGTTCTGTCCTTTGTCAAAAGGACAGTCTATCACAGCAGGATCATCTCAATGGAATAAGCAGGAAAAAGACATCGCTCCCAGTCTCCACTAAATATTCCTCGCAAAGTTTCAAAGGCCTAAGACCTCCTTGCCACTGGGATTCCCTTGTCCTTCACTGCCAAGGAGAAGGAGAGCCAACCTCGTCAGCTCCTTCTGACAGGTCACTTATGCCCAGTACAAAATGTTCAGTCTCACTTGGTTTCCTTTCACAAGCGCAGCAGAATTCTGAAGAAGGCTGGGTGAAGGCCATTCTTTGTCAGGTTCACCAGCCTGTGAGTGAGGGACACTCTAAGGCACTCCTAGTTCCTCTCTGACCAATGGAGTAAAGGTTCTCAGTTTTTACACCACATAACATGGTTCTTTAAGACCGTTAAATACACAAATCAAGGATTTGCCAATTTCCAAATGATTCAGGGAAGCAGAGCACATACAGTGGCCAATGGACACAGTGTCCACTTTGCAGAGTCTAAATGGCAGCAATAAAACTTAAAAAATTGGGATAACAGCTTATTAAATGTCTAGAGCCCCCACATTTGCAATGTAGTGACCCATGAAATGGTACTATAGTGTTTCAAGTTCCAAAAATGTTTTATCTTCATCAAGGCAGCTTTGCTGGTCTTCCTGCAATTTGTCATTATGCACTATATGTAATAAGGAGCCAATCAATTATGTAATGATTACTTGGTATGTATTGAAACCATAAGCATACTGTACATTTAAGTTAAACATAAATATAATCATTAAAAATTGTAGATTCTTAGATCTCCATTATAACATTAAAAATCACATTGCACAACATCAGTTTTCAGAATAAAAGGTTTAGTGAAAAAGGAAACTAAATTATATATCAGGCACCTATAATCCATGTTCTCAATTGCTTCTTTGGCAGATACACACTTGCACTATTAAATGAATTAGAGTTTATTGAGCCAGAGCAGGGCTATGTAGCTGTTTTATTCCACAAATCCAATTGTGTAAAAGTCCTTGCTGTCGGATTACACATATTTGAGATTTTTATTTAATAATCTGTGAGGAAGGTCCTCACCATTTATGTTACTCTTTCTAGGTAGGTCACAACATGGTTTAGTGAGAAAGCCTTGGTTTAACCTCTATTATCGATGGCATGAAGCAGCGACATGCTTTCTCCAGAGATATGCATGTTAGGAATTTAAACAGCACCAACACATTGTTCTAGTTGTTAAAGTCCAGAAACAATAATGTTAAACATCCACACAAATTAATTAAAGGGTGTCTTAATATACTAACAACACCACATTGTTACAGTCAGATTACTGAAACTGGAGATGTGGATGTTTGAGTAAAAAAACAATACACATTTCACTACTTTTATTTGCCCTGGCCATTAAACCATCATCAGTATGGGTACGATGCGATGCTCAGGTCTGGAGTTTCGATTGGGGGTGGTTATGGAGGACAGAATTGCTCTCTATTCGTATGATATACTATTGTCCCTGACTTGCCTATCCAATGTAAGGCCTTACTTATCGATATGCGGAAAGCTTTTGGAGAAACATCAGTTTTTTTAGTCAAATGGCAAAATACCTTTTGCCAGCCGCCCCCACCCCTTTGGGGTGATAGTAGTGAAAAAAATTGGCATCCATATACACCAATACACCACTTCAGTTTCCAGTATCTGGGAATACATATTGCTCTTGAGCTAAATCTGATGTGGAGCCTTAACTTATGAAAACTACTCCTTTGAAACTGGAAAGATCTAGACATATGGTCCAAACTGCCTCTTAATATTGTAGGCAGGATCTTTCCATTTCAAATGATGTTTCTCCCACTTATGCTATACATCCTTTCAAATTTACTTTTGCTTCTCCCACAGAGTTGGTCCCTTGAACTGACGGTCAAAATACGCACGTTTGTTGTTGCACAGACCTCCCCTGCATAGTCTTTGAAAAATGTGGGCATTGGGAGGCTCAAATCCTAGTTCTTAATGACTGGCTTTATGGGGTGGGAGGATCCTGTTCCATGGTCCCGCCCAGTGGACACTCGGATGGTCCTGCAGGTGTGGGGGTCAGTGGATTTTTAGAAACCAGAGATTAACACTTAAGACCCCACTTCTGAGAGGCTGATGGCTGGCAAACCTGGCACACCTCTAGGTTTTATAGAGGGGATCATATCAAAATATCAAGGGTGTGGGATGTGTGGAGAGGAGCACAGTTTAAGCCCTTCAAGGCGTTCCAATCAGACTTCAACTTACATAAAGTCCAATTCTACCATTACCCACATCTTCGCCTTGCCCTATCCTCTCACCAGGAATCTCTAGCTGAGTTTCCCGGATACAGTCCACTCAAGGCTTAAATACTCAAATGACCCTTTCTAAAGGAGGAATAGGCCAGATTTTTAAATGTCTGGTAATATTTGCCCCAATTTTATGTTGGGACTTAAAGCACGCTCAGAGAGGTGGCTAGGCCCACAGGGTGATAACTATTGGAGAGACACCTATACGGCCCTGAGCACACTTGTCACAGACTGTGCCCCATTCAGCTCAAACACCTCCATCTCACTTGTCTCAGCTGTGGCAGGCCCACAGATAACCATAACCTAAATGTTTCTGCTGCCCTAAAGTCAATGGAGATTTCTTCCACATGACGTGGGACCTAGATATTTTAACACACTGGAAAATAATTTTTGTCATGCTGTCAAGAGCCACTATGAGTCACACAGATCTTTCACCACATCTCACCCTGCTAGAGATAGTGGACAACTTGTGGAGCCCCTATTGGGATCCCACCATTGTAGAGACTGGAACTAAGATTGCGACGAGTCAATTCTAAACATTGGAACTCCATGGGTCCTCTCTCCCCAGCCAAATGGCATTTGGGAATTGACTGGTGTGCAAAGAAGGAGGAACCCATATATGCAAGATACGAGAATGCCCCAAAAAATTGGCAAAACCTGGGGAAGGTCGTGAGCTTATTTTTCCTTGGGTTAGAAAACATGGGCAATTAAAGTTCAAATATATATCACCAATATAAGCTTAGATGGCTTTAGATGGCTTTATTGTGAACCACTGCATAGAATATTCAGATGTGTTTTCTTTACAAACATGAATAACATGATATAAAAAAGGCAACACGAAAATAAAATGAAAACAAATGCCAATGGTTGTTAACCTTTAACTATTTGTCATTGCAGGCCTCTATCCTCCAAACTCTAGATCAGGCCCTTACTACCTCCGTGGAGCGTGATAACCTTCAGTGAGGGAAGGCTACATGCTGTAAATGAAGAGGGCTCCATGAGGCCGGATACTTTAACTGCAAAGAACCCTTTTTCTTCATAGTGAAAGTTTCCAAGCTTAATGCTAAGGTCAATGCTCTTCTGAGTAGTCTCAGCATCTAGTTTCACTTCTCCATAGGGCCAAAGCAACTAAGGGCTTCATTTAGATGTTGGCAGTAACAGTTCTGCCACTGACTTTTCGACTGGAAACCCGTCCGCTGCCTTGATGGTCCACCTGCCGTATTTAGATGAACGCCTACATTGAACCACCACTGCCATCTAGAAATACCACCCGTGTTAATGGCGTCAGAGGGAAAAGGGGATGCCTGAGGGACCCAGCCACCCTTCCCACCGTGCAGATTTGGATGTGCAGTTCTGCCATGAAAAAAGTGGAGGTCTGACATCCATGTCCAAGTTGGCAGATTGGGGGCTAAGAGGTGCAAACTCACCTTTTTCCAGATTCTCCCCACCGTCTATGACTGAACATGACTGGATAACACCTGGCATCACTGCTGCCACCAACCCATGGGGAAAACACGACCCGTGTTGTCGGGTGAGGAAGGTAGGGATGCTGCAGTGCAAGGGTACATTGGGTGTACACTTCACGGTACACCAAGACCACTGCAGGCATATAGATGTCACAGTCATTTTTTAAATACACTGTGACATGCATATGACAGGGTCACAAGTGGGTTCATTACCACATGAATGCTGCCACCACACTGATGGTATATTCACACCTGTCAACTGTGTCCATGTGTACACACTACCAGGGGACCTGTCCCTGTTTTGTTGTGCTGCGAGTTCTGTGTGTGAATAAGTGAATGTATGTATGCAATGCGATCAGCTGGGTGAGGAGAAGAAAGTTGGTAAGTTTAAATTAAATTTAATTATTAGCAACCTATAACTAGAAAGTTAAAATATTACACCACATTGACCATTTAAAATGTTTAAAATTAGATTGATAAAATATAGTGGGGCATATTTAAGAGACCCTAGCACCTCCTTTTGTCACATTAGCATGATTTATTTATGCTAATGTGACCTAACAAGGGCAAAATCCCCACTCCATAATTGTAAAGTGGCCCAATGCATGCATTGGGCTACTTTGTAACCCTTTGCGTACATTATGCCTGCGCCAGGCATTATTTATGCAAAGGGGTTGTACCTCCATTAGGGGGCCAAAAAAATGGCACAAAGAAATCTAAGAAATGTCTTTGCATCATTTTTTACGGAACTTTTAATGCCTGCTCAGAGCAAGTGTTAAAAGGAGGCACACCATTAGCTACAATGGGCCTCAATGGGCTTTGCAGGATTAGCGTCAACATTAATCCTGCAAAGCGCCAGACTGGCATAAAAAATTATGATGCTTGTCCCCTAACTACTGACATGGTGCGCCGTATTTTATATACAGCGCACAAATGGGGGTGTTAGGGAGTGCTACGGGGCACAAGAAAAGTGGCGCTGCATTTTTCTTAAATATGCCCCATTATTTTTTATAGTCATTAAAATTTCAAATAATTTTAAATAAATCAGACCCTCACTATCATTTTATAGATAATTAATATTTAGTAAATGTTATTAACATACATTTATTCAATTAATTTTATTTAGTATTTAAAAGAATAGAGCCCTGATTTAAGGGCCTAGCGCCTCCTTGCGCCACATTAGCATCATTTTACACTAATGTGGCCCAATGAGGTAAAGTTTTCTGTGCAATATTTACGAAGTGGTGCATTGCATGCATTTCACCACTTTGTCACCCCTTGTGTAACATTATGCCTGCTCCAGGTATAATGTATGCAAGGGAGGCGTACCCCCGGTAGTGGTGCCGCAGAAATGGTGCGAAGAAATATAAAAGATTTCTTTGCACCTTTTTTTGGCATTTTTAATGCCTGCACAGAGCAGGCGTTAACAGGGGACAGACCATTGGTTACAAGGGCCCCTAATGTACTGTGCCAAAGGAAGGATAGCAGGGACCATGCCGTTTTACTGATTTAGTACTCCCCTTGAACAATGGCAGGGAGGTGAAAACAAGGGTTTTAAGGTTATGGGACTACACTCACAACAAGTTGGATCCATGATCAAGCACGAATTGAATGTTAAACTAGTTACATTAAATGTTGCAGCTTTGTTACTACAGACCCAGCCGGGGGTAAACTGCTCACGCAGTCTAGACTGCTCATTGAATGAACACAAACCAGAACATACTGCATGCCACATCTCTATGGGAAACTCACTAGATTTAATGTGAAGGGTGTCAATGTCACACCCATGAAAACATGGTTCTAAACCTGGTTTTAGACACAAAGGGGGTCATTCTGACCCACAACTGCCAAACCGCCAAAAACCCGACCTCCACTGAAGGCCGCCACATCAGCGGTCAGCGATAAACTGGAGATGACCAAACCTCCACCGTCACGCCAACAGAAATACGCCCATGCCATTCCGACCCACGAATCCACGTGGCGGTCTTTCAAACGCGGTATTCCATTGGCGGTACACACCGCCGCGCTCAAAATACACACACATCTCCAAAACACTGCCACATTGGACAATTGCAAATACACACACCTGATACACATACAAACACCACTCCCACACAATCAATACGATATAAAACACACACCCACATCACCCACAAACCCCCACAAATCGAAATTCAGAGACAAGGCGCAATACACAGAGAGAGAGCACAGGGAACGCAAACCACAACACACACAGGAACCCAACATCATCACCCATACTACATCTACGCACAAAACACCACACACCACCACACTCATCACCACAAACACCACCCCACACCTCATCCACACCACCCCATGGCACTCGAAAGACACCCCAGGATCTCGGACCAAGAACTCAGGGTCATGGTGGAGGAAATAATTAGGGTAGAGCCTCAGGTCTTCGGCACACAGGTGCAGCACACCACAATAGCCAGGAAGGCGGAGCTATGGCAAAGGATCGTCGACAGGGTCAACGCTGTGGGACAGCATCCCAGAAATCGGGAAGACATCCGAAAGTGCTGGAACGACCTACGGGGGAAGGTGCAGACAATGGTGTCAAGATACAACATCGCTGTGCAGAAGACTGGCGGCGGACCCCCACCCACTCCACCCAAATTCACAGCATGGGAGCAAGAGGTCTTGAACATCCTGCATCCTGAGGGCCTCGCTGGAGTAGGCGGAGGAATGGACTCTGGTAAGTCTAATCTAAACTACTTCATCCCCCAAAACCACCAGCATGCCAACCCACACCCCCACCCTCACTCCCAAACCCCCAGCACACATCCTCCCTGCTAATGTCTCACCAGCACAACCCACCCAACCCAACACCAACCCCTGAATGCCAACACAAACCATGGACACCCATCACCTAAGCATGACCACTGCACATACCCATCCCCCCCACAAACCACCCTCACAACTCCTCCCACAAGGGAATGCCAGCACTGGGGGACAAGGGCACCCACAAATCGCACGCCCTGGCACACACAGAAGCAATAACCATACTCTTTTACCCCTGCAGGGCCCGAACGTTAACACACCGGCCAGGAGGGTCCAGAAATGTCCATCCCACCCCCAGAACAGGCCCGCAGTGATGACAGCAGCTCTGTCGACCTAGAACCTGATGACCAGCCCGGACCATCGGGGACCTCTGGACAGTCGGTTCCCCTCAGGCAGCCACAGCAGACCTACCCCCCTCTGGAAACACCAGCACAGCACCCACCCAGCGGGCCCATGCCTCTGTCTCCAGGACAGGTCAAGCAGCGGTGTGTCTACCAGTACAGGGCACCCAGGGTAACCCACCACCCCAACAACAACAGGGACCTGGGGGCAGTGGTAGTGGGCACACCGTCCAGGGGACAGAGGCCCAGGAACAAAGGGGAACTGGGAGGGCTGCTGTGCGACAGAGGGAGGACAGGCCTAGGGAATCCACTGTCCAAAACGCCCTCACCACCATCATGGGAGCGTACCACCACTCCCAAGAGACGATGGCGACGGTCCTGGCCAGGTTCCAGGAGATCCAGGCCATGCAGGAGCAACAGTACATGGGGTTCCGGGAAGAACTGCGCAGCATCAGTTCCGCAATGGGTACAATCGTGGTGGCACTCAACCAGATTGTCACCACATTGCGGGACCATGTGGCCCCCCAAAGGGCCCCTGCCACTAGCATGGAGGAAGAACAGCCCACCACCTCTGCCGGCGCTAGTGGTCAGGAGGCCCCGACACAACAGCAACGGCCCACCCGGACCACACCCCCTGCAGAACAAGAACCACCCTGCAAGAAAGGCCTGAGATCTAGGAAGAAGACAGAGTAGGATGTCAAAACCCCCGCCATGCACGGATCCCCCCGGATGTCATCCCACTGTCCCACTTGTTCACCCTGTCCAACCTTGAACTGCCCCTGCTCCACCTTCCACATGCATATGGACAATGCACCTGTGTGAACGAGAGTCTGGACTCTGCCATGGACATGCCTCCACCATCACCCATCACCCTTTTTGAACTATACACCAATTATTCCACTTCAATAAACACAATTATTGCACAAAAACCATCTGGAGTCTGCCATTTTTTAAAAAAAAACAAATGTATTCGATATAACCAACCAAAAATGTCCAATTACATTGTGATGACAACATACCAGTGTCACACAGCGGTAGTCCATGGGGAAATAAACCAGAGGGCACTCCGTGGGGACCAGATCACTGAAATAGGAATTGAAATACACAACTAAGTTACCATACATTGGGGTGAAAGGACAGACAGTAGAGAGCCAGTACTGTTACAGATATAATAAAATGCAGGAGTAGATTCTTACCTGTGTGTCACTGGAAATACTGCAGTATCACTCTGTCCCTGTTGTCTGTGTCGTCCTCTTCGTCTTCCTCCTCTTCACTCTCCGCAGGCTCCACAGCGGCCACAACACCACCATCTGGAACATCCTCCTGCAGGAAAGGCACCTGGCGTCGCAAAGCCAGGTTGTGAAGCATGCAGCAGGCCACGATGATATGACACACCTTCTTTGGTGAGTAAATTAGGGATCCACCTGTCATATGCAGGCACCTAAACCTGGCCTTCAGGAGGCCGAAGTTCCGCTCGATCACCCTCCTAGTACGCCCATGGGCCTCATTGTACCGTTCCTCTGCCCTTGTCCTGGGATTCCTCACTGGGGTCAATAGCCAAGGCAGGTTGGGGTAACCAGAGTCACCAATTAGCCACACACGCTGTCTCTGTAGCTGTTCCATCACATAAGGTATGCTGCTATTTCGCATGACGTACGCGTCATGCACTGACCCTGGGAACTTGGCATTTAAATGGGCGATGTACTGGTCAGCCAAACAGACCACCTGGACATTCATCGAATGATAACTTTTTCGGTTCCTGTACACCTGTTCATTGTCTTTTGGGGGGACCAAAGCCACATGGGTACCATCAATAGCACCAATGATATTGGGAATGTGTCCAAGGGCATAGAAATCACCCTTCACTGTAGGCAAGTCACCCACCTCAGGGAATATGATGTAGCTCCGCATGTATTTCATCAGGGCAGACAACACTCTGGACAATAACTTTGAAAACATAGGCTGAGACATCCCAGATGAAATGGCCACTGTAGTTTGAAATGATCCACTAGCCAAAAAATGGAGTACTGACAGCACCTGCACTAGAGGCGGAATCCCTGTGGGTTGGCGGATGGGTGACATCAGGTCTGGCTCCAGCTGGGCACACAGTTCCTGTATAGTGGCACGGTTGAGTCTGTAGGTGAGGATGACATGTCGTTCTTCCATTGTCTACAGGTCCATCAGCGGTCTGTACACGGGAACATTCCTCCATCTCCTCGCAAGTCCCAGCGGACAGTGCCTAGGAAGGACAACATGGAGCACAGAGTCAATCAACCCACAGGTAAGTTCCCACAGCTTGCACAGTACACGAATCTCTCTGGATTGAATGGCTTGTATGATTGTCGATGTAAGGCCTAGCCATGTGTGACGCAGTAGGAATTAAGCCATGTGGGCCCTTGAAATGGCGGCTGCCTGACCTGTGAAGTGTGACAATGTGAAGTGAGGTCATTGCTCAGGCGTGGCACACCGTGGCGGTAGGCGGTCGAAGTCCGCGGCGCAAAGCCGCATTGGACAACATTGAACCCTATGGGTTTCAGGAGCCAATGGCGATTTGCGCCGGCGGTCGCGGTACGCACCGCCGCGGTACGCACCGCTGCGGCCGTAACCGCCATTTTCTCTCTGCTTAATCACACAAGACCTGATCATCCACAGGAGAGGACCTATACTGCAAGTGCTGCTGTGACCTCGGTCTGGAAGTGACAATGGCTGCTGCGACTGGGGAAAGGGCCCCCGCCTTCAGTTCCGAAGAGTTGGAGAAGCTCGTGGACGGGGTCCTCCCCCAGTATGCGCTACTCTACGGTCCTCCAGACCAACAGGTGAGTACACGGGGGGCAATGCATAGTGGGCAATGCCTGTGATGAGTGGGGTGGATGTACGATGGAGGGGAGGGGAGCGAATGACGAATGCATGGCACGACAGATGAGAGCATGTGCCACATGGCAAGTTTGGGGAGGGGGGGCCACTCACATCGAGCATGCTGAAAAGTGATGATATTTCTTTCCCCCCCTGTACATGTCACATAGGTCAGCGCCCATCAGAAGATCGAGATTTGGCGTGCCATCGCCAAGGATGTCCGGGCCCTGGGGGTCCACAACAGACGGGGCACCCACTGCCGCAAGAGGTGGGAGGACATCCGCCGCAGGAGCAGGAAGACCGCCGAGGCTCTGCTGGGGATGGCCTCCCAACGTGGGAGGGGTGCCAGTCGTACCTTGACCCCCCTGATGTCCCGGATCCTGGCGGTGGCCTACCCCGATTTAGATGGGCGCTTGAGGACATCACAGCAGACACAAGAGGGTGAGTACCAGCACATTCATCTATATTTGCGCGCAGTTGAGGTGCCTGGGTGGGGGAGGAGGGCTGTGGGTATCCCTAGGCCAGGGCGATTTCTGTAGGCTAGGCCCCTCCGTGAGGTATGGTCCTGTGCCCCCGCCCCCCACCTCTGTAGGGTGCCTAGTAACGCTATTCATGGACCTGTGTATTCTGTGTGGGCAGTTGTCGCCCATAGGCTTGTAGGGCATGTCCCAGTGAATGAGTAGTGTACCCCAAGTGCGCAGCGTAGTGCAGGGGGCTTCTGTGTCTGTCCTCTCCGCCAACGGTGTCCCCAATGCATGCACTCAACTTGTCTTTATTTTTCCACCCCCCACCCCATTTTCTTTGTTTTTCTGTGAATGTGTGCATTAGCATCATCAGGCGGAGGAAAAGTGGCATCTGTGCAAGAGGGAGCTGCATCTCACATGGCCCCGGAGGGCCATGCAACGGACTCCGACATGACCAGTGAGACGGAGGGCGAGGGGGGCTCCACCACGGGGATCCGTGCAGACGTCAGTGACACCGACACGTCCTCGGATGGGAGCTCCCTTGCGGTGGCGCCAACATCCGTGCCCACCGATACTACAGGTACAGCCGCCACCCAGCGCACCAGCTCCGCCCTCCCAGCAGCCCCTCGGCCTTCGGCCCGTGCCCGCACGGCCAGGAAGGCGGCCATCTCCTTCGCCCCAGGCACCTCAGGCCCTGCCCAGTCACCCCTGCTGCCCTCAGTGAGGAGGTCATTGACCTCCTGAGGACCATCATTGTTGGGCAGTCTGCCCTTTTGAATGCCATCCAGGGTGTGGAGAGGGAGGTGATTCAAAGCAATGCATACCTGGAGGGCCTTCATTCGGGTCAGGCTGCCCAGCAGCGATCGTTCAACGCTCTGGCCTCAGCACTGACGGCAGCAATTGTCCCTGTCTCCAGCCTCCCTCTTCTAACTCCCTCCACCCAGTCCCACTCCCCTGTTCCTCTGCCTATCCCATCCACACCTACAGACCAGCCTGCACATACCTCAACACCCAAGGGAAGCTCATCCAGACATAAGCACCACAGAACACACAAGCATTCACCCCAGCAACATACAGATGCAGACATGCCAACAGCCACTACCTCCTCTGTTTCCCCCACCTCCTCGTCTCCCTGCTCCCTCCCTGTGACGTCTACACTCACACCTGCATGCACACCACCATCAGCCAGTACACCCATCACCAGCACACCCTCCAGACCACTCCGCACACGTGCAGTCACCACCCCCACTGCCATGTACACGTCCCCTGTGTCCTCTCCCAGTGTGTCTGTCACCCCCGCTTCCAAACCACACAAACGCAGGCAGGCACCCAACCAACAGCCATCCACCTCACGTCAGCCTCCAGCCCAAGCACCTGCACCCAAAGACACCAGACTTGACTCTCCTACAACCACATCCTCTTCCTCCACTCCCATACCCACTCCAGCTACCCTTCCCATTGCTCCTAAAAAACGATTCCTCTCTAAACTGGACCTCTTTTCCTCACCTGACCCACCCCCTCCATCTCGTCAGAGTTCCAAAAACACCTCAGCCACCATCAGCCCAGCAACTCCCAAGAACGTCGTGCCTGGGTTTTGGAGTCCGCCCTTTCCTTGCGCAGGGACATCGGCCAGCAGCAAAGGCACAGCCAGCCCCCCCCTGGGAAGAGGAGCAAAAAACGGAAGGGCAGGCGCGACAGGCCTGATACGCCTGCCCCCAAGGAGGGTAGCCTTGCACCGTCACCTGCCACATTGGGTAAGGGAGCCAAGGGCCACGGAGAGTCTGCCAAGGAGGGAAAGGGCAGCAAAGCGCAAAAGGCAGGGAGCAGCTGACCTGGCCATGAGGGCCCCACCAGTCCCATTCCGGGGGTATCGGAGGAGACCCAGGGCCCCAGGACTCCATCACAGGAGGGCCCCGCAACGGAAAGGTCCGATGCTGACTGAGCGGGAAGTATTGGCCAGGTGTGGTTCACTCGAAACACAAGACAGGCACCGCTGAACAGGGCCCCGCCAAGACAGGCAACGCTGAACAGGGCCCGCCGTGAGAAGCACCGCTGAACAGGGCCCGCCGTGAGTAGCACCGCTGAACAGGGGCCCGCCGTGAGTAGCACCGCTGAACAGGGCCCCGCCGTGAGGAGCACCGCTGAACAGGGCCCCGCCGTGAGAAGCACCGCTGAACAGGGCCCCGCCGTGAGAAGCACCGCTGAACAGGGCCCCGCCGTGAGGAGCACCGTTGAACAGGGCCCCGCCGTGAGGAGCACCGCTGAACAGGGGCCCGCCGTGAGAAGCACCGCTGAGCAGGGGCCCGCCGTGAGAAGCACCGCTGAACAGGGCCCCGCCGTGAGAAGCACCGCTGAACAGGGCCCCGCCAAGACAGGCACCGCTGAACATGGCCCCGCCAAGACAGTCACCGCTGAACAGGGCCCCGCCGTGAGGAGCACCCATGAACAGGGCCCCGCCAAGACAGGCACCGCTGAACAGGGCCCCTCCGTGAGAAGCACCGCTGAACAGGGCCCGCAAAGACAAGCACCGCTCCGCTGGGCCCTCCTGTCAAGCACCGCTCCGCTGGGCCCTCCTCTCAAGCACCGCTCCGCTGGGCCCTCCTCTCAAGCACCGCTCCGCTGGGCCCTCCTGTCAAGCACTGCTCCGCTGGGCCCTCATCTCAAGCACCGCTCCGCTGGGCCCTCCTGTCAAGCACCGCTCCGCTGGGCCCTCATCTCAAGCACCTTTCCGCTGGGCCCTCCTGTCAAGCACCGCTCCGCTGGGCCCTCATCTCAAGCACCGCTCCCCTGGGCCCTCCTGTCAAGCACCGCTCCGCTGGGCCCTCCTGTCAAGCACCGCTCCGCTGGGCCCTCCTGTCAAGCACCGCTCCGCTGGGCCCTCATCTCAAGCACCGCTCCGCTGGGCCCTCCTGTCAAGCACCGCTGGCCCATTGGCAGGCCTGGTTCTGTGTCGGGCAGGGCTTCACGAGGCACTCTGACCACCATGCCTCCTCTATGACCAGTGGACTCTGTAATCCACCTGATGGACTGTGGCTTTGCACCCCCCAGGATGGCACAGTGGGCAATCCACCCACTGTAGAGACTTGAGAGACTGTGGCTTTGCACTCCCCAGGATGGCACAGTGGGCAACCCACCCACTGTAGAGACTTGAGAGACTGTGGCTTTGCACTCCCCAGGATGGCACAGTGGGCAATCCACCCACTGTAGAGACTTGAGAGACTGTGGCTTTGCACTCCCCAGGATGGCACTGTGGGCATGGAGGCCCTTCGTGGATCTGGCGTCGTGGACTCATGTGGCTGAGGTGCCCCCCCCTTCCCTTCCCCCTGAGGTGCCAGTATTTTATTTTTGTGATGCCCCAGCAGTGTTCTCTCCAATGGACTCGATCTCGTGTGTGGGATTTGCCCATGTGTTGCTGCACATTGGCCCACGGACATTTGAACTTTGCAAAACTGTGCCGGACTTTTGCTACTTGTATATATATATAGTTCTAGATGTGTAATAATTCTTTATATATTGCTAAGTTCGCTATACTTAATTATTGCTATAATATAGTTCTATTTTTACAATCATTGCCTTTTGTCTTTGCATTTTTATTTTGGGGGTTTGGGGGTGTCACTCTGACATTTTAATCTGCATTGGTGTGTAGGTATTTCCGTGGGGGTGAGGGTGGGGGTGGGTGTGTCGCGTATGTGTGTGGCCGTAACCTTTCCTCCTCCCCCCTCCCCTGTGTCATAGGTGCAGTACTCACCGTTGTCGTCTGCGGCGACGTTCATGATCCTGGAAGAAGAGCAGGAAGGCAATGGCTGGGAGGATGTGGAGTTCTGGTTCCATGCTGTCCCGATTCCGCGTGGAGTGTGTCGAGGTGAGCGTTTTCCATTGGAAATGTCTGTTTCCGCCGTGTTTTTATCGGCGGGGCTCCCCCCCCGGAAAAGGTGGCGGATTGGTGAGTCGTGATAGGGTGGGCGGTACATTGTCTGCCGCCTGGCTGTTGGCGGTGACCGCCGCGCTGTTTGTTTGTGCCGCCGCGGCGGTCGGAGTGTTAATGCGGCAGCCTGTGTTGGCGGTTCCCGCCAGGGTCAGAATTCCATTTTTTTGACCGCCAGCCTGTTGGCGGGTTGACCGCCGCTTTATCACCGACCGCCAGGGTCAGAATGACCCCCAAAATGTGATGTTGGCCTCCCACTGAAGACAACCTTGTTAGACCATAGGGTAGTATTCCCCCAACCATTTTTTCTTCACACTCCTATTTTGCTGAATTTACTTTTGCTGACTGTAGGACCCTATACACTTTCTCACTGTTAACCAGTGCTAACGTACTTGTGCTCACTCCCTAAAACCTGGTAAAATTGTATTACACTTGACTGGCCTATTTAACCCCTTCGCTGCCAGGCCTTTTCCCCCTCCTGTGCCGAGCCTTTTTTTGGCTATTTGGAGCAGTTCGCGCTTAGGCCCTCATAACCTTTTGTTCACGTAAGCTACCCACGCCAAATTTGAGTCCTTTTTTTCCAACATCCTAGGGATTCTAGAGGTACCCAGACTTTGTGGGTTCCCCAGAAGGAGGCGAAGAAATTAGCCAAAAAACAGTGAAAATTCCTTTTTTTAAAAAAAAATTAGAAAAATGGGCTGTAGAAGAAGGCTTGTGGTTTTTTCCCTGAAAAGGGCATCAACAAAGGGTTTGCGGTGATAAAATCGCCAGCTTCCCCGCTTTCAAGAACAGGCAGACTTGAATCAGAAAACCCAATTTTTCAACACAATTTTGGCATTTTACTGGGACATACCCCATTTTTACGATTTTTTGTGCTTTCAGCCTCCTTCCAATCAGTGACAGAAATGGGCATGAAACCAACGCTGGATCCCAGAAACCGCAACATTTCTGAAAAGTAGACAAAATTCTGAATTCAGCAAGGGGTAATTTGTGTAGATCCTACAAGGGTTTCCTACAGAAAATAACAACTGAAAAAGAAAAATATTGAAATTGAGGTGAAAAAAATAACAATTTTTCTCTAAGTTTTACTCTGTAACTTTTTCCTGCAATGTCAGATTTTCGAAAGCAATATACCGTTACATCTGCTGGACTCTTCTGGTTGCGGGGATATATAGGGCTTGTAGGTTCATCAAGAACTCTAGGTACCCAGAGCCAATAAATGACCTGCACCCTGCAGTGGGTTTTCATTCTATGCCGTGTATACAGCAATTCATTTGCTGAAATATAAAGAGTAAAAAATAGCTATCAAGAAAACCTTTGTATTTCCAAAATGGGCACAAGATAAGGTGTTGAGAAGCAGTGGTTATTTGCACATCTCTGAATTCTGGGGTGCCCATACTAGCATGTGAATTACAGGGCATTTCTCAAATAGACGTCTTTTTTACACACTGTCTTACATTTGGAAGGGAAAAATGTAGAGAAAGACAAGGGGCAATAACACTTGTTTTGCTATTCTATGTTCCCCCAAGTCTCCCGATAAAAATGATACCTCACTTGTGTGGGTAGGCCTAGCACACGCAACAGGATATGCCCCAAAACACAACGTGGACACATCACAGAAAACAGACCTGTTTTTAGCAAAGTGCCTACCTATAGATATTGGCCTCTAGCTCAGCCGCCACCTAGGGAAACCTACCAAACCTGTGCATTTCTGAAAACTAGAGACCTATGGGAATCCAAGATGGGGTGACTTGTGTGGCTGGGCCCAGGTTCTGTTACCCAGAATCCTTTGCAAACCTCAAAATTTGGCTAAAAAAACACATGTTCCTCACATTTCTGTGGCAGAAAGTTCTGGAATCTGAGAGGAGCCACAAATTTCCTTCCACCCAGCGTTCCCCCACGTCTCCCGATAAAAATGATACCTCACTTGTGTGGGTAGGCCTAGCGCCCGCGACAGGAAACGCCCCAAAGCGCAATGTGGACACAGCCAAATTTATGAAGGAAAACAGAGGTGTTTTTTGCAAAGTGCCTACCTGTAGATTTTGGCCTGTAGCTCAGCCGCCACCTAGGGAAACCTACCAAACCTGTGCATTTCTGAAAACTAGAGACCTAGGGAAATCCAAGATGGGGTGACTTGTCTGGCTCGGACCAGGTTCTGTTACCCAGAATCCTTTGCAAACCTCAAAATTTGGCTAAAAAAACACATGTTCCTCACATTTCTCTGGCAGAAAGTTCTAGAATCTGAGAGGAGCCACAAATTTCCTTCCACCCAGCGTTCCCCCACGTCTCCCGATAAAAATGATACCTCACTTGTGTGGGTAGGCCTAGCGCCCGCGACAGGAAACGCCCCAAAGCGCAACGTGGACACAGCAAAATTTTTGAAGGAAAACAAAGGTTTTTTTTTGCAAAGTGCCTACCTGTAGATTTTGGCCTGTAGCTCAGCCGCCACCTAGGGAAACCTACCAAACCTGTGCATTTCTGAAAACTAGAGACCTAGGGGAATCCAAGATGGGGTGACTTGTGTGGCTCGGACCAGGTTCTGTTACCCAGAATCCTTTGCAAACCTCAAAATTTGGCTAAAAAAACACATGTTCCTCACATTTCTGTGGCAGAAAGTTCTAGAATCTGAGAGGAGCCACAAATTGCCTTCCACAAAGCGTTCCCCCACGTCTCCCGATAAAAATGATATCTCACTTGTGTGGGTAGGCCTAGCGCCTGCGACAGGAAATGCCCCAAAGCGCAACATGGACACATCCAAATTTTTGAAGGAAAACAGAGGTGTTTTTTGCAAAGAGCCTACCTGTAGATTTTGGCCTGTAGCTCAGCCGCCACCTAGGGAAACCTACCAAACCTGTGCATTTGTGAAAACTAGAGACCTAGGGGAATCCAAGATGGGGTGACTTGTGTGGCTCGGACCAGGTTCTGTTACCCAGAATCCTTTGCAAACCTCAAAATTTGGCTAAAAAAACACATGTTCCTCACATTTCTGTGGCAGAAAGTTCTGGAATCTGAGAGGAGCCACAAATTTCCTTCCACCCAGCGTTCCCCCACGTCTTCCGATAAAAATGATACCTCACTTGTGTGGGTAGGCCTAGCGCCCGCGACAGGATATGCCCCAAAACACAACGTGGACACATCACAGAAAATAGACCTGTTTTTAGCAAAGTGCCTACCTGTAGATTTTGGCCTCTAGCTCAGCCGCCACCTAGGGAAACCTACCAAACCTGTGCATTTCTGAAAACTAGAGACCTAGGGGAATCCAAGATGGGGTGATTTGTGTGGCTCAGACCAGGTTCTGTTACCCAGAATCCTTTGCAAACCTCAAAATTTGGCTAAAAAAACAAATTTTCCTCACATTTCTGTGGCAGAAAGTTCTGGAATCTGAGAGGAGCCACAAATTTCCTTCAACCCAGCGTTCCCCCACGTCTCCCGATAAAAATGATACCTCACTTGTGTGGGTAGGCCTAGCGCTCGCGACAGGAAATGGCCCAAAACACAACGTGGACACATCACATTTTTTCATAGAAAACAGTGCCTACCTGCGGATTTTGGCCTCTAGCTCAGCCGGCACCTAGGGAAACCTACCAAACCTGTGCATTTCTGAAAACTAGAGACCTAGGGGAATCCAAGATGGGGTGACTTTTGTGGCTGGCACCAGGTTCTGTTATCCAGAATCCTTTGCAAACCTCAAAATTTGGCTAAAAAAACACATGTTCCTCACATTTCTGTGGCAGAAAGTTCTGGAATCTGAGAGGAGCCACACATTTCCTTCCACCCAGCGTTCCCCCACGTCTCCCGATAAAAATGATACCTCACTTGTGTGGGTAGGCCTACCGCCCACGACAGGAAACGCCCCAAAGCGCAACGTGGACACAGCAACATTTTTGAAGGAAAACAGAGGTGTTTTTTGCAAAGTGCCTACCTGTAGATTTTGGCCAGTAGCTCAGCCGCCACCTAGGGAAACCTACCAAACCTGTGCATTTCTGAAAACTAGAGACCTAGGGGAATCCAAGATGGGGTGACTTGAGTGGCTCGGACTAGGTTCTGTTACCCAGAATCCTTTGCAAACCTCAAAATTTGGCTAAAAAAACACATGTTCCTCACATTTTTGTGGCAGAAAGTTCTGGAATCTGAGAGGAGCCACAAACTTCCTTCCACCCAGCGTTCCCCCATGTCTCCCGATAAAAATGATACCTCACTTGTGTGGGTAGGCCTAGCGCCTGCAACAGGAAACGCCCCAAAGCGCAACATGGACACATCCACATTTTTGAAGGAAAACAGAGGTGTTTTTTGCAAAGAGCCTACCTGTAGATTTTGGCCTGTAGCTCAGCCGCCACCTAGGGAAACCTACCAAACCTGTGCATTTCTGAAAACTAGAGACCTAGGGGAATCCAAGATGGGGTGACTTGTGTGGCTCGGACCAGGTTCTGTTACCCAGAATGCTTTGCAAACCTCAAAATTTGGCTAAAAAAACACATGTTCCTCACATTTCTGTGGCAAAAGTTCTGGAATCTGAGAGGAGCCACAAATTTCCTTCCACCCAGCGTTCCCCCACGTCTTCCTATAAAAATGATACCTCACTTGTGTGGGTAGGCCTAGCGCCCGCGACAGGATATGCCCCAAAACACAACGTGGACACATCACATTTTTTCATAGAAAACAGTGCCTTCCTGTGGATTTTGGCCTCTAGCTCAGCCGGCACCTAGGGAAACCTAGCAAACCAGCGCATTTTTGAAAACTAGAGACCTAGGGGAATCCAAGATGGGGTGATTTGCGGGGCTCTGACCAGGTTCTGTTACCCAGAATCCTTTGCAAACATCAAAATTTGGCCAAAAAACACTTTTTCCTCTCATTTCGGTGGCAGAAAGTTCTGGAATCTGAGAGGAGCCACAAATTTCCTTCCACCCAGCGTTCCCCTAAGTCTCTCCATAAAAATGGTACCTCACTTGTGTGGGTAGGCCTAGCGCCCACGAAAGGAAATGGCCCAAAACACAATGTGGACACAACATATTTTTTCACAGAAAACAGAGTTGTTTTTTGCAAAGTGCCTACCTGTGGATTTTGGCCTCTAGCTCAGCCGGCACCGGGGGGAAATGCCCTAAAATAAATTTGACCCCCCCAAACCCCCCCCACCAGGAGCGACCTTCGCCTACGGGGTCGCTCCCCCTGCGTGACATTGGCGCCAAAAAACAAATCCCCGGTGCCTAGTGGTTTCTGCCCCCTTGGGGCAGATTGACCTAAATGGTCTAAATACAGTTTGCCCCCCAGGGGAGCGACCCTTGTCTGATGGGTCGCTCCCCATCTCTAAAAAACCAAACAAACAAAAACACAAACAAAAAATTTACCCTGGCGCCTACAGGTTTCTGCCCCCCATGGGGGTAGATCGGCCTAATACCAATAGGCCGATCTGCCCCCAGGGGGGGCAAAGATGGCCTAAAATAATTTTGCCCCCCCTACCTCCCCCTCCCCCAGGGAGCGACCCTTGCCTACAAGGTCGCTCGCCTTGCGTGACGGCGCAAAAAAAAGATCCCTGGTGCCTAGTGGTTTCTGCCCCCCTTGGTGGCAGATTGACCTAAAATCGGCCGATCTAGCCTAAACACATTTTGCCCCTCCAGGGGAGCGACCCTTGTCCAAGGGGTCGCTCCCCATCTGTAAAACAAAAAAACAAAAAAACAAAAAAATCCATGGTGCCTAGTGGTTTCTGCCCCCCATGGGGGCAGATCAGCCGAATCAAAATAGGCTGATCTACCCCCCAGGGGGGCAGAAATGGCCTAAAATAATCCCCCCCACTCCCAGGGAGCGACCCTTGCCTAAGGGGTCGCTCCCCTTGCGTGAAATTCACGGAAAAAAAAAAACTCCCTGGCGTCTAATGGTTTCTGCCCCCCTTGGGGGCAGATTGGCCTCATCAAAATAGGCCAATCTGCCCCTAAGGGGGGCAGAAATGGCCTAAATATAATTTGCCCCCTAGGGGAGCGACCCTTGCCTAAGGGGTCACTCCCCACCTAAAAAAAAAAAGAAAACATAACAAAAAGAAAAAAAAAGAAATGATCCCTGGTGCCTAGAGGTTTCTGCCCCCAGGGGGGGCAGAAAAGGCCTTCCCAAAAAAATGTCCCCCCTGGGTGCGACCCTTGCCCAAGGGGTCGCTCCCGTTGCGTAAAATTCGCGGAAAAAAAAAACTCCCTGGTGTCTAATGGTTTCTGCCCCCCTTGGGGGCAGATTGGCCTCATCAAAATAGGCCAATCTGCCCCCAAGGGGGGCAGAAATGGCCTAAATATATATTGCCCCCTAGGGGAGCGACCCTTGCCTAAGGGGTCGCTCCCCACCTAAAAAAAAAGAAAACATCACAAAAAAAAAGAAAAAAAAAAAAGCTCCCTGGTGCCTAGAGGTTTCTGCCCCCCCTGGGGGCAGAAAAGGCCTTCCTAAAAAAATGCCCCCCCTGGGAGCGACCCTTGCCCAAGGGGTTGCTCCCTTTTGACAGTTTCATCCAGCGCGATGGGGGAGACCCTGTGACTAATCAGCACGGGCTCGCGCGCTGACGTCACAGGGGGGGTTGGGGGGGTCGGGGTGGGAGGGGAAGGGCTTCCCCTTCCATCCCTGACTTTGAGGGGGTGGGGGGAAGCACACAGAGGGAGCGAGAGAGCTCCTTCTGGGCTGTGTGCCGAGGACGTAGTGGTTACGTCCTCGGCACAGCAGCACTGTGCCGCAGGACGTAACCACTACATCCGCGGCACAGAAGGGGTTAATTTACTTTCAAGTCCATAGTAAAGTGATATACAATACAACCAGGGCCTACACATCAAATGCTACTAGCGGGCCTCCAACACTTGTTGTGCCACCCACTGAGATAGCCCTATAAAACATGTCCTTGGTCTTCCATTGCATCCTGTATGCAGTTATAACCTATTAAATTGACTTGGCAAAATAACCCCGTTGCCGAGCCTTTAACACTCCTTTTATTGTAAATAAGTTACCGCCAAAGCAGGCCCTAGGAAGCCCATAAGGCAGGGTGCATTTTGTATAAAATGTTGGACATGCACCTTTGAGTTTTACATGTTCTAATACTGAAAAACTCACACATTAATTTTACCTACTGTGAAACCTACTTCTCTTATAGGATAACATTGGGTTACTTTTTACATTTAATAAGTGCTAACATTTGAATGGGAACAAGCCATATTTGGTGTCTGATAACTCGTAATTTAAAACCGTCTTTAATGGTAAAGTCTGATTTTAATTCACAATTTTGAAAACACCATGTTTTAGAAAGTTGTCATTTTAATGTCGTATTAGGTGCCTGTAGTCTGTTCTCAGGTCACATGCCTGGGTGTAGTTGGCAGTTGGACTTTCTGTATTCCTCCTAGACAGCCATACAATAGAGACATTATATGTGCCTTTATGGTCATCACTGGCAGGGTGGCCGGGCAGAGCTAGGTATATCCCCATTTGTAAATAAATAGGCTGTGCCCTGCCTTCAAACAAAGGCCTTCGTGCTAGCCAATTGTGCCTGCAACCAGGCTGGGGCCAGGGCAGAGAAGAAGGAAATTCCATGCACTTATAAAAAAAAAATCTCTAGAAACTTTTTCTTCAAAGAAGGCACCAGGTATAAAAATAGGACCCTCAGACGCAAACTTCAGTTCACTTTCTTGCCCTGCGGAAATACTCTCAGAGGACAGCCTGCTGCTGTGGCCTGCTGTGTATCTGGAAAGACTGATATGCTGCTTGAATCTTGCCTTAATCCCTCAGAGACCTGCCCAGCTGCTTAAATATTGCCTTAAATCCTCAGACACTTGCCCTGCTGTCCCATAGATTGAACATAGCACTACCAGAGTGACTCCAAGGGCTAGTTGACTGTCCTCCTGATCAGAGCATTAGGGGCAGAAAAGGCTCCAACCATCTTGAACCCATACCTGGACACAGCCTGAGTGAGTTCTAAGCCTACAACTGTTACCTTTCCAGTCTTTCGGAACTGGTGCTAACATTGCCCAGATGGCCAAAATCCAAAATTTAAAACATTTTTGACTAAAAAGTGCAGATAACTCTAAAACAGTATGGCACTAATAGACAACACAACACGCACAGCTAAACAAGTACTGCACATAGCCTTTCCTTGTGTGTTGGCTGTTTCTCCACTGTGTTCGGGAGGTGTTCAGGTTTTGTCTGAGAATGTGAGTTTAGATTATCACTGGGAATGATTGCTTTTGTCCAACTCACCTTTGCAGTTGCAAAGGGGCATTAGAAAGCTACCTTTCTCTTTGTTTTCTTCTTTTGACAATGGTGTCCCTTGCAGATAGGATGTATAAAATAGGTGCTACGAGAGTGAAATTAATAAACATAAACTGACAATGTACAATGACAATGCCTTGTTCACTTTGTCAGACTCCCATGGCTCACTACACCAAGTGTTGAATGACCTAGGGTCTTACAGTAGGGTGTCAGGGTTTAATGAAAACCTGCAGAAATCACAGCTGATGAACTCATGCTCCCTGATTCCTAAATTCTGCAGCTGAAACATCATTTGTATTGTGGCTAGTACAATGTAAATCACTTTTCCCTGCATGGATGACAATCAACCTGAGAGACCTTTCCCTTTTTCAGACTTACTTTTGCCTGTTACATCACAAGCAATGAAACCCATTCAGTGGGCTATCAATAACATTATATTGACAGGAAAGACACCTAAACCTTATAGGTGCTACCTGCAACTCCCCCACTGATAGAAAATAGATTGAGTATATCACGTCATTGGATACTACCATGCATTCCTATGTTAATTGAAGGTTGTGAGGTGTAGAAAGCAATCTGAGAAGATAAGGACAATTCCACAGATGCAGAGAAAGAGCTGGAGGTAGAGATAGAGGCTTTATTCTTCCCCAGTTACTGGAATCACCATGATGGTATCTCACCTCACTCTTCCTTCCCTTCCCAACTTACCATGATAGTGGGGTATCCAGGCTTCACTACAGGGATGAAAAAAGACTGAGAAAAGGCAGGTATATAGGAGAATGCTTTCACAACAATGTGATCATATTGTTTGAAGTGCTTAAGAAGAAATGTCATCTCCCATCTTGAAACAGATTAGATATCAGCAAGTTAGGCACTACCTTCTACACCTCAGCATCTTTTGGCCAGGGTTCTCAAGACCTCTCACATTCTTTAAAAAGATTCTCCTCACCAAGATCACTGACAAAATGATAATTTCAGACATATAGCAGCTGCTATTGCACATCAAGCTAGAACGGCCTAAACTTCAGCAGCACTGGTAAGAGATATTAACGCCCAGATTTATGAAAAGTGGAGCTGCACCTAGTGCAGTGCCACTTTTCATGTGCTCCTTAGCGCCCCCTTAACGCCACCTTGTGTGCCTCATATTTAAAATACGGTGCACTATGGTGGTAGTAGGGTGGACTAGCGTTATAATTTTTTACGCTAGTCTGGTGCTTTGCAGTACTAGCGTAAAAAAGTATAACGTTATTCCTGCAAAGCACCCAGAGGCCCATTGAACACAATGGGAGCCTCTTTTTCACACCTGCACTTAGCAGGCATTAAAAATTGCTAATAAAAATGGCACAAAGCAATTTCATAGATTCCTCTATGCCATTTTTACAGCCGTCCCCAAGCGCTGGAACGCCCCCCTTGCATACATTATGTCTGGCACAGGCATAATGTGGCACAAGGGGTTACAGAGTGGTTCAATGCAAGCATTGCACCACTTTGTAATTATGGCATGGTGTTTTTGTCCTTCCAATACCACATTAGCATCAAAACAATTATGCTAATGTGAAGTTAGAATGGTGCTAGGCCACCATAAAGCTGGGCCTAAATGTTGTAGACAGCAAGTTTCAAACAAGCATTTCCAAATTCTAGGCAGAAGTGAGGCTTAGGCTACCTGACACAAACCAACCCATTGCACTCTACCAGAGGCAAACAGATGGCATAGACCAAGTGTGAGACTAGACAAATGATCACATGGCTCCGCTCGCTAACATTGCCTGATCTCACAACCTCGACATCATCTCATACGACAATGACACCCAACTGATCCTTTCCCTCACCAAGGACCCCTCCACCGCCAAGACCAAACTCCATGAAGGAATGAAGGCCATTGCTGAATGGATGAAGAACAGCTGCCTGAAACTGAATTCCGACTAGACTGAGGTCCTCATCTTCCACTCCACCACCTCCGCTTGGGATTAATTCTGATGGCCTGCACACTGGGAACCGCACCGACACCCACCGACCACGCACCCAACCTTGGATTCATCCTGGACTCTTCACTATCAATGACCCAGCAAGTCAATGCCATCACCTCCTTCTGCTTCAACACCCTCCGCATGCTTTGGAAGATCTGCAAATGGATCCCCACGGAAACCAGAAGAACGGTCACCCAAGCCCTTGTAAACAGCAAGCTGGACTACGGCAATGCCCTCTACGCAGAAACCACGGTCAATCACGGTCAACCACGGAACCACGGAAAAGACTGCAACGCATCCAGAACGCCTCTGCATGCCTCATCCTGGACATCCCCTGAAACTGCCACATCACAGCCCACCTGAGAGACCTACACTGGCTCCCCATCAACAAGCGAATCACATTCAAACTCCTCACCCACGCTCACAGGGCACTGCACAACACCGGACCAGAATACGTCAACAGACGGATCTCCTTCTTCACCCCAAACTGACAGCTTTGCTACACTGACATTGCCCTCGCCATCGTCCCACGCATCTGTAGAACAACTGCCTGCGGCAGATCGTTCTCCCACCTCGCTGCCAAGATATGGAACACTGGTCCCACCCACCTGCATCAAGTTAAGGACCTACTTACCTTCAGGAGACATCTCAAGACATGGCTGTTCGAGCAGTAGCAGCCACCTCCCCTTAGCTCCTTGAGACCCTTATGGGTGAGTAGTACGCTTTACAAATTCTCTGATTGATTGATTGAATGACCACTGACTGAGGAAAACACATCTACTACAAACCTGGGAACAGCACCTGTGATCGAGGGGCCCGCTAAGAATGAAGATGCTACCCACAGCACTAGAGCAGAGAAGGATGGAGGACAACATGGACTGGGCTCTGTTTTTCACCTGCGGCAGGTTCCTTAGTGTTCTCAGGTTTATCCGTTTAGGCATTTCATAGCTGGGCTGAAAGATGCCAGAGTGGTGACAGACAGAGAGGACATACATTTGGAGGCATAAACTCCTAAATTCTGGAACGCTAAACAGAAAATAGGATGCTCCTCATCAGGATCAGACTGGGACAGAAAATAGGCCAGGATACTAAAATAAAAAATGTTCCATATTAGTGAGTTAGAAAGCTAAAATCACGGCAGTTTTGAACTTATAAAGACAAGCGGTGTAGGTGTTTTGCAAGGTGTTAGACTTGACATCCTTGGCATGGTCTCCCCTAACTTTTTGCCTCTGTTCCCCCGGTTGCGGATGTGTGGTGGACTATGTTTTTGCTGATTTTGATAGGCTGGGCACTTTACCACTGCTATCCAGTGCTAAAGTGCAAGTGCTTCTCTGTAAATTGTATTAGTGATTGGTTTAACCATGATTGCCATATTTGATTTACTAGTAAGACTCTAGTAAAGTGTGCTAGAGGGGCCCAGGGCCTGTAAACCAAATGCTACTAGTTGGCCTGCAGCACTGACTTTGCCATCCACATAAGTAGCCCTGTAAACATGTCTCAGACCTGCCACTGCAGTGCCTGTGTGTGCAGTCTTGAACTGCCAATTCGACTTGGCAAATGTACTCACTTGCCAGGCCTAATCCTTCCCTTTTTATACATGTAAGGCACCACTGAGGTAGGCCCTAGGTAACCCCATGGGCAGGGTACAGTGTATGTCAAAGGTGTGACATACTTATGTGTTCTACATGTCCTGACAGTGAAATACTGCCAAATTCTGTTTTCACTGTTGCAAGACCTATCTCTCTCACAGGTTAACATGGGGGCTGCCATTAAAGGTTATTAAAGTGCAGATTTCCTTTGGGAGCAGATAACAATTTTGGGTTTAGGGTCTCCGAGCTCACAATTTAAAAATACATCTTTTAGTGAAATTGTTATTTAGCTTGTTTGTTCGAAAATGCTACTTTTGTACCATTCTGTCACTCTGCCTGTTTGTGGATTCCCTGTCTGGGTCAGTTTGACAGGCTGTTTGCACCTCTCTCTAGACAGTGACACAAAGGGGGCTGAGGTATAGCCTGCATATCCTGATGAGCCATCTGTGCTTGAGGGGAGGGGAGGAGTGGTCACTCACACCTTAATGGGCTGTGCTTGCCCTCACACAATGCAGTCTCCATCCTCCTGGTATGTGGCTGGGGTCTGACCTGGACAAGAAAGAATCTTACAGACACTTGAGACTTTGCTTTGAAGTTTGCCAACGTCAAAGGCAGAAAGGGGTATAAATATTGGAACCAAAACCCCAGACTTTAGATTACTTCAAGGATTCAAGAGGAATCTCTGCCTGGAAAAGAGCTGAAGAGCTGAGGAGAAGTGCTGCCCTGGCCCCTGTAGTTGCTGCTGCTGCCTTTGCAAGGGGACAGAGACTGGACTTTGTTGCATTCCTGCTTGAGAAGTGACTCCAAGGGCTTGGAGTTGAGCTTGCCTCCTGTTTTGAAGCCTCAAGGACAGCAAAGGCTTCACTAACCAGACTTGACTCTACTTGCTGTGGACTCTAGCTTGCCAGAGGGTGCCTTTTCAGTTCCTGGACCCCTGGAAGTGAATTCCTGGAGAAAAAACAGTCTAACGATGCTGAACGACCCCATGCAACTTCGCATAGGACGCCTCTGCCCAGAACCACAACGGCGCATGCCCCGAGGCGTGGAACTCTCTGAGTGAAACAAATCTGATGACCCTGTGAGCTGACGCTGGTACCTCAGAACCGCAACGCCACCTGCTCCAAGGCTATTGACCTGTTAGACGTCTGACAGCTCTGTAGGCCTTGTGTCGCTGCAGCAGCTGATCCAGCCCAACTTCGCTGACACCGGAGTGTCATATGTCCAACGTCCATGATGACCCGACACCATCACAGAGCTTGGAGCCCTGTGACATCATTGTGACCTGGTTAGGTTGCCCCACAGCATTGTGACCCCGCTAGACTTTGCATCTGCCAGAACCAAGGAACCGACTTTGCATCTGATGCAGCTTCACTTCCTCCACCCTGTAGTGAGAACTGACACAGCTGCACGATGCCCCAGGCCTTCTGCCCTGTGGCACCGGAACCAACGCCACATCGGGACTAGCAAAGCACTGACTCCGAGCACTGGCCTGTTTTCTACTTGTTTCTCAATGTACTGCCCCTTGGGGTCAAGCAACTCCGTAAATGGCATATTGGAGTTGCATTGTCGGAAACGACTTCATCACGATGCCGCACAATACCAACTTGCAGTATTTGTGCCTTTCTTGCTTTTAAGTGCTAAATTCATATTTTTAACATTATATTGGGGATTTTTATCGTATTTGGTCTTGTTTATTTAGATTTTCTTTTTTAATTCTAAACCTGTGTTGTGTCATTTTGTAGAGGTTCACTCTATTACTGTGTGTGTTTGTACAAATACTTAACACATTGTCTCTATGTTAAGCCTACCTGTTTGTGCCAAGCTATCAAGAGGGTGAGTGGGGGTTAAATCAGTGTGATTCTCTTACACCCTGACTACAGTGAGGATCCTTTTTTGGACAGGGGTTAACCTGATTCAAGCAATGCTTGAATTAGTATCAGGGGAATCCACAGTAAAACACATCCTAGCAGATCATAAAAAGGACAAATATTCAGTCAGAAAAACAGCCCATAAACTGACCTGTCAGACTAGTCCATAAGGTACTGCCTTACTGCCCTACAGGCAAATTCTGCTCCTCATTGCAAGGAAGGTAGAGGGTAAGTTGGGATGTGACATCTTGGGTGAACATGACAAATAGATTTCTATTAGAATAACTGCAGATAATTGGTGATTGTACCATGAAAACATGGATGAAACTTGTTGACATTAACAATAGTTGACATTAATAGTTAGCATTGTCAACCATTTAAGTAAATGGTTATTAGAATATCTTTTTCAAGGAGAGGCATCTCTATGTAATTGCGCATTGTTCTTGTGTATTAACTAGTATTTAGTTTAATTGAAAGCGAAAGAATGGGCTTGTTTTAACTTCAAATTGTTGATGTCCTCTCTCCAGGAAAGAAGAGACTGCGAAAGTCTTGGCACATTTATGAGCACCTTTGCGTTGCTCTTGTACCACGCAATGTGCTGCAAAAGTGATACATTTGAAAGGTGGATTTATGAAGCTACACAAGTCCACCTTGTGTGGCCCTGCATGGCTTTATAAATCTTGGGTAATATAATGCAGAGCAAATCGCTATGTTGTATTACTCTGGGCCACAAAGGCATTTTTATGGATGTTGCATGGGTGTTCCTTTACAACACGTATGGATTCTGACTCATTCTCAGATTTACAAGAACAGGTAAACCTGGGAATGAGCCAAAAAGATACACCCCCTCTCCCCTCAGGTGAGGCATAGAGAGGAAAAATATCTTTATTTCTCCTCAGTTTTTTTGCAGCACACATAGAAAGCCTTTCAGGATTGTTTTCATGCAGAAAGATGCGCCTTCCTGCACAAAAAAATCCTCATGCAATGCAGGCGCCCTGGCACTCCTGCGTTTGTGCTAGGCAGCCCATTGTGCACCAGCCTTAAATATGGCACATTCTTGCCCTTTCCCTGTCACACAGTGTAGCGCAGGCAAGGTGCTACACTGCATGACTTGGGGCCTGATTTAGAGTTTTGTGGAGGGATTACTCCTTCACAAAAGTGACAAATATCAGTTCCGCCGCATTACAAGTACTATGGGGGTCATTCTGACCCTGGCGGTCAACGACCACGGAAGCACCGCCAACAGGCTGGCGGTGCTTCCTCTGTTATTCTGACCGCGGCTGTAACGCCCAGCTGGGTCCCGCGGTTTACCGCCGGATTTCCCCCGGCTGGGCTGAATCTCCATGGCGGCGCTGCTTGCAGCACCGCCATGGAGATTCTGACCCCCTTCCTGCCATCCTGTTCCTGGCGGTAAAACCCGCCAGGAACAGGATGGCGGGAACGGGTGTGGCGGGGCCCCTGGGGGCCCCTGCACTGCCCATGCTACTGGCATGGGCAGTGCAGGGGCCCCCTAACAGGGCCCCAGCAGGATTTTCACTGTCTGCTTTGCAGACAGTGAAAATCGCGACGGGTGCAACTGCACCCGTCGCACCCCTGCAACTCCGCCGGCTCCATTCGGAGCCGGCTTCCTCGTTGCAGGGCCTTTCCCGCTGGGCCGGCAGGCGCTCCTTTGGCGGGCGCCCGCCGGCCCAGTGGGAAAGCCAGAATGGCCTCCGCGGTCTTTTGACCGCGGAGCGGGCAAGTGGCGGTGCCCGCCGCCCGCCGGAATCGGAACGAGGCCCTATATGTTATAATGGAATTGTAGTATGGCAGACGGGATATCTGTCATGTTTGTGACCATGGAACCGCCTCCTCCAAACTCTAAATCATGCCCATGGCCATAAATATGACCCTTAATTTGTACTCTGAATACTCTGGCTATTCAGGTTGATTTGATGAGTCAAAATTTCCACTTGACTGCAGTTGGATTACTTCTTCCTTGATGGTTTGTATCACGTATTGTGTCCAGTGTGGGAGAGATGTCACTTTTTCCCCACTTAAGTAGTTTGGTTGTTCTGTCCCGACTGACAACATCAATGCTTGCTTGTCAAAGACTTATTTTGTTTATTTCGCTTGGGCAGAGCTTTAAAAATATATTTTTATTTTCTTTTTATTCCCTGGGTACTCAACAATTGGTAATGCCAACCGAATTCATTGCAGCCGACATATGAACAAGTTGTGCCCCTTAATGAATCCCTTACCTGCTGAACTTCCAAACGTTCTCAATAGTAAGAGTGCAATACATTAATTTGAGGCAGCCTACCCATTTACATGATATTTTGTGATAAACTGATTAAACCTATAAGTTAGTCCAGTTACCATGACATTTTATATGTCAATGGTTCTCTCTGCACCCCCACAGTTCGTATCTACTTCAGGATTTATCTCTGTGTTTTTGAAGCACTAATATGTATCAGTGACTGCAAAACATATCCTTGGCATATTGTTACAGTCCTCATTGTGATTTTTTAATTTTATTTTACTGTAGCTTGTATCCCACGCAATTAAGAAACAAACATTCGCATGACGGGAGTCCTCTGGTTCCATCGAACAAGCTTGACAACCTGAAAAGCATGTCACAAATAAAACTATGCATTGAAAATGTTAGATTTCAAATAGCATGATGAAACTATGACTGCATTTTCTCTGTATACTTTGAAATATTTGAGAACAGTGTTAAGGTAATACGGTATGCACACGTCTTGACATTTGTAAGTGAAATTTACTAAGTAATGTGGAGAAGACAGGACAGAAAAGAGATTTATGAGTGTTGGCCGGAATTCTGGAGAAATCTTTTATTTGAGAGCTTAGGAACAGGTAGCAAACGGTTTCATTATGTTTCACTGTATTTCTAAAGTAGAAGTAATATGCGGGGAAATGCACTGTCAATTTTTTTGCCTTCCATCCAAAAAAGGGTAAACATGCAATTTAACAGAATAAATTACCTTCTGATTATCTTTAGCCAGACTGTTAAAAAAGCCATTTCAGAATGCACGGGTTTCAGAAAATTGGAGGTTTACACCATCATGCCTGATTAAAACGAAGGCTTCCCACCATTGCCAATTAGAAGCAAGCCAACAGGAGGCAGTAGAGGATGAAAGGAGGCTTTAGCCTGAGTATAGAAAAGGTGTTCTACAAGCTTTGGCAAATACAACTGATTGCACCCGTGAAACATATTGTTTTTGACAATGTTTTTTAATCGTGGAAGGCCTCCTCAAAATAGCACACCAAATAACTAATCACTTCTCAAACGAAGAACGTAAAGGTCTACTAAACAGTTAAAAGCTAAACATGTAATGGCAAAAAAATACATCATATTTTCTCGATTGCATGTTTATCTTTTGAAAAAAAAATTGTGAAACGGTTAAAAATCATTGTAAAAGCAAATATTCGTGACATTTCTATAGGGACTTTAGATCAACATATGAATACAAGAATGCATACACCTAGGAATGCATCACAAATACACAGATAAACAAATATGTAGAAAAGTGGACTGACTATGAACAACCACATGGGCATGCAAGAGGACACGGACACACAAATGTATAAGCACCATCTTCCATCAATGAAGCAATTAAAAGTGAATGTGTCTTTGTCTTTTCAAAGAAAATTGCCAGTTTTCACTAAGCTCGCTTTTTGGAGAGAGGTGTATACTGCGGGAATTTCAACTTCTAAGTATTGTGTTATATAAACACATTTAGCCAATGTACTTTCACAACAATATTGTCACAATAACTATATATAGGTAAGTATATATTTTCTGTACTTAACTTCAAATGTATGTATCTTAATGATCTATTATTTTTTGAATTAAGAATAGTACATTTATGCAAGTAGGTATAGTTATCTCAAGTAAATAGAACTCCTGTGCCAAGGTAACTATAACTCCCCCCATGCACAGTTTTCATCAATAAACTCACTGCAAATGTTGCAGTGATATTACCAATGATGTAAGAAAAGAAATCGTGAGTGATGTCATGTGTGATGATTCCTAGGGCATGGCAAGAGTAAGAGTTATAGTTACCTTAGGCCACGAGTTAGAGTTACATGAGATATCAGTAACTAACTGGTGCATTTCTATGTTTTTGTGTATGTAAAATCTGAACCTCACTCTAATGTACCTGTAAACTTTGTTTTTTTCAGTGAATTGCTATGTTTTTTTAATGTTATGCTATGTCAAGCCATTTTTGTGAGAGTGCTTGGGTAGAGCATTTGAGATGCACAGGTGTGATAGATGGCAGCTGCTCTCCCTCATTAACTCAGAGTGACCCATCCTGCCACACCTAGCTTACCTTAGTCCCTCTGCCTGGGAGAAATACAAAAAGCCCAGCTGCCAACTACACCTATCCACGTGACCTAACAGACAGCAGATATCAAATGGTTGAGATGAGAAAATGCCACCTTTCCAAAAGTGGCATTTTCAGAATTGTGATTAAAAATCCAACTTTACCATTGAAGAGCACTTTTAATTATAATTCTTAAGACATCAAATGCAACCTATCTATGAGTTCCCAATTGAAAGTTATCTCTTCTTAAATATAATAAGATAATCCAATATTATCTTATAGAAGAAGTAGGCCTTGCAGTAGTGAAACTAGTTTAAGTTTTTCACAAACAGGACATGTAAAACTACTTTCCCATGTTTTTAAATATACTTCACCCTTCCCTCTGGGCTGGGTAAGGCCTACCGTAGGAGTGACTGATATTTATTAAAAAAAGGAAGATTTGGCATAGTAAAAGGCTTATCTTGCCATTTTGAAATGGCAGTTCAAAACTGCATGCACAGGCTGCAATTTAAGGCCTGCGACTAGGCTTGGTGAAATTCGTAGTTCTGCTCATGGAATTGGAGGAATTTGGCAACTTCATATTACTCTGTTGTGGCTTTCCTGCCAAATTCTGCCAATTGCCACATGGCAGAGCTTTTTTCCTATTTGAGCAACACAATGGCAATGGGAACAACGTGAGGCTCTGGAAAGCAAGCTGGAGAGCACAAGAGAGATTTGCCGTCCCCGCATGTGATTTCTGGTTGCTAGGAAGCTTTCTGGCATGATTTTCTAACATGAGCGGTTGTGGTCAGAGGGCTGCTTCTCTAGTAGATTTTTCTACTAGAGTGGCAGCAAACCCAAACTCAGTGTGTCACCATTTGTGCTGATTTCTCAGTGCAGAGCATGCTTTAGGTGCTAAATTGCAGGCAACAGGCATTTTTTCTGCTCGTCGGTGGACCTCTGCGGAGTCTCACATAGTTTTTATGTAACTCCACAGAGTTCTGTGGAGTGAAATTCTGTGGGTTTTGACCACCCTTACCTGAGACATCTTTAAAAGGACTACTTAAGAGGGTGGCACAATGAGTGCTGCAGGTGCATTAGTAGCATTTAATTTACAGGCCCTAGGCACATGCAGTATCAAATGAATAGGAACTTACAAGTAAATTGAAAGTGCCAATTGGGTACAAGCCAATTTCACTATGTGTAAAGGAGAGATCACTGTTGAGCAGTGGTAAAGTGCACAAAGTCCTAAGGTCAACAATATAGTTATATCTTTAGCAAAAGAAAGTTGCTGTAGTCTGTGAACTGCTGATTTTAACCTACTCAGTCTTTATCATGGTTGAAGCGACTGTCATTCTTTGCCATTAAATAGGAGAAGCATATCCTGCCAATAATGAGGCATTCTGGAATGTGTATTTTTCACACTAAAATCATACAATTGCTACCAATGTGAAGCAGAATTTACACATCATAAGTTGATTGGGAAATCCAGTATAGAGTGGCTTGTGTGGCTCCCACCAAATTTTCTTACCCAGAAGCCCATGCAAACCTCTAACTTTGAGTAAAAAGACAACATTTCTTCACATTTCCGTTCTGAAATATGCAGGGAGCAACTACTTTCCTACCACCTGCCATTCCCCCAAGTCTCTTGATATAAGTGGTGCCTTGCTTGTGTCAGTAGGGCTAGTGGCTTCAACAGGAAGGACGCCAAAACACAACATGGACATGTCAATTGTTTCCACAGACCAATTAATCTTTTTTTGTAATGTGGCGAGCTGTTGCTTTTGGGCCCTAGATAAGCCCAAGCAAATCTAGCAAATTGGCACACATTTGAAAACTAGACACCTGGGGGAATCCAAAGTGGGGTGCCTTGCATGGCTCTCACCAGGTTTTCCTACCCACAACCCTTTGCAAATCTGATACTTTGACTAAAAAATACATTTTCCTCACATTTATGTGATGGAAAGTTCTGGAATCTGCAGGGAGCAACTAATTTCCTACCACCTACAATTTCCCTACATCTCCTGATAGAAATCGTACCTAATTTGTGTTGGTAGGGCAAGTGGCGGTGACAGGAACGGCATCAAAAGCACCATGGACACATCATTTTTTTCCCCTGAAAACACCTTTTGTTGCAATGTGGCTAGCTGTGGATTTTTGGACTGTAGCACAGCCAGCACCTAGAAAAACCTAACAAATCTAGATACCTGGGAAAATCCAGGGTGGGTCGACTTGTGTAGCTTTCACTAGGTTTTTTTTTTACCCAGAGGCCCTTGCAAATCTCAAACATTGACTAAAAACACATTTTCCTCACGTTTCTGTGAAGGAAAGTTCTGGAATCTACAGGGAGCTGCTAATTTCCAACTACCTGCCATTCCCCCATGTATCCCAATAAAATATGATATATCTCACTTGTATGGGTTGGGATAATGGCAGCGACAGTAATGGTGCCAAAACGCAATATGGACACAACACATTTTTCCACTGAAAACAGACCCTTTTTTGCAATGTGACTAGCTGTGGATTTTGGGCCCTAGCTCAGCCAGCACCTAAAGATACCCAGCAAACCTGTACATTTTTCAAAACCAAAAACCTAGGAGAATCATAGGTGACTTGCATGGCTCTCACCAGCGTTTTCTACCTAAAAGCCCTTGCAAATCTCAAATTTGCCTAATATTGCACATTTTCCATGCATTTCTGTAATGTTAACATTTGGAATCAACAGGAACCAACAACATTTCTTAAATTCAGCAGTCTCCACCTTATCCCAATAAAAATACTTCCCCACTTGTGTGGCTGGGCCTAGTGCCCGCAACAGGAACAGAGCGAACCAAGGTAAGTGAGGACCCCCATTGATGTTAGTTTGATCCGATACTATCACGGGCACTAGGCCCAGCCAAACAAGTGAGGCGGCATTTAGATTGAGACAAGTGGGAAAATCATGAGTGTTAGAAACTTTGTGGAATCCTTCTGACTCTAGAAGAATATGTCACAGAAATGCTAGGAAAATGTAAAATGTAAGTAACGTTTTGAGGCTTGCAGGGCATTGTGGGTATGAAAGCTTTATGGGATCTGTGAGAGGCACACAACCCTGTATTCCCCTTTGTGTCTAATTTTCAGAAATGACTAGGTTTGGTAGGATATCCTTGGTGGCTGCCGAGCCTAGTACCAAAACTGCAGCTACCCCTTTTATTGATGTTGCCACATTGCATCTTCGACCTGGCAATTTTGCAGGGGCTAGACACCACCACACAGGTAAGGTATCATTTTTTTCAGGTGATAAATGGGAATTGTGGGCGACAGGAAGTTTGAGTCTGCCAGCAAATTTCAGCATTTTGAGGGATCCACGTAATCCACCCTGGATTCCCCTGGTGTCAAGTTTACAAAAATATCTAGAGTTGGTAGATTTTCCTCAGAGACCATGTACACTCTGGCAGAGAAAGACAGAAATGACAAACTTTGCTGCACAACCATCTACTCCTCATGTACACACTCAGGTACTGGTTGGATTTGGCATGGAGGTGAGTAAAAAGTTCAAAATGTAAACTTTATTATCAAGAGATTTCACAAAAATTAAACACACAGTTAATAATTGAAAGTTCAGAATATTGAACTAGTGATTCACAGCTAGTGAGCTGCAAAACAACAAGAAGGCACCAATGACTTTATAGGACATCCAGACACCTTTCATGCATGACACACAATCATATCAACAAACAGCACCATTCAAGGGTAAACCATTTTATTCGCCCACAGGACTGACACAGCAATTAGTCCATCTGGCAACTGACACTGTGTGTGGACTGGTGTTTAGCTGGCAATGTGTGTATAGTGACTAGCAGCAAGTCACTACACACACATCCAGCCAAATGCAAGCTCACACACACTGCCAGCCTAGTGCCAGCCTACACACACTGCCAGCCAAGTGCCAATTTACACATGCCAACAGCCAGTCCACAGAAATCGCCAGCCAAGTGCCAGTCCACATTCTCGTTAAAATCACATTTTTTTAACAAGCAAGAAAACACAAACCAATTTGAAGGAGATTAAAAATAAATATGACCTCAAACACAACAGGTCTAACTAAATAAATCAAACTACCAACATCTGTGAAACTGAACAGACAATATGAAACAATTCAGACCTATCAGTTCACTTTTACACTCACAGTTGCTCACAATACTTGAGTTGCATGTGGCACGAATTGAAAAACATGCGGACACACATACCCAAGAATTAGAAGGACACTCAGGCCGTTAATACAAGTCTCCTTTCCTACGCATCTATGGACACAGACTCTACATCTCCGAGAAGGAAAGTCTTTTTTGGGTGTTTTTGGAATGCAATCACGATAGTGTCAATCTTTCTATCTAGCCACCACTCTAAATCTAGGAACACTTGCCTGCTCATCTACAACATGGCTGTCTATTACAGGCTGGTGAAACTAAACAAAAGTCATCTTTTTACCACAAGTAACCAATCCATGTAGATGGGGGTGACTTAGACAACCAGTAAATACAGATTTCCCTACATGCTATTAGTACCAAAGAGAAAATAAGGTTTACCTGACACTTCCCTACTTCGGCACTTGGGCCCACCCCGGCCCTCTCCTATGAGCCGAATATTACCAATGGTAGGCTTATCTTTATTTCCCTTTTCATCATGACTGAAAATATCTTACCCACATCTTGCCAGAAGGTTTGGATATCGAGATACTGCCGCAACAGATGCACATTGTCTACATCTTCCAAAGCACACTTTGGGCAGGCAATCTTCCTCTGAGTAACTAATTTTACCAATTTTCTTGGTGTCCAATAGACCCTGTACTTGTAAACAGATGGTTTCTTCTGAGATGTGGAGACTTCACAACATGCCAAAGTGTGTGCATTGATACTTGCCAGAGATATTGAATAGGCAGGTCAGTTTTCCAAACAGTTTCTGTCAATAGCAAAGGCCATCTTCTGCTTGAACCAGAGTCCAGTACAAACTTGATACCGACTTCTTTAACTCAAGTGTGGCTAGTACATCTTTTTCCAATTCTGTACTGAGCCCTATCTCCAATTCCCCTCCAATACCTCCAGCTTTTTACTTGAAGATATTTGAATCTAGACAGCCTATTGATTGTCAAGCTGGCTAAGATGTTTAATGAGAGCAAAGAACCCCCTGTGACCAGTTGCCCCATCGTGTTACACCTGCATCACTTAATGGAATAGCCAGTGCATCTTGAAGGCATTCAAGAGTCCCAGGGGAGTTTCAGATTGGAGCTATATCTCTTTAGTGTGGAATTCCTAACTTTCTTCTCACCTGAAACCATACTCTAGAGGCCGCGTTTAGAACTTTAAGCCTAATTGTTTTATAATACTTTGGATAGTCAAATTTGAAAAGGAAGTAGGTGCCCTTCTTCCGCATGTCTTCTGTTAATGCATGCAGTTGGGGATGTGCAGGTCTTAGACAGAAACTATTTATAGTATCTAGGATTGCTGGAAAAGATCTTTGCAAATCTTGCGTATAAATCATTAAGTCATCTGCGTAAAGGCTTCTTTTTTAACTCAATTATGGTACTGAAAAGGTAACATCCTCTGATCTTGCTTAATCCTCTGTGGGAGTGGTTTAATATAAAGATTGAACAAGAGCGGAGAGTGTGGACATCCTTGTTGTGTGCTTCTTCCTATTTGAAAGTGTGGTGAGAGATTACCATTTATTAGAAACCTTGCCATAGGGGATTTGTAGATTGTCTTAATTGCTTTAGGAAAATTGTCTACTAAGTTATTCTGCCTGATCACTGCCTGCAGAAAAGGCCAACTCACTCTGTCAAACACCTTAGCGGCATTGATGGTCATTGCAGACAGAGGGGAGTTAGTTACGTTTGCCACATCAATTGCAGAAACCAAGTCATGGATCAGTTGCCCTAAGTGCCTATCTTTCATGAAGCCTTTCTGGTTATTATGACCGAGCCTACCCATCACTTTCTCCAGCCTTTTAGCCAGTAGTTGCACTAGGATTTTGTAATTATTGTTAAGCAATGATATAGGTCTATATGACTTTCAACTCTTCGTATCTTTATTTGGTTTTGAAATTAAGGTTCTATAACTTCGTTCCAGGAGGCTGGGACCGGGGAAACTTCTGTAAACAGGGAATTCATTAAATGTGACAAGACTGGGGTGAGCTGCTCTTTTAGCTCCCTGTATAACTCACCTGGTATACCATCTGGACCCGGCAACTTCCCCTACTTCAGCCCACCCTCTGTCATCTCTGTTTATGCTACATTGATCTGTTGATTGAGGTATTGCTAATGTGGGAAGGTCATCCCCCCTTAACCATTTATCAATTTCATCTTCCGAGGCTTGAGTGTCATCACTGTAGAGATCCCAGAAAAAACTTGAAAATGCTTTCTTAATGTCTGAGTCTTCTATACAACGCTCATTGGTCTCTTTAATCACTTTTCCCTTGATCACATTTCTGGCATTCTCTGTCTAATTCAACACCATATACTTCTCGAGTGGGGTCTCAAAGAGCATAACCTTCAATTCAACACCATATACCTCTCGAGTGGGATCCCAAAGGGCGAAACCGTTACCTCCCGAGCGGGGTCCCAAAGGGCGAAACCGTCCTCTGCTACCATCTACTGATAGAGCGTTCCGACCTAATAAATTACCTGTATTTGGACGCTCTTGGGTCGATGAATCTTTTGACCAAGTGGGGCTCTCTTCACCTGAGATTAGTCAATTTAATCAAATCAATAATCAATAACGAACATAAGCAATGCCCTGATCAACAAAACACTTCACAATTAATCCAGAAAACATTTAGGCGAACCATGACCTTTCGGTCATAAATAACCACACCAGTTCATTCAAAGTTAATGAATTTATTTCCCTATATTAACAAAGCTAGCACGATATAAACGTGTCTCAACACCAAATGATATATGTAAATGAACATTAATAGATGTCCATAACGGCGAAAAAGATGCAATCTATGCAGCATTTGAATAACAATGCATTCGATAATAGCAACGCAAACCACTAAAACTATAATCTGTAATGGGCTAATTGCATACATTAGTCAGCATAACAAGGTCTCAAATTGCATCGTGCAACAAATGAATCCTCATCTAACCTCAAATTAGCATCTGCATGTGGGTCTTCATGCAAAAACAATTTAGCAACATTGATTTGGAAAACTCCTAACTAGGGCTCTTATCAAAAATCAGCAGTTGGTTACCTAAAAAGAAACACAATGCAATTGTACATTTTCCTTTCATATTTACCAAATTCAATCAGCATTCAAGGAAGTCTTCGTCTCACAGGTACCGGTTTCGATCAGCATGGGACGGGGCAAAGGGGGCAGGGTGGACGGGGCAATTGCCTCACAGCGGCAAGATAAAAGGACAAAACTACTACTTCATGCAAAGGGGCAAATCAAAGTTAAAGTCTCTAGGGCGAGAATTACTTAAAGTCTCTTTCTCTCGATTAGAGAAAGCATCAAAGTCTCATTCAAAATGGCGTCGAACATCAATTGGCATCGTAGAAGATGGCAAAATGACGAGGTCGGCAAGATGAGCCATAATGGCTGCAATGTCTAGTGTCCTCAATGGGTGCAATGGGTAATGGCGATGGGTAATGTCCGCTTTCTTCTTGTGCACCAGGTTTAAATAATCAACAGTTCAAATCCAGTAGGGTCTTCCATTGGAGGGTTCATAGGTTGGCTTCAAATTGTCCAATCAAAAACAACAATTCACAAGCTTCTACCTAGGCATACATTATCCTTGGAGTCGGGTACGTAAGTTGCAACATATTTTACCAATTAACTCACTTTCAGAGCTTCCATTGTCTGCACCTGCAGATTGACCTTGGAGCAAAGAAGAAGATGCCAGGCTGGCACGAAACCTTAAAGATAAGCATGTGAACCGATCTCACTGGAAAAGTACAGCTTCAAGCAAGAATACACGTTTTATTAGCACATTAGAAAAACACGAGCATCTAAACCGTGAGACAAGGCAACTAGGCCGAAGCCTCCACTAAAGTTATGCTAAGTTAAAAAATTTCAAACAAGTAAATCATGGCACACGTTTACGATTATGTCAGATTAGTACAATTCTAATACATCACGTTATATAAAGCACGCTTATAAATGTTGGCGAACTACTCTGAGGGCACATTTGTCCCCGTACAATCTTTATTAGTTCGGTTAAAGTCACACTTGATTATTGCGGCACTACGTTTATGCGCTAATAAATGTAAAACCTTCATTTCTGCGTCATCACCTTCCACGCTAATAACCTCCCGCATCTCTCATCATACTCATAATGTGCCAATTTACTAGCCTCACATTTTTTCCTCATGATTCCCTCTAGAAATTCCCCAAGGGAGCTCTTAGCTTTACTAATCTGATTCTGCAGAGCCACTTGTCCTGGGGGGGGGATTCCAATCATCAAATAGTCCTTGTAGCTCACTAATCTTTCCCTCCAGTTTCTTCACTCTATTTTAGTGTCATTCTCTTCTGTTTGCTGCTAACTGATCAGTCTCCCATGAATAAAGGCCTTAGACATGTCCCAGATAATACTAATTGGGGCAGAGCCCTCGTTTAACTTGAAAAATTAATTCATGTCCCGTTTTCGATACTTTATGATCTCTTGCTATCCTAAAAGTGACCATCTAGTGTGAGTAGATGGGCCAACAAGGAGAGGTTCAACTTGTACTTCTGAGAGATCTGAAAGTTGACCCAGCTGAAGGATGACCCTTGCCAGCCCATTTCCAAGCCTAACATATGCCAAAATGAAGTTAATTCTGGAAGCATGACACTCTCTTATTTTGATTGCATTATCTGTTGGTCTGGAGGTACATTCATATAGAGCAGGATTTAACAGGACATTAACATTGTCTCCTATTATTATAAAATTCTTGTTCTTGGTTAAATGATTGTCAAACTCCATAAGAGGGGATGGGCCATCCATATTTGGAACATAATAGGCTACAAATGCATACTCTACCCCATAAAGTCTAATGTTTGCAATCAACCACCTGCCCCTGGGATCCGTTGTGACGTCCTCCAGGTGAACTTGAACTGATTTCTTTACTATAATTGCCACCCCTTTCATATTACAGTTTTGGTCTGTGCAGGCAAACTGATTGATCCATCTTTGAACCCTAAGGAGTTTTCCCCACTTCTCCTGTCTTAAATTAGTTTCTTGTAACAAGTTGACCTCATTGCCAGAGAGCCTCAACAGTTCTAAAATTCTCCTCCTCCTGCTGCCTACTCTGAGCCCATTTACATTCCAAGATAGTAATTTAAGCCTATGAGCAACCCCTGACACCTTCATCCTGACACTAATCCTGATGCCTTCCTCCCGTCCATGAGAGAGTCAGTCATAATTGAGGACGCTTATTTTTTAAAATCTTTTCCCAGATGCTCCCCATCCTGTGAAAGCCTATCCTCATTGTCCTGTTCAGTGCTCTTCCTCTCCCCAATTTTCTCCCACCCACCACCCCTCCCTGGGGAACCCTCCCTTTATCCAAACTGGGTAGTTCATCACACCTTTGAGCTCCGCCTCTATGGAGAAATTAGTGACTTGTTTTTATCTGGTTTATCATTCTCTCAACCGACTGAGGGTCCCTTATGTTATGCATTTTGTTATTCCACATTACTCTAAAGTAGCAGGAAACTTCAGTTGTGGAATAGCTCCTAATGATTTGAGTTTTGAATATACTTCCCCAGTTCCCACTGTCGATTTTGGGTTGCCCTAGAAATGTCTGATCTTATACTAAAAAACCATCTACCACTCTTAAAACTTTTAACTTTTAGGGCTTCCAAGAGGATCTGCACTTTTAGTAAATAGGAGCTAAAGTTAATGAGGATTTTTCTAGGTCTGTCTCTATTAGGATTTCTCCTGAAGGGGTTGCAATGGACTCTGTATGTCCAAGTCCAAATTGTGTTGGCAACTGAAAGGATGTGCTCTTTAATTAGGGTTATAACAAGTTCCTTTGTCCTTTCTCCTTCCGCACCTTCTGGAATATTCAAGATTCTTAGGTTATTCCACCTGGAATTATTTTCCAGGGACTCCAATTTTTCTGAGTTCTTTTTTGCTTTTTTCCAGTGCCTGAATTTCTTTGCTGTTAATTTCAACGTCTGCCTGTAGTGCTCCCAAGGAGGCTTCCATGAACCCTAACCTTTCCTTTAGGGAGGTTTTTTTGTGTCTAAATTGTTGCAGACACCCTAGATTTTGCCTTGATTAGACTCAGATACTACAAACTTGTTTCTAATCTCTTCCATCAGTGTATGTAGTAAAGTTTCAGTATTATTCTGATTTATAGAATGCTGTGTACTATCTACTTTATATGGTAATGCAAATGCAGTTACTGTCTCTTCTGGGGCAGAAGTTCACTGAACAGCCCCTTGAGCTTGAACTATAGGCAAAAACTCTATATCTTCCAGCACGCTTGGCGGGGATGAAGGGCTGGACTCCATATTTATAGGGTCAGTTAAAGAAACCTGAGGATTAGGCTGCTTTGAATGCTCTTGGGTATTTTGTACCTTGAAAAAAGATCTGAGTGGGGGTAGTTTTTATTTTCTCATTAGTTGTTCCCCTCATAACCCTTCTTTCTCCCCTACCCTTTTGTTCTGTTGAAGTGGCCCTCTTACTCTGGTTGAGTTCCACTTCCTCAGGCTGCAATAATGGCAAATTCAAAATCCCACCTTTAGTGGCCCGTTTACTCCTCACCCCAGGGCATGTTGAATGCTGACCCAGGGAAGTTGCAAGGCCCGGTCCAGTATTTTACAAAGATCAGGCCTGGTTTTGGGAGGTATCCCCGGCCTTTGCCCTTGCCGTCTTGTCTTAGTCCCAGTTCCAGGCACATGTTTTGGGGTCATTAGGGGTATTTCTGTGAATCCTGTGCTGCCAAAGTACAAAAGAAAGTGGAACCCTCAGTAGGAGAATCTGTGGGATATTTCAGGCAGCTTGTGATGACTCTGCCTGTACTCGCCTGGAAGCCTGTCTGGGCTGAAGTGATAGTGCCGCGTCGGAGCAGCGGTGCCACCCTTTTCATGGCAGCAGCAGCAGGGTCTCCGCACCTGTGACAAAAGGAAACTGCAGCATACGATGTCAGGGAACCTACCTTCCCAACGCCAAGCCGCTCCCGCTGATGCCCGGAACAATTCCCGAAGGTTAGAGGGGAGCAATTGCTGCCTGTCATGCATGAGGCACCTGAGAGGTGGCGAACTCCTGGCTGGCGTGCTTAGCTGGCCGCTATGTTCCCCCGTAGAAGAACTGCAATGTGTGTGTACTGTGACTAGCAGCAAGTCACTACACACACCTCCAGCCAAGCACCAATGTACACACACACACACACACACACACCCACAGCCAAGAGCCAGTCCACATAAATCACCAGCCAGGTGGCAGTCCTCACACACCACCAGCCAAGCACCAATCTAAACACACCATCAGACAAGCTCCAGTCCACACATACTGCCAGCCAAGTGTCAGTCCACCTACTCACCGCCATCACTTTCATTATGGATGGTTGTCAGCATGTGGATAAGTCTTTACTGGGGTCCCCCTTGGAGGCAACTGCCACTGCTGACTGTCCACAGGCTCAAGAGGAAGCTACTGACACATCCCTACAATGGTGCCTGAAATCACCCTTGTAACTTCTCAAGCCAGGGGGCCCTTAAAAACTGCACAGCACCATGCTCGGTGGAGTGGTGTGAAGGCCTGAAACACTGGTGAGAAGGAGTTGCCTTCCACCTGGAACATTTGCCTGGGGCCCAACACTGAGCTACCCTGTTGCAAGCCTTGGACTTGTGGGCACTGCTGTTGCCAACCTATTCTGGTTCCAGTGGAGAAGGTCACTGACTGCCCATACCTGCATGGGTGCACTGCCTGGCACTGAAGACCCTTCGCACCTGGGCAGGACCAGCACTATCTGGGCCTGTGGAGAAAAAGATATGGAGCCGAAGCAACAGAGTGGTGGAGCAGTGAGCACCTAACACTGCTTTTGCACAGGAGCTTTGCAGGGGATGTAGGGACTCATGGGCAGTTGCGCTTGCCCACCCTCTGTACTCAGAGGTAGGAGGTCAAGTATGCAGCCCCACGGCAGCCCTCTCCCCATGGCCTGGCTGGCATTGCCTCATGGACCCTAACTCGTGGGTGTTAGACCTGACATCCTTAGGGTGGTCATCCCTCAACTTTTTGCCTGCCTCCCTTCACTTTTCAGTCACCCCTAAGGTAGGACCTAGGTAACCCATTGGGTGCTATGTAGGTAAAAGGAAGGACATGTATATATGTTTTTTATATGTCCTGGTAGTGAAAAACTCTTAAATTCGTTTTCCACCACTGTGAGGCCTGCTTCTTTCATAGACTAGCATTAGGTCTGCCCTCATATAGTATTTGTGTAGTAGATTCCGATCTGAAAAGGGGTAACAAGGTCATATGTAGTATGGCCAGAATGGTAATAGAAAATCAAGCTTAGTGGTGAGGTTGGATTTTATAATTCTATTTTAGAAATGACACTTTTAGAAAGTGAGCATTTCTCTGTACATAAAACCATCTGTACCTTACAGCCTGTCTCCAATCAATGTCTGGTCTGTGCTGGTTGAGAGATTCCTTGAGCACTTCACCCAGGCAACCACAAACACAGGACACTCAGTCACACCCGCATTCATCTGCATATTGAATGGGTCTTCCAAGGCTGGAAGGGTGAATGGCCTGACACTTAAATTGCAAAGGCCAGTGGCCTGCCCTCGTGCAATGGCCTGCCAAACCTCCTCCAGGACTGAACTGAAAGGAGAACTTGTGCACTTCAAAACCACGCTTTGAAGTCTCCCATTCTTCAAAGGCATTTTTGGGTATATAAACTGGGTCTCTGACCACACCGAACCACACACTTTTGGACCTGACCTGAACTCTGTCAGAAGACCTGCCTGGCTGCCCAAAGGACTCTCTGGACTGCTTTCCTGAGAAGGACAGCTGCTCTGCTGTTGCCCTGCTACCTGCAGGCCTCTGACTGTGCTGAATAGAGTCTGCCTTCCCCCAAAAGTGCTCTCTAAGGACTTGGATTGAGCTTGCTTCCTGTTCTGTGGTCTCAGAGACAGCAAAGACCTCCCGTGCTAGCTTTTTGCTAGTACATCAACTTCAGTGGCTTCGGAACGACTTCAGTGACACCAGCGACGCCACAGCCTCCCCCCTCTCTGTGAACCTTCCTGCATGCAAGGACCATGCCCTGCAACAAAGTGCGACATTCCTACGATTCCTCTGATGCTGCTCAAGGTCCTTGCGACACTGCGAAGTCGACACAACACATCCTGACGGACTAGAACCACCAACCCTGCCGGGTCATAAGGAATCAATCCATCTCCTCTTGCATCCAGACAGAGCCAATGCCTCATCTCCACCTGCTTCTCAGCTTAGAACAACCGCCTCTCTCCTTGGATGCCATAAGGGACTGACGTCACACTGACTCCAGCAACGCCTCTCTCCCATTCCGTGTGACAGCCTTGCTGTTCGTTTCTAAAAGGTACTGTACCTGGGGATCCATATGACTTGGTGTCCGGCACCGGTGGTGTCAGATTGTTGAGAACAACTCCGTTGAAGACACTGTGATAGCCCCATTCGAGCTATTGTGTTTTCTAGGCGCTGTATTTGGATTTAATCTTTAAAAATCCATAACTTGACTTGTGTACATTGGATTTTAATTGTTTCAACAGTAATTTATTCAAATAAATATAATCTATTTTTCTAAACCTGTGTGGTGTAATTTTGTGGTATTTTTACTGTGTTACTGTATGATTTATTGCACAAATACTTAACATATTGTTTTCTAACTTAAGCCTGACTGTTCAGTGCCAAGCTACCAGAAGGTGGGCACAGGATAATTTAAATTGTGTGTGACTTACCCTGACTAGGCTTGTGGTCCCTACTTGGAAACAAGTATATGCCTCTGCCAACCAGAGACTCCATTTCTAACAGTGGGGGAATGGTGCAACTCGTTGGCTCTGGTCCAGGAGTCATCCCAGGCATTGCAGACTATCCTGATCACCCCAAATCCACCTACTACAGCTGCCAGGTATGCCAGTGAGCCCCAGGATGACACTAAGCTATGCCACTGGGGAAGCCTTGCGCATAGCACATATAGGGCCCCACTTTCCGTGTTATGGCTGGGGGCTACCCCTCCACTTTTGTGAGCTTGTGGAGGTCCTGTGAACACCAGTGGCATGATCTACTGAAGACCATCCTGGGCCTCATCGAGCATAACGTTCTTCACCATGAACCCCTAGAATGAACCCTCCAGGGGGCTTTTTTCTTCCTCGGATGACCGTCTCTACATCAAATTTTATCCTGCCAGCTGCAGTGACACCCCTGTCTCTCCCCAGACAAGGCTACTGGACTGACAGAATCTGACCATCTCCTTTCTATGTTTGGTGATCTCTCTATAGTCGAAGCCTACTTCAACATCCGTGAGCGATAAAACAGAGCCACTCTGCAGGCTTCCAAGCAATCTCTTAGCCCTACTATCACTCAAGACTACATGGAATGATTTCTTTGTGAAATCCATCAAAACATTACCTCACTAAAAACAGACTTCAAAAACTGTCTCAATGACTTGCATAGGGTCACCACAGCTATGGGTGACAGAGTGGATGACTGTGAGCATACCATGGACTCCCGAGCAGAAGACCAGGAAGCACTGTGCAGACGTGAACACTCTAGAAGAACAACACATAGACTTCTAGGTGAAACAGGAGGAAAATCACAGATGCTGCAACAATATTCATATGAGGGGGATCCCATGCGGCACCGAGGGTAATGACATTCCTGCATTCACCAGAGACCTCCTCACCACCATCTGGTGGGGGTGAAGAAAGCCAGCCCTTAATCCTGGACAGAGCCGACAGAGTGGCACCTTCGGCCACCTGCCCCAAAGCTCCGCCGATATCCTGACACAAGTCCACTTCTTTTAGAAAAAGGAGGCCATCATCAGGGTGGCACAGGGTACGGTGGACCTTGTCTTCCTCAGCAATACAATGCAATTGTGTTAGACCTGGCCATTTCTACAGGGTCATTCCCCAAAGTTTTTGCCTTCTCCTAACTTTTTGACCCTTTTTGGCTGACGTTATGACTCTGGTCACTTTATCACTGCTAGTCAGTGCTAAAGTGCATGTGCTCTCCCTTGTAAACATGGTATGATTGGCTTCTACCTGATTGGCACATTTAATTTACCTGTAAGTCCATTGTACAGTTGTGTCCCTATGCCCAGGGCCTGTAAATTAAATGCTATTAGTGGGCCTGTAGTGCTGCTTGCGCCACACACTGAAGTAGCCTTTCAAACCTGTCTCAGGCCTGATAGCGCAGGACCTGTATGCGGAGTTTGCTGCCACCGGGACCTGGCATCTAAACCTACTTGCCAGGCTCAGAACCCCACTTTTACTCATGTAAAACATGTAAGTCAGAGGGTATTGTCTAATTTATGAGGGGTAGTGTAGGCATGTTTGTAATGGTAGTGAAAAATGCTGCTTACTGGTGTAGATGGATCTTTTATTATCATTATAGAAATGCAACTTCTAGAAAGTGAGCATTTCTCTGTGCTTATGACTAGTGTTTTGCAGGTTAACTCCAATCCATGTCTGGGCAGAGTGACAGTTGGGCTTTGTGCATACTCTTCAGACAGCCTGCACACAGGGAGGATGGGGGAGTCACAGAGGTTCATCTGCATATTGGATGGTTTTCCTTGTCTGAGAGAAGGGGGAGACGGGGCACATATGCATCTTGAAAGGCTGTGCCTTGGCCTCACACAAAGGGCTTGTTTACCCCCAACTGATATCGGGAGCCTGTGCTGGAGAACAGAGAGGACACTCCCGCAATTAGTTGTAACTGGTTAAAACCTTCTCTCCCCCTCATTAAGAAACATACTTGGAACTGGACACAGAATGCTGCTGGAAGGACTCACCAGGAACCGCCATGGACTGCTGCTGCTGTGCTAACCTGTGACCCACTGGGTCACTTGGAGGAACTGCCACTGACTGCATCCACTTTGGGCAGGCCTGTTGCGTGGCCCTACCACTTTGTGCTCCACCTTGTGTCTCCCAGGGGCTGGGTGCTGTGGCCCCTGCCCCGTACATCTCTCTGCTCTTCAGCGCAGTGGAGTGCTGTGCCCTGATTACAGTGGGCCTGAGGAGAACTTTTCTTTATTAACTTTGGTAGCCTGGAGAGCGTTTCTCTTTATTGGCTGCAAGAGCCTGGAGAGCACTTTTCTTTGTGTCCTAAAGCACCTGGAGAAGCGCCTTGTCTTCCCAATGCAAAAGCGCCTGGGGAGTGCTTTTATTGAGGCCAATGCAGAGTAAAGAATCACAGCCGTGACCCAGGCACTGAGGAATTATCAAGCGGGTGGGCAGTGTTCCGTGCCCCTGGGGCACTGCAGCATATAGAACTGAGCGAGCGAGCCTGCTCTTCACAGTGACCCCAAGGGGAAGTGTGCTGAAAGGAACTTTCCGGGGCACCAGCAGGCAACCACTTTGGGCCGAAGATCACCACTGCAGCCCAGGAAACTCGCATACCAGGATTGGGTGCGGGTGTGCTAGGCGAGAGCGGTGCCAGGCTCAGGAGAGCTCACGGGGCACCTCCTCCATTCCCCCACTGGTGGTGGAGACTTGGACTGGGGAGGCTTCCCTCTCCCAACAGGAGCTGTCAACCTGTTTCCTGACCCCGAACGCAAAGGAGGTAAGTGTGGCTGCGCGGGAGCTTTGGAAAGTCACAACCATGCCAGCGGGCTGGTGAAGTTGGGAGTCCACCTATCTTTCTGGGTGTGGGCTCTTCAGGTCTTGCCCCACCCGAGGCAGATTCTGGGGACTGCTGGGGCCTTGTTACCTGTAGGGGGACAGACAGCAGCCTCAACGGAGGCTCCATCCCACTAAAAAGAGGACATATAACCCACACCATCTTATGGCTAGGACCGCAGGAGCTTCTATATGGTACTAGGGGTGAGAGATATCACCTCCCCCAGAATAAACAGGTGCAGGAGCCCAAAGACCTGCAGATGGACTACATGTCCAATTAATCTGTACAACTAGAGTGACATGTTTTCTTTTCATGCGTTGCCCTGTGTTTATCTGATGTTCCTTTGATGGGCAAGTATGTTTATTAGGATATGTGCATTCCTATAGTAATGTTTTCCTGACTACTGCTTATGTTGCAGAATAATAAGTAACCTGTGTGTTATGTGTGACTATTGCTGATTTCTGCAGAATAACAGTATTTTGTAACGTTCTGACAACTGCTTTGGTAACAGGGTATTACGACATGTTATGTTGGTCTAGCAATTGTGTGTACAATACAGATCATTTTTATATAACTTGGTGGTGTGTTCCCTTTGAAGTGTATTTATTGCATCATGTGTGTTGTGTGGGTTGTGCAAACGCTTAACACATTGCCTCTGGGTTAGGCCTGGCTGCTTGTGCCAAGCTACCAATGGGGTGAGCAGGGGTTATCTTGGACGTGTTACTTCCTTGCCCTGACCGGAGTGAGTAGGTTCTGCCTGGCTTAGGTACATTCCCTAGCCAACCAGAAACCCCATTTCTAACAAAGTGTATCAGGACCTCTCCCCACTGACACTCGTAAAACGATAAGAGTTCAAACCAATTACCGAAAAACTGCCAGAACAAGGCATCAAATGTCAGTGGACTCACGCCTTTGGTCTTCGATTGCAATGGAAAGGCAAGAAACTGACAATTTGCCCTTAAAGGAAGCAAAATGCATGCTCAACTTGCCAGAAGATACTCCTGGCAAAGGCCTTCATCCTTCCTACTCCAGCTACTCTGGCAAGCCTACTTGGAGGACTGTCTGGGGGAAATCCTCAAGCCATGGCACAGAGGCTGCAGTCATCACCCATCTCCACAACTTGAAACTGGAACCCTCTAACTCAGAAGGTTATCAGTGTACCCCCAGGTCTCTGATTAAGATTTGGCCCATCCATGCTGACAGGCCATAGAAATCAAACAACAGCCATTCTGCTTCATGGCTGGACCCATGGACTGGATTCAGACCCAACTTGTCCTTTACCCTCAAGGTTGTTTCTTACTGGCGAACTAACCGGCCCACCCCCTCTTTACTGGATCATTCTCTGTTGAGGGTTACACCTCAGAAAAGATAAGGGAGGTTCCTCCCACTCACCTCTGATGTAGGGGTCCCCATGGTTGGGCTCTGCTCTGGCCCCTTAGTTTGTTCACCACCTCTCCCCTCCTGCGCACTTTTCCCAATTATTCCCCCTACTCTAGAAGGTAGTGCATTGTGAGATTTTTATTCACTGGCTGTAGAGCCATATCCTAGGGGGTGTCCCCACTCACACAGCTTTGCTGTACTCCCACACACACCCATGGGTACCACTGCTGCCATTAAACTCCTCTCTCTCAACGTCCGAGACCTCAACTCTCCCAATAATCACTACCAGGTGTGGAGATATCAGCTACAGCAGGATCCTGAGGTGCTCTATTTTCAGGAGACACATCTTCTCAGGGAAGACTTTTGTTACCCTAAATACCCCTATCAACACTGGGCTTACACTAACACTAAGACATTTTCTATCCTCTTCAAATGGGGCTTCTACTCCAGAGTAGTGAAGCTCTCTAGAGACCCAGATGGGTGACACCTAGCATTAACAATTGAGAGGAACAGAGACATCTTGACATTCCTTAATATCTAACCCCTAATCAGGCACAAGATGCCTACCTCCAAAAAATACTTAAGAACCAAGTGGACCACGCGGGAAGGGGCTTTGTTGTGGAGGATGATTTTAAACTGGTATGGGACCCTGACCTCAACAGAAGCACAGCACACTTTTAAGGTGCAGGAGCCATGTCAGCACTGCTTAGAAGGAAGTTGACTGAAGTGGGATTAGTTGACACTTGGTACTACCTCTTGACCCTGACGTGAGAGATTGCTCTTTTTATTCTCATGTTCACCTCTCCTATTTCAGCATCAACTGCCTCTTTATTTCCCACTCCCTCCTGAGAGGCTTGGAATCCACCCAAATATTTCAGACACAGGCGCACATATAGAACTCACTTGGACATGATAACTTGACAGCCATGCCCCTCAGCCATGCCTCTCTCTCCATCTACTTTGGGATCCAGTGGACAGGCTTCCATTAAAGAGGCCTTCAAAGAATACTTTACACTCAATATGCTCCCTGATACTCCCTTCACACACTTAACGCCACCATCTGCAGAGTCATATCCTGTATTTCATAGCAAGGGCCTGTAAAGCCTGCCTAATAGAGGCCTACCTCATGAAGTAGATCAGCTCCCTTAAAAAAAACAGACAAGCACCTCCCCACTAAAAACACTAAGCAGCAACTAGCTATCCTGAGGGGTCAACTCCTGGTAATATGTAGAAACAAGGCTGAATAGTAGCTTCTGGCACTCAATCAAAAATTTTGCAAAGGGGGTGACAAGGTGGGCATTCTCTTAGCGTGCAAAGTGCAACAACAACAGGCCCGAACTCACATCTCCAAGAGTCAAATAGAGAATTCGTGTTGGGCTGTGCGAGAACGTGACAAGCAATAGGCCTTCCGAACAATCTATCAAAATCTATATATGGGGGGGAGATCAAACTGCAATTGATTCTTCCTTTGCAGACTGCCTATGGTCCTTTTGCCCCCCCACTCATTTGAGATGAGTATAGGAGAGATGGAAGAGGGAAGAGTCTGTGGAAATGGGTTAGGAAAATCACAGTAGCAGAAGGGGTTTTGGAAGAGTCAAAGGTGAGTTAAATGAGGGTCAATTTAGTAGGGTAGTTTGGAAGATCATAGTAATAAATTGAGGTCTGTGGTGAGCTAGATGCAGTAGAAGAGGGGAGAGATTAGGCAGGGTTATTTTGGAGATCACAGTAGTAGAATAGGTTTGGGATGAGTCAAAGTGGGGATGGAGGATAGATGGATAGAGACTCATGGTGATGGGGACACAGAGTAAAGCTTAAGAGAGAGTAATTTTTCTTTTATTTTTTATTTATTTATTTTTATTTAATTATTTCTTTCTTTAATTGTATTTTTTTAATTTTATTTATTATTTGTATCTCTTTTTTCTCTAGTACAGTAGGACTAAAGTGATAAATAGATATGTAAATTCATAGCAAGGAATATATGTGTAAAGAAAATAATAACGGGTATAATAATATGAGAAGTAAAGTTGTATTGTATAAACACAGACTTTCAAGATTTGTGATATTTGGTGTTAATTAATAAGTGTGCTTTTCTAACATTCATTTATCTTTCCTCAATTTTTCAATAGCAAAATGCTTGCTGTTAAATAGTTAAGATAACATTTGCTCATTGTGATATAAGAAAGCAGGGATTCACAAGTACCTAATATAGCAACCTATATTAGAGCTATGCAATGACCTATGAACATGTTAAGTATAGAATAATATACACATATATATGTATATAAACACACATATACGCACATGCATACACACACATACACACATATATACATTTAACTGTGAGTAACTATAAATTTGTTTAATAGGCTTTAAGAGTATGTGAATAATTTAATATCACAAAATAGTAACTATACATATTTGTTAAAGTACTATACATATCTAGACTATACACATAATCAGATTATAAATATTTATCAACAAAGGCATATGCAGTCCATTTTATATGGATATGATGGTTCTGAAGGAAACTCTTGAGTAGTCTTCTGAAGATAAGATAGTTATCCGTGGATCTTCTACTTGGGGATAATGAATTCCACAGTTTGGCTGCTTGAACAGAGACAGATGTACCACCTATTCTCTTTTTCTTGTCTGGTAGTATTTCAAGGTGGGGTGTCAATCTTGAGTGGAGGTTTCTTTGTGGAATGTATTTGGTTATTTTGTTTCTGATGAAAAATGGTCCTCTTCCGTGTATAGCTTTATGGGTGATACAAAGCAGCTTAAAGGTTGATCTTCTGGCAACCGGTAACCAGTGTAGTGCTCTCAAGGCAGGATAGATGTGGGCTTGTGACTTTACATGTAATAGTAGCCTTGCAGTTGAGTTCTGAATACGTTGTAGTTTTTCCATAATAGATAGAGATGATCCATGATAGAGGCCATTGGCATAATCCAGTTTAGAGAGAACAAGAAAGATAGTAGCCTGCACTTTGCATAGAAATCCAAGGTGGGGGAACATGCATTGCAGAGTCTTCAAGGTGATGAAGCTTGATAGTGCAAATTTTTTACCTTGGGCATTCATGGTAACTTGGAGTCCATGGTAATTCTAGGGTTTTTATCTTACTTAGATACTTGAGGATGTGGTCCCAGATCATCAGGCGAGACACACAGTTGGTCATAATTTTTCCAATCACCATATGTGAGTATTTTGGAAGCATTCAGTTGAGATAGCTCTACATCATCCACTAATCAACGGGTCTGAGGCAACTGAAGATTTGTGAGTTTTCAATGTCTTTTGGGCATTCCAAATTAAGGAGTATTTGTGTGTCATCTGCATAGTTGTAGCATGTGAGTTGAAAATCATTGATCAATTCTGATAATGACATTGTGTAGATGTTGAAAAGCACAGATGAGATGATTGATTCTTGGGGGACCCTTGCTTTTGTGAGGTGGGGTTTGGACTAGAAGGGGGGAAAATAGATGATATTAGTTCTGTTTTGAAGGTAGGCATGTGATCCAGTCGAGAGCAGTCCCTTCTATGCTGGCTTTGTGGAGTCTTTGAATTAGGATGTCATAGTCAACAGTATCAAAGGCATCTGAGAGGTCCAAGAGAAGTAGTGCAGCAACTTCATTGCAGTTGACTGTGTTTTTAAGATAATTCCAGATTGCTATGAGAGCTGATTCAGTGTCTTTTCCTGGGTGGAATCAAGTTTGGTAGTCTGAAAGTATGGAGTTGTCTTCGGGAATTGTGACATGTAGACGAATGCTGCTCTTTTTATTAGTTTGACCAGGAAAGGTCCATTTGTAATTGGTCTGTAGTTGTTGGGGTCATGCAGTTCTAGATTTTTTTTCTTTAATAACCGATGTATGTATGCTTTATTCAGGTCTTCAGGAAAAGTTCCTGTAGTTAAAGAGTTATTGATGATTCTTCTTACAGGTGTGGCAGTAGAAGTAGATACAAGAACGTTCTTTAAGATGTGTGGTAGACAAGGGTCAGAAGGGCAGCTGGAAGGCCTGCTTGTTTTGGCCAAATCCATAAATTCACCTTGTGATATTTATTTAAAGGAGTGCAGAGGCTGGATTGGTTTACCCTTGGAGGGGATTTTAGGAAACAGGTTGGTACTGATAGTTTTCTGTTGTTTTAAATAAGAGTCCAATGTGTCTCCCTCGGTTGTGTAATGAATTGCCTATTTGTTTTTGAAATCTTGAGTAGTGGGATGACCTCCTTTCACGCATTAAGGTTATCAAAATTCACTGAGAATTTTATCAAATTCTTTAGTTACAGATTTAGCATTTTGAATTCTGCCTGAGTAGTACCTTTTTAACTTTTTTTGATTGATGAGGTGTATATTCTGTTAACTTTGTGTAGCAGACGTTTGTCTTCAATGCTGTTTGTTTTGTGCCAGGTTCATTGCAGCTTTTTGATTTGTTGCTTTATCTTTTTAAGTTCTTTGTTTCTCCACGGCATTGGTTTTCTTTTGTCTTGTTCAGTTTTTTTGAGTGGTATTAGAATGCTGAAAGCTTCCTGTAGCCATTCATAAAGTGCTAGAACAGAATGTATTTTGTCTAGATTTATGTTGGCTGCTAGTTGTGTTTCTAAGTCTTCATAATTGAGTTTATTCCATGGTCGTTAGATGGATAGATTTAAGGTGCTATGGGGTGTGTTGATTTGTGGTGTTTTATTTCGGAAAGTTACCAAATGGTGGTCTGACCATGTGATTGGTGTGATGCTTTGAACTGTAACTAGTTCAGGGTTTGCAAAAATGACATCTAGGATGTGTACATCGATGTGTTTGGGATTGTGTACAATTTGATGTAGGTTAATGTGACTAGGCAAGTGGTGATAGCTTTTGGATGAGGCATATTGGGTTTGTCAAACAAAATGTTTAGATCCCCAAGAATACATAGGTTTGAGTACAATGTTATTAGGTTTGACACTGTGTCTAGAAAAGTGTTTGGGAATGTTGAATTGCTAGGTGCAGGTCTGTAAAGGAGGAAAAAGTTACAGGAGGAAGTTGCTTTAGGGTTGCATCTGGTGGGGAGAGCCTCACAACCCTGTATGGAAATGGCTGTTTTACTGAGAGTTATTGCTTGTTTGAATATAGTAGCTAGTCCACCTCCTGTTTTGCCTATACTGTTTTGTGTGATGGTTTGACAGCCTGGAGGAAGGGCTTCATACAACACTGGGCTATGTCATCTTCCAACCATGATTCCGTTACGAATAGTAAGTCAGGTTATATGTCATTGAGAAGGTCAGAGATGTGGTGCTTGTTTTTTCAAAGTGATCGAGCATTTATGAGCAGACAATTTAGAAAATATGTGTTTGTGGCGGTGTCATTTTGTTTTGTAGAAGGGTGAGCAGTATAGTTGAAGTTTTTGGGGCAGATGTGTTGTTAGTTGTGATAACTGTGTGAGGGTCACAATAGTCCTGTTTTTCTATATAGTATTTCTCATCCAGAAGGCTCAGGAGTGTTTTGTTGGGTCTGGGTGAGTTGGTGGTGGACTTGGTGGCTGAGAGTGACATGATGAGTGTGTTTTTTTAATAGAAGAGTGGCCGTATTGTGCAACAGACAAGGGATGCGAAGTTGTTAAGAGTGGCATATTGTTTATTTTGTTTGTATCTGTTTAGTGTGGAAGGAGCATGGGTTGGGGTGGTGGAGGAGCATGTGGATCATAATGTGTACGAAAGTACCCTCTTTGTTGGCATTGTTACCCCCTTTTTCTGCCTGATGTCAGTGTGTTTGACTGTGTTCACCGGGATCCTGCTAACCAGGACCCCAGTAATTATGCTCTCTCTCCCAAAAGTCTGTATTTCACCCACAATTGGCACACTGGTGCCCCATTATAAGTCCCTAGTATATGGTACCTGGGTACCCAGGGCATTGGGGTTTTAGGGGATCCCTATGGGCTGCAGCTTATATGTTGCCACCCATAGGGAGCCAAAGCACAAAGCAAAGGGTTCTGCAGGACTGGCATTGCAGCCTGCGTTAAAAGGTGCAAGCACACTTTCACTGCCACTTTTCACTACACCAGGTCACTTATAAGTCACCCCTATGGCAGGCCTTCCAGCCCATAGGGTAGGGTGCCAAGTACCTGTGTGTGAGGGCACCCTTACACTAGCAGATGTACCCCCACGAACTCCAGGCCCATTTCCCCAGACTTCGTGAGTGCGGGGATGCCAGATTACGTGTGCATAGGTCACTACCTATGTCCACCTACACAATGGTAAGCCCAAACATAGGCATGTTTGGTATTAAACATGTTGGAATCATACCCCAAGGCATTTGCAAGCATTGGTTGTATGATTCCATGCACTCTGGGGGCTCCTTAGAGGACCCCCCCAGTATTACCATTACAGCCTTCTGAGGCTTTCTAGACAGCCCAAGCTGCTGCCACCTTCCAGACAGGTTTCTGCCCTCCTGTTGCATTAAAATCTCGAGCCCAGGAAGGCAGAACAAAGGATTGGCAGGGAACTCTGGGAGCATCTGAGTGGCCAGTGCCAGCAGGTGATGTCAGATCCCCCTCCTAATAGGTGGTCACTCAGCTAGGTGACCAATCCCCCTTTCAGGGCTATTTAGGGTCTCTCCTTTGGTTGGTTCCTCAGATCCTGATTGCAAGACTCCAACAGAAATCCTCTGCAATCCCCACTTTCTCTTCTGACTGCAGCATCTGGACTCTTCAGGACCCTACAAGCTGCAACAAAGAAGAAAGACACCTCCAGCAACATTGTATCTCCGGCTCCTTCCAGCAGCTGCAACATTTCCCCGGTTGTACATCCTCTGAGGACAGCCCCTCTTCAGCCTGCATCAGAAGAAGAAGCAGTCTCCCTTGGAGTGAAAGAGTCACTCCCCTGCTTCTGCAGGCACCATCTGCGATGACGACCAGCTGCGTGGATCCCCTCTCCTGCTGAGTTGCGTGGATCCTGCATCACGGAAGTGGACTGAAGTAGTCCCGATGGTCCTCTCTTCCAACTGGCCAACATGGGTGAAGGTAAGCCCTTGCCTGCCCATGCAGGACAGTACAATCGTGCATCACGCTCTTTGCAGCTGCCAAGGCCTGTTGGCATCCTTTCCCCAAGATCTTCAAGCTTCCAGAAGTTCCAGCCCCCAGCACTCCTTCCTGTGATGCACAGCTTCCTGAGTGGTTCTCTGGTGGCATGGGGGCCTTTCTCGTTTTGCATCGTCGCCCTCTTCTGCAACTCTCCTGTCCCTGTCCCGTAGGTGCTGCCTGGGCTTCTGAGTGCTCTCTGTTTTGCTGAGGGCCACCCTCTGACTCTCCCTCCTGGGGAGAGTCAACCTGGTCCTTCCTGGCCCATGGCAGCTCCATTTTCCGCTAACCGCAAGTTTTGAGTGTGCCTAGGCTTGTTGGTGGAATCCGAAGATGCAAAACTGACTGCAATCCTCCTTCCTGTGTGGGACATCACCTTCATCCTTCAGAAAGCCGACTTCATCTTCTTGGGTGCTGACTCTTCTTCTTCACTGGTGGTTCAGCTTTTTCACCTTCATCCTGGTGGGTAGGGGCTCCTACCCTTCCTGAACTCTACTGTGCTTCTTGGACTTGGTCCCCTTCTTCCCCAGGTTTTCTTGTCCAGGAATCCACTGTTGGTGTCTGGCAGTCTCTTCTGGGTTTTGCAATATTCTTCTTTACTTCTCTGTGTGTGCTCTGGGAAACTTACTATGATTTACTCCTATTTTCCTGGTGGCTGTGGTGGGTTGTGGTAGTTACCTTTGGGCTTTCCTAGTACTCCCAACTCCCCTTCACACATTACACTTAATTAGGTGGGGGACCGTCTTTAGCATTCCATTTTTTTAGTATATGGTTTGTTCTCCCACTGGGCCTATTTCTTCCTATTGTGATTTTCACTAATTGTACTGTTTTCTAACAGTTTTTATGCCTATTTCTGAATACTAGTGTATATCATTTATGCATTACTTACCTCCTAAGTGAGTATTGTCTCTATGGTATTTTTGGTAATTGTGACATCAAAATAAAGTATCTTTATTTTGGCAACACTGAGCGTTTTCTATCATGCGTGTAAGTACTAAGTGTGTCTACAGTGGTATTGCATGAGCTTTGCATGTCTCCTAGATAGGCCTTGGCTGCTCATCCACAGCTACCTCTAGAGAGCCCGACTTCTAGACACTGACTACACCACACTAATAAGGGATACCTGGACCTGGTATAAGGTGTAAGTACCATAGGTACCCGCCAGACACCAGGCCAGCCTCCTACATGATACTAAGGCTCTAAATTGGGCATACCCACCACACACCAGGCCAGCCTCCTACATAATACTAAGGCTCTAAATTGTGCAATGGATGAGAGGCAGATGAATGAATGTTGCTGTGTTGGGGTGCTTGTTGTAGATGTGTGTGAAGAGTGAGAATTTAGGAGGAAAAATTGGGCAGGATTTGTATTATTTGTGTAGTGATGAGGGTAGGAGTGGGTGTGACAGAAAGTATGAAAGCTTGTGTTATTTTGATGTGCTGATCTGTGTGGTTTGTTTTGTTTTTGTGGTGTAGTGAGAGGAGATATTGATGTAGTTGTTTTCTGTGAAGGATTTGTATGTGAGTTAGTGCTAGTGAGGTATTAGAATAGTACAGGGGTGTTGATGTGTTTTGGAGAAGAGTGTATGGGGTGTAAGAGTGAATGGATGAGAGTTAGGGGTGTTTGCGTTTGTTTGGTCACTGGAAGAGGTAATAGGTGTGGTGGAGTGGAGTGTAAGGATTGTATGACAGTGTGTAATTGGTGAAGAGAGGGGGAGGGTGTTTGTGGATCGTGTGATGGAAGGCTGTGTTTAGGATTTGACATGAAATAAGGGGCTCTGGCAGGAGCAACTAGATTATACTGCTGTTGGTTTGTATGAACAAGGCGTGTGGGTCTGGATGGCTGAAAGTAATGCTGTTTTGTGTTGTGGGGGCATCGGCAGGATGTGTTAGTGGGAATGGACAGAGTTGTGTTTGGTGTGAGAATGAAGGTGTCTTAATGTTGTAGTGGTGGATATGTATATATATGTATGATATGTGTTTTTTTTGGTGGTTGATGAGACATTACAATCTGTATGTGGTCTGTTTGTGGTGCATGAGTTTGTTGCCTTTGATGGTATTGTGTTTGGATGTTGGAAGATGTGTAAGGAATAAGGTCCTTACTGGTAAATAGAAAGTTGGGCAGCATCTCTGGCCCTAGGTCCTACCAGGCCAAAACAGACAACTGCCCTTGTCCTCTCTGCCCTTAGCCTTGATGCCTGAACTGAGATGCCCTGAGCCTTAGGCTTAAATAGCGCTATTGGCTAATAGAAACCTAGTACTAACCCTACCCAATCAGATTTGCAACCCTAAACCCTAGATCAATGGGAGACCTACCCCTATCAACCAATCACACCCCCAGTCCTGACTACCAATCACAACAGTTACCCTAAAACCTCAGTCCAATAGCACCCCTGCCCCCAGTACCAATCACAATAGAAGCCCCAAAACCACAGCCCAAGAGTAACCCTAGCCCTAGTTCAATCACAATAGAAGCCCTAAAAACACAGCCCAATAGCAACCCTAGCCCTAGTATCAATTACAACTGAAGCCCTAAAACCATAGTCCAATAGAAACCCTATCCCTAGTACCAATCAGAATAGAAGCCCTAAAAACCACAGTCCAATAGGAACCCTAGCCCTAGTACCAATCAAGCAATTTAAGACATTGGAAATACTAATCCCAGCAACCAACACAACAATTTATGCAAGAACCAATAGGAACGTATATAAGGGCCATGTTAACTTAAGCCCAAGCATCTATGGAAGGGAGGAGGGAGGTGCTGCTCTATTTAGAATCTTCTTTGATACAGACAGGCAGAATCCACACTTCCAAGCTAGCAGAATCTACTTTCCTGGTAAGGGACACATTGAAAAGCAACAAATACTGAATACAGCTTGTCGTGCACTCAGATATTTGGCTTTTGAAAGGCAAAAACGAGTGGTGGAGACACTTTCTAAACAGTTCAAATCACAGAAGCAGATTAAGCAGTCTCCTAAACACATTCTAGTTAGCCACTTAGGTATATGTATACTTTTTTTTTTTTAAAGGGGGAGTGATGGGAGTTATCTTTATGCAGTCTTTTGAAACAAACTGGGAGTGAAATTTCAAATAGTCACAGGTAAAAAACAGCAGTTTAAGAAGACCATGCTGGCTGAAACATAAGGAGCCTACAGTAAACAGGCATGGGTAGCAGTACAAACATGTTTTAACAAATAACAAGAATTCCCAGAAAGTCTGGGGCACTTACCAGTCTCCTAGGATTTCTTGATCACTGGGCTGTATTAGGGCACAGGGAAAGATGGGCTCACAGATTGGAGGTGGCTTTCTTGGGGTTTCCTCCACAAACTGAAAGGCCCAGTGCAGGTATTAGAGGAGGGCTCAGGGTCTCTGGAAGCTAGAGAGGCAATCACCAAGCCAAGCCCCCGTGGAAGGGAGGAGAGAGGGGCTGCTTTATTCAGAATCTCCTTGGATACAGACAGGCAGAATCCACACTTCCAAGCTATCAGAGTCTACTTTCTAGGTAAGGTACAGATATTTGGCTGTTTTTCAAGGCAAAAACAAGTAGGGCAGACACTTTCTAAACACAGTTCAAATCACAGAAGCAGATTAAGAAGTGTCTTAAACACTGTCTGGCTAGCCACTGGAGGGGGGGGGGGGTTGGCCTAATGCAGTCTTTTGCCACAAACTAGGAGGGAAATTTTAAACAGTCACGGGTAAAAAAAACAGCAGTTTAAAAAGACCATGCAGGCTGGGTGGCTCGCTGGAACACAAGGAGCCTACAGTAAACAGGTACTGGTAGCACCAATAGTAGTGCAAATACTTTTTAACAAATAACAAGAATTCCCGGAAAGTCTGGGACTCTTACCAGTCTCCTAGGATTTCTTGATCACTGGGCTGTATTAGGGCGCAGGGAAAGCTGGGCTTACAAAATATTAGCATGCTTTGCTTTACAGTCCTTAAAATATTTCTACATGTGTATATTTTGTAAAAGTTCTTTGCACAACGTAATTGTTTATTTGCCCTACAACTTCGCACTACAGCAGCAATCACATTCTAGTTACATTTCCATAGCGGTAGTTCCAGTCATGCTTGGCTGATCATAGTTGCATAGTCGTACAGAAGATTAATTAAAAAAGAAAATTCTGCAGGAGCTTACATTTATTCAGCAATGCAGGTGGCACTGGCTGTGGGGTGATAACAAAGGCCCAGAGGCAGTGGTAGATAACATGCAGGTTGCTTTATAGTTATGGATGGTATGATAGTCTTAAAACAGAGGGATGGTGATGGTTATGGCGGAAATGGTGAGTTTTCATTTTTGCCCCACATTGCTGGAGTTAAGTCGCTAGGTTGTGTGAATGGAGTTTTAGGGGTGCATCCTGTTGAACTCTTCTGGGTCAGGTCAAGTAGGAATTATTCACACCCTTTTAATGCAGCGAGGCTTTGGTTCACCTTTGCATGCCGGGGTCATGATATTTTGCAATCAACACTGCAAAGAGGTCTTGTATGAGTTTTTATAAGCAATGATTGTCTACTATGTCTGAATGCTCAGTCTGTGCTAATAATTGTACACTTTCTGCTTACGTATTGGCATACATCAATGATGGGTTCATCCTGGATCTGGTGTTGGGCCATCTCTACTTTGCCTAGGATCTTAGAGGTACATGGCACTGGCCTCCAGTGGGTCTGTGTTTATTGTGGTCTGCTGGTATCCCAGGGGCTGGAGTCATGAAGATGTATTTCAGAGCCTTGGGAGCTTTCTGTTGCAGAAGGCTCTTGATAGATCAGGCACCATACAGGCTTTGCCAGACTCTCACATTGCAGTCATGGCTGCTGAGCAACTTTTCCCTATGTCTTTGCAGAGTCAAAGGCCCTCATTCTGACCTTGGCGGTCTTTTCGCGAGACCGCCGAGTTACCGCCGCGGTGAAGACCGCCGACCGCGGCGGTATGCCGCTGTGCGCATTCCGACCGCTGGGAGCGTTCCGCCGGGAAACCGCAAGCAGCCACACTTGCGGTCGGCGGAAAAGTGGAGACTGGTCAACCTCCACCGCCACGCCAGCAGAACACCGCCCACAGAATTACGACCCACATATCTGTGTGGCGGTCTTCTGTTGGCGATGTTCTGTTGGCGGTCACCTCCCCATGGCTCCCGTCGCCTCCCGGAGGACCAACGCACAAGGTAAGTTGACCGTCCGTGAGGGGAGGGGGAGGGGGGGTGTTGTGTGATGTGGGCGTGTGTGGGGGTGTGCGTGTGAGTGTGTAGAGGGGGTGTGTGAGTGCGTGTATGCGGGCGGGGGGTGCTGCTGTGTCTATGGGTAATGTGTGCTGTTCGGCAGGTGCGCATGTCTGCATGTATGTGTGCGGGTATGTGTCCCCGTTGTGTATGTGTGTGTAGGGGGTGTGTATATGTGCATGTTGGGGGTGTGTGCATGTCGGGGTGCATGTATGTGCATGTCGGGGTGGGGGTGGGGAGGGGGTTCGTACCACCTCTGGGGGGTGGCAGGGGGGTGGAGGGTGTGGGGGGAGGACTCGGGTGGGTAGTGGGGGATGGGGGAGACCCCTATCAGTGCCAGGGAAGGAATTCCCTGGCCCCGATAGTGCTTACCGCCATGGTTCGCATGGCGGTTCCCGACCGCAAGAAACCGCGGCGGTAGGCAGGGTCATGATACAGTTGGCGGTCTTGGGACGACCGCCGGGCCGGAGTGCGCAAAATCCAGCCCGGCGGTCATGACCGCCGTGGCGGTCGGAGTGGGGAAGTGGCGGGCGATCGCGGCGGTGACCGCCGCGGTCAGAATGCCATTTTTCTGACCGCCGGTCTGTTCGCGGTCCGACCGCCGCCTCTCCGCCGACCGCCAAGGTCAGAATGAGGGCCAAAGTCTCTTGAGTAGAGAGAGTACTTACAGGGTCAGCTGAGGCTGATCTCATGCCTGAGTTCTTGGGATGCTTTGGTGAGTTGTCCTGGGGATAGTCTCTGTTACCTCGGGCTACTGCCATTTTAAATATTTTCATTGGCTTAATCTTTTCTATCAAGTCATTGGCGAGGCTGGCATAGCATTTGAAGTTTGGGAACATTAGAGAAGGTGTTTTGGGTGAAGGAAGGGCCACTGGAATTATGCTGCAGGTGAGGACCAACTTATGTGACAAGGTTGACTAAGTTATGCAGCAAGAAAAAGTAAATTATATGATGTCATGAGACAAATTTTGTGATTATATTACTTAATTAGTAAGCAGTAATAAGCAAGAGGAAGCTGATCAGTCAACCTTAACGAAGCATCTTTCACTTCGCAGAAACACAGGCAGTACAGTTTTAATAACATGTGATCTTTTTGAGCTAGAAACAATATTTTGTGTTAAAAGATGCAGATTATGCAGGAGATGATGGATTACGTGCAAAATGATAATTATGAGGAAAAACCACAAGTGCAAACTTGCATAATTTCAGTGGCAGTGGGTACAGGCAAATCTTTGTACTACTCTTATTACAATATAAGGGCTGTTTATGGCCTCAAGGATTGTGCCTGAGAAGTTTGTTGTTTTGTTATAAAATGTCGTTGTGCATGCATACTTAGGCGGTCATTCTGACCTTGGCGGGCGGCGGAGGCCGCCCGCCAAAGTCCCGCCGTCAGGTTACCGTTCCGCGGTCGAAAGACCGCGGCGGTAATTCTGACTTTCCCGCTGGGCTGGCGGGCGGTCGCCTTCAGACCGCCCGCCAGCCCCGCGGGAAAGAGGCTTCCACGATGAAGCCGGCTCGGAATCGAGCCGGCGGAGTGGAAGCTGTGCGACGGGTGCAGTTGCACCCGTCGCGTATTTCACTGTCTGCGCAGCAGACAGTGAAATACATGTAGGGGCCCTCTTACGGGGGCCCCTGCAATGCCCATGCCAGTGGCATGGGCACTGCAGGGGCCCCCAGGGGCCCCGCGACCCCCCCTACTGCCATCCGGATCCCGGCGGTCGGACCGCCGGGATCTGGATGGCGGTAGGGGGGGTCGGAATCCCCGCGGCGGTGCAGCAAGCTGCGCCGCCGTGGAGGATTCAATGGGGCGGCGGTACACTGGCGGGAGCACGCCAGTGGTGCCGGTCCGACCGCGGCTTTACCGCCGCGGTTGGAATCCCCATTGGAGCACCGCCGGCCTGTCGGCGGTGCTCCCGCGGTCCTCCGCCCTGGCGGTCAAAGACCGCCAGGGTCAGAATGAGGGCCTTAATGTGTTGGTCTACCAGAGGGTTACCTTGTTGGAGAGGAGTGTCTTCCAGTAACAATTGGAAATACAAGCTATAAAAAGCACAGACTTAAAAATATAAACTACCAGAATCTTGACCTTGCATTAGCTTCTCCCTACAAAATTATGCCCTGTTCCTATAATGACTGTCACATATGTTACCCCAAATGTTCTAACTCTGGAGTTAGAATATTAAATTAAACAATTCCTAAAATGTGAGTTTAGGTGGATTAAGAATTAAATCCCAGTGAATATTATTTATTGGCTCACTTGTCAAGTCAACATTTTTTCAGCCTGTGTCTTACAAAATGTCCAATTGCAGAAGCCGGCTTGCACTTTGAATACTTTTGTGAACTCAACAATGTGCATTTTGGTTTGAGTCTTTCTGGTGGGTTGTGCAACTGAGAAGATGTTCTTGAGGAGTGAAGATTTTTAATTTTCCCAGATGACTGGAGAGAGATTTGTTGCTCCGGAGCCTGTATTGTAAAACTGTGTCTGGGGAGCGGTTGTTGTGAGGGGATGATTTGAAAAGACCTCTAGATTGAGCCATTAACAGGTGGTAAAATTAAGCATTACTAATCCAGAGTTTGAAATTCTCAGGCAATTGGAGGGTTTTGATGAGAAAAAAAGTCTATGTGAAAAATGCTAAAAGGTATTGCAGAAATGCTTTTTGTGGAGAAGGTGGAACCTGTAGCTGTGGTGAATTTGTATATGTGGAGGAAGAACTCTGGGAAGCCTAGAACCTCACTGCAGAGGTGCCAGGTGCTTAGCGATGTGAGGGGTGCCTTTGTGCTAAAGACACCCTTCGCTTGCTGCAAAATTGTCTTTTAATATAGACTAAAGTAGGATGCATTTAGTAGAAGAAGAGCTGTCAACGAAGCCTCCTTGGCGAGAAGTAGGTTGAGTTTTCTGACAGTAATGTGAGTTCAGCGTTGTAAAACATGTAAAACAGCAGGCAGACGATTTCATTGGTCTTGCAGTATAGCAGTGACCTTGAGATGTCATCAGTGACCTTGTGTAAATAAGACATGTCGACCTGTTGCTTCTTCCTGGAAAGAAACCCTAAGCCACATCAAAAACACTTTGGGCTAGCCGATCCTGCCCGACTACAGCACTGTTATTTTAGGGCTTTGTCCCTCAGCACTTAAAGCTTAAAGCAATGATGCATACAGAATGGTTCCTGACTCAACATTTGGTGGGTGCAGCAAACAGCTGATTGCGCTAGCCTGGAAGTCCTCTAATGCTCCTCCTACAGCCTCTTGGTACATAAAGCTTTGGCACACTTTAGCACTGGAAAAACTGACCTCCAAATGAGCTAACTCTAGCAAGAAATTATTGATTACATGTCTAAGCTTGAACATCTATGCTTTCAACCACCCAACTTCATGCTGTCCACCTATTTGACTAGGTGAGCAGAATGAGACTGCACTCTAACCTTTCCCATTAGCCTAGGTGATGGTGGACACTCCTGCCTTGGAGTGGGACCCTCTTCTAGATGGCTCTCCCTTTCCCAACAGTGCTGCCTCCTCTACTTCAATGACTTGCTAACCTAGATCCCCTTCTCAGCCCTTGCCACTCCCATAGATTTCACTATCCCCTACTTTCTCCTACTTGTCCCCTACTCTCATCCCTCTCCTTACCCCCAGATGCGATGGCCTGTTTTCCTCCCTCCCTTCTCAGTCCCCGCTTCTTCCTTGGGCTCGCTTGCTTTCCTCTTAAGCCTCGGGCCGCCTTTGAGAAAACTTCATCCCGTCCATTGGGGAGGGATCCCTCCTTGGAAGGCAAAAGCTCAATATCCTCTTCCTAGTCCCTTAAGCGGTACACATCAGCATGCAAACATCTTTTGCTTTGGAGACCACTACTCATGTTTCATTATAAAGCCATTGATTATTATGTTAAATATTTCTCTGCACAGCTATTCTTCCGTTATTTTTCATTTCACCTGCTTCGACTTCATTGTGAACCCTTGCAATGCCCTTTTTATGCTATTGTAACACTTCATGAAAAATTTAATAAATTTTTTGGAAAACGTTGAGTAAAAAAATAATCCAAACCAATTTCCCACACAATGTTCGCACTGACTCCAAAACTGGATGTAGAACCAAGGTGGTTAATAGAAAAATCCTTACCAGTGTACACCCTGAAATTGCAGACATATCCAATACTACTTTCAGACAGCATGTACATCTTAATTCCACAACATGCCCTCTTGCTAGGAATGTACTGTTGAAACCCCAGACAGTCCTTGAACAGGACCAAAGACTCATCTACAGCTATTTCTTTCCCTGAAACATAGATCTCTGAAAGGCGATCTACAAAATGATCAAGGACAAAACAAATGTCACAAGGGATACCCTGTGGAAATGCTGAGGCATCATCAATAAAATGCAGCACGCAACGCAGAAGCACATACCAATCACAACTCATAGTTACAGGAAATATAGCAGTAGCCATAAAGGGACTAGTAGGCCAATATATAGAAAGCAATGGCTTCCTTATCAATCTCATCAAAAAAACTTCACTAAAGAACTTTTTCTACTCATTATAATTTGTGGGAGTCTACTGGCTGGCTCTAGAGTGAGGCTTAAATCTGCCCTTTTGTCCATCAAATACTGTTCATCATACAAATTAGTCTGGTCAACAATTTCCTCCAAAAATATATCGTTCATAAACAACTGAGATAAATGTATAGGCAAACCATTTTCAGTATTGTCTCTACATCCTGCAACACTACTAAAAGAAGACACCAAAGGCTGCACCATGGTTAGCGGGCAACCCAGAGTTCAGCAGTTCCAACATGAACCCTTTTAGTCCCAGGCTGCAATCCAGATTCCTCAACATATCAGGGTGCTCCATTAAAAAAGACACTTCCTTCAAACTGATAGTGACTTCATCATCAGATGATCTCTCTCAGACAGAAAATCCACTGCCAGAATCTTGCACTTTCTCCTCTGCCTTAGATGCCGTGTCAGCCACAGAAACATGGTCAGAGGAAGATTTGAAAAGCTATACAAAGACCTGGTGAGCGGTAATCCTGCAGTTAGCCACAATCCTAACTAATAAAAGTAATACAACAAATAATTTAACAATAACCAACACTGTGTAAAATAAGTAATAAACAAATGGTGGCTTCATCAAACATAAATTAAAAGCTACTGATATATAGTAACCTGGAAAGAAAAGTCAATCACAAACGATATGGCTTGCTTACTAGAGACAGCAAGCCTGAGGATCATCTGCACCTATTCTGCACAGACACAGCAAGCACCAAAGAAGTCCCAGGTGAAAGGAAAAAAGGCACATTATGCATATCACAAGGCACCGTAGAAAGTGTACAAATCAATATGTTACTTTGAAATACAATCACACAAAAAGCAAAAGAATTAAACATTAGTACAGCAGTCAAAAAAGGAAGCATGACAAAGGCAAAAAAGACAACACCAGATGGAAGCAAACCCTATCTCAAAAGAAGGTCCCCAACACATACATATCTTTATTCTAAGTTGACTCCAGTTTTACTATCGACCCTGAGACCCAATCTACCCAAAAAAGACCAAAACCCCCAAGTGTACAGTGGGCTTTCATCACCCCCCAGAGGTCAGATCAGCCTAAAAATGACCAATCACCCTTTGGAGATTGGGGAAACAAAAATAACATGGTCTACAAGGGTCACTTTCCTTCAAATGATGTCTAGTGGACTTCTGCCCCCCAACCCCAGAAGGCAGATCGGTCTACTAATGGAATAAAATGAAGTGGCTCCCAAGAGAGCAACCTTTGCCCAAGGGGTCTCTCCTCTTCTAAACACATTTCCCTGGTGTCTAGTGGGCTTCTTTCCACCCCCCCTACCCCCAGGGAAGATCAGCCATAGCGTAACTGGCATCTGAGAAGCTGAAATACCTCAAGAAATGCCCCGCAATTAGAATTACGGTTGCCCAAGGAGTCTCTCACCTTCAAAACAACTTTACCTTGTGTCTAAAGGCCTCAGCCCCCTCAAAGGACAGATCTTCCTAAAAATGGCTGATCCACCCATTGGGGGTCAGAATTCCAAAAAAATGATCTCCAAAGGAAGTGACCCCTGCCACGTGGTTGCCACACCACCACAATTAATTTTAAATTAATCCTTGGCATGTAGTGAATTTTGACCTCCCCTAGGGCCGATAATGCAAAAAAAGGCTGTGTGGGTCGAAACATGAATCAGTAATTGCCTACAAGGGGAGTGACCCTTGTTGTAGGTGGTTCTCCCGAAAAAAGAAATAGGTCCTGATGGACAGTCCCACCTGTGATCGTGGAAGAAAAAACTCTTTGCTTCCCTCGTGTCATTTCACCTGAATGACCCCTCAGAATGACTCACCTCCTCTCCCAGATGTGCTGGAAGCAAATGGCTTCCAGCACATACCTGGCAGTTATTTGATGATTTCAGCATGCCGTGGGCACGCCTACATCATCAGATCACCGAGGGGGGTTCAGGGGTAGTAGTGGAAGTGCTTCACCTGCAAGCCCAATTGAGAAATGTGGTGGGAAGGCCAGTGGGGAAGTAGCCAGCGCTCCCACCATGGGTCTGTACAAGGACAGCCTGGGGCAATCCCCAGCACTTGCCCATACTCAGGCCATCCTGAGAACTGAAGGGATCAAGTCAAACTTGAATCCAAAGTAGATGATCTACCCATTGAGCTATCATGATTGACAAAATATTGTCAATGTTCCCCATGCAGGTCTCTTAGTGTCAATGATTCGGCTGTGATATCCTTGAAGGACATAGACAACATTTGTGGTCTTGGCTTCAGTTGAATGTATAACTCCTCACCATTGTTGAGACCATGAGGTGTCTTAAGGCCTCATCACAACATTGGCAGTCCTAGGACCTCCAATGCCGGAGTGGTGGTCGGACCGCCACACTCCAGGTGATCCGGCTGTCATATTATGACCCTGATTGTCAAACCGCTACCGTGCTGATCATAAGACCAGTTTGTGCCAGTCTTTTCATGGCGGATACCACGCCATGAAGAGGCTGGTGGAAACACAGTGCAGAGGCCACAGTGTGGTTCCCCCACCCAGCACCAGAAGATTATGCAGACAGTGCACATTCTGAGGGTGCTGGTGTGCTATGGTATTGGCCTCAGTACCCTTAAAGGAGCCAAGACCAATACCGTAGCACTGTTTCCATTGGGCTGACCGGCGGGAATGTCATAATACAATATTTCTGCCAGTCAGCCCAATGGGAACATCGTAATATGACAGGGGGTGAGGTAGTTGGGTTGATGGTCGCCACATCCCAGCTGGTTTAGTGGTCAATTCATCTGACCTTCAAACTTGTAATGAGCTGCATAGTCTTCAGCTGGCTATTATATTTAGATTCAAGGCGATGAAGCATCTTTTTTCTATCACTCCCCTTAAACTGTGCATTACCATTCCAATGCCATAACGTTTCTTTGTTCTCCAATTTGTGTTATGTTCCTTAATAAAGTTGTTGGCTAAAGCATAGCTGGGAGCCTTGTTTTGGACAGACCAGTTATGTTCCAAAATCCTCTTTTGCATCATGCTTGTGGTACAACCTACATTTTTTAAACCACACTCATATTAGATGACAGAGAGTACATAGTGGGTTCTCTTAAAGTGACCTTTCACAAATTTATTTCTTGAAGATGGTGCCCTTTAAACTGTTACTTGAGGTCCTTCTCCCACAACTTCCCTAACATCTGGAGCATTGCAAAACAAATGTCAGTGCTGGTTTGAAGGTCTTGCTGATATCTTGGCTCTCCTTGCTGCATGTCAAAAACAATCTTATTTCACTTTTGTTATGTTTTCCATCTATGCATTCATCTTTGGGAATAAGAGTCTGCATTACAATTTTATGGTTAACACTTTTCAGACCCTTCTTTATATCTTGCCATTAATAACCTCTGTTTTTGAATCTTTTTATCATAATTTGAGTGCACATAGGAAGTGGATTTTTTTGTGTTGCTATTAAGTTTGGCCCCGTTTGACAAATCTCCATTAAGCATTCTAAAAAACGTGCTACTTTTTTACTAGTTTGCATATGGAAAGTTTTGGGGTGATCTGTCAAGCGGAGGCTGAGATAAAGGGGAGTCCCAAAGCATGTTTCCCCCTTTCATTTTTTCAATAGGAACTTTAGACACAACTTCAAACCAAATTGCAAGACGGAGTCATACCAAAGTTGACAGAAAGCTAGATCTTGGTGCAGAAAAGTGTTTTTTGTATTTTGGCATGAATCCTTTCAGTGGTTTTGGATAAAAGAAGATTTAATAAAAATTAATATATCACATTATGGAGGAGCTGCGGGACCGGCTGATCTCAAACCGAGATTTGATTGGCTGCCACCACCTCATCCAGGAAATTGTGGCAGCTATCTTAGGACTCAGGACTCGGTCCCGAGTCCTAGTAAAAAATGAAAATAGGACTCAGAGGCAGGGTATGGAAACCATGAATCCCCAGGCCCGGTAGACACCACCAGGGGCAATATGTTTTTAAAACTTTTGCCACAAATTTGTGGAGAGTCCTGAAATCAGCAGCAAATTGTTTTAAAAAAGTACACATGTTTAAAAAAAAAACCCTGAGTGGTCCAGGGCTGGGTGGACGTGCGAGGTATGTTTTCACGGGCAGAACAGTCTGTGACTGAGGCTTCCCCTACAACTCCCCAAAAATAAATAATGGTCTGTGGTGCTCCGGGAGGTCCCAGGGGCATGATACCTAAAACAAAAACATGCCGGCTCCTGCAGAAGCAGGGAGCTGGCAGGGCTCTGTGGGCCCCGGGATTCCCTCCATGTCCCGATATAGGCAAAAAAACAGTAGGGGCCTAAGTCAAAAAGGTAAACTTAGTCCAAAAGTTAAAGTTTGGACCAAAAGTGTAAACGTAGAAGAAAAGTCTAACTTTACTCATAGTAAAGTTAGACTTTTAGTCCAAGTTTACACTTTTGGTCTAAACTTAAACCAAAAGTGTAAACTTAGGCCAAAAATCTAAGTTTACTAAAAGTAAAGTTAGACTTTTTTAGTCTAACTTTGCACTTGTGGTCTAAACTTAGACCAAAAGTGTAAACTTAGACCAAAAGTCAAACTTTACTATTAGTAAAGTTAGACTTTTCATCTAAGTTTATACTTTTGGTCTAGACTTGGCACCCAAGGAAGTTTACAAAGGTAAACTTAAGCCAAAAGTGTAAGTGCCTCATTATGACCCTGGTGGTCTTTAGATCGTCGGGGTCGTGGTGGCGGTCTGACCTCTGCCAGGGAGGTGGTCCGACGGCTTTGGCAGTGGTCTGACGACCGCATTACGACCGTGGAGGTCGCACCACAGTTGGACTGCCAGCACTGCCAGTTCACCTCCACAGGAGGGACTGGCGGTGCTGGCGATCCTAATCCTCCAGGGTGGTGCTGAATGCAGCACCGCTCTGGGGATTATGACCCCCTTCTCTGCCAGGTTTTACATGGCCGTAGCACTGCCATGTAAAGGCTGCCAGGGATGAGGTGCAGGGTGCCACATGGCGCTCAGGCTTTACTGGCCCCAAACCAGGTGGTACCGGCCTTTTAACCTTGATGTCCTGAGGTCCACCCAACTATAGACCTTGTTCAATTGGGTCAAGCACTCCTTTCTGCACCTGACTCTCGGTTGCATAGTGTGAGTAGGCAAGGTTCCTTCAGGGAAAGCTCAGATACAGATCAGTGAATGCGACTTATAACTCAATGTGATGTCAGCACAACAATAAATCAATATCCAGCCAAATAATTTTTTTTGTTTACAATTAGATATTTTAATTCTAGCTCTACATATGTAAAGCTAAACAACATTCAAAAAGCAATAACATAATTCCATTAAGGTCAGGGGCAGTAGCTGTCAAGCCACTCTCTGTCCTCCCACCTTTAGAGCAGCAGGTTTGTTATTCCCCACTCACTCATGGCTGCATCCAGGGAATTTGGAATGTAAACTGAAGGCCATACTCACAACCTCCTCTCTCGCAAAGTAAGTTTGGTCTTAGAGTCTAGGGATTAGCTGCACCAATTATGGTATATCCCCCAAGGTCCTGAAGATCTAGTTCGGGGCAAGTTTCTCCAACCACAGGCTTTGAATACCCACAGCAGTGACTTTTCCTGGCATACGGGACAAACAAGTCAAAGTAGACGCAAGGGCACTGGCCCTATCAGTGTGGAGACAGGTTTCTCCTGCCGCAGACATTCAGTACTTAGCAGCAGCCCCTCTTAGCATACTGGGTCACCCAGTTTAGTAGGCAGGCAGACAACTGCCCGATCAGTGCTGGGAGCAGGATTCTCCCACCACAATCCTGAAAATTAGTTCACAGCAGCCCTTCCTGGCAGAAGCGCTGCCCTGGCGGATTGGGACTGCCAACACCGCCAGGCCATCGGGTGGCCAAAAAGTGGCAGTACTGGCAGTCCAACCTTGTCGGTAACACCCAATTGTAATGTTGCAGTTGGATCGCTGCTTTGGTGGTGGTTCGACCGTGACCTTGGCTATCTAGAGACCACCAGGGTCATAATGAGGGCCCAAATGTGAATTATGGTCTGGACCTTTGATGTTTTATTTTGGGGTTATGCTTCTTTGAAATGGACATATGCCCTCTTTCTTCTTCCTCCTTAAGGATGTTTGTCACAACAAGCAGGACTCCAAAGCTGGTTTACCTACAACAAAATATATGGGAGTGACCAGAGTTCACACCTGGATGCCAGCCCTACTCTTAATTATTCCCTTATCAGCCTTATCTGAGGGTCATTAGGAGTTTGGCGGATGGAAACATCTGTCCAACATGCACATAAACAATCATCCCTGCAACACAGGCACCCTTGCACAATTGTGCAAGGTCGTGTGTGTTGGCGCTAGGCAACAGGTTTGTTCTTCAGCACAGAGGAAAGTACAGGGATACATTGTATTTCTGTAAATACAACACATCCCTGCACTTACAAAATGATGCAGAGTGGCGCAGCAAGCTGGCTTCCTGTGCCACACTGCATCATTTCCTTATAAATGATGCCCTAAAATGTTATGAAAATAAAACCCAACCGCAAGCTTTTTCCTGTACAGAACCAACATGTTGGAATTACCTCCCCGCTGACGCGCTCTTGGCAATAACTACCATGTTCTCCGTGAAGGAACTTAAAATTCTTCTCTTCAGATCCTATTTTCATGAATGGATAAATCAGACCAATATTACTATCATTTGCTTTTTACAAACCAAGGGGCAGATTTATCATTATTTCAAACAGCGCAGTGCACTACTTTGCTGCACTGCGTGGAAGGGCTGGAATGTGCTGTATTTAAATGATATGGAAAATCCCTCTCCTTTACTTGCGTTGGTGTGCAGTGTGCTTCCTTGTGCTGCAGAGGCACCCTTTCACCATGGTGCAAGGGTGCCTGTGTTTCAAGCAGGATTGTTTTTATGCAGGAAGGGGCACCTTCTTGCACAAAAAGCATTCCTTACAGGCATTTGCCTCTTTCACTGAGAAGAAATGAAGATACTTCTTGTTGTTAATCCTCCCCTGGGTTTGAGATGTTTACCATAATTGATAAATCTAGAAATATGCCACAACCTATGGGTGAATCCACCAACTGAACAGTTCCATTGGGCAGAGTAATGCAAGGCAGTAAATTGTGCAGAGTTATCAAGACACTCAAGGCAAGGTGGCCTTGCAAGGCTTGATAAATCTGCTTTAGGTTTTTTTTGCCCTTGCCCCCCCTTGCATGGCTTAAGGGTGACGCAAAATCATGATAAGTATCCCGTATAGTGTTTAGGTGTGTAACAGATAGTTTAAGCTGCTTGAAAGAACTCATGTAATCAATCCCTCAAAAAAAGTACTATAGAAAAAGAAGGTGGGCAAGTAGGCTTTGTATTAGACCCTTTAGTCCATTGGCTTTGATCTATTTTACATGTTTTGCTATTACATGGATGGCTGTTTATCACAGCTGGTTATATCTATTTATGTTCCAATTCGGAATTAGCAAAGGAGCCATCAGTCAATTGCTTTGTTGGACTGTAGATGTGACATTTAGCTTCTGTGTTCTTTGAAGGAGTAACTTTGTTGATAGAAGAGCAATTCAATTACTATTTTGATACCTTTTAATTAGGAGGTGCCTGCTGTATGGATGCTGTAGACTATCATTAAGGATACTGAAATTCTTGGTCATGTGTTTCTCTTTGAGGTCATGATAATTTGTTGTCATAAAGTGAAGAAGTGAGCACTTATAAGCTTTTTATAGACGCAATGGAATGCAGACTGTCAGAAATTGTGTTATTAATGTGGGAGGGATGAAGTTCTTAACAATGTAATAAACAAAATATGGTTATTCCAAAACACAGTTCTTGAAAAATCACTGGTCAAAACTAGATAGCTTGACTCAAAAAGTAGGCAATCCAGAGAGAAAAATATGTTAAGTTAAAGCAACACCAACAATTTTAAATTCAAGGAAACAATGCAAAAATGTTTTGAGACTAATTTAGATATAAATAAGAAAATCTAATGAGCAAAAAGTAAACAAAAATATTGAAATTAAATTGGGGGAACATCAAATGTGAATTTTTAAAAATATGACACAAAAGCCCCTAGAAAAAAAAAAGCACCATTGAGAAATATCAGTTCGAGGTTGACCCAGATTTATGCACGATTTCAGTTTGGCCGTGATAGAGCAGTTGTCAGGTACACCAAGCAGCATGTGGTGATAAATGTTTTTATCTTCAGACGTAGTGCCCTATTTTGAGTCTGGCAGATGGGGTATTCCATCAAACTATGGTCTGTATTCCATGCATAAGTCCATAACACTCTTGTAATATGGTGAATGGGACATTCTCGACATTTATAATGGCAAATCTGATCTGGCAAACTCTTAATATGGCCTTCAGTTTGGTTTTCTGGTGGCCAAGGTCTTCCAGGGGACATGGTCCAAAGCTAACATTGGCAATGTTCCCTCAAAGTTGCATACATCATTATGTTGCTCCTGCTGAAGCCTTTTGTCTTGGCACTATAAGCTCAAAGCCGGAGAAAATTAAACATTTCTTTTAGATTTGAACCTATTTTTAGCATAGCTAGTAGTTCAGAGTGTGATGAACCTGGATTTCATACCCATTTTAAGTGTGCCCTCCATCAGCAAGCATCAGCACCTTGTCCCAGTCCACAGAACATAGAAAAAAAATATCCTCCAACTGCCGGGAAAGTTACTATCTGTCACTTCTACTGCCCTCAGTTCCTTATGGCAGGGTCCTGTCCTCAGTTATCAGCTAGGTGTTGTTGAAGCCATGAGCTCTGCTTTTTGTCCCTTTGCAGGTAGGTGACCTCTTGTGTGCAATCAATGAGACACTCCTATAATGCACAGCCTTGACCACATGAGGAAGTCTTCATGGCGAGCCCACTTACTCCCAACACTCAGACCCCATTCGGTGGTCAAAACCCTACTACACACTAGAAAGTGGTGTACACTTTGCTCTGTACAGGACCATTTGCCGGCAGGGAACATCTTGTGAGCAATCAATAAGAAGTGGATGGTCATTCCCCTATAAGGCACACCATTTGCTTTTTACCGAAATCTACATTGATAGCCCACTACCTACTGCTCAGTGTTCACCCTATATGAACCCTTTGCGGATAGGCAATCTCTTTTGCATAAATAATGAGTTGTGGTGTCTAATGCCCTACAACACATAGAAGTTTTTACAGCAAACTCAATCCCTCAGGACACTCAGGCCCCATTAGGTGGCCATGCATCCTACTACATATAGCCTACATTTTGTCCCTCATGTTTTCCGTTAGGCGACCTCCTGTACGCAATCAATGAGACACGGGTGGCCAAGCACCTGTTACCCACACCATTCGCTTTGTTCAGAGCCTTCATGGAAAGCCTACTTACTCTGGACACTCAAGCCCTGTTAGGTGAACAATCCCCCACTATGCATAGCCTTCACAACCAGCCATGCTGCAAACAAAATCTTACACTCAAATTTGCTCTCAATGTAGCTCACTAATTACCTTTCAGCTGTTATACTCATAGTGGGGACCAGAGGGCCCCTAAGTAATTCTTTCTTGATTTCTACAAACAATGACCCTGCCACCTTTGACTATTTCAACTCAGAGGCCCGACAACCCATTCCAATTTTTAACTTATTACAGCATTGTCGTAGTTTGACTCTTGCTCTACGCAAGACTGCTGGTTTAAGGATGACAGTACTTATGTTTGTAGGTGACTATGCCAGTCCTACAACAAGTCACAACTGTCGTCCCAACCCCCTGGGCTCACAAGCAGGACCTCACCAAAAACCCAAAAAGTGAAAGGTCATTTGTGGCAACTTTTACGCATGGACTCAAGAGTGTGACATCTCAGAGAGTGTCGTGGTTAAACGGAGATTATCCCTTTCTCACATAAGCAACATGTCTCAATCAAACACAGGCAATGAAGAAGATGCAGTAAGGTTTTCAATAGGTTTTGGTTATCAAAACTGCAATCTGTGATAAGTTGCATGGGCTGCAAGGATTACGATAATGAACAGTGCAAGAAACCGAATGGTAAAGACAAGACTCAATAATACAAAGATCCCCACCATCTTGCAATAATATGTAATGACATAAAGTATAAGATATGTCCTAATACTCTAGCATAATGAGCCTAACCTCGAACCTAAAAGAGAGCTTGGTATGTTAAACCTAATCTGCCAATGCCATGTCAATGAGAAGAGTCCCCCAAACCCTTGTTACTTTGAAATGAGGTCTCTAGCTCAGGCTCCGTAGGGACACGAAGACTGGGTCAGCGTCAAGGCAATGTGCAGCATCAATAGCAGCGATGGTATCTGGTTGGAATCCCTCTGACTATCTGTTTAAGTGAGGAGTATTTATACAGATTTGTTTGGACTCCTGACATAGGTCTGTTCCCAAACAATAGATAACAAGACATTCTTGGGACGGTAATTTATATAAACAATTACCTCGAAAGCGTGAAGAGGGAAAGTATGTAATGTGAACAGCTACAGTTTGTTTATCTTTGTCGCTTGATATTGACGCCTTAGCATGGTGGCACTGATAACGGAAACTGAAACATGGGCCTAACTAATAACAAGGCAGCCATATTAAAAGATTTATTTAAATCAATGTGCTAAAACAGAACACGTTAAGTAGGGTACAAGTCACTAGGTGACGGGGCATGAGTCTGCAAACCAAAGGCTAAGCTAACTCCTGTATCCCCTTAAAACAAACTAAGATTCACTATACCCTCCCCATTGCCGTAACAAGTATGATGCCATAACTTGACGACACCGAAGGTGAATTAATCCAAATGTTAAAAATGCTCTAGACTAAACGCTAAAAGCATAAAAACTAGATTAAAAAATCACATTTAAAAATGTGTTAAAAATCAAAAGCTTAAAACATACAAAAGAGATATAGGCCCTCATTATAACATTGGCAGTAAATCCTGCTTACCGTCGCTGTGACAGCTGCCAACATACCGCCGCGAAGGCGAATATAAGTTCGCCATATTATGACACACACACACCAATCCGACAGAATACACAAATCCGCAAGCCCAAAGGTCAGTGGAAAAGTGGCTGTCCCAACACCCATACTGTTACACCAACAGAACAACGCCCACCAAATTATGACCCACGAATCACCACGGCAGACATTCAGTGGCAGTAAACCATTAGCGGTACATACCACCGTGCTCAGAATGGACAACCACATACAAAACAACACCACATTGTCCAAAACTAAAGACACGCACCTGACACTCGTACACACACACACACACACACACACACACCACTATAAAAGACACACCCACATTACCCACAACCCTTTATGAATACAAATCATTGCCACCAAACTGACACCAAGACCACTGCAACAACTAGACACTCACATCACTTACACCCATACAACCCTCACGCACCCCACTTCACACACCCCACCACATTACTCAACATACTCTCACCAACACACACCACACAACACCCATGTCCCCACAAAGGTACCCTAGTTTCAGTGATGAGGAGGTAACGGTTATGGAGGAGGAAATTGTCAGGGTAGAGCCACAGCTGTTTGGAGCACAGGTACAGCAGATATTCATGGCCAGAAAGAGGGAGCTATGGCGGAGAATTGTGGACAGGGTGAACGCCGTGAGACAACATCCAAGAACAAGAGACGACATCAGGAAGAGGTGAAACGACCTACGGGGAATGTACGTTTCATAACAGCAAGGCACCAGCTCGCCATACAGAGGACTGGCAGTGGACCCCACCTCCTCCCCCACAGCTCACAGCATGGGAGGAGCAAGTCTTGGCATTACTGCATCCTGAGGGACTCACTGGAGTAGCCGGAAGACTGGACACTGGTAAGTCAATATTTACCACGTATCATCCCCCATACCTGCATGCCATCACACCCCCTCACAATCACTCCCATCACTCCTCCACATCCCACATACTGCACCTACACATATGACTAACCACAATGCAAAGCCCTCATGCTATACCAATGCATGGACAGCCCTCTCAGCCCTGCATGGACACCCATCACAAAAGCATGCACAGCATAGGGAAACTAACAATCACACAATACATCACCATACACAAGCAAAAGGTGGCAGGGCAAACCAATGATAGAGGGGAATCCAGGGATGTACAATATGTCACAGACATGAAGCATAATACATCACTTACTTCCCCACAGGTACCCCAGCCAATGTCAGAGGAGAGGAGGTGCCACGACTATCCAGTCCCCCAACAGAAGATGCCCCAATGATGACAGTAACTCTGGACTTCATGACCTGGATGACCTACCTGCCCATCAGGGACCACTGGACAGCTGGTTACCCAAGCCCACTCACAGTCCCCCACAGAGCTTCCCTCATCAGTAGTAAACACCACAGCACCCACCCAGCGTGCCCACACCTCTGTCCCCAGGACACGTCAATCAGCAGTGTGCCCACCTGTACAGGGACCCCAGTCTACACTTCATACCCAAGACAGTCATGGACCTGGGGTCAGTGGCAGTGGGGAAAACATTCAGGGACACAGGCACTTGCCAACAGGAGTACTGGGAGGACTGCTGTGTGCCAGGGGGAGGACAGGCCCAGGAACCGACTCTCCAGGAGGCACTCTCCGAGATACTGGGAGCCTACAAACATTCCCCGGACACAGTGGGACAACGTGCAGGAGAACAGGCGGCTCCAGGAGGGACAGTATCAGGGGTCAGGGAGGACTTACAAGCCATTAACACCACCCTGATCTACATAGCAGGGGTGCTGGCAGACATGGCCAACATCTTGAGGGAGGCAACAGCAGAGCAGCGGGCACCTACCGCTAGTCAGTCCATTGACCAGCCCTCCACTTCCACTGCAGCTAATGGGCAGAGGCCTGCCACAGCACCAACAGACCACCAGCACCCCTCCCCTCAGGAAGGTGAACAACCCCACAAACGTTCCCTGTGAACCAGATGGAAGCCAGAGACACTTGCTAAGACCACCACCAGGAAATGGGACTCTCCTGATTGTCCCCCTTGTGTCCCACACTGTCATCTTGCCCACTTTGAACTGCCTTTGCTCCCCTTCCTATGGCCACTTGGACACTGCACCTGTGCTACAAACAGACTGGAACAATACCCTGGACTTTCTTCCATCATCACCCCATTCCATTGCACTTTCCCCTCAATTTCATAGCACTACAATAAACACTCTTGAACACAACTAGAATACTAATGTTTTATGTTCTGAAAATGTGCATTTATGGAAACAGTCACATACAGGGCAAACAAACTGTACACTGTGAGAGCACAGAAATAATGGCCTGTAGCTGGCAGTAGTCAGCACATCAGTACACAGTTGTTACATCACCAACATCTGTAAAATAACAAGCCATAGGTGACAGTAAGTTGAGATGAAAAGGAAGATAATGCCATCAGCCACACAGAATGCACCAATAGTCATAGGAATGTGTAGTTGCTCTGTCTCACCTATGTGTCATTGGAAGTATTGATGGATAACTGATGTTCTGCTTTCCCCATCCTCATCCTCAGGCTCTTCATCCTCACTGTCCTCAGGGTCTACTGCTGCCACAGGGGCATCTCCAGTCTCCTCCTCCTGCAGAAAAGGTACAAGGCACCTGAGAGCCAGGTTGTGCAGCATGCAGCATGCCACTACTATCTGGTAGACCTTCCCGGGTGATTAGCACTGGGATCCACCGGTCAGATGGAGGCACCTGAACCTGGCCTACAGGAGGCAGAAGGGCCTCTCGATGATCTGTCTGGTTCACCCATGTGCCTCATTATAACGTTCCTCAGCCCCTGTCCTGGCATTCCTCACAGGGGTCAGCTCAGCTGCCACAATGGGTTTGGGAAGCCAGAGTCACTTGCAAGTATTGAGGGACCATATTTAGCCTCACACAATTCTATGGGGGAAACACCTGAAGGCATACACTAACATACAATGGGTGGGGACCAAGCCTCACCTTTTAGCCACACCCTGTGCCTCTGTAGTTGGTCATCATATTTGGGATGCTGCTATTCCTCAGAACAAAGGCATCATGCACGAACCCAGGATACTTAGCATCGACATGGGAGATGTACTGGTCTGCCAGGCACACCATCTCTACATTCATTGAGTGAAAACTCTTGTGATTCCTGAACATCTGTTCATTCTGGTAGGGGGAACAAACACAATTTGTATCCCCTCAATCACCCCAATATTATTGGGGATATTTCCCATTACATAGAATCCGGTCTTCACAGTGGCCAAATCTTCCACCTGGGGGAAAGAAATGTAGCTTCACATGTGTTTTACCAGGGCAGACAAGACTCTTGCCAGCACGATTGAGAACACTGGCTGTGACATTCCTGCTGCCAAGCCCACTGTCACTTGGATAGAGCCAGTTGCCAAGAAATGTAGCATTGATAGCACTTGCACAAGAGGGGGGATCCCAGTTGGATGTCAGATAGATGAGATCAGATCTGGCTCCAATTTGGCACACATCTCTATGATCGTGGCCATGTCCAATCTATAAGTGAGGATAATGTGCCTGCCCTCCAGTGTAGCCAAGTCCTCAAGGGGTCTGTACACGGGGGAATGTCTCCACCTCCTATTCATCTGCAGCGGTAGGTATGTAAGGGAGACAAGAGTGAGTAGGCTGTCAATATTGGAAAAATTGAACCACAACTTCATTGTACTTGGTGCACATATGTAATGGGACAGTGTTAATAGTGAGGTATGTGCCATCTAATATGTGATGTAGTTAATGTTCAAATGACCTTTGTCCCCCCCCAAACGGTGTCCACCTGTCCTGTATGTAGGGACAGGTGGAAGTGAGATAATTCCGCCAACGTGGTTATGCAAGCGTACTCGCGAAGGAAAGAAGACGAGTTAATGTGGTGAGCAGTTTTTTTATATTTTGGCTTTACGTGGTGTGGCATGTTTGCTATTTATTGAGCGCCTATAGGAGGTGTAGTACTGATATACTCCAGTAACAACAAACGACCTCACCTTTTAAATACGGTGAGGAAATAGGGATAGTTATTCGCCTGGTCTGTGCGATGATTTTTAAGACATTACACGTCGAGCTCATTGTGTTCTAATTAATTGAAATAACAATACCGTCACTTATAAACGTATCGTTAGTGTCTCTGTGGGTTTGCTGATGTGTGGTCTAATTTGGGTGAACAACGTTTTTTCTAATAAAACGGTCACCTATTGTGGCTTAGTTACTTTGTTAGGAGTATTAATGGAGTATTAACTAAATCGAACTTTGGAACTATGTTTCACTTAGAACTCTTGATGTAAATAGTTAGTTATTAATAGAAGGATTAACTGGTACTTTATGTACTTCAGTTTGTTATATTCAGTTCTCTGGATATATGATGCTATTAAACATTATCGGTTTCATTACAGGAGCCACTACAAACACAATTAATAAGGATTTCATTAGAATTAATATAAAGATTCAACAGGTACCTATTGATAGGTGGAGGGTTTTCTTTTCTCTTTATGACACATTTACTGAAGGGCTCGTGGACACGGTTGTATGCTTGCACATTGGGGGACCTAATTTATAATAAAATAATTATGTGTTACATGGTTTTCAAGCACATATAAATGGAGAATTACTTTACAATGTTGGTAAAATACCTATCTCTTTCTGCGCAAATTGTTCTCTTTTCGTTTGATGTCTCTTGTATGATTTTTCCATTTACATATGATTGTCACCAATTAATGATTAACGTATCATAGTGTAAATTGTATTTCACTCACTATGGTAGCTGGTATTAATTATTAACAAAGCAATATCCCATCATTTGCATGATAAATGTTTAAAATTATTTGTTATTGAATGATTTTGTGTCTGCAAGGAATATATAGACAATGTCAAACATCAGCCCTGATGAAGTCATGGGGTACACCCCGGACGAAACTCGTGTTGGGGTTTGTGGCAGCAATTGACAAGTGATGGCTGGAATTTGAAGAAATTGAAGAATAAAGACATGAACATTGTTTTCTGGATTGAAGAATAAAGACACGGATATTGATTTTTAATGGACTTTACTTTGGACATTACTTTGTATGTGTGCCTTATATAAATCAACATTGTGCGTGGTGGTGGCAGGCGGTCTTGCACCCTAGATGACCTGTAGTGCAGTGAGATGTCAGGTTGTTAACTGACTAGGTTGTTTGTCTTGGTGAAGCAACAGTCACAATCTCTGTCAGGGTGAACCACAAAAGAAACTAAATTAACCTGTGCTTAATCCTCTGGTACCTTGGAACAAAATTGGGCAGGATTAATTTAGAGGCAGAGTGTAAAGTAGTTATCCTGCACACAAAGAGTAATAACGTGAAAGTACAACACAAGAAAAATCCCACATCAATTTAGAAAAAAAAGAGTACATTTAAAAAAATTATTTGACACCAAATCAGCTCTAAATATCCTCGCACAATTTTGTTGATTTTTTCTGATAATCATATCAAAAAGTGTAGTTAGATTAAGGCAACCGAGAAGAAACATTTTTCAACTCTGAAAATATCACAGGGGGTCATTCTGACCTTGGCGGTAAAAGCCGCTTACCGCCGGTCAGAAGACCGCCACAATACCGCCGCGGCCGCGGTCAGCCGCCACTGTCATTCTGACCCACAACTGGCAAACCTCCAAAAATCCGACCTCCATTGCAGTCCGCCACATCAGCGGCCAGCGATAAACTGGAGATGACCAAACCTCCACCGCCACGCCAACAGAAATACGCCCATGCCATTACGATCCACAAATCCACGCGGCGGTTTTTCAAACGCGGTAGTCTATTGGCGGTACACACCGCCGCGGTCAAAATACACACACCTTTACAAAACACTACCACATTGGACAATTTGAAATACACACACCTGATACACATACAAACAACACTCCCACACATCCAATACAATATAAAACACACACCCACATCATCCACAAACCCCTACTTCCAAAAATCAGAGACGAAGGAGAGAGAGACACATCAGAGAATAGAGAGCCAGACACACAGAGGCACACTACAACATCACACACACCACATAGTAGCACAAAGCACCACACACCAACACACTCATCACCACATACACCACCCCACACCTCATCCACTCCACCCCATGGCACCACAAAGACACCCACGCTTTACGGACCAAGAACTCAGGGTGATGGTGGAGGAAATCCTAAGAGTGGAACGCCAGCTCTTCGGCTCACAGGTGCAGCACACCACCATAGCAAGGAAGGCGGAGCTATGGCAGCGGATCGTGGACAGGGTCAACGCGGTGGGACAGCATCCCAGAAATAGGGACGACATCCGCAAACGATGGAACGACCTACGGGGGAAGGTGCGCTCGATGGTGTCGCGACACAACATCGCGGTGCAGAAGACTGGCGGAGGACCCCCACCCACCCCACCAGAATTCACAGCATGGGAGCAAGAAGTATTAAACATCCTGCATCCTGAGGGCCTCGCTGGAGTACCCGGAGGACTGGACTCTGGTAAGTCCTATCTCATATACTTCATCCCCACCAGCATGCCAACCCACACCCCCACACTCACCCCCAACCCACCATCACACATCATCCCTGAGAATGTATCCCTAGCACAACCCACCCAACCCCTCACCAACCCTTGCATGCCACCACAAACATTGGACACCCATTACCTAAAGCATGACCACTGCACATACCCATCCCCCCCACAAACCACCCTCACAACACCACCCACAAGGGAATGCCTGCACTGGGGGACAAGGGCACCCATAATTCGCACGCTTTTTCACACACAGAAACAATAACCATACTCTCTCACCCCATGCAGGACCCGAACGCCAACACACCGGTCAGGAGGGTCCTCAAATGTCCATCCCACCCCCGGAACAGGCCCCCAGTGAGGACAGCAGCTCTGTCGACCTGGAACCTGATGACCAGCCCGGACCATCGGGGACCTCTGGGCAGTGGGTTCCCCAAACACAGACACAGGCCACAGCAGACTCAAACCCCCCTGGGAACAACAGCACAGCTCCCACCCAGCGGGCCCATGCCTCTGTCTCTAGGACAGGTCAAGCAGCGGTGTGTCTGCCACTACAGGGCACCCAGGCTAACCCAACACCCCAACAACAACAGGGACCTGGGGGCAGTGGTAGTGGGCACACCGTCCAGGGGACAGAGGCCCAGGCAAACAGGGCAACTCGGAGGGCTGCCGTGCGACAGGGGGGGGAGGAGAGGCCCAGGGAACCCACTCTCCAAGAGGCCCTCACTACCATCATGGGAGCATACCACCACTCTCAAGAGACGATGGCGACGGTACTGGCCAGGTTCACCGAGATACAGGCACAGCAGGAAGAACGCTACATGGGGTTCAGCAACCAACTCACCACCATCGCTACCGCCATGGGGAGCATGGTCCAGGCCCTCAACAGGATAGAAGACACGTTGCGGGACCATGTGGCACCACACAGGGCCACTGTCACTAGCCAGGAACAGCCTACCAGATCCGCCGGCGCTAGTGGACAGGAGGCCCACACACAACGACAGGCCACAAGAACCCCACCTCCTGCTGAAGAACAACCACCCCGCAAGAGGAGCCTAAGACCCCCAAAAAAACCCGAGTAGCATGCCAAGACCAACGCCAGCATGAGATACCCCCAGAAGTCATCCCACTGTCCCACATTGCCACCCTGTCCAAACTCAAACAGCCCCTGCTCCATCCTTCCACAGGCATATGGACAATAGACCTGTCAGACTGAGAACTGGACTCTGCCATGGACATCACTCCACCCCCACCCATCACCGTCATCATATAATGTACTATTATCTAAGCACACAAAATAAAACAATTATTGCACAGAAAACCGTTTGGAGTCATGCTGTATTCTCAAAAAATCGTACAACACATAACAGTTCACAATATGTGATGTCAGTTAGTGATGACAACATACCAATGTCAATACGCTGTAGTACATGGCCAAACCAAGCAGAAGTCGGGCTATGAGTCATTAAGCACTGAGAAGGGAAGGGAAAAAGAATATGTTATTTAAAAGAGCTGGGGGGAACTACATAAAGTTGAGATGCATGAGGCTCTAAGTAACTGGGAAATGGCGTGGCTGAACCTTACCTGTGTGCTACTGAAAATACTGTTGTATGACAGCTTCCCTGTTGTCTGTTTCCTCACCGTCGTCTTCCTCCTCTTCACTCTCCACAGGCTCCACGGCTTCTACGACACCACCATCTGGACCATCCTCCTGCAGGAAAGGCACCTGGCGTCGCAAAGCCAGGTTGTGAAGCATACAGCAGGCCACGATGATGTGGCACACCTTCTTTGGTGAGTACATTAGGGATCCACCTGTCATATGCAGGCACCTAAACCTGGCCTTCAGGAGGCCGAAGGTCCTCATTGTACCGTTCCTCTGCCCTGGTCCTGGGATTCCTCACTGTGGTCAATAGCCACGGCAGGTTGGGGTAACCAGAGTCACCGATTAGCCACACACGTTGTCTCTGTAGCTGTTCCATCACATAGGGGACGCTGCTATTACGCATAACATACACGTCATGCACTGACCCAGGGAACTTGGCATTTACATGGGAGATGTACTGGTCTGCCAAACAGACAACCTGCATATTCATAGAATGGTAATTTTTCCTATTTCTGTACACCTGTTCATCGTCATTTGGGGGTACTAATGCCACATGGGTCCCATCAATGGCACCAATGATGTTGGGGATATGTCCAAGGGCATAGAAATCACCCTTCACTGTGGCCAAATGACCCTCTTCTGGGAATATGATGTAGCTCCTCATGAGTTTCATCAGGGCAGACAACACTCTGGACAGAATCTTTGAAAACATAGGCTGAGACATTCCAGATGACATGGCCACTGTTGTCTGGAATGAGCCACTTGCAAAGAAATGGAGGACTGATAGAACCTGCACTAGAGGGGGAATTCCTGTGGGTTGGCGGATGGGTGACATCAGGTCTGGCTCCAGCTGGGCACACAGTTCATGTATAGTGGCTCGGTCAAGTCGGTATCGGAGTATTATATGGCGTTCTTCCATTGTCGACAGGTCAACCAGCGGCTGGTACACGCTTCTCCTTCTCCTCGCAAGTCCCTGCGGACGGTGCCTAGGAAGGACAACATGGAGCACTGAGTCAATCAACTCACAGGTACGTACAACACAGCTTGCACAGTACACGAAAATGTTTTGACTGCTATGTTTGTATGTGTGCAAATGCAAGGCCTAGGCCTGTGTGACGCAGTAGAATTTAAGCCATGTGGGCCCTTGAAATGGCGGCTGCCTGACCTCTAAACTGGGACAATGGGATGTGAGTTCAATGCGCTGGCGTGGCACACCGTGGTGGTAGGCGGTTGAAGACCGCTGTACGAAGTCGCATTGGTTAACATTGAACCCTATGGGATTCAGGAGCCAATGACGATGTGCGCCGGCGGTCGCGGTACGCACCGCTGCGGTACGCACCGCCGCGGGCGTGACCGCCATTTTCTATCTGCTTAATCACTCGAGACCTGATCATCCACAGGAGAGGACCTATACTGCAAGTGCTGCTGTGAACTCGGTCTGGAAGTGACAATGGCTGCTGCGACTGGGGAAAGGGCCCCTGCCTTCACGTCTGAAGAGTTGGAGAAACTCGTGGACGGGGTCCTCCCCCAGTATGCGCTACTCTACGGTCCTCCAGACCAACAGGTGAGTACACTGAGTGCACATTGAATGGGTAAAGCCTGTGTGGAGTGGGGTGGCTGTCAGTTGGTGGGGTGGGGAGAAAATGAGGAATGCAACGCACGACTGATGAGAGTATGGGCCACATGGCAAGGGTGGGGAGGGGGGGCATGTACTCCAAACATGCAGAAATGTGACGTTTTCTCTTTCCCACCCTGTACATGTCAAACAGGTGAGCGCCCATCAGAAAATCGATATTTGGCGTGCCATCGCCAAGGAAGTCCGGGCCCTGGGGGTCTACACCAGACGGGGCACCCACTGTCGGAAGAGGTGGGAGGACATCCGCCGCGGAACCCGAAAGACCGCCGAATCACTGCTGGGGATGGCCTCCCGACCTAGGAGGGGTGCCAGTCGTACCCTGACCCCCCTGATGTCCCGGATCCTGGCGGTGGCCTACCCTGATTTGGATGGGCGCTTGAGGACATCACAGCAGACACAAGGGGGTGAGTATCAGCACATTCTCCTATCTATACGCGCAGTGGAGGCGTCTGGGTGGGGGAGGAGGGCTGTGGGTGACAGTAGGCCAGGGCGCTTTCTGTAGTGTAGTCCCCTCCCTTAGACATGGCCCTGTGCCCCCGCCCACCACCTCTGTAGGGTGCCAAGTGCAGCTATCCATGGTCCAACATCACCCATGAGCGCGTCTGTTGTCCCTAGGCCTGTTGGCCTAGTCAGAAGTACAGAGTAGTGTACCCCAAGTTCGCAGCTTAGTGCATGATGGAACCTGTGTCTGTCCTCTCCGCCAAGGCTATTGACAAGGCATGCACTCAACTTTGTTTTCTTTCTCCCCCCACCCTTATTCTTTGTTTCTTGTGCATTAGCATCATCAGGCGGAGGAGAATTGGCGTCGGAGCACGAGGGAGCTGCAGGTCACCAGTCACCGGTGGGCACTGACACAGACACCGAGGGCACCAGTGATCCGGAGGGCGAGGGGAGCACCACAACGGGGGCCGGTGGAGACACCAGCGACACGGACACGTCCTCGTTTGGGAGCTCCCTAGCGGGGGCGGCAACATCTGTGCCCCCAGCAACAACAGGTACAGCCGCCACCCAGCGCACCAGCACCGCCCTCTCAGCAGCCCCTCAGTCTTCGCTCCGTGCCCGTTCGCCAAGGAAGGCGCGCATCTCCTTCGCCCCAGGCACCTCAGCCCCTGCCTCTGTTACCCCTGCTGCCCTCAGTGCGGAGCTCATTGACCTCGTGAGGACACTCATTGTTGGGCAGACTACCCTTTTGAATGCCATCCAGGGGGTGCAAAGGGAGGTGCAACAGAGCAATGCCTACCTGGAGGGCATTCATTCGGGTCAGGCTGCCCATCAACGAGCTTTCACTTCTCTGGCCTCAGCACTGACGGCAGCCATTGTCCCTGTCTCCAGTCTCCCTCTTCTAACTGCCTCCAGCCTTTCTCTGTCTCCTGTTCCTCAGCCTATCCCATCCACACCATCTGACCAGCCTGCACACACCTCAACACCCAAGGCCAGCTCATCAAAACATAAGCACCACAGAACACACAAGCATTCACCCAAGCAACACCCAGTTGCAGACATACCAACAGTCACTACCACCTCTGTGTCCCCCTCCTCCTCGTCTCCCTCCTCCCTCCCTGTGACGTCTACACTCACACCTGCATGCACACCAACATCAGCCAGTTCTTCCATCACCAGCACACCCTCCACTACAGTCCTCACACGTGCAGTCACCACCCCCACTGCCATGTACACGTCCCCTGTGTCCTCTCCCACTGTGTCTGTCACCCCCTCTTCCAAGACACATAAACGCAGGCAGACACCCAAACAACAGCCAACCACCTCATGACAGCCTACGTCTCAGTCACCTGCACCCAAGGACAGCACACCTGACTCTCCTACAACCACATCCTCTTCCTCCACTTCTATCTCCACTACTCCTACCCTTTACCCTGGTCCAAAGAAATATTACCTCTCAAATGTTGACCTCTTTCCCTCCCCTGACCCACCCCCTCCATCTGGGAAAAGTCCCAAAGGCACCTCAGCTACCACCAGCCCAGCTTCCAAGGTACAAGTGGTGCATGGAATATGGAGTCCACCCTTTGGCGGCAGTGACACTTCACTGAGCAGCAAGGGGACTGGCAGCCCCCCCCAGGCAAGAGGACCCGGAAAGTGAAGGGCCGCCGTGAGCGGACTGAGATGGCTGCCCCCAAGGAGGTGACTCAGGCCACTTCACCTGCCACAACAGCCAGGGGAGGCAAGGGCCCGAGAGCCCCATCTAAGGAGCGGAAGGGCAGCAGGGCGGAGAGGCCAGCCAGCAGGAGCGCGGAGCAGGAGGGCCCCACACGCCCCATCCCGGCTGCAGGGGGCGACACCAAAGGGCCCAGGACTCCGTCTCCGAAGGGGCCTGACACTGCACGTTCGGAGGGCGAGTGAGCAGGTTGTCCAGGCCAGGTCTGACTCCCTACACTGACTGGAAGAGCACCGCTGAAGAGGGCCCCGCCGTGAAGACAAGCACCGCTGAACAGGGCCCCGCCGTGCAGAAGAGCACCGCTGAACAGGGCCCCGGCGTGAAGACAAGCACCGCTGAAGAGGGCCCCGCCGTGAAGACAAGCACCGCTGAACAGGGCCCCGCCGTGCAGAAGAGCACCGCTGAACAGGGCCCCGCCGTGAAGACAAGCACCGCTGAACAGGGCCCCGCCGTGCAGAAGAGCACCGCTGAACAGGGCCCGCCGTGAAGACAAGCACCTCTGAAGAGGGCCCCGCCGTGAAGACAAGCACCGCTGAACAGGGCCCCGCCGTGCAGAAGAGCACCGCTGAAGAGGGCCCCGCCGTGAAGACAAGCACCGCTGAACAGGGCCCCGCCGTCTCAAGCACCGCTCCGCTGGGCCCTTCCTGTCAAGCACCGCTCCGCTGGGCCCCGCCGTCTCAAGCACCGCTCCGCTGGGCCCTTCCTGTCAAGCACCGCTCCGCTGGGCCCCGCCGTCTCAAGCACCGCTCCGCTGGGCCCTTCATCACAAGCACCGCTCCGCTGGGCCCTTCCTGTCAAGCACCGCTCCGCTGGGCCCCGCCGTCTCAAGCACCGCTCCGCTGGGCCCTTCATCACAAGCACCGCTCCGCTGGGCCCCGCCGTCTCAAGCACCGCTCCGCTGGGCCCTTCCTGTCAGGCACTGTTCAGGGTTCACTGTGCCCACCATGCATCCTCCTTGTCCAGTGGGGACATTTATCCACCTGATGGACTGTGGCTTTGCACACCCCAGGATGGCACAGTGGGCAAGCCGCCCACTGTAGAGACTTGAGAGACTGTGGCTTTGCACTCCCCAGGATGGCACAGTGGGCAATCCACCCACTGTAGAGACTTGAGAGACTGTGGCTTTGCACTCCCCAGGATGGCACAGTGGGCAATCCACCCACTGTAGAGACTTGAGAGACTGTGGCTTTGCACTCCCCAGGATGGCACAGTGGGCAACCCACCCACTGGAGAGACTTGAGAGACTGTGGCTTTGCACTCCCCAGGATGGCACAGTGGGCATGGTGGGCCCTTTGTGGATCTGGCGTCGTGGACTCATGTGGCTGTGGTGCCCCCCCCTTCCCTTCCCCCTGAGGTGCCTGTAGTTTTGTCACCAGATGCCCCTGCAGTGTTCTCTCCAAAGGACTCAGGTCTCCTGTGTGGGCTTTGCCCTTGTTTCGCTACACTTTGGCCCACGGACATGATGGATTCGTAAGATGTGCAGGACTACTTGCTTCAGTTATCCACTGCTGTGTAAATAATTTGTTTATCAAAAGAAAGTTTTGATGGTTGATAATACTTTTCTGAGACTATTTTGTTCATAAATATTTATTCTCAATTTGGTTATGTGATTGTATTTTTTACGGGTGTTTGGGTGGTGTCACTGTGACTTGTTGCTCTGCATTGGTGTGTACATCTTGGGGGGGGTGAGGGTCGCATATGTGTGTGCCCGTAACCTTTCCTCCTCCCCCCCTCCCGTGTGTCGTAGGTGCAGTACTCACCGTTGACGTCTGCGGCGGAGTTCGTACTCGTGGTAGATGAGCAGGTAGACGAGAGCAGGTATGATGTTCAATTCGGGTTCCATGCTGTCCTCCGTCCTCTTGGAGTGCGTAGAGGTGAGCGTTTTCCCGTTCGTAGTCTGTTTCCACCGTGTTTTTATCGGCGGTGCTCCCGCCCCGGAAAAGGTGGCGGATTGGTGAGTTGTGATAGGGTGGGCGGTACATTGTCTGCCGCCTGCCTGTTGGCGGTGACCGCCGCGCTGTTTGTTTGTCCCACCGTGGCGGTCGGAGTGTTAAAGTAGCGGTCTCTGTTGGCGGTTCCCGCCAGGGTCAGAATTCCATTTTTCGGACCGCCAGCCTGTTGGCGGGTTGGCCGCCGCTTTATCACCGACCGCCAGGGTCAGAATCACCCCCATAGTGTTTTATCTTCTCAGACATGTCAGCATCAGTGGCTCGGTGTCAAAGGGAGTTTGTAAGGATGTTAGACTCATTCAGGGCTCAGGAAAATATGGGGCTCTATGGAGTACAGTGGCCAACGGGGATGTGCACTGGAGGTGACGGTGTACACCGCCGCAGAAGTGACCACCATTTTCTATCTGATTCCTCACTTGTTACCTGATCTTCAACAGGAGAACACCTACACTGCGTATGCTGCTGTGACCTGTGTCTGGAACCCACCATGACCCATGTGACAGGGGAAAGCACCCCTGCCTTCACTTCTGAGGAGTTGGAGCGACTGGTGGATGGAGTCCTACCCCAGTACAGACTGCTATATGGGCCTCCAGACCAGCACATGAGTACACATTGGGCACGATGCATGTGGGAATGATGCAAGGAGATGTGTGTTCAATCTTTGTGTCATTGGGAGCAGGGGGGACGTCTATTGGTGGTGTACATGGTGTGCACCGGACGATGTGTGTGTCAATGATGATTAGAATAGGTATGGTGGGCCATTTGTGTGACAGGCTGGACTGTTTGTTTAATGGTGTTCTCCTGTCTGTATTCCCTCTGCAGGTCAGCGCCCATCAAAAAAAGGGATTATGGTGTGCCATCTACAAGGACGTGCGGACCCTGGGGGTATATTGCAGGCGGATCCCCCACTGTTGGAAACTGTGGGATGACCTGAGATGCTGGGCACAGAAGACTGTGGAGGCCCAGCTGGAGATGGCCTCCCAACAAGGAAGAGGTGCCGTCGGAACCTGACCCCCCTGATGGCCAGCATACTGGCGGTGGTCTACCCTTAGCTGGATGGGCGCTTGCGGGAATCATAGCAGCCACAAGGGGGTGAGTACAGTGGCTATCATTCCAAAATTTGGTAGGTGGGGTGCGATCTGGGTGGTGGATGTGAGTTAGTGGGTGCCCCTAAGGCCAGGACAGACATTGCAGCGTGGGTCAACTCTAGGGTAATGGGTGTTTGGCAAATGGAGGTAACCTAGCTTGTTAGCATTCCATGTCAGACAGGGCTTCATGGGTACCAGGAAGGGTTCATTTGGCAGTGTGTGTCCCTCATCTTGCCTTAGCAGCTAGCCATATCACTGGCAGTGCAATGCATAGTACTTAAGCCTGATCCCTGTGTGTGATGATGTTGTGTATGCCAACTCTGGTGTTGGTACAGTAATTGACCCAGTGTTTCCTTTGTCTCTCTCCCCCCCTTTTTTGTTGTCATCCTGCCCTTGTGTGCATTAGCATTATCTGGCGGAGGAGCAGGGGCATCTCAACAGAGGGAGCTTCATTCCACAGGTCCCAGGAGGCAGATTCCACTGACACTGAGGGAACCATGGGGTCAGAGGGCAAGGGGAGCACCACTGTGCAGACAGGAGGTGATGAGACAGACTCAGATACCTCGTCCGATGGGAGCTCCTTGGTGGTGGCGGACACCTCTGTGACCACCCCAGCTGCAGCCGCCACCCCTGTACCAGTACCCCCCTCCCAGTAGCCCCTCAGTGAGTTGCCCGTGCCCGCACATCCAGGAAAGTGGGCATCTCCTTCACCCCAGGCACCTCAGGCCCTGCCCTTTGAGCCCTGCTGCCCTCAGTGAGGAGGCTATTGACCTTCTGGGATCCATCTCTGTAGGGCAATCAACCATTGTGAATGCCATCCTGGGGCTGGTATCCCAGATGCAGCAATGCAATACATTCCTGGAGGGCATTCACGGTGGATTGGCGGCCCAACAGATATCGATTCAAGCTCTGGCCTCCTCTCTGATGGCAACTATTGTCTCTGTTTCTACCGTCCCCCCTCCAACTACCACTTCCCAGCCCCAGTCTCCTCAGCCCCAGCCCATCCCAGGTACACATATAGATGAGTATGCACATAAGACAACACCCAAGAGTGGTACAGGCAAACACATGCACCACACCACATCCCACAAGCACTCACACAAACACCAGACAGTTGCAGACACAACAACATCAACTGCCTCCACTGTCTCCCCCTCCTCCTCCACCTCCCTCACCTCCCTCCCAGTCACATCCGCTCTCACACCTGCATGCACTGCATCACCACACCAAGCAGCATACTCACCTCACTAGCAGACACCTCCACATTATCCATGCATGGGTCCCCTGTGTCCTCTCCTACCCTGTCTGTCCCCCCTCCTAAAGGATACAAATGCAAGCACTCACACACCCAACAGCCATCCACCTCACATCAGCATACTGCCCATGAACCTGAACCCAAATCCAGCAGACATACACCTCCTACAACCACTCCCTCAACATCCACTCAGATCCCTCCTCGCTCCTCTCGCCCACCGTCCCTAAGAAACTTTTTCTTGCCCAACTTGACCTCTTCCCTCCCCCTCCCCCCTCTCCTGCCCATAAGAGCAGGGTCCCAGCCCAGCACCTCAGCCAAACAGTCCACGTGGTCAGTGGTGGCACCACCTAATCATGGTGGGAAGTCAGAGAAGGATCCCACTCCACCAGCCATGAAGGAGAAGGATCCCACACCTCCAGCCTAGAAGGGGAAGAAGCCTGCACCTCCAGCCAAGAAGGGGAATTAGCCTGCACCTTACCTCCAGCCAAGAAGGGGAAGGAGTCTGCACCTCCTGCTTTGAAGGAGAATAAGTCCTCGACTCCTGTCCGGAAGGCCAAGGAACACGTACCACCCGCCATGAAGGGGAGGGGAAGAAGCCATCTACCCCTGCCAGCAAGGGTAAGGATTCCATGCCCCATATCATGGAGAGGATGAAGCCTTCCACTCCAGCGGAGGCAGTCAGGGTGACACCTCTACCACCACCAGCCGTCACATGGCCCCCACCGCCAGCTGAGGAAGTGCAGCCATCACCACCTACAGAGGCTGTCCAGGAGGCACCTCCATCTACCACCACACTGCAGCCATCATCACCTGCCGAGGCTGCCCAGGAGGCACCTCCAGCTGCCACCACACTGCAGCCCTTACCACCTGCAGAGGCTGCCCAGGAGGCACCTCCATCTGCCACCACACTGCAGCCATCACCACCAGCAGAAGCCATGTAGGCCACCCTCCAGGGGCTGCTGTATGAGGGCCCCCTCCAGAACCAATGGGAGAGTCACCCACCTGAGAGACTGTGACCTTGCACTCCCCAGCAGAGAGAAATGGACATGGACCCCCTTCCAGAACCAGTGGGAAAGTCATGCACCTGAGAGACTGTGGCCTTGCACTCCCCAGCAGAGAGAAATGGACATGGACCCCCTTCCAGAACAAGTGGGAAAGTCACTCACTCCAGAGACTATGGCCTTGCAGTCCCCAGCAGAGAGAAATGGCATGGAGCCCCCTCCAGAACCAGAGGGCTTGTTCCCAACTTTGGCTGAAGTGCCCCCCACACCCCTGAGGTGCCTGCCCACTTGCAAACTGATGCCCCTGCAGAGTTCTATCTGAATGAAGTCAGGATACAAGTTGGGCCTTGGACTGTGCCCTGTGGCCATGTGGGCCCTTTGAACATTGGACTGGGCAGTGTCCCTTTGTGTACATGTGTACATATCTGTTTCACGGACAATTGATTTATTTATCAGCGGTAATATTAATACATTCACCTTGTTGCATTCCTGTTATCCTTGCATTATTCTGTCATGTATCAGGTGCAAATAGTTTTTCTTGTGCAGCTGGATGTGTGTATGGTGTGTGTGTGTTGGGTGTGTGGTGTGCATGTGTGTGTCACTCTCATTTTCCTCCCTCTCTCCCTTGTGTGCTAGGCGGCTGTACTCACTGTCGTCGTCTTCATCAACATTGGTGTTCCAGGTGGAGCATGACGTAAAAGATCATCGTAAAAACTTGCAGTTTGGGTTCCATAGCGGCCTTGTTTTTCTCTATGTCTCCAATGGTGAGTCTTTTCTCTTCTGTGTTATGTTTCCGCCAGGCTTTTGAAGGCGATGGTACCACCCCAGAAAACGTGGCAGATTGTAGAGTCTTAAGATGGTGGACGGTACTTTGACTTCCGCCTGGCTGTTGATGGCGACCGCCGGTGTGTGTGGTGTTTCTGCCCTGGTGGTTGGTGTGGTAAATTGGCTGTCTATGGGAGTTATCACTGCTATGGTCATAATTTGGCAGTAATTACCGCCAGCCTGTTAGTGGTACTACCGCCACTTTATCACTCACCACCAGGGTCATAATGAGGGCCATAATGTCATGACATGCACAGCAGGCCAAAGTAAGGGCAATAAATGTAAACTTTGAATTTGGTAGAATAGGCCAATCATAAAAATATTCTAACAATAGTCATGATCTTGAAGAGCATCTTCGAAGCCATCAAATGGAAAAGACCTCAGAAAAGAGGCCACATCGTCAGATGTTAGATCGATCACAGGATAGGCAGACAAATCCATGGAGCAGTAGTGCGTAGTAGTCTCTTGTGCAGGTCCACCTGCAGGAACGGCAATCTCCACAGTGCTAAAAAGAGCCAGATCATTCACCAAGGGTGGCTCGTAAGTAGCCTTGCAAATCAGCCTTAGTCTCAAGGGGCACAACCGTGAATGAACCCTCATCGGGACATTATGAGTGCTTGGTCCACAGTAGGCACTAGCGTAACAGCAAGACACACTGTAGGCAAGTATTTGAAGAGGCACCGTATGCAGCGAAAGACTGGTTGCACGCACCATAGGATTGGGCGGAATAACAATGACCAATCCCGCTCCAATTCCTCCAGCAACAAAGCATTAAAGACCTGAACCATGTGTTCACAGCACAGTTGATCTGGTGGCAGCGGTTCCATTGCTTTGCGTAGCTGGAAAGACACAACCACTGAGAAGCAGAAGAAATAGAAGCAGTATTCCGCCAATCAATGCCAAAATTATAGGAAGGCCGCCAAACACACTGCAAAAGAGTGAATGGATGCCCGATGGAATGAATCCGAAGAGAGTCTGAAAGATGGACATAAATCCAGACCCAACAGCCTTAAAGAAGTGGAAAATTCCAGTAGTGCTCGAGGCATTGAAAATTCTGGATACCAGCTCTCCAAAGTGCTTGGGGAAGTTGGTATTTATTAGGGATTGTATCTCAGCTGATGATCTCGCAATCTGGAGAGCATACGTCTCTCTACCTGATGTCAACGCGACTTGATTTTGGAATAGTAGCAAATTTAGGGGGTCATTACAACCCTGGCGATCTTTTACCGCCAGGGCTGTTTTGAAGGAAGCACCGCCAAAAGGCTGAACCGCCATGAAAAGGCTGGCGGAAAGGGGAGTCGTGGGCCCCCTGAAGCGCAACATGTGCAACTGCACCCGTCGCACAGCCGCAACACCGCTGGCTCCATTTGGAGCCAGCTCCTGTGTTGCGGCCAAGATCCCCGCTGGGACAGCGTGCAGAAACCAGGTTTCTGCCCGCCGGCCCAGCAGGGATCTCCAAATAGGTCCCGCGGGAGTGTGGCCGCATTGGTGGCCGCCCGGCAGTTTCAACCGCCGCCCGCCAAGGTTAAAATGAGGGCCTTAGTCTGCTTAGCTTGTCATAATTTACATTAAAGTTATCAGAGGCCACATTTCTGCACTTGCACCACTTTTTATCACAAAAGTGGCACAAACTTACAATATACAATTGTATTTTGTAAGTTTCACAGCTTTTGCGTCAAAAAATGATGCAAACGTGGCGTTAATAAAGTATAAATATGGGCCTTAGAGACTGAAATTGCGTAGGCAATTCCCGGTCGCATACCGCAACAGCTTTGGTCGTTCAGCACCACATAACTTCCATTCGAAAGTACATGAAATGCTGGTCAAATCAAAGGGACGGGAGTACCCTTCAGAAAACAGGCCAACTTTGCGACCCCCGCATTGCAAAGGCCATGAGGGGACACATGCTTGCAGATCATTGAATGACAAACAGTAGTCTTGCATTTGCTTCCGCTGAGAAAGACCTCTGGTTTGCCATTCAGACAATTGTACTCAAAGGGTAACTCCCACTCTTCTTTAATATAGCTATCGCCTAGTCGCTCATACCTGCCCACAGAGAGAGGGTTCAGGCATTTTGAAAAACAAAAAAGTGGAAATGGGAAGATAAATGATTCCATGTAGGTGCCATACTGTTGAAGGACTTTCTGCAACTGTGAAAGGCAACTTTTCTAACTTCTCTATGTGAAGCATGGTGAAACTTGCTTCCCTTTTAGCCATTGTCTGTTGTTCCCTGAATAATTTATAGGCGGTGAACAATTCACTGACATTAATGTACTTCCATGGAATTCGGCCATTTTTCAAAGTCTGTAATGTCCAACCTAATTGCATGATAGAACGAAGTTGACTTGTCCCAGATATAAAAGGGACATGTCCATCTGAATGATATCAGTCGCAGACAACACTATGGCCCTCATTATGACACTGGCAGTAAATCCCACTTACCGCCACGCTAACTGCTGCCAACTTATTCCCTCTGCAGCAGATATCCATCTACCATATTATGACACACACACACCAATCCGAAAGAATTCAGCCACATACACAAATCAGCCAGTCCAAAGGTCAGTGCTAAACTGGCGGTATCAAAACCTACACCGTTCCGCCAACAGAACTATGCCCACCACATTATGACCCACAAATCACCACGGCGGACATTCAACAGTGGTAAACCATTGGCGGTAGATACCGCTGTGCTCAAAATACACACACACAAGCAAAACAACACTACATTGGACAATTCAAACAACACACACCTGACACCCATACACACACCACACCACTATAAAACACCCACTCACATTACCCACAACCCTTTACCATTACAAACAATTATCACCAGAGAGACAGCAAGACCACAGACACAACCAGAGCCACACACTACCCAACACAGCACATCACATACCCCAACACATTACCTAACACATCCTCACCTACACACCTCACACCTCACGCCACACCCACGGCATCACAAAGATACCCCTGATTCTCAGAGGAGGAGCTAAGGGTCATGGTGGGGGAAATCATCAGGGTGGAGCCTCAGCTGTTTGGAGCGGGGGTGAAGCAGATATTGATAGCTTGGAAGATGGAGCTATGGCGGAGAATAATGGTCAGGGTCAACGCCATGGGACAGCACCCCAGAACTAGGGATAACATCAGGAAGAGGTGGAAAGACCTAGGCAGGAAGGTACATTCCATTGCAGCAACACAACAACTCACTCTACAGAAGACTGGCGGTGGACCCCCAACTCCTCCCTCACAACTAACACCATGGGAGGAGCAAGTCTTGGCAATCATGCATCCTGAGGGCCTGTCCGGAGTAGGAGGAGGACTGGGCTCTGGTAAGTAAACTCTCTACTGCTAATACCCCCATACCTGCATGCCATCACATACCCCACCCTCACTCCCATCACGCCACCACCTCCCACACCCCCCACCATCACATATCACTTATCCCAATGTGAAGGCCTGCCTGCTCTACCAGTGCATGGACAGAACTCACAGCCCTGCATGGACACCTACCACCAAAGCATGCACACTAGAGAGAATCAGCTATCCCACCATATACCAACATACACAAGTGAAAGCTGCCAGGGCAAATACAACCAAAGAGGGCAAGCTACGGATGCACAATATGTCAGAAACAGAAACCATACCACATCATTTACATCCCCACTGGTACCCCAGCCAATGTCAGCAGAGAGGAGGTGCCAACAATATCCAGTCCTCTAACGGAAGAGTCCCACAGTGATGACAGCAACTCTGGTCTTCTGGATCTGGATGACCAACCTGGCCCATCATGGACCTCTGGACAGCCGGTTACCCAGGCCCAGTCACAAACCACCACAGAGCCTCCCCCATCAGCAAACACCACCACAGCACCCACCCAGCGTACCCATACCTCTGTCCCCAGCACAAATCAATCAGCAGTGTGTCCACCTCTACAAGACAATCAGGGACCTGGGGTCAGTGGGCACACGGTTCAGGGGACAGAGGCACAGGCTAACAGGGAAACTGGGAGGAGTGCTATGCACCAGGGGGAGGACAGACCCAGGGAACCGACTCTTCAGGAGGCACGTGCAGAGATCCTGGGAGCCTATCAACATTCCCAGGACACGATGGCCCGGATCCTGGACAATGTGCAGGAGAACAGGCGGCTGCAGGAGGGACAGTACCAGGGAATCAGGGGGTACTTGCAGGCCATCAACACCACCCTGGTCTCCATAGCAGGTGTGCTAGCAGACATGGCCAATATTATGTGGAAGGCAGTCTCACAACAGCGGGCCCCTGCCACTTGCCAGACATTTGAACTGCTTTCCACCTCGGCTGCCGCTAGTGGACAGGAGGCCACAGCACAGGACCAACAGGCCACCAGCACCCCTCCTGCTGAAGGAGAACCACACGGCAAACATTCCCTGCGATCCAGACAGAAGCCAGAGACACTTTCCAAGACCCCCGCCAGGAAATTAGACTCTCCTGATTGTCACCGTTTAGTCCCACACAGTCACCCTGTCCACCTTGAACTGCCATTGCTCCTCTTCCTATGTCCCCATGGACACTGCACCTGTGCTACAAACAGACTGGAACAAAATCCTGGACTTTCCTCCATCATCACCCTATCCCATTGCACTTGCCCCTCTTTTTCTTAGCAATTCAATTAACACACTTGTAAAATATAGACGTATGGAGTATGTCATATTTTTCAAGTATGTATTCATTTAACTAGGTTCAAACATTGAAATTCAACTGTACAGTAACTGAGCATATGTTAATGACCTGTATTTGGTTGCAGTGATCACACCAGGAACTATTGTGAGGCACCAACATCTGTAAAATGAACTGCCAAAGGGTACAGTAAATGGGCATAGAAGTGGGAAATAACAGCATGCCAGTGCCACAGAAATTCAAATTAATTACAATGAAATGTGAAGTAACACTGTCTTACCTGTGTGTCATTGGAAGTATTGTCTGATGACTGCTGTTCTGTTATCCTCATCCTCTGCCTCCTCATCCTCACTGTCCACAGGGTCCACTGCTACCACACGGGCATCTCAAGCCTCCTCCTCCTGCAGAAAAGGAACATGGCGTCTCAGGGCAAAGTTGTGCAACATGCAGCATGCCACTATTATCTGGCAGACCTTCTTGGGTGTGTAGCACAGGGCTCCACCTGTTAGATGGAGGCACCTGAACCTGGCCTTCAGTAGGCCAACGGTCCGTTCTATAATCCTTCTGGTTCCCATGTGCCTCATTGTAACATTCTTCTGCCCTTGTTCTTGCATTCCTCACAGGGGTCAGCAGCCAGGATAGGCTGGGGTTACCAGAGTCACTTGAAATATTGAGGGACAACATTTAGCCACACACTATCCCATATGGGCCACACCATACCCATACACCAACATATACTGGCTCACCTACTAGCCATACCTTGTGCCTCTGTAGTTGGGCCATCACATTTGGAATGCTGCTATTCCTCAGGACAAAGGCATCATGCACTGACCCAGGATACTGAGCATTGACATGGGAGATGTACTGGTCTGCCAAGCACACCATCTGTACATTCATAGAGTGGAAACTCTTACAATTTCTTAACACCTGTTAATTTTGACAGGGGGACAAATGCAATATGTGTTCCATTAATCGCCCCTATTATGTTGGGGGTATGTCCCATTGCATAGAAGTCGGCCTTCACTGTGGCCAAATCTTCCAGCTGGGGAAATATAATGTAGCTCCACATGTGCTTAATCAGGGCAGACAGCACTCTTGTCAGCACTTTTGAGAACATTGGCTGTGACATTCCTGCTGCCAAGCCCACTGTCACTTGGAAAGAACCAGTTGCCAGGAAATGGAGCACAGATAGAACTTGCACAAGAGGGGGGATCCCAGTGGGGTGACGGATAGCAGATATCAGGTCAGGCTCCGATTGGGCACACAGCTCTGTGATTGTGGCCCTGTCAAGTCTATAGGTGGGGATGATGTGCCTCTCCTCCATTGTTGCCAAGTCCACCAGGGGTCTGTACACAAAGGTATGGCTCCATGTCCTATTCATCTGCAGCGGTAGCAATCTATGGGGCAAAAGTGTGAGGAGCCGGTCACAAACTAAACAATGGGGCTACAACAGAACATTGGATGCTGTTAACTTGTAATGGGTCAGTGTGGATTGTCCAGTATGTCCAAATTTAAACAGTGACGCAGCAATAATACAGGGCTCACCCCCCACTGAAATGGTCTCTGCCTGTCCTGTGTGGAGGGACAGGTGGAAGTGAGGTAATTTCGCTGATGTTGTGCGCCGTTGCGGGAGGCGGTCGTGAACCGCCGTGCAACTCCTCTTTCATTATAACTGTGCTCTATGGGTTACAGTGACCAATGCTGACCTATGCCGGTGGTGACGGTATGCACTGCCATGGATGTGACCGCCATTTTGTATCAGATTCCTCACTTGATACCTGATCTTCAACAGGAGAGGACCTGCACTGCATGTGCTGCTGTGACCTGCGTCTGGAACCTACCATGGCCCGTGTGACTGGGAAAAGGGCCCTGCCTTCACTTCAGGGGAGTTGGGGAGGACTGCTGTATGGGCCTCCAGACCAACAGGTGAGTGCACTGTGGGCATGATGCATGTGGCATGAATACATGGAGTGGTGTGTGTGAAGGCCTCGTGTAAGGGGGGTGGGTGGATGTGCTCTCGGCGGCGTATTGGTTGTGTGCTGAGCCATGTGTGTGGAAATGGTGATGTGAAGGGGTATGGTGGGCCATAAGTGTAACAGGCAGGACTGTCTGACTAATACTATTTTCCTGTGTGTATTTCCTCTGCAGGTCAGCACCCCTCAAAAGAAGGGTATATGTAGTGCCATCGCCAAGGACGTGCGGACCCTGTGGGTCTACGGCAGGTGGAGCACCCACTGTCGGAAATGGTGGGAGGACCTGATATGCTGAGGATGGCGTCCCAATGAGGAAGGGGTGCCCGTCGAACACTGACCCCCCTGGTGGCCAGCATACTGGCGGTGGCCTATCCTGAACTGGATGGACGCTTGAGGGCATCACAGCAGCCACAAGGGGTGAATACAATGCCCATCATTACTACTAACGCCTGGTGGGGTGATATCCGGTTGGTGTATGTGTGTCAGTGGGTGCCCCCTATGCCAGGCCTGACATTGCAGCATAGGTCCCCTGGTGGCTATGGTTCTGAAGGGATAATCCTGCTACCTAGCTCGTAGGCATCCACAACTGGTCAGGGCTGTGTGGGTCCCAGGTGTGCTGGATTTACCGATGTGTGCCCCTCCCCATGCCTTGGTGGCTAGCAATATCACTTGTAGTGCAATGCATAGTGTGTAGGCCTGTTCCCTGTGTGTGACGGTGCTGTGTACGCCAATAGTGGTGTTGGTGCAGCCATTGACCAAGTGTATCCTTTGTCTCTTCCCCCCTTCTTGTTTTGTCACCCTGTCCTTCTGTGCATTAGCATCATCTGGCGGAGGAGCAGAGGCACTGGTGACGGAGGGAGCTGCATTCCACAGGACCCAGGAGGTAGAGACCACCGACGCTGAGGGCACCAGTGGGACAGAGGGCAAGGGGAGCACCACAGCGGAGACTGGAGAGGACAGTTCTGACACATACCTCCTCCGAAGGAAGCTCTCTGGTGGTGGCAGACACCTCTGTGACCACCCCAGCTACAGCCGCCAACCCCGTTCCAGCCCCACCTCCCAGCAGCCCCTCATTAAGTTGCCTGTGCCTGCTCACCTAGGAGTGTGGGCATCTCCTTCGCCCCAGGCACCTCAGGCCCTTCCCCAGTGAGCCCTGCTGCCCTGAGTGAGGAGGCTATTGACCTACTGAGATCCATCTCTGTAGGGCAGTCATCCATTGTGAATGCCATCCAGGGGGTGGCAGCCCAGATGCAACAGACTAATGCATTCCTGGAGGGCATTCACATTGGCTTAGCGGCCCAACAGAGATCAATCCAGGCTCTGGCCTCCTCTCTGATAGCAGACATTGTCCCTGTTTCCACACTCCCCCCTCCAACTTCCTCTTCCCAGTCCCATTCTCCTCAACCCCAACCTATCCCAAGCACACAGGCAGACGAGCATGCACACAGGACAACACACAAGAGTGGTTCAGGCAAACACAAGCACCACACTTCATCCCACAGGCACTCACACAAACACCATCCAGATGCAGACATACCAACATCCACAATTTCCACTGTGTCCCCCTCCTCCTCATCATCCACCTCCCTCCCAGTTCTGTCCACACTCACACCTGCATGCACTACACCATCATCCACTACCAGCATCACCACCCCACCTAGCAGAACACACACCTCACTGGCAGACACCCCCACAACAGCCATGCACACCTCTACTTTGTCCTCTCCCACTGTGTCTGCCCCCCATCGCCAGGTACACAAACACAAGCACTCAGACACCCAACAGCCATCCACCCCACAACAGCATCCAGCCCATGCACCGGCACCCAAAATCAGCAGACAGGTACCTCCAAAACCTTCTCCCTCTTTCCACCCCAGTGTCCCTTAAAAACATTTTCTGTCCACCATTGACCTCTTCCCTACCCCTTCCCCCTGTCCTGCACGTCTGGCCAGGGTGGCAAAAACCCAGCCAAGCACCTCAGCCACCCAGTCCATGGACCCAGTCGTCACCATACCCACTTGTGGTGGAAAAGGATCCAGGGCACGTGTCCTTAGGGTGAAGGAGCCTGCACCAGGCAGCTTCAAGGAAAAGAAGCCTGCCCCAGCTGCTGGCAGGAAGACAAAGGAGCCTGTCCCAGCTGCTGGCAGGAAGAGAAAGGAGCCTGGCCCGGCTGCTGCCAGGAAGACTAAAGAACCTGCCCCAGCTGCTGGTAAGAAGTTAAAGGAGCCTGCCCCAACTGCTTCCAGGAAGACTAAGGAGCCTGCCCCAGCTGCTGCCAGGAAGAGCAAGGAGCCTGCACCATCAGGCAGGAAGAGCAAGGGGCCTGGGGCTGGAACCGTGACAGAGCCCCCACCAACAACCATGGTTGTGCAGCTGTTTGAGGCTCCAGGGGATGAGTAGAACCCCCCCCCTCCAGCAGCAGCAGCACCACCACTACCACCATTGAGCAGACATCCGAGGCCGCAGGGCATGGGCAGGAGCCTCCCCCCAGCAGCAGCAGCACCACTACCACCACCACCATTGGGCAGCAGTCCGAGCCTGCAGGAGATGGGCAGGAGCCTCCCCCCAGCAGCAGCAGCACCACCACCACCACCATTGAGCAGCCGACCGAGGCTGAAGGGGTTGGGCAGGAACCTCCCCTCCAGCAGCAGCAGCACTACTACCACCACCATTGAGCAGCTGTCCGAGGTTGCAGGGGATGGGCAGGAGCTTCCCCTCCCAGCAGCACCACCATTGAGCAGCCGTCACCACTGGCGGACCGTATAAAATCCTGCTTCCCTGGGCTGCTGTGCGGCCTGCCCCCTGCAAATCCAGTGGGTATGACATCCACCTGAGAGACTGTGACCTTGCACTCCCCAGGATCAAGAGCACAGGGCACTATGCCCCCTCCAGAAACAGTGGGTAACACGCCCACCTACTCCAGCCTCCCCAGTATCAAGAGCACAGGGCATGTTGTCCCCTCCAGGGCATATGGGCAAGACACCCTCTTGAAATACTGTGGCCTTGCACTCCTCAAGACCAAGCACAGGGCATGTTGCCCCCTCCAGAGCCAGTGGTATTGTTCCATCTGCTGGCTGAGGTGCCCCCCATCTCCCATCCCGCTGAGGTGCCTGCCTATTTCCAAAATGATGCCCCTGCAGTGTTCTCTCCATGTTGAGACAGGTACCATGTGTTGCCTTGGAATTTGGCCTGTGGCCATGTGAACAACGTAGATTGTGGACTGGGCTGTGTCCTTTTTTCTGTACATATGTATATATCTATTATCTTACCTCACGTATTTATCTTGATGTGTTGCTCTCATTACATTCACTTTTTCTAAAACGTTTTGTCCTTGCATTATTCATCCGAGTTACAGGGTAAAATTGTTTTGGTAATGCAGCTGATTGTGTGTATGGTGTTGGGGGGGTGTTGTGTGTGTGCGTGTCACTCTCTTTTTCCTCCCTCCCTCCCTTGTGTGTTAGGCATCTGTACTCATTTCGTCGTCTTCACCAGCATTGTGGAAGACATGCAGGTCGGGCTCCATGGTGGCACGGTTGTTCCCTGTGTCTCCAATGGTGAGTCCTTTCCCTTCTGAGCTCAGTTTCCACCAGGCTTTTGATGTCATTGGTACCGCCCCAGAAAAGGTGGCGGTTTCCTACGTCATAATATGGTGGGTGGAACATTGACTTTCGCCTGGCTGTAGGCGGCTACTGCTGTGTTGGCCGTTGTTTCCACCCTGGTGGTGGGTGTGGTACATTGGCTGTCTATCAGAGATAACACCTCTATGGTCATAATTTGGCGGGAATTACCACCGGCCTGTTGGTGGTATTACCGCTACTTTTACATCAACCGCCAGGGATGTAATGAGGGCCTATGTTTTTTAGGGAATAAATCATGTTGGACAGAGTTTTCATGTGTTATCGACAACAGCTAAAGCCTTTTCTAAGTTGTCCTTGCCTATCTGCCTTAAACGTGCAGCAGCTTCTATCTGAGAAAGCTTCCAGATCTCATTATACATAGCATATATGAATCTTTTAGAGCGTGGCTTCTTATGACCTATCAAAAAGTCCTGCAAGTCTATATCCTCAGAAAGAGTGTTAAAATGTTCCTTAACTGTGCCTAACATGTTAGTCTGCATCCATTGTTGGTACAGTTTACCCACACAGTTTGTTGTGATTATACCCATGTGTTGTACTGAGACAAAGCGAGTGTCTGGCTGGCTAACCTTGAAACCCACTGAGGAATTCAAAAAACATGCCTGACATCCATTGGTGTCTATTAGCCAAATCAACCACCCGCCGGGGCTGGAAAGTGAAGAGATATGGGTACCAGCCTGAACCTTTGCATCTAGCTCTTTCTCTGTGACATTCAGGAAGAATTGCAATTATTCAACTTTGCCGGTGTGGGGATACTGGGTGTGTTCATTTCTTTTATTTTTGCTAACCACAGACAGGATGTCTGTTCAATGGTGTCATTTGAAAAGATCATTTGCACAGGAATCAGGCATGCTCTAAATAAAGCTTCCCTGCCCTGTATTTACCAATCTTGTGTTCCCCATACATTCTTTAAATCAACAGTGTTCCTCCAGTATTCGTAACCTTCAACTGCAACACGGGAAACAAAGTAATCTGAATAAATCAGCTTTGTATCAGTTAGCAAAATTTTCCTAATTTTTGAAGGAGGTAATTTGAAATAATATGACTCTGGATGTTTCGTGTCATGCCCAGAAAAATAAGTAAATGTATCTGAATAACGTTTGGGCTCTCCACAGGTGGTGTTGAGCAGTGTTTCCACTGTGTGTAGTTAAGTATTGGTCTGTGTCTAGTGTCACGGTACAGATAGTAATATTCCCAGTTAATATAACAGAATATTTCCCCATAATTCATAGTATGTCTATATACATCATCACTTTCAAACACTGACTAGTCCTTCATTTCAGTTAACATAGAATCAACTGTCTGGACATCCCAATCATCAGACACAACACCAGGTGTAATTACATCAGTCATAGACATTTTTAAGACGTATGGAATTTGAATGACCTCAGTAGGCCCGTACATATCAAATGGAATTTTATCCAACACAATCCCAACAGGAATTGGTACAGCGGAAATGTTCACAAGGAACAAGTCTCTTCGGACCTCATGTGAGGACAGATATGGAGTTAAGACCACATCCACAGGTGCAACAGAGGAGTGTTCAGGAAGGTAATGACCATTTATGAGCGAAAAGAAACCAGTCAAGAAACCAATCCATAGAAACAATGCAAAAATGCAAAAACAGAACCATAAATAGGTCCATGGGTGTATTAAATAGTTATTTTTAAAGGTATAGCTTACGTGTTTTTGATACATTTTCAATTACTGTAATAGATGATTGTGAAGCAAAGCCATCAATGTCAATGAAGAAACCAGAATGCAGGAACAGGTGCATCACCGGTGGATGTATTCACTTCGCGTGGAAGCTCATAGTAGATGGTGTCATCATTCTGTGTAGTGTTGGTGTAGAAACAGCCAAATTTTGGGCAGGAGCTGTCATTGAAGTGGTCACTGGAATCAGGAGGAGCTCATTTTCCACCATCCCCGAGGTCGAGGAGGTATTTGTAGCATCGTTGGACATGCTTGTGTAGTCAGAAGTAGTGTTGTTATATCTGCTTTGAAGAGGTATGTCCTGTTGGGTAGTGAGAGGGGACCAGGAACTACCCAAGGGACCTTTGGGTCTACTGTGCAGGATCAGCCACATGGTGAAGTTTGACATCATCAATGGAAATTAATCTGTTTGCTTTGAAACCAGGCAGCATGGCAAAATGAGAGTTCTGGTACCTTGTACTCCCAGGCCTGTGACTGGTGCTCTATAAGATGGGCCAAGTTCCTTCTTCACAGTGATCCCCTCATGAACCAGATCCCCAACTTTAGGAATCCAGCCGGTGGAAGTTGTTGGTAAATCCCCTATTCCTAAGGTGGCAGCACTGGCTGATGATGTATCATCACAAAATTGCTGAAACTCCTTTAAGACAGTGAGACATTCATTTATGTCAAAAGGTGTGTCTGCTGCCACCAAACCAGGACCATCAGGATCTGGGAGTGTGTCCTCCAAAGGACCGTCTTGGCAGATTATTCAGTGCTCTCTGGACCCCATTTAGATGATGAAGCCAGCTGCGTCCAGAACCTAATACTCTAGGTGTTAAGGACTGCTTTAGATCACGGTTCCGCCTCTCAACAACCAAATTTCCCTCGGGATGGTATGGTGGGGAGTAATGGAGTTCAACACCCATCATCGCCATGGTGTCCCTGAATGCCTTAGAGACAAATGCAGGGCCCTGGTCCAAATTGAATGCTGCAATCGCATATGTACCGATAAAGATCAGCAAGTCTTTTAAACAGTTCAGGCGTCAGCCGACCACTGAGGCCATACCCACAGGAATCTAGAACAAGAATCTACAGTGACTAAAATGTATTTGTATACACCATCAGGTTGAAGAGGACCGCAATGGTCCAGGTGTACACATTGTAGTGGTCGATTGAACACTAATAGGGATGTCCGTGGTGAGCATTTAATGATGGAGCCCTTTAGCTGCTGGCAGATGTTACAACAAAGGAAGTACTGTTTTGTCTGTTTGTATAGACCTGGCTGCCAGAAGTGTTTCTGTAAGAGTGTTACTGTGGCCGAGATACCAGCATGAGCAGAAGCGACACCCTCATGCGCTGCTTTTATTAGATATAGGGGGTCATTCCGGGGACCGCGGATGCACCGCTAACAGGCTGGCGGTGCATCCAGGCCAATTCTGACCGCGGTGGCAAAGCCACGGTCAGAAAACGGAAACCGGCGGTTTCCCGCCGGTTTTCCCTTGGCCTGAGGAATCCTCCATGGCGGCGCTGCATCCCGACCCCCTTCCCGCCAGCCTGGTTCTGGTGGTTTTGACCGCCAGAACCTTGCTGGCGGGAACGGGTGTCATGGGGCCCCTGGGGGCCCCTGGAGTGACCATGCCAATGGCATGGGCACTGCAGGGGCCCCCTAACAGGGCCCCACAAAGATTTTCAGTGTCTGCATAGCAGACACTGAAAATCGCGACGGGTGCCACTGCACCCGTCGCACCCTTTCCACTCCGCCGGCTCCATTCGGAGCCGGCATCCTCGTGGAAGGGAGTTTCCCGCTGGGCGGGCGGGCAGCCTTCTGGCGGTCGCCCGCCGGCCCAGCGGGAAACTCAGAATTACCGCGGCGGTCTTTTGACCGCGCTGCGGTATTCTGTCGGGGGAAGTCAGAATGACCCCCATAATCTCTCTTCTTCGTTGGGGATCGCTCAATCTCCAACCCCAGGAAGTGTTGCATAAGCAACATTCTGCGCACTGATGTTGTAAGAATATTTTGTAGGGTATGCTTTTGGGAGAAGCTTGCCTTCAGCCGAAGCTTTCATGGCAGTCAGAATTTCATTTCATTATTCAATCTCATCTGGGAACGAGTCACTGCAGTCACAAAAGCCATAGTTTCTGCTGATTTGGCTGCTTGATCAGCCATAGTATTGCCAATAATGTGTACTCCTACATGTTTGTTGCCCAAAGAATGTACTACATGGACACAAGGTAGCTTATCCTTAAGATTTGCCACCCTCCCCCACATAGTTCTGTGTATTATGGTTTTCAGCTTCCAATGATTGAAGTAATCATTGTAGTACTGGACGCAGTAGTATGAGTCACAGACAATTAAAGTCAGCCATCCTGGCTCTGTATGTTCCAGCACTAGAATAAGGGCATCGAGTTCAGCCAGCTGAGCTATGCAGTCCCCTAGGGTCTGCATGTAGGTATTGTGAGGGTGGAAAACTCCATCCTTCATCACTTCACTCACGGCTGCACAAGCGGCTGAATATTGGTGTTTTGTACCTACATCTGGTTGTGCTGAACCATCAGTGTAAATGACAGTATGGTATCTGTCGAGTGGCAAAATATCTAGAAGAGCAGGGTACTCCTGTTTGTATTGGAGAAATTCTTGTGTCTGAAGTTTTGGATCAAAGATGTAGTCTACATTGGTGGCAGTCAGGGAGTTTGCCCACTGAATCCAGCATGGATGTAATGCTTTAACATTAGGAAAACTTGCTTTGGTGACAGCCTCTAAGGCTGGCACCGAGGTAACGACAATGATGCGGTTCCCTTGGGCAAGTGGCCTCTCCTTAATGACAGACATCTGAACTGCAGTGAGAATTTTTCTGTTGGTGCAAAATTCTGTTCTGCATAGGAGTATAAATGTGATTTATATGCTATGGGCACTGTGTCACCTTCATTAAAGGTGGCATAAGTGAACCCAATGGCACCAGCAATTATTCTGATGACCAAATTTGTTTTGTCATCACATATGCAAGGGTTTTGCTTTTAGCGTGTCCTTTTGCAATTCGCTAAGGATGCATATGTGTTCAACTGTCCAGTGTCAGCTAGAAAAATCAGGGCATATTAAGTCATAGAGTGGCTTGATACGTTGTTCATAGTCCAGGAATGTATGTTCTGCCAAAATTGAAGAAACCAAGTAAAGACTGCAGTTTCTTGAGTGTGTTAGATGGGTGGAGTTGAGTACATTTCTCTAGAAAGTGTGGGTCTAGGCTTTTCCCTTTGTTTGATATTTCGTATCCCAGGAACAATATGCTGAGAAAGGCTATTTCTGTTTTCCTAAAATTACATTTGTAGCCGAGGGCTGGGAATCCTAAAACAATCCGATCGACCCTGGCAAGATGAATGTTGTGGTCTTCATCTGAGAGATAAATATTATCTACATGAGACAATGCCTTGGGATCAATATCATGTAATATTGATGTTACTCTGGCTGAGAACAGACCTGGGCTGTTCTTATAACCTTGGGGCAAATGGCAAAAGCATTTTTGTGAGCCAAATGAGAATGCACTCAGGTCCCGACTTTCATGTGCTAAGTTTTGGCAGAAGAACTCGTTGGAAATATCCAACGTTGTTTTATATTTTTTGCGCACAATGTTGTTAATTAGTGCTGTGCTGTATGAATTTTGTATAGCGTATGTACATGAATGACTGTTTAAGTGTCTACAGTCTAAGACTATTCTATAGGAATAGTCTTGTTTTACAAAGGGGAATAACGGGTTATTCATTGCAGAGACACAGGGCTCAATTACTCCCTGGTATTCGAGCTGAGTGAGGATCTCCCTCACTGGAGCTTTTGCTTTGTGTTTAACAGGATATTGTGACTGAGGCTGGGGTGTGGACACGATAGGTATTACATGGCAAGAAGAATCCTTGCCCCAACCTACATGATTGCGGTACAACGCAGGTGCCTGCGCTAAAGCCCAATTGACAGCATAGGCTTGTTTTACCGCTTCTGGAACAAGATCAGAGAAAGAAGGCAAAATGACACCTTCCCCATGTGGGAGCTTACAGATGTGCTCGGTGGCCAGTCCCTTTCAGCCAGCAGGATATCACAACTAAGTTCATCCCAAAATATCACACAAATGGTGCGCTCTACGTCTCCCCCAATTTGGATATTTAAATCATAAACCCTGTTGTGTGGGAGAATGTGCCCATCCGCAGTGTCAACTGCAAATAAATTATCGCATCTGGAAGGTCTTTCAGACTCTGTCAACATATCGTGACCTCTGCTATGCTGTCTAACAGTATCACTGCCCATGTCTTGTTCTTCAGCAATGTTCTCAAGTGTACTGTCCTTTTTAACTGACAGTGCTGCCACTTTTTCTTTTTAAACTGTGGCTTTTGTTGTGGGGACATATTTTCTTTTTTTGTCTGAAGACTGTGGTGAGTCTTTCTTCTGTTCTGTTCGTATTCAGGACATCGAGCTGGACAGCCCCCTCTCTTGCTACGTCTATCCGGTGCGTCCTGAAAGAAACAAGAGGGACATAAATCAGTATATCTGTCAGGAGCTTTTATATTTCTGAGAGTATATCTCCTATCGGAGAATCTGCTCTCTGATTTCGTCTACCCTTAAATTGTTTTTGTTTATTCCAGTGCTTCTTTGAACCCTCCTGTGCTTGTTTAGTACCTTCCTTAGGGGTGGTACTCTGTAATTCGATCTTCTTTGACTTGGCTCCCAAACTATCCCGTCCTATACTGTTATAGGTGTCGGAAATAATTTTCGGTAGCTCTTTCTCCCGGTCCAAATGTGGAATCTCTTGAAGGTGCTGGCGTATAGACAGTGCTACCACTTCCCCTTTGATATTACTGAGTATGAGTGAGGCAACTGCGTCAAAATTAGGCATTAATTTAATCCCCAAATCCGGGGCTGGTGCAGCCCTGTGCTCATTCTGTACTTGTTTTAACACTTCCGGTAAATTGGCAAGTGTCAGGATACCATGTGTGGTAGTATAAATTGCAGCAAAGACTGTACCCCATGTGGTACAGTCATCCACCAAGGGAACCATCCCGAATGGCAAGCACAATGTGAGAATTCTATGTTTCTCCTGTGGTCCCATATAGGAAAACACAACTTCCAGCTGATTTGTTTTCTGGGCTATCCAGAACAGTATTTTCTCCTGTTCTGTGGGTACCTTACCCATAATAGTATATACTGTTTGTGGATTAATCCCAGTAGCTAATTGATATCCAGCAGGTGCTGGTGGTGCTGAATGTGCTGGTGTAGTGTTCAAAGTTCGCATTACGAACTGAACAAGTTGTCTGTAGAGTGTAGAGTGCCTGCATTTTTTGTATACCTGGGTGAGGTGTATATGTGTCAAATATAGGCCACATTGGTCCTTCATTACCTAAGGGACCTAATCTCACGGGTTGTATTACATGTGGTAGGGTGCCTTCAAACCAGTTCTGATGCTCTTGATAAGTGAGCGGTATTTCATTATACTAGTATGCTTGGTACCATATTGGTACATTTGCAATTCTGTATGTGTTGAATGTGAATGTAGTGTTGTCTTCCTTTGGAAAGTGAACCCAGGAATAAAATGTTTCTGTTTGGTAAGCTTCACTAGCTTCCACTATGAATGTAACATCCCCACCCTCTTCTCTTAAGCCATGCGCTACTAGGTGTATAGTTAGTGCTTGTCTAGCATTCTCAGGAATTTCTATGGCGTTAGCCATGTTGTATAATGGTTATAAGAGATGGAATACCACATTGGAAGCAAAGTCCTTTTATGAGTCCGAGCTCGAACAATCTACAGCATAATTAGGTGGTCCCTGTTAAACTGAGGAGGATCTTTCCCAAGACCACAGACGTCTCTGTCTAATGGGATTTAGGGTACCTGAAGTATGTGAGACAGTGATAGTCAGGGTATCCATAAATTAGTCCCTAAACACCAACGTTGGGCGCCATGTCGTAGTTTGACTCTTGCTGTAGGCAAGACTGCTGGTTTAAGGATGACAGTACTCATGTTTTTAGGTGACTATGCCAGTCCTACAACAAGTCACAACTGTTGTCCCAACCCTCCCAGCTCACAAGCAGCACCTCACGAAAAACCCAAACAGTAAAAGGTGATTTGTGGCAGCCCTTACGCATGGACTCACGAGTGTAACATCTCAGGGAGTGTTGTGGTTAAACGGAGATTACACCTTTCTCACATGAGCAACATGTCTCAATCAAACACAGGCAATGAAGAAGATGCAGTAAGGTTTTCAATAGGTTTTATTTAGCAAAACTGCAATCTGTGATAAGTTGCATTGGCTGCAATGATTAGGATAATGAACAGTGCAAGAAACAGAATGGTAAAGACAAGAGTCATTAATACAAAGACCCTCACCATCTTGCAATAATATATAATGACATAAAGTATAAGATATGTCCTAATACCCTAGCATAATGAGCCTAACCTCTAACCTAAAAGAGAGCTACGTATGTTAAATCTAATCTGACAATGCAATGTCCATAAGAAGAGTCCCCCAACCCTTGTTCCTTGGAATGAGGGCTCTAGCTCAGACTCTGTAGGGATATGAAAACTGGGTCAGAGTCAAGGCAATGTGCAGCATCGTTAGTAGCAATAGCATCTGGACGGAATCCCTCTGACTATCTGTTTAAATGAGGAGTATTTATACAGATCTGTTTGGACCCCTGACGTAGGTCTGTTCCCAAACAATAGAAAACAAGACATGCTTGGGACAGTAATTTATATAAACAATTCCCACAAAAGAGTGAAGAGGGAAAATACCTACAGTTTGTTTATCTTTGTCGCTTGATATTGACGTCTTAGCGCGGTGGCACTGATAATGCGAACTAAAACAAGGCAGCCATCTTAAAAGATTTAATTAAATAAATGAGCAAAAACAGAGCAAGCTAAGTAGGGTAAAAGTCACTAGGCGACAGGGGCACGAGTCTGCAAGCTGAAGGCTAAGCTAACTCCTGTATTCCATTAAAACAAACTAGGATTCACTACAGCATGAGCTAAACCAAGATGAACTCTCCCTACTGAGCAAAGGGCTGTCCGGAAATGCACTTAAATCGTCTCAACTAAGAGCATCTTCCTCCTTTACACTCCCCAATGCACTGATGCCACCAGAAATATTAACATTTGAAAAAGTGGTTTTAGAAGATATTGGCAACCTTAGAAATGAGAGGTCCTTTATACCATAAAATATTACTAGGCCTGCAAGAGAAAAACACTTCAGACTTTGAAGTCTGACACCTGCATCAGAATTAAACCAGCCAATAAGGAAGGTGTTATTATGATCCAAGGTAGACACTCATATGAAACTGAAATCATGTGCCAGCTCAGTAATTTAAGACATTATAGGAAACTGACCTCGAACCCTTTGCCAGAAATTAAGCATCTCATTTATGACACCACATTTCAAGGTCTACAATAATCATTTCTCTACCAACAGGAATGTGTTTTCCTTAACAAAAATGTTCACAGAATGCCTGTTCTACATACCTTGCCAAAAAATCCATAAAGACATACGGAGCCCTCCAGGGTGCACTATTCTGTCCATTGTGACTCTGCTTTTGAACCTTTCGGTGAATACATAAATAGCTTTATCAAAGAGTTTGTCCCTCTCCTGGACACCTATGTAAGGGATAGTACATATATAATTAACTTAATTGAGGGGATGAGATACGATCCGTCCAGTGAACTTTGTGTGACACTTGACATTGAGCATGTTTTAGACACCCACCTAGCCCCATGTAAAGTTCCAACAGATTTTATAATTGACCTCCTTTATATTGCTTTATCTAGAAACTATTTCTTATTTGGAACAGATTATTATGAACAATTCTCCGGTACATCTATAGGAGCCATTTGTTCCCCAAATCTGGCTAATTTGTGTGTTGGCCATTTAGCGTGCAAGTTTATTATTATAAATAACAATCCTTTCTTTAGAAACATACACTGTTGGAATTTATATATTGATGATATCTTCATGATTTGGGAAGAGACAGATGAGACACTAAAATTGTGTGTCCATTATCTGAATAGATGTCAGCCTTACCTGAAAATCACTTGCAATGCGAATCAACATACCATACCTTTTCTGAACCTTCTCATTAAAAATGACAATAATCAACTTCTTATCAAGTTTTTTCGCAAGAACGTAACACTCTATTACAGTACAAGAGCTTCCACCCCGGGGCTTTGAATTATGGATTACCATTTGGCCAATTCCTTCAGCTTCGAACGAACTGTACCCTGAAGAATGACTATCTTAGAGAGTGAGCCATACTTAGCCAAAAATTACTAGAGAGAGGCTATCCTAGATGGCTAATTAAAAATTCCTTCAAAAGGCATGGCACAATCCAAGGGAGATAATCTAACAAACTTGAGAAAGGACCCCTAAGGATAAAATTGTATGTGTCACTACATTCTGTCTACAAACCAACAAGATTGTAAAAATCATTAAAAAACACTGATCCATTCTTGGAACTATGGCTCCTTTCTGAGACACCCCACTTTTTTCATACAAGAAAGGTAGAGAATCTTAGGGACCATTTAGTGCATGCTGACACGAGAATTCTAAAAGGCCCTGTGACATTTCCTTCTTTCTTCGGTTTATAGCTTGTTAAAGGGCATTACACATGTGGTAATTGTGGTCCTATCAATATACGCTCATCAAAACTGTTTGTTCATGGGGACATTCAATTTACTCTAAGGTAGCACATTAACGGTGCTTCGACCAGCGTTATTTACTGTATCTGGTGCCCTTGTGACCTTGTTTACATTGGACAGACGACTTAACAGGTACGAACAAGAAATAGCCAGCATAGGAGCCGCATCAGATGCTGCGTGGAAACAGTACCAGTGGTCCGGCATTACCAGGAATGAAAACATACTTAAGAAGACTTTAGATGGCAAGTCACTGAAAAGGTTGTTCCCTCACCTAGAGGGGGGGACATTGCACTGAATTTGCAGAGACTGGAATACAAATGGATAGACAAATGTGATTCCATAAGGAAAGGTTTCAGCTCCATGGAAGAATGGAGGAAGTTCACTACATTACTGAATTGATACAATGTTGTAGAACATTGCAAATTTAGCTACGTTTTGGGCATTTCTTAGTTTTTATAAGTGTTTTTAAATCCATAAAGATCCCATTGTGTTATTGTACTGCAATGACTGTTAACCTTGGCACTAAAGCTGTATCTTGGTAGTATTCCTCATTTGTGATTTACCACAATTCTGACAGTACACTTATTGCCTCTAATGAGATCATATTGCCCTTCTCTTTAAAATAAGTCCTGCCCTCCATTTATTAGGCTTCTTTAATTTGGCTCCCCAAAAACATATGTGCATCATTGAAAGTAGCTTCTCATATGGACTATGGTAATTATGATCAGTATACACTCATAATGCAATCATCAAGTCGTTTGACTATTCCACCCTACATAAGCCTTATTATCTGGTGAAAAGCATTTCCATCACCTTCGGGTAACTGTGTGGTAAATGTCTTTTATCCTTCAATTGCCACTGCATAGGGTTTGCTTTCCCCATACGTAAGAACAATTGGACATATTCAATTTTACATAAAGTGCTACTTTCTTCCCTGTATTGTTATACATGTACATGTTCAACATGCTGCCCCAGGGCAAACAGCCATTCATCTTAGCTGCTCTCAATATAAATCTTAAATGACAGACCACCAATTGTTCCTCAAGGTCAACTAATCAGTATTATCCATTGGAAGGCTTTTCTTACCGCCATCGGGTTAGCTCAGTAGTATTGCCCCCCTATCCCTCAATGGCGATTATGCAGGGTTTGTTTCCCCACACGTCTTCACATTTTTTTTCAAAATCTTCTAATCCTCAAGAACGCTCTTTAAAATTTTATTTGTTCATGATTTGCTTACTTATGCATGCATCTCCTATTCTATCCCTTCCTCGAAATTATATACATTTATAATGGTTAACACTCTGTCTCTAGCGTGAGCAGCCTTACAAATTCAACATGCTGTCTACAGCGTGAGCAGCAATTCAGCTCAGATGCTTTGAATCCCAATTCCAAATGATAGATTACCTTTCTTTGCTAGTCGGTCTATTCACGATGTCACCTAAACCGGACTATTCACTGGAAGGATTTGCCAACCGCCATCAGGCTATTATCCCTTATCTTTCAGTGGTGATTGGGCAGGCTTCCATTCCCCACGCATCTAAAAAAAAAAAAAATTCAAAACATTCTAATTCCCAAGAATGCTTCATAAATTTCTGTTAAACCATCATTTGTTTACTGATGTAAGTGTTTCCTATTCTGCCCCTTCTCCGAAATGATTAACTTTTACAATGCGTTAAAATGGGGCAACACACCTGTATTTAATCAGAACACACAGAAGCAACAGCAGAGCAGCAGAGCAGCAAAAGGGAGGCATGGAGGTGATTCTTATCCAACGTGCACGCAGACGAAGAGCCCAGCAGCTACAACAGCAGCAACCACAACACCAGCAGGGACCCCAAAGGCAGCGCAGAAGGCAGGAGAGGATATTCTGCCCCAGAACAACCCTTCATGGCCTCAGGGAACACGACATCATCCAGAGGTACAGGTTGAACTGGTAGGCCATTCAGCAGCTGCTGCGAAACATTGAGCTGCAGTTGGCACCCACTTTGCTGACACCCCGCACCATCCCAACAGAAACCAAGCTGCTTGCCATACTTCACATGCTGGCAAGTGGCTCTTTTCAAACAACTGATACCCTGGTTGCTGGAATATCACAACCATCATTCTCTGCCTTTTTGCCCTGGATGCCATCATTGGACTTACACCCCGCCACATCTGCTTCCCTAACACACTGCAGAAGTAGCAGGAAACAAAACAGGGGTTCTACCTCATTAGTGGCTTCCCACACGTACTTGGTGCAATCAACTGCACACATGTACGCCTTGTGCCACCTGCTGCAACTGAACACCTCTACCGCAACAGGAAGCACACACACTCTATCAATGTGCAGGCCATAGTCTATCACCAAGGATTGATCACCAACTTTGTGGCTAAATATCCTGGGAGTGTCCATGACTCATTCATCTTCCGTCACTGCTCCATCAATGAACACTTCCAGGATGGACGATATGGCAATGGACTACTTGTTGGTAAGTACAAAAAACCTACTTATATACACACTGCACAGCAACCCTCTAGGACACACAACACATACACCACAACAGCAACATGTGAACAGGAACACACTGAGGTCGTGACATCGCTAGCCATGTTTCTTAGGTCACCATTGAACCTGTCACACATCGTAAATTAGTGTTCAGTCTAATGTTAAGACGTCAAAGATCACAACATGTGGAGTGGGTTGCCTAAATGTCACCTTGCAAATTGTAAGTGTCCCAATGACGTTTACATTAATCCATTGCATAAGTCTAAAGGTATGGGATGTCCAGGGTACATTGATATGAACGTGTTAACAACACTGTCAAATGAATCTGTGTATGAACCTATCATCTCACACACAGTGAAGACACACGGACACCTGTATCACAAGTCACAATGCTAAGGAGGGCACACTGTACTGCATATCCCACAACATACTGCTGACAAACGGTCAGCAGCCAAACACTCGTTCAGCCAAGAAAACAACACGATGCAGATGGCACATCCTACAAGCCTAGCATGTGACATAATAACACAAAAGAGTCACAGACAACACAAGACAACTGCTGCCATGAAAGGTGATTTCAATGGGGCTAGCTACATCAACATGATCCCATTCATGTTCTCTTGCAGCTGAATAGGGGTATGGCATCCAGCCATGGATAATGACACCTATTGGCAACCCGAGTACTGCAGCAGAGCGTCCCTACAATGACGCACATAGGAGGACACGCACCATAGTCGAGAGGACCTTCGGCATCCTCAAGTCAAGGTTCCGGTGCCTCGACATCACTGGTGGTAGCCTCCTATATTCCCCAGAGATGGTCTGTAAGTTCATCCTAACATGTGCTATTCTGCACAACATTTACATCAAAAGGAACATTCCCCTCCTGGAACCAGAGCCACACATGCCTGAAGAGGAGGAAGAGTAGGATGCTGGCCTGCAACATGAGAGGGAACTACAGAACACGGCCGCTGGTATATGCAGGCGGCAACATACCGTGAACAATTTTTTAAAAATATAATCACCATCACCACTTTAATGAACTAATTTAAATAAACACCTATAATAATCAGCATATCATAGTCTGGCTAATCATTTTTGCACACCTTCATCTCTAACTGTCAGAATAAGAGTGTTGCCTCATGGAGCATTGCTGATATACCGATTAGGACACTGAAAATCCCAGAGCTAATGTGATCCGTAACATACAATGGTAACATACACACACACTGTAAATGACATATATCATGTACATTTCTCCTTTGAAGGCCAATATCAAAAAGTAGGCACATTTCAGTTATCTACTGCACAGTTGATATGTCACATTACCCAGAGACAGATTTGTTGTGTAAGTGCTATTTATTGAAAAGTGCTGTAGTGCCATCTGTACATTGTCCATGATCGTGAGTCCATTAGAGTGACATCTTACATTGTGATCCTACACAAGGGGTTAAGGAAACGCTTTTGACATGCTGGGGTGATGTTTCAGATAGTGCAGAGGGACAGGATTTGCCAGTGAGTAGGAGAGAGACAATCACTGGGCAGGCTGACAAGATATACAGTGGTAAGCAGAACAGTCATTAAGTAGAGGTGCTGCAAGACTGGCATGTTACAAAGTGCAGGACCTTGGTAATAGTTGGCCATGTGGCAGGGACTAGTGCTTCCGGGTACTTTTCTGTGTGAAGGTGATCTGTTCCATGTCTTCTTCTTCTGATGTGTGTGTTGCCTCCTCTGTTCTTGGTGGTGGTGGTTGTGAAGGGGCAACACACACCTCAGTGTTAGAAGACGTGGAGTCAGACATCCCGGTCGCTGCTACCTGTGAAGGTCTTAAGGGCAGTACTGCAGCAAGGAGGATCTGCTGGTTCTTGAGAATAGCAGCCACATCACGATGGTAGACAGCCAGGGCGGCCCTGAGGGTTTCCATGTTGCATTCGTGCATGCATTGACAGGATTGCTGTTGTAGGTGTTGGGTCAACTGTATTACAGCTGTGCTGATTTCCTTCTGGGTTTTTTGCTATTCCTGCAAGATAGATGTTAGGGGTTGCATAGCTGCTGCCTGATCTGCAGATGACATCATGCACAAACACACCCCCTCTAGGCTGGCTGCCATAGTTTGCATCCCCACCGGCATCTCTTCTAGGTGTTGGTTTTGGTCAAATAGTGAATTGCCACCTTCTTGTCCCACTCAACCCTCCGTCTTCATCCATTCTCATGGTGAGGCCTTTCACTGGCTTTGGGTGTTCTGATGGCACTGGCAGCACACTTAACAATCGGGATCTGCACCAGTCTCTGATCTTTCACATCCACTTAAATGTATTTGACATGTAGCATATCCTATGCATAGCAATGATATGACACGATATGGATGTTGGCATTGGTAATGTGTACAGCTGATGTTGGGAATGTGTGGTACATTGGATTGCCCTGATAATCGTGCCAGTGTCCTATTTCCTCCTCTGACTGTACAGGTGTATTTCAGTGACCAGTTACATGTGTCCCCCCCTCAATGCTGTTGTCTGAGCAGTATGACATCTGGGATGTTACATTGTGACCCAGGCACAGGATGGACCCTGACATATTCTGAATGGGTGTGACCTTAGTGCTGTGTAGCTTCTATTGTTGTTTACATTGGCTGATGTTTGCAACAACTATGGACATTTACATTTGACAGTACTGGTGCCTTTGTCTTTTTTCAGGGGTTTGTTGAAGTTGACATCCCCAACCCTCTGATTTAGGTGTGTATGATCCATGGGGAGGTTACTGCCATTGGCTACTTGAGCTGCACACAGAGCGGAGGTGGTAGTGGCAACTGTTGTTGCAGTTACATTCCAGTTGTCGGTATGGCTAGAGGTTGTTAAGAGGGCCCTAGTTAATGTGGGGGGGTATGGTGGCTGACGTGTGCCGGGATGTCAGTTTGACGTTGTGCCCTTCCCTCCAGGTGTGGCTTTCCCTTTGCTCCATTGTTGGCATGGCAGCATGCCCCCATGGGACTGTTGTTGGTGTAGTGTAATGGTGTGCCCCAGCTTCTGTCTGTGCAGGCCATGTCCCCATGCCGTGCCCCTTTACCCATGCCACTCCATGTATATGATGACTTACATGCAATGTGTAGTAGGTATTCCCCCCCCGGTTGCAGTTGACGTTAGTGCATTTCAATTCCCCATGCGACTTACCCTGCATGTGCGTTGTCTCCTGGTAGTCTGCGCTGTCCTGTCCTTGAATCCCTGTGACGATCTCCTCAGGGATGACGGCTTCGACCATCTCCTCCATGTGGTCCAGGGCCTTCTGGTGTGCTGGACTCCCACCTCCAGTCTGCAGTGCTGCCTTCCTGTTCCATGCCATCTTTTCCTTGGTCCTGCGCTTGCAGTCATGCTAGCGTTTCTTGCACTCGATGACAGTTCTCCGTACTTCTGCCACACTGTTGATCTTGTCAACAATTTGTTGCCATATAGCCTCTCTCCTACTGATTGGCAATTTTGAGGTGACAAACAGTTGGTGCTGATGCTGAATTTCCTGCTCCTCTGCACTGCAGCAACACTTTCTTTTCTTCTTATAAGTGTCCTCGTTTTTGTGTGGGTCCTCCTGGCTGGTTCCGGGTCTGTTGTCATCTTCCTGGGGTCTGTAGTGGCATCTTGGATACATTTTGTCTCTCCTCTGGTGAAATGACAGTGTTCGCGGGTTTTTATGATGCTATTGTGTCAAAAAATGGCACATATCCAGTTTGCGGGGTCGTAAATCGACCCACAGTCATTTCCCCATGTTAACGTCGTTTTGCTTTACGACTTGACGCTGCGGTGTGCGTCAAAATAAATGACTCCCATCTGTAGTTTGCGCTGCCGTGTGTCAAAGTATAAATTAGATGCCCGCACAGCGCACCAAAATGGCGTTAGCCGACGGTAATATTTTTGACGCAAAACTGCGCCAGCGCAGTTTTGCGTCAAAAAGTATAAATATGGCCCCCTGTGTTTACAGCACGAGCAGCCATTCACCTTAGCTGCCTTCAATCTAAATCTGCCCTTGGGTTTGCGTGATGGTCACACTGGTTTCTTCTGGAAGTTATCTAAAGGGAAAAACTTTGGCCCATTTCCCTGTTATTTCTCAAATGGGGAGCTTTTGTCTGCACAGAGTTCCTCATCTGGAAACATCTGCCAGGCAGAATATGAAGGTAAATTCTGCTCTTGTAGCCCTCTATCTAGTTACTTAACATTAGGCTTATAATCGCTTCTTGGTTTTTACAGGTGACTAGAGCACCATCTTGGGCTGGTCATGTTGATACAAATATGGGTGAGTTATGCTCTACTGGGCGAATGGTTCTACTATTCTGTACATTTATGTAACCTAACAATAGATTTAATTTACCTGACACTGGCTACCTTCATTCCACATACCATTAGTTCTAACCACGATGAGGTCCTTTAATTATCCATATTGTAACAACAATCAGTACGTATATCCTTTTATGTATAATTTTCCTCTTCCTTGATTCCTTCATTCATAGTACACTTTTAATGACGATCCTTTCCTTATTAGTTCCCCAGGTCATTGTTTGTCCTGATGAGGGCCTGGTACCCTCCGTTAGGGTTGAAACGTCATTGACAGTCTAATAAGACAGACCTCTCTTGTTGTGTTTTGAATGAAGAAAAATTACTTTATTGACAAATGTGTCCAAATTCAAATAAGAGGCTGTCTTTATGAGATACACAAGAGACTGTATAAATACAAGTAGTTCCTTGATTGCCTTTTGGTGTCTCTTTTCACTTGGTGTGCACTTTTTCTCACCATTCTGCTTTGCAGTTTGATTACACAAAGGATATTCTATGTCATGGTAATGTTTTCTCATAATAATAAAAACTTGTGTTTTTGCACATGTTTGGGTTCTGGTTTTAGTGGACCAATTTAGAATGTTTGTGACAGATGAGTTTGACCCTCATTATGACATTGATTGTAAATCCCGCTTACCGCCATGCTGACTGTCAACATACCACCACTGCAGCGGATATCCGCTCACCATATTATGACAAACACATACCAATCCGTCACTATACAGCCACACACACAAGTCCGCCAGCCCAAAGGTCAGTGATAAACTGGTGGTAACAAAACCCACACCGTTACAACAACAGAACAACGCCCACAACATTTTGACCCACAAATCACCACAGCGGACATTCAACCTCGGTAAACCATTGGCGGTACATACCGCTGCGCTCAAAATACACACACTCAAACAAAACAACACTACATTAGACAATTTAAATAACATATACCTGACACCCATACACACACCCGCATCACTATAAAACCCACACCCACATTACCCACAACCCTTCATGAATACAAACAATTGCCAGCAGAGACAGCAAGAACACGCACACAACCAGAGCCACATACCACCATCAACTATACACCATCCACGCATCTGACATCACACACCCCAACACATCACCCTACACACCCACACCACTCCCACTACACCGATGGCACCACAACGAGACTCCAAATTCTCTGAGGAGGAGTTAAGGATCATGGTGGAGAAATCATCCGGGTAGAGCGACATCTATTTGGAGCACAGGTGCAGCAGATATCCATTGCTAGGAAGATGGAGCTATGGCGGAGAATCCTGGACAGGGTCAACGCCGTGGGACAGCACCCAAGAACAAGGGATGACATCAGTAGGAGGTGGAACGACCAACGGGGGAAGGTGCGTTCCATTGCAGCAATACACCAGCTCGCTGTATAGAGGCCTGGCAGGGGACCCCCACCTTCTCCCCCACAACTAACAACCTGGGAGGAGTAAGTCTTCGCAATCATGCATCCTGAGGGCCTGGCAGGAGTACCAGGAGGACTGGACTCTGGTAAGTCGACTCACTATTTCTTTCACCCCCCTACCTGCATGCCATCACATACCCCGACCCTCACCCTCACTCCCATCGCTCCACAACCTCACACACACCCAACCATCACAACCCACCCATCCCAATGCCAAGCCCTGCATGTACCACCAATGCATGGACACCACTCACAGACCTGCATGAACACCTATTACTAAAGCATGCACACTAGAGACAATCAGCTACCCCACGAAATAACAACTCAGACAAGGCAAAGCTGCCAGGGCAATAACAACGATAGAGGGCAACCCACCCATGCACAATATGTCACACACAGAAACAATAACAGTGCATTTACATCCCCACAGGTATCCCAACCAATGTCACAGGAGAAGAGGTGCCAGCAATTTCCAGTCCCCCAACAAAAGAGGCCCACAGTGATGACAGCAGCTCTGGTCGCCTGGATCTGGATGACCAACCTGGCCCATCAGGGACCTCTGGACAGTCGGTTACCCATGCACAGTCTCACACCACCACAGAGCCTCCCCCCTTAGGAAACTCCACCACAGCACCCACCCAGCGTGCCCATACCTCTGTCCCCAGGACACGTCAATCAGCAGTGTATCGACTACTACAGGGATCCCAGGCCACCCCACAAAACCAGGACAATCAGGGACCTGGGGTCAGTGGGCACACCCTTCAAGGGGCAGAGGCGCAGGACAACAGGGAAGCTGGGAGGACTGCTGTGTGCCAGGGAGAGAACAGGCCCAGGGAGCCGACTCTCCACGAGGCACTCAGCGCAATCCTGGGAGCATACCAGGATTGTCCAGGATACACTGGGCCAGATCCTGGACAAGTTGCAGGAGAACATGCGGCTGCAGGAGGGACAGTACCTGGGGACCAGGGAGGACTTGCAGTCCATTAATACCACCCTGGTCTCTATTGCAGGAGTGCTGGCAGACATGGCCAACATCATGAGGGCCCCAACCACTAGCCAGACTACTGAACAGCCCTCCACCTCCGCTGCTGCTAGTGCACAGGAGGCCCCGCCACAGGACCAACAGGCCACCAGCACCCCTGACCCTGCAGAAGGAGAACCACCCCACAAACTTTCCCTGCGATCCAGGCAGAAGCCAGAGACTATTGCCAAGACCCCCGCCAGGAAATGAGTCTCTCCTGATTGTCACCCTTGTGTCCCACTCTGTCACCCTGTCCACCTTGAACTCCCATTGCTCCCCTTCCTATGCCCCCTTGGGCAATGAACCTGTGCTACAAATTAACTGGACTCTATCCTGAACTTTCCTCCATCATCCAAAGTGTGTTTATTGCACTTCTCCCCTTTCGTAATGGCACTGCAATAAACACACTTTGTAAAAATACAAGTATGGATTATGTCAAATGATTTAAGTATGTATTCATTTAAGAAGGTTTAAACATTATAAATCAACTGTACTGGAATGTTTACATAGGAAAGACCTGTAGTTGGCTGCAGTGAACACACCAGGAGCGATAGTGGTGCACCAACATCTGCAAAAAGAGATGCCAAAGGGTACAATGAGTGGGAATAGAAGTAGGAATTCACAGCCTGCCAGTGACAATGTCAAACATTAAACTGTCAATGAAATGTGAAGTTACACTGTCTTACCTGTGTGTCATTGGAAGTATTAATGAATCACTGCAGTTCTATTATCCTCATCCTCTGCCTCCTCATATTCACTCTGTCCACAGGGTCCACTGCTGCCAGATGGCAATCTCCGGCCTCCTCCTCCTGCAGAAAAGGCATATGGGGTCTCAAGGCCAGGTTATGCAACATGCAGCATGCCACGATGATCTGGTAGACCTTCTTGGGTGAGTAGCACAGGGATCCTCCTGTTAGATGGAGGCACCGAAACCTGGCCTTCAGGAGGCAAAATGTATGTTCAGTTATCCTTCTTGTTTGCCCATGTGCCTCATTGTAACATTCCTCTGCCCTTGTCCTGGAATTCCTCACAGGGGACAGTAGCCATGGAGGTTGGGGTATCCAGAGTCACCTGCAAATATTGAGGGACAACTAACCCTTATGGCCCACACCATACCCATACACCAATATCCACTGGGTGGGAGCCAGGGCTCAACTATGAGCCACACCCTGTGCCTCTGGAGTTGGCCCATCACATTTGGGATGCTGCAATTCCTCAGGATAAAATCATCATGCACCGAGCCTGGATACTTAGCATTGACATGGGAGATGTACTGGCCCGCTAAACACACCATCAGCACATTCATTGAGTGAAAACTTTTTCGATTTCTGAAGACCTGTTCATTTTGCCGGGGGGGGGGGGACAAATGCAATATGTGCTCCATCAATAGCCCCAATAATTTGGGGATATGTCCTATTGCATTGAACTCAGCTTTTACTGTGGCCAAATCCTCCACCTGGAGGAAAACGATGTAGCTGCACACGTGTTTAATCAGGACAGACAACACTCTTGTCAGCACTATTGTGAACATTGGCTGTGACATACCTGCTGCCAAGCCCACTCTCACTTGGAAAGAACCAGTTGCCAAGAAATGGAGCACAGATAGCACTTGCACAAGAGGGGGGATCCCAGTGGCATGACAGATAGCAGATATCAGGTCAGGCTCCAATTGGGCACACAGCTCTGTGATTGTGGACCTGTCAAGTCTGTAGGTGAGGATGATGTGCCCGCCCTCCATTGTTGCCAAGTCCATCAAGGGTCTGTACACGGGGGATGTCTCCATCTCCTATTTACCTGCAGTGGTTGCAATCAATGGGGCAAAACAATGAGGCGCCGGTCGTAATCTGTACATTGTAACCACTACAGTTCAATGCATGATGTGATTTTTTAAATTTATTATTGGCATATGTCCTGAATGTACAATTGTGAACTGTGACGCAGTTAGGATCCATTGCCTTCCCCCCACCCCTCCTGAAATGGCGTCCGCCTGTCCTGTATGGAGGGACAGGTGGAAGTGAGGTAATTCAGCTAACGTTGTGCGCCGTTGCGGGAGGCGGTCGAGAACTGCTGTGAAACTCCTCATTGGTTATCATTGGGCCCTATGGGGTACAGTGGCCAATGGTGATGTATGCGAGCAGTGACAGTATGCACCGCCGCGGATGTCGCCACCATTTTCTATCTGTACTTGCTACCTGACTTTCAACAGGAGAGGACCTACACTGCATGTGCTGCTGTGACCTGTGTTTGGAACCTACCCCATGGCTCGTGTGACTGGGGAAAGGACCCCTGCCTTCACCTCGGTGGAGTTGGAGAGACTGCTGGATGGGGTCCTACCTCAGTACCGACGGCTGTATGGACCTCCAGACCAACAGGTGAGTACACTGTGAGCACGATGCATGGGGCATGAATGCATGAAGTGGTGTGTGTGAAGGCCTTGTGTGGGGGGTTGGTGGATGGGCCCTGGGCAGCATGCAGCATGTACGCTGGCCCATGTCTGTGCATAAGGGGGTGGGAAGGGAAATAGTGGGCCATGAGGGTAACAGGAAGGACGGTCTGACTATTACCTTTCCCTGTGTATATTTCCTCTGCAGGTCAGCGCCCATCAAAAGAAGGGTATATGGTGTGCCATTGCCAAGGACGTGCAGACCCTGGAAGTCTACGGCAGGCGGAGCACCCACTGTCGTAAAGGGTGGGTGGACCTGAGAGGATGGGCACAGAAGACGACGGAGGCCCAGTTGGTAATGGCCTCCCAACGAGGAAGGGATGCCCGTCAAATCCTGACCCTCTGATGGCCTGCATTCTGGAGGTGGCCTATCCCGAACTGGATGGGCGCTTGGGGGCATCACAGCAGCAATAAGGGGGTGAGTACAGTGCCCATCATTACTACTTACGCCTAATGGGTTGGTATCCGGGTGGGGGATGTGTGCCTGTGGGCGCCCCTAGGCCAGGCCTGACTTAGCAGGATAGGTCCCATGTTGGGCAGGGTTCTAATGTGAAATTCCTCCAACCTAGCTAGTAGGCATCCACTACTGGGCAGGGGTGCGTGGATCCCAGGTATGCTGCAGTTCACAGTATGTGTCCTCCCCATGCCCTGGTGACTAGCATTGTTATTGGTAGTGGATTGCCTAGTACGTAGGGCTGTTCCCTGTGTGTGAGTGTGTTGTGTATGCCAAAGGTGGTGTTGGTGCAGCAACTGACCAAGTATATCTTTTGTCTCTCCCCCCTTTTTGTTTTGTCACCTTGTCCTTGTGTGCATTTGACATCATCTGGCAGAGGAGCAGAGGCACCAGAGACGGAGGGAGCTGTATCCCACAGGACCCAGGAGGCAGAGTCCACCAACGGTGAGGGCACCAGTGGTATGGAGGGCGAGAGGAGCACCACAGCGGAGACAGGAGGGGACAGTTCGGACACAGATGCCTCCTCTGATAGAAGCTCCCTGGTGGTGGCGGACACCTCTGTGCCCACCCCAGCTACAGGTACAGCCGCCACCCCTTGTGCCAGCACCACCTTCCCAGCAGCCCCTCAGCGAGTTGCACTTGCCCGCTCACCCAGGAGGATGGGCATCTCCTTCACCCAAGGCACCTCAGGCCCTACCCCAGTTAGCCCTGCTGCCCTGAGTGAGGAGGCTATTGACCTCCTGAGATCCATCTCTGTTGTGCAGTCAACCATTGTGAATACCATCCAGGGGCTGGCAGTCCAAATGCAACTACCTAATGCATTCCTGGAGGGCATTCACACTGGCTTGGCAGCCCAACACAGATCAATCCAGGCTCTGGCCTCCTCTCTGATGGCAGCCATTGTCCCTGTTTCCACCCTCCCCCTCCAACTTCCTCTACCCAGTCCCATTCCCCTCACCCCAACCTATCCCAGGCACACAGGCAGATGAGCATGCACACAGGACAACACACAAGAGTGGCACACGCAAACACAGGCACCACACATCTTCCCACAGGCACTCACACAAACACCATCCAGATGCTGACATAACAACATCCACTGCCTCCACTGTGTCCCCCTCCTCCTCATACTCCACCTCCCTCCCAGTTGCGTCTACGCTCACACCTGCATGCACTACATCCTCATCCACTACCTCCATTACCAGCACATCAATCAGAACACACACATCACTGGCAGTCACCACCCCAACATCCATGCACACGTCCCCTGTGTCCTCTCCCACTGCGTCTGTGCCCGCTCCTCCCAAAGTACACAAACGCAAGCACTCAGACACCCAACAGCCATCCGCCAGAAAGTGCAGGGGGCCTGCACCAGCAGGCTGAAAGGACAAGGGGCCTGGTGCTGGGACTCACTCGGAGCCCACACCACCAACCATGGTGGTGCAGCCATCCGAAGCTGCAAGGGATGGGCAGGAGCTTAACCCCACATCCACCACCAGCACCACCACCAGCAGTGGTCAGCCGTCTGAAGCTGCAGGGGATGGGCTGGAGCTTCCCCCACCACCAGCAGCAGCACAACCAGCTCCACCAGCACCACCAGCAGCAGTACCAGTGGTCAGCCGTCAGAGGCTGCAGGGGATGGGCTGGAGCTTCCCCCCCCACCAGCAGCAGCACAACCAGCTCCACCAGCACCACCCCCAGCAGCAGCACCAGTGGTCAGCCATCCAAGGTTTCAGGGGATGAACTGGAGCTTCCCCCACCACCAGCAGCAGCAGCACCAGTGGGCAGCCGCCTGAGGCTGCAGGGTATGGGCTGGAGATTCCCCCCACCACCAGCGACAAAAACAGCATTACCACCACTGAGCAGCCGTCACAGCTGGCAGACAGTGTGTAGTCCTGCGTCCATGGGCTGTTGTGCGGCCTGCCCCTGCAAATCCTGTGGGTATGACACCCAGCTGAGAGACTGTGACCTTGCACTACCCAAGACCTGCATCACAGGGCATGAGGACCCCTCCACAACCAGTGAAGAAGCCATCCACTCACCCAGTCCTCTTCAGGATGCAGTTCACAGGGCACAATGGCCCCTCCAGAACCATTGGAGAAGCCATACACTCACCCAATCCTCTCTGGTATGTAGATCACAGGGCACGACGCCCCCTCCAGAACCAATGGAGAAGCCATCTACTCACCCAATCCTCTCCAGGATGCAGATCACAGGGCACGATGCCCCCTCCAGAACCAGTGGAGAAGCCATCCACTCACCCAATCCTCTCCAGGATGCAGATCACAGGGCACAATGCCCCCTCCAGAGGATGTGGGCAAGTCACCCACTTGAGAGACTGTGGCCTTGCACTCCCCAGGACTAAGCAGTGGGCAAGTCACCCACTTGAGAGACTGTGGCCTTGCACTCCCCAGGACCTAGCACAGGGCATTGTGCCCCCTCCAGAGCCAGTGGGCAAGTCACCCACTTGAGAGACTGTGGCCTTGCACGCCTCAGGACCAATCAGTGGGCAAATCACCCACTTGAGAGACTGTGGCCTTGCACTCCCCAGGACCGCGCACAGGGCATGTTGCCCCCTCCAGGACCAGTCGTGTTGTTCTATCTGCCAGCTGAGGTGCCCCCATTCCCCATCCACCTGAGGTGCCTGCCTATTTTCGAACTAATGCCCCTGCACTGTTCTCTCCGTGTTATTGCAGGAGTCAAGTGGGGCCTTGGACTTTGTAATGCGGCCCTGTGGCCCACAAACATTGAGGACTGGGCAGTGTCTCTTGATTTGTAAATATGTATGTACTTTTAGATTGGATGCACGCATTACTATATTTATCTTATGACACTCACTTTAATCTATTGGTGTTGCCATTGCATTATTCCTGAGGGGTAAGGGGTCAATATGTTATCTTACTGCATCTTCTTGTGTGCATGGTGTTGGGGGTGGGGTTGTGGCGTGTTGCGTGTGTCACTCTCTCTTTCCTCCCGTGTGTGCAAGGCGGCTGTACTCACTGTGGTCGTCTTTGCCGTTGTTGGTGTTCGTGGTGGAGCAGGACGTAGAACAGCATTGGAAATATATGCAGTTCAGGCTCCATGACGGCGTGGTTCTTCCCTGTGTCTCCACAGGTGAGTCGTTTCCCTTCTGTGCACTGTTCCTTCCAGGCTTTTGATGTCCTTGGTACCACCCCGGAAAAGGTGGCAGATTGGTGTGTCTTAGTACAGTGGGCAGAACATTGTCTTCCGTCTGGCTGTTGGGGGCTACCGCTGTGGTGCCTGTTGATTCCGCCCTGGCGGTCGGTGTGGTAAAGTGGCTGTCTGTCTGAACTGTTTCTGCCATGGTCATAATTTGGTGGTATTTTCAGCCACTTTATCACCGACTGCCAGAGTTGTAATTAGGGCCTTAATGTCTTTATTCAAAAATTGTGGGATGATTAAGTCAATAGCAAGATATTTTCTTGCTATAATATAAAAATGTAATTTAAAGTGAGCTTCATGTGAATATGTGCTTTGTTATAACACTCATAGGCTAGGCCTTGTTGAAGTCCTGAGACTTGCTTTTTTGTCATCACAGATATCATCAATAATGTAATTTGTCATCAGTGATATCATGAATGATGTCATATAACATGTCATGAATGATGTAATATGTGAGTTCATAAGCAGTGCATGGCAGGGGCATGAGTAATAGTTAGCTTGCTGAACTGGTGAATTTCAGTGGATTTCTAGTTTGCAATGCAACATTATATGGGGGATAAATTGCTCCCTGCTGTACATGATGAGCATGGAGGTCACCGAGGAGTTCACTGACCATGTAGAGGAAAAAGACCAAAAGTTGAGTACCTTTATAAGGTTATGGAACTCTAAAGTGACTTACAATATCCTTATCATGTATGCCAGCTGGTTATTTGTCTCATAATTTATGGTTGTATCATCACCTATCCTTTGGTTTGTCAGCTCATTCATGTGAAAGAGCAGGCATGCTTGCAAAAATAAAAGAATACAAATAAAACCTCTGATAGTAAATTAACCACATGAAAACTTGTTAGACATTTGTGGCAAACATATATCAGAAACAGTTAAATACATGCCATATTTAAAAAACAAAAAAATCTGCAGTAGGTTGGAATGTGAGTAACCATAAGAAAGATTCTAGTTTTTGTTTATCTAAGGAATGCAAAAAATAAACATATTCTCTCTGCTTGTTATTGTAAGGTATTAAAATAGAGCAGAAAAAGCAAAGCAATGTTGATTTAAACAGCTGCTTTAATTATGCTCTACGTCCTCAGCAGTCTTTTCTCTTGGCTGCTGCATCTGGCAGCAGGCTTTGTGACATCAGAACTTGACTGTAATAACTTAAAAAAGCAGAGTTCTCACATCTTTCCTTTATAATTTGTGACTGGGTATGCCACAGGTCACTAACTGTAAAGAAGCCATAGCCTGAAGTTTATACATGGATAACAGAACCACATGCGTTATGAATATATAAGTTTCATTCCCTCAGATTTTTGCCTTCCATACCTAAACCTGTTTTGCTGACACTGGGGCTCTGTAAACTTAGCTCCTGTTAACCAGTGGGAACGCACTTATACTCTCCCTGAGAAACACAAAAAAATTTACATTCACTGAATTGGCATTTTCAATTTACTAATACACCGCTAGTATATGGTACCATATGTACTTAAGGGCTGTAAATTAGATGCTAAAATTGGGCAACTGCACTCATTGTGCCACCCACTAAAATTACACTGACAAAAATTTCTGAGGCCTGACACTGTAGCCTTCAGCGTAGTTTTAAACTGACATTTTAGCCTTTTAAAACTTTTCACAAGGCCTAAACCCTAAAGCTTCCTTTTTAATATTTAAAAAGCACATCTAGAGTTGGCTCTAAATGCTCAAGGGACAGATTTATAGTATTTAAAAAGCAGAACATGTGTAAGCTTCTGAAGCCATTTTACACTGTGGCAAGACTGGCTCTCCCATAGAAACGCACCGGGTTACATTATTCCTTCTTTTAATGTATAACATCAGTTTAAGACTAACTAGAAAAGTTACCCATTCAAATAGGGATTCCAGCCAACATAATGTTTATGTTAGATTTAAAATGATTATACTTTTAGAAAGCTGCATTTTTCCTACCTAAGCCAAATGTGCCTTACTGCCAGTGTCCAGTGTTGACTGACTGTTAATGCCTCTCCTGTGGTGTGATCTGTATTTTTCCCAGATGGCCAATAAGGAGCCTGGATGTGGAGAGGTGAGTGTTTCTGACAGGATGACTGGGGAGGAGCTGCCTGTGCCCTGATTGCACTTCAAATGGTGGCATAGGGGCTACATGCAGCACTTTGTGATTTCTAAAGAAGCCTACCTTGTTGCTGGCAGATGAATCTCACATTTGGGCCTGCTTGCTTTTTGTTTCACCAGCCATGCTGAAGCCAGTCCCATGGCAAAGAAAATAACTGACCAGAGCCAATTTCAGAGTGAGACAAAGGGGTGCCCTCCACCCACAGGCCAGTAATTATCATAAAAATGGCATTTCCAGAGACTGCTACAAGAGCACTCTTGGACCTGTGAAAACCAGAATAAGGGCTACCCTGCTATCTAGAAATTTGAAGGAAGACTAGATGCTGTGGATCTAGTGGATACTCTAGCAGCATGTCATCCGATACAATTTGTACACACTCCAACCCATAAATTGGGCGATACCTTCAGCCTCATTTTTACTAACTCATCCTGGGTGAGCGTTTCCCCTGATACCTGTGGTTTGGTCAGATTACTATTCTCTCCCTTTCTAAATCAAGCTGTCTCCCTCGACTTCCCCTTCCTCTAAAGGATTTCAGTTAAAGTCATTTTCTGGAAGGGGAGACCTACCTTGCCTTAATGAGATCCAAGGTAGGCGTTCCTGTGCAAAAAATGACTCTATGGCCTTAACGCCATATTTAGGGGCATATTTATTCTCTGCAGCATATTTATACTCTGTTTGCACCGAATTAGTGTCATTTTCTTTTTACTCTAATTCGGTGCAAAACTAACTCCATATTTATACTTTGGTGCTAGACCCGTATAGCACCAAGGCCCTGAATTATACTTTTTTTGGGCCGCATTAACATAATTTTTTGATGCAAAAGTGGCGCAAACTTACAAAATATTGGCCCTTATTTATACTTTTTGCTGCAAAACCGCACTAACTCAGTTTTGTACCAAAAAGTTTAGCCCCGGCTTGCACCATTTCTGTGCACCAGCCGGGCACCATATTTATGGAATGGTGCAAGCCGGTGCAAAGGGTAGGCTAGAGTTAAAAAAAAATGACATTAGTTGGGTGAGGCTGGCAGTATAGAAGAAGAGGGTATAGCACCAAAAGATGAGTTTAGGCAGGTTAGAGTAAAACAAAATGACTCTAACCAGATTAGCGTCATTTTATGGTGCTAAACCTACCATGCCACATGACTCCTGCTTTAGAAAAGGCAGGAGTCACGCCCACCACCCCAATGGCCAGCACAGAGGACAAGGGTCCCCTGGGCATGGCCATTGCGCCCTGTGCCATGTATGGGGCCCATTTCAGGGCCCCAGATGGCACTTTCAAAACTAAAATGCAATCTTACCTGTACTTACCTGGGATGGGGTCCCCATCCTCCGCAGTCCCTCTGGTGTGAGTGGGGGTGCCCTGGGGACTGGGGAGGGCACCTGTTGGCTTATTTCCATGGTGTTCCACCATGGAAATAGGCCCACAGGTCCCCTAATGCCTGCACTGACCCAGGCCCCATTTTTTGACCCCTCCTCCCTCTCTTGCACCATTTTTGCATGGGAGTATAAATATGGAGTTAAGGCCATAGAGTCATTTTTTGCACGGGAACGCCTACCTTGCATCTCATTAAGGCAAGGTAGGTTTCCACTTCCAAAAAATGACTTTAACTCCATAAATTTGGCGCTAAACGAGTCTAGCACCAAAGTATAAATATGGAGGTAGTTTTACACCGAATTAGAGCAACAAAAAAAAGTGACGCTAATTCAGTGCAAACAGAGTATAAATATGCCCCTTAGCATCAATAAATGACGCTAATCTGGTTAGAGTCATTTATTTTGACTCTAACCTACCTAAGGTCCTTTTGTTTTTACTCTAGTCTACCCTTTGCACCGGCTTGCACCATTCCATAAATATGGTGCCCAGCTGGTGCTAGCCGGTGCAAAACTTTTTGGTGCAAAACTGCGTTTTGCACTAAAAAGTATAAATAACGCCCTTAAAGTCCCTGCTGATTCCTTTACATGGGCATTAAAGACATTGTACCCGACCCCCAGTGAATGCTTTAGTCTATCTAACTCACGCTTTGTTGACTGCATCAGTAAAGCCTTGAATGACCTTTGAATGACCTTTCTCCGATAGGGCTACACTCTTCTGCTCACTCTAAAACTCTAAAAAAGTGGATCAATGAAGAACTTAGATTTCAGAAAAAAGCTGTAAACGCCTAAAGCATCAATGGTGGAAAAAGTACAGCAATATGGATTCAGTGAATTACTTAAAAGCCTTGAAGGACTATCACAAACAGGTGAGAACCAGCCACAGACAATTCAATGCCCAGAAAATTGATCTGGGTCATAACCCAGCACGTGAAATCTTCACTATAGTGAAGTCCTTTTTCATCCTTTTAAAACAGAAAATCGTAGACCTATCTCACTGCTGCCTTTTGTTGCCAAAATATCTGAGCAATGAGTGAATCAGCAGCTGATGCAGTTTATTGAGGTGAATGAGCTGCTGCACGACAGCCAGTCAGGTTATCACCATCAACATAGTACTCAGTCTGCTCTATTATTAGCATATGAATCGCTGAGGCACTCAATAGACGAAGGTGGCAGGGCTGCGCTGATAATGCTAGATCTAAGTGCTGGTTTTGACACAATGCCCCACAGCATATTGCTGAAACAGCTTTGCTCCTTGAGCATTAGTGAATCCACCTTAAGGTGGATAGCCCCTTTTCTTCATAACCATACATTTCAGGTAATACAATAGTCCTGTTCCTCTGAGATTTCCCCCCTGAAACAAGGCGTGCCTCAGGGCTTGACCCTTAGTCCAACATTATTCAACCTGTGCATGTGCCGTCTGGTGGAGGTGATTGAAAGGTGGAGTGTCAATATTGTGTCTCATGCAGATGACACCCAAATGATTGTTACCCTTACTTAGAATCTGGTTTCTTCTGCTGAGCATTTTATATCATGCTTAGCTAACCTTGCCAGCTGAATGGAACAGAGTTGCTTCAAATTGAATGCTTGTAAAATGAGGTGGTGGTGATTGTGAGGCAACCCTCTCTTTGGTCTTCAGAATGGTGGCCGGTGCCTTGGGATCAGTGCCACAAAAAAAGATGGATGGAGTGTTGAAAGTTTTCAAACACTCACCCCCAGTCACATATCTGGGTTGAATCCATTGTTCTTTTGCTCACCATGCCACCCCAGTTTGGACACAGCAATTTGCAAATCAGTATTGCCACTGTTCCCCACGGAAACAGTCTAGCCTGGACTACCTAGCCAGTTCCTCATTAGACCAGAAACAAACAACCAGGGACCAGTTTCAGGGTATCACCCTTCATAAGCCAGGCTAGCTTGAATCCAGTGGCACACGTCTAGGCATTTCCTTCCCACTTAGGGCAACTTTAGCAACACAAAAGGATGATGGATGGAGTGTTGAAACTTTTTAAACACTCACCCCCAGTCACAGTTCTGGGTTTAATCCATCATTCTTTTGCTCACCATGCCACTCCAGTTTGGACCCAGCCATATGCAAATCAGTCTTGACCCTGTTCCTCCTGGGGACAGTCCAGCCCGAACTGCCAGGCCAGGTCCTTAGTGGACTGGAAACAAGCATCCTGGGACCGGCTTCAGAGTATCACCCTTCATCAGCCAGGCTAGCTTGAATCCAGTGGCATAGTGAGCAAGGGACGCACATCTAGGCGTACCCTTCCCACTTAGGGCAACTTTAGCAACACAAAGTGTCGGCTCCGAAGCAAGCAGTAAAATTCTTGGCATTTGGTTTGATTCTAATTTTACTTTTGATAAACATATCGCTAATCTGGCGGGCACCTGCTTTGGCATTTTAAAAATGCTTCATGAAATCTTAAACCTGTTGCAGGTTGCTACCAGGAAAACTGTGGTACAGGCCTTAATCACCACAAGGTTAGATTACTGCAATGTATTCTACCTTTGAGGAACAGACTTCTAAAACTCCAAATGGTGCAGATGCACCTGCATGCCTATTATTGAACTCCCCGAAATTCTCTCTTTTGGGACAGAACCTAACCTCACTCCACTGGCTTCCAGTAATTAAGAGGGTGTTTACATGGCTCTGTGCTTCTGTCACAAAATATTGCAGGGAAAGAGCCCCTGGTACTAGCATCCCCTTATCTCGGTGTATTGCCCGACTCGAAGGCTGAGATCTTCAATGGCAGCTCTTATTACAATACCAAGAGTGAAGACATCACAAATGGGATGATGCTCTTATAGATTTCTGGCCCCTAAATTGTGGAATTCACAGATACTATACAGGAAAGTCAAGTTTCAATCTTCCGTAAGAAAACAATTCATCTGTCTCTTTCAGGACACTCTAGAATAGTGCTGGAATCTCTGTTGTTTGGTATATGCAACCTAGCGCGGGGACACAGCAGCTGAATTAACCAGGCACTTTATAAATCCCACTAACAACAACAACAATAACAATAACAAGACTAGACCTGATTGCCTTGAACCCAAGACCTCAGAAGGGACTTCAAGGGTCAGTTGGATAATGTCCCGTATGAGTTTCAGGAACACCACAAACTTTCAAAGGCTCTTCCTGCTTTCCAGCTAACTAGATCCAATTGGACCTGACATGGCCCCTCTGTTGGCCTCTATTGGAGTGAGTCTTGACACCAAAGTACTGAAGGTATTGGACCCTTGGCTGGAGTCTGAGTGTACTTCTCCCTGCTTAACTGCAGGTTTCCCGGATCTGACACAGAGTGATACAGAGTCATGCAGCTCTGAACTGAAGGTTCCACAGCAACCAATGCCGAGCTGTGCATAGCCCCACAAAGCCACGTAACTTCAAACTAGAATCCTCACCAGATCCAACACAGATTGACACAGAGTGAGACAGAGCCCTGCAGAGCAACACCATGCAGCCCCTTGCCAAAACTTCACCAGATTCAGTGCTGAGCGATGCACAGCCCAAAAAGCCACACTTGTGACTTTGTCCTGTCTGGCTTCACCAGATACCTGCTGTTGGAGCTTCATGACATTTGGTGCTATTTGTAGCTAAAAACTTTAAAACTCATATGGCTGGCTCTACTGATGTGATTTTTTTTGTTTTGGTGACAGATTATGTATTAAAAAGTGTGCAGTGTTTCTAAAGAGTTTGGGGATTTTGTTGTGTTGTATTTTAGACTTTATTATTGTTTAGGTGATGCATATATCCTTTCCTCATTACCCCTAAGTTAAGCCTAACTTCTTTTGTGTTCAGCTACCAGAGGGTTAAGCACAGATTTATTTAGTGACTTTTGTGGTTCATCCTGACTAGGACTGTCATTGCTATTTGACGAGCCCACTCTCCCCCTTTAACTAATAATTACATTTCTTACAAGTGTGGCTGGTGGAGTACTTCCTGCATGGCTAAACTAGAGTGCATTTGCAACTCTGAGTCTTTTTTGATATTGTAACTTTAGCAGTGCATTTTATGAATATCAATGGGATTACTTTATTGGAGGTTGGTGTGTTTATATTTGCATGTCCCTCCTTAAACACTTTCTCACCCCTCCATATCACTGATTTACCCTTCTCTAAACACTACCCATTCAGTAGCAATCATTCCACATTTGTCAGACACTCCCCATGTTCTTCCCACATTTACTACTCAGGCGTATGTGTGGTGACCTCCACATCCATGGTAAAGATATTTTTGCAGCAAAGATGAGAGAGGAGGAGTTCTCCGCACATAAAGGTATGAATAGCATTTTGAAGAACGTAAGTAGTTCTATTGCAGTACTACTAAATGTACTAGGAAGTGCAGTTTGTGATCTGTCCCCAAACTGTATACCTTTTCTCCATACAATGCTAGAACTTGTGTGATGGAATTTATACTAATATTTAATATACTTGCCTTGTATGAACAGTCATATGAACAACTTTCCTGTGTTAGTTTACGAGCTTACTTGTCTGCATATTGTTTTCTAAAGGTGTCAGAGTTATATGAATTTTAAGTGTGTAGAGTTACATATTTACATCACTTTGACCTTGCACCCTGAAGGTACAGAAGAATGGCACTAAATGGACATCATGCATTTCGTTTTTCGGTTCCAGCATCTTCAATCAGCTCCACCCCCACCACTTCACCTCAATCTAACACAAAAGGAGAAATGGGTGGATGTCCTTGCTGTGTCTTCCACCGGGACACAGGAAGATGAGGAATGATTAGCTGACTAGTATCTTGCTTTTCACAGCCACTACATAGATGTGACACTGTCTTGAAGGTAAGTGCTTCAGGCTTCCATAGGGCAGCATTATGAGTTTGGAGGGCGGAACTCATACCACCACCTTACAGCTATTGCGGGCTAAACCCTGCAGGCCCTATTTTGAGTTTCACCTGGCCCAGCGGATGGAAACAGTGGCCCTCATTACGACCCTGGCGGTTGGCGGAGAAGTGGCGGTCTTACCGCCAACAGGCTGGTGGTAAAAAAAATTGAATTATGACCATGGCGGTTATACAGGGCTGGAACATTGCAGCCAGCTCGTATTTGAGACACCTGTAATGTGGCGGTGCGGCGGGTGCAGCAGCACCCGTCGCGCATTCCACTGCCTGTCATTCGGACTGTGGAATGTGCGACGGGGCTGTGCATGGGGGCCCCTGCACTGCACTGCCCATGTCAAGTACATGGGCTGTACAGGGGCCGAGGGGTCCTCCAAAACCCCCATTCTGCCAGTCTTTCGGCTGGCAGAAGGGGACTCGTAATCTGTAGGGCAGCGCTGCTTGCAGTGGTACCCTAGTGGATTACAACCGCAGGGGCCTCCAGGCTGCCGCCTGGCGGTAGCCTTGCGGTGTCGGCAGTCTGACCATGACGGATCCGCCACAGTCCACATAGGGCCGTCGGACAACCCTGTCTGTGGCAGTCCGACTGCCATCGTGAGTGTGGCGATCTTGAGCCCGCCACACTCGTATTGAGGGCCTATATTATACGAGGCTACTTATAATTCAAATTCTATGTTTCATTTAAATTGGTAGTGATGCTGTTAGGAAATCCTGTTTTGACCCTAGTAATATATTGTGGCACCCGAATGATGGCAGGTTTTGTTGCTAAATTTGCAAAAAGTCGTTCACAGAAGGTAATTGGCAGATGGTACAGAAAAACAGCATCCCTTCAACAGAAACGTGTAATTGCACCGTAAAAAGTCGTTTCACATAAATTCTTTAACCCGTCATAGCTATAGATTTATAAAAACTAATTTAAACCATCCCATAACTTATCTTCCCTTTTACATTTTTGTGGGCCATAATGTTGCCTAGCAACATTAGCATTATCTTTTTCTACTTTGGGCTTTAAACATGTAAATGACAGTGAAGGTTATAACATACATCAGACTAGATTAGTTTAAAAACATCACTTTTTAGCGTCTACACGTTTCCAACGCTAATAGCTCTAACTCGACGAAATGCGAGATCCGTTGCATTGTAAATTCTTGTTTTACTTCTTAACAGATAAACAAAGTGCTTGAATATGCATATTCATACATAAGAGCAGAGTAAAGGTGCTTTTGTTTCATTTTAAAATTATTTACCTGCTATATAAATAGGAATATTTTTGCGACCCACAAATTGTTCATTGTGTTCTATTCTTCAAACATTTACCAAAAATAAAAGCTCCGGTAATGACTATGACCCTAGGCATGGTTTGTGCGCTTCATCTATTTATAACATGCTCTTTGCAAAGCTGCAAGCCATTTGAATGTATTCAATAGCATATTCTGTTTTTAGAGCCGCTTCGGGGCATGGTGTTATATGAATTCTGACCTTTGAGAATATGGGTAGTACCTTGAGGAAATATTCTCAGTGCACACATCATCGGTCTGAGTCAGGAGTGACCCAGATCCGATTTCCAACTAGTGTCTTTGACGTGGATCAGAGTTTTGTTTCTGAGGAGAATTTGTAGTTCTTTCTTAGGTTTATTCTGAATACAATTTTTCGAAAAGTAAGCGTCCTTTCTGAACCTTCCTACGTCAACAGTCACTCAACAAGGTTTAACAATGACATATAGATTTACATTTGTCAATCGCTTAACATAATTTCTTCCGTGGTGAACCCATAACAACACTATAATGGTTTGGTCTAGGTAGTTCCTTCCTACTATGGTACAGTAAAACAGTTTTCATAATATTTTACTATCATTGGGAGAGTCATTGGGAGAGTCATTCACTCTGAGTCAATCCTATGTGTCGGCAGATTAGTTGATTATGGGGGTCATTACAACCCTGGCGGTCAGTGTTAAACCGGCGGTAAGACCGCCAACAGGCTGGCGGTCTTACTTTGTGGAATCATGACCATGGCGGTTACCGCCATGGTCATCCACCGGTTCTCCGTTCCGCCCACCAGGGCGGAGACGACCGCTGGGCTGGAGACCTGGGTCTTCAGCTCGGCGGCCGTCACAATACCGCCGCCGGTATTTTGACCCGGCTTACCGCCGTGGATTTCCAGCGGTAGGAACCGCCATGAAATCCATGGCGGTAAGCACTATCAGTGCCAGGGAATTCCTTCCCTGGCACTGATAGGGGTCTCCACCACACCCCACCCCCACCCCGACTCCCTCCCCTACACCCCCCACCACCCCTGCCACCACCCAAAGGTGGCAGGGCCCCCCTCCCCACCCCGACCCCCGACATTACCTTACACATACACACCCGACACGCACGCAGGCACCACCAACACACATACACGCGCACACACCGACATACATGCCAACATCCACACACACAGTCAGATAGGTACACCCACATTCAAACATACACGCACACATCCATACAGACATACCCACAGACATACATGCACTCATTCCCAAAACACGCAACACCCCCGCAAGCATACACGCACTCACACACCCCCCACATACACAGACGCACACCCCCATGTAGCCACACAACACCCCCACACCCCCTCCCCTAACGGACGATCGACTTACCTGTTCCGTCCATCCGCCGGGAGGGGACGGGAGCCAATGGGCAGCTCCGCCGACACCACACCGCCAACAGAACACCGCCGCGCAGAATCACAGGACGTGATTAGCTGGGCGGTGTTCTGTTGGCGTGGCGGTGGAGGTGGAGCAACCTCCACTTCCCCGCCGCCCGCAAGTATGGCTGTTGGGCGGCTCTCCGTCGGAAAAATGACGGAGGGCAGCCAACGGTCATAATACGCTGAGCGCCAAACCACCACTACTGGCGGTCTTCCGCACGGCGGTCCCTCAGCGGTCTTGTTAAAAGACCGCCGAGGTTGTAATGACCCCCTATGTGTTTTGAGTGTGCGCTCATTAATGTCCACAAAAGAATTTTTAAAAAGTATGTTACTCGAACAAATTAATATAGATATACAGTAGATTATTTAGTGAATGCAAAATACAAACATCAAATAAATCACTAGATTCAAGGCGAAATGCACTTAAGGGCTTTAAATATATATAAATAGTTAGAACCTAGTTTCCATAGGAAAACATTTTCTGTTTACCCTATATCTTTAGCACCGTTTGACGAATCTTCACAAAACTAGTACACAAGTCAGTTTAACTGCAGTGCGGAAAATTTCGTGGTGATTTGTTAAATGCGGGGAGAGAAATAGGGGTAGTCCTAAAAATGTACTCTAAGCATGCAAATTCCCATAGGGATTATAAACACAAATCCAGCCAGAACCACTGAACGGAATTAAACCAAAGTTGTCAGAAAGCTAGATCTTCATTCAGAAAGAGTGCCATTTGTGATCTGATGAAAAATTCTTTCAGTGGTTTTGTAGTTATTCAAGGAATAAGGAACATAGGTATCTAGGGATGCCAATCCCTTGTGGATCCACTCATGGAGGATAGGGAGACCCAGGGTGTTGGAAAGTGGTTTATTGTTAGGTGCAGGTAGGTAGGTACCTACAGCTTGCAATAAAACCACAATCACACATAAGGACCAGTCCAGATCGCCATAAATATCCCTCGGTATCTTGGCTGTCGAGCAGTGAGGCTTAACCGGTTCGCTGCCACGGACGTAATGGTTACGTCTGGTGGCGCGGTGCTCAGGTGCCATGGACGTAACCATTAAGTCCTGGGACTGGCCGTCGGGGCAAGCGCTAGCGCTCCCTCTGAGGGCCTCCCCCTAGGGCAGGGCTGTAAGGGAAATTGCTTCCCCTTACATCCCCACCCCCCCAGTGAAGTCTGATGACGCAACATGAGATCACGTGCACGTCAACTCCCGTCGTACTGGAAGCCATGCTTCCAGCACAACCGAGGAGAAACAGATTAGTTTCTCCTTTGTACGGGGGGCAGGGGAGGCAGAGAGGAATGAAAAGGAAAGGAATGAAAAGGGAAGGAAAGGTTTTTTCTTCCCTTTTCATGTCTCTTTGAGCATTCCTGCAGCACGATTGCATAGCAATCATGCTGCAGGAATGCCCAATAGACACCAGGGATGTTTGTTTACATTGTAAACAAAGACGGGGAGTGGCCCCTTGGGCAAGGGTCACTCCCCAAGGGGGTAATTTATTAGAAGGCCATTTCTGCCACTTCTGGGGGCAGAAGCAATTAGGCACCACAGATATATATATTTTTTAATATATTGAGAAGGGGAGCGACCCATTATGTAAGGGTCGCTCCCAGGGGGGCAATTCTGTTTATTAAGCATTTTCTGCCCCCCCCCAGGGGCAGATCGGCCTATATTAATTAGGCTAATCTGCCCCCAGGGGGGATAGAAGCCACTACACACCAGGAATGTTTAAAAAAATATATATATATTGATAAGGGGATGACCCTTAGGCAAGGGTCGCTACCCAGGGGGACAAATTGTTTTTAGGCCATTTCTGCGCCCCTTGGGGGCATATCGGGCTATTTCTGTTAGGCCGATCTGCCCCCGGGGAAGGCAGAAACCACTTAGGCACCAGGGATTGGTGTGTGTGTATGAGTATGTTTTGGTTGGGGGGAAGCCCAGTGGGCAAGTTTCGCTCTCAATGGGGACATATTACTGTTGGCCATATCTGCTCCCCTTAGAGCAGATCTGCCTATTTTTGGAAGGCCCATCTTCCCCCAAGGGAGGCAGAAAGCCCATCAGAGACCAGGGAAGATTTGTTTTTCAAAATAAGAGGGTGGGGGTATGGCCATACCCCCATCCCAAATAAACGGGGCCAAAGTTGTTCTGTCCACTAGTGGGCAGATGGCACAATTACCCCCGATCCACACCAGGTGGGGGAGGGGGGGTTCAGAAAATCTTCTAGATGCCAGGGAATAGGAAAAAAAATAGTGTGGTGGTGGCTAACAACCACTATGGGCATGGTTATACCCCTGCCCCAATTGAAGAGTGTAACAGTCTTTCAACTTTCCCCCACACACTAAAACATCTTATCCCACAGCAAGCAAGAGGACGTTTCATTATTTTGGGTTTTGGTTTTACATTTGGGCCATGAGAGCTTGGCTAACTCTCAAAATCATCCAACTTGGAATGGTGAGGGCTGCACTTTTTGGACGCTGGGACGCTGCCATGGAGAAAAATCCACAAGACCCAGACACATCTGAAAACTAAACATCTGAATGAGTCCAACTTTGCTGGAAATCACACATGTTTTCCTCATTTTTGTGATGGAAACTTCCGGAATCTGCAGGATTCCACAAAATTCCTACCACCCAGCATTGTCTCATCTATACCAATAAAAATTATTCCCTACTTGTCAGCCTAAAAATGTTTTTTTTTTCAAACTGCCCTTTAATACCTGCTTTAGTTCCCCCTCAATTTCGAAATGCTTTTGGCTCTTGCCTGTCACAGGCACTTGGCTCACCTACACAAGTGAGGTATAATTTTTACCAGGAGACTGAGGGGAAAGTTGTGTGGTAGGAATTCCGTCCCTGTGCGGTGATCCCACACAGAAATCTGGGAAAATATGATTTGTTAGCTAAATTTGATGTTTGTTGAGGATTCTGGGTAAGAAAACACTTTGGGATCCACGCAAGTCACACCTCCTTGGACTCCCTTGGGTGCCTAGTTTTCAGAAATGTCTGGGTTTGGTAGGTTTCCAAGTATGGCTGCTGAGCCCAGAACCAAAAACGCAGGTGCCTCCCCGCACAAAACAGATAGTTTTGTATTTGATTATTTTGATGTGTCCAGATAGTGTTTTGGGACATTTCCTTTCACACAAGTGAGGTACCATTTTTATCGGGAGACTTGGGGGAACGCTGGGTCAAAGTAAATTTGTGGCTTCTCTCAGATTCCAGAACTTTCTGTCACCGAAATGAGAGGAAAAAGTGTTTTTTTGGGCCAAATTTTGAGGTTTGCAAAGGATTCTGGGTAACAGAACCTGGTCAGAGCCCCACAAGTCATCCCATCTTGGATTCACATAGGTATATAGTTTTAAAAAATGCACAGGTTTGGTAGGTTTCTCTAGGTGCCGGTTGAGCTAGAGGCCAAAATTTACAGCTAGACACTTTGCAAAAAACAGCTCTGTTTTCTTTGGGAAAATGTGATGTGTCCACATTGTGTTTTGGGGCTCTTCCTGTCACAGGCGCTGGCCTACTCACACAAATGAGGCACCATTTGTATCGGGAGACTGAGTGGAAGGAAATCTTTGGCTCCTCTCAGATTCCAGAACTTTCTGTCACCAAAATGTGAGGAAAAAGTGTTTTTTTGGCCAAATGTTTAGGTTTGCAAAGGATTCTGCATTACAGAACCTGGTGAGCGCCCCACAAGTCACCCCATTCTGGATTCCCCTAGGTGTCTAGTTTTTAAAAATGCACTGGTTTGGTTGGTTTCCCTAGGTGCGAGCTGAGCTGGAGGCCAAAATCTACAGCAAGGCACTTTGCAAAAAACACGTCTGAGTTAAATGAAAAAATGTGATGTGTCCATATTGCGTTTCCTGTCACGAGCATTAGGCCTACCCACGCAGGTGAGGTACCATTTTTATCGGAAGACTTGGGGAAACACAGAATAGCAAAACAAGTGTTATTGCCCCTTGTCTTTCTCTACATTTTTTCCTTCCAAATGTAAGAAAGTGTGTAAAAAAGACGTCTATTTGAGAAATGCCCTGTAATTCACATGCTAGTATGGGCATCCCGGAACTCAGAGATGTGAAATAACCACTGCTTCTCAACACCTTATCTTGTGCCTATTTTGTAAATACAAAGGTTTTCTTGATACCTGTTTTTCCCTCTTTATATTTCAGCAAATTAATTGTATAGAATGAAAACCCATTGCAAGGTGCAGCTCATTTATTGGCTCTTTGTATCTAGGGTTCTTGACAAACATACAAGCTATATATATCCCCACAACCAGAAGAGTCCAGCAGACGTAACAGTATATTGCTTTCAAACATTTTACATCGCAGAAAAAAAGTTACAGAGTAAAACGTGGAGAAAAATGGCTGTTGTTTATCTCAATGTAATTTGTTTTTATTTCATCTGTTATTGTCTGTAGGAAAACCTTGTAGGATCAATGGAAATTACCCCTTGCTGAATTCAGAATGGTGTCTACCTTTCAGAAATGTGTAGCTTTCTGGGATCCAGCATTGGTTTCACAGGTATTTCTGTCACTAACTGGAAGGAGGCTGAAAGCACATAAAAATAGCAAACATGGGATATGTCCCACTAAAATGCCTAAATTGTGTTGAAAAATGTGGTTTTCTGATTCAAGTCTGCCTGTTCATGAAAGCTGAGAAGATGGTGATTTTAGCACCACAGATCCTTCGTTGATGCCGTTTTCAGGAGAAAAAAACACAAGCTTTCTTCTGCAGCCCTTTTTCCCATTTTTTTTTTAACAAAACAAAATTATTGCTGTATTTTGGCTAATTTCTTTGTCCCCTTTAGGTGAACCTACAAAGTCTGGGTACCTCCAGAATCCCTAGGATGTTGGAAAAAAAGGACGCAAATTTGGCTTGGGTAATTTATGTTGACAAAAAGTTAGGAGGGCCTAAGTGCGAACTGCCCCAAATAGCCAAAAAAAGGAAACAAATTGGCCACAGCACACAGAATGTATTGTCCAATCATGTGGTGGGGATAGGGGATCCCTGATGGTACGTTGAGGGTTTTGAAGAAGTATGAGGTAAAGAGAAAATCTTGAGTCTTGTTGTTAGATGGTGTCTTTAATTGTTGAAATTAGAAAACATGATGTCATCAGAGATATACAGCCAACACGTGTTTCGTCACACAAGTGACTTCATCAAGGCTTGTAGAAATGGTGAAACTAAAAGTAATCATGCTGCCAGTGCAGCGACAGGAATGTTGAATGTTGAGCGCGAGGGTTGAACGCGTCCGTTGTCTGAGAGCGACTAGATGCTCTCAGACAACGGACCGTATCTCTCCGACCGACGGAATCCAGGTTTATCTCGAGGCTTATCAGGGCTTTATTCACTTACCTCAACCCACGCGCTCAACATCCAACATTCCTGTCACTGCACTGGCAGCATGATTACTTTTAGTTTCACCATTTCTACAAGCCATGATGAAGTCACTTGTGTGACGAAACACGTGTTGGCTGTATATCTCTGATGACATCATGTTTTCTAATTTCTACAATTAAAGACACCATCTAACAACAAGACTCAAGATTTTCTCTTTACCTCATACTTCTTCAAAACCCTCAACGTACCATCAGGGATCCCCTATCCCCACCACATGAATGAACAATACATTCTGTGTGCTGTGGCCAATTTGTTTCGATTTTGTCCTTGGGTACTTGGATACCCGTGTTTGTGCCTCCTGGGGAGTAGGGCACTGGGCCAAGCTGCACCAGACTTTGCTTCATCTCATATATCTGTTATTTATCGTTGATGCACTAATTAGAAGTGCGGCTGCAATCACCCCTACTACCCTTTTGTATCTTTGTATTGTGTAGCCAAAAAAAGGAGACAGGTTTGTAAAGCATTTAATGTCAACAAAACAGTAAATAAGTAAAACACAACACACAATAAAAATCCACCAATTTATACAAAATAGGAAACATTTTTATTTTTAAAAGGACATCAAAGTGACAAAAATCCAATGTAGGGAATCGAAGATTTAATTTTGTAACTATTAAATGTAAAAATATGCTTCCTAGTGCTTAAAAGTGAAAAGCGCCAACCAAGGCTATCCAGTCACAACTGACTGGGTCAAAGTCAAAGTTTGAGGCTGACATAATGGATCTCAGATTGGATACACTGAGTGGTGAGCCTCTGTCAAAATGTTACCTTTGCACTTAGACACTTTTTTGGTTCTTTTTCTCTCAACATTGAACAGATCTCCTCGTCAGGCCAGCTTTCGAGTCAGTGATGGCAGCTTGCTTCAGTGCAAGGCCTAGGTGAAGTCTTGTCAGTCCTGGAGCTCCGGGGCTTTCAGCAGGATGAACCCGAAATCCATGCCGAATAGCGGTTCAACATCCAATGCTTTACTCTCACTGACAAGTCAGTTAGCTACTGAGCATTTTCACAAACATTTTCCAAATGTCTTCAAACTTCTGGATGTTCTTCCAGAAGGTGTTTTTGGGGTCTTCGGGTGTCCTCAACAACAGCCAAGGCTCTGTAAGCTCCGAGTTGCTTTTTGGAGGTTTGGGACTCCAAATCCCACAAAGCAGCTGGTCAAATACTTAAAAGTCCACTGGATGCTGGTTAGCTGAGCTCTTCTTGCAGGAGTTGATGCAGGGGACTCTTAGTAACACCTTTTTACTATTGCTTACAGGAATCCACTCATGAATAATTTAAAGCAAGTTTAAGTCCTCTTTTGTGAAGCCCAGAGTGTGCAGCAGGTGCAGTCCCTATGAGTGAAGACCTTCTTGGTGCAGACCAGAGGTTAAGCAGGGCAGTCCTGCTTTTTGTTGCTTCCAGGTAGGGATCTAAGTTGCTGGGAAGCTCTCCCACTTTTATCCCGGCTTCTGGGCTGGCAAGCAGGGGGGCATCCCTGACCAATAGGGTACACGGTGCCACTCTATGTGATGATGATTTCCTTTGAAGGGTGGCACATTTGTGTCGCAGAAAGCACAATTTCACAAAAAAGCAAAATGGAGAAAATCTCTCCTTATCGTTCAGGTCTGGCTAAGCCCTGTTCTAGCCCACTCCAATCAACATTAATAAAGTCTTTCCATGGTAGCCTATGAAGCTAGTAGTGCTACAGTGGGAAAAAATGAAATGGCTAGTTTCTCCCTCATGGGGCACCTAGGGAAGACTTTAGGGGTGACCTATTTCTAACAATAATGCAGTTTAAGACTTTGGAGGTTCTTTTAATTCCAAAGTTGAATTTGGACATAGTTTTATTTTAAAAGCAACCAAAGGCCATGGACAGCGTGGGGTTGGGTGCAAGCAGGGGACAGGCCCTGCCACCAACCCCCATCACACATGGCTCAAAGCCGTGTTTGGCAGTGGTTGGATTAAGTACAGTAATTATATATTATTTTACATACAAAATTATACTAATTCACTGAATAACCAAAGGTTACAAGGACGTTATAATTTGGTTGATATTTTACCCATACATAATTTAACAGTTATTGTTATACTTATAGCTATACTTTTCTGAAGAAACTATAACTCATGCAGTTAAGTAATTTTAGGACATGAGCTATAGTTTCTTAACACTATAACTGCTGAATTTCAATGGTTCAGTATGAGTAAAACACACTGCTATATTCGGCCTCAGGGACTACTGCCTATTTAAGTGGAAGAGGGGCTGCATGGCCCCCATCCTGGGCCATTTTTGGCCCTGTGGACCACCACCTCACTTCGGGCTGGCCCTTTGCTAAAGGAAAGTGGGGGGGGGGGCACATGGCCCCCCTCCTGGAGCCATAAATGGTCCTGTAGGACAACCCACCGGCCAGCTCCATATGTCGTAAAAATCCCACCTCAGGGTGCAGTAGCTTGCTGTCACTTAGCTGGAGCTATCACAGCTCCTGCCAAGCAAGAGCACACTGTAAGTCTGCTCCCAGCAAGCAGGAGCAGAAGAACTGCTCCCGTTCACTTGGAGCAGACTATTCATCTGTTTTCGTGCCCACTGGTGAAACAATTGCTCCCACATGCAGCTCCATACCTGTGGGAGCAATGAGACTGCAGGAGAATTGAGGCTTCACCAATCTTTAAAAGAAAAAGAAAAGTAGGAAGATGCTTGTGGAACAGTCACACTGCCAAAATTACACAATACATAGTCACTGGAGGCATTGCCGTGTGGTACTCTACGCAGTGGTATCCTAGAATGTGCACTATGCATTTACCCAATGAGGTAGCACTTACAAATTAGCTAGTAGAAAGTCTTCCAGGTGGGCAGATATTTTGTGCAATACTGTGGACTCTTCTTGGATAAATAAGCAGATAGCACTTTCAAATATAAACATAGTAATTGCCCCAGTTGAAGGTCTGCTTTCTGCAAGGGACAAATCCTCCCACCTTATTGAACGTATGCAAGGCAAAGCAAGGGTGTGTTGTCTGCAGTTCCACATTGCAAAAACACTATCGGCCAATCTCAGTCACTCATGACTGAAGGCAGTAGGTGGCGGGGGGTTGCATGCATACAGGGAGGTTGACCCCAGGGCCTGCAGTTTTGAATGTCTACCATGGGCTGTCCTAGGGGCCGGACCATGACCAGGCTTGAAAAAAACAAAGCTTACAGGGACATTATAGTTAGGTTGTGACTTTATAAGCACAAACCATAGAAAGTCAGCTGTTATCGTCAGGCCCTCACCTTGCTCAGCTAAATCTTACATCATTGATGACATATTTTATGGCATCATTGATATTGTCACTGTCATATTTGCATTTCAGTGAATATATATATATATATATATATATATATATATATATATATATATATATATATATATATATATATATAAATATATATGTATATATATATATATATATATATATATATATATATATATATATATATATATATATATATATGACAAACAAAAAAGGCTTCACTTTAGAGCCCAGGGAGCACTCTACGGATTCCCAGCTACAATTATTTCATACAGCATGACGCGTTTCGGCTGCTTGCCTTCCTCAAATGCCGATAAAAAAGGGAAACAGTCACTTGCAGACACTTTAAATAGTTTTCATTCATTTTTCTAATCAGTGTACTCCTAAGTAAAAGGGGACTAACATGTCTCCATAAATCACATGGTTCAAGGCGCCACCATAGTCAAATGTGTTATCTGATATTTAAAAGTCCCAGTTATTCTTGAGTAGATTTGAAAGCCAAAATGGTTCTGGGCACATTGCTTGTTCTCATCATCACTTGCGCACTTTAAACTTTTAATCTTCCATGTTAATTATACATTATGAAGCATGCAAGTGTCTCTGGGTGAATTACATAAGCTTAGCCATTACATCCAGCCATCTCTTTGCCCACATCGTTCTCTCTTCATACCTGAAAGCGATAGTTTGGTAACTAGCGCAGAAACATGTAGTCATGTCCTGTATAAACAGCAGGTGTTTGGGAGTTTTCCGGGCTATGGCAGTTCAAGCAATAACATTTTAAATTCCATCACAAATGCCATTCATATTGCAGAACACTTATGGATGGGTGGAGTCTTTTTGTTTGTCATTATAAACGTGCATGCCATTGGCACGAAGGAGGCATCCATCCATAAGTGTTCAACAATATGAATGGCGTTTGTGATGGAATATATATATATATATATATATATATATATATATATATATATATATATATATATATATATATATATATATATTATCTATTTATACTTAGGATCATGTTTCCACCAGGAAGTGTTTGTAGTTATCTTGGGATTCCCTCAAACAAATGCAATAAAAATGGAAAAGGTGTCAGGGTAGAGTCACCCCGACCCCTTAACTCTGGAGCTGGGGTCAAAAAAACATTTAAAGTTTTTTTTTTTGCTGCATATCCGTGAAATTTGAGGCCAAAAATTGAAATAAAATATAAGTGTGGGCTCCCATGCTTTTTTGTAAAGTTCCTGGATGGGCTAACTCTCAGGGGCAAAGTAAAAAATAAGGAGGGAGCACACAGGGCCCCCTCATGGGCTTACTGAAGCCCCTGGGACCACCCTCTCCCCAAAGTGATATTTGAGTAGATTGCGGGGCGCGTGGCACCCCACAGCTCCATGGACCACCACCTCCCCAGGGTTGTGCTTGTTGGAGAGGGGCCGCCCTGCCCCCCCTCGAGGAGCCAGAGATGGCCCAGGGGACCGCCCAGGACTGGCTCCTGCTGTGTCCCGAGGTGCCCACCAAGCAAAAGAAAACAAAGTCCACTTTCTGCAAGGGAGAGCTGTCAAGCAGCTCTCCCTTGCAGAAAGCGAAGGTTTCATCTGTCTTCTCTGGACACAAATATGCATGCAGGGAAGACATGAAAACACTGCTCCACAAGTAGGGAGCTGCTAATAAAAGCAGCTTCCTTCTTGGAAGAGCAATGCCGGCTTCCACAGAACGTGGGGAGCTGGCTAGGACCGCGTGGGCCTTGAGGCTCCCCGTGGTTCTGTTACTCTCTCTCTCTTCCATCCCATAATGGGATGGGCGAGAGAGTGAGATTGTCATTGCAAGGTCTCTCCATGCAATGACTTCAAAGAGTTAGATTAGCAAGATGGTTGGTGTGAAGGTTTTTCTCCTGTGGCCTAGTGGTTAGGTCTCTGATCCCCATACCAAAATTTGACGGTTCCAGCCTAGGTATGTCTCTGAACATTTCCCTGCTTTATTTTCAACTTCAAATATTTAAGGATGATACTGGAAGGTGATCTCTCTCTTTTTAATTGAAAAAATACATTTTTCTTTTCTATTTGTCCAAAACATCTAATTTTAGGTATATAATTAATAAAAGCATAAAAATTATCTATCTCTCACTCTTTTTCTCTCTTTCAATATCTTTCTCCCACTCACACTTCTACTTAGACCCTTACACACCCACTCACAGACCAACTCAGACACTCACGCACTCACTCAAAGAACTACTCAGACCCTCATGCACCTACTCACAGCCACACTGAAACCCTCACGCACCCAATCACAGACCCACTCAGACTCTCACATACCAGCTCACAGACCCAGTGAAACCCTCATGAACCCACTCACAGACCCACACAGAAACTGACGCACCCACTTGCAGACCCACACAGAATCTCACACACCAACTCACAGACCAACTGAAACCCTCACAAACCCACTCACCGACCCACTCAGACCCTCACTCACCCACTCAGAGACCCACTCAGACACTCATGCACCCACTCACAGATCCACTCAGACACTCATGCCCTCACCATGCACTGCTAAGCACTCTTGACAACTTCTATAACATTAAAAAGATAAATAAATCATTAGCAGTCAAGTTATTGAAGAAAAAATTGTGCATGGCAGGGGCGCAAGTTATAGTTACCTTAGAGCATGAGTTATAGTTTCTTGAAATAACTTTACCTGCTGTGTTTCTATGGTTTTGTACTAGTTAATTCAGGACCTAACTATAACGTCCCCATATATATATATATATATATTTATATATATATATATATATATATATATAAATATATCACATACTGGGGATCACCACTAGGTAGTTATAGTTAAAACCATATTTCTATAGAAAGAGAGTTTTTGACTTGCTTACATCCTTGGATCCGTTTGACAAACCTTCAGGGAATTTACCAAAAAAAAGTGCCCCGGTGATCACAGAAAGTTTCGAGGTTATCTGTCAAGTGATGGACCGAGAAAAGGGAGGTGGTCAAAAAAGTTGTGTTTCCCATGGTAATTCCCATAGGACCTTTAGATACAACTACACCCTGAACCACTGGACGGAATTACACCAAATGTGGCACAAAGCTACATTTCGGTACGCAGATTGTGCTTTCGCTTGTTTGATGTAAATCTATTCAGTAGTTTTTGAGAAATCAAAGGGAAAATAAATGTGCATATTTCTGGTGGTGACATTTTTGCAGTCATCACAGTGAATTTACAAATGCATGTGAGAACAGAAATCCTGTGATTGACTGGGTACAACCTGACTAGAAAGTTTAGGCACCGTCCCCAAGGCTGATAATTATCATGAGAAATTGCATTAGGGGTCAGGGTGGAGGTATCCTGACCCCAGGGGTATCATTTTTGAGTGTTTGTTAGTCATAACATGAACTTACAATGTTTTTTTTCCCATGGCTAGAGATATTCAAAAATACGCCATGGTGCTCAGTGCGGCTCCCCTTGTAACCTCACAAAGAATTCACAAATATCAATGACAATAAAAAAAATGGAGAGTTATTTATACAGTAATTCATTCAGTCATAGTACTACTGACAAACTTGTGCAGCCATTCACAGACCCTGTAACACACTTATGCACTCATTCACAGACCCAGTGAGAGGGTGATGCATCCACACACAGATCCTCTCACATCCTGACATACCCATTTGCAGATCCACTCAATCCTTGATGCATCCATTTGCAGACCCACTCAGACCCTCACCTACCAATTAATTAGCCCAATCACAACCTCACACACCCAATCACAGATCCACTTACACCCTGACACAACCATTTGGTGATCCACTCACACACTGATGTACCAATTCACAGACCCAATCACACCCTGATGCACCCATTCACAGACCCAGTGACACCCTCACGCATCCATTCATAGATCCACCCACACTGTGCTGCACCTATTGGCAGACCTACTCAGACCCTGATGCACTCAGTCAGAGACCCAGTCAGACCCTGATGCACCCATTGACAGATCCAGTCAGACCCTCATGCACCCACTCAAAGACCTAGTAACAACCTCATGCACCCATTCGCAGATCCAATCATACCCTGATGCACCCATTCGCGGACCCACTCAAACCTTCATGCACCCATTTCCAGATTCACTCATACCTTGATGCACATCCTCATGCACCCATTCTCAGATCCAGTCACACTCTCACACCCATTCACAGATGCAGTCACAACCTCATGCACCCATTTGTAGATCCACTCATACCTTGATGCATCCACTTGCAGATACACTCACACCCTAATGCACCCATTCACAGATCCATTCACACCATGACACACCCATTTGCAGACCAAATCACACCCTCATACACCCTAGTCACACCCAGCATCCCCCATTTGCAGATCCACCCACACTGTGATGCACCCATTTGCAGATCCACTCACACCATGATGCACACATTCGCAGACCAAATCACACCCTCATCCACGCTTTGGCAGATCCAGTCACACCCTCACACAAATTCACAGACGCAGTCACAACCTCATGCACCCATTTGTCGATCCACTCATACCCTGACGCATCCAGTTACAGATCCACTGACACCCTGACACACCCATTTGCAGATTCTTTCACACTGTGACACATCAATTAGCAGATCCATTCACACCATGACGCATCCATTCGCAGTCCCAATCACATCCTCATGCACCTATTCACAGAGCCAGTCACAACCTGCATTATCCATTCACAGATTCGCCCACACAGTGATGCACCCATTTAGGGACCTACTCAGACACTGATGTACTCAGTCGCAGATCCAGTGAGCCCTGAAGCACCCATTGACAGATCCAGTCACACTCTCATGCACCCATTTACAGAACCACTCACACCTTGATGTGCCTATTAGCAGACCCTGTCAGACCGTATGGCACCCATTCACGGACCCAGTCACAACCTCACAATTTGCAGATGCAGTCATATCCTGGTGCACCTATTCAGAGATCCACTCACACCCTGATGCATTCATTCGCAGACCCAATCAGACCCTCATACACCCATTTGCAGATCTAGTCATACCCTGATGCATCCACTTGCAGATCCAGTCACAACCTCACACACCCATTTGCAGACCCACTCACACCCTGAGATACTCATTTGCAGACCCAGTCAGATACTCATGCACTCATTCACAGTCCCAGTTAATACCTCACAAACCTACTCACAGTTCGAGTCACATCATGAAGTGCCTATTCGCAGACCCACTCACACCCTGATTCACCCATTCGCAGATCGATTCACACTGTGATGCACCCATTTGCAGACCCAATCATATCCTCATGCACCGACTTGCAGATCCAGTCAGATTTTTATTAATATGGTTTCTGGCTGTGTCAATCTGTGGACAGAATTGATTAGACCTTTCCATTTCTGCCTCTGGGTTAATAGATACTAACCATTCAGAACTGGGCTTGCAAAAAAAAGTAAAAAATGTATGTTTTTAATTTTTTAGATCTCCAGTATCACACAGTGCAAAGTTGAAACTGTTACCATTCATGGTTACTATTTGTAAGAGGGCTGACCCTTTCTAAATGGTTAGTTTTGACAATCCCTGAGAGTAATGACAGTATCTGATAACAGCAAAAACAACAATATTTCACCAACGTATTCAATTTTCAGGTATGTGAATGTAATTTAATAATGAGGGAAAACACTTAACATACATATTTGAATGTCAGTTTGTTAAAACAGAGTATGAATAATATAGTATTAGATTGAAAGAAGGTGAGGTTATCACTAATAGTGTTAATGATTGTATATATTTTTAATAGGGAAGTAACATGCGCTTTATGTGAGGTACAGAATAGCTGTGTGCCAAGTTTGTTTACCACATATTGTTAAGAACTGTGCATTCTAAATAGTGTATATTATTGCATGCTCTAATTGCTAGAAGAAAGTGTATACTTAGGGGCTTATTTACAAGAAAATGGTGCATTGGTCCGAAGCGCCACTTTTCTTGCATCGCCCCTGCCCCACCTAAAGACATCATGGCTGAGATGCATTTACAATATACAACTCCACGGTGGTCGTTAGGACAATTATAATGCTTTGGTGCACTAGCATCAAAAATGTTGATGGTAGTGCAGCAAAGTACAGGGCGGCCCTTTGATTACAATGGATGCATCATATTTACGCCCACTATGAGCTATGAGCAGGTGTTAAACATGACAAAAACATGATGCTGTGAAATGTTGTAAATTTCACTGCATCATTTTTGTCGGGCCTCCTTGCGTTGGAACGCCCTACTTGCATACATTATGCCTCACACAGGCATAATGTTGCGCAAGGGTTTACAAAGTGGTGCAATGCAAACATTGTGACACTTTGTAAATTCGGTGCAGGAGAAAGGCCTCCTTAAAGCCATCTTAGCATTAAAAAAAAAATGATATGCCGGTGCAAGGTTGCTGTAGGTGCATGCAAATATGCCCCTAAGTGTTAAAGTCAAACTTCACAATACTGGTGGTTGCTGACTCTTGTTGGCTGTGCCCTGGGTACTACTTACCAGTCCCAGGGCCAGTGCTCTGTGTAAATGGACCCTAACATAGGTAGTGCACCCATAGGTGCACTGATGAGGTGCCCAGTGCCATTTTAAAGGCAGGCCTGCCTTGCTGGCTGCTTTTCAACTTAAGTCATATGCAAACTTGACTTTGGAATTAAAAGTACTTCAAAAGTCTTAAACTACTTTATTTGTACATATAAGTCACCCCTAAGGTGTGCCCTAAGTGCCCTTAGGGTTGGGTGCTATGCAACTATAAGGAGGGACCTTATAACAATTATTTTATAATCCCTGGTGAGGTAAAATAGCCAAATTTGTTTTTCTCTCACTGTAGTGAATGGGATCCATAGGACAACATAGGGAGAATTTATTTTAAAATATAGAGTCCCAATAGGAGCCATATATGTCAAGTTTGGTATCAAATTGATTGCTCTACTATATCCCACAACTTGCAATTGTTGAATTTAATATAACTAGTCTAGTGCCCTTCTCTGACTGGCCAGCCGCTGGCAGCCTGGCCAGGCTACCTTGATGAGGTGTAAAGTGGCCTGAGCTGAAGACAAAGAATGTGCCTGGGGAGGAGGTCTCTCTCAGCAGATGGAGTAAACAGGATGAGGGAGAGAACAGCCAAACTGGACTTCAAAAGAGGGGAGAACATTTAGAGCAGCTCAGGACCTCCCCCATTTCATGCAAACCCAGACAACCAGGTGCCCTCTTGATTAGATTAAGAGATGGCAGGAAAGGGGTGTGTTAAGGATTTTTAGCGACACAAGTGGGTGGACTCAGCCAGACCTAACCTCCAAAATTTGGCTTTCACCATTTTGGATTTTTTAACAATCTTGCTGCCTGGGATTGTTTTTTGCCACACTTCCCAGGAAGTGGTCATCCACAAGGGCAGTAGGCTGCCTGTGATTGAACAGCTGTCCCCACCTGCTTTTCACTCCGGAACAAGGGTAAATTTGGCTGAGGTGCACCCACACCTCAGATCCCTAAAGGAACAACATCAAAAGAAGGAGGCCCTGCTGGACCCCTGACCTGCACCTGGACCCTGCACTCTGAAGGACTGCACCAGTGGCCATTTTGGAGTTTGAGCCAGGTGCATTCTGGGAGTTGGAGTCCTCACTCTCAAGGAGCAACTCAGAGCTTCTGGAACCTTGGGGTGAGCTGTGGACTACTAAAAGACTTTCAAAGACCTTATGGAAGGTCTGGAAGAAGATCCAGAAGTTTGGAGAAGATTGGAGAATGTTTAGTAAAAAGCTCCATAAAGGGACTGAGTGGTGAGTCAAGCCGGCTTAGCTCAACCACGACCCGGCCTGACTGCATGTTTATCTAGCTAAAAAATCTCCAGAGTCCTAGACTTCCCTAGATTTCACCTGGGGCACCTGGAAAGGTAATCCGATGACCTTGCATTGTTATCAGCTTGCTTTGGAGGGTCGACCCCCATTGGAAGGTAACAGTTCCAAAAAACGTACAAAGTTCGAACGTAAAAGGTTGACCGGGACTTCCTGCTCAGCATATCCGAGGAAGGTTCCAGGGATGTTGAATCAAGATTCAGCTTTGGTCTGGGCAAAGATTTCCATCCTGAAAAATCATCTAAGTCCAAATGTAGAATTCTTCACTGAGGTCTCTTGCTACACGTATCCGAAGAGGGCTGCCAGGCTGTATCATGTGTCAAGATACGGTCTGCGGCGGTCTACTGCGATATCTTACCGCCATCTGCTGGCATGGCCACAGCCCGATTTCCACAATCCTTCTGGCGGAAATCCAGCTGCGGTCATTATACGGCTGATGCCTGGTAGCCGCGGCGACGGTCTTTTGGTGGCCGGCGCCGCGGCGGTAGGCGGTATATACCGCCAATGTTTAATGAGGGCCTTTGTCTCCTAGGTTAAACCTTGTTGATCATTGCCAAGCTACCAAGGTTTGAACTGGGGTTAATTTACTGAACCTAGTTGGGGTTTGTGGCCAATTGCTAAGTGTTGGTAATTACCTGCCCTTACCAATAATCCACTTTCCAACAATATAATATACAGAGAAACAGAGAGAGTGCTAAATTCATTCATATACTCAGAACATACTTATGCATGCAGTGTTAATAAAGGCAAGTGCACACACATTTACATACCCCTGTATTCACTGACAGAGGTACAGCAGTATTTCTTCAGCTACTAATGTACAAATTTACAGAGCGATACAGGTACTAAAACAGGCAGTCAAATGCTGGCACATGCAGTAAAACATGTTCTGATACTAGTAGAGGTGGCCAACTACATTCAGTCAGGTATATAGGCAAGTAGCCACACTATGGCCCTCATTCCGACCCTGGCGGTTTCAAACCGCCAGGGTGGAGGACCGCGGGAGCACCGCCGACAGGCCGGCGGTGCTCCAATGGGCATTCCGACCGCGGCGGTAAAGCCGCGGTCGGACCGGCAACACTGGCGGTCTCCCGCCAGTGTACCGCCGCCCATAGGAATCCTCCAAGGCGGCGCAGCTAGCTGCGCCGCCGAGGGGATTCCGACCCCCCCTACTGCCATCCAGTTCCCGGCGGTTCTCCCGCCGGGAACCGGATGGCGGTAGGGGGGGTCGCGTGGCCCCTAGGGGCCCCTGCAGTGCCCATGCAACTGGCATGGGCACTGCAGGGGCCCCCGTAAGAGGGCCCCTAAATGTATTTCACTGTCTGCTTCGCAGACAGTGAAATACGCGACGGGTGCAACTGCACCCGTCGCACAGCTTCCACTCCGCCGGCTCGATTACGAGCCGGCTTCATCGTGGAAGCCTCTTTCCCGCTGGGCTGGCGGGCGGCCTGAAGGCGGCCGCCCGCCAGCCCAGCGGGAAAGTCAGAATCACCGCCGCGGTCTTTCGACCGCGGAACGGTATTCTGGCGGCCCCCGACAGGCCGGCGGCGACCGCCGCCGGCCAATGTCGGAATGAGGGCCTATGTTTTCATGTATCCAGAGAAATACTACTTTAATCTTGGGTGATGCTTACTAGTGCAGAGTTTGTGTATGCTCTGTCGCTTGTCAGTGATATTGGCCTATAAAACTCTTTTGCCAAGTCTCAAACTCATGTTTTACTGCAAATATATTACCTGTCTGATATGATGTACATATACCATCAAGCATGCTGCAATGTTTTAAAGTTATTACGAAATGTACTTTTCAATTTTAGAAGCTTAGTTGAGTACATTCAGCCCCATAAGCCAGTCACTAGATAGAGTATGCCACTCACCAAGGTAATGACATTCATATTTCCAAAACATGCGTGGTGTGTCTCAGCCAGAGAAAGAGAAACAGAGACACTTCTTCATTCACTGATATACTCTGAAAGCATTTACAAATGCAGCAATATCCAAGGCAATTGGAGACACACTCACATAGCCCTGTATTCTCTAACAGAGGCACTGAGGTGTAGCTTCACCCACTAACATAGAGATTTAGAGAGTCACGAGGTAATAAATGAGGCACTCACTTACCGGCAGAAGTAATAAAATAGCTCATAGCACTACTAGAGCTAGACACTTGCATTGACTCAGAAATACAGAGAAGCACTTTCACAATCTACTCATGTATGCAGAGAAATACTGCTTCAATCATGGATGAGGCCTATTAGTGCAGAGTTTCTATGTGCTGCTTCACTGGTCAATGAAATTGGCTTGTAAAACTTATTTCTAAACGTTCAAACCCACATTTAAGTGCAAATATGTCACCTCTGTGATATGATGTGCCTATGCCATTAAGCATGGTACATTGTCCGACAGTGATTGAGAAGCATTCTTTTCAGTTTTATAGGCCTAGTTGAGCGGTTTCAGACCAATAAACTGAGCACTAGATACAGTATGGTATTGACCACAGAAGTGACATTCATGTTCCCAAAGCATGCACTGTGTGCCTCAGCCAGTGAAAGAGAAACAGAGACACAACTACGTAAGTTAAATAATCAGAAAGCATTTACATATGCAACAATATCAAAGGAAATTGGAGACAAAAACACGCATAGCCCTGTATTCTCTAAAAGATGTACTGATGTATGTAATCACCCACTTTCGCAGAGATTAAATGAGTCACACAGGTACTAAAACAGTCACATGCCGGCAGATACAGTAAAATATCTCATAGTGCTACCAGAGCTAGACACCTGCATTCACTAAAAAATTTAGCCAAGTACTCATATGATCTATTCACGTATGCAGAGAAATGCTGCTTCAATCACAAGGCCTATTAGTGTACTATTTCTCTGTGCTCTCTCCCTAGTGACTAACATTGGCTTGTAAAACCTCTTTCTGAACTTTCAAACTCACTTTTAAGTGCAAATATGTCACCTTTGTGATATGTTGTACATATGCATTAATCATGGTGGTTTGTGCTTTAGTGATTGACACTCTTTTCAGTTTTACCAGCTTAGTTGAGCGGTTTCAGACCACTAAGCTGAGCAATAGATAGAGTATGGTATTAACCACAGAACTGCCATTCATGTTCCCAAACCATTCATGGTGTGCCTCAGCCAGTTAAAAAGAAACAGAGACACTTCTACATTCAGTTACATAATCAGAAAGCTTTTACATATGCAGCAATATCAAATGAAATTGGAGAGACACTCACATAGCCCTGTGTTCTCTAACAGACATACTGATGTATATAATCACTCACTTATGTAGAGATGAAGAGACACTAGAGCTAGACACCAGCCTTCCCTCAAAAATATAGCCAAGTGCTCACACAATCTATCCACGTATGCAGAGAAATACTGCTTCACTCAAGGATGAGGCTTATTAGTGTACAGTTTCTCTATGCTCCCTCACTATTGGCCAGTAAAACCCCTTTGTAAACTATGAATTTGTCATTTAAATGCAAATATGTGTCCTCTTTAAGATGTTGTGGGTATCCCATGAAGCAAGTCCCTTGAGGTTCTCTGTAATATATTATTGCATCAATAATGTTGCTCTCTGAAAGGTATTTCTCAGTAGAAACAGAAATGTAAAGTTCACCATTAATAGAATAATATTACTCTAGATATATAATTTAAATAAATTTTTTCATTTTCAAGTATTAATTTCTTCTTAAGTGCACACAGTTACCATGCCATTAATAAGTCATAGAAGACAGAAACACAAACAGCAATGCTACCTCCTCACTACTGAGACACAAAAGGGGCAAAATGGGAAAAATACAGAAAGTAAAACAAGCTGCTCGTAAGATAATTCTTACAATAGTATGTGCTCTGCTTGAAACTCAGCTAATTGAACTACAAAAGAAACAAAGTCTGACATCAAGTAAGGAGTAAAAGAATATAATAATACAAATAAAAAAAGACTTCCACTGAAATGTACAATTTAACCAGAAGGCAGCACCAGTTCAAGGAAATAAGTCAGAATGGTCTGTAGCAGAGCAATCAAGAATCAAATCAGAAGTTTGAAAAATCATAGAGAAGCTATGAGACAAAAATAACATGTTGAGATTATAGTTGATAAAGCCTCTGCTTTATCAACTATAATTTCGACATCTTGATTTTGATTAGAATGAAAAACTAAATACAATAGTGTTGAAATGAGGAACGAAGCCTAAAGAAAAGACTTATAAACAAAACTAACTTTTGTAAAGTTGTTAGTGGAGAATGGATACATATGTCTAGTACTCCTCCTTTCTTTAATGAAGAAAGCTACCTGCAAGAGAACAGGCTTATGCATGCAGTTATGCATGAATTTGGACAGTGCTAGAGATGAAGGATGGGTCTCCTATTGACAAAGAATTAATGGTACCTAGACATGTAGAAGAAGTCACTGCTGAAGAGGTTCAGGGAAGGTGTACACAGGCCCCAGTGTATAAGTGAAACTGTAGCAGCATGTGTACCGTTCAACAGGAATCAATTAAAATATTCAAAAATATTTTACAAAAATGTCCATGCAAAAATATTGGACAGAAAATTGTACTTTTGCAAAGATCCATGCAAAGTAAGAACATATACACGCCTCCAAGGACTTTCACCAGCATGTTTATCAAAGAAGTGTGCAAAAGCACCTTTCATCATTTAAGAATGTTAGCTGTACACCATTTGAAAATGCGTACTCTAGCTAGGGGGATAACTATGAGTCCTACAGTTTGTTTAGGGGAAATTAATAGAGTTCTTTTGTATGGAACAGTGGCAGAGTTAGATAAGATTTGTGATGATGTGCAGTTATGTTTGTTTGGACCTCAAGAGAAGGGCACAGAAAATGAACAATTGGACTCAGCAGGTTTAGCAGAATAGGAGATATCTATGAGTGTTGATAACTTTCATGAAGAAATTAGAAAGTTTAAAATGGTCTGTTCAGAAAAACCAGACTATATTTGGGTATGCTGTAAACGCACTCACTACAAAACTCAAACTCAGGTTATTGTGGCTTTAAAAACTGAAGACAACAGTGATAAATGGCAAGATTTAGCAGTTTATTTATTTGTAGAAGCACACTTTGTTGCAAACAATAAATTGTGAATACTGTTATAACAAATTAGAGGAGAATGAAATATCAGCTAGATCAGTGTATAACAAATTAAAACAGGTTTCTATCCTAGAACTGCAAGACTTGAATGTTTATGAGTCTATACTTATCCAGTGTATACATCCATTCCAGGCAATAGTCTGTATGGAACTAAAGACAGAAATGTTACCGCCAGCTGAGCTCCAGAACTGAGAACTGAGCTCCAGAAGAGTCTAAAAGGTAGAGTTGCATTTTTACCATTAGATTTTAAGCAGAATGTTGAAACTGTAGGTGTGGAAAGAGATTTTGAAGAAGGACTTGTGATTGAAGTCAATTGTGTGGCTACTGAGAGTCAAACGAAAGGCAAGATGTTACTACACTTAAGAAAGCAACATTTCATCTGGCAAAAGTAACACTTGCAATACAAACGTAGAGTATCTTCAAGATATTTCACATAGAGATGATGATACAATACCATCAAGAGGCCTAATTGAAAAGGTAGATCAAACGACAATGGATGAAATTTATGAACACTAGAGTATTCATCCTCTACATTTTCTAGAGATTATTGGAGATGCTACTGAGCTATTTCAAATGAAAGAAGCAGAAGGAGCTCTATTAAGAGTGTGGGAGAAAAGCTTAAAATCTCATTGTTTTCCACATCTCTTTCCTACTGGAGCAGGTGGGAGGTATGATGACCGGCCTGTACAAATAGCAACAGGTGAGTACAGATCTACAAGACTATATTCCAAGGACCATAGGTTTCGACAGTGTATTCGTTATATATTTTATCTACTATTTGAGGGTGACTTATCTGAGTTATCCTATGCGGTAAATTACATTCTAAAAACAGGAGTAAATCTCCAGAACTTGACAGCAAGGGAATTTGTTAATAAAGTTCATGGAAAAAACAAACACCTTCAGTACAACTTAATCAAGATGATGCCATGTCAACGTGGTACAAATGAGTAGTAGTATAGTCGCCATGGTGAATTGAAATGCATGTTCAGAAATCTAGGATCACCTAATTGGTTTGCCACACTCAGTTGTGCTGGGTAGGCATGGGATTATCTCCTTGATTTCTTACGAGACACAAACTGTAATATAAAATACATAAATCTGAAAACTCCAGGAAAACTCAGTTCATTGGATCCTACAAATGTTTGCGGATATTTTAACCACCAATTTCAAGCAATGATGACTTTCATCTTTAACAAACAAACACACCTCTTGTCAAAGTCACTACAATTTGGAACAAACATCAATGAGTCTGTCTTGTCATTCATAGAACAGTATGTTACATGTGCCATCCCAAAGGAAAGTCCTTTTAAATGATTGAGACAGCAAGTTCTTAGATTTCAACCTTACATGTGTGATAAATATTGCCATTAAAAATACAGATCAAACCCAATTTTTTTTAATGTGATGACGTTTTGGATTTCCATGTCCTTTTATCTGAGAAAGAAGAGTGAATAGCTTTTTGTCTGTAGTGAGACACTCCTTGATATGGAAATCACTGAAAAATACATGCAACCTCAGAAGAACAGAAGCTTCAAAATATAAAAACAGCTACATCCCTGCTATTCAAAAGATGTGGAATGCAAACATGGATATACAGTTTGTTGTAGATAATTCTATTGCTGTAGCTCACTTTGTCACCTCTTACATTACAAAGGCAGAAAAGACTGAGATGAAAGTGATATGGGAATAGATTTCAGCAGAAATCACACAAAAAATGTGCAGTTTTAGTTTGAAAATGCTTTTCCACTGGGAAATTGGATCTTATGAATGTACAGATAAGTTGAGCTCTGAAAGTTTTTTCTCCAAGTCTAGAGTAATTGGGTAAGTTGAGGCAATTTAAAGAGTTGTAATAAATGATAAAGTCTTTCTTAGTAATAGAGTATCCTACTGAAGTTGATCTTGAGAGTGGAGACATTCTAAACATTAATATGCTAGATGCATACTATCCAAGAAAAAGAGGACATCTTGAAAAGACGTGTCTCTATGAAGTACTTCAGCATTACACATATAGAACTAATGTCACTGAAAACACTAAAGATGAAGACTTGCAGTTACTGGATGTGATGGCATGTTTGGTAGAACACAACAAACTAAATCTAATTAATTACAGGAAGCTTACTTTTGAAACTCCAGACAGGAATGTGTTTTTCTAATTGGCACTTTTGCAACTATTCAAACCATGGCGAGCTAAATCAGATCTACTTGGACACTATTGGGGTCATTACGAGTTTGGCGGTTCCAGGACCGCCATGTTGGCAACGACAATCATACCTCCTACAGCCTGGCAGTGAAGACCACCAAATTATGACCATGGCGGTGTTCCCAACAGAACACAACCAAACTACTGCCATTACCCCCAGTACGGTCAGGCCGTTGCAGACGGGGTAGGCACCTTCAGACCGTCAGGGACCATGTTTCTGGTGGACACATTACGAGGCTGCACACTACCAAGGTTTCCGTCGAGGTCGCACCACCAAGAAAACCCTGGAGGAAATCAACACTATGAAAGGAAACATTCACCTTCAGGAACACACACCTGCCCGGAGCTGCCATGGAATCAGAATTGGAAGTCTTCCCACTGCTCCTGCACGACTCCGGAACCAGCGAAGGTGAAGAAGACAACAACCATAAGTAGACACTCCTACCGGATGTAGGAGGGAAAGGCATCAGTACCCGCGCACACACAACATATACAGCAGGGACAGCTTGCAACGGCCACACACATGTAACCACACACCCATACGAACACACAAACACACCTACATACACAAATGCACAACCATACTACACCCAAGCACTCAGGTACTACACACACCCCAGGCAACTCACACATGCCATACACAAATTAACCCGTACACCCATAGCACCAGGACTGTCCAACACAAACATTTGCAACACGACCGAGTGACACAGTGACACCACAAACGCTAGGCCAAACAATCTCACTGCACACCTCCACATGACAATATGTACTTACAACAACACGTAACACCACCACTCAACCAATCAACAGAATCACACTGCCACAAAACAAAGCATATGTCACACTACAAACACACCACACACAACGCATATGAAATAGCCACCACCACACACACGTCTGCACACACCACAACCACACAAGGGTACACAACACCACCTTTACACATCTCTACACAAACAATACATAATTCACATACATACATGCATGTAACACACACAAACATATCCTACACACATTACACGGCAAGGCCACATACACAACATGTAAGCCTGGCACAACAGCTAGCATAACCCTAACACACACATGTCACACACACACACAAACCAAAGGCCACAAACACTAAACAGCCATGTAGAAAGAAAGGCAGGACAAGTATGTTACCAACGAACCCAACACCAGGTTGGCCCAGACGTATTAATAACTATAAATAGTAAAATACATTTTGAACTGTGTACAAAAATTTGGCCATTGGCCAGTCCAAAGTTCAAGTGTCAAACACATTAATGGCACTTCACTGTGCCCCTACTTGACTCCTGACTGCAAAATGACCTCCACGGGTTATGGGCATCAAGGGGACAGCCAGGTACCTCAGGGATGAGAGGGAGGTGGAGGGGTGAGTTTAGGCTTGGAAAGGGCATCCTTGGGCTTGGGTCTGGGCTTAGGAGGGGGGTCCTTGGGCTTGGGTCTGGGCTTGGGAGGGGGGTCCTTGGCCTTGGGCATGGGACGGGCAGATGTCTTGCCAGGGGGAGGGGTATGGACACTACCGGGGAGCAGGGGAGGAATTGGGGGTAGAAGGGCTTGACTTGGGGAGGGACACAGAGCACTTGGGGGTTTCATGGGGTGGGAGAGAGGTAGGGAACAGGGAAAACTCTGAGATGAAATGGTTCTTAGGGAGAGGGAGTGGTTGTGAGATGTGTCTTGTTGGATGTCTTGGGTGTAAGTGCAAGTGCATGTGTGGAATGCTTGTGGGTGCTGGGTGTCTGTTGGGTGGGTGAGTGTGGGTGTTCAGGTATCTTTAGAGGATGGGCCAAGGAGGTGCAAGGAGATGCTGCAGTGTATGAGTGACTCTGTTGGGGTGGTGTCTGCAGGTATGGTACATGTGCTGCATATGGGGGTGTCGATGGTTGAGGTGGGTGCAGATGTGGTGACTGGGAAAGATGTCTGCGGGTCTGATATTGTGCTGACTATGGGTATGATAAGACTGGTGGCTGGATCCATGAATGTGTTGTGGTTGCAGGAGTATCTGGTGTAGTGTCTAAGAAATAAGGGGTACAGGGGGAGTCAGTGCAGGGAATGGATATTGTTGTGTCTGCAATGGGGGGTGTTGCTTTTGTGCATGCTGGTGGTGGGTCTTGTGGGGCTTGTGTTTGTCTGAGCTACTCTTGTCTTTTGAGGTAGATGCATGCTTGTATATACCTGTGATTTGGATGGTATGGGGAGAGGGGTTTGGGATTGGGTAGAGGTAGTTGGAGGGGGGACAGAAGACAAAGGGACACTGGCTGCCATCAGAGTGAAGGCCAGAGCCTGGAAGGATCTCTGTAGGCCAGCCATGGCACTGTGAATGCCCTCCAGGAATGCATTGTTCTGTTGGACTTGAGCTGCCAGTCCCTCGATTACATTCATGATGACCCACAGAGATGGACCTCAGGAGGTCAATAGCTTCCTCACTGAGGGCAACTTAAACAGTAGTGAGGTGACCTTACCTTCTGGGTCCCCGCATGTGAAGATACACCCACAGTCTGCAGTGGCTCGCGTCCTCGAGGTGGCTGCAAGGGCGAGCAGCTCCCCAGCGAGCGGGGGGGGGGGGCATGGGCTCAGCACCCAGCCCCTGGATAGGCCCAAATGGTGCCTATGTGTACTGTGACGCAGTAAGGTGCCATGGCCTGCCACCTCTGAAATGGCGTCCACCAGTCCTGTGTGGACGGACATGTGGAAATGGAGTAATGCCGCTGACGTTGTGCTCCATTGCGGGAGGCATCGCGTAATGCCATGCAACTCCTCATTGGTTGTCATTGGGCCCTATGGGTTACAGTGGCCAATGGTGAAGTACGCCGGCGGTGATGGTACGCACCACTGCAGATGAGACCGCCATTTTCTATCTGTTCACTCACTTGCTACGTGACCTTCAACAGGAGAGGACCTACACTGCAAGTGCTGCTGTGACCTGTATCTGAAACCTACCATGGCTCATGTCACTGGGAAAAGGGCCCCTGTCTTCACTGCTGTGGAGTTGGAGAGACTGGTGGATCGCGTCTTACCCCAGTACTGAATGCTGTCTGGGCCTCCAGACCAACAGGTGAGTACACTGTGAGCACGATGCAAGAGGCATGGATGCATTGAGTGCTGTGTGTGAGGGCTTAGTGTAGGGGGGTGGGTGGGAGGGTTCTGGGCAGCGATGGAGGGAGCTGCATCCCACAGGGCCCAGGAGGCCAAATCCACTGACGGTTAGGGCACCAGTGGGACGGAGGGTGAGGGGAGCACCACGGCAGAGACAGGAGGGGACAGGTCTGACAGTGATACCTCCTCCAATGGAAGCTCCCTGGCAGTGGCGGACACCTCTGTGCCCACCCCAACTACAGGTACAGCCACCACTCCCACACCAGCACCACCCTTTCAGCAGTCCCTCAGCGTGTTTCTCGTGACTGTTCACCCAGGAGGGTGGGCATGTCCTTTGCCCCAGGCACCTCAGGCCCTGCCCCAGTTAGCCCTGCTGCCCTGAGTGAGGAGGCTATTGACCTCCTGCGATCCATCTCTGTTGGGCAGTCAACCATAGTCAATGCCATCCAGGGGCTGGCAGCCCATTTGCAACAAACACATGCATTCCCTCTGGCATGGCGACCCAACAGAGATCAATCCAGGCTCTGGCCTCCTCCCTGATGGCAGCCATTGTCCCAGTCTCTAGCCTCCCCTCCAACTTCCTCTACCCAGTCCCATTCCCCTCAACCCCAACCTATCCTAAGCACACATTCAGACCAGCATGTACCAAAGATAGCACACAGGAGCGGCTCGGGCAAACACAAGAACCACATATCATCCCACAGACACTCACACAAACACCAACCAGACTCAGACATATCTCCACTCACACCTGCATGCACTACATCCTCATCTACTACCCGCATCACCATCACGCCCATCACTACATCCGTCACTGGCAGTCACCACCCCCACATCCATGAACACGTCCCCTGTCTTCTCTCCCACTATGTCTGTGCCCCCTCCTCCAAAGTACACAAACACAAACACTCAGACACCCAACAGCCATCCACCTCACAAGAGCATCCAGCCCATGCATCTGCACCCAAACACAGCAGACAGACACCTCCTACAACCACTCCCTCTTCCTCCACTCCCAAACCTTCACTCTCTTCCCACCCCAGTGTTCCTAAGAAGCTTTTCCTCTCCGCTGTTGACTTCTTCCCTACCCCTCCCGCCCATCCTTCACATCAGGCAAGGGTGGTCATAACCCAGGTGAGCAGCTCAGCTACCCAGTCCACGGTCACAGTAGTGTCAGCAGCTACTGCAGGTGGAAGAGGCTCCAGGGAACCAGCCATCAGCATTGACAGTGTGCTTGCACCAGCAGCCAAAGGGAAGGGCAAGGAGGCACCACCAGCTGCCAAGGGGAAGGGCATGGATGCACCACCAGATGGCAAGGGGAAGGGCAAGGAGGCACCACCAGCTGCCAAGGAGAAGCGCAAGGAGGCACCACCAGCTGCAAAAGGGAAGGGCCAGGGGCCTGCATCTGCAGGCAGGAAGGATAGGAGGCCTGGTGCTGGGACTGATTCTGAGCCCCGACCACCAACCATGGCGGTTCAGCTGTGAAGGGCTGGAGCCTCCCCCCACCACTGCCTGCACTGCCAGCACCACCACTGTCAGCAGCAGCAGCCCTAGTGGGCAGCCGTCCGAGGCTGCAGGGGAAGGGCTGGAGCCTCCCCCCACTACTGGCATCCCCTACACCAGCACTACCACCAGCACCGCCACCAGCACTGCCACCAGCAGCAGCAGCCCCATCGGGCAGCTGTCCGAGGCTGCAGGGTAAGGGCTGGAGCCTCCCCCCACCACTGGCATCCCCGACACCAGCACCCGCAGCCCCAGTTGGCAGCCGTCTGAGGTTGCAGGGGAAAGGCTGGAGCATCCCCCCAGCACTTCCTGCACCGCCAGCAGCACCACTGCCAACAGCAGCAGCTCCAGTGGGCAGCCATCTGAGGCTGCAGGGGAAGGGCTGGAGCCTCCCCCCACCACTGGCTCCCCCGACACCAGCACCGCCACTGCCACTGCCACTACTGAGAAGCCATGACCGCCGACGGGTAGTGTGTAGTCCTGCCTCCATGGGCTGTGGTGTGTCCTGGACCCTGCAAATCCTGTAGGTGTGACAGGATGAGAGACTGTGACTTTGCACTCCCCAAGTGCTGTATCACAGGGCACAAGGCCCCCTCCATAACCAGTGAAGGAAGCCATCCACTCACCCCCTCCTTGCCAGGATGAAGCACACTGGGCACAAGGCCCCATCCATAACTAGTGGAAGAAGCCATCCACTCACCCCCTCCTTGCCAGGATGAAGCACACTGGGCAAAAGGCCACCACCATAACCAGTGGAAGAAGCCATCCACTCACCCCCTCCTTGCCACGATGAAGCACACTGAGCACAAGGCCCCCTCCAGAATCAGTGAAAGAAGCCATCCACTCACCCCCTCCTTGCCAGGATGAAGCACACTGGGTACATGGCCCCCTCCAGAACATGTGGGCAAACCACCCACTAGAGAGACTGTGGCTTTGCACTCCTCATGACCAAGCAGTGAGCAAACTATCCACTTGAGAGACTGTGGCTTTGTACTCCCCAGGACCAAGCAGTGGGCAAACCACCCACTTGAGAGATTGTGGGTTTACACTCCCCAGGACCAAGCAGTGGGCAAACCACCCACTTGAGAGGTTGTGGCCTTACACTCCCCAGGACAGAGTGATAGGCATGTAGCCCCCTCCAGAACCAGTTGTGTTGGACCATCTTTCGGCTGAGGTGCCCCATTCCCCATCCCCCTGAGGTGCCTGTCTATTTTTGACCTGATGCCCCTGCAGTGTTCTCTCTGTGTTGTTGCAGGAGTGAGGTGTTTCCTTGGCCTATGTGATGTGGCCCTGTGGCCCACCGACATTGAGGACTGGACAGTGTCCCTCCATTTGTTTATATGTACATACTGTTTGATTTTGAAGCACGTATCTCTACTTATCTATCTTATTACACTCACTTTAATCAATTCCTTTTGTCCTTGCATTATTCCTGAGCGGTACAGGGTAGATATATGATGCTATTGCATCTATTTGTGTATATGGTGTTGGTGGTGTTGTGTGTTGCATGTGTGTGTCACTCTCATTTTCCTCCCCCCTCCCTTGTGTGCTAGGCGGCAGTACTCACCGCTGTTCGTAATGCATGAAGAGGTATACAAGCATGGGGAAGATGTGCAACTCGGGCTCCATGGTGTCATGGTTCTTCCTTGAGTCTCCAGAGCTGAGTCCTTTGCCTTCTGTGTACTGTTTCCGCTGTGCTTTTGATGATGTTGGTACCACCCCAGAAAAGGTGGCAGATAGGGCGGTTGTAAAACTGTGGGTGGTACATTGTCTTCCGCCTGGCTGTTGGCAGGTACTGCCACAGTGCTTGTTGCTACCGCCGTCGTGGTCGGTGTGTTAAAGTGGCTGTCTGTGTGGGCGGTTTCTGCCATGGTCATAATTCAATTTTTCTTACCGCCGGCCTGTTGGCAGTATTACCGCCGCTTTGTCACTGACCACCAGTGTTGTAATCAAGGCCTTAATATGTCGGTCAGATTACCACCATCATGGCGGTCTTTTGCCAGCTGTCACCGCGTTGGTCTTACGAAAGGACCACCAAAGTCATAATGAGGCCCTCTGACTGTTATGAAGATTCATTCGATGCTTCCAAAGACAGTATTCAATGTTCTGTCATTCCAACATACTTCCCGATGTTAGAAGATGAGGTTCAAAAGGAAGAAACTATTGCAGCTATAATAGCAAGAGAGAGTTCACAGAGCAGCCAAGGTTCTGCACAAGCAAGTCAAGATCCTCTTGGAGAACCAGTAATTCAAAATGAAGCAGCTATAGTGGAGATTGCCATGCACCTGGCAAAAAAGGGAACTGTGGATTTAGAGCAGTTAGTGGAACAACAAACAGAGAGAAATTTACAAGAAACTTAAACTTAAAATAGAACACAGATTTCTCCATGACAAAAACTATGTAAATGTTGTACATATAAGCACAAATTACTATACATCAGTGGACAAGCTGGTACTGGTAAATGCTTCCTAATGAGAGTTTTCACAACTTATCTACAAAATACCACTGATTCAAATGTATCATGTGTGATAAGAGCACCAACAGGATGAGCTGTTCATAATATTAAAGGAATTACTCTTCCATCTGCTTCTAATGATAACTGTTGAATAGCAGAAGTTATCTGGTGACGCTTGACATGAAGTATCCAGAGTATTGAAAAAGATGACTGTTCTCATTACTGATGAAGTAAGCATGGTATCAAACATAATGCTTGATTTCAGACACTTAAGGATGCAGCAAGTTTTAAGAATAAGCTATCATGAAAACAGCTCATTATCTTCGGTGACCTACTCCAACTGACCCCTGTAAAACGACAACCAATTTAAAAAAACTCTTTTGCATAATAAAACAAGAATTTCCCTATGAAGTATTAGCAACGTAAACATGTGGTAAAACTTTGAGTACAAAGAATTAGTGAAAAACATGCGCCAAGCATCTGATATGGAATATGGAGAGATGTTGAAAGACATTGGTGAATAAGTTCTTACAAAATAGGGGAAACGTGCTTTGGAAATTTGCCTATTCAAGAGTCTATTGCCATCTGACAAAACTGCAGCAGAACTAATGTTCAAATTCATCAAAGAAGAAAAATCTATTGTTTGTTTATTATCAATACTTTAAGAGTGCTCAATCTTTTATGAAAAATTATTATAATTTGGAAAGAAGACATTTTGGAAATTACAGTTATTGCTAAAAAGTGTTTTCATGTGTTTAAAAACTGTTGAGTTATTCTAAAATGGAATTTAAATTTTGAGGAAGTCTTGATAAGTAGTGCAATGGGTAAATTTATTGACTCAATTAACTTTCCAAATAGAGATGAGATAAGAATATTTGGTTATAAAACTTGATGAGTTAGATGATGTTAAAAAGATTGGCTGGTGTGCTGTACGGTTTTTGCTTGTAAAGACTTATATATCTGATGACAACAGTTTTTCCTCTCCTTATCATTTGCAGTAACCAGCCATAAATCACAAGGTTTAAGTGTAGATGCTACTTTGTTTAACATTGGAAATTCTTCATTCAAAGAAGGAATGTCATATGTAGTATTGTCAGGAATTAGAACTTTGTCAGGATTGTTTTTGATTGACTTTGATCAAAGCAAACCTATTGCTGATGTAAACTGTATACAGCAGTATAATAGGTTAAGAAGTCTTTACGCTCCTCATTTAGGCTAGTACCCTGTTTATGAGAAATGTATACTCTGCCCAAAGTGGAAGATTACACAACAGTCTATAGACACTCAAGAAAAGAAAAGACAGAAGGACAACACAGACATTTCTAAGAAGAGAAAATTGGAAAACCATAGTGAAAATTTCGGTTACCAGTTACAAAACAGTACAGGTGTCAATTGCTATGCAAATGTTGTTCTCAATGTACTATTGCATTTACCCCATGTAGTAAACCAAACTGAGTAAACCTCAAATAAGAGAATGTGTTCTGCACTATATATTTTGCTGCAACATTTAAGGAATGACATAACTGCAACACAATCTGCCACAGAGATCCAAGATCTTTTAGATATATGTACAGGATCAATAATGTTTACTCTTAACACTCAGCAGGATGGCGAGTAATTTATAATTGTGATGCTTGGAGTCTTATAAGAGGAACATGTAAATATTGAAGATCTATTTGGACCATGAGTGCAAAGACTGCTCTTTTACACCTACCCTCCACATTAATTCTCAATGATAATTCTGAATACTTAACATTACCAGATTCCAAAACTGTTCCTTTTGATAAATTGTATAGAAATGCTAACCAAAATATGACCTGCCCAAACTGTAGATCTGACCTCATCTCTACATTATTTCTACAAAGAACAGCAAAATATCTTATAATAATGCTGCAACGATGCAGACCAGATGGAAGCAAATTGGAAACACAAATTACAAACTTCAAAGCTGGACAAATATCATTATCAGGAAGAACTTTTACAACTTTGGCTATCATTTTTAATCAAGAAGTTAATACAAAATCTGGACATTATACTGTATATTTGAAGAGCAAAACTGGATGGACAGAATGTAATCAGCAACCTTAAATACAAAGCAAAATATCCATTAAAACTACCAAAATCATATCTCCTCTTTCTTCACCCGAAGTTATAAGGAAGAATTCTGGTTATCAAAGCGGTGTATAGTTTTTCCTTTACATAGTTCATCTATTTTTGGAGACATCACTCAGCCTATTAAAGGTAATGTTTGCAAAAATAAACTTCAACAGTCAACTACAACTCTCTAATTAAAGTATGAAACTTGATGGTTATACTCCATTTATGGCAGCATTTACCTAAAACCAAGAAATGTATTCAGTGCTAAAAAAAACTTGCCCCTTTTGTTTCTCCAACCAAACAGCAATATCCTAATTAGAAAAAAGTAATCCTATGTGGAAATTATCAGCAATTTATACATCATTTGGTCTACCAGGGATGATGTATTTTCAATGATCTCCAAAATGGAAGATGATTTTACATTCATTTTTTATATTGTACCAGATGTAATATTTAGCCATTTAAAAAAAAAAACATATGTGTTTAGTTTACAATACATTGATTGTTTTTTCTCCACTGTTCGAAGATGATGCTTTATACCATCCACTGCTTACAGGGAAGAAGTGTAAAAGCTGAAAAACATGAAAACAGTAAAACAATCAAAATGATACCTGTATAACAGTGTACTTATAATATTGCAGTGTAAGAAATATTTGTGTGACTATGAGGTTTACGTACTAACATATGTTTATGTCTTTTTTTCCAACAGTGACTTATAGTTGAGCAGTGCTAGATATGTCAAAACACTTTTTATACCAAAGACAAATGGGTCAGAAATACAATGCAAAGTGTTTTTAAATCTAAATTGCTGTTGCAATACCTTTGTTTTCTTTTCTTTTCCTTTTTTCCCTACTTTACTGATGCACTTATTCACACCACCACTCACACACCTATAACTCAGCTCAAACTACATGTCACACAAACATTCAGTTACATATACAGTCTATTATTCAGTCAATAAATTATCCACACATCACTAATACATTCACTAACTCCTCCATACAACACTCATAAAGTCACTGTGGCACTAATACCCCACTGAGAAAATTAGCTCCATCACACACATACACTCCGTCACTCACCCATAAACACACTCATACAGTTACTCAATCACTTATACACATGGTTATGCCGTCACTAAATCACCTGTACACCAGTAATACACTCATTCACCCCAAGGCATACTCTCATACACTTAGTCAAGTACTTATCCACTAAGTATACACTCATTCACTAATACATGTGAACATACACTCACCAGGTCACTCATACATGCACTCATGTAGTCAGTCAGTCACCCACAGACCACTCAAATACTCACTTAGATACTCACTTACTCACCCATACACCACTTATGCTCTCAATCAGTATACAACACATATACATTCACTCCCACATCCATATACACACTATTGAAGTCAGTCAATCACTCATACACCAGCCATGCACTCAGTCACCTACATATATATACATTCTTGCACTCATTCAACTATTCACCACTCATACACTCAAGAAATCAACCGTACACCACTCAAACACTCAGGGGGTTATTCCAACTTTGGAGGAAGTGGTAATCCGTCCCAAAAGTGACGGTAAAGTGACGGATATACCACCAGCCGTATTACGAGTCCATTATATCCTATGGAACTCGTAATACGGCTGGTGGTAAATCCGTCACATTTGGGACGGATTACCACCTCCTCCAAAGTTGGAATAACCCCCTCAGTTACTTATCCATGTATACACCCATACACTCAATTACTGACCTGGATCCTGCACTCCTGCAGTCATTCATTCACCCATATATTTACTCATGGATTCAGTCAATCACCCATACATGCACTCATGCTCTCATGCCCTCACCCATACATTCACTAATACACTCACCCAATCAGCCATACATTCATTCACCCACTCAATAAATAACCCATATACCACTCATACATTTATTCACTCACCCAAACATGCATTCATGCACTCACTCAACCATACCTTCACTTATTCGCTCATTCATTCACCCATTCAGCGAGTCACATCCACACTCACTCACTCAATAGAGGCATTTAACCACCAGTCAGTCATGCATACACACACCCATGCATTCACTTACTCATGGACACATACACTCATATGCTCACTTACCCATACATACACTCACACACTCCTTGAATCACCCACACAGCACTTATGCACTCAGGCAATTACAGCATTCAGACACTCACTCACACATTCATACAATAAGTCACTCAGCCATACACACACTCATGTACTCTATCAGTCACCCATTCACTACTCAGACACTCCCTCCCCCATACACCATCCATGAATTCAATGAATCACTCATACATCACTCATATACTCACTCACATACCGATACACTCAGGCAATCACAATTGCACCACTCATACACTGAGTCAATCACCCACATATGCCTTCACACACTCAATCACCCATTCATGCACCTATGCACTCACTCACCCATACATTCGCTAAGGCACTCACTCACCCATATATGCACTTATACACTCACTCAGCCATGCATACACAACTACAGTCAGTAAATAACGCATTCACCACTCATTAACTTAGTCATTCAACTAAACAAGCGTTCCTGCATTCACTTACTCATCCATACATGCACTCATACGTTCAATTACTCACCTATACATGCATTCAAACACTCAATCACATATACATGCACTAATGCACACACTCACTCACCCACCCAGTATTCATTCACTCAATCACCGATAAATTCATTCATTCATGCAGTCACTCCCTCACTCATATATTCACTCATGCACTCACTCATTCATCCATTCTTGAATTCATGCACTCTGTCAATCACATACACATGCACTCATGCGCTCACTCACTCACCCATACAGAATTCATACATTCAGTCAATCACTTATACATACACTCATGCACTCACCCATCCATATTTTCTCTAATGCACTCACTCACCCATACATGCACTCAGACACTCACTCACTCAGTCATACATGCACCCATCCACTTGATCAATTACTCACACATACACTTATGCACTCACTAAATTACCAATGGATACACCCATACACTCATACATTGATCCATAGACACACTCATACAATTAATCTTTTTTTTAAACCATGAAAAGAAGTGCTAAGAAGAACCTTTTTTCTTTTCTGGAACATTTTTTGTTAACTTTTTTTTAGGTTTATTAAATTTTTTATTTTTTTCAGAAAAACAAAATGGCAAACGGAATAATCAATGTCCACCAATAACTAAAACTGGGATAACAAACTTTGACTGGAACAGAAATAATTTTAAAAAACAGCACTAATGGTCCTTTGCTGTCTGTCATAGAACTTGCATAGACTCCCCTACCACTGCTAACACCTTCGGGCAGAAACTTCCAATCTTCTTCAGTCTGTTAGCTGTTCCTCTATAGTAGCAGGAATATATTCACCAGGTCCTACCATTGGAGCTTGTGATGCACTAGGCTCACCTGCACTCTTTTCTCGCTGAGCCCTTGCTAGATGCCTGCTGCGGTATGTTTTCAGGTGATAAAGCATGCTCGTGTTACTGCAAGAATAATTTTTCTAAGTGCCTTTTGATAGGATCGTCTCACAAAGGCTGCACTGGACCAATTTAGCAACTGTTTTGCTCTGCCCTGAAGGTATAGTAAAGAATTTCAAAGCAATTGGCTGATTTTGTCTGGAAGTTCATCCTCTGATGAACTATCTTCACTATGGTTAGCAGCTTCCTCCCCAGTACCACCAGATGCCATTTTATATTTTGAAAAGATAAAAATAACAACAAAACTACCTCCATTTTCTCATAATTCTGTAGCTCCAATCCGACTCTCTAGAAACAGCACTGTAGGTGAAAACAAAAAGAGAACTGGATGTGGTCTATCTCTTCAGGAGACAGAGAACTGTCTTGCCCAATCAAATCACTTCATTCTAGAGTAATGTGGTCAATGTGAATGCCAATGTCATTGTGGCTACCGATGTCATGGTGATGACAGAAACTTTTCCAACTGATGTTTAAGTACACATATTTCTATATTTACCTTTATATAGTAAACTGCTACCATCAATCATTAATTACAATATCTCAATACATGCTATTTACAATTTGTCCAAAATATGCAGAGTCTTCAGTTAATCATGAAAGCGAAAGATATGTACCACTATATTTGGCAACACAATCACGATTAATGTAAAGAGTTTAAAACAATACAATACTTACCTGCCTAATAAGTATATTTTGTAATAAATAGTAGGGGGGTGTTCTTTCAATGGGCTTGGGCCAGTGTATGACATTCTAACTGGTACCATGTGACTGGGTGCTGACTTTGTATAGTCCACTGTGCTTAGAAGTGGATTATATTTTTAAACGTGCCTTCTGCTGGTGTTGCTTGGCTCTACCTATTTCTAGGCAACAATAAAAATGTTAAGAAACTCACTTGATAAATTTCTGAAATGAAGTTGGACTTCTGTCTACTACAACATTTGATTCTACCATAAGGTGACGCATACGCTTACTATATCTGCCACAAAGAATATCTACCATGCAGAAAACAAAGTGCATATAATATAGAAAATCTCATAGTATTACTGCTTCTGTCGGAGAGATTCTGTTATTTTCCACAATCTTTCATTACCCTAATGTTGCAAAGAGCATTGAGTTCAACAGAAATCAAAATTTAAAATGAAAGAGAACCTTAAACCATGGTGTTACATTTTAAAGTCTCTCTTTGTGCTCCCACAGAACAAGTACTGTTAAATTATACTGCCTACCAGGATGGATAACCTGTGACTCCTATACTTTGTTCTCCTGTTTCTTACTTTACAATTCAAATGCAAACATTCACACACATAGCATTGATTATGCCTATGCGTTAACACCCTACCTTACTATAGTATGAGTGATGCTAAAAAACTAAAAACTAATAAAATGTTTCTCACAGAGATTATGAATGGATACTTCCATACGTTTGTGAAAGGATGGTACTGACAGAAGCTACACAAGAGTTGGTTATTGAGAGCCTGTAAATCTTTCTCACACTGATTGCCACCAGTACTATATCCTGTGGTACAATCAGGTATGCTGACGAATCTCTCAGAATTCAGTATGAATTTATACATACACAGTGAAAGCACAGAGGCCCTAATTACGACTCTGGCGGTGGGTGATAAAGTGGCGGTAATATCACTGACAGGCTGGCAGTAATTACCACCAAATTAGGATCATGGCGGTGATAGGTCCAATAGACAGCCATTGTACCACACTAACCACCAGGGCGGAAACAACAGTCACCACAGCGGTAGCTGCTTGTAGCCAGGCGGAAGACAAAGTACCGCCCACCATATTTTGACACACGAATCCACCACCTTTTCCAGGGCAGTACCAAAGACATCAAAAGCCCAGCGGAAACAGAGCACAAAAGTCAACGGACTCACCATTGAAGACACAGGGAAGAACTACGCCGCCATGGAACCTGAACTGCAAGTCTTTCCCATGATCTTCTATGTTATGCTCCACCTGGAACACCAATGCCGGTGAAGACGATGGCAGTGAGTACAGCCATCTATCACACAAGGGAGGGTGGGAGGAAAACGAGACACGCACAACACACAGCATACACACACATGCCACACAAACAACCATATGCATTACAAAAACAATTTGACCATGCAAATCTGCAGAATAATGCAAGGACCACAGGACTTGATTAAAGTGATTGTAATCAGTCCAACAATAAAATCAACAATCTGATTTGGCCATTAAACAGATATGTACACATGTTTAAAAAAGTGACACTGCCCAGTTCATAGTTCAAAGGGCCCACGTGGCCACAGGGCACAGTCCAAGGCCCCACTCGAATCCTACACCAATCCAGATAGAACACTGCAGGATCATCACTTGTCAAATAGGCAGGCACCTCAGAGGGAGGGTAGGCACCTCAGCCAGATGCGGGAACAAGCCCACTGGTTCTGGAGGGAGCAACTTGCCCTTTGTTTTATGTCCTGGGGAGTGCAAGGCCACATTCTTTGGAGTCCGGGTCTTTCCCAGTGGTTCTGGAGGGGGCAACATGCCTATTGCTCTTTATCCTGGGGAGTGCAAGGCCACAGTTTCTCAGGTGGGTGAATATCCCAATGGTTCTGGAGGGGGCAACATGCCCATTGCTCTTTGTCCTGGGGAGTGCAAGGCCACAGTCTCAGGAGTGGGTGTCTTTCCCACTGGTTCTGGAGGGGGCAACATGCCCAGTGCTTTGTCCTGGGGAGTGCAAGGCCTCAGTCTCTTGAGTGGGTGACTTGGCCACTGGTTCTGGAGGTGGCAACATGCCCATTGCTCTTTGTCCTGGGGAGTACAAGGCCACAGTCTCTGGAGTGGGTGTCTTTCCCACTGGTTCTGGAGGGGCAACATGCCCAATGCTTTGTCCTGGGGAGTGCAAGGCCACAGTCTCTCGAGTGGGTACTTGCCCACTGGTTCTGGAGGTGGCAACATGCCCATTGCTCTTTGTCCTGGGAGAGTGCAAGGCCACAGTCTCTCAGATGGGTGAATACCTCACTGGTTTTGGTGGGGGCAGGCTACACAGCAGCCCTTGGAGGCTGGATTATATGGCATCCGCCGGTGGTGATGGCTGCACTGTGGTGGTGAATGTGGGAGGCTCCTGCTCAACCTTTGCACCCTCTGATGGCTGCACTGTGGTGGTGGTTGTGGGAGGCTCCTGCTCAGGCCCTGCACCCTTTGATGGCTGCACTGTGGTGGTGGTTGGGGAGGATTCTGCTCAGCCCCTCCACCCTCTGATGGCTGAACAGCCACGGCTGGCGCTGGGGGCCCTGCAACAGCTAGTGGTGGTGGCGGTGTTTGTCTGTCAGCTTCTGCTGGTGTAGATTGCCTCCTCTCCTCTTGGTCAAGGGTGTGGGATCCCTTATCCTTCCTGGCAGGGCTGGTTGGGCTCTTCCCCTTTCTGCCTGTTGGTGCAGGTTCCATCCCCTTCTTACCAGCTGGTGCAGGCTCCTTCCCCTTCTTACCAGCTGGTGCAGGCTCCTTCCCCTTCTTTCCAGCTGGTGCAGGCTCCTTCCCCTTCTTACCAGCTGGTGAAGGCTCCTTCCTCTTCTTTGCAGCTGATGCAGGCTCCTTCCCCTTCAATATTGTTGGTCTGGAATCCCTACCACCACAAGTAGGTTATGCTACCACTTGGCCCGTGGACTGTTTGGCTGGGGTGCTGGGCTGGATCCTTGCTACCATGCCCATATGTGCAGGACAGGGGGAGGGGTAAGGAAGAGGTCAAACGTGGAAAGGAAATGCTTTTTAGGTATGTTGGGGCGGGAAGAGGGAGGAGTAATGGTAGTGGAGGATGAGGGAGTGGTTGTTGGAGGTGTTGGTCTGCTGGATTTGGGTGCAGGTGCATGGGCTGTATGCTGTCGTGAGGTGGATGGCTGTTTGGGGGTGGACAGACACAGTCGGGGAAGACACAAGGGACACGGGCATGGATGTTTGTGGAGGTGTCTGCCAGTGAGGTGTGTGTTCTGCTTGGTGTGGTGATGATGCTCATAGTGGATATTGATGTAGTGCATGCAGGTGTTAGTGTAGACGTAACTGGGTGGGAGATGGAGGAGGAGGAGGGGGAGACAGGGGAGATAGTGGATGTTGCCGTGTCTGCAACTGAATGGTGTTTGTGTGAGTGCCTGTGTGATGAAGTGTGGTGCTTGTGTTTGCCTGTGACACTCTTGGGTGTAGTCTTGTGCGCATGCTCGTCTGGCTGTGTGCTTGGGATGGGTTGGGGTTGAGAAGAATGGGACTGGGAAGTGGAAGTTGGAGAGGGGACGGTTAAAACAGAGACAATGGCTGCATTCAGAGAGGTGGTCAGAGCCTGAATCAATCTCTATTGGGCTGCTAATCCACTGTGAATGCCCTCCAGGAATGCATTTGATTGATGCATTTGGGCTGCCAGCCCCTGGATGGCATCCACAATGGTTATTTGCCCTCCAGAGATGGATCTCAGGAGGTCAATAGCCTCCTCACTCAGGGCAGCAGGGTTCACTGGAGCAGGGCCTGAGGTCCCTGTGGCAAAGGAGATGCCCACCTTCCTGGGTGAGCGGGCACGGGCAACTCGCTAAGGGGCTACTGGGATGGCAGTGCTGGTACGGGGGTGGTAGCTATACCTGCAGCTGGGGTGGTCACAGAGGTGTCTGCCAGCACTGGGGAGCTTCCATTGGAGGAGGTATCACTGTCAGAACTGTCCCCTCCTGTCTCTCCCATCAGAGGAGGTGTCAGAGTCTGTGTTGACCCCTCCAATCTCCACCGTGGTGCTCCCCTCGCCCTCTGTTCCACTGGTGCCCTCAGCGTCTGTGGCCTCCAGGGTCGTGTGGGATACAGCTCACTCTGTCGCTGGTGCTTCTGCTCCTCCACCAGATGATGCTAATGCACATAAGAACAGGATGACAAAACAAGAAAGGAGGGGAGAGAGACAAAGGATACACTGGGTCAATGACTTCCCCATCACCAACGTTGGCATATACAGCACCCTCACACACATGGAACAGGCCTGCGCACTATGTATTGCACTACCTGTGAAATGGCAGGTCACCAAAGAATGAGGGGCACCCATCGCAAACTGCAGCACACCTGGGACCGACGCAGCCCTGCCCAGGAGTGAATACTAACAAGCTAGGTAAGCTGTATAACACATTCAAACCCTTAGCCACCAGAGGACCTACACTGCTATGTCTGGCCTGGCCTAGGGGCAAACAAGGACAAACAACCACCGCCCGTATACCACCCCACCAGCCGTAAGTTCTAATGATAGCCACTGTACTCACTCCCTTGTGGCTGCTGTGATGCGTTCAAGCACCCATCCAGCTCAGGATAGGCCACTGCCAGTATGCGGGCCATCAGGGGGGTCAGGGTCCGACAGGCACCCCTTCCTCATTGGGAGGCCATCCCCAGCTAGGCCTCTGTGGTCTTCCGTGCCCAGAGTCTCAGGCGCTCCCACCGTTTGCGACAGTGGGTGCTCTGGCTGTCATAGACTCCCAGGACGCACCTCCTTGGAGATGGCACACATATTCCCTTCTTTTGATGGGCTCTCACCTGCAGAGGCAATACAGACAGGAGAACACCATTAGACAAACAGTCCAGCCTGTCACACAAATGGCCCACTGTTGGACTTTTTTGCTTATGCAGGGTCATCCCCAATCTTTTTGCCTCCTACCTCCTATTTGTTCTGACCTGTTGCTGTTAAACAGTGCTAAAGTGCATGTGCTCTCTGTGTAAATTGTATTGTTGACTGGTTTATCCATGATTGGCATATTTGATTTACTAGTAAGTCCCTAGTACAGTGCACTAGAGGTGCTAAGGACCTGTAAACAAAATGCTACTAGTGGGCCTGCAGCACTGGTTGTGCCACCCACATAATTAGCTCTGTAATCATGTGTCAGACCTGGCACTGCAGTGTCTGTGTGTGCAGTTTTAAACTGTAAATTTGACTTGGCAAGTGTACCCACTTGCCAGGCCTAAACCTTCCCTTTTCTGATTTGTAAGATAACCCTAAGGTAGGCCCTAGGTAGCCCCAAGGGCAGGGTGCAGTGTATGGTTAAGGTAGAACGTATAGTAATGTGTTTTATATGTCCTGACAGTGAAATATTGCTAAATTTGTTTTTCACTGTTGCAAGGCCTGTCCCTTTCATAGGTTAACATAGGGGCTACCTTTACATATGATTAAAGTGTAGATTCCCTTTGGGAATGGATACACCTCTGGAGTTTGGGGTCTCTGAGCTCACAATTTAAAAATACATCTTTTAGTAAAGTTGATTTTAAATTTGTGTGTTTGAAAATGCCACTTTTAGAAAGTGAGCATTTTCTTGCTTAAACCATTTCTGTGACTCTGCCTGTTTGTGGATTCCCTGTCTGGGTCAGTTTGACAGTTGGGCTGGTTGCACTTCACACTGGACAGTGACACAAAGGAAGCCAGGGTGCAGTCTGCATTTCCTGATGAGCCATCTGTGCTTGGAGGGAGGAGAGGAGTGGTCAGTCACACCTGAAAGGGCTGTGCCTGTCCTCACAAGATGCAGTCTCCAACCCCCTGGTGAGTGTCTGGGGCCTTTCCTGAGCAAGGCAGGATTTGACAATCAAGAGAGACTTTGCTATGAAGTACGCCTACTTCAAAGGAGAAAATGGGTATAAGAAGGGCACCCAAAACTACAGACTTTAGAACACACCTGGAAACCAAGAGGAACCTCTGCCTGGAGAAGAGCTGAAGAGTTGTGGAAGAAGAGCTGCCTTGCCTGTGACTGTGCTTTGTGGAGCTATCCTGCATTTGCTGCTTCTGCCTGTGATAGAGGACAAAGACTGGACTTTGTGTTGCCTTCCTTCTTGTGAAGAACTGTCCAAGGGTTTGATTTAGAGCTTGCCTCCTGTTGTATGAAGTCTCAGGGATAGCCAACACTTCTCTCTGCCAACACCTGGAGTGTCTGGAGAGACTACTCTGCCAAGTGGTGCCCATCCAGTTCCTGGGACCCTGAAAGGAGAAGCTGGCAGCCCAAGAGTGAGAAATCCATGCACCGACCACTGTGCGGGGAAAAGATCGATGCGACTCTGATCTGCAGCTGAAAAATTGACACTCGCCACCCACTTTGCGGCTGAAAATCGACGCTCGCCTGCAATGCGACCGGAAGATTGACGCCTGGAGCTGGGGAAACAATGCACAGCATCGCTGACGGAAGCTAGTGAGTTCGCAACCCACGCTGTGTGGTTTTCGGATCATCGTGCGGCTGTATTTCCGACACAAACACAAATGGGCGTGTAAAAACGGCACAAGGCCTACCCGAGACTGCTGACCGGATTGACGCATCGCTCTCCTGCGGAGAGAAGAAACGACGCACGCCGACTCGACGAAAAGGAGAAACAACATAAGGTCTTGCTCATGAGTGAAATCAGCGCATCGCAAGCTCTTTTTGACGCACACTCACCTAAACGGGGATATTTTTGACACGCCCAAGGTACATTTTCATGCTAACAGCATTAGTGTGTGTTTAAAATTACATGAAGACTCTTTTTGCATTTTTAGTGATAACTTGACTTGTGTATTGTGGATTTTTGTCATTTTGGTCTTGTTTTGTTTAGATAAATATTTTCTATTTTTCTAAACCTATGTTTTGTCATTTTGTAGTGTTTTCATTAGGTTACTCTCTGTGTTGGTACAAAGACTTTCCACCTAGCATTCTGAGGTTAAGCCTACTGTTCGTGCCAAGCTACCAAGGGAGTAAGCAAGGGTAAGCTAAGGGTGATTCTCTATTACCCTGACTAGAGTGAGGGCCCTTGCTTGGACAGGGGTAACCTGACTGTCAACCTAAGACCCCATTTCTAACACCCACCATACCCCTTTGCATCAGCATTGGCACACACATAGCCCAGCATACATTTACCACCAATGTCATAATGAGGGCCAGTGTCTCCATCGTGATACATACATTCTCCCTTTGCACACTCACTTCCTTAACTATAAATGCAGCTATGTACTCACACAAACACTCATACACTCACTTACTCACCCATACATGCACTTCACCACTCATTCCTTTAATCATACACACACCTATGCACTCAGTCACCCACTAATACATGCACTCATACATATTCACTTCCCATAAGTGAACTTATACACTGACTCATTCATCCATACATTCACTTATACACTCAGTAAATTACCCATTCCTCACCCATTCACTCAGTGACTCACATGTATGCTACTGATGTACTCACACACTAGCCAACACACCATTTATACGCTCATAAACTCACTCACCCATACACCACTTATGCACTCAATCATTGACCCTTATACCACTCAGACTCAGTCACAGATATACACACTGCTCCACCCAATCACCCACGCATGCATGCACTCATGCACTCAGTCATTTACCCATACATACACTTATACACCCAATTACTTACTTATACAGACACTGATGCACCAGTCACTCACCCATAAAGTACTCACCAAGACAAACAATGATGCACACAATCACTCAGTCATAGAAATATTAATGCAACCAATCACTTTCCCCAGCACACAATGAAGCATCCATTTACAGACACATACATGAAATCGTGTAATCATTTTTTTTCAACAATACAATTTAGTTGTAAGAGGTTTTGGGGTGTTTTGATTGAGTTTTTTTGTGCTTTTATAACATTTTTTATGTTAAACCATTTTTATTAGTTTTATGTGAAACAGCTTAACAGTCCGATAGGTCATAGGTACAATCAGCACAGGTAAAGTAGTCCACCATATCAATCCATCGCATGATACTCTAATGCACATACAGGAATCACTGCCCCATTTGTCAGATTGCACACATCCCCTTACGATGAACTCAGGCATCTTGCCCCATTCCAGCTCCCCCACACCTTTGTGTATTTGGCCACTTTTATAACATTTTAAATGTATTTTTTTCTTTGCCAGGTAAATGGCAACCTGGTAATAAAAAACTTCAACAAGCAGCAAAAAAAGCTGCAAATACATGGTTTGGAAATTATATTGCGTTCTTGTGCTGCTTTGCCACGTCACAAAGTATTTGAACTGACTTCTCTCCTGCAGAGGTGACTTTGCTGCAGTTCATACAATACATTGCCATCCGGCTGAATTTCAGAGACAATTTCTCCAACATCACTTTGTACTTCTACAGGGACTCTGTCTCTCTCCTGGTGCAGATGGTCTTGATTCTAATCCAGATTTTCCTGCATTTTCTCTCTCCTTTCTAGCTCTTCTTAATTAGTAAGAATGGAAAATGTTCAGATGATAATACACAGATATAACACCACATGAGCAAGCACAACATCATCATCACCTCCTACGCCGACGACACCCAACTTGTACTCTCCCTCACCAAGGACCCCGCCAGCGCCAAGACCAACCTACAAGAGGGTATGAAGGACGTCGCAGATTGGATGAGGCTCAGCCGCCTAAAGCTGAACTCCGAAAAAACGGAAGTCCTCATCCTCGGCAACACCCCGTCCGCCTGGGACGACTCCTGGTGGCCCACGGCCCTCGGCACCGCACCGACCCCCGCAGACCACGCCCGCAACCTCGGCTTCATCTTGGACCCTCTTCTCACCATGACCAAGCAAGTCAACGCCGTGTCCTCCGCCTGCTTCCTCACTCTCCGCATGCTCCGCAAGATCTTCCGCTGGATCCCCGCCGACACCAGAAAAACCGTGACCCACGCCCTTGTCACGAGTCGCCTGGACTACGGCAACACCCTCTACGCCGGGACCACCGCCAAACTCCAAAACCGCCTGCAACGCATCCAAAACGCCTCGGCCCGCCTCATCCTCGACGTACCCCGCAACAGCCACATCTCCGCACACCTGAGACACCTGCATTGGCTCCCAGTCAGCAAAAGGATCACCTTCCGTCTTCTCACCCACGCACACAAAGCCCTCCACAACAAGGGACCGGAATACCTCAACAGACGCCTCAGCTTCTACGTCCCCACCCGCCCCCTCCGCTCCGCTGGCCTCGCACTTGCTGCCGTCCCTCGCACCCGCCGCTCCACGGCAGGTGGGAGATCCTTCACCTTCCTGGCGGCCAAGACCTGGAACTCCCTCCCCACCAGCCTCAGGACCACCCAGGACCACTCCGCTTTCCGGAGACTCCTAAAGACTTGGCTGTTCGAGCAGCGATAACCCCCCCTTTCCCCCCTAGCGCCTTGAGACCCGCACGGGTGAGTAGCGCGCTTTATAAATGTTAATGATTTGATGAGTACTTTTTACTGGATCCTATGGAAAGCATTGTCTGAAAGAGAAAGCACTTTCTCCACAGTTTTAGACTCTTCTGATGGAATTGTGAAGAATTCCCATGCAACACTGGATTTGCGGATTAAAGGTCCTTCATAATCCGGAGTCGTTTATTCTCCTGGTCTTCAACATCTTCTTCATGTGCTGGCTGTAGAACTTGATCTTCATGGCTGCATCCTATTGCCATTTTAGGGACATAGACAGACTGTCCCTATATCAGCAGACAGCCCTGCTCACAATTAATAAAGAAAGTACTGGAGTGTTGATGAACAGGGAAATGGGTGGCGTCCATATTAAAATGCACGAAAACTCTGTTGTCTAATCAAGTTGCCCTGTATCCCAGTCGCATGATGTTTGCGATTTTGCGTGTCGCCACGACAATCGGGAAAGTAATACAAATTGTTTCATTATATTTTACCTTGGTAACTCTGTCTGGATAGTGGCTGCACTCTTTTTTCACCAATATATAGTAAGAAGCAATAAAAAGCTAATTAGTCCTGCTTTCCTTATACACCTTCCTTTGGACAGCAATATATGTCACTTAGGTGGTCATTATGAACTCGGCGGTGTGGGCCGCCATGCCGGTGGTGGCAGGAAAACCCGCCAACCAACCCGCCAGCCGGCATGGCGGCCCACACTATGAACTCATGGAGGGCCGTGATAAGAGGCCCTCACTCACTGCCAGGCTGTCTCTGTCAGGCAGCCTGGCGGCGGTCGGCATCATAATTCGACAGGGCAACTGTTCTGCCCCTTGGATAATGATCCCTCAGCCTCCAGCCTTTCCCTGGTGGAAGGGGTGCAGAAGGGCACCCCTGGGGGCCCCTGCACTGCCCGTGCACTTGGCATGGGCAGTGCAGAGGCCCCTGTGCAGTGCCCCATTACGCAGGACACTGCACATGCAGAGAAGCATTGGCTGTGGCTCCATGTGGAGCTGCCGTCAATGTCCCGGCCAGGCATTCCCCTGGGCCAGCCCAGGGGAATGTTCATAATATGTCTGACAGGGTTCCAGGGGCACTGGCGGTCACTGAGTAGACCGCCAGCATGAACACGGCGGTTTTCACCACTGTGTTCAGAATGAGGGCCTTAATTTCTAGTTGATTTCAAACCACTTTAGCGTCACTCAATTTTTTAACTGACTTGACCGCCAGCATGAACATGTCTGTTTTCACCACAGTGTTCATAATGAGGGCCTTAATTTCTAGTTGATTTCAAACCACTTCAGCTTCACTCAATTTTTTAAATAATTTTTTTGACAGATTATGCAGTCAACCATAGATTATATGGTGACAACAGCAAATCTATTATTATGCAGATTTCACTACCGCTGCTCAGTGGCATCATTCCAGTGTCCCTGTGTATACTACATGTACATATGTATCTCCAAAAAACATAATGGTTAAAGCTCAATAATAAAAAATAATATTATGGTTCACACATTTTAAAAAATGTAACACCTCCATTTATTTCAGTAAAGCAAAAACAAATACCAACACTGAAACTTTATTTCTACAGCAGCATAGTTTACATCTCTGATACATAACATAAATTTACAAGATAACATTGCACATATATTATAATGCTCAAAAACATTGAAAGGTTGTAATTAGGAAACACAATCTTAAGAACTAATTAAATTTACTTGAACACACATAGATGACAAGGACGTTACAGTTAGGAAATAGAACTTAAAAAAACATAGAAATTCACAGAAAAAAAGGTTTCAGGGACATTGATACACTGATACACCCACTCAGCCACTCACACACTGAATCACTCACCCACTCAGCTACTCACACATCTATTCACTCACCTATGCAGTGACTTATACTGTCACTCATTCACACATACAGTTACTTATAATCTTTACTCATACAACTGTTAACAAATGAAGTCATCCCCACCCTGCACAGTTTTTTCTTCAATAATTTAACTTGTAATGTTTCATTTACACTTTTAATTACATTATAGAAGTAGTCATGAGTGTGTAATATCTGGGTTAATTAGTAGTACACGGCGAGGGCGTGAGTTATAGGTACTTTAGGGCACAAGTTATAGTTGCTTGAAATAACTTTACCTAGAACTGCTGAATTTCTCATATCTTGTTCGAGTAAATTCAGAACCTAACTATAATGTCTTTGAAGCCTTTGTGTTTTTTTAAGTGACTTTCTATGTATTTTTAATGTAAAGTCATTTACGATTCTATATGCTTATCCAAAAACTGCCACACAGGGCCTATAACCAACCAACCCTGTGCCACACAAGGGTGAAGGCCGTGTACAGTGAGAGTTGGCCACAGGGCCTGTCTCTCCTGGTGTGTGAGGATGTTTCTGGATGTGAGAGTGGGTATGAGAGTGTCTGTCTGGGTTGAGAGTGTGTGTGTAAGAGGGTCTATGTGTATGTGAAAGTGGATGTGAGAGTGTCTGGGTGTGAGAGTAGGTGTAAGAGAATGTCTCTGTGAGTGGGTGTGTGAGTGTTTGTGTGGGTCTGTGAGTGTGCGTGTGAAAGACTGAGTAGCTTTGTCAGTGGGTGCATGAATGATTGGGTCTGTGAGTGGGTGCATGAGTGTCTGAGTGGGTGGATGAGGTCTGTGTGGGTCTGTGAGATGGTGCATGAGGGTCTGAGTGGGTCTGTGAGTGGATGTGTCAGTGACTGAGTGAGTCAGAGTGGGTGCATGAGGGTCTGAGTGGGTTTGTGAGTGGGTACATGTTTGTCGTAATGGGTCTGTGACTGGGTGCATGAGGGTCTGAGTGGGTCTGTTTGTGGGTTTTTCAGTGTCTGAGTGAGTCTGAGACTGGGTACATGAGGGTCTGAATATGTCTGTGAGTGGCTGCATGAGTATCTGTGTTGGTCTGTGACTGGGTGATTGAGGGCCTGAGTGGATCTGTGAATGGATGTGTCAGTGTCTGAGTGGGTCTGTGAGTGGGTGCATGAGGGTCTGTGTGGTTTTGTGAGTGGGTGCATGCATGTCGGAGTACATATGGGAGTGGGTGCATGAGGGTCTGAGTGAATGGTTGCATAAGTATGTGAGTGGGTCTGTCAATAGATGTGTGAGGGTGTGAGTGAGTCGGTGAATGGGTGCATGAGAGTGTGACTAAGTCTGTGAATGGGTCATGATGGTGTTACTGGGCCTGCAAATGGGTGCGTGAGAGTGTAAGTAGATCTGAAATTGGGTGCTTGAGGGTGTGTCTGGGTCTGCAAATGGATGTGTGCGGATCTGATTTGGTCTGCAATTGGGTGCTTGAGGGTGTGGCTGGGTCTGCAAATGGGTGTGTGAGGATGTGATTGGGTCTGTAAATGGGTGCATGAGAGTGTGAGTGGGTCTGTGAATGGGTGCATGAGGTTGTGTCACTGGATCTGCGAATGGGTGTGTCATGGTGTGAGTGAATCAGTGCATGGGTACCTGAGTGTATGAGTGAGTCAGTGAATGAGTGTATCAGGGTGTGAGTGTATCTGTGAATGAGTGCGTGATAGAGTTAGTGAAACTGTAAATGGGCCCATGAGACTGTAACTGCGCACGCGAATGGGTGTGTCAGGCTGCATTAGATTGATACTGGGTCTTTCACATTAGTTCTTTGCAGGTGTGCATGACTTTCTGAGTACCACTGCAACTGAATAAATTAGTTTATGTCTGACTGAATTTTTTTGTTGTTGTAGCTGATATTCGTGATTTCATCTTAACATTACCCAGGTGCTGTGCTGATCATCCTGACATATTCGCAAATTATGCAAACCTCAACAAAAAATGTTTTTAAGCTCATAATTAGACTACCATAGTCCCTTATATAACATCCCTGGGGTCAGGGTAACTCCACTGTGACCCCTCATGCCAGTTTTCATGACAGACAGACACTCTCACACCCACTTTTACACCCAGGCACTTTCAAACCTAGACACTTTCACACCCACTTTGACATCCAGACATATGTTTTTCACCCACTCTCATACTGACAGACACTGTCACCCCCACTGTTACACCAACACAGACACTCTCACACCCACTCTGAAATCTAAACACTCTTACACCAGGTCGCACCCCCAGACAGATACTCTCACACCCATCTCTCACACCCAGACAGATGCTGTCACATCCACTTTCACACCAAGACACACCTTGTCACACCCATTCTTATACCTAGATACTATCACACCCACTCTCACATCCACACAGAGATTCCCACAACCCTCTTACACCCAGATAGATGCTCTCACAGCCAGACATTCTCAAGCCTAGTCTCACAGACAGTGTAACACTCACTCTCACACCCAGACACATGTTGTTACATTTACTTTCACCTTCCATACAGACATATCCTTCCCACTGACACACCCAGTCAGACACTCTCACGCCCACTCTCACATCCACACAAACACTAAAACACCCCCTTTCACGCATAAAGACTGTCACACCTCTCACACCCAGACAGATGCTCTTACAGCAGTTGTCACATACACACAGAGTGTCACATCCACTCTCACATTCACATGCCTTCTCATACCCACTCTGAGATCCAGGCAGACATTCTCACACACATTTTCACACCTAGATAAACACTCTCATACTATTGAACTTACCAACATAGCTAGTAAGCTATTCATAAATTAGAGACACATTCACAGATCCATAGAATTAGTAAAAGAGCCATGAGATATTCTCAAATGTATTCAAACATCTGATGGCATAGTAATTGAGAGACTCATACACTCACTCAGATGTGTACAAGGTACTGACACAAACTAGTTAGCCATATGGACAAGTGCTCCCTAACACATGGCTTTACCCTACCACTGAAGAGCCTGAGTGTGCATTTTAATTCCTACCTTTGGTTCCTATTAAAATGCATTTGTCAAGTTGTAAAGTCTGCTTTTAGTACAAATAATGCATTTCTCAATTAGAAAATCACTGAGACACAAATATATATTAAACAGTGAACACACTGGCAGATCTAACTAGTTCTAGCATGTATTTTTATACTGTTTTCTGTAGAGGTACTTTTTTTATTTGATTTGTAGACATTCAGTTATACTGAAAAAAGAAGAATCAGAATGCCGAATAAGAAACAAAGAAGAACGAAACAGAGGAAACAACCTTATTCAAACTGACTGTAAAAAGGCAGACACGGTGGACAATGTGGACAAAAAAAGAGTATCTGGTAAGAGCACTATCAGTTTCTGAAAAAATGATATTGAAAATTACAAACTGAAAAAAAGCTGTCCAGTAAAAAGAGGAGTTGCAAATCAAATGATAAAAAGGAAGGACTACATGATTGTAAAAGTAGAACATGTAACGAAGTAAAGAGGAATTTGACTTGAAGGCATAAACAGTTTAAGGAGATGAGTGAAAATATTTCAAAGTAGAGTGATATAAAATTTGCTAAAGAAAGTGAAGAAGTGTAAGAGGAGAAGTGCCATATTTAAGCAAAACAACTTATTCGGAGTAGAGTGGACAAAGCATTTGTTTTGAAAAGGAAACTTTTCATCCTAATATTGATCAGAATGAAGACACTAGACTAAACAGTACTATGCAGGAGGAAAATAACATTAAGGTAAAAGCTTCTTAGTAAAAGTAATTTTTGTAAAGTTTTTAAAGGTGACTGCATGTACACATCTAGCAGAGAACCCTATTTAAATGAAGCAAGCTATTTGCAAGAGAACATATTAGTGCATGCAGTTGACATGGATGGTCATTGCTATGAACTAAAGGATGGCACTCAGACAGAAAAAGAAGAGATACTTCTAGGAATGTAGGACAAGTAATAGCTGAAGAAGTACAAGGGAAGTGTAAGCAAGCTCCTGTATAAAAGTGGAAGCGTAGCAGTATTTGTTGTATCCGTCAAGAATCAATTGATAAATTTCAAACTTTCCTAAGAGAATTTTCAAGGAGAAGTCTCAAACAAAAATTGTAAATGCTTCAAGAATGCGATCCATGCAAAGTTAGAAAATACACTAACTTAAAAGGCCATTCATTAGCATGTCTTTCAGAGAAAGTGTGCAAAAACATAGTTCATCACTTTAGAATCTTAGCTGTGCATGATTCAAAAATGTGCAATTTAGTTTAGAGACTTTATTGCAGAAAACTTCAGCTTTAAGTTCAGAAGATTTCAATAGAGCTCTGTTACATGGTAGTGTGGCAGAAGAAGAAAACATTTCTGAAGACATTCAGTTCTGTTTCTTTGGGCATAAAGAAATGCAGAAAATGAGGAGGTAGAGATGAGATATGTAAAGGAAGTGGATACAGATGTTACTTTTGAAAAACGTGCAAAGGAAATAGAAAAGTTCAATGTACTCTGTTCTGAGAAACCTGAGTATGTTTGTATTTGTTGTCACCACACTCACTACAAAAACCAAACCTGTAAGTAGTTGTGTTTTTCAAATCTGAAAAGATATCAATGATGAGTGGCAGGAATTGGGTGCCTATCTATTTGTAGTAGAATGTTTTGACTTAGACACAAAGCAAATTATGTTTGAGTATTGTTATGACAAATTAGAGGATTATAAAATGCCACCTAGAGCAATTCATAAAGGGTTAGAATTGGTAAAAATGCCAGAAGAACTTGAAACAATTAAATGTATATGAATCATTTCTAATACAAACTGTTCATACATTTCAAGCAATCATTTGAATGGAGCCAAAGACTGAAAAACTGCTAGCGACAGAACTACTGAAACAACTTAAAAGAAGAGTTGTGCATTTGGCTATAGATGTAAAACAAAAAGTAGATGTTCTGACTGTTAAGAAAGATGTGGATGAACCACACATTATTCTAGTGAATTGAGTGCCTACAAAAAGTAAAAGAAAATCTGGCAAGAGTTAGTTGATGTGAATAAAGTAAAATAAAAAACGATATTAAACTTAAAAGAAAATAGTGTTTTTTGCAAAAAAGTTGACATTCTTGGCAATGTACGTTGTATCGATGATGAAGCAGTACAATCAAGTGGACAAATAGAAAAAGTGGATAGACAGAAATTAGAAGAAATATTTAAGCCCCATAGTATTCATCTATTTCATTCAAAAGAAGTTATTGGGGATGCTATTGAACTGTTTCAAATGAAGCAAGCTAAATGTGCTTCAATGAGTATGTGAGAAAAAAGTTTGGAGGGTCATTGTTGTTAGGAATGGGGTCTTTGGTTGGCAGTCAGGTTACCCTCGTCCAAGCAAGGACCCTCACTCTGGTCAGGGAAAAGGAGAAACACACCGGGTTAACCCCCACTCACCCCCTTGTTAGCTTGGCACAAGCAGGCAGGCTTAACTCAGAAGCAATGTGTAAAGTATTTGTACCAACACACAGTAATACAGTGAAAACACTACAAAATGGACACCATACTAGTTTAGAACAATAGGCAATATTTATCTCAATCAAACAAGACCAAAACGACAAAAATCCAACATACACGAGTTAAAATATTAATTTTCAAAAGAATGAGAGTCTTAATCCATAGAAAACAATGGAAATTATAATTTTGCAGAAAGTACCTGGTTAGCGTAAAAAATAAAGCTGCACAGGCGTACGTGCATCAGAAAAGTCAGTGATGTGTTGATTCTTTCCTCGCAAAGGAGGCCATGCGTCATTTCTTCTCTGGTCTTGTCGGTGATGCATCATTTTTCTCTCTTGCAAGAGAGCGATACGTCGATTTCCAGATGTGGCACTTCGAATCTAAGCAGTCGGGATGCCTTTGACACCCAGGGACGACTCGCGGAAAATCCTGCTGAAAGGTGTTAGAAAACCGCACTTCATGGGGTTTGCGTCATTCTCAGCAGCCACAAGCAGGTGCTGTGTGTCGTTTCTCCAGTTGTAATGTGCCGATCTCCCAGCTGCGATGCTGGTGGAGCGTCGATTTTAGCCACAAAGCCGGTCGGTGCCAGGGCAGTGTTCCACTGTTAAGTCCATCCCCTACAGGAAAATGGACCACCTCAACAGTTTTGGATTCTCACTCTTCATCTGCATTAACCATCTGAGGGGCCTGTGGTCGGGCTGAACCCGGATGTGAGTCCCAAACAAGTAGGGTCTTAGCTTCTTCAGTGCCCAGATCACAGCAAAAGCTTCACTCTCTATTGCACTCCACCTACGTTCCCTGCGAAGTATCCTCCTGCTAATGAAGGCTACAGGTTGATTTACGCCCTCTTCATTTAGCTGTGATCACACTGCTCCTATACCATGCTCTGAAGCATCAGTTTGCACAACAAACTCCTTGGAGAAATCAGGTGCCCTCAGCACAGGTGTTGTGCACATGGCAGCCTTCAGGGCATCAAAAACTGTCTGGCAAGTCTCCGTCCAGATCACCTTCTTCGATTGCTTCTTGGAAGTCAACTCATTCAAGGGAGCAACAATGGTGCCATATCCCTTGACAAGCCCCTTATAAAAGCCAATAAGGCCTAAAAAGGCCCTGACCTCTGTCTAGGTCTTGGGAGGCCCCCAAGCCAGAATAGTGTCACTTTTTGGCTGTAGGGGTGCCACCTGGCCACTCCCCACCTGGTGTCCCAAGTACACCACAGAACCCTGCCCTATTTGGCACTTACTAGCCTTAATAGTGAGGCCTGCCTTTTGCAGGGCCTCCAACACTCTGCAGAGGTACTGCAAGTGTTCCTCCCAAATGGAACTGAACACTGCAATGTAGTCCAGGTAGGATGCACTGAAATCATCCAGCCCAGTTAATACTTGTTTGACCAACCTCTGCAAGGTGTCATGGGCATTTCTCATTCTAAATGGCATCACTTTATTGAACTGGAAGTGATCATCTGGTGTAGAAAATGCTGACTTCCCCTTGACCCCCTCAGTCAAAGTAATCTACCAATAACGAGGCGTCAAGTCAAAGGTGCTAAGGTATTTGGCAGCTCCCAACCATTGTTAGGTGCATGGACAATTCAGTCCCCTCAAAGGATGGCTTCTGACAGTTCACATGCAGGACCATCAAGGGGTTCCTGGAAGTCTGCATGTTCACCAGGTAGGTGACTACGCTCTTGCGCTCCACTACCTCAAATGGCCCAGTCCAATGTCAGAGGCTCCACTGATGCCATCACCCACACTTTCTGTCCAGGTTGAAATTCAACCAGAGTGTCATTCTGGTCATACCATTGTTTCATGTCTTCCTTGCTTGCCTCTAGGTTCTCTTGTACTGACAAGTGGGGCAAGACCTACAATGTGTATCTGAGTGCCTGCACATCTGGGACCAATGGAACTGGATGACAAGCCTATCAAAGGTCTTGTCTCGCCCCAGATGTCCAGCTAAAGGCACATCATGAGCCAGACCCACTAGGAAGGAGGCTCTGAAGCACTGGGGTACCACCAGCACACAGGCTGACCAGGCTCAGCAGCCTTAGGCTCACTACATAGAAGACCTTCCTCCCAAAAGATTAGGTGTGATCATGGCTCTTTGCCAGCCGCCTGATCTGCAGCCTGCTGACAAAAACCCTCCAGAGCAGGGGATACTCTCTGTGCCTCACAGAATGCCTCCCTGGTAGGCCCCCCTTCCTACTGCCACTGTGACAGCTTAGGGACCTCCCCCAGCTCAGCCACCTGTTCACCTGTAGGCTCCAGGGCATCACCCTCAGGTTCAGCCTCCTCCCAGTTCATGGGAACTTCTGGGGCCGGTTTCCAATGCCCCTTGCCCTCCCTCTTACTGGTTGGCCCCTAGGCCACTGTTTCGGGCTCCAGGGGCTTCTGACCACCCTGACAGGCTGCCATTGACTGGGTATATACACATACCCACCCAGGCACACCCAAGATCTCCAAGTGTGACCTGTGTTCCACCTCCTTTCAAGGAGAATCCTCCAGGTCATTGCCAAGCTAACAATTCACAGGCATGGTGGAACTCGCAGCTACTTTCAAGGTACTTGAAACACCCCCATTCAAAAGGAACCTGTGTCACTCTACACAGGCGCTCTGAGTTGTCCACTGCAACTACTTGGTGAAGTACATGAGGATCTATCTGCTCTTCAAACATCAGGTGACTCCTCACTGTAGCCACACTTGTTTCTGTGTCTCTCAGAGCCTCCACCCTCTGTCCATTGATGGTCACTCACTGCCTGTACTTCTTAGTGTTCTCAGGCACTAAGGTTCCCAGGACAATCTCACTGTCCCCTAGTGAGACAAAGGTCATCTCAGCTGGCTCCCACCCACCTGGAACCAACTCCTCCGCAAGCGCTACACTGGCCAAACCCTGTGACTGAGCACCAGTGGGTGCCGGTGTACCCTTGGGAGATTTGGGGTCCCCCCTCACATGACCCACCTAGTCACATGCGAAGGTTTCCCTTTGGAGAACCATGGCTTCTTCTCAAAGGGGAGCTGGGAATCCTTACATTGGGAACTGGGTTGGGGCCCTTTAGGGATCTCCCCCGTTTACCCTTAACCCCCCTTTTCTTCTGAGAGGGACCCTGCCCACCCTTGGTGTGGTCTCCCTCATACTTCTTTTGGACCCTGGCGCTCTCCCAATGGTCCGCTTCCTGCGCAAGCTTCCTGGGGTCAGTTAGCTTGCTGTCAATCAGGTTCTGGAGCAGCTGTGGAAAACAAAGACTGTACAAGTGTTCCCAAGCAATTAAATTGTAAAGTCCCTCATATGTTGTTACCGTACTGCCCTTCACCTAACCATCCAGTGACCGGCAAAATGAATCTTCACACTCCAACCAAGTTTGGCAGTCTTTCTTTTTGTAGGACCTAAACTTGTCTTTATACTGCTCAGGGGTCAGACTAGATTTTGTGATCAGGGCGTCCTTCATTATGGTGTAGGTGAGACCCTGAGGATCCCGTAAGGATGTCAGGGTGTCCCTCCCCTCTACCTCAAACTTCTTTCACTGACCCAGCCCCCCAATGTGCCTCACGGCCCAGATTCATATGGGGAGCAGACTCATACCCCTTGAACCATAAGTATATCTCATCCTCTCTTTTATAATCCGTCACTAAGTCCTTTGGAATGTGTACCTTTCTCTCAGGCTGCACTGAGGTACTGCTGCTACCATCCCTACTAGACTGGCTCCTCTGATCCAGCCCCCTCAGCTGAGCCCATGAGCCAGCAGTAACGTTTTCTCTTCAATGGCCAGCCTCCTTTTTTCCACCTCCATTTGAGCCTCTTTAATTCCATCTGGTGACTCCTCACTGCCTGTCTGTCCCATAACTCTTCAGGAGTCAGACCCATGGATGACACACTGCTACCTGCCCCTCCCTCCGGCATAACAGGGCCACCCACTACACCCCTGTGTATACTCTGCACCTCCTCATCCTCTTCCTCATTCTCTTTATATGTTTGCCCCCCAGCTTCCTTGGCTGTCAGTACCTTTTGCAGCTCCTCCTTGGTGGAGCTCTTAACCCCTTGCCGGCCATAGACGTAATGCTTACGTCCATGGCTGCACCTCTAAGGCGCCACGGATGTAACCATTACGTCCGGTTACCGGCCCTCGGAGGAAGCGCTATCGCTCCCCCGAGGGAAACCCCCCCACCCCACCAGGTCAGGGCTGGAAGGGAAATCACTTCCCCTTCCACCCCAACCCCCAATTACCCCCCCACCTCAAGTCTGATTCTTCCATCACGATGTGGAAGAGAAATGCAAAAGGGAGGAGGGGGCCAGCAGAGGCATGAAAGGAAAGGAAAGGCCTTTCCTTTCATGTTTCTGCAAGCGTTTCTGTTGCCCGATCGTGATACGATCGGGCAGCAGAAATGCTCACTAGACACCAGGGATTTTTTTTTTTTTAATGGACATGAGGTGAGCGGCCCCTTGGGCAAGGGCCACTCCCCATGGGGACAAATAATTAGGCCGATCTGCCCCTGGGGGGACAGAAAACGCCTAGACACCAGGGATATGTATATATTTTCTTTTATCTGTAGAGATCGACCCCTTAGGCAAGGGTCGCTCCATGGGGGGCCAAATTGTTTTAGGCCATTTCTCCCCCACCCAGGGGCAGAAACCAGTAGACACCAGGGAGTTTTTTTTAAAATTATACTGACACATAAGGGAAGCGGCCCTGTGGGCAAGGTCCCCTGCGGGCCAAATAATTTCTAGGCCATTTCTGCTCCCCCAGTGGCATATCAGCCTAATACAAGGGTATTAGGCCCGGGAGGGGGGGCAGAAAACATCTAGACACCAGGGATATTTTTTTTTATATATATTTGGTGAGCGACCCCTTAGGCAAGGGTCGCTCCCCGTCTCTCCGTTGGGCAAAATTATTTTTAGGCCATTTAAGCACTAGACACCAGGGATTTTTTTTTGTTTTTTATACTTACGCATAAGGAGAGCAGCCCCTTGGGCAGGGTCTGCTCCCCGGGGGGCGGGGGCAAAATATTTTTAGCCCATTTCTGCCCCCCGGGGGGGGGGGTGCAGAAAATCCCTAGACACCAGGGATACACTTTTTGATGTTTATTTTATTTTTTTATATGTGGGGAGCGACCCCTCAGGCAAGGCATAATTATGATCAGCCTACTATAATTAGGCCGTTCTGCCCGCCGGGGGGGGGCGGGTGGGGTAGAAACCACTATACACCAGGGTTTTTATTTTTTTTATGCTAACACATAAGGGGAGCAGCCCCTTGGGCAATGAGGCTCCCCGGGGGGGTATTTTTAGACCTTTTCTGCCCCCCCCCGGAGGCAGATCGGCCTAATATAATTAGGCCAATCTGCCTCTGAGGGAGGGACAGACACCTCTAGACACTGGGGATATGTCTATATTTTTATTTACTTTATGTTTTTATGTATGGGTAGCGACCCCTTAGGCAAGGGTCGCTCCCCTGGGGGGCCAAATTGTATTTAGGCCATTTCTGACCCCTTTGGGGGCAGATCGGCCCATTTTTGAAAGGCCAATATGCCCCAAAAGGGGCAGAAACCACTAGACACCAGTGATTGTTGTGTGTATGTGTGTTTTGATTCGGGGGGCAGCCCCTTGGGCAAGGGTTGCTCCCCATGGGGGCACATTACTGTTGGCCATATCTGCCCCGCCTATTTTCGGAAGGCCCATCAGCCCACTAGAAACCAGGGAAGATTTTTTTTCAAAATAAGAGGGTGTGGGTATGGCCATACCCCCACCCCAAATAAATGGGGCCAAAGTTGTTCTGCCCACTAGTGGGCAGATGGGGCAATTACCCCGAATCCACACTTGGGGGCAGAACGTTTACAAATGCCATGTAATAAAAAAAAAGAGTGGGGGGTGGCTACCAAAGAGTATGGGCCTGGTTCTGCCCCCACCCCAACTGAAGGGGGTAGCAGTCTTTTAGCTATCCCCCGCACACTAAAACATCTTATCGCATGGAAAGCAAGAACAGATTTGATTATTTGGGGTTTTGGTTTCACATTTGGGACATGAGAGCTCGGTAACTCTCAAAATCGTCCCACTTGGAATGGTGAGTGCTGCACTTTTTTGACTTTGGGACGCTGCCATGTAGAAAAATCCACAAGACCTAGACACAGCTGAAAACTAAACATCTGGTTGATTCTAGGGTGGTGTGCTTCACATGCACCCTGCACCATTTTCTTACCCACAATGCCCTGTAAACCTCCAACTTTGCTGAAAAGTACATATATTTCCCACATTTTTGTGATGGAACTTTCCGGAATCTGCAGGAATCCACAAATTTCCTACCACCCAACATTGTCTCATCTATACCGATAAAAATTCTGCTGCACTTGTCAGCCAAAAAATGTTATTTTTTCAAATTGCCCTTTTGGACCCGATTTGGCTCCCCCTCAATTTCGACATGTTTTTGGCTCTACCCTGTCACAGGCATTTGGCCCACCTACACAAGTGAGGTATCATTTTTACCAGAAGACTGAGGAGAACGTTGGGTGGTAGGAAATTTGTCCCGGTGCAGTGATCCCACGCAGAAATGTGGAAAAAAACTGTTTTTTTCCAGATAAATTTGAGGTTTGTTGAGGATTCTGGGTAAGAAAACATTGGGGGACCCACACAAGTCACACCTCCCTGGACTCCCTCGGGTGTCTAATTTTCAGAAATGTCTGGGTTTGGTAGGATTACCTAGATGGCTGCTGAGCCCAGGACCAAAAACCCAGGTGCCTACCCCGCAAAAACAGGTAGTTTGGGATTTGATAATTTTGATGTGTCTATATAGTGTTTTGAGGCATTTCCTTTCACGAGCACTAGGCCTAACCACACAAGTGAGGTACCATTTTTATCAAGAGACTTGGGGGAATGCTGGGTGGAAGGAAATTTGTGGCTCCTCTCCCATTCCAGAATTTTCTGTCACCGAAATGGGAGGAAAAATTGTTTTTTTGGGCAAATTTTGAGGTTTGCAAAGGATTCTGGGAAACAGAACCTGGTGAGAGCCCCACAAGGCACCCCATCTTGGATTCCCCTAGGTGTCTAGTTTAAAAAAATGTGCAGGTTTGGTAGGTTTCCCTAGGTACCGGCTGAGCTAGAGGCCAAAATCTACAGCAAGGCCCTTTGCAAAAAACATGTCAGATTTCAATGTTAAAATGTGATGTGTCCATGTTGTGTTTCCTGTTGTGTGCATTAGGCCTACCCACACAAGTGAGCTACCATTTTTATCAGAAGACTTGGGGGAACACAAAATATCAAAACAAGTGTTATTGCCCCTTTTTTCCTTCCAAATGTAAGACAGTGTGTAAAAAAGACGTCTATTTGAGAAATGCCCTGTAATTCACATGCTAGTATGGGCACCCCCGAATTCAGAGGTGTGCAAATAACCACTGCTTCTCATCACCTTATCTTGTATGTATTTTGGAAATACAAAGGTTTTCTTGATAACTATTTTTCACTTTTTATACTTCAGCAAATGACTTGCTATATATCCGGTATAGAATTAAAAAGCCATTGCAAGGTGCAGCTCATTTATTGGCTCTGTGTACCTAGGGTTCTTGATGAATCTACAAGCCCTATATATCCCCGCAACTAGAAGAGTCCAGCAGACGTAACGGTATGTTGCTTTCAAAAGTCCAACACTGCAGGAAAAAGTTACAGAGTAAAACGTGGAGAAAAATTGCTATTTTTTTATTTCAACTGTTATTTTCTGTAAGAAAACACTTGAAGGATGTATACAAATTACCCCTTGCTGAATTCAGATTTTTTTCTACTTTTCAGAAATGTTTAGCTTTCTGGGATCCAGCATTGGTTCATACCTATTTCTGTCATTAACTGCAAGGAGGCTGAAAGCACAAAAAATAGTAAAAATGGGATATGTCCCAGTAAAATGCCAAAATTATGTTGAAAAATTGGGTTTTTTGATTCAAGTCTGCCTGTTCCTGACAGCTGGAAAGATGGGGATTTTAGCACCGCAAACCCTTTGTTGATGCCATTTTCAGGGGAAAAAGACCCACAAGCCTTCTTCTGCAACACCCTTTTTCCCATTGTTTCGAAAAAAATGAAATTGTCGCTGTATTTTGGCTAATTTCTTGGTCTCCTTCAGAGAAACCCACAAAGTCTGGGCACCTCTAGAATCCCTATGATGTTGGAAACAAACAACGCAAATTTGGCATGGGTAGCTTATGTGGACAAAATGTTATGGGGGCCTAAGCACCAACTGCCGCAAATAGCCAAAAAAAGGCTGGCCACCTGAGGGGGAAAAGGCCTGGCAGTGAAGGGGTTAATGGGACAGGCAAGATCCTTACAGAACTGTTTCAGTCGAACAACTGTGTAACTTTCCAGTTCCCCCCAACTCAAAAGCAGCTCCAGCCTGTGGACCTCCAGATTGAGACATGATAACAAATCAAAAGTGCAAATTTCCAAGGAGGAAAAAGAGTTCCCAAACAGAAGTTCAAGAATCAATAAAAAGATCACCAAAAATATGGAAGTAGTTAAAAGTCCAAAGAGAGCAAAAAGTAAAACAAGTAGTATGTGGTCACATAATTACCTGCACTGAAAACAGTAATGTACACTTAATCATTGAATGTCAAGTACAAATACAAATCCAATCCTCATCACTGATCACCAATGTTGGAAATGGGGTCTTTGACTGGCAGTCAGGTTAGCCCCTGTCCAAGCAAGGACCTTCACTCTAGCCAGGGCAAAGGACAAATACATCTGGTTAACCACCACTCACAAACTTGGTAGCTTGCACGCGTAGGCAGGCTTAACTCAGAAGCAATGTTTAAAGCATCTGTACCAACACACACAGTAATACAGTGAAAATACTGAAAAAAAGAAAAAAAGAAAAAAAGAAAAAAAGGTTTCAGGAACATTGATACACTGATACACCCACTCAGCCACTCACACACTGAATCACTCACCCACTCAGCTACTCACACATCTATTCACTCACCTATGCAGTGACTTATGCTGTCACTCATTCACACATACAGTTACTTATAATCACACTCATTTACTCATACAACTGTTAACAGATTAAGTCATCCCCACCCTGCACAGTTTTTTCTTCAATAATTTGACTTGTAATGTTTCACTTACACTTTTAATGACATTATAGAAGTAGTCATGAGTGTGTAATATCTGGGTTAATTAGTAGTGCACGGCGAGGGCGTGAGTTATAGGTACTTTAGGGCACAAGTTATAGTTGCTTGAAATAACTTTACCTAGAACTGCTGAATTTCTCATATCTTGTTCGAGTAAATTCAGAACCTAACTATAATGTCTTTGAAGCCTTTGTGTTTTTTTAAGTGACTTTCTATGTATTTTTAATGTAAAGTCATTTACGATTCTATATGCTTATCCAAACACTGCCACACAGGGCCTATAACCAACCAACCCTGTGCCACACAAGGCTGAAGGCCATGTACAGTGAGAGATGGCCACAGGGCCTGTCTCTCCTGGTGTGAGGATGTTTCTGGATGTGAGAGTGGGTATGAGAGTGTCTGTCTGGGTTGAGAGTGTGTGTGTAAGAGGGTCTATGTGTATGTGAAAGTGGATGTGAGAGTGTCTGGGTGTGAGAGTAGGTGTAAGAGAATGTCTCTGTGAGTGGGTGTTTGAGTGTTTGTGTGGATCTGTGAGTGTGTGTGTGAAAGACTGAGTAGCTTTGTCAGTGGGTGCATGAATGATTGGGTCTGTGAGTGGGTGCATGAGTGTCTGAGTGGGTGGATGAGGTCTGTGTGGGTCTGTGAGATGGTGCATGAGGGTCTGAGTGGGTCTGTGAGTGGATGCGTCAGTGACTGAGTGCGTCAGTGAGAGGGTGCATGAGGGTCTGAGTGGGTTTGTGAGTGGGTACATGATTGTCGTAATGGGTCTGTGACTGGGTGCATGAGGGTCTGAGTGGGTCTGTTTGTGGGTTTTTCAGTGTCTGAGTGAGTCTGAGACTGGGTACATGAGGGTCTGAGTAGGTCTGTGAGTGGCTGCATGAGTATCTGTGTTGGTCTGTGACTGGGTGATTGAGGGCCTGAGTGGATCTGTGAATGGATGTGTCAGTGTCTGAGTGGGTCTGTGAGTGGGTGCATGAGGGTCTGTGTGGGTTTGTGAGTGGGTGCATGCATGTCTGAGTACATATGGGAGTGGGTGCATGAGGGTCTGAGTGAATGGTTGCATAAGTATGTGAGTGGGTCTGTCAATAGATGTGTGAGGGTGTGAGTGAGTCTGTGAATGGGTGCATGAGAGTGTGACTAAGTCTGTGAATGGGTGCATGATGGTGTTACTGGGCCTGCAAATGGGTGCGTGAGAGTGTAAGTAGATCTGAAATTGGGTGCTTGAGGGTGTGTCTGGGTCTGCAAATGGAGGTGTGCGGATCTGATTAGGTCTGCAATTGGGTGCTTGAGGGTGCGGCTGGGTCTGCAAATGGGTGTGTGAGGATGTGATTGGGTCTGTAAATGGGTGCATGAGAGTGTGAGTGGGTCTGTGAATGGGTGCATGAGGTTGTGTCACTGGATATGCGAATGGGTGTGTCATGGTGTGAGTGAATCAGTGCATGGGTACATGAGTGTATGAGTGAGTCTGTGAACAAGTGTATCAGGGTGTGAGTGTATCTGTGAATGAGTGCGTGATAGAGTTAGTGAAACTGTAAATGGGCCCATGAGACTGTAACTGCGCACGCGAATGGGTGTGTCAGGCTGCATTAGATTGATACTGGGTCTTTCACATTAGTTCTTTGCAGGGGTGCATGACTTTCTGAGTACCACTGCAACTGAATAAATTAGTTTATGTCTGACTGAATTTTTTTGTTGTTATGGCTGATATTCGTGATTTCATCTTAACATTACCCAGGTGCTGTGCTGGGCATCCTGACATATTCGCAAATTTTGCAAACCTCAACAAAAAATGTTTTTAAGCTCATAATTAGACTACCATAGTCCCTTATATAACATCCCTGGGGTCAGGGTAACTCCACTGTGACCCCTCATGCCAGTTTTCATGACAGACAGACACTCTCACACCCACTTTTACACCCAGGCACTTTCACACCCAGACACTTTCACACCCACTTTGACATCCAGACACCCACGCTCATACTGAAAGACACTGTCACACCCACTGTTACACCAACACAGGCACTCTCACACCCACTCTGAAATCTAAACACTCTTACACCAGGTCGCAGCCCCAGACAGATGCTGTCACATCCACTTTCACACCAAGACACACCTTGTCACACCCATTCTTATACCTAGATACTATCACACCCACTCTCACATCCACAAAGACATTCCCACAACCCTCTTACACCCAGATAGATGCTCTCACAGCCAGACATTCTCAAGCCCAGTCTCACAGACAGTGTAACACTCACTCTCACACCCAGACACATGTTGTTACATTTACTTTCACCTTCCATACAGACATATCCTTCCCAACTGACACACCCAGTCAGACACTCTCACGCCCACTCTCACATCCACACAAACACTAAAACACCACCTTTCACACATAAATAAAGACTGTCACACCTCTCACACCCAGACAGATGCTCTTACAGCAGTTGTCACATACATACAGAGTGTCACATCCACTCTCACATTCACATGCCTTCTCATACCCACTCTGAGATCCAGGCAGACATTCTCACACACATTTTCACACCTAGATAAACACTCTCATACTATTGAACTTACCAACATAGCTAGTAAGCTATTCATAAATTAGAGACACATTCACTGATCCATAGAATTAGTAAAAGAGCCATGAGATATTCTCAAATGTATTCAAACATCTGATGGCATAGTAATTGAGAGACTCATACACTCACTCAGATGTGTAGCAAGGTACTGACACAAACTAGTCAGCCATATAGACAAGTGCTCCCTAACACATGGCTTTACCCTACCACTGAAGAGCCTGAGTGTGCATTTTAATTCCTACCTTTGGTTCCTATTAAAATGCATTTGTCAAGTTGTAAAGTTTGCTTTTAGTACAAATAATGTATTTCTCAATTAGAAAATCACTGAGACACAAATATATATTAAACAGTGAACTCACTGGCAGATCTAACTAGTTTTAGCATGTAATTTTATACTGTTTTCTGTAGAGGTACATTTTTTTTATTTGATTTGAAGACATTAAGTTATACTGAAAAAAGAAGAATCAGAATGCTGAATAATAAACAAAGAAGAATGAAACAGAGGAAACAACCTTATTCAAACTGACTGTAAAAAGGCAGACAAGGTGGACAATGTGGACAAAAAAAGAGTATCTGGTAAGAGCACTATCAGTTTCTGAAAAAATAATATTGAAAATTACAAACTGAAAAAAAGCTGTCCAGTAAAAAGAGGAGTTGCAAATCAAATGATAAAAAGGAAGGACTACATGATTGTAAAAGTAGAACATGTAACGAAGAAAAGAGAAATTTGACTTGAAGGCATAAACAGTTTAAGGAGATGAGTGAAAATATTTCAAACTAGAGTGATATAAAATTTGCTAAAGAAAGTGAAGAAGTGTAAGAGGAGAAGTGCAATATTTAAGCAAAACAACTTATTCGGAGTAGAGTGGACAAAGCATTTGTTTTGAAAAGGAAACTTTTCATCCTAATATTGATCAGAATGAAGACACTAGACTAAACAGTACTATGCAGGAGGAAAATAACATTAAGGTAAAAGCTTCTTAGTAAAAGTAAGTTTTGTAAAGTTTTTAAAGGTGACTGCATGTACACATCTAGCAGAGAACCCTATTTAAATGAAGCAAGCCATTTGCAAGAGAACATATTAGTGCATGCAGTTGACATGGATGGTCATTGCTATGAACTAAAGGATGGCACTCAGACAGAAAAAGAAGAGATACTTCCTAGGAATGTAGGACAAGTAATAGCTGAAGAAGTACAAGGGAAGTGTAAGCAAGCTCCTGTATAAAAGTGGAAGCGTAGCAGTATTTGTTGTATCCGTCAAGAATCAATTGATAAATTCCAAACTTTCCTAAGAGAATTTTCAAGGAGAAGTCTCAAACAAAAAATGTAAATACTTCAAGAATGCGATCCATGCAAAGTTAGAAAATACACTAACTTAAAAGGCCATTCATTAGCATGTCTTTCAGAGAAAGTGGGCAAAAACATAATTCATCACTTTAGAATGTTAGCTGTGCATGATTCAAAAATGTGCAATTTAGTTTAGAGACTTTATTGCGTGAAAACTTCAGCTTTAAGTTAAGAAGATTTCAATAGAGCTCTGTTACATGGTAGTGTGGCAGAAGAAGAAAACGTTTCTGAAGACATTCAGTTCTGTTTCTTTGGGCCTAAAGAAATGCAGAAAATGAAGAGATAGAGATGAGAGATGTAAAGGAAGTGGATACAGATGTTACTTGTGAAAAACGTGCAAAGGAAATAGAAAAGTTCAATGTACTCTGTTCTGAGAAACCTGAGTATGTTTGTATTTGTTGTCACCACACTCACTACAAAAACCAAACCTGTAATGTAGTTGTGTTTTTCAAATCTGAAAAGCTATCAATGATGAGGGGCAGGAATTGGGTGCTTATCTATTTGTAGTAGAATGTTTTGACTTAGACACAAAGCAAATTATGTTTGAGTATTGTTATGACAAATTAGAGGATTATAAAATGCCAGCTAGAACAATTCATAATGGGTTAGAATCAGTAAAAATGCCAGAAGAACTTGAAACAATTAAATGTATATGAATCATTTCTAATACAAACTGTTCATACATTTCAAGCAATCATTTGAATGGAGCCAAAGACTGAAAAACTGCTAGCAACAGAACTACTGAAAGAACTTAAAAGAAGAGTTGTGCATTTGGCTATAGATGTAAAACAAAAAGTAGATGTTCTGACTGTTAAGAAAGATGTGGATGAACCACACATTATTCTAGTGAATTGAGTGCCTACAAAAAGTAAAAGAAAATCTGGGAAGAGTTAGTTGATGTGAATAAAGTAAAAAAAAAAGCCATATTACACTTGAAAGAAAATAGTGTTTTTTGCAAAAAAGTTGACATTATTGGCAATGTGCGTTATATCGATGATGAAGCAGTACAATCAAGTGGACAAATAGAAAAAGTGAATAGACAGAAATTAGAAGAAATATTTAATCCCCATAGTAGTCATCTATTTCATTCAAAAGAAGTTATTGGGGATGCTATTGAACTGTTTCAAATGAAGCAAGCTAAAGGTGCTTCAATGAGTATGTGAGAAAAAAGTTTGGAGGGTCATTGTTGTTAGGAATGGGGTCTTTGGTTGGCAGTCAGGTTACCCTCGTCCAAGCAAGGACCCTCACTCTAGTCAGGGAAAAGGAGAAACACACCTGGTTAACCCCCACTCACCCCCTTGTTAGCTTGGCACAAGCAGGCAGGCTTAACTTAGAAGCAATGTGTAAAGTATTTGTACCAATACAGTGAAAACACTACAAAATGGGCACCATACCAGTTTAGAACAATAGGCAATATTTATCTCAATCAAACAAGACCAAAATGACAAAAATCCAACATACACAAGTTAAAATATTAATTTTCAAAAGAATGAGAGTCTTAATCCATAGAAAACAATGGAAATTATAATTTTGCAGAAAGTACATGGTTAGCGTCAAAAATAAAGCGGCACAGGCGTGCGTGCATCAGAAAAGTCAGTAATGTGTTGATTCTTTCATTGCAAAGGAGGCCATGCGTCATTTCTTCTCTGGTCTTGTCGGTGATGCATCATTTTTCTCTCTTGCAAGAGAGCGATACGTCGATTTCCGGATGTGGCACTCCGAATCTAAGCAGTCGGGTTGCCTTTGACACCCAGGGATGACTCGCGAAAAATCCTGCTGCAAGGTGTTAGAAAACCGCACTTCATGGGGTTTGCGTCATTCTCAGCAGCCGCAAGCGGGTGCTGTGCGTTGTTTCTCCAGTTGTAATGTGCCGATCTCCCAGCTGCGATGCTGGTGGAGCGTCGATTTTAGCCACAAAGCCGGTCGGTGCCAGGGCAGTGTTCCACTGTTAAGTCCATCCCCTGCAGGAAAATGGACCACCTCAACACTTTTGGATTCTCACTCTTCATCTGCATTAACCATCTGAGGGGCCTGTGGTCGGGCTGAACCCGGATATGAGTCCCAAACAAGTAGGGTCTTAGCTTCTTCAGGGCCCAGATCACAGCAAAAGCTTCACTCTCTATTGCACTCCACCTACGTTCCCTGCGAAGTATCCTCCTGCTAATGAAGGCTACAGGTTGATTTACGCCCTCTTCATTTAGCTGTGATCACACTGCTCCTATACCATGCTCTGAAGCATCAGTTTGCACAACAAACTCCTTGGAGAAATCAGGTGCCCTCAGCACAGGTGGTGTGCACATGGCAGCCTTCAGGGCATCAAAAACTGTCTGGCAAGTCTCCGTCCAGATCACCTTCTTCGATTGCTTCTTGGAAGTCAACTCATTCAAGGGAGCAACAATGGTGCCTTATCCCTTGACAAGCCCCTTATAAAAGCCAATAAGGCCTAAAAAGGCCCTGACCTCTGTCTAGGTCTTGGGAGGCCCCCAAGCCAGAATAGTGTCACTTTTTGGCTGTAGGGGTGCCACCTGGCCACTCCCCACCTGGTGTCCCAAGTACACCACAGAACCCTGCCCTATTTGGCACTTACTAGCCTTAATAGTGAGGCCTGTCTTTTGCAGGGCCTCCAACACTCTGCAGAGGTACTGCAAGTGTTCCTCCCAAATGGAACTGAACACTGCAATGTAGTCCAGGTAGGATGCACTGAAATCATCCAGCCCAGTTAATACTTGTTTGACCAATCTCTGCAAGGTGTCATGGGCATTTCTCATTCTAAATGGCATCACTTTATTGAACTGGAAGTGATCATCTGGTGTAGAAAATGCTGACTTGCCCTTGACCCCCTCAGTCAAAGTAATCTACCAATAACGAGGCGTCAAGTCAAAGGTGCTAAGGTATTTGGCAGCTCCCAACCATTGTTAGGTGCATGGACAATTCAGTCCCCTCAAAGGATGGCTTCTGACAGTTCACATGCAGGACCATCAAGGGGTTCCTCGAAGTCTGCATGTTCACCAGATAGGTGACTACGCTCTTGCGCTCCACTACCTCAAATGGCCCAGTCCAATGTCACAGGCTCCACTGATGCCATCACCCACACTTTCTGTCCAGGTTGAAATTCAACCAGAGTGGCATTCTGGTCATACCATTGTTTCATGTCTTCCTTGCTTGCTTCTAGGTTTTCTTGTACTGACAAGTGGGGCAAGACCTACAATGTGTATCTGAGTGCCTGCACATCTGGGACCAATGGAAGTGGATGACAAGCCTATCAAAGGTCTTGTCTCGCCCCAGATGTCCAGCTAAAGGCACATCATGAGCCAGACCCACTAGGAAGGAGGCTCTGAAGCACTGGGGTACCACCAGCACACAGGCTGACCAGGCTCAGCAGCCTTAGGCTCACTACATAGGAGACCTTCCTCCCAAAAGATTAGGTGTGATCATGGCTCTTTGCCAGCCGCCTGGTCTGCTGCCTGCTGACAAAAACCCTCCACAGCAGGGGATACTCTCTGTGCCTTACAGAATGCCTCCCTGGTAGGCCCCCCTTCCTACTGCCACTGTGACAGCTCAGGGACCTCCCCCAGCTCAGCCCCCTGTTCATCTGTATGCTCCATGGCATCACCCTCAGGTTCAGCCTCCTCCCAGTTCATGGGAACTTCTGGCGCCGGTTTCCCATGCCCCTTGCCTTCCCTCTTACTGGTTGGCCCCTAGGCCACTGTTTCAGGCTCCAGGGGCTTCTGACCACCCTGACAGGCTGCCATTGACTGGGTATATACACATACCCACCCAGGCACACCCAAGATCTCCAAGTGTGACCTGTGTTCCACCTCCTTTCAAGGAGAATCCTCCAGGTCATTGCCAAGCTAACAATTCACAGGCATGGTTGAACTCACAGCTATTTTCAAGGTACTTGAAACACCCCCATTCAAAAGGAACCTGTGTCACTCTACACAGGCGCTCTGAGTTGTCCACTGCAACTACTTGGTGAAGTACATGAGGATCTATCTGCTCTTCAAACATCAGGTGACTCCTCACTGTAGCCACACTTGTTTCTGTGTCTCTCAGAGCCTCCACCCTCTGTCCATTGATGGTCACTCACTGACTGTACTTCTTAGTGTTCTCAGGCACTAAGGTTCCCAGGACAATCTCACTGTCCCCTAGTGAGACAAAGGTCATCTCAGCTGGCTTCCACCCACCTGGAACCAACTCCTCCGCAAGCGCTACACTGGTCAAACCCTGTGACTGAGCACCAGTGGGTGCCGGTGTACCCTTGGGACATTTGGGGTCCCCCTCACATGACCCACCTGGTCACATGCGAAGGTTTCCCTTTGGAGAACCATGTCTTCTTCTCAAAGGGGAGCTGGGAATCCTTACCTTGGGAACTGGGCTGGGGCCCTTTAGGGATCTCCCTCGTTTACCCTTAACCCCCCTTTTCTTCTGAGAGGGACCCTGCCCACCCTTGGTGTGGTCTCCCCCATACTTCTTTTGGACCCTGGCACTCTCCCAATGGTCCGCTTCCTGCGCAAGCTTCCTGGGGTCAGTCAGCTTGCTGTCAATCAGGTTCTGGAGCAGCTGTGGAAAACAAAGACTGTACAAGTGTTCCCAAGCAATTAAATTGTAAAGCCCCTCATATGTTGTTACCTTACTGCCCTTCACCTAACCATCCAGTGACCGGCAAAATGAATCTACACACTCCAACCAAGTTTGGCAGTCTTTCTTTTTGTAGGACCTAAACTTGTCTTTATACTGCTCAGGGGTCAGACTAGATTTTGTGATCAGGGCGTCCTTCATTATGGTGTAGGTGAGACCCTGAGGATCCCGTAAGGATGTCAGGGTGTCCCTCCCCTCTACCTCAAACTGCTTCCACTGACCCAGCCCCCCAATGTGCCTCACAGCCCAGATTCATATGAGGAGCAGACTCATACCCCTTGAACCATACGTATATGTCATCCTCTCTTTTATAATCCGTCACTAAGTCCTTTGGAATGTGTACTTTTCTCTCAGGCTGCACTGAGGTACTGCTGCTACCATCCCTACTAGACTGGCTCCTCTGATCCAGCCCCCTCAGCTGAGCCCATGAGCCAGCAGTAACGTTTTCTCTTCAATGGCCAGCCTCCTTCTTTCCACCTCATTTGAGCCTCTTTAATTCCATCTGGTGACTCCTCACTGCCTGTCTGTCCCATAACTCTTCAGGAGTCAGACCCATGGATGACACTGCTACCTGCCCCTCCCTCAGGCATAACAGGGCCACCCACTACACCACTGTGTATACTCTGCACCTCCTCATCCTCTTCCTCATTCTCTTTATATGTTTGCCCCCCAGCTTCCTTGGCTGTCAGTGTCTTTTGCAGCTCCTCCTTTCTGGTGGAGCTCTTAACCCCTTGCCGGCCATAGACGTAATGCTTACGTCCATGGCTGCACCTCTAAGGTGCCACGGACGTAACCATTACGTCTGGTTACCGGCCCTCGGGGGAAGCGCTATCGCTCCCCCGAGGGAAACCCCCCCACCCCACCAGGTCAGGGCTGGAAGGGAAATCACTTCCCCTTCCACCCCAACCCCCAATTACCCCCCCAGTCAAGTCTGATTCTTCCATCACGATGTGGAAGAGAAATGCAAAAGGGAGGAGGGGGCCAGCAGAGGCATGAAAGGAAAGGAAAGGAAAGGCCTTTCCTTTCACGTTTCTGCAAGCGCTTCTGTTGCCCGATCGTGATACGATCGGGCAGCAGAAATGCTCACTAGACACCAGGGATTTTTTTTTTAAATGGACATGAGGTGAGGGGCCCCTTGGGCAAGGGCCACTCCCCATGGGGATAAATAATTAGGCCGATCTGCCCCTGGGGGGACAGAAAATGCCTAGACACCAGGGATATATATATATTTTCTTTTATGTGTAGAGAGCGACCCCTTAGGCAAGGGTCGCTCCCTGGGGGGCCAAATTGTTTTAGGCCATTTCTCCCCCACCCAGGGGCAGAAACCACTAGACACCAGGGAGTTTTTTTTTAAATTATTCTGACACATAAGGGAAGCGGCCCTGTGGGCAAGGTCCCCTGGGGACCAAATTATTTTTAGGCCATTTCTGCCCCCCCAGTGGCATATCAGCCTAATACAAGGGTATTAGGCCCAGGGGGGCGGGGGGCAGAAAACATCTAGACACCAGGGATCTATTTTTTTATATATTTGGTGAGCGACCCCTTAGGCAAGGGTCGCTCCCCGTCTCCTCGTTGGGCCAAATTATTTTTAGGCCATTTAAGTACTAGACACCAGGGATTTTTGTTGTTTTTTATACTTACGCATAAGGAGAGCAGCCCCTTGGGCAGGGTCTGCTCCCCGGGGGGGGGGCAAAATATTTTTAGGCCATTTATGCCCCCGGGGGGGGGGGGGGGGGGGAGCAGAAAATCCCAAGACACCAGGGATACACTTTTTTTATGTTTATTTTATTTTTTTATATGTGGGGAGCGACCCCTCAGGCAAGGGTCGCTCCCCGGGGGACCAAATTATTTTTAGGCCATTTCTGCCAGATTGGCCTAATTATGATCAGCCTACTATAATTAGGCCGTTCTGCCCGCTGGGGGGGGTGAGGGGGGTAGAAACCACTGGACACCAGGGTTTCTATTTTTTTATGCTAACACATAAGGGGAGCAGCCCCTTGGGCAATGGAGGCTCCCTGGGGGGGGTATTTTTAGGCCTTTTATGCCCCCCCGGAGGCAGATCGGCCTAATATAATTAGGCCAATCTGCCTCTGAGGGAGGGACAGACACCTCTAGACACCGGGGATATATCTATATTTTTATTTACTTTATGTTTTTATGTATGGGGAGTGACCCCTTAGGCAAGGGTCGCTCCCCTGGGGGCTAAATTGTATTTAGGCCATTTCTGACCCCTTTGGGGGCAGATCGGCCTATTTTTGTAAGGCCAATAGGCCCCAAGAGGGGCAGAAACCACTAGACACCAGTGATTGTTGTGTGTATGTGTGTTTTGATTGGGGGGGCAGCCCCTTGGGCAAGGGTCGCTCCCCATGGGGGCGCATTACTGTTGGCCATATCTGCCCCGCCTATTTTTGGAAGGCCCATCTGCCCCCGAGGGGGGCATAAAGCCCACTAGAGACAAGGGAAGTTTTTTTTTCAAAATAAGAGGGTGTGGGTATAGCCATACCCCCACCCCAAACAAATGGGGCCAAAGTTGTTCTGCTCACTAGTGGGCAGATGGGGCAATTACCCCGAATCCACACTTGGTGGCAGAACGTTTACAAATGCCATGTAATAAAAAAAAAGAGTGGGGGGTGGCTACCAAAGAGTATGGGCCTGGTTCTGCCCCCACCCCAACTGAAGGGGGTAGCAGTCTTTTAGCTATCCCCCGCACACTAAAACATCTTATCGCATGGAAAGCAAGCACACATTTGATTATTTGGGGTTTTGGTTTCACATTTGGGACATGAGAGCTCGGTAACTCTCAAAATCGTCCCACTTGGAATGGTGAGGGCTGTACTTTTTTGACTTTTGGACGCTGCCATGTAGAAAAATCCACAAGACCTAGACACATCTGAAAACTAAACATCTGGTTGATTCCAGGGTGGTGGGCATTTGGCCCATCTACACAAGTGAGGTATCATTTTTACCAGGAGACTGAGGGGAACGTTGGATGGTTGGAAATTTGTCCCGGTGCAGTGATCCCACGCAGAAATGTGGAAAAAAATGTTTTTTTCCAGATAAATTTGAGGTTTGTAGAAAAATCCACAAGACCTAGACACATCTGAAAACTAAACATCTGGTTGATTCCAGGGTGGTGTGCTTCACATGCACCCTGCACCATTTTCTTACCCACAATGCCCTGCAAACCTCCAACTTTGCTGAAAATTACATATTTTTCCCACATTTTTGTGATGGAACTTTCCGGAATCTGCAGGAATCCACAAATTTCCTACCACCCAACAATGTCTCATCCATACCGATAAAAATTCTGCTGCACTTGTCAGCCAAAAATTTTAATTTTTTCAAATTGCCCTTTTGAACCCGATTTCTCTCCCCCTCAATTTCATTTGTCTCCCCCTCATTATCATTTTTACCAGGAGACTGAGGGGAACGCTGGATGGTTGGAAATTTGTCCCGGTGCAGTGATCCCACGCAGAAATGTGGAAAAAAATGTTTTTTTCCAGATAAATTTGAGGTTTGTAGAAAAATCCACAAGACCTAGACACATCTGAAAACTAAACATCTGGTTGATTCCAGGGTGGTGTGCTTCACCTGCACCCTGCACCATTTTCTTACCCACAATGCCCTGCAAACCTCCAACTTTGCTGAAAATTACATATTTTTCCCACATTTTTGTGATGGAACTTTCCGGAATCTGCAGGAATCCACAAATTTCCTACCACCCAACAATGTCTCATCTATACCGATAAAAATTCTGCTGCACTTGTCAGCCAAAATTTGAAATTTTTTCAAATTGCCCTTTTGGACCCGATTTGTCTCCCCCTCAATTTCGACATGTTTGTGGCTCTACCCTGTCACAGGCATTTGGCCCATCTACACAAGTGAGGTATCATTTTTACCAGGAGACTGAGGGGAACTTTGGATGGTTGGAAATTTGTCCCGGTGCAGTGATCCCACGCAGAAATGTGGAAAAAAATGTTTTTTTCCAGATAAATTTGAGGTTTGTTGAGGATTCTGGGTAAGAAAACATTGGCGGACCCACACAAGTCACACCTCCCTGGACTCCCTCGGGTGTCTAATTTTCAGAAATGTCTGCGTTTGGTAGGATTCCCTAGATGGCTGCTGAGCCCAGGACCAAAAACCCAGGTGCCTACCCCGCAAAAACAGGTAGTTTTGGATTTGATAATTTTGATGTGTCTATGTAGTGTTTTGAGGCATTTCCTTTCACGAGCACTAGGCCTAACCACACAAGTGAGGTACCATTTTTATCAAGAGACTTGGGGGAATGCTGGGTGGAAGGAAATTTGCGGCTCCTCTCCGATTCCAGAATTTTCTGTCACCGAAATGGGAGGAAAAATTGTTTTTTTGGGCAAATTTTGAGGTTTGCAAAGGATTCTGGGTAACAGAACCTGGTGAGAGCCCCACAAGGCACCCCATCTTGGATTCCCCTAGGTGTCTAGTTTTAAAAAATGTGCAGGTTTGGTAGGTTTCCCTAGGTACCGGCTGAGCTAGAGGCAAAAATCTACAGCAAGGCCCTTTGCAAAAAACATGTCAGATTTCAATGTTAAAATGTGATGTGTCCATGTGTGTTTCCTGTTGCGTGCATTAGGCCTACCCACACAAGTGAGCTACCATTTTTATCAGAAGACTTGGGGGAACACAAAATATCAAAACAAGTGTTATTGCCCCTTTTTTCCTTCCAAATGTAAGACAGTGTGTAAAAAAGACGTCTATTTGAGAAATGCCCTGTAATTCACATGCTAGTATGGGCACCCCAGAATTCAGAGATGTGCAAATAGCCACTTCTTCTCATCACCTTATCTTGTGTCTATTTTGGAAATACAAAGTGTTGGAAAATGGGTTATTAGTAAGGGCAGGTAGGTACCTACACCTAGCAACAAGCTACTAACCTCCACCTAGGTACAGTTAGGTCTCAGTAAATTAATCCCAGCTCAACCCCTGGTAGCTTGGCAACGAGCGTCAAGGCTTAACTTAGGAGACAGTGTGTAAAGCATTCAAATATCACAAAACAGTAATTAAATAAATCACAGGAAACAGTTTAAAAATCCAAAACCAATTTATAACAATAGTTTATATTTTTATCTTTAAAATGACACAACAACTAATAAAATTGGTTCAGGGGAACCGGAGATATGAATTTTTAAAGTATTATTATTTTTCTAGCGCTTAGAAACAAAAAGCGCCAATCGGGTCATCTGGTTGCACCTCGACCGGGGCAAAGTCAAAGTTTCAGGCCGACCGCGATGGAGCCCTGCTCGGCTACAAGTCGCCGGAGGCCTCGATTAAAAAGTAACCTTCTGACTTAGGGGGTGATTCTGACCCCGGCGGTCTTAGACCGCCGGGGCCAGGGTCGGCGGGAGCACCGCCGACAGGCCGGCGGTGCCCCGCAGGGCATTCTGACCGCGGCGGTAAAGCCGCGGTCAGACCGGCAACACTGGCGGTCTCCCGCCAGTGTACCGCTGCCCTATTGAATCCTCCAAGGCGGCGCAGCTAGCTGCGCCGCCGAGGGGATTCCGACCCCCCCTACCGCCATCCAGTTCCCAGCGGTCCGCCCGCCGGGAACCGGATGGCGGTAGGGGGGGTCGCGGGGCCCCTGGGGGCCCCTGCAGTGCCCATGCCACTGGCATGGGCACTGCAGGGGCCCCCGTAAGAGGGCCCCTACAAGTATTTCACTGTCTGCTTGGCAGACAGTGAAATACGCGACGGGTGCAACAGAACCCGTCGCACCTTCCCACTCCGCCGGCTCGATTACGAGCCGGCATGCTTGTGGGAAGGGAGTTTTTCCCTGGGCTGGCGGGCGGTCTTTTGGCGACCGCCCGCCAGCCCAGGGAAAAACTTAGAGTACCCTCCGCGGTCTTTCGACCGCGGAGCGGTATTTCGGAGGGGGAAGTCTGGCGGGCGGCCTCCGCCGCCCGCCAGACTTAGAATGACCCCCTTAGTCTTTATTTTGAAGTTTTTCTTCACCGGGACGAACCTGCCAGTTGAATCCGACCTCCTGGAGCCCTTGTCCGGATACGCGATGTGGGTTTCCTCGGTGGTGATTTTTACCTTCGGACTTAGTCGTTTTTTCGAGATGAAAATCCTTCGACTGGGGTAAACCTGGATCTTGATCCGACGTCCGTGGAGCCCTTCTCGGATACGATGGCTGGGAGGTCCCGGTCAACTTTTTACCTTCGGACTTAGTCTCTTTTTCGGATGTTTTTCTTTAACGGGACGAACCACGAAGTCAGGCCGGGTCGCGGTTGAGGCAAGCCGGCTAGAATTTCCGCGGCGGGTCGGTCCCTCTCTGGAGCTTTTTTTCAAAAATTCTCAAATCTTTTCCAAACTTCTGGGGCTGCACCCAGATGTTCTTTTAAGGTTCTTTTGGGGTCCACAGCTCACCCCAAGGGTCCAGAAGTTCTGTGATGGTCCTTGGGGGTGCGGACTTCAACTCCCAGAATGCACCTGGCGCAAACTCCTTTTTGGCCACTGGACAGTGGTCAGCTGGTCACTTTTTCAGGAGTTGGTGCAGGGGACTCTGGATAGCAATTTTTCACCTGTAGCAAACAGAGAGTCCCTCCTTGAACCAGTTGAAGCCAGGCAAAGTCCTTCTTGTAGTGAAGCCCAAGTGTGCAGCTGGTGCAGTCCTTCTGAGTGCAGGTTCCAGGTGCAGGCCAGGGATCCAGCAGGGCAGTCCTTCTTCTCCTTTAGTTCCTTCTTCTTGAAATTTGGTGGGGATCTGAGGTGTGGGTGCAGGTCTATCAGTTTTATCCTTGCTCCTGGGTGAAAAGCAGGGGGGCCCTGGTTCTCCAATCAGGGACAGGGTCGTCCCCCTGTGATGACCACTTCCTGGGAAGTGTGGCAAAAATCCATCCCAGAAGGCAACAGTCTCTAAAAATCCAACATGGATGAATCTGATTTTTGGAGGTTACATCTGGCTGAGCCCACTCACTGGTGTGGCTAAAAATCATAAACACACCCCTCTCCTGCCCTCTCCTAATCTAATCAAGGGGGCACCTAATTGTCTGGGGTTGCAGGATGTGGGGGTGTTGCTGGGTGCTCCAAATGTCCTTCTCTGCCTTTGAAGACCAGTTTGGCAGCCCTCCCCCTTCCTGCCTCACCATCTGCTGAGGGGAGATTCTCTCCCCCAAGCACATTCCTTTGTGTGAAGCCAGGCCATTTCACACCTCATCAAGGCAGCCTGGCAGAAGCTGCTGCAGGCTGGCCAATCAGAGCACAGCAGCAAAAACAATGCAGAGCTGAAATTGGCAACTTTTTAGGTAAAGTCTAAACTTTTTACCTGAACAAGTTATATTAAATCCAACAACTGGAAGTTGTGGGATTTATTACAACAATTAATTTGATACCAAATTCTTGGTATGTAACATTTAAGGAGACTTTAAAATTTAAAATAAAGTCTGCCCATTCTAGCCTATGAAGGCCATTTACTTCAATGAGGGAAAAACAAATGTGGCTGTTTTTACCTCACCAGGGCTTATAAATCTATTTTTATAAAGTCCCTGCTTATAGTTACATGGCACCCAGCCCTAGGGGCACATAGGGCACACCTTAGGGGTGACTTATATGTAAAAATAAGGTAGTTTAAGACTTTGGAAGTACCTTTAATTCCAAAGTCGAATTTGCATATAACTTTAATTTAAAAGCAGCCAGCAAGGCAGGCTTGCTTTTAAAATGACACTGGGCACCTCAGCAGTGCACCTAGGTGTGCACCACCTATGCTGTGGTCCCTAAACCTACATGCCCTACCATATACTAGAGACTTATAGGTAGGTTAACTTAGCCAATTATAATTAGCCTAATTTGCATATCCATTTTACACAGAGCACAGGCCCTGGGACTGGTTAGCAGTACCCAGGGCACAGCCAAGAGTCAGTAACCACCAGTACCTATCCAAAAAGAGTGGGGGTGATCAGGCAAAAAAGGAGGACTTTCCTACACTGCCCCCCCCAGATGAAAGGTGATGGGTACTAACCTACACCCTGGTAGTCCTCATCAGCTAAGTGGAAAAACCTGGAAAGGCCATCTGCATTGGCATAGGCAGTCCCAGGTCTGTGCTCCACTGTGAAGTCCATCCCCTGTAGGGAAATCGACCACCTTAACAGTTTTGGGTTTTCCCCCCTCATCTGCATCAACCATCTGAGAGGTCTGTGGTCAGTTTGTACACGGAAGTGAGTGCCAAACAAGTAAGGCCTCAACTTCTTCAGGGACCAGACCACAGCAAAGGCCTCCCTCTCAATGGCACTCCATTTTTTCTCTCTGGGGAGTAGTCGCCTGCTGATGAAGGCAACTGGGTGATCATGGCCCTCTTCATTAACTTGTGCTAACACTGCCCCAATCCCTTCCTCTGAAGCATCTGTTTGCACTACAAACTCCTTGCTATAGTCAGGGGCCAGTAACACTGGTGCTGAACACATAGCCTGTTTTAGGGTGTCAAAAGCTTTCTGACACTCTGGGGTCCAAATGACCTTCTTGGGCTGTTTCTTGGAGGTAAGCTCAGTCAGAGGGGCCACTATGGTCCCAAAATTCTGAACAAACCTCCTGTAGTACCCGGTCAGGCCAAGAAAGGCCCTGACCTGAGTCTGGGTTTTTGGAGCCCCCCAATCCAGAATAGTCTGGATCTTGGGCTGGAGAGGTTGTACATGGCCTCCACCAACAAGGTGGCCCAGGTACACAACAGAGCTTTGCCCTATCTGGCACTTGCTTGCCTTGATAGTCAGGCCTGCTTGAAGCATGGCCTGAAGCACTTCCTTCAGGTGGACCAGGTGATCCCTCTAGGTGGAACTAAATACAGCTATATCATCCAGATAAGCTGCACTGAAAGATTCCAACCCAGATAGGACTCTGTTCACCAACCGTTGGAAGGTGGCAGGAGCATTTTTCATGCCAAAGGGCATCACCTTGAACTGAAAGTGGCCCTCTGGTGTGGAAAATGCTGACCTCGCCTTAGCTCTTGGACTTAAGGCAATCTGCCAATATCCTGAGGTCAGATCAAATGTGCTCAGGAATTTGGCAGCCCCCAACCTGTCAATGAGCTCATCAGCTCTAGGTATGGGGTGAGCATCAGTCCTAGTGACTGCGTTTAGACCTCTGTAGTCCACACAGAATCTCAATTCTTTCTTCCCACCTTGGGGATTAGCTTTGGGCACCAGTACCACTGGACTGGACCAAGGACTATCAGAGGGCTCAATTACCTTGAGGTCCAACATCTTAGCCACTTCAGCTTTGATGTTGGCCTTGACCTGGTCAGACAGCCTGTACAGCTTGTTCTTGACAGGCAAGCAGTCACCAGTGTCAACATCATGGACACACCAATTGGTGAGTCCTGGGGTCAGGGAGAACAGACTAGCAAACTGTCCCAAAACTTGCTTAAAGTCTTTTTGTTGCTGATCTGTCAATTTGGGAGAGAGTACCACTCCCTCCACTGACCCATCTTTTGCCTTTGAGGACAGGAGGTCTGGCAGAGGTTCACCCTCCTCCTCCTTCCCTTCATCAGTGACCATTAGCATGGTCATGTCTGCCCTGTCCTGGTGGGGTTTCATCCTGTTTACATGCAGGATCCTGTGAGGATTCCTGGGGGTGCCAAGGTCCACCAAGTAGGTGACCTCACCTTTTTTCTCCAGAATTGGATAGGGCCCAGTCCATTTGGCCTGAAGTGCCCTAGGAGCCACGGGCTCCAAAACCCACACCAGCTGTCCTGGGTGATACTCAGGCATGGTAGCCTTTTGATCATGCCAGAGCTTCATGAGCTCCTGGCTGGCCTCCAGGTTTCTGCTTGCCTTCTTCATATACTCAGCCATGCGTGACCGCAGGCCTAGCACATAATCTAGCACATTCTCCTTGGATTCTTTGAGAGGCTTTTCCCAAGACTCTCTCACTAAGCACAATGGGCCTCTTACAGGGTGCCCAAACAGTAACTCAAAGGGGCTGAATCCAACCCCCTTCTGTGGCACCTCTCTGTAGGCAAACAGCAGGCAAGGGAGGAGGACATCCCATCTCCTCCTGAGTTTGTCAGACAAACCCACGATCATGCCCTTCAGGGTCTTATTAAATCTTTCCACCAGACCATTGGTCTGTGGGTGGTAGGGGGTGGTGAACTTATAAGTAACACCACATTCATCCCACATGGCTTTCAGATAGGCTGACATAAAGTTTGTGCCCCTATCTGAAACCACCTCCTTTGGGAATCCCACTCTGGTGAACACACCAAGTAGGGCCCTAGCCACTGTGGGAGCAGTGACTGTCCGGAGGGGTATTGCCTCAGGGTACCTGGTGGCATGGTCCACTACCACCACAATGTACCTGTTACCTGAAGCAGTTGGTGGGTCTAGGGGACCAACAATGTCAATCCCCACCCGCTCAAAGGGAGTCCCAACCACTGGCAGTGGTATCAGGGGAGCCTTTGGTTTGCCTCCTGTCTTGCCACTGGCTTGACAGGTGACACAGGAGCTGCAAAACTCCCTGACTTTTTCTGACATTTGGGGCCAATAAAAATGGTTGACCAGCCTGTTCCAGGTCTTGGTCTGTCCCAAATGTCCAGCTAAGGGGATATCATGGCTTAAGGTAAGGAGGAATTCTCTATACTTCTGGAGGACCACTACTCTCCTAGTAGCCCCTGGTTTGAGGGCCCTTGCCTCAGTGTAGAGAACTCCATCCTCCCAGTAAACCTTGTGGGTCCCACTGGTATCCCCTTGTTCTTGCCTGGCAGCAGTCTGCCTCAGGCCCTCAAGAGTGGGACACTCTCTTTGTCCCCGGCACAATTCTTCTCTGGTGGGCCCACCTGCCCCTTGCAGTTCTGCCAAATCAGGCAGAGTTTGCAAGGAAAGTGTCCCTCCCTCAGAGTTCAGATCCTCCCCCTCAGGGTTGGATTCTTCCTGACCCTCTGTACTTGTTGGGGCTGGCAAGCCAGACCCAGTGCCCTTTCTCTTTTTCTTGGAGTTTGGCCCATTGTTCCAGGGTCCAAGTGTCCAGCATTTCCCTGTTGTGCTGCCTGTGACCTGGTCACAGCACACACCCATTCAGGGAGGTCCAGCATCTGTGCATGGACCCTTCTCTCCACTTCTGACCATTCAGATGCTTCAAGATCATTTCCCAGCAGACACTCTACTGGGAGGGCAGGAGCTACAGCTACCTTTTTAGGGCCAGTCACACCTCCCCATTCCAGACTCACCATAGCCATGGGATGGAGTTTGGTTCTGCTATCTGCATAAGTCACCTGGTGGAAGACACCAGGTAAGACCTGCTCTGGAGAAACCAGCTTTTCTGTGACCATTGTCACACTGGCTCCTGTATCTCTCAGAGCTTCCACTTCAGTCCCATTGACTTCAGGCCTCTGCCTATACCTCTCCATGATGGGAGGTAAGGTGGCCATAGTTGCAATGTCCACCCCACCCACGGATACTAAGGTGACCTCAGTGTACCCTGATTCCACCCCTGGGCCAACTTCCACCCCCAACCCTACACTAGCAATCCCCTGGGATTGCCCACCAGTGGGGGGCTTCTTGGAGCAGATAGCATCTCCTCTTTTATGTCCAGGTTGATGACAATCAAAACACTTGCCGGCCTTAGGAAGCTCCTGAAACCTTCCTGCTTTAGCAGGATCATAATTCTTTCCCTGATACCCTTTCCCTTTAAAAGTGAATTGGCTCGGGGCTCCCCCTCCCTGAGAAGTTTTTGGGGACTCTTGTGAGGACTCTTTGGTTTTTTTATCATCTTTCCCCTGGTTCTTCCCCTGAGAAGAACCATGTCCTCCCTTTTTCTGATCATCCCCTGGGGGTTTCTGGTTAACCCTAGTTCTTAACCAGTCATCTGCTGCCTCCCCCAGCTCTCTGGGGTTGGTCAACCTAGAGTCTACTAGATACTGGCGGAGCCTCTCTTGGACACAATTAGTTAGAAGGTGCTCCCTCATAATCAAATTGTACAGCCCCTCAAAGGTACTTACCCTGTTGCCCTGTATCCAGCCCTCCAGTGCCTTTACTGAAATGTCCACAAAGTCCACCCAGGACTGGGTGCTTGTCTTTTGGGTGTCCCTAAACTTGAGCCTATACTGCTCTGGGGTCAGACCAAACTTTTTAGTCAAACAACTCTTCATACTGGGGTATGAGTCTGCATCCTCCCCACTCATGGTTAGGAGCCTATCCCTCCCAGAGTTGGGAACTAACTCCCAAAGAAGTGAACCCCAGTACTGAGGCTTGACTTTCCTCATCTGGAGGGCCCTCTCAAAGGCCCCCAGCCACTTATCTATGTCATTCCCCTCTACATAGGCAGGAACCACCCCTTTGGGTAATCTGGGGGAAAAACTCCCACCCAGGGACACCTCAGCTTCTTTCTCACTGCCACCATCTCTTTTCTCTTTGCTTGCCCACTTTTTCTTTTTTAGGGCAGCTTCTCTGCTTCCAAAGCTATGTATGCTAGCTGGGCCTCCAGCTCTCTTTCTCTGATGTATGGGTTCTCTCCTCCTGAAAGGACCCCCTTCCTACCACTAGCTTTGGGTCTGCCCCTAGTGACTGTATCTACTGAGGACCGTTCTTCCTCATCCTCACTTGGGCTCAGATGCCTTCCCTCCCCTGAGAGGTTAGAGTTAGCATCCTCCCCTTTTTCTTCCTCCTCTGGAGCTTCCTCTGTGCCTAGCTCTTGGGCCTCAGCCCATGCTGTCAGGGATTTAATCAGGATTTGATTCCTGAGATCAGTGGTTGCAGGCAACCCTCTTTCAATACACAACCCCCTAAGCTGGACTACTGTCAGTGTGGGTAGGCTAGCCAGATCAAGCTCCATGGTTCCCTAGTTTTGTGTCAACAAAAACTTTTTGCAAAAATTGGAAACAAGAATTTAGAAAAATTACAAAAATTCAATAATTGAAATTAATCCAAATTAATAAAAAAAATTAAAATTAAAAATTAAAAAATAAATAATTTTTGCACTAAGACAATTTAAAGGATTTTTAATTTGTTTTACTTAAAACTGTAACGTGATACTGAACACAAGTACAGGATCCCACCGCTGCCACCAAAAATGTTGGAAAATGGGTTATTAGTAAGGGCAGGTAGGTACCTACACCTAGCAACAAGCCACTAACCTCCACCTAGGTACAGTTAGGTCTCAGTAAATTAATCCCAGCTCAACCCTTGGTAGCTTGACAACGAGCGTCAAGGCTTAACTTAGGAGACAGTGTGTAAAGCATTCAAATATCACAAAACAGTAATTAAATAAAACACAGGAAACAGTTTAAAAATCCAAAACCAATTTATAAAAATAGTTTATATTTTTATCTTTAAAATGACACAAAAACGAATAAAATTGGTTCAGGGGAACCGGAGATATGAATTTTTAAAGTATTATTATTTTTCTAGCGCTTAGAAACAAAAAGCGCCAATCGGGTCATCTGGTTGCACCTCGACCGGGGCAAAGTCAAAGTTTCAGGCCGACCGCGATGGAGCCCTGCTCGGCTACAAGTCGCGGGAGGCCTCGGTTAAAAAGTTACCTCCTGACTTAGTCTTTATTTTGAAGTTTTTCTTCACCGGGACGAACCTGCCAGTTGAATCCGACCTCCTGGAGCCCTTGTCCGGATACGCGATGTGGGTTTCCTCGGTGGTGATTTTTACCATCGGACTTAGTCGTTTTTTCGAGATGAAAATCCTTCGACCGGGGTAAACCTGGATCTTGATCCGACGTCCGTGGAGCCCTTCTCGGATACGATGGCTGTGAGGTCCCGGTCAACTTTTTACCTTCGGACTTAGGGGGTCATTCTAAGTCTGGTGGGCGGCGGAGGCCGCCCGCCAGACTTCCCCCTCCGAAATACCGCTCCGCGGTCGAAAGACCGCGGAGGGTATTCTAAGTTTTTCCCTGGGGTGGCGGGCGGTCGCAAAAAGACCGCCCGCCAGCCCAGGGAAAAACTCCCTTCCCACAAGGATGCCGGCTCGTAATCGAGCCGGCGGAGTGGGAAGGTGCGACGGGTGCTGTTGCACCCGTCGCGTATTTCACTGTCTGCCAAGCAGACAGTGAAATACTTGTAGGGGCCCTCTTACGGGGGCCCCTGCAGTGCCCATGCCAGTGGCATGGGCACTGCAGAGGCCCCCAGGGGCCCCGCAACCCCCCCTACCGCCATCCGGTTCCCGGCGGGCGGACCGCCGGGAACTGGATGGCGGTAGGGGGGGTCGGAATCCCCTCGGCGGCGCAGCTAGCTGCGCCGCCTTGGAGGATTCAATAGGGCAGCGGTACACTGGCGGGAGACCGCCAGTGTTGCCGGTCTGACCGCGGCTTTACCGCCGCGGTCAGAATGCCCTGCGGGGCACCGCCGGCCTGTCGGCGGTGCTCCCGCCGACCCTGGCCCCGGCGGTCTAAGACCGCCGGGGTCAGAATCACCCCCTTAGTCTCTTTTTCGGATGTTTTTCTTTACCGGGACGAACCACGAAGTCAGGCCGGGTCGCGGTTGAGGCAAGCCGGCTAGAATTTCCACGGCGGGTCGGTCCCTCTCTGGAGCTTTTTTTCAAAAATTCTCAAATCTTTTCCAAACTTCTGGGGCTTCACCCAGATGTTCTTTTAAGGTTCTTTTGGGGTCCGCAGCTCACCCCAAGGGTCCAGAAGTTCTGTGATGGTCCTTGGGGGGTGCGGACTTCAACTCCCAGAATGCACCTGGCGCAAACTCCTTTTTGGCCACTGGACAGTGGTCAGCTGGTCACTTTTTCAGGAGTTGGTGCAGGGGACTCTGGATAGCAATTTTTCACCTGTAGCAAACAGGGAGTCCCTCCTTGAACCAGTTGAAGCCAGGCAAAGTCCTTCTTGTGGTGAAGCCCAAGTGTGCAGCTGGTGCAGTCCTTCTGAGTGCAGGTTCCAGGTGCAGGCCAGGGGTCCAGCAGGGCAGTCCTTCTTCTCCTTTAGTTCCTTCTTCTTGAAATTTGGTGGGGATCTGAGGTGTGGGTGCAGGTCTGCCAGTTTTATCCTTGCTCCTGGGTGAAAAGCAGGGGGGCCCTGGTTCTCCAATCAGGGACAGGGTCGTCCCCCTGTGATGACCACTTCCTGGGAAGTGTGGCAAAAATCCACCCCAGAAGGCAACAGTCTCTAAAAATCCAACATGGATGAATCTGATTTTTGGAGGTTACATCTGGCTGAGCCCACCCACTGGTGTGGCTAAAAATCATAAACACACCCCTCTCCTGCCCTCTCCTAATCTAATCAAGGGGGCACCTAATTGTCTGGGGTTGCAGGATGTGGGGGTGTTGCTGGGTACTCCAAATGTCCTTCTCTGCCTTTGAAGACCAGTTTGGCAGCCCTCCCCCTTCCTGCCTCACCATCTGCTGAGGGGAGATTCTCTCCCCCAAGCACATTCCTTTGTGTGAAGCCAGGCCACTTCACACCTCATCAAGGCAGCCTGGCAGAAGCTGCTGCAGGCTGGCCAATCAGAGCACAGCAGCAAAAACAATGCAGAGCTGAAATTGGCAACTTTTTAGGTAAAGTCTAAACTTTTTACCTGAACAAGTTATATTAAATCCCACAACTGGAAGTTGTGGGGTTTATTACAACAATTAATTTGATACCAAATTCTTGGTATGTAACATTTAAGGAGACTTTAAAATTTAAAATAAAGTCTGCCCATTCTAGCCTATGAAGGCCATTTACTTCAATGAGGGAAAAACGAATTTGGCTGTTTTTACCTCACCAGGGCTTATAAATCTATTTTTATAAAGTCCCTGCTTATAGTTACATGGCACCCAGCCCTAGGGGCACATAGGGCACACCTTAGGGGTGATTTATATGTAAAAATAAGGTAGTTTAAGACTTTGGAAGTACCTTTAATTCCAAAGTCGAATTTGCATATAACTTTAATTTAAAAGCAGCCAGCAAGGCAGGCTTGCTTTTAAAATGACACTGGGCACCTCAGCAGTGCACCTAGGTGTGCACCACCTATGCTGTGGTCCCTAAACCTACATGCCCTACCATATACTAGGGACTTATAGGTAGGTTAACTTAGCCAATTATAATTAGCCTAATTTGCATATCCATTTTACACAGAGCACAGGCCCTGGGACTGGTTAGCAGTACCCAGGGCACAGCCAAGAGTCAGTAACCACCAGTACCTATCCAAAAAGAGTGGGGGTGATCAGGCAAAAAAGGAGGACTTTCCTACACAAAGGTTTTCTTGATAACTATTTTTCACTTTTTATATTTCAGCAAATGAATTGCTATATATCCGGTATAGAATTAAAAAGCCATTGCAAGGTGCAGCTCATTTATTGGCTCTGTGTACCTAGGGTTCTTGATGAATCTACAAGCCCTATATATCCCCGCAACTAGAAGAGTCCAGCAGACGTAACGGTATGTTGCTTTCAAAAGTCCAACATTGCAGGAAAAAGTTACAGAGTAAAACGTGGAGAAAAATTGCTATTTTTTTATTTCAGCTGTTATTTTCCGTAGGAAACACTTGTAGGATTTATACAAATTACCCCTTGCTGAATTCAGATTTTTTTCTACTTTTCAGAAATGTTTAGCTTTCTGGGGTCCAACATTGGTTCATATCTATTTCTGTCATTAACTGCAAGGAGGCTGAAAGAACAAAAAATAGTAAAAATGGGATATGTCCCAGTAAAATGCCAAAATTATGTTGAAAAATTGGGTTTTCTGATTCAAGTCTGCCTGTTCCTAACAGCTGGAAAGATGGTGATTTTAGCACCGCAAACCCTTTGTTGATGCCATTTTCAGGGGAAAAAGACCCACAAGCCTTCTTCTGCAGCACCCTTTTTCCCATTGTTTCGAAAAAAATGAAATTGTTGCTGTATTTTGGCTAATTTCTTGGTCTCCTTCAGAGAAACCCACAAAGTCTGGGCACCTCTAGAATCCCTATGATGTTGGAAACAAACAATGCAAATTTGGCATAGGTAGCTTATGTGGACAAAATGTTATGAGGGCCTAAGCACCAACTGCCGCAAATAGCCAAAAAAAGGCTGGCCACCTGAGGGGGAAAAGGCCTGGCAGTGAAGGGGTTAATGGGACAGGCACGATCCTTACAGAACTGTTTCAGTCGAACAACTGTGTAACTTTCCAGTTCCCCCAACTCAAAAGCAGCTCCAGCCTGTGGACCTCCAGATTGAGACATGATAACAAATCAAAAGTGCAAATTTCCAAGGAGGAAAAAGAGTTCCCAAACAGAAGTTCAAGAATCAATAAAAAGATCACCAAAAATATGGAAGTAGTTAAAAGTCCAAAGAGAGCAAAAAGTAAAACAAGTAGTATGTGGTCACATAATTACCTGCACTGAAAACAGTAATGTACACTTAATCATTGAATGTCAAGTACAAATACAAATCCAATCCTCATCACTGATCACCAATGTTGGAAATGGGTTCTTTGACTGGCAGTCAGGGTAGCCCCTGTCCAAGCAAGGACCTTCACTCTAGCCAGGGCAAAGGACAAACACATCTGGTTAACCACCACTCACAACCTTGGTAGCTTGCACGCATAGGCAGGCTTAACTCAGAAGCAATGTTTAAAGCATTTGTACCAACACACACAGTAATACAGTGAAAACGCTACAAAATGGACACCACACCAGTTTAGAAAAAACTAGGCAATATTTATCTAAATCAAGCATGACCAAAATGACAAAAATCTTACATACACAAGTTATAATATGAATTTTCAAAAGAATAAGGTTCTTATTATGGCATTGGCGGTGACTGTTATAGTGGTGCTAATACCGCCAACAGGCTGGTGGAATTACCTCTAATTTATGACCATGGTGGTGATTCCTCCCATAGACAGCCAGTGTACCACTGCAACTGCCAAGGTGTTAACACCACTGACCACAGCGGTAGCCAACAACAGCCAGGTGGAAGAAAAGGTAACGCCCACTATATTATGACACAGCAAACTACCAGGATTTCCGGGTCAGTACCAGCGCCATCAAAAGCCTGGTGGAAACAGAACACAGAAAATGAAAGACTCACCAACAGGTACACAGAGGACTCCGCCACCGCCATGGAACCAGAACTTCAAGTCTTCCCAATGCTCTTCTACGCCATGGTGCTTCTGTAACACTAACACCGACGAAGATGACGACAGTGAGTACAGCCGCCTAGCACACACACTATTCAAACACACACCATACACACAACCTGCTGCAGAGTAAAACTAATGTCACAGAACCCACGTCTCATTAAAACAAGGACCGCATTGAGGTTTAACTGACAATGTTATTTGATGCCAACAGCCACCATATTGTTCATGTGCAAACCAAAGCATTTGTCAATGTTCGGAAAGGGCCAATGGCCAGGACAAAGTCCAAAAGCCCCAATGGCCACAGGGCACAGTCCAAGGCCCAATTTGACTCCTGACTATCTGGACTCCACTGTGAGTAGGGGCATCATGTTGGAAATGGGCAGGCACCTCAGCTGAAGTGGGGAACATGCCCACTGGTTCTGTAGGGGGCTCCATGCCCAATTGTCCCTGGTGGGGAGTGCAAGGCTACAGTCTCTGAAGTGGGGAACATGACCACTGGTTCTGGAGGGGGCTCCATACCCAATTGTCTCTGGTGGGTGGCCTACATGCCCTCTGCTGGAGGTGAGGGCTCCTTGCCCATTGCTGGTGGAGGTGTTACTCTGGCTGCCTCTGCTGGAGGTGAGGGCTCCTTGCCCACTGCTGGTGGAGGTGTTACCCTGGCTGTCTCTGCTGAAGGTGAGGGCTCCTTGCCCACTGCTGGTGGAGGTGTTACCCTAGCTGCCTCTGCTGGAGGTGAGGGCTCCTTGCCCACTGCTGGTGGAGGGGGCCTCTTGCCTCTCTTTGCTGGTGGAGTGGGAACCTTCACTTTCTTTGGTGATGGAGTGGGTACCTTCTCTTTCTTGGGTGGTAGAGTGGGAACTTTCCCTTTCTTGCCTTCAAGACTGGGCGGTGCCTCCACTGTCCCCATCTCCTGTCCCTTGGTTTCCACTACCCTAGTCCTCCCTTTCTGAGGTGGAAGTGTGCTCACAGTAGGAGTGACAGCCATCACACTCTGTGGCCCCTTTGTGCCAGCAGCTGAGGATTTGATGGGAGCAGTGGCAGACTGTTTGGCTGAGGTGCTGTGCTGGGTTGTTGGGACCCAGCTCTTACGGACAGGATGGGGGGGTGGAAAGGGAGGGAAGAGGTCAAGACGGGCAAGGAAAAGCTTCTTAGGAAAGTTCAGGTGGGATGTGGGAGGAGGGATAGGAGTGGAGGATGAGGGAGTGGTTGTCAGAGGTGTACGTCTGCTGGACTAGGGTGCATGGACAGTGTGTGAGGTAGATGGTTGTTGGGAGTCTGAGTGCAGGCGTTTGTGTCTCTTAGGAGGTGGGCAGACGGAGGGGAGAGGATAAAGGGGACGTGTGGATGGATGTTGTGGAGGTATTTGCAAGTGTGGTGTGTGTGCTGCATGATGTGGTGATGGTGGTGGTGGCTGTTGATGCAGTGCATGCAGGTGTGAGTGCGGATATGACTGTGTGGGAGGATGAGGGAGAGACAGTGGAGGCAGTGGATGTGGTTGTGTGTACAACTGTCTGTTGTTTGTATGAGTGCTTGTGACCTGAAGTGTGCTGCCTGTGTTTGACTGTGCTACTCTTGTTTGATGTTTTGTGTGCATGCTTGTTTGTATGTGTGTATGGGATGGGTTGGGGTTGAGGATACTGGGACTGGGAAGTGTTAGTTGGAGGGGGGATGGTGGGAACAGGAACACTGGCTGCCATCAGAGAGGAGGCCAGAGCCGAAACGATCACCGTAGGGCCGCCAAGCCACCGTGGCTGCCCTCCAGGAACGCATTGAAATGCTGCATCTGTGATGCCAGCCCCTGGATGGCATTCACTATGGTTGACTGCCCTACAGAGATGGATCTCAGGAGGTCAATATCCTCCACAGTAAGGGCAGCAGGGCTAACTGGGGCAGGGCCTGAGGTGTCTGAGAAGAAGGAGATGCCCACTCTCCTGGGTGAGCGGGCACAGCCAACTCAGTGGGGGGCTACTGGGAGGGCAGTGTTGGTACGGGGGCAGCAGTTGTAGCTGGGGTGGTGCCAGAGGTGTCCGTCACCACCAGGGAGCTCCCATCAGAGTAGGTATCAGAGTTAACGTTGTCACCTCCTGTCTCCACAGTGGTTCTCCCCTCGCCCTCCGTCCTACTGGTCCCCTTGGCATTGGTGGACTCTGCCTCCTGGGTCCTGTGGGATGCAGCTCCCTCAGTCACTGGTGGCCCTGCTCCTATGTCAGATGATGCTAATACATACATGGACAGGATGACAGAAGTAATAGAAGTAGGGAGAGAAAGGGAGCACTGGGTCAATTACAGCACCAACACCACAGATGGCATACACATTACCATAACACACAGGGACCACGATTGGGCACTATGTAACGCACTGGCATTACATTGGCTAGGTACCATAGCAAGATGAGAGCCAACCACTGCCAACTGCACCCCTCCTGGGACCCACTAAGCCCTGTCTCACCTGGTAAATGATGCTTTTATGTTTCTCCTATATGTGTGGTGTTTTTAAATGTTTGAGTTTTTATTTAATATCTTCGCATTTATATGTTATAGGTAGAATGGTGGATTTTATGGATTTATCACATGAATGGGGTATTATTATATTTAATTAAATATTTTTGTTACTGATTCTTTTGTTAGAGATTTATCACTGCAGTGTTGAGTGGATGTGATGGCCTGTTGTGTTCTTAAGAATTTATGCTTGGAGTAAAGGTTGGATTGATTGATTATTGTATATTTTGGGGATTTTTTCTTTTCCTTGTTCACCTAGAGTGCCACCTAGATGGAATACAAGATTTTACTATCCCCCCATTTACCTAGTGCTGAACCACGCAGCAATGTCTAAGCTGGAGTTAAGGGGCACCCACTTACTGAAAACCACTATCTGGATCCTATGCCAAACAAAAACAATGGTTGACACGCTCCCTGTACTCAACCCCTTGTGGTGGCTGTGCTGTCCTCAAGCGCCCATCCAGATCTGGGTAGGCCACCGCCAGTATGTGGGCCATCAGGGGGGTCAGGTTCCGACAGGCACTCTGCCCTCGTTGGGAGGCCATTCCCAGCTGAGTCTCCGTGGTCTTCTAGGTCCAGCGTCTCAGGTCCTCCCACTTTTTCCTGCAGTGGGTGCTCTGCCTGCTATTGACCCACATGGTCTGCACGTCCTTGGCAATGGCACTCCACAATCCCTTCTTCTGATGGGCACTGACCTGCAGATTTAATACAGACAGGTGGACACCATTAACCAGACAATTCAGCCTGTCACACATATGGCCCACAAATTACATTTCCATCTCCTTTGGAACACACATCACCTGGAGCTCTGCATGTACACTACCACCAGACATACCCTACACCTTGTCGCATGCATCGTTCTCATGGTGTACTCACCTGTTGGTCTGGAGGCCCATACACCTGTCCATACAGGGTTAGGACCCCATCCACCAGGAGCTCTAACTTCTCCCAAGTGAAGCCAGGAGCCCTTTCCCCTGTTACACAGGCTATGGCAGGATCCAGACACAGGTCACAGCAGCACACGCAGTTTAGGTGTTGTCCTGTGGAAAGTCAGGAATCAATCAATCAATCAATCAAACATTTGTAAAGCGCGCTACTCACCCGCTAGGGTCTCAAGGCGCTGAGTGGGGGGGAGGGAAGGACTGCTAATGGTCAAATAACCAGGTCTTGAGGTGTTTCCTGAAGGTCAGGAGGTCCTGGGTCTGTCGTAGGTGGGAGGGAAGGGTGTTCCAGGTCTTGGTAGTGAGGTGGGAGAATGATCTGCTGCCAGCTGTAGTTTGATGGATGCGAGGGACGGCGGCGAGGGCAAGGTTGGAAGAGGGGAGTTGGCGGGTGGGAGTGTGGAAGGTGAGTCGCTTGTTGAAGTAGGCAAGACCTGTGTTGTGAAGATGTTTCTGAGCATGGATGAGGAGTTTGAAGGTGATCCTCTTGGTGACAGGAAGCCAGTTAAGGTCTCTGAGGTGGGCAGAGATGTGGTCGCAGCGAGGGATGTGAAGGATGAGGCGTGCAGAGGCGTTCTGTATGCGTTGTAGTTTCTTCTGAAGCTTGGCTGTGGTTCCTGCATAGAGTGGGTTGCCGTAGTCCAGTCTGCTGCTGACGAGGTCGTGGGTGACTGTCCTTGTTTCAGTGGGGATCTATCTGAAGATCTTGCGAAGCATGCGGAGGGTGTTAAATCAGGAAGATGAGATGGCATTGTCTTGCTGGGTCAGGGTGAGTGATGAGGTCCGGATGAAGCCTAGGTTGCGTGCGTGGGTGGTGGGTCTTGGTGCGGTTCCTAGGTGGGTGGCCACCAAGAGTCATCTCATGCGGAGCGGTTGGAGCAGAGGATGAGGATCTCTGTCTTGTTGGAGTTCAGTTTGAGGCCACTCTTCTCCTTCCAGTTGGCGATGGCATGCAGTCCGTCGTGGAGGTTGGTTTTGGTGGTGGCGGGGTCCTTGGTGAGTGAGAGGATCAGCTGGGTATCGTTGGCGTAGGAGACGATGTTGAGGTTGTGGGATCGGACGATGTTGGCGAGCGGTGCCATATAGATGTTAAAAAGAGTTGGGCTGAGAAAAGATCCTTGGGGAAAGCGCAGATGGTTTTGGTGGCTCCCAGCAGGAAGGGAGGGAGGTGGATTCTCTGAGTTCTGTCGGAGAGGAAGGAAGTGATCCAGTCCAGACCTTTATAGCAGATCCTGGCGTCATAGAGGTGAGTGCAAAGGGTGTGGTGGCAGACAATGTCAAAAGCAGGCGAGAGGTCCAGGAAGATGAGGGCCGCGGTTTTGCCTTTGTCGAGCATGGTCCTGATGTCTTTGGTTGCGGCGATGAGGGCAGTCTCGGTGCTGTGGTTCCTACGGAATCCTGATTGGAAGATGTCCAGCGTGTTGTTGTCCTCCAGGAAGCGGGTCAGTTGGCCGTTAATGATCTTCTCGATGGCCTTTGCCGGGAAGGGGAGGAGGGAGATGGGTCGGTACTTCTTGAGGTCTTCGGGGGTCCGCTTTGGGTTTCTTCAGTAGGGCGTTGACTTCGGCGTGCTTCCAGCTCTCCAGGAAGGTGGCAGTCTCGAAGGAGCTACTGATGATCATACGGCGTTGGGAGGCGATGATGGGGCTCACTTTTTTGAAGACATCGTGGGGGCAGGGTGCAGAGGCAGATCCGGAGTGGATGGTGCCCATGGTTTTGATGGTGTCCTCGTTGTTGATGTGGGTCCAGGAGAGCAAAAGATTGGTGTGGCTGGGTGCGTCGGGGTTGGTAGTGGCCGTGGTGGTAGTGGGGGTAAGGAGTTGAAGCTGTCATGGATTTCTGTGATCTTGCGATGGAAAAAGGTGGTGAGGGAGTCGCAGTGGTCTTGCGATGGACGGGGGTCGATGGAGCATGACCTGGGATTGATGAGTTCTTTGACGATGCTGAAGAGCTCTTTGCTGTCGTAGGCATTGTTGTCGATGCAGTCTTTGTAGAAGGATATTTTGGTGATGCCTGTTGATGGCTGTCTTAATGGCGGCGTGGTTGCTCTCTGGTGGTTTGTGGCGCCACTTCTTCTCTATTTTCTGGCACTCTCGCTTGGAGGCCTGAAGGTCGGTGTTGAACCAGATGGCCTTGGCGCTGGTGCGGTTGTTTGAGAATTTTCTGAGCGGAGCCAGGGCAGGGTGTTGGGGCAGTCATCTAGCCAATGTCTGCGGTTGAGGGCGGCTGTGTTGGGGTCTGTGGTGTTAGGTGGCGGGGCCCGGGCGAGGGTGGAGATCAGTTTGTCTTCCAAAATCTTGTTCCAGCTGCGGTGGGGGATCTGTTGTGGATGGTGGTGAGCAGTGGGTTTCTGGAAGGTGAAATGGATGCAGCGGTGGTCGGTCCAGTGGAGTTCGGTGGTATGGCTGAAGGTGACATGGCTGCTGGCGGAGAAGACGGGGTCTAGTGTGTGGCCGGTGGAGCGTGTAGGCAGTGTGACCAGTTGTTTGAGACCGAGATTGGAGAGGTTGTCGATCAAGGCAGTGGAGTTTCTGTCGTTGGCGTTCTCAAGGTGAAAATTCACGTCGCCGAGGAGAATGTAGTTTGTGGAGGTAAGGGCCTGGGTGCTGATTATGTTGGCATTGGACTCACTGAAATGTGGACGGGGCATGGGGGCCTGTAGATGAGGGTTCCTCTGAGGGTGGTGTTGGCATTGATGTGAATCTGGAAGTGTAGGTGTTCAGCGGTATCGGGGGTGTCATTGGTGTTGGTGAGATTCTCATGGTGTTCTTGTGGACTTTGGTGATCCCTCCTCCTGGACTGTTGGTGCGTTCTCTGCGGGTGATCTTATAACCTTACTGGATGGCTATGGCGATGTCTGGATCCGAGAAGGGGTTCATCCAGGTTTCGGTGAGGAAGGCGACGTCTGGGGACGATGAGTTGAGTAGTTCCCAGAGTTCAACGGCTTGCTTGTGGATGGAGCGGGTGTTGAAGAGGATGCAGCTGAGGTGGTTGTGTGTGGTTCTGGTGTGGTGCTTGGCGGTTTGGGGGCAGATGAAGTTGCAGGTCGATAGGAGAAGGGTCTGTGGGTGTGTTCAGGGTGGCTTGGACGCGGGTGGTGGAGTGGCCTGGGTTGAGGGCATGGAGTTTGTTGGCACTGTAGCGGCGTCGGGTGACGTGGGGAGTGTGTGGACCAGTGGGTCTGGTGCTGGGCGCGATCCTGGCACGGATGGGCACAGACCGGCTTGCCTCTGGCACGCCGCAGCGTGGTCACTATTAAGAAGAGGAGGTGGGAGGGAGGAGCAGCTAGGAGGTGGGAGCGGGGAGCGAATGGGAGCGAACAGGGTTCTGAGGGGGAGCGAGGGGGCGGGGACGCAGCGGTGGGAAGGAGCAGCTGGAAAAAGCCGAAAACGGGTGGGATCGCGCAAAGAAAAAATGGCGAATAAAAGGCACAAAAAATAGCACAGAAGCACAGAAACATAGAAATGCCACAAAACAAAAAGCAAATGGCACAAAACAAAGACAGATACAAAAACAAACACACAATACTTACGGAAACCCACTAGACACCGGGGATGAGGCACAGGTGGGTGCCTGCAGGTGGTGGAGGGCCTCGAATTCGTGGCAGCAGCGAGGGTGGGATGAAGGGCAAGGGCAAAGTCTGGAGGATGTGTGCAGCATGTGGAGTGAGCTCTTGACCTTAATAGCAGGTCAGGGATCACCAAGTGAGGTTATGGATAGAAAATGTCAGTCACATCCACAGCGGTATACACCGTCACTGCCGCCGGTGATCCTCATTGGATGCTGTACTCCATAGAGCCCCAAGTTAGCCAATGAGGAATAGCACAGCAGTGGAAGACCGCCTTCAGCCATGACACCCAATGCCGGCAGAGTTACATCACTTCCACCTCTTCATACTTACAGGACAGGCGGTCGCCATTTCATGGAGGTGGACAACAATCAGGTATTTGAAACTGCATCATTGCTGTGAATTGTACATACATTGCCATTCACATCATCTGATTACATACATGCCCAGTTGCACTGGGGTGGTGGTTCCATTGTTCAGTTTGTGACACCCTTCTCACTCTTGTGTCCCATAGATACCTCCCAATGCAGAAGAATAGGAGGAGGAGGCAAGCCCCCGTGTACAGACCCCTTGTGGACTTGGCTACACTGGATGAGAGGCATATAGTACTGACCTATAGACTGGACAGGGCCAAAGTCACAGAGCTGTGTACTCAATTGGAGCCTGATCTGATATCAGCTATCCGTCATCCCATTGGGATCCCCCCTCTTGTGCAAGTTCTATCAGTGCTCCATTTCCTGGCAACTGGTTCTTTCCAAGTGACAGGGGGCTTGGCAGCAGGACTGTCACAATCAATTTTCTCAATAGTGCTGGCAATGGTTTTGTCTGCCTTGCTCAAACACATGTGCAGCTACATCGCTTGCCCCCAAGTGGAATATTTGGCCACTGTGAAGGCTGGATTCTATGCAATGAGACATATTCCCAATATTATTGGGGCTGTTGATGGAACACATATTGTATGTGTTCCCCCCCACCCACACAATGAACAGGTGTTCAAGAATTGGAAGAGTTTCCACTCACTCAATGTGCAAAATGGTGTGCCTGGCTGACAAGTACATCTCCCACGTCACTGCCAAGTAACCTGGGTCAGTGCATGACGCCTTCATCCTGAGGAATAGCAGCATCCCAAATGTGATGGCACAATTACAGAGGCACAGGGTATGGCTGATAGGTGAGCCTGAGTCCCCACCCAAGATATGTTAGTGTATGATTTCTAGAGTCATCCCCCATACCATTGTGCAAGGCTAATGTTTGTTCCTCAATTCTTGCAGGTGACTCTGGCTACCCAAACCTGTTGTGGCTCCTGACCCCTGAGAGCAATACCAGGACAGGGGCTGAGAATCGGTATACTGATGCACATGGGTGAACCAGGCGAATCATAGAACGTCCCTTTGGCCTCCTGAAGGCCAGGTTCAGATGCCTTAATCTAACAGGTAGATCCCTGGGCTACTCCTCTGAGAAGGTCTGCCAGATAGTTGTTGTATGCTGCATGTTGCACAACCTGGCCCTCAAACAACATGTGCCTTATCTGCATGAGGAGGAGATTGGAAATGCCCATGTGACAGCAGTGGACTATGCAGACAGTGAGGATGAGGAGGCAGAGGAGGAGGATGTAGACAACAGAACATCAGTATTATGGCAGTACTTCCAATGATACACAGGTGACACGGTAGAACTGACCATTCCTCTAATTATTTATGTTTTCAGTGTGGCTGTAGCAGGATGGCAGTCACTTCCTTTGCATCTGAACTGCCTGTCACTTATGCCTTCTCAATTTGCAGGTGTTGGTGTTATTACAACTGTGTACTGATGTGATGATTACAAACAGCTACAGGTTATTATGTGTATATTATCACAAAGTTCAGATCAATTGCACAAGATGTAACTATGAACATAATTGCACATTTTCATCACATAAAGCAATATCACTCAAGTTGTGTTCAAGGGTGTTTATTGTAGTGAAATATATAGAAGAAATAGTGCAATAGAATGGGGAGACGGTAGAGGTAAGTCCAGGGTAATGGTCCAGTCTGTTTGTAGCACAGGTCCAGTGTCCAGGGGGCCATAGGAAGGGGAGCAATGGCAGTTTAAAGTGGACAGGGCGAGACAGTGGAACACAAGGTGGACATTCAGGAGGGTCTCATTTCCTGGTGGTGGTCTTGGTCTTGGCAAGTGTCTCTGGCTTCGGTCTGGGTCACAGGGTCCGTTTGCAGGTGGTTCACCTTCTGCAGGGGGAGGGGTGCTAGTGGCCTGTGGCAGGGCCTCCTGTCCACTAGCTGCAGCACAAGTGGTGGGCTGTTCAGTTGACTGGCTAGTGGAAGGGGCCCACTGATGTGCTGTATATTCCCTCATGATTGGGCAAATCAGCCAGCACCCCTGCTATGGAGACCATGGTGATGTTGAGGGCCTGCTAATCTTCCCTGATCTCCTGATGGTGTACCTCCTGCAGCCGCTGGTTCTCCTCCATGTTGTTAAGAATATGGCCCATCTTGTTCTGAGATTGTTTGTAAGCTCCTGGATAGTCGGTTCACTGGGCCTGTCCTCCCCCTGGCGCACAGCTGTCCTACGAGAGTCCCTGTCCCCTGTGCCTGTGTCCCCTGAACGGTGTACCCACTGCCACTGACCCCAGAACCCTGATTGTCTTGGCAGTGAGGGGTGGGCTAGGGTCCCTGTACAGGTGGGCACACTGTTGATTGACGTGTTCTGGGGACAGAGGTGTGGGGACGTTGGGTGGGTGCTGTGGTGTTGGATACTGAGGGGGGATGCTCTGTGGTAGACTCGGAGTGGGCTGGGGTGGTCAACTGACCAGTGGTCCCTGATGGGCCAGGTAGGTCATCCGGATTCAGAAGTCTAGAGTTACTGTCATCAATGGGGACATCTTCTGTTGGGGGACTGGATCGTCGTGGCACCTCCTCTCCACTGGGATTGGCTGGGGCAACTGTGGGGATGTAAGTGATGTATTATGCATCATGTCTCTGGCATATTCTACATCCCTAGCTTCCCCTATATCACTGCTGTTGCCCTGCTATCTTTGTTTGTTTTAAGGTGATGTATTGTGGGATTGTCAGTTCTCCATGCTGTGCATGCATTGGTGGTGGGTGTACATGCAGGGCTGGGAGGGTTGTACATGAATTGGTATGGCATGCAGGGCTTGGCATTGGGGTTAGTCACATGTGTAGGTACACTGTGTGGGATGGAGTGGAGTGATGGGAGTCAGGGTGAAGGGGTGAGATGGCATGCAGGTATAGGGGGTGATAAGTAGTAAGTATTGACTCACCAGTGTCCAGTCCTCCGGCTACTCCAGGGAGTTTCTCAGGATGCAGGATTGCCATTACTTGCTCCTCCCATGCTGTCAGCTGTGGGGGGTAGATGGGGGTCCACGTGCAGTCTTCTGGATGGCGAGGTGGTGCCTTGCTGCCACATAACGTTCCTTCCCACGTAGGTCGTTCCACCTCTTCCTGATGTCGTCCCTTGTTCTTGGATACTGTCCCATGGCGTTCACCCTGCCCACGATTTTCCGACATAGCTCCATATTCCTGGCAAGGGATATTTGCTGTAGCTGTGCTACTAAGAGCTGTGGCTCTACCCTGACGATTTCCTCCACCATGACCCCCAACTCCTCATCTGTGAAACGGGGGGGTGCCTTAGTGGGGACATGGGTGTTGTGTGGTGTGTTGTGCAGAGGGTGTTGAGTAATGTGGTGGGGTTTGGGATGTGGAGTGTGTGACGGATGTATGGGTGGTTGTGGTGTGTGTGTGTGTGTCTGTGTGTAGTTGCCTCTGTGATGTGCATGGCTAGCTATTGCAGTCTTTTCGTGTTTGCAAAGGGTTGTGTGTAATGTGGGTGGGTGTTTTATAGTGCTGATGGTTGTGGTGTGTGTTTGAGTGTTAGGTATGTGATCTTAGTCTTGTCTAATGCTCTGTTGTTTTGTATTTGGGTGGCCATTCTGACCGTGCCAGTGTGTACCGACACCGCCAATGGTTTACTGCCATTGACTGTCCGCCATGGTGATTCGTGGGTCAGAATGTGGTGGGCTTAGTTTTGGTGGTGTAACTGTATAGGTGTTAATTCCGACACTTTACCACTGACCTTTGGTCTGGCAGATTTGTGTTTGTGGCAGTATTGTGTCAGTTTTGTGTGTGTGTATCATAATATGGTGAACGGATGTTCATCTCTACGACGGTATGTTGGCAGCCGTCACCACAGCGGTAAGCAGCATTTACAGCCAATGTCATAATGACCAATTTAGAGTCTTACACCACAGAAAACAATGGAAATTATGATTTTGCACAAATTACCTGGTTAGCTTAAAAAATAAAACTGCATGGGTGAGTGTGCATCGTAAAAGGCAGCAATGCGTTGATTCCTTCCTCGGAAGGGAGGCCATGCATTGTTTCTTCCCTGGTCAGATCAGCCATTTGTCGTTTTTTCCCTTGCAAGATAGCGATGCGTCAATTTCTGGACGGGGCACCTCGAATTCTTGCAGAGTCTGGTTGACTTTGACACCCAAGGACAATGCATGGAAAATCCTGTTGCACGGTGTTAGAACACCACGCTGCATGGGGTTTGCGTCATTATCAGCAGCTGCAAGCGGTTGTTGCACGTCGTTTCTCCAGCCGTGATGTGTCAATCGCCCAGCCGCGTAGATTTTAGCCACAAAGCCAGCAGCGCATTGTTAATCAGCCGCATTGCAGATGGTGCGTTGAAAATTTCCCCACACGACATCCTGTGCATGGATTTTCAGCTCTTCTCTGACAACTTCACCTTTCAGGTGCCCAGGGACTGGATAGGACACCACTTGGCAGAGCAGGAGTCCCAGCAGAGAGTCAAGATGTTAGCAGAGGAAGTCTTTAATGGCCATGAGACTTCAAAACAGGAGGCAAGCTCACTTCTTCACAAGCAGGAATATACCACAAAGTCCAGTCTTTGTCCCCTTTCACAGTTGGAAGCAGCAACTGCAGGATAGCCAAACAAAGCACAGTCACAGGTAGGGGCAGCACTTCTCCTCAGCTCTTCTCCTTTCAGAGGTTCCTCTTGCTTCCAGAAATGATCTAATTTTCAGGGGGTTTGAGTCCAACACTTATACCCCTTTCTGCCTTTGAAGTTGGCAAACTTTAAAGGGAAGTCTCTCCTGTCTACAAGATCCTGTCTTGCCCAGGCCAGGCCCCAGACACACACCAGAGGGTTGGAGACTGCATTGTGAGAGGGTAGGCACAGCCCATTCAGATGTAGGTGACCACTCCTCCCTCCGCTCTAGCACAGATGGCTCATAAGCATATGCAGGCTACACCCTAGCTCCCTTTTTCTCACTGTCAAGACGGGAATCACAAACAGCCCAACTGTCAAACTGACCCAGACAGGCAATCCACAAACAGGCAGAGTAACAGAATGGTTTAAGCAAGAAAATGCCTACTTTCCAAAAGTGGCATTTTCAAACTAACAATCTAAAAACCAAATTCACTAAAAGATGTATTTTTAAATTGTGAGTTCAGAGACCCCAAACTCCATAATTCTATCTGCTCTCAAAGGGAATCTACACTTTAAAGTTATTTAAAGGCAGCCCTCATGTAACCTATGAGAGAGATAGGCCTTTTAACAGTGAAGACTGAATTAGTAGTATTTCACTGTTAGGTCATGTAACACACATCAGTACATGTCCCACCTTTCACATACACTGCACCCTGCCAATGGGATTACCTACGGCCTACGTTAGGGGTACCTTACATGTAAGAAAAGGGAAGATTTAGGCAGATAAGTGGGTACACTTGCCAAGTAGAATTGGCAGTTTAAAACTGCACACACAGATACTGCAGTGGCAGGTCTGAGCCATGTTTACAGGACTGCCAGTGTGGGTAGTACAACCAGTGCTGTAGGCCCACTAGTAGCATTTGATTTACGGGCCCTGGACACCGCTAGTGCACTTTACTAGGGGCTTACTAGTAAATCAAATATGCTAAACAGCAAAAACAGAGTCCTGCACAGCTATTTTCCCCAGGAGTGGCTGCTACAATGACAGAGCTGTACAAATACCTGCAGCTCAATACAGGTCAACAAGACTATATTCAGAGGACCCTAGGTTTCTACAGTGTATTTTCTATGTATTCCATCTGTTATTTAAGAGTGACCTGTCAGGTCTGTCTTATGCTATGAACCATATTCTTAAGAGAAGTGCCAATCTGGAAAATCTTTCTACTATATTGATAAAATACAAGGTACGGTTGAAAATCTGGAGTACAACTTAAATAATTTAATGGCATGTCAACATGGGACTAATGAATATTGGTACCATCGTCATAGAGAACTGTATGCTCTAAAACTTAGATCCACCTACTTGGTTTGTAATGTTTAGTTGAGCAGAGGAGACATGGCCCCTCATTACAACCGTGACGGTAAATGTCACCTACTGCCGTGCTGACTGCCACCAACATACCGTGCCCAAGGCGGTATTCCGCCATGGGTATTATGACCCACACTGAGAATTCCACCACAATAGACACCCACATAAGTCCGCCACAACAAAGGTCAGTGATAAACTGGCGATAGCAAAACCCACACCGTTATGCCAACAGAAATGCGCCCACAGTATCACGACCCACGAATCAACACAGTGGTCTATCAACCATGGTAAACCATTGGCGGTACACACTGCCGCGCTCAAAATACACACACTTACAAAACAACACCACATTGGACAAATAAAAATACACACACCTAACACACATACCCACACCACACCCACACACCCACACTACTATAAAACACCCACCCACATTACCCACAACCTTTTCAATGAAAAAAAGATAGCAAGCAGAGAGAGACAAGCCAGAAGCACCCACTCAATCAGAGGCATAGAACACCATCATCCATACACCATTCACGCACATCACAGCATACACCATAACACATCACCCCACACATCACCACACACATCCTCACACATATCACTCCCACCACATCCATGGAACCTCAAAGACACCCCAGGTTTTCAGAGGAGGAGCTAAGGGTCATGGTGGAAGAAATCATCCAGGTAGAGCCACAGCTATTTGGATCACAGGTGCAATCGACGTCCATTACAAGCAAGATGGAGCTATGGCGGAGAATCGTGGACAGGGTCAACCCTGTTGGACAGCACCCAAGAACCAAGGATGTCATCAGGAAGAGGTGGAATGACCTACGGGGGAAGGTGCGTTCCGTGGTAGCAAGACACCAGGTAGCAGTACAGAGGACTGGCGGTGGACCCCCACTTCCTTCCCCACAACTAACAACATGGGAGGAGCAAGTCTTGGTGATCATGCATCCTGAGGGCCTCGCAGGAGTAGCAGGTGGACTGGACTCTGGAAAGTCAAATCTTGACTACTTTATACCCCACCACCCTACCTGCATGCCGTCACTAACTCCTACCCCAACCTCACCCAATCACTCCACCACCTCACATATACCCGACTAACATAACCAACCCATCCCAATACCAAGCCATGCATGCTACACCAATGCATGGACATCCATCACAGACCTGCATGGACACCCATCACCACAGCATGCCCAGTAGAGAGACTCACCCAGCCCACAAAATCACCACTCACACAAGGCCCCGCTGACAGGGAAATCACAATCATACTGGGAAACACTACCATGCACAAGATGGCACACGCAGATACATTAACAATGCATTTGCATCCCCACAGGACCCATAGTCAATGTCACTGGAGAGGATGTGCCATCTACATCCAGTGCCCCCCACAGTGACACCAGCAGCTCTGCACGCCTGGATCACGATGACCAACCTGTCCCATCCAGGACCTCTGGACAGTCGGTTTCCCTGCCACAGTCCCAACCCACCACAGAGCCTCCCCCCTCAGGAAACACCAGCACAGCACCCACCCAGTGGGCCCATGCCACTGTCCCCAGGACACGTCAATCAGCAGTGGGTCCACCACTGCAGGGACCCCAGGCAACCCCACAAACACAGGACGATCAGGGACCTGGGGTCAGTGGCAATGGGCACACGGTTCAGGGGACAGAGGCACAGGACAACAGGGAAGCTGGGAGGACTGCTGTGCGACAGGGTGAGGACAGGCCCATGGAACCGACTCTCCACAAGGCACTCTCCAACATCCTGGGAGCATACTACCATTCCCAGGAGACGATGGGCCAGATTCTGCAGGAGACCCAGCGGCTGCAGGAGGGGCAGTACCTGGGGATCAGGGATGACCTAACCAAAATCTACACTATACTGGTCACCATTGCAGGGGTGCTGGCTGCCATGGGCAAGACCATGAGGGAAACAGTGGCACAACAACTGGCGCCTGACACTAGCCAAACCGAGGAACAGCCTTCCACCTCTGCCGGCGCTAGTGGACAGGATGCCCGACACAGGATCAACAGGCCACCAGCACCCCACCCCTGCAGAAGGAGAACCACCCTGCAAACGGTCCCTGCAATCCAGGCAGAAGCCAGAGAACATGGCCAAGACCCCCACCAGGAAATAAGACTCTCCTGATTGTCACCCTTCTGTCCTACTCAGTCACCCTGTCCACCTTGAACTGCCATTACCCCCCTTCATATGCCCCATTGAACAATGCACCTGTGCTACCAAGAGACTGGAATCTACGCAGAACTTCCCTCCACCATCAGCCCAGCCCCATGCACATCCCCCTCCACCTCTTAGCACATAAAAAACACCCTTGGAACAAATACCAATCTTGAGTCTGTCAAATGATTCACACATGTATTAGTACAACATTATTAAAGCATTGCAACTCAAATGTACACTGAAATATACTTTAGGATGACCTTTGGTGGGCAGCAGTACACATAGCAGGAGCCAGAGTGGGGCACAGAGATCTGGAAATAGAGATGCCAAAGGGTACAGTCAGTGGCCGTAGGCATAGGGAAAGAGGCTGCCTTTTACCTGTGTGTCACTGGAAGTACTTCTGAATTATATTGGTTCTGTTGTCAACATCTTCTTTCTCTGCCACCTCTTCCTCACTGTCCACAGGCTCCACCGCTGCCACAAGACCATCTCAGACACATCCTCCTGCAGAAAAGGCTCCTGGCGTCTCAAGGCCAGGTTGTGCAACATGCAACATACAACGATGATCTGGCACACCTTCTTGGGTGAGTAGTACAGGGCTCCCACTGTGAGATGGAGGCACTGGAACCTGGCCTTCAGGAGGCTGAAGTCCTTTCTTTAATTCTCCTTGTACGCCCATGTGCCTCATTGTAACGTTCCTCTGCTCTTGTCCTGGCATTCCTCACTGGGGTCAGAAGCCATGAGATGTTGGGTTTACCAGAGTCACCTGCAAATATCGAGGGGCAACTGTTAGACACACACACACTAACCCTTAGGGACAACTGCATACCCAGACTCCTACTCATAGTGTGTGGGGACCTTTGGCTCACCTATTAGCCACACCCGGTGCCTCTGGAGTTGGCCCATCACAAATGGGATGCTGCTATTACTCAAGATAAAGGTGTCATGCACAGAGCCAGGATAGTTGAGATTCACATGGGAGATGTACTGGTCCGCCAAACACACCATCTGCACATTCAGAGAGTGATAGCTTTTTCCATTCATGTAAACCTGTTCATTTCTCCAGGGGTGGGGGGTACAAATCCCACATGTGTACCATCAATAGCACCAATGATGTTGGGGATATGTCCCAGGGCATGAAAGTCAACCTTCACTGTTGCCAAATCCTCCACCTCGGGGAACACGATGTAGCTGCGGATGTGTTTCAGCAGGGCAGACAACACTGTTCAACATGTTAGAAAACATTGGCTGAGACATCCCTGGTGCCATGGTCACTGTTGTTTGGAAGGAGTCAATTGCCAGGAAATGGAGCACTGACAGGGCCTGCACTAGAGTGGGGATACCTGCAGGCTGGCGGATAGCTGACATCAGGTCTGGCTCCAATTGGGCACACAGTTCTTGGATTGTGGCACGATCAAATCTTTAGGTAATGATAACGTGTCTGTCCTCCATTGTCGCAAGGTCCACCAGGGGTCTGTACACAAGAGGATTCCACCATCTCATAGTCTCCCTCAGCGGTTGATGCCTGTGGAAGAGAACGGTGAGCAGAGGGTCATATTCACACATCTATAGCACTAATGATGATTTGTTTACTTTACAGAAACAAAATGTGAATCCGACAATCAGTTTCTGTGCCACTGTCTGCTGTTACGCATTTACTTGTCATGTCCTGTGCCCCCCTGAAATGGCGGCTGCCTGACCTGTGAGGAGGGACAAGTTGAAATGAGGTAATCGCGCTGGCATTGTGTGCCGTCGCGGTAGGCAGTCGATGACCGCTGCACAAAAGAACATTGGTTATCATTGGGCCCTATGGGTTCCAGGAGCCAATGGCAATGTACTCCGGAGGCAGTGACGGTATGCACCACCACCGGCGTACATTGTCATTGACTCCTGGAACCCATAGGGCCCAAAGATAACCAATTCACTCACTTGCTACCTGACCTTTAACAGGAGAGGACCTCCACTGCAAGTGCTGCTGTGACCTGTGTCTGGAAGCGACAATGGCTCATGTGTCTGGAGAAAGGGCCCCTGCCTTCACTGTGGAGTAGTTGGAGAAACTGGTGGATAGGGGTCCTACCCCAGTACACATTACTCTACGGTCCTCCAGACAAACAGGTGAGTACACTGTGAGCATGATGCGTGGGCCATGAATGTAGGGAGTGCTGTGTGTGTAAGCTAAATGTGGGGGAGCAGAGGCGTCCTGGCCAGAGTGCAGCATGTAAGGTGGTCAATGTATGTGCGTCAGGGGATGGGTCCAGACGGGTGACTAATTCCCTTTTCTGCTGTCTTTCCCCTGTGGATCAGTGCCCACCAGAAAAGGGTATTTGGGATGCCATCGCCAAGGAGGTGCGGACCCTTGGGGTCTTTGACAGGCGGAGCACCCCCTGCCGCAAGTGGTGGGAGGACCTGCGCTGCTGGTCAAAGAAGATGGTGGAGGCCCAGCAGGGGCTGGCCTCCCAACGAGGAAGGGGTACCCATCGCACCATGACCCCCGATGATCCACATGGACGCTTGAAGGCATCACAGCAGCCACAAGGGGGTGAGTACTGAATCTGAAGCCTGACTTTGCACGTGTTAGGAGGTACCTGGGGGGGTATGTGGGCTGTGGGTGCCCCTAGGCCAGGGCAAACATGGCAGGGTAGGTCCCTTGTTGGGCAGGCTCTGGAGCACTCCTACCCCAATAGTGTTAGTTAGCATCTACTACTGGGTAGGATCCTGTGGGTTTCTGGTGTGCAGATGATGGCGTTAGGCATTGTATCCCATGGGCTGGTGACTGTCTTAGTACATGGTTGGGCATGGCCTAGTGCATAGGGCTGCTCCCTGTGTGTTGTGTACGCCAACAGTAGTGGTGTTGCTGGCATTGACCAAGTGTATCCTCTGTCTTTCCCCGCCCCTTTTTGTTTTGTCTCCTTGTCCTTATGTGCATTAGCATCATCTGGCGGAGGAGCAGAGGCACCGGCGATGGAGGGAGCTGCATGCCACATGGGCGTGGAGGCTGAATCCACCAACGGTGAGGGCACCAGTGGGACTGAGGGCGAGGGGAGCACCACGACTGGGACAGGAGGTGACACCACAGACAGCGACTCCTCCTCTGATGGAGGCTCCTAGTGGTGGTGAACACCTCTGTGCCCACCTCAACAACAGGTACAGCCACCACCCCCCTACCAGCACCGCCCTCCCAGCAGCCCCTCAGCGTGTTTCCCATGCCCACTCATCTAGGAGGGTGGGCATCTCCTTTGCCCTAGGCACCTCAGACCCTGCCCCAGTCAGCACTGCTACCCTCAGCGAGCAGGCTATTGACCTCCTGAGATCCCTCAGTGTTGGGCAGTCAACCATACTGAATGCCATCCAGGATGTCAAGAGGCATTTGCAACAAACAAATGCATACCAGGAAGGCATTCACATTGGCGTGGCGGCCCAACAAAGAGCATTTCAGGCTCTGGCCTCTGCAATGATGGCAGCTCTTGTCCCTGTGTTTAGCCTCCCCCCTCCAACTTCCTCTACCCAGACCCAATCCCGTCAACCCCAGCCTATCCCAAGCACACCTTCAGACCAGCATTCACCCAAATCAACACACAAAATTGTCTCAGAAAAACATAAGCACCAAACTTCATCTCACAGGCACTCACAGAAGCACCATACCCATGCAGACACACTAACATCCACTGCCTCCACTGTGTCCCCCTACCCCTCTTCGGCCACCTCCCGCCCAGTAGCATCTTCACTCACACCTGCATGCACTACATCTTCATCCACTACCTCCATCGCCAGCACGCCCACCACAACACACCCCTCACGAGCAGTCACCACCCCCACAACCATGCACACGTCCCCTGTGTCCTCTCCCAGTGTGTCTGTGACCCCTCCTCCCAAAGTACACAAACGCAAGCACCCACCCACCCAACATCCATCCGCCTCACACCACCAAACTCAGCAGACACACACATCCCACAACCACATCCCACAACCACTCCCTCTTCCTCCTCTCCCAAACCGTCTCCATCTTCCCACCCCAGTGTGTCTAAAAAACGATTCCTGCAAATATTGACCTGTTCCCTACCCCTCCCCCCATCCTCCCCTCGGGCCAGGGTGTCCAGAACCCAGGCCAGCACCTCAGCCACCAAGTCGCGGTCCGCTGTGGTACCTGCAAATCCTAGGGGCTCAAAGGGGGCACCTGTCAGGCCAGCCAGTGTGCCACTGACCCCTGCAAAGGACCAAACCATTACTCCACCTGCCAAGGTGAAGAAGCGGACAGCATGCAGCAAGGGCAAGGAGCACGACCCACCCAGCAAGGCCTCCTCCAAAACTCCAGCTGCCAGAGCCAAGGTTACAACAGCATCTGCCAATTTGAGGAAGGGGCAGAAAACCCAAGGCAAGGCACTTCAGGCGTCAGAGGCTGCAGGTGAGGGCCTGGTATCCACCAGCACAACCGCCAGCCCCACCACCTGCACCGCAGGCAGCACCGCCAGCATCCCTGCCTCAAGTACCGCTGCAAGCACCGCCACCTGCACCACCGCAGCCACAGCAGCAGCATCCCCAGTGGCCAGCCGTCCGAGGCTGCAGGAGAAGGGTTGGTGCCTCCCTCCACCACTGACAGCACCGGCACCTGCACAACGGCCAGTACTGCCAGCATCCCCGCCGCAAGCACCACCTCAAGCACCGCCACCTGCAAAGCAGACAGTAGGACCACTACCAGCATCAGCAGACCCAGTGTGTGTCCGTCTGAGGCTGCAGGAGACGGATTGGAGCATCCCCCCACCACTGGCAGCACCCCCAACAGCACCAGCACTACCACTAGTTTGCAGCCTTAGGCGCCCCGGGATGAGGTTTAGCCCTGCCTCCAGGGACTATCATGCTACCTGGTCCCTGCAAAACCCGTGCATCAAACACCCAGGTGAGAGAATGTGAACTGCCACACCCCAAGTGCTGCATCACTGGGCACAAGGCCCCGTCCAGAACCAGTGGAAGACACCATCCACTCACCCTTTCCTTGGCAGGATGAAGCACACTGGGCACAAGGCCCCCTCCAGAACCAGTGGAGATATGCATCCACTCGTCCTATTCTTGGCAGGATGAAGCAGACTGGGAACAAAGCCCCCTCCATAACCAGTGTAGAAGCCATCCACTCCAGAGACTGTGTCTTTGCACTCCCCAGGACCAAGCAGTGGGCAAATCACCCACTAGAGAGACTTGAAAGACTGTGGCATTGCACTCCCCAGGACCAAGCAGTGGGCAAACCACCCCCTGGAGAGACTTGAGAGACTGTGGGTTTCACTCCCCAGGACCACGCAGTGGGCAAACCGCCCACTTGAGAGACTTGAGAGACTGTGGCTTTGCACTCCCCAGGACAAAGCAGTGGTCAAACCACCTACTTGAGAGACTAGAGAGACTGTGGCTTTACACTCCCCAGGACATCGCTGTGGGCATGGAGCCCCCTCCAGGAGCAGTGGCGTTATTCCATTTTCTGGCTGAGGTGCCCCCCCTTCCTCATCCACCTGAGGTGCCTGTGTGTTTACGACCTGATGCCCCTGCAGTGTTCTCTCCGTATTGAGACAGGAGTCAAGTGTGGGCCTGGACCATGATTTGTGGCCCAGTGGCCCACAGACATTTGGAAAGGACAATGTACGGCCTTATGTATATATTGTAAATATTTGTAAATGCAGTTTTTATCTTCATTACATATATCTGCCTATTTCTAATATATCACTGATTGGACTCAATTCCTTTTGTCCTTTCTTTATTCCAGGGGGTTATGGGGTGTACATGTAATGTTGTTGCATGTGTTTGTGTTTATGGTGTTGTGGGTGATGGTAGGGGTGTTGCGTGTTACATGTGTGTGTCACTCCCTTTTTCCTCCTCCCTCCCCGTGTACTAGGTGCAGTACGCACCATGGTCGTCACCGCCACCTTTGATATTCCTGGTAGATGAGGATGTAGACCATCATGGGCAGGACCTGTAACTCGGGCTCCATGGCATCCTGGTTCTTCGTTGAGTGTCGAGAGGTGAGTGGTTTCCCTTCCAACATTGTTTCCGCCATGCTTTTGATGGCGTTGGTACTGCCCCAGAAAAGATGGTGGATTGGCGGGTTGTAATGGAGTGGGCGGTACATTGTCTTCCTCCTGTCTGTTGACGGTGACCGCCGTGGTGTTTGTTGCTACCGCTGTTGTGGGCGAAGTGTTAAAGTGGCTGTCTATGTTGGCTGTTTCCGCCGTGGTCGTGATCCAGCCTGTTGGCGGAATTACTGCCACTTTAACACCTGCCACTTTGTCTGGTTTATATCTGATAGAGTTTGATGACACTAAAGTAAATTCTGCTTTGAGTTGTGTCATAGAGTATAACCGTTTGAATAGCCTCTATGTTCCTGATTTAGCACAGTACCCAGTTTACAAAACACCTAGAATCCTATCGAAATGAAAGATTTCCAAAGATCATACTGACATTCTTGACAAAAAGAGAAGAAAGAAGTATTGGAGAAAAATAGTACTAAAAATTATGGTGAAATTGTTGGATACCAGTTCTCAAATGTCTCTGGAGTCAACTGCTATGCCAATGTAGTTCTCAATGTGTTATTCTCTTTACCTGCTGTGGTTCATGCAATTAAACAAAAAAAGGATAAAAGATTGTACTCTGCATGCCTTACCTTGTTAGACTGATTGTTTAGGGATACAACAAAACGTATTCTTCATCATCTATTAGACATCTTGCAGATCTGTGCACTAGATCTGTAGACTTCACTCAATACACCTAAGAAGATGCACAAGAATTATTGATGGTCCTGTTTGGTATCTTAGAAGAAGATATGGTACCTATTGATGAGATGTTTGGGCTAAATTACTTATAGCAGCATGATTGTGAAAATTGTTCATTTTCTTAAAAACAGAAGTAGATTCAGAACGATTCATTTATTGAACTCTGCCCACCTGTAAAACTGTCAGTTTTGACAAATTGTTTAAAGATACATCACAGAATAATACCTGCACAAAATGCAAGTCAGATCTGCTATCAACTTTGAACATACAAACAACTTATATCATCTTAATGTTACAGCGATGCAAAGCAGATGTAACTAAATTAGAAACTCAAATTACTATTTTTAAAGCTGGAAAATTCTCTATTTGTGAAAAAAACATATATTGGTATAACCATTATTTTTGCATGAAGGACTGAATGTTACATCTGGAAACTATGCACCTACTTATAAAAAAAAAAGTGGATGGACAGAGTGTAATGTTAGCAACCTTACAGTCAAGTAGAGATTATCCTATAAACTGCCAAATTCTTACCTTTTTGTTTCTTGAATCAAAGTTCTAAAAAGGATTACTCCTGAAAAATTGAATACTACACTTCTGGGACTTCTAATACAGCAAGTTAAGCCATTACACATCCTACCAAGGATGATGTCTTCATAACGGATTTCAAATCTTCAAATCTACTTAGTCTTACAAGGAAACAACAGACATAGCACTGAATTGGAAACACAGATCACAAACTACAAACCAGGACAAAGGTCTACTGAAAAGAAAATGGAACACTGCTAAACACCTGGAAAACTATAAATATAATAACATTAGTGATATTGTCTACTCCTCTTGAAAGGATTACTGTATTTCTTGACATATGGATAACCAAGGGTGATATTTTTAAATGCTTTTTTACCTATCACTTTTATTCATACACAGTAAGTACATTAAAAAAAACTATAATATAATTTGTGCTATTTAACAAGTAGAGATAAGACCATTTGGTAAATATTTGTAGTGAGTTTGATACATAGTAACGTTAATTTGAAATAACGTGCTATTTACTAATGGTGTTTTTTTACTGTCCATATGACTGTTTTTCCCCTCATTGTTCAGTGGTGAGTATCTATACACACTTCTTTTATAGTGCTGGCTGGGAACAGTGAAAAAGGGAACACAACTTGCTTAAATAATTACAGAAATGTGTTGTGTTTTGTTATTAACAATAAGCTTTTGATTACAGATTGTGAAGCTTTATTATATAAAACAATATTATGAAACTTTAGCTTTTATTTATACGTTCTCTCTTTCAACAAACACTACAGGTTGTCTTTTTTGCAGTAATATGAGTAACAAATTTTATCCTGCTTCGTTGATTCATCATCCATACATATACTTTGTATAAACATACATATACTTTGTATGAACAGGTAATAATACTATAATAATACCGTAAAGTCAGTACAGACTAATTACCCTAGCAGGCACATATGCATACACTGTCACACCCAGGGAAACACTGATGCATACAATAAAACACCCAGATACATAATGATGCATGGACTGACACACCAAGGCAATGAGTGATGTAAACACTAACACACCCAAGCACACATTTATCCATACACTCACACACTCAGAAACACCCTGACAAGTATATTGACATATCCAGACATACACTGATGTATACGGTAAGATAGCCATATACCGACTGATGCATACAATAACACACCCAGACACACACTGACACATACACATACACTGACACACCTAGGGACACACTGGTATACATAGCGAGACACCTAGCCACACACTGATGCACACAGTGACACACCCAGGCACACACTGAGGTTCACACTGACATAACTAGGAACACATTGATACATACACTGACACACCCAGGCACACACTGATATACTGCTGCATATACTGATACGCCTAAGCACACACTGATGCATACACTGACATACCTATACATACACTGATCCATGCAGTGACACACCCAGTCACAAACTGATGCATACACTGACACACCTAGGGACATAGTAATATACGGAATTACGTACGCAGGCACACACTGATGCATGCAGTGATACACCTAGGCACACACTGATGCATACACTAACACACCTAGGGGCACACTGATACATACACTGACTATCCAGGCACACACTGATGACACTCTGACACACCCAGGCACATTCTGACGCATACACTGACACGCATAGGGACACACTGATATATAGACTGAGATACCCAGGCACACACTGATACACACAGTGACAGACCCAAGCACACAGTAAATCATACACTTACAGACATAGGGACACACTGATCCATGCACTGAAACACAAAGGCACTTACTGATGCATACACTGACATACATAGGCAAACAGTGACCCATACATTGACACACCATGGCACCCACAAATGACACACTGACATACTTAGGCACATACTGATCCACACACAGACACCCAGTAAATCATTCACTTACATACCTAGGGACACATTGATCCATACATTGAAACACCTCAGCACACACAGATGCATACACTGACATACCCAGGCACACAGTAATCCATACACTGACACACAGGCACACACTGATGGGCACAGTGACCCACCCAGGCACACAATGATGCACAGACCGACACACCTAGGGACACACTGATACATACACTGACACACCCTGGCACACACTAATGACACACTGACATACCATGGCACACACTGATCCATACACTGACATACCTATGGGCACACTGATCCACACACTGAGAAACTCAGGTACATAGTAAAGCATACACTTGCATACCTAGGTATACATTGATCCATAGACTGACAGACCTAGGAGCACACTGATGCATACACTGACACAAGCAGGCACATACTGATACATACACTGACAAACCTAGGGACACACTGATCCATACACTGACACACATAGGCACGCACTGATGGATAGAGTGACATACCCAGACACACTGACATATACACTGATACACACATTCATACACATGCACTGACATATACACTAAAATATCCAGTCAATAATAAAAACACAGGCACAGCTATTTATAGAAAATATGGTGGTTCTCATAAGAACCTTTTAATAAAAAAATTTAAGAACAACCTTTTTTCTTATTTTTGCATTTTTCACTTTTTATTTTTGAAGAATGCAAAAACTGCAAACAAAACTATATGCAGAACTGCATATTGGAACAACCACTGTTCTGTAACACTAAAATGAAAAAAGAACTCATTATTGGTGACTCTTTACCTTCTCCAAAATAGTGATCACATATTCATTCTTTTTAATGGCAAGTTCTTGGCACTTGCCGTAATGAACAACCATGTGTTTGAGTTCCTTGCACATAGGTGTATGTGAGAAAACAGGGCTGATTGCAGAGACCCCTTAACTTTATGCCCCCATTTTTCACTTTTTGCTGGTGTTTTCCTGACCCTGATGGTGCCCTTGGTACTGCTAACCAGTCCCAATCAATCAATCAATCAGGGAATTTGTAAAGTGCACTACTCACCTGTGAGGGTTTCAAGGCCCTCAGGCGGTGGGTGGTGGCTGCTACTACTCAAACAGCCATGTCTTGAGATGTCTTCTGAAGGTAAGGAGGTCCTTGGTCTGATGCAGGTGGGTTTGAAGAGTGTTCCACGTCTTGGCAGCGAGGTGTGAGAACGATCTGCTGCCTGTGGTTATTTCTGCGGATGCGTGGAACCGTGGCAAGGGCAAGGTCGTTGGAGCGAAGCTGTCGGGTCAGGGTGTGTAAGGAGAGCCGTCTGTTGAGGTATTCTGGTCTGGTGTTGTGCAGTGCCTTGTGATCGTGGGTGAGGAGTTTGAACATGATTCTCTTGTTGACGGGGAGCCAATGTAGGTCTCTCAGGTGGGCTATGATGTGGCAGTGGCGGGGGATGTCTAGGATGAGGCGTGCAGAGGCGTTCTGGATGCGTTGCAGTCTTTTCTGGAGTTTGGCTGTGGTTCCTGCGTAGAGGGCATTGCGGTAGTCCAGTGCGTTGCTTACGAGGACTTGGTTGACTGTTCTTCTGTTTTCAGTGGGGATTCATTTGTATATCTTCTGAAGTATGCAAAGGGTGGAGGAGATGGTGTTGATTTGCTGGGTCCTAGATATTGAAGAGTCCAGGATGAATCCCAGGTTGCGGGCGTGGTCGGTGGGTGTCGGTGTGGTTCTCAATGTGGCAGGCCAGCAGGAGTCATCCCATGCAGAGGGGGTGGGGCCAACGGTGAGGACCTCAGTCTTGTCAGAATTCAGTTTCAGGCAGCTGTTCTTCATCCTTTCAGCGATGGCCTTCATTCCTTTGTGGAGGTTGGTCTTGACGATGTCCTTGGTGAGGGAGAGCATCAGCTGGGTGTCATCGACATATGAGATGATATTGAGGTTGTGAGATCGGGTGATGTTAGCGAGCGGAACCAAGTAGATGTTGAAGGGGGTCAGGCTGAGGGACGAACCCTGGGGTACGATGCAGATGATTTTGGTGGCTTCAGAGCGGAATGGAGGGAGGCAGACTCTCTGAGTTCTGCCAGTGAGAAAGGAAGTGATCCAGTCCAGAGCTCTGTCGTGTATTCCTGCGTCGTTGAGGCGTGTGCGTAGGTGTGGTGGAAGACAGTGTCAAATGCGGCTGAGAGGTCCAGGAGGATGAGGGCCACAGCTTTGCCATTGTCCAGTATTGTTCGGATGTCATCGGTGGTGGTGATAAGGGTGGTTTCCGTGCTGTGGTTGCTGCGGAATCTGGATTGGGATTTGTCCAGAGTGTTGTTCTCCTCGAGGAAACAGGTCGGTTGTTTGTTGACAATTTTCTCTCTGACTTTTGCCGGAAAGGGGAGCAGGGAGATGGGCCGGAAGTTCTTGAGGTTCTATGGGTCCGCCTTGGGGTTTCTTGAGGAGGGCGTTGATATTGGCATGTTTCCAGCTCTGCGGGAAGGTGGCGGACTCGAAGGAACTGTTGATGATCTTCTGGAGTTGGGATGCGATGACGGAGCTTGATTTGTTGAATATGTGATGAGAGCAGGGGTCGGATGGTGAGCCGGAGTGGATGGTGTTCATGATTTCGATGGTGTCGTTGTTGTTTATGTGGGTCCAGGAGAGCAGGAGGCTGGTGGGTCTGTGGTGTTAGTAGTTGATGGGGGTCTGAATACTGAAGCTGTCATGGATGTCTGCGATCTTGCGGTAGAAGAAGGTGGCTAGGGAGTCACAGAGGTCTTGTGATGGCCGGATGTCGTTGGAGCTGGGGTTGGAGAGCTCCTTCATGACGCTGAAGGCTCCTTGTGGCTGTGTGCATTGTTGTCGATGCGTTCTTTGAAGGAACTTCTCTTGGGGATTCAGATGAGTTGGTGGTGTCTGCGGATGGCGTTCTTGAAGTCTGTGTGGTTGTCCAGTGTCTGATCTTGGTGCCACTTCTTTTTGAGTCTTCAGCATGTTTGCTTAGATTCTTGGAGGTCAGCTGTGAACCAGAAGGCCTTTCTGTCGGTGCGTCTGTTGTAAGGATTTTTGATCAGGGCGAGAGTGTTGGCACAGTCATCAATCCATTGCCTGAGGTTGCGGGCTGCTGTGTCAGTGTTGGTGGTGTTGAAAGGTGGGTTCCGGGAGAGGGTGGTGATCAATTGATCTTTGGTGACCTTGTTTCATCTGCAGTGGGTAATCGGTTGCGGGTGATGTTGTGTTGTGTGCTTCTCGAAGGAGAAGTGGATGCAGCGGTGTTTGGTCTAGTGGAGTTCGGTGGTGTGGCTAAAGGAAACATGTTTGCTGGCAGAGAAAATGGGGTCGAGCATGTGTCCTACGGATGTCCTGGGTGTCGTGATGAGCTTTTTGAGGCCAAGGTTGGAGAGGTTGTCAAGCAGGGTGGTAGAGTTGTTGTCGTTGGTGTTCTGAAAGTAGAAGTTCAGGTCCCCAAGGAGTATGCAGTCTGTGGATGCGAGAGCGTGTGTGCTGATGATGTCGGTGATGGAGATGTTGAACTGCTGTCGGGGCTGGGGGGTCTGTAAAGGAGGGTCCCTCAGAGGGTGGTGTTTGGGTCGCTGTGGATCTGGAAGTACAGGTGTTCGGCGGTGCCGAGGGTGTCTTTAATGCCGGTTGTGATTCTGAGGGTGTTCTTGTCAATGATGGCAATGCTTCTTCCTGGTTTGTTGGAGCGGTCCCTGTGGGTGATCTGGTAGCCATCCGGGATGGCTATGGTGATGTCAGGCACTGAGGAGGGGTTCATCCAGGTCTCAGTCAGGAAGGCGACGTCTGGGGAAGCTGAGTCGAGCAGATTCCAAAGTTTGACGCCATGTTGTGGAAGGAGCGGGTGTTGAGTAGGATACATCTGAGATGGTTGCGTCCTTCCTTGGTGGGTGGGTTGTGGAGCTTGTGAAGGTGCGGTTCTGGCAGGAGAAGGGTCCGTGGGTGAGCTGCAGGGTGGCTTGATGGCAGGTGGATGAGCGACCAGTGTTGAGGGCGTGGAGGGTGGTGGCGTTGTAGCAAAAATGAGTGTAGGGACAGTGGAGGGGTTGTTAACCAGGGGTTCCGGCACTAGGCGCGGTCCAGGCATGGTCCAGGCGTGGACGGGCTTGCCTTTAGCATGCCAGCGGTACAAGTAGGGGGGCAGGGGGGACAGCTTTGAGGTGGGAGCAGGGGCATAAACAACATATAAAAAAGGGGATGGGCCTGCGGGGGCAGCAACGGAAGAAGTGCAGTGCAAGAGAAAGGAGAGGGCGGGGCTGCAGGGGCAGCAGCGGCAGGGAAGAGAGAGAGGGGGGAGAGCGAGAGTGAGAGAGAGAGAGGGGAGTGGTGGGAAAAGCGAAGAAATAGTGGAAAGCAAAAAGTCAAAAAGAGTACTGAGGGGAGCAAACAGCAAAAGGGGCACAAGGGGGCAGACACAGAAGAGAAAGCACACAGAGTGAAGCAGAGAAAAGGAGGAGAGAGGCCGAGGGCAGCCTAGTAGGAAAGCAGAGCTCTCCCACTAGACACCAGATACATGGTGCAGGCAGAAGCCTGTGGGTCGAAGAGGGCCTCTAACTCCTGACAGGGGTCAGGAGTTCAGAGGAACGAGGGCTCTACTTGGAGGTGGAGCGACAGGAAGCAGAGCAATTCACTGACCAAGTCCTATTCCAGGGCCCAGATCCTGTGCTCTGTATAAAATAAGTATGCAAATTAGGCTAATTATAGTTAGCTATGTCAATCTACCTATAAGTCCCTAGTATAGGATAGGGCATGTAGGTGCTGAGGTGCCCAGTGACATTTTAAAGGCAGGCTTGCCTGCTGGCTGCTTTTAAATTAAAGTTAAATGCAAATTTGACTTTGGAATTAAAAGTACTTCCAAAGTCTTTAACTACCTTATTTTTACATGTAAGTCACCCCTAAGGTGTTCCCTATGTGCCCCTAGGGCTGGTTGCCATGTAACTATAAGCAGGGACCTTATAAAAATAGTTTTAGAAGCCCTGGTGATGTAAAACAGCCAAATGTGTTTCCCCTCATTGTAGTGAATGGCCTCCATGGGCTAGAATGGGGAGACTTTCTTTTAATGTATGAAGTCCCCTTAAGTGTCAGATACCTCAAGTTTGGTATCAAATTAATTGTTATAATAAATCCCACAACTTCCAATTGTTGGTTTTAGTATAACTTGTTCAGATAAAGAGTTTTAAATTTTACCTAAAAAGTTGCCAACTTCAGCCCTGTAGTGCTTTGCTCTGATTGGCCAGCCCCTGGCAGCCTGGCCAGGCTGCCTTGATGAGGTGCGAAGTGGCCTGGGCTGACCACAAAGAGATGTGCCTGGGGGAGGAGAACTTCCCTCAGCAGATGGAAAAGCAGGAAGGGGAGGGCTGTCAAACTGGTCTTCAAAGGCAGGGAAGGACATTTGGAATAACACAGCACCTCCCTCACATCCTGCAAACCCAGACAATTAGATGCCCCCTGATTAGATTAGGAGAGGGCAGAAGAAGGGTGTGTTTATGATTTTTAGCCACACCAGTGGGTGGGCTCAGCCAGTTGTAACCTCCAAAAATCACTTTCAGCCATGATGGATTTTTGAAGAATGTTCCTCCCTGGGATTGATTTTCACCACACTTTCCAGGAAGTGGTCATCACAGGGGGAAGCACCCTGCACCTGATTGGAGAACCAGGCCCCCCCTGTTTTTCACCCAGGAGCAAGGATAAATATGGCAGAGCAGCACCCACACCTCAGATTCCTAACAGTTCCCAACAAGGAAAAACGTCAGAAGAAGAAGGACCACACCCCAAGAGGCAAACCAGAGCCTCTGAACCCTTGGCTGGTGCTGTGGACCACTTTCCTGAATCAAAAAATATTTCTGAAAGTAAGTGTGACAGTGTTACCTTGTGGGTGGCTTGAACTCTGGACTTTGGTCTGTTCCAGTGCGACCTTTTTTAACCGTTTGAGTGCTAGTTGCTTCTATGCGCTCGGAAGCATTAATTATTTAAAAATTCACATTGCCGGTTCCCCTTATCCATTTGTAATCATTTTGGTGTCATTTTAAATATAAAAATAAAATCTATTTTTATAAATTGGTGTTGGATTTTTAGAGTGTTTTGTGTTTTACTTATTAACTGTTTTGTGATTTTTAAATGCTTTACACATTTGTCTCCTATGTTAAGCCTTGTCGCTCATTGCCAAACTACCAAGGGTTGATCTGGGTTTAATTTGCGTCGGATGCGGGGGATGGAGGCGAGGGTGAGGTTAGCGGAGCGGAGATGCCGGGTGGGGGTGTAGAAGCTGAGTCTGTTGTTCAGGTATGTTGGTCCGGTGTTGTGGAGTGCCTTGTGTGCGTGGCTGAGGAGCTTGAAGGTGATCCTCTTGTTTGACGGGGAGCCAGTGAAGGTCTCTTAGGTGGGGGGTGATGTGGCAGTGGCGAGGGATGTTGAGGATGAGTCAGGCGGAGGCGTTTTGGATGCGTTGGAGGAGTTTGGATGCGATACTAGAGTGTAGAGGGCGTTGCCGTAGTCGAGTCTGCTGCTGACGAGGGCCTGGGTTACTGTTTTTCTTGTTTCTGTTGGGATCCATTTGTAAACTCTGCGAAGCATGCAGAGGGTGCTGTAGCAGGAGGAGGAGCAGGAGGAGGAGATGGCGCTGACCTGCTTTGACATAGAGAGTGAGGAGTCGAGAGTGAAGCCGAGGTTTCGTGCGCTCTCGGTGGGTGTCTGTGGGGGACCCAGCATGGTCGGCCACCATGAGTTGTCCCAGGTGGAGGGGGTGCACCCAAGGATGAGGACCTCTGTTTTGTCCGAGTTCAGTTTTAGCCAGCTGTCTCTCATCCAGTCGGCGATGGCTTTTAGTCCCTCGTGGAGGTTGGTTTTGGCGGTGTGCGGGTCCTTGGTGAGGGAGAGGATGTGTTGGGTGTCGTCGGAGTAGGAGATGATGTTGAGGTTGTGCTGACGGGCCACTTGTGCGAAGGGGGCCATGTAGATGTTGAACAGCGTCGGGCTGAGGGATGAGCCCTGGGGTACGCCGCAGATGATGTTGAAGGCTTTGGATTGGTACGGGGGGAGGCAGACTCTTTGGGTTCTGCCGGCGAGGAAGGATGTGGTCCATTCGAGGGCCTGGTCCTGGATTCCTGCTGCGTGGAGGTGGGATTTTAGGGTGTGGTGACAGACGGTGTCAAAGGTGGCTGATAGGTCTAGGAGGATGAGGGCTGATGTTTCTGCATTGTCGAGGTGGCTTCTGATGTCATCTGTGGCGGCGAGGAGGGCGGTTTCGGTGCTGTGGTTGCGTCTGAAGACGGACTGTGGGGGGTGGAGGATGTTGTTGTCTTCGAGGCACCGAGTAAGCTGAGTGTTGACGATTTTCTCGATTACCTTTGCCGGGAAAGGGAGCAGAGAGATGGTCCGGAAGTTTTTCAGGTCATTGGGGTCCGCCTTTGGTTTCTTGAGAAGGGCGTTGATTTTGGCGTGTTTCCAGCTTTCCGGGAATCTTGCAGTTTCGAAGGAGATGTTGATGGCTTTCCGTAGGTGTGGTGTGATGGCTGTGTCTGCTTTGTTGAAGATGTGGTGTGGGCAGGAGTCTGATGGTGATCCGGAGTGGTTGGAGTTCATGGTCTTGCAGGTTTCGTCGTCACTGATGCTGGTCCAGGAGGTCAGTCGGCTGGAGCGGGTGGAGTTCGTGGTGGGTGGGCTAGGAGCGTCCGGAGTATGAGGGGAGTTGAAGCTGTCGTGGATGTCCGTGATTTTTTGGTGGAAGGCGGTTTCTAGGGCGTCGCAGAGTTCTTGGGAGGGGGTGATGTCATTGACGGTGGCATTTGGGTTGGAGAGTTCTTTTACGATACTGAAAAGTTCTTTGCAGTCGTGGGCGTTGTTTTATAGGCGGGTTTTGAAGGAGGATCTTTTTGCTAGCCTGATGAGTTGGTGGTGTTTGCGTGTGGCATCCTTGAGTGCCATGTGGTTGTCTGGAGTGTGTTAGAGTAGCCATATTTGCTTGAGTTTTCGGCAGTGGCGTTTGGAGGCTTGGAGGTCGTCGGTGAACCAGGTGGCTTTTTTGTTGATGTGGTTGTTGGAGGGTTTTCTGAGTGGAGAAAGGCGGTCGGCGCAGTCGTTGATCCATAGCTTGAGGTTGTATGCCGCGATGTCAGGGTCGGTGGGGTTGACGGGCGGTTTCTGGGCTAGGGCGTTGGTTAGTTGAAATTCGGTGACTTTGCCCCATCGTCGGCGTGGTGGTTGTTCAGTGAGGTGGTGTTCTGTCTGTTTCTTGAAGGTGAAGTGGATGTAGTGGTGGTCGGTCCAGTAGAGTTCGGTGGTATGGTTGAAGGTGACGTGGTTGCTTGTGGAGAAGATGGGGTCAAGGGTGTGACCGGCTGTGTGGGTGGGTGTGTTGACGAGCTGTGTGAAGCCGAGGTTGGCGAGGTTTTCGGTCAGGGTGGTGGAGTTGGTGTCATTGTTGTTTTCGAGGTGAAAGTTCAGGTCCCCGGGGAGGATGTAGTCCGTGGAGGCGAGTGCGTGGGTGCTGGCCAGGTTGGCAATGGCGTTGCTGAAAGGTATCCTGGGTCCTGGGGGTCTGTAGATGAGTGTTACTCTGAGCGTGGTGTTGGGGTCGGTGCGGACTTGGAAGTGAAGGAGTTTGGCGGCGCTGAAGGAGTCGTTCAGGGTGGTTTTGACTTTGAGGGTGGCTTTGTGGACGATGGCTATGCCTCCTCCGGTTCTGTTGGTGCGGTCGCGGCGAGCAACTTTGTATCCTTTCGGGATGGCGATGGCGATGTCGGGTGCTGAGGAGTCGTTCCAACAAGTTTTGGTTAGAAAGGCCATGTCCGGGGAGGTGGAGTCGAGCAGCTCCCAGACTTTGATGGCGTGCTTGCGTGCTGAGCGGGTGTTGAGGAGTATGCAACGGAGGTGATTGGTCTTGATCCTAGGAGGTTTGTGGGCTCTGTTGCAGGTGAAGCTGCAGTTGTGGCAGGAGAAGGGTCCGTGCATGCTCTTTGGAGAGGCCTGGAAGCAGGTGGTGTCTCGGCTGGTGTTGAGTGCGCGGAGGGTGTCAGGGTTATAGCGAATGCTGACGGGGTGGCTGTTGCCGGGGCCAGGGGTTCTGGCGCTGGGCGCGGTCCAGGCACAGACGGGCGCAGACGGGCTTGCCTTTGGCTTGACTTTGGCGTGTGCCATAAGAGGAGGGGAGGGTGGGAGTGGCAGCTGGGAGGTGGGAGGGTCTGGCGAATGAGAGGGCTGGGGCCACGGGGGACTCAGCGGCGGGAAAAAAGCAGGGAAGGAAACAGTGAGAAGGAGGGGGAGGCGGGAGGAGCCGCAGGGGACGCAGCGGCGAGAAAAAAGCAGGCAAGGAAACGGTGAGAAGGAGGGGGGGACGCGGGGGACGCAGCAGCGGGAAAAAAGCAGGCAAGGAAACGGTGAGAAGGAGGGGGTAGGCGGGAGGGGCCGCAGGGGATGCAGCGGCGGTAAAAAAGCAGGCAAGGAAACCGTGAGAAGGAGGGGGGAGGCGGGAGGGGCCGCAGGGGACGCAGCGGCGGGAAAAAAGCAGGCAAGGAAATGATGAGAAGGAGGGGGAAGGTGGGAGGGGCCGCAGCGGCGGGAAAAAAAGCAGGCAAGGAAACGGAATGGAGGTGGTGCGGATTGGCGGAGCGGGGAGCGACCTGCCTGCATAAGCAAATAGTCAGAGGAATGGTCAGTTGCACTGTCTCACCTGTGTGTCATTGGAAGTATTGACATATAACTGATGTTCGGTTGTCCTCATCCTCTGCCTCCTCATCCTCACTGTCCTCAGTGCCACAGGGGCATCTCCAGTCTCCTCCTCCTGCAGAAACGGTACATGCCGTCTGAGGTCCAGGTAGTGCAACATGCAGCATGCCACTACTATCTGGCAGACCTTCCCGGGTGAGTAGCACTGGAATCCACCAGTCAGATAGAGGCACCTGAACTGGCCTTCAAGAACCCAAAGGTCCTCTTGATGATCCGTCTGGTTTGCCCATTTGCCTCATTATAACGTTCCTCAGCACCTGACCTGGCATTCCTCACAGTGGTCAGCAGCCACGATAGGTTTGGTTATACAGAGTCACCTGCAAGTATTGAGGGACAACATTTAGCCTCACACAATGATTTGGGGATGACACCTGGAGGCATACACTAACATACAGTGGGTGGGTACCATGGCTCACCTATTAGCCACACCCTGTGCCTCTGGGCCATCACATTTGGGATACTGCTATTCCTCACAACAAAGGCAGCATGCACTGACCCAGGATGCTTAGCATTGACGTGGGAGATGTACTGGTCTGCCCAGAACACCATTTGCACAATCAGTGAGTGGAAACTCTTCTGATTCCTGAACACCTGTTCATTCTAGTGGTGGGAGGACTAACGCAATATGTGTCCCATCAATGGCCCCAACAATATTGGGTATATGTCCCACTGCATAGAATCCGGCCTTCACAGTGGCCAGATCTTCCACCTGGGTGAAAGCTATGTAGCTGCACATGTGTTTCACCAGGGCAGACAAATCTCTTGCCAGCACAATTGAGAACATTGGCTGTGACATTCCTGCTGCCAAGCCCACTGTCACTTGAAAAGAACCAGTTGCCAGGAAATGGAGCACTGATAGCACTTGCACAAGAGGGGGGATCCCAGTCGGATAACGGATAGCAGATATCAGGTCAGGCTCCAATTGGGCACACAGCTCTGTGATTGTGGCCCTGTCCAGTCTATAGGTGAGTATAATTTGCCTGTCCTCCTGTGTAGCCAAGTCCACAAGGGCTCTTTACATGGCAGTATGTCTCCTCTTCCTATTTATCCACAGTGGTAGATATCTTAGGGTGTCACAGTTTGAACAATGAAACCCCAACCTCAGTGTACATAGTGCACTTATGTGATGGGACAGTGGGAATGGTGAGGTATGTGCTAATCTAGGCTTTGACGCAGTTAAGGTTGATATGACCGTTGTCCGCCACTAAGTAGGGAGAGGTGGAAGTGAGACAATTCTGCCGAAGTTGTGCGTCGTGGCTGAAGGCGGTCTTGCACCGCCGTGCAGTTGTCATTGGTTAATATGGGCCTCTATGGAGTAGAGTGGCCGATGAGGATCTGTGCCGGTGGTGACGGTGTAGAACGCCGTGGACGTGACCTCCATTTTCTCTGATTCCTCACATGTTTCCTGACATTCAACAGGAGAGCTCCTACACTTCGTGTGCTGCTGTGACCTGTGTCTGGAACCTACCATGGACTGTGGGTCCTGGGAACGGGCCCCTGCCTTCACTTTGGAGGAGTTGGAGCTTTGGTAGATGGGTACCCCAGCACGGACTGCTGTATGTACCTCCAGACCAACAGGTGAGTACACCTTGGGCACGATGCATGTGGGAAGGATGCATGGAGATGTGTGTTCAAGCATCATGTCATCTGGGGGGGGGAATGTCTTGTTGTGGTGTACATGGTGTGCACTGGGCGATGTGTGTGCCAATGGTGACGGAAATGGGATATATGTGTGACTGACTGGATTGTATGTGTAATGGTGTCCTCCTGTCTGTATTACCTCTACAGGTCAGCGTCCATCAAAAGAAGGGATTATGACATGCCATTGCCAAGGACGTGCGGATCCATGGCAGGCGGAGCACCCACTGTCGAAAATGGTGGGAGGACCATAGATGCTGGAAACGGAAGACCGTGGAGACCCAGCTGGGTATGGCCTCCCAACGAGGAAGGGGTTCCCATCAGAACCTGACCCCCCTGATGGCCCACATACTGGCGGTCTTCTACCCAGAGCTAGATGGGCGCTTGAGGGCATCACAGCAGCTACAAGGAGGTGAGTATAATGGGCATTACTAAAATAATTGGCACGTGACATGGGGTCTAAGTGGTGGATGTGAATGAGTGGGTGCCCTAAGGCCAGGCCAGACATTGCAGCGTAAGCAAGCTCAAAGGTAATGGGTGTATGGCAAATGCAGGTAACCTAGCTTGATAGCATTCCATGTCAGTCAGGGCTTTGTGGGTACCAGGAGGGGTACAGTTGGCGGTGTGTAGCCCTCATCTTGATGTGGCATCTAGCCAAATCACTGGCAGTGCAATGCATAGTGCTCAAGACTGATCCCTGTGTGTGACGGTGCTGTGTTTGCCAACTGTGGTGTTGGTGCAGTAATTGACCCAGTGTTTCCTTTCTCTTTCTCCCCCCCATTTCCTTCTGTTATCCTGTCCATGTGTGAATTAGCATCCTCTGCCGGAGGAGTAGGGGCACCGGGTCAGAGGGAGCTGCATCCCACAGGACCCAGGAGGCAGGGGCCACTGACGCCGAGGGAACCAGTGGGAAGGAGGGCGAGGGGAGCACCACGGCGGAGAGAGGAGGTGACAACACAGACTCAGATACATCCTCCAATAGAAGCTCCCTGGTGGTGGCGGACACCTCTATGACCACCCTAGCTGCAGATACAGCCGCCACCGCCGTACCAGCGCTGCCCTCTCAGTGGCCGCTCAGCGAGTTGCCCATGCCCGCTCACCCAAGAGGGTGGGCATCTTGTTCGCCCCAGGCACCTCAGGCCCTGCCCCAGTCTGCTCTGCTACCCTCTCTGAGGAGGCTATTCAGGCTTTGGCCTCCTCTCTGATGGCAGCCTTTGTCCCTGGCCCTACCGCTCCCCCTCCAAGTACCACTTCCCAATCCCAGTCTCCTCAACCCCAACCCATCCCATGCACACATACAGACAAGCATGCACACAAGAAAACACACAAGGGTGGCAAAGTTAAACACAGGCACCACACTTCATCCCACAAGCACTCACACAAACACCAGACAGTTGGAGACACAACCACATCTACTGCCTCCACTCCTGTCCCCCTCCTCTTCCACCTCCCTTTCAATCTCATCCACACTCACACCTGCATGCACTGCATCAACATCCACCACCAGCATCACCACACCAAGCAGCACACACACCTCACTAGCAGACACCTCTACAACATCCATGAACGGGTCCCCTGTGTCCTCTCCCACCTCTCTGCCCCCACTCCTAAAGGACACAAACGCAAGCACTCACACACCCAACACTCATCCACCTCACATCAGCACACTGTCCATGCACCTGCGCCCAAATCCAACAGACACACCCCTCCTACAACCACTCCCTCAACCTCCACTCCCATCCCTCCTCCCTCATCCCCCCACCATCCCTAAAAAGCTTTTCCTTGCCCAACTGAACCTCTTCCCTCCCCCCGCCCTGCCCATAACAGCAGGGTCCCAACGACCCAGCCAAGCACCTTAGCCAAACAGTCCATTCGGAAAGCAGTGGCACCACCTAGTCGTGGTGGCAAGTCAGTGAAGGATCCCACTCCACCAGCCAGAAATGTTAAGGATCCCACACCTCCTGCCATGAAGGGGAAGGAGCCCGCACCTCCTGCCATGAAGGGGAAGAAGCCCGCAACTCCTGCCAGGAAGGGTAATGATCCAATGCCTCCTGCCATGAAGGGGAACAAGCCCAGGACTCCAGCGGAGGCTGTCAGGGTGACACCACCAGTGGCCACAGGGGCCCTACTGTCAGCTGAGGAAGTGCATACCTCACCTCCAGCAGAGGCTGGCCAGGAGGCACCTCCATCTGCGAACATGGTGCATCCCTCACCTCCAGCAGAGGCTGCCCAGGAGGCACCTCCATGTGCCAACACAATTCAGCCCTCACCTCCAGCAGAGGCTGTCAGGGTGACACCACCACCGTCACCACTAGTGGTCATGAGGCCCTCACCGCCAGCTGAGGAAATGCATCCCTCACCTCCAGCAGAGGCTGCCCAGGAGGCACCTCCACCTGCTGAGATGGTGCAGCCCTCACCTCCGGCAGAGGCTGCCCAGGAGGCACCTTCACCTGCTGACACTGTGCAGCCCTCACCTCCAGATGACACAGTGCAGCCATCACCACCAACGGAAGCCATGTAGGCCACCCTCCAGGGACTGCTGTACAAGGGGCCCCCTTTTAGGAGCAGTGGGCATAATACACACCTGAGAGATTGTGACCTTGCACTCCCCAGGACAGAGACATGGGCATGAAGCCCCCTCCAGAAGCAGTGGGAAAGTCACCCACCTGAAAGACTGTGGCCTTGCACTCACCAGGACAGAGTAATGGGCATGGAGCCCCCTCCAGAACCAGTGGGAAAGTCACCCACCTGAGAGACTGTGGCCTTGCACTCCCCAGCACAGAGATGTGGGCATGGAGCCCCCTCCAGAACCAGTGGGCTTGTTCCCATATTCAGCTGATGTGCCTCCCACTCCCCATCCCCCTGAGGTGCCTGCCCACTTGCAAACTGATGCCCCTGCAGAGTTCTTTCCAAATGAAGTCAAGATTAGAGTTGGGCCTTGTACTGTGCCCTGTGGCCATGTGGTCCCTTAGTACAATGGACTGGGCATTGGCCCTTTTGTGTACATTTGTACATATCTGTTTTTTGTACAGTTGGTTCATTTGGTAGCTGTTTATATCAATGCATTCTCATTACTCCATTCTTGTTGTCCTTGCATTATTCTGCTGTGTATCATGTGACATTGTCTTTCGTCTGCAACTGGTTGTATGTATAGTGTGTGTGTGTATGGTATGTGTTGTGCGTGTGTGTATGTCACTCTCATTTTCCTCCCTCCCTTCCCTGTGTGCTAGGCGGCTGTACTCACCGTCATTGTCTTCATCAGCGTTGGTGTTCCAGGTGGAGCATGATGTAGATGAGCATTGGAAAAACTTTCAGTTCCGGTTCCATGGCGGCTTTGTTCTTCCCTGTGTCTCCGATGGTGAGTCTTTGCTCTTCTGTGATGTGATACCACCCCGGAAATCGTGATGGAGGGTTAGAGGGTCAAAATATGGTGGGCGGTCCTTTGTCTTCCGCCTGGCTGTTGTTGGCTACTGCCGTGGTGAGTGTTGTTAATGCCCTGGTGGTTGGTGTGGTACATTGGCTGTCTATGCGAGTTTTCTCTGCTATGGTGATAATTTGACGGTAATTACAGCCAGGGTCATAATGAGGGCCATAGTCTTGTTTGTGTATCCACATTTGGTACTCATTCAAATAAAGATCAAAAAGATCCTCTGCAAACTTTGTAATCTACTTAACGATGACTCTCTTTTTAAAACTAAACCCATTTTTTAAGAGACCGATTAGTTAACACATACAGGGAACTGTCCAAATCATCACTCCAACAAAGTTTCAGGAAATTGCTGTGCTTGTAATACCAGCAATATGCAAACAATCTTTTACATCAATGGTCTCAATTCCACTGTCAAGCACTTTTCTAATTGCAACAAGTAAAATGTCGCGTATTGCATTGAATTCCCATGTGGTCTACCATATACTGGAAAAACTGCACAATCTGTTTGAAAATGTATTTTACAGCACCAGTCACGTATTTGATGCAAAACTGGACATGCACCATTGGTTGAACACTGTTTGAAATGCAATCACTCTGAGAAGGCTACTAAATGGTGGGCTATAGGTGTCTTAAATCCACTATCAGGTCCCACAGTGTTGACCATCTGCTTTCCATTTGTTAAATCAAATGGATGTGGAAAATTGAAAGTGTCAGGAGAGGTTTAACCTTCCCAGTAGAATGGGAGTCATTAGCAGCAATCTAATTATTACATCTGTCAATTAACTTGATATTATGTGTTTTTAAATTCTATCATGTTTTCTTAGTAGTTGTCTCTACTATAATTTCTCTGCTTTCCCCTGTTTATCACAAAGATAACTGCACACTATACATTGTGAACTACTGTGTGCTTGTTTTTTATGCCACAATTGTGTCACATAACCAAGTAATCTGGTTGATACATTTACTGCATCATAGGTCATTAATGTTTGTGCTTTCAATCTAATTCTGCTTCTTCACACATGTAATTCATGTTTTGAGGATATTGTTCTTGTTCAATGTATTTGTTATCTTGATATGCTTTGTTCATTATATGTTCACATGTTCTGCATTTATGTTTAACATATACATATATATATATATATATATTTTTTGTATTATTGCATCAGCTACATCATGGCCATCTGCAAAATTTCCCCCACCATTTCCTTAACTCAGCGGCCTAATTTTATTCAGTGTTTAACCCTTATTGTTTATGTTCCTATTCACAGCATATTTGACTGTGTACTAAGTTTCTTATTTGAAATGATATCTTTGTAATATGATGGCCGACTTTTTGGGTCCAGCCCTTTGCTAACTCCCAGGTAGAATGTGGTTACAATACCAGCCAACTTGTGAAGACATTCACATATTCATTGCCCTATCTACTCCTCAATGGAGATTGAAACTACACAGTTATAAGAGTGGACATTTCATACATCAACACATGTATCTTTATTATTTTCAATTGTACTGGACTTTGATGATACAGTATTGATGCATCTTTTCAAATTATTTTGCATATGCACTGTTAAATAGGTTGGTTTTCAGCTATATCATTATATAGACCTGTTATCTTCTTTATTTACTATTATCTTTCATTATTGTTCTTTAAATACTTATCAGAATAATAGGACCCTTTACTCTGTTATTCTGTCTCATTATTAGGTGATCGTACAACTGAGATGAAAAGAGTGAATATTAATAGTTTTATGGAAACTTCTATTGTCATCTCTTTACCTGTCCATGCTATTAGAAAGTTCATATTTTCTTGCCCTAACCATTTGGTACATGCTGCTATTTTTCTAAGTCATGACTGAGAATGGATCTGCTATTGGGCTTTGTGCATTCCTCCCAGACAGGGAATCAAAAGGAGTCTAGGTGCTGACAGGATGGGCAATCCTAACAGGATGGATGGGGTGAGGCGTTTTCTTACCCTGCTTACACTTTTAGGACTTACTTTCAACACACACAAATGGATCTGATAATAGTCTTTTGTCACCCCAGTCGTCTTGGAGCCTGGGAAGGGGAAGGGAAGAACTTTCCAAATTCAGATGTGGGGGTTGAATAGGAAATGTTCCCACTTCAAACCCTGACACTGGGTATAAATATTAAATAATCCGTACACCTCTTTACTATATTCCTGCTGGTCCTGTGGAACACTTCAGAAGAACAGTCATGCTCCCCAGAGGACTGTCCTGCTGCTACTAGAACACTGCCTTGCTGCTTCAGGCCTGACTTTCTTTGATGACTGCCCTGCTCCTCGAAAACCTGCTTTCCTGCTTGAAGGACGGCAAGACCATGTCCTTGAACCCAGGACTACCAAAAGTGACTCAGAAAGCTAATTGGCTTCACTCCTGTATGAGCTACATATACATAACAAGCTCTGGAAACTTTGAACCCTGAACCTGACATCTGCAGGAGTGAGTCCTAACCTCCCAAGTTCTTCAACCCAGGTCCTGAACCCTTGGAAGTTGTTCTGCATGTGTCTCACTATAAAACTTGGGTCTTAGGAGTTTTCCCCAAAATGTGTCGGAATTACTGACAGAAGATCAGAACGAATCTGGCAGCAGGTCCACCTGCCTGACTTTGCAGTAGCTCTTGTTACATTCTTCTTCTCCTCAGCAAATCCTGTTCAGCTGGACCTCTTAGCAGCATATATCTGGCCATGTGGTGGCCTCTTTGTGTACAACCTTTACCTTCATCTCACTGAAGAGGTCTGAAGGTAAAAATCATCTCTGGGTTTGACAGTTACTGGCTCCCCACCGATGACTATGATCTCCTCAGCTTGAAAATCCATCTTTTCATGCTCAAAGCTTTTTTCTACCATCTCTGTAACCTCACCTCCATGTTGTGAACATGAGAAGATGAAGTGTCACCAAAATAGAACCCACAAGCTTCCTTTACTCTAGCCTCCACACATGATGCATGTATGATGCAAACTAGTCTAATATATACAGGTACCTGTGCACTGGGAGGTCAGCACAATGAGCTTGGTCTAGCTTGTACCAATAGAACTAGACATGAGTTGGCCTGTATTCCACCCTACCTATGACACAGATAAAAGGTTCTGGTCATGACCACCTGATCACTGAAACAAGGTGTGCTGCCACCACTGTTATACATGCTAGTATCTATCACAAGGATCATAGTCCACTGTTACAAAAGCAAGTGCACTTGGTGTAGGAAAGTACCCTCTTTCTTGGCATAGTTACTCCCTTTTCTACCTGATGGCAGTGTGCTTGACAGTGTTCACTTGGATCCTGCTAGCCAGGACCCCAGTGATTATGCTCTCTCTCCTCTAAATGTGGTTGTTACTTACTGTTAACACAGTATTTCACCCACAATTGGCACACTGGTGCCCCCTTATAAGTCCCTAGGATATGGTACCTAGGTACCCAGGGTTTTTGCATTTCAGGAGATCCCTATGGGCTGCAGCATATATTTTGCCACCCATAAGGAGCCCATGGAAAGGCTTCTGCAGGACTACCAAAGCAACCTGCGTGAAAAGGTGCAAGCACCCTTTCACTGCCATTTACTCTGCACCAGGTGACTTATAAGTCACCCCATAGCACGACTCCAGCCCTGAGAACAGGGTACAAAGTACCTGTGTGTGAGGGCACCCCTGCACTAGCAGAGGTGCCCCCACAACCTCCAGGACCATTTTCCCAGACTTTGTGAGTGCAGGGATGCCATTTTACGCCTGGACATAGGTATGATTGGTATCAAACATGTTGAAATCATACCCAAAGTCTTTTGCAAGCATTGGTTGATTGATTCCATGCACTCGGGGGGCTCCTTAGAGGACCCCCAGTAGTGACGTTGCAGCCTTCTAAGGTTTCCAGGCAGCCCCAACTGCTGCCACCTCACAGACAGGTTTCTGCCCTCCTGTTGCTTGAAAAGCTTGAGCCCAGGAAAGCAGAACAAAGGATTTCCTTTGGGAGAGGGATGTTACACCCTCTCCCTTTGGAAATAGGTGTTACAGGCTTGGGAGGTGTAGCCTTCCCAAGCCACTAGAAATGCTTTGAAGAGCACATTTGGTGCCTTACTTACCAGTCTACATCGGTTCAGGGACCCCCAGTCCCTGCTCTGGTGCGAAACTGGACAAAGGAAAGGTGAGTGGCCACTCCCCTGTCCATCACCACCCCAGGGGGTAGTGCTGCAGAGCTCCTCCAGAGGGTCCCTGGGCTTTTCCATCTTGGATTCAAGATTGGCAGGGAACTCTGGGAGCATCTGAGCGGCCAGAGCATGCAGGTGACATCAGCCACCCCGATAGGTGCTTATTTGATTAGGTGACCAATCCCCCTTTCAGGGCTATTTAGCGTCTCTCTTCTGGATGGTTCTTCAGATTCGGATTGCAAGACTCCAGCAGGAATCCTCTGCGTCCTCCACTTCAACTTCTCACAGAACAAACTGCATCTGGAACCTCCAGGAACTCTACAAGCTGCAACAAAGAAGCAAGACACCTTCTTCAACATTGTATCTCTGACTCCTGCCAACAACTGCATCTGTTTCCCAGTCATGCATCCTCTGAGGACAGCCTGTCTTCAGCCTGTACCAGAAGAGCAAAGGAATCTCCCTTGGGGTGAAGGAGTCACTCCGCTGCTTTAACAGGCACCAACTGCAATGACAATCAGCTGCATGGATCCTGCGTCATGGGTGGTGGACTGAAGTGGTCTCTACAGTCCTCATGTCCCGCTGTCCAACTTTGGTAGAGGTAAAAGCTTTCCTCCTCACGCAACACAGTAATACCAAGCACTGCATGTTTTGCAGATGCCAAGGCTTGTTGGAATCCTTCCTCCAAGTCCTTCATGCATCTTGTAGCTCCAGCCCCAGCACTCTATCCTGCAATGCACAGCTTCCTGGGTGGTTCTCCAGCACCGTCGGAGCCTTTGTCAGAGTACTGCATGGGCCTTTACTGCAACTTCTTTGTCCCCGTCCTGTGTGACTCCTGTGCACACTGCCTGGTCTTCTGTGGGATCTCTGAGTTGCTGACAGCCCCCTCTGACTTGCCCTCCTGGGTAGAGTCCACCTGGTCCTTCCTGGTCCCGGGCAGCACAATTTTCTGCTAACTGCAAGCTTTGCATGTGCCAAGGCTTGTTGGTGGACTATAGCGATGCAAACCAGACTGCAATTCTCCATCCGGCATGGGACATCATTTTCACCAACCACGAACCTGACTCCGTCTTCTTGGGTGCAGTACTGACTGCTCTTTTTCACCGGTGATTCTTCTTTTGCACTTTCATCTGGATTAGCATGGGCTCTTGTTCTCCCTGGACTCTCCTGTGCTTCTTCAACTTGATCCCCTTCTCCCACGGGTCTCTGGCCCAGGAATCCACTTTTGGTGTCTTGCAGTCTCTTCTGATTCTTGCATAATTCTTCTTTTCATTTTTGTGTGTGTTCTAGGAAGCTTACTGTGCTTTCATCCTACTTTCCTGGTCACTGGGATGGGTTCTTGTTATGATTACTCTTCCAAGTCTTCTTCTTTTAACGTGTATCTTTATTAAACTTCTGTAGTGACATGACACCTTCAGCACTGCTCCTCCATCCACTCTTCTCAGTTCCTCCCATCCAAGAATTCCGCCCTCCAGTCTCCCCTATTCCATTCCATTTGACCTCACAGCTTACCTCATGACATTCCACACTCACTAAGCACTGAGTAATAGGAAATCTTCACAGTTCTAGTACTTACCTTTGGGGTTATCCACTACTCCCAGCTCCCCTCTACACACTACACATGCCTAGGTGGGAGACCCACTTTCACATGACACTTTCTTTGTATATTGTTTGTGCTCCCCCAGGACCATCTCTAACTATTGTGATTTTCACTAATTGCACTGTTTTCTAACTTTTTTTACACCTGTTTCTATCTACTAGTGTATATAACTTGTTTATCACTTACTTGCTAAGGGAGGATAGTCTCTATGGTATTTCTGGCATTTGTGTCACCAAAATAAAGTACTTTTATTTTTATAACATTGAGTATTTTCTTTCATGTGTGTGAGTACTGTGTGACTACAGTGGTATTGCATGAGCTTTGCATGTCTCCTAGATAAGCCTTAGCTATTCATTCACAGTTACCTCTAGAGAGCCTGGCTTCTAGACACTGCTTACATTTCACTAATAAGAGATAACTGGACCTGGTATAGTGTGTAAGTACCCACTACACACCAGGCCAGCCTCCTACACTTGGTGTGTCCCTCTAGACCAGGACCACACTATTGTCATGGGACAGGCATACGTTTTCACAAACATGTTTGATTAACATAAGGCTAGGACCACAAAATCTAAAATCCAGACATTCAGATATTCACAGTGTGGCACTCCTTGCAGAGAATATAGCTACACACCATATAGGGGACACAGGAAACTCATACATATACATGGCAGAAAAAGGTAAGTTACATCAGTGTGCTTTTCTCAAATTTCAAAAACAGCTGTCAGGTAGAGCCTTACAGTTGTTATGTACCTGGTAGCTACATGTAAAGTAATTAATTACTCATAGCAGCCTCTAAAGCTATCAGTGTTTGGGACTCATGAAAAATATGTATGCTGTTGTTTATTGTTATTTATTCTTTGCAATGTACATAGATAAAACCCTGTTACCGCCTGTAAGTGGACAATGATGATGCCACATCCTTTGCACCTAAGGTATACAACAATATTTCTGTTCTGATGTGTGAAACCATATTCCTTTGAAAATGGCACATAAGTCCACTTTGTTATAAAAGTTCCACCTTGTAATTTGAATAGGGGTAAGCACATAAAGAAAAGCAGGAGATTTTTTTTTTTTAGAAAACCCTCCAGTACAGAAGATGGTAGTGTTACCTCTAGAAACCTTTCTCTATTGGTTAGGGAGTGGCCAGAAATCAGCCTCACCCACAGGCTATTGTCACCCATAAATGTGGCACCCTTGGCCAACCTCTTCAGATCACTACTGGACCTGTGGAAGACAGAGAAAGGACAGAACCTGCTATTGAGACCCATGAGGAGAAACCTACTGGCTGGCCATGTTCCACTTATACCCAGGAGAAAAAAGCTGATTCTAAGGGTCCGTTGGCTGATAACCTGTTAAGCTACTGGGCTCAAAAGTGAAAGAAGCCCACTTTCCATGTAGAGCCCGACTGACCACTTTCAACTGGACCTGCCTTGGTCACTGCTGGTGGCTTTTATTGGATTAAGCCATGACCCCCAAGACCTTTTCCTGAGGTCCTGTAACCATTGGTTGGGCTTAAATCAGTGACTTAGAAACCTTTAGCTACATTTCTTCCTGGAAAAATGTAATGGGACTGGAACTAATCTGCCAGGTGATTCAGAAGGCTTACAATGCCGATGGGCCTGACTTCGCCTCAGATTCTGCTACGTACCGCTTCACAGCAGGAAATTGGATTTGGCAGGCCTGACAGTTACCAGCTTTCTGTAAAACTGAGCTCTCTTCAGCAACCCCATGTAGCCTTGTCCCGCTGAGGAAATCTGACTACCTAGAAAGAGTGTAAGGCAGGAGGTAGAAATCTTCACTGGGTGCGAAGTTGTGCAGCATCCAATCCTACTCAGAGGCTTTCCCACCTTTGTGGAACGTTTCACTGAGACCTCATTCTTTGTCAGCCTGTCACTGAGGAGCCCATCCTTAGATCCAGTATGCAGCCTTGCCACCCTGAGGACTCTACCTTCTTGAAAATGTTCTGTGTTCAAACTTTGACCAGACATAACCTGATCCTCATGCATGACCCACACTTAATCGCAGTTGTCCTCAAATCTTAACCTTGTACTGGTCTAGTGTGACCAGTTGCCCACACTTTGCACTTTTTGGCACTATTTTTATTTTAAAAATTGAACATTTTGGTCTTGGTTTCTCCTTTTTGGTTTTTCTCATTTTGGTGTCAGTGTGTTAATTAAAATAGTCTCTATTGTTATAAATTGGAGTGGGATTTTTATTGCATTGTGTTTTTGACTTTCTCATTGTTTCCATATTTTTAAATGCTTTACACATTTTCTTTAGCTAAGTCTCTCTTCTCTGTACTACCAGGGGTTGAGCTTCAGGTGAAACCTTTACTGGACCTAATAAGGATAGTGACATTATTATTTCTGGTGGCCTACCATTAACTCTAACTAATAATCCACTTTCTCACTCAGATGCAATTTGATTTTATTCCCTCACTTGAATCATTACTTCTGTTTTTTTGGTGATCTTCCCTATGAGAACTGCACACTCAAAACACTGCTTCATTTACATTTAGTTTGCAGTCTTGTTTTTAGATCATTTCTGAGGACTGTTATAATTTGGGTCGCTAGTTGGCAGACGTATACAACCTTGCCCAAGTAGGGATCACAATCTTAGTCAGAGTAAGTCACTACACAACCTAAATTATCCTGTGTTCACCCTTTGAAAGCTTGGCACAGAGCAGGCAGGCTTAGCTTAGAAGGCAATGTGTAAAGTATTTGTGCAATAACTTGAACAGTAAGACGGTGAAAACACCACAAAAAGTACTCAACGCCAGTTTAAAAAAATAGATAGTATTTATCTGAATGAAATAGGACCAAAACAATGAGTTAGATTTTCTGGTGCGGCAAAGACAATGCATTGTTTCTTTCCATGCTGCAAGGCGATGCGTTGATTTTCAGGAATGCAGCCTAGGCTCCTCACTGCAATGGAGGGATATTTTGATGCCCAGGGGCGATGTACTGAAAATATAGATCACGCTAGTAGGAAGAATGAGACGCTGCGTCAATCTGGTAGGCAATGCGCTCGTTTCCCAGTTGCAAGGCAGGCACTGTGTCGATTTCTGCAGGCACTGCATTGATTTATCGACAAACGGGGATTTTCTTGTCTTTGGTGAAGTATTTTATTGGCTGTGATACTTCAGAACAGGAGGGAAGCTCAATCCAAACCCTTGGAGAGCACTTGTGGAAGAAGGCAGATTCCTTCCAGCAGGGTAAAGGGTCAGCGGGCAGCAGGGCAACAAGCAAGACAGCTTTTCTTTCATCAAAGCAGTCCAGAGGAGTCTAATAGGCAGCCCGGCAGTCCCTCAGGGATGATATGTGTAAGTAAAGGTGAATTTAAGACTTGGCAAGTACTTTTAATTGACAAGACGAAGTTGCAATGAAACTACACACAAACGCTTTACAAAGCCAGACCTGAGACATGGGTTAAGGGGCTACTTATGTAGGTTACACAATCAGTGCTGCAGGCCCAATAGTAGTGTTTCATTTACAGGCCCTGGGCACATCTAGTGCACTTTACTAGCAACTTATAAGTAAATTAAATATACCAATTGGGTATTAAAAAATTTACATTTTTTACCATGTTTAGGGAGAGAGCACATGCACTTTACACTAGTTAGCAGTAGCAAAGTGCCCAGAGTCCTAAAGCCAACAAACACAAGGCCAGAACATGAGGAGGAGGTAGGAAAAAGGTTTGGGGTAACCCTTCAGGGAGGAACATTTTCCAACAAGGACTATTGTTGGAAAATGGGTTATTGGTAAGGGCAGGTAGGTACCTACACTTAGCAATAGGCCACTAACCTCCACTTAGGTCCAGTTAGGTCTCAGTAAATTAAACCCAGCTCAACCCTTGGTAGCTTAGCAATGAGCGTCAAGGCTTAACTTAGGAGACAGAGTGTAAAGCATTCAAATATCACAAAACAGTAATTAAATAAAACAGAGGAAACAGTTTAAAAATCCAAAACCAATTTATAAAAATAGTTTATATTTTTATCTTTAAAATGACACAAAAATGAATAAATTTGGATAAGGGGAACCGGAGATATGATTTTTTAAAGAATTATTGTTTTTTTAGCACCTAGAAAGGAATAGCGCCAATTGGGTCATCTGGTTGCACCTCGACCGGGGCAAAGTCAAAGTTTAAGGCCGACCGCGATGGAGCCCGGCTCGGCTACAGGCCGTGGGAGGCCTCGGTCAAAAGTTTACCTTCGCACTTAGTCGTTTTTCTGAATGTTTTCTTTAGCGGGACGAACCTGCCAGTCCAATTCGACCTCCTGGAACTCTTGTCCGGATACGCATCGCGGGAATCCTCGGTGTAGATTTTTACCTTTGGACTTAGTCGTTTTTTCGAGGTGAAAATCCTTCGACCGGGGTAAACCTGGATCTTGATCCAACGTCTTTGGAGCCCTCCTCGGATACGCTGGCTGGGAGGTCCGGTCAACTTTGCACGTTCGGACTCAGTCTCTTTTTTGGAGATTTTCTTCACAGGGACGAACCTGCAAATCAGGCCGGGTCGCGGTTGAGGAAATCCGGCTAGAGTTGCTGCGGCGGGTCAGTCCCTCTATGGAGCTTTTTTTCAACAGTTCTCGAAAGTTCTCAAAACTTCTGGGGCTTCTCCCAGATGTTCTTTTAAGGTTCTTTTGGGGTTCACAGCTCACCCCAAGGGTCCAGAAGCTCTGAGATGATCCTTGGGGTGTGGACTACAACTCCCAGAATGCTCCTGGCGCAAACTCCTTTTTGGCCACTGGGCAGTGGTCAGCTGGTTCATTTCTTCAGGAGTTGGTGCAGGGGACTCTGGTTCGCAATTTTTTACCTGTAGCAAACAGGGAGTCCCTCCTTGAACCAGTTGAAGCCAGGCAAAGTCCTTCTTGTGGTGAAGCCAAAGTGTGCAGCTGGTGCAGTCCTTCTGAGTGCAGGTTCCAGGTGCGTTCCGGGGTCCAGTAGGGCAGTCCTTCTTCTTCTGCCTGGTAGGGATGTGGTAGGGAACTGAGGTGTGGGTGCAGGTCTGCCAGTTTTATTCTTGCTCCTGGGTGTAAAACAAGGGGGTCCTGATTCTCCAATCAGGTGCAGGGTCCTTCCCCCTGTGATGACCACTTCCTGGGAAGTGTGGCAAAAATCAAATCCCAGGAGGCAACATTCTTCAAAAATCCATCATGGCTGAAAATGATTTTTGGAGGTTACATCTGGCTGATTCCACCCACTGGTGTGGCTAAAAATCATAAACACACCCCTATCCTCAATCATAAACAGAGCCCTCTCCTAATCTAATCAAGGGGGCACCTAGTTGTCTGGGGTTGCAGGATGTGGGGGTGTTGCTGGGTTGCTCCAAAAGTCCTTGTCTGCCTTTGAAGACCAGTTTGGCATCCTTCCCTCTTCCTGCCTCACCATCTTCTGAGGGGAGATTCCCTCCCACAGGCACATGTCTTTGTGTGAAGCCTGGCTGGCCAATCAGAGCACAGCAGCAAAAACAATGCAGGGCTGAAATTGGCAACTTTTCAGATAAAGTTTTAAACTCTTTACCTGAACAAGTTATATTAAATCCCACAACTGGAAGTTGTGGGATTTATTATAACAATTAATTTGATACCAAGCCTCCTTGTATCTGTCATTTAAGGGGACTTTTAAAATTAAAATAAAGTCTCCCCATTCTAGCCTGTGAAGGCCATTCACTACAATGAGGGAAACACGAAATTGGCTGTTTTTACCTCACCAGGGCTTATAAAACTATTTGTATGAGGTCCCTGCTTATAGTTACATGGCACCCAGCCCTATGGGCACATAGGGCACACCTTAGGGGTCACTTATATGTAAAATAAGGTTGTTTAAGACTTCGGAACTACTTTTAATTCCAAAGTCGAATTTGCATATATCTTCAATTTAAAAGCAGCCAGCAAGGCAGGCCTGCCTTTAAAATGACACTGGGCACCTCAGCAGTGCACCTATTGGGGCACTACCTATGCTGTGGTCCCTAAACCTACATGTCCTAACATATTCTAGGGACTTATAGGTAGGTTGACTTAGCCAATTATAATTAGCCTAATTTGCAGATTGATTTTCCACAGAGCACAGGCCCTAGCACTGGTTAGCAGTACCCAGGGCACCATCAGAGTCAGAAAAACACCAGGAAAAAGTGAAAAATGGGGGCAAAAAGTTAGGGGGCCTCTGCAATCAGCCCTGTTTTCTCACAACTATAAAGTCACTTTTCAAAGGGACTGTGTTTCTCCAGGATGGATGCAATGTCATATCTACGTGGGTCTTTTTGACACAGATAACTCTCCCTTGTCTCCTGGTCAGTGGTGTTTTGCAGGAATGTTTTATTGTCTGGGTTCACCAGTGTATCACTAGCAGTGAATTACAATAAGAGCTTAAGGGTGTGATAATCATCACTGTCACCCATGTTAGGCAGAATCACGTCTTGCAGCAGCAGCAACCCCATTTCTTTGGATGCAACGATCATCAGGCCCAGGCATATCTGCCTCAAATTCTACTTTGGTGCATCCGACATAATGCAATAGAAATGGCGGTAACGCCATTGTCCATAACCAGGCCTGCATCACCACCTAGTGCCATTGCCTTAATATTATCCTTCCTCACCTGCCTGTTGAAGTACATTTTGTCTCTTGCATCGTTAATTTCTTCTTGGGGGTAATACCATCTGTTAGTTTCTTAGATGCACTGTGGTCCAGCGTTGCAAGCTAGATGGATGTCAGTGATTTAGCGAACACATCATCACCATCAACTTTTAAATCACCAGCAACTGAAATATCAATTGAAGCACAAGTTATGAAAAATGTATGACAGTCACAATATGATAGTGCGTTAAGAAGAAAATGCACCGGAAATGGAACTCTTGTCTTGTCTCTTCCTATGTCTCTTTGTTTTAATGCATCCAAGAATATGTATACCACAGAGGATGCAACTTTCAAATGAAGAGGAATTGTTAATGAGGAGTGGAGCTGGTGTCTGTTGGAGTGTACTTTAGAGCTAATGGAAGTCATTATTCATCGCAATCTACATGTACGAGAACAGTTAAGTGTGCAGATTAAGCGAATTGATTATTATCTGCAGCAATTTGAATCCCACGTTGATGAAAAATCAAAGCTTGCTTCACCAAATCCGTCCATGCATGTAAGAAAAGTTATAAAGCGTCTCAAATTCACTCTTAATGTAATGGATGTCCAGGGTATATAGTACACGTGAAAGAAGAAGCTCACAGGGGAACCGTGTCAGAATCAGCTTTATGAGAAGAGACATTTGTCTATGTGATGTCTTTATTTACATTTTCAAAATATGCCATAGTTCAGGCAATAAACAATGAACAAAACCAATAAAGGCAGCGTCCTTTGTCATTATTAGCAATATGAAATTCAGAGCAGTGCGGAAGAATATAACAAATGAGTTAAGCATCTGCTGCACAGAGTAAAGGAAAGTTTTTATTTTTTTATTTTTTTTATAGGGATGCATTGACATACATAAAGAAATGCGAGTGAGAAATGTGATGCTAAACAAAAGAGTGAAAACTGTATCGCCCCAGGCAACTAGTTATCCCACATGACTAGAAAAACAGCCTCCTGATAGGAGATTTACATCAAGGGTTACTTGAGAAACATGTCCTATGGTGGAGAGCAAACAACGATCAGGAAACAGCATATGATGCACTGTAAAGGCAGTTCGATAGATGTGAGAAAGACCCAGGTTCGGTAGTTAAACATGTTCATAACGAATAGGAAAACACCATGTTGGACCTGGCCCTTTTTGCAGGGTCATCCATAAACTTTTTGCCTCCTTCCTCCTATTTTTTCTTAGCAGTTTTTGTTGGCTTTAGGACTCTGGGCACTTTACCTCTGGTGCATATGCTCTTGTATTGGTGATTGGTTTATCCCTAATTGGTACATTTGATTTACTAGCATGTCCCTAGTTAACTGCACTAGAGGTGCCCATGGCATGTAAATCAAATGGTACTTGTGGGCCTGCAGCACTGGTTGTGTCACCCACATGAGTAGGCCTGTAAACATGTCTCGGATCTGCCACTACAGTGTCTGTGTGTGCTGGTTTAAACTGCCAATTGGACCTGGCAAGTGCACCCACTTACTAGGCCAAACCTTCCTTTTTTTATATGTGTAAGGCACCCCTAAAGTAGGCCCTGGGTATCCCCATGGGCATGGTGCAGTGTATGGGCAGACAGGGCATGTAACAATGTGTTTTTCATGTCCTAACTGACATATTGACAAATTTGGTTTTCCCTGTTGCAAGGCCTTTCTCTCCCATAGGTTAACATGGGGGCTGCCTTTAAATGTCTTTTAAGTGCAGTTTTCTTTTGGGAGCAGGTAGAGAAGTGGAGTTTGGGGTCTCTGAACTCACAATTTAAAAATACATCTTTTGGTAAAGTTATTTTTTAGACTGTCAGTTTTTAGAAAGTAACCATTTTCTTGCTTAACCATTCTGTGACTCTGCCTGCTTGTGTTTTCCCTGTCTGGTTCAGACTGACAGTTGGGCGGTTTGTGAATCTCCACTAGACAGTTACACAAAGGGAGCTGGGTTGTAGCCTGCATATCCTGATGGGTCATTGGGGCCATAGTGAGCCCCCTGGTGTGCGTCTGGAACCAGGCCTGGGCAAGGCAGGATCTTGTGAACAACAGAGACTATCCTTTGAAGTTTGCCTACTTCAAAGGAGAAGTAGGCAAACAAGTGTGGAACAATGGTTAGCGCAGCAGACCCTGATGCAGAGATCTGGCCTGGGACCAGGGTTCAATTCCTGCCTGGGTGGTTCTTGGGCTCAATTCCCTTGGACCAGATAATTCTTGCCTTGGTGCCTTATCTAATTAATGGGTCCCACTCTGTAACTCTGGGCAATAGCTTGCTTAATCTCCACAAAAGCCCTGACAGCGCTTGGATGCCTTACTTCACCCTGGGGGTTGCCCAGGAGTGGGTGCCTCACAGGGAGAAGCCAGGAGGGGTTCCACAGCGGTATGAGTTCAGCACCTTGAGTAGTGTGCTATACAAGTGCGAAATTGACCTTTTACGTTTGTGAAGAATCTCCAAGGGCTTGGACTGAGCTTGCCTCCTGTTTTGAAGTCTCAGGGCCATCAAAGACTTCCTCTGTGAGCACCTGAAATCTCTGCTGAGACTCCTGCCCCGGTAAGTGCTGCCCTACCCAGTCCCTGGGCTCTTGAAAGAGGAAGCTGGGAGAAAAAGGACTGAAATCCACTCACAGGAAGCCGTGCAGGGAAATTTTTGATGCACTGCCTGCAATTCAGATGTAAAATCGATGCACCACTCGCCTCACGGCTGAAATCGATGCCCACTTGCATTGTGACTGGGAAATTGATGCATCATGTGCATCACGGCTGTAGAAACGATGCAACACCCGCTTGCGGCTGGTGAAAACAACGCAAACCCCTCTCAGCACGGTTTTACCATCACTGTGCAGCCGGATATTGTATACATCATCGCTGGGCATCAAAATTATATAAACCTGCGCAGACCCAAGGTGCTAGTGAGCACAAAATCAAAGGATCACTGACTTATTCGACGCACGCCCACCTTTGTGGCTTTATTTTTTATGCAAACCAGGTACTTTGTGTTTCAAGAGTAAGAATCTATTATTTAAAAAATTCATAACTTAACTTGTGTATTTTGGGTTTTTGTCTTTTGATCTTGTTTAGTTAGATAAATATTGGTTGTTTTTCTAAACTGGTGTGGTGTCCACTTTGTAGTGTTTTCACTGTATTACTGTGTTTTGGTGCAGATACTTTACATATTGCCTTTGAGATAAGCCAGACTGCTTGTACCAAGCTACCAAGGGGGTGAGCAGGGGTTGCCTTAGGAGTGTAACTCCCTTACCCTGACTAGAGTAAGGGCCCCTACTTAGGCAGAGTGCAAACTGACTGCCAATCAGATACCCCATTTCTAACACACACAAAATACTCCAAAAGGTGTAGCACTGGCTGAGGAGTATTGAGGACCCAAAGCAGTGAGATGTCCAGTGAGACATCATGCGTGGTGTACTCTGCAGGAGGAGAATCTTTTCTAACTTGTCACACCGAGGGGTGGGTTCAGTGAGACCTGCTGATTCCCTTCTACTTTGTGACAAGTTGGAAAAGGGTGGTGTGAGGCTTTGCTGATTGCCAGTTAGTCCTAGGCATGTCAGGGCTGAAAACGAAAGCGGCCATGGCTGACTATATCAATGACGCTCCTTCTCATCATCAGGTAGAGGTTCCTGAAAAGGTTTTGCTGGGCTGATGGTGTCATTGCCCCCAGGGCTCTGACATATTGGCTGCCTCAGGCCTATGCATTAGTGCATTGAAGAGAGCCCAGCTGCCTAACCCTGACATGATGAGTGTCTACCAGGCTGATCATTGATTAGCCTGATAAGCATTCATATGTATTGGAAAGGTAGGAGTGGAGCCCCAAAGCCCTTACTGATGGTCTGCCTCTTGCCCACATTCTGGATCAGGCACACAGTTATCCCTATATAAAGGAAAACATGCAAATGCCTCCTCCTCAAGGTATGTCCTCTAAGGATTACCTCTGCTTAGATTCCTATTGATCCGTCTGTCTCTTTTAGGATGTAGTCATCCTCTCCTTTCAAGGCAGTCATGCTGTGTTTCCTGTCTCTGGAAATTAGTTTCTGCTTAACGATTTGGGCTACAGTGTTCCTGATTAGTGTGGGGGGCACTGGAGGCCCCTTTATTAATTGACAAGAGAGTGCCCCCACTTTATGTTGCACTTCCACTTTTTTACCTGCTGGACCTTAAGCTTATAAAATGTGTGCTTTGTGCTGCTGTTTCTACTTCCCCTCTGTGCATCTGCCTCTATGCTTTGTTTTAGTGGTAGGTTCTGTTCAGCCTATTCTTCTCTGCCTTGTTGATGGGTTTGAGGGTAGGATTGGGTTTATACTAAGGGTGGGTGATGAATTTCGCTCTGCCAGTTTGTGGAGCTATGCCCTCTCTGCAGTCCATAAGGAGCGCAGAGTTCCAAACAACTCACTAGTGCAGAGTTTTTCCTCTCTTGCAGCTCCCCAACTTTAGGTTGGCGAGAAAGAAAAATGACACACTAGACCACCTTCTGATGAGATTTCTTAACACGGGCAGTAGGTCACTACAGCTCGCTTTGAGAAACCTGCTGCTCGCATTGAGGAAGCTGCTGCTTGAGTAGAAAATCTACTTGAGCAGAAGAAAGTAGTGCCCTCTTGCACTGAGTGTTGTGCCATTCTCGCTGATTTTACAGTGCAGGACAAACTCCTGGCTCTAACAATCAGCATGAAAAGTACAACTTACCGCACTTTTCCGCAACTCCACACAGCAAGGCTGAGCTTTTTTGGCAATTTGCAGAGTTCCACGTAGCAGAACTCCACAAATTAATCCCAGACCTAGTTTATACTCTGGTAAGAATAGGGCTGGGTCTCATCTTCCTGTTGTATACAACTGGGCTTAGCCCTTGGGGGACATGTACCTCTGATGAGTATTCCTGGGCACTTTTGTGTCACTCCTCTCACTTTTTCTTATTCATAGGGATCAGCATTTTGTTATGGGGCTGTCCCTTGTGCCCTGTCAAGCTGTCATACAGCACCAAGCTTGCTGTTTGGATCCAACAGGACTGTTTCCACAACTTTCTAAATGCTCAGTCAACAAAATACAAGAGGTTACATTCCATTAGTTGAATCCTCTTTAATGGTATGTGTTCATTCTAGTAGTCAGAAGATCTTACTCAAATCATCTTGTTAGAAGGCTTGACATCTCACATATTGTTCAACATATTTATTTAATCTTTCATCCTGCCACTCTGTTTGGGTAAACAGGCCTGGCATTTCTACTTGTTAATGATTGCTCAAAGAAGCATTATTTTTATATAAAGCTTGTTTGATTATCTTAATAGATTGATACTTGAATCAAATCTAATGGGTGTTTGCAATGATCCACTCAAGTACTGCCCCATGACATAAAGTGCAATGAAGTAACACAAAGCAGTGCAAAGTTGTCATGAATACTAAACAATCACTTCTACACCCTATATTACTCTGTTAATACAAAATGTACATAATGAGCAAAATATTAAGTTTGTTGAAAGTGATTGTTTACCTTTCTGTTCCTCACACAGATAAACAAGAAGTCAAAGTAAACATTAACATATACTCCTTTAAAGATATCTCTGATACAGCACAATAACAATAGAGTTAACCTAACTAAATATGATTAGATTCTTTATTCAAATGAGACTTTTGACATTTCCAAAACATTCACAAGCAATCTCCAAAATGTTCCATGAACTCAGGTCACGTGATTATAGGTAAAGCAACAATGTATTTTATTTGCCTAGCAAGGATATTCTGAACCAACAAACCTAGAATTCAAAATGGCTGCCACAATTTACAAACCTTGTGCAAGTTATTGGGGCTTTTTGGGAAATGTATTTACTTTAAGTTTACTCAGACATACAGAACAATGCACATTCTCACTTTACACTGTCCGCATGCGGCTATACCATCAATTGGAATAAATCCCCAATTTACCTCATTAATTGCCATGTGCTGCACCTGCCCCAAGACTGTGCAGCTAACATTGTGGAGGAGGGCTTCTGATACCTGCTCCCAGAGGTATTGTGTTGTGCTTTCCTTAATGATCCCAACCATCCCAGTGTGTAGTGCTTGCTTGGTATTTGGTGTCAGGGGTTACTTTGTCTGTTGCTCCACTGCACGTATTCAGATGGATCCATTCTGGGCCCTCTGGTGGCTTCTTTGGAGTGCTACAGACCTGGATGCCTGTTGAGCCTATGAGTTTAGGACAATGATTTCCTGGAAGTATGACTTCAATTTGCTTCACACTTTCTTGTTCCGATTATTAGCTATGGATACTGTTGGTTCCTTCACTTGTGTTCGTTGTTGGAGTAGAAGATTCACCTTCCCTGGGCTTGTTATACCTAGTGTTGCTTGCCTTCCTCTTTTGCACCTAGGCTCCATATTTCATTTGTGGTGTGACTTCTAGTCATGTTCTTTGTTTTATGCTCCAAGTTGTCATTGACCAGTGGGTGTAGCTCCTTTTGGACTCAACTTTGCTCTAATGTGGGTAGGTGTGTTTCGGTGCACAGCAAAAATATATTTAATCTTCTTTAGTAGCATGCTAAACCCTTGCATTTTTATAGGATATGCTTCCCCTGGCTTATTTTTGGGGCCTATTCCTTTGGGATGGGCCTTCCCTTTCCGTTGCCACATTTGTTCGGTTGGCCCTGTTTGTGGCTTCGCCTTTGATTTGTTTCTGGTACCTTTCTCATGTTGATGTGCTCTTATACTCTCTTTTGATGTTGGCATAGTGCTTATTTGTGACTTTTCTCTATCAATACAAGGGTGGTTGAGGGTGGGTTTATTTCCAGTGTTTCAGATTTGGCCTTTTCATTTAGCATACTGTTACTACCCCCTTGTGCCAGATTTGGTGACATTGTCTACCATAGGTTCTCATTTTTGCTTGATTCAGGGAGTGCTTAATTTGCTTGTGGTAAATTGAGCAGATGAGATTGTTCCATTCTGGCTCTTGGTCCGCATCTCTGACTGTGGGATAGTTTGACTGCCTTTGGCTTGCTTTGCTCTGTAGTTCTGGGCCACTGCTTTTCTCGGCATGCAGATTGTCCTTTCTGCCTTTCTGACTTCTAGTGTTTTCTTGTTTGCTTTGACATTGGCTCTTGGGACTTGACCATTTGGATTTGGTTATTTATACATTGTAACTTGAATTATCCTTTTTCTGACTTGCCACATTGGTGGACGTTACTGCTCATTCTGCCTGTTATGGTACATCATCATTATGTAAAGACTATGCAAGAAATTGGGTTAGTGGTTGAGAGTGGTGGAAGCCCCACTGAGGCAACAGTCAGGCTTGAAGTCAAAACACAACATAGGAAGCATCCGAAACCAATTAAAAAAAATACAGTCAATATTAATAAACAAAACTATACCACATCTCCAAAAATTCAGTCAGTATAACTGGAGATATGAGTTATGAAGTGTTTAGGAAATAAAAGCACAAGAAAGTTGTAAGCATCAAATATAGGTATCTGATCCTACTAGACTGGGACAAAGTCACAAGTTCAGATCAATTGCGAGGAGCCACAGGCATGGCACAGGACCGAGATTGACCCACTGGGAGTTGTATCATATGTTTTTGATGTGCGGTCCGCACAGCAATGCTTTTGGAGGCATCACCTAGCTTGGCACTGGTAGCAATGTAGCTTTCAGCTCAAGATTAAGGCTTTGTGGAGCTTTGTTTTGCTTCTTATTGCATGGCATTGGTTCCGATGAAGCGCTCAGCTGGATGGCTCAGCTTTGCAGGTCTTTGCATTACTCTGCATTGAAACTGGTGCAGCTCGCAGATGCCATAGCCATTCAAGGCTTTGCTTCGTTTACCATCTGTCCCAGTTAAACCTTAGGTTCAGAGTTTCACAAGTTTGTTGGGCCTTGTGTCACTTCTCGCTAGATCTCATTGAAACTTCCATTAGGGAGGAAAGAGTGCTCTCTGATGCCAGCCAATAGTTCAGGGCCTAGAAGTACCTCTTGGGGACCAGGGTTCACTCCAGCAGAGGCCAGCAGCTGTGCTTAGGCATGTAAAGGTTGGTTCTAGTCAGCTGAGTAGTTGCAGGTCAGTCCTCTGAAAGCTTCTTATGGCCCTGTAACTCAAGGAGGAGGCAACCCAACTGACCTTTGAAGTCACTCTGGGTAGCCTGGGTTCAAAAGAAGCAGGTTCAATCTTTGTTTTTCAGGCAGCAAGGCAGTCCTTCAAGCAGCAGGGCAGACCTTCCTGCAGCAGGACAACCCTTCTTCTGAATCTTCCACAGGCCCAGGAGTATTCCCATGAGTGGTTCTAAAGCTCTTCTTTTTATAGCTGTGACAGTCTTTCTGTGGGGTGATCCCCAGAGCTACCCTCAAGATTGGTTCTGGGCAGTTCATCCCCTCCCCTGGTCCTGGCTCCAAACTGTCTAGGGGACAAAAGGTCGGGTAGGCCTGGTGTTAGGTTCCTTTGTGTGTACTGTAGGAAAAGTCCATTAGCTCATAGGTTAGGATGGGTACAGTACCTCTACAGCCTGTGAGGATGACCCATCCTGTCCACACCTAAGCCCCCTTTGTCTCTATGTTTGGAAACAATACACAAACTCCAACAACAGAACCATTGTCAGTCGTGTGACCCAGGACTCTGGCAGAAAGGCACAGTTGGCTGGGACAAGTAAATGCCAACTTTCTAAAAATGTTGTTTTCAGAAATGTAAGTTAAATTCCTACTTTATCATTAAAATGATTTCAAATTACAATTCCTTTGAGTAAAACAGCATATCTCTATCTGCTCCCAAGCAATTAATAAATGTAATAAGGTACCCTTGTGTTAGTCAATCGGAGCGGTAGGCCTTACAACAATGAAAAATGGCTTTAGGGGGTTTTCACTACTAGGTGATGTACAACATAAATTCACATGTCATACTTTTCTAAATACAGTGCAGCCTGCCCTGTGCGCTGTTAGACTCTACATTAGGGAGTATTAAAATATATATTTTTTAGGCTTGGCAATGGTTTATTTTACTAGGATAAAATCGCAGTTTAAAACTGAACTACAGGCTACACTGGAAGGCCTCAGACATGTTTCAAAGGGATACTTAAGTTGGTGGGACAGCGAGTGCTGCAGCCCAATGGTAGCATTTAATGTAGAGGCCTGGGGTACAGGTAGAACCATTTACTAGAGAATTACAAGCAAAGAACTGTGTCATTTAGTTGTGTGTCATGTTTGCCATGTTACAGGGAAAGAAAACATGCATTTTTGCACTGGCTAGTAGGGGTGGAGTGCACAGAGTTCTAATGCCAACACAAATTGGTTCAGAAAAAATCAGGGGGTGAAAGCAAAATTGTTACAAATGGGGTCTCTAGTTGGCAGAGGTTTACATCCTGTAGGGTAAGTGAGTCACAAAGCTAAGATAGCCCCTGCTCACCCCCTTGGTAGCTTGGCTCAAGCAATTAGGCTTATCGCAGAGGCAATGTATAAAGTAGTAGTACACACACACAGTAAGACAGTGAAAACACCACAAAAGTACTCCACACAAGGTTTGAAAAATTGCTAATATTTATCTGAGTAAAACAAGACCAGAACGAAAAAAATCCAACATACATAAGTAAAGTTAGACATTTTCAAAGATTAAGGGCCAGATGTAGCAAACGTTTGCGAGTCGCAAATGGCCCGAATCGCTATTTGCAACTCTGCAAAATCGGAAATGGGATGCAAAAATCCAATTTCCGACTCGCAAAAAGCGATGCGAGCCGTTATCGACTCGCAACATTTGAGACCCCATTTTGCGACCCGCAAATAGGAAGTCGCAATTTGCGAGTCGCAAACCATATGCAATAGCAACTCGCAAATTGCGATTAGTCGCTAAAAGCCCAGTTTGCATGTCTCATTTACCACTAACTCAGAGCAGGTGGTAATCATTACCAAAGTATAAAAGTAGACCCAGAAGGCATCTGGGTTACTCAAGATGGCGGAGATATACCTGATAGCACTGAGGAGGATTTTTGCAACACAATACTTTGGAAGGTAAGTGCCAACTTCTACCATACTCACCCATTGAACAAACACTCCATTTGTTAAGTTGAACAAAAAAATTATTTAATAAGCGCAATTTACAAGGAAAAACTGTTCAGGGACTTCAAGAAGCCCACCTGGCATGGGGCACATTGCCATCATGTGCCCCCACATCAGGGACAGTGTTTAGTTTATAGCCTACGGCGGGCTCTGCCAGCCTGGCTGCTACCAGGTTGCTCAGCAGTGCTCTGCCTCGTATTCCCACTCCGGAGCACCCTGGTGTCACCAGCAGAGACACTGCTGACAGTGGAGCCCTCCTCGCTGTCTTGTGGGGTGTCCCCTGTACCCCTGGAAGCCTGCCGTGCCTCCATGAGGTCTATCACCTGGGTGATCCGGCCCAGGCCCCTTGCCACATCACCCGTAAAGTGGCCCATTTCCACCTGGAGGCCGACTGTTCTCCTTGGCAGCCCAGTAGTGTTCACTGCCAGTCTGCAAATAGAGGAGGCCATCCTGTCCAGCCTTTGGAGCAGCTGGCGGTCCCTGCGCCGCGCACCCTCGCTCTGTGTAAGCAGTCCAGCCACCAGTTCACGCATGGACAGGGCTAGGTCACCAGTGTTGTTGCCAATTACGTCCAGTTGTGCATGAAGCTGCTGCATGCTATTTTCATTGTTCCTTACAAAGCGCTGCAGAACCCCACTAATCCGTCCCAACATTTGATTCTGCAGACGCTGACCACGTAGCAGTTGTGCCTCTGTCAGTGTGGTGGACGGACGCCCTGACTCTGCCTGCAGCCCTGCTCTCCTCATCCTGCGTCGCCTGCGCGGCAGTGGATGCCCTGTGATATGTGCTGTGGCACTCCTGGTTGTTGCTGGTGCAGGCTCCGAAACCACTGTTGTAGCAGGTGTTGCCATAGAGGGGATGGTGTTGGTGGTGCAGGTGGGAGTGGTGGCTGCTCCTGTTGTCTCCTCATGGGGCTGGCTAACCAGTGGCACCTGGCTGCTGTGGCTGGTGGTGGGGTCTTGTGGGAGACCTGTGGTACATGGGGAAAACACTGTCAGTGTCAACTATCTGTTGCACACTTCCTAATAAAGATTTGCCTATTAACTGCCTACTTGACTACATTGCCCATATTGCATCATGCTGGTATTTGCAACTCTGAAATGGAGCTATCTTGGTTGTGCATGCCCCTGTGTACATGGTGGGTGGGGTATGGCATTGATGGGGGTACAGGCATATCACATGGTACTCACCGGTTGATGTTCTGGGCTCAGAGGTGTCCAGTTCTCCGAATCCTGTTACAGACTCCGGCTCCAGGGTCTCCTCCACCCTTTCCTCCAGGGGTGTGGGTGGTGGTATGGAAGATGGTCCCCCTCCTGTGCCTCTCATCTCCCGGAGCCTCTCTGCCACCCTCTCCTTGGTCTGGGAGCGGAGGTCATACCACCTCTTCTTTATCTCATCAACACTCCTGTGGCTGACCCCCAGGGAGTTCACCTTCTCCTGAATTTCCTGCCAAATTCTGGCACATTGAGGGCTGCCTTCCCAAATAGCTCATCATGGTGCTGACAGCATTCCTCTGTGAGCACCTCCAGCTCCTTCTCAGCAAATTTCAGTTTTCTCTTTCTGGGAGTGTCAGCCATGGTTGCTGTTGCTCTGTTAGCTGTGCAGCAGTTAAAAAGGGTGTGGTCGTCCCTCCTCCCAGGTGTATTTGTAAACTTCCTGGCTGTGATGTCATTATCATGTGCCAGGAAGTGTTTCCAGAGTGTTCTGGAGTGCTTTCTGGAGTGTTCTGCAGCACCTGCAATCAATTTTCATGAAAATCGCAATTTGCGACACCCACTCGCAAAAAGCGACCTCGCAAACAGAGGACTCGCTATCTGCGGTGCGACTCCGGGTGCGAGTCGCAATTTGTCCCCGCAAATTGTACCTGCATTCCAGTTAGCGACACGCAAATTGCGAGTCGCACATGCTCGCAAATTGCAAGTCGCAATTTTTTTTTACCTACATCTGGCCCTAATTGCAGTAGAGCACTGTAGGGTATATTTATAATCTCCTTGCACCACTTTGTGCCACATAGTGTCATTATTTTTGATGTTAATGTGGCCCAAGGAGGCTGAATTTCCTGTGCTGTATTTCTCTGTAACCCTCTGTGCTACATTATGCCTGCACCAGGCATAATGTACTCATTGAGGGCATTCCCCCGTTAGGGGAGCCAACAAAATGGCCCAAGCAAATCTATGAGATTTCATTGTGCCATTTTTCATGACACTTAGGTGGTCATTCTCACCGCGGCGGGCGGTCACCGCCAAATGCCCGCTCTGCGGTCAGGAGACCGCGGATGCCATTCTGGCTTTCCCGCTGGGCCGGCGGACCGCCAAAAGGCCGCCCGCCGGCCCAGCGGGAAACCCCGTGCAACATAGAAGCCGGCTCCGAGTGGAGCCGGCGGTGTTGCAGGGGTGCGACGGGTGCAGTAGCACCCGTCGCGATTTTCACTGTCTGCAAAGCAGACAGTGAAAATCTTCATGGGGCCCTGTTAGGGGGCCCCACGACACCCGTTCCCGCCATCCTGGTTCTGGCAGTGTAAACCGCCAGAAACAGGCTGGCGGGAAGGGGGTCGGAATCCCCATGGTGACGCTGCAAGCAGCGCCGCCATGGAGGATTCCCTGGGCCAGGGGAAAACCGGCGGGAAACCGCCGGTTCCCCTTTTCTGACGGCGGCTTTACCGCCGCGGTCAGAATGGCCCTGGAAGCACCGCCAGCCTGTTGGCGGTGCTTCAGTGGTCCCCGGCCCTGGCGGTCATGGACCGCCAGGGTCGTAATGACCCCCTTAATGCCTGCTCAAAGCAGGTGTTAAAAGGGGTCTTCCATTATTTAAAATGGGCCCCTAAGTACTCTGCAGGAGAAGCACCAACATACCTGCGCTACTTCTACAGAGTACATCAATAGTGCTACATTGAATGACGCTACTGCCCCCTACTACGTGCCATGGTGCACCGTATTTTAAATACAGCGCACACATGGTGGCGGTGGGGGGGCGCTAAGGGGTGCAGAAAAAGTGGTGCTGGACTCAGTGCAGCGCTACTTTTCCTAAATCTGCCCCTTAGAAACACGATAGCTCCAATTGGGGCTATCATGATGGCTTGACGGAGTTGCTTCCATCAGTCTGGCAGCACCCATAAGGGAGCACAGCTGGGCATGGAGTCATATAGACCCTGTTTGCAGTACCTTGGAAAAGGATGAGGAAACAAAGACATTGCACAGAGTCAGGGAGGTGAGGAGAGGCCGGTGCTGGGACAGTGTCGGTTCCTTACTGCCACCAGTCAGGTAAGTCATTGTTTCCTTACTGCTAGGCAGGGGAGGTGAGGCGTCAGTTCCTTACGGTTGCAGAGGAGGTGATGCAGGGTTCCTTATGACAAGGCAGGGTTGATGAATCCAGCAGGTCAAGATGTGAGGTTTCAACTTCGTGATGTCGCATTCACACCACAGGGCCACAGTTGCTGCAGCAGCAACAGATTCAGGTGCCATGGATGTTGGTGGCACAACAGTCTGGACTCATGCTGTAGCAGGACTTCAGGGGTGCTGCAGCGGCATTATGCCTGCTTTGTAGGTTGCGGTCATTGCACTCAGTGGTAACCACCGATTCGATGCAGGCAGCGGTGCATGGTCAGAGAGTGGCCCGGTTCCAAAATCATTCTAGAAGCTGATGCACTAGTTTCTTCCTTGTTGCACCAGAACTTACTCCCAAAGGCCCAGGAACTGGATTTGGCACCACTTGGCAAGTCAGGACTCTCAGAAAGAGAGCCCAGGTGCTGACAGGTGAAGTCTTTGATGTCACTGAGACTACGTAACAGAAGGCAGTCTCAGTCCAAGCCCTTGCAGACTCTTTGGGATCAGGATGAAGAAAACAAAGTCCAGTTCTTTCACTCTCAGGACAGAAGCAGCAAGCAGCAGGCCCGCACAGCAAAGCAACAGGCAGAGTGACAGTCCCTCCTACAACATGAAGCTATTCTTCCTGGCAGAATTTCCTCAGTTCATATGTATTCTAACTATGTAGTGTCAGTGGTCCAGCTCTTTTACCCATCTCTGTCTTTGAAGTAGGAAAACTTCAAAGAGAAGCATTTGTAGTGCACAAGACCCTGTTGTTCCCTGTCCTGGCCCCAGATACACTCCAGGGGGCTGATTTGTGTGAGGACAGGCATAGCCTTTTCAGGTGCGAGTGTCAACTCCTCCTATCAGTCCAGCTCAGGAAGACCCATCAGCCTGGCGATGAGCCATCAGGATATGTGGGGCACACTTCTGCTCTTTTTGTGTTACTTTCTAGAGTGAATTCACACAGCCCAACTGTCATCCTGACCCAGACGTGTATTTAGCAGACAGGCAGAGGCCCAGAATAGTTAAGCAACAAAATGCCCACTTTCTAAAAGTGGCATTTACAAACTTACATTTAAAAAAAACTTCACTATAAGATGTATGTTTAAATTGTGAGTTCAGAGAGCAGAAGCTCCATTTTTTATCTGCTTCCAATGGGAAATTACACTTAAAAGATAAGTTGAGGCAATCTCAATGTTATCCAGTGGAGGGATAGGCCTTGCAATAGTGAAAAACGAAATTAGCAGTATTTCACCATCAGGACATGTAAAACACACCATTAAATACACTGTACCCTGCTCATGGGGCTATATTGGGCCTAACTTAGGGATAACTCACAGTTAATAAAAGGGAGGTTTGGGCCTGGCTACTGGGTGTACTTGCCAGGTTGAAATAGCAATTTGAAATACACACAGGTACTGCAATTGCAGGCCTGAGACATTATCGCAGGGCTACTCAGGTGGGTGGCACAATCAGTGCTCAAGGCCCACTAATAGCATTTGATTTACAGCCCCTGGGACTACCTGGTGCACTATACTAGGGATTTATTAGTAGATCAAATATGCCAATCAAGGACAGACTTATTACCAATACAATTTAGACAGAGGGCACTTGCACATTAGCACTGGTCAGCAGTGGCAAAGTGCCCAGAGTCCTAAAGCCAACAAAACATAAATGCAGCACACAGCCAAAAACAGGAGGTCAGAAGCAAAAGGTTTGTGAATGACCCTGCAAAAAGAGCCATTTCAACAAAAACGTTTGAGGTAACACCACGCCAAGGATGTCAGATCTAACAGGCTGACATGATGAAATGAAAAATAATTAATGCTTTGATTACCACTCAGTTATCCAGTTATTTGGATTACCTTTTCCTGTCCTATTTCTTACTATCCCACACAGTCCCTGTTGTGTGCCTGGCTTCAAGTGCAGTCTGTTGGACAGCTTGGTAGTAGATTCAGGGTGATTCAGGGAATTAGTGGTTCTTTATATGCACAGCTTGAAGCTCAGAAGTTTTATTTTACGCAGGCAGTGGGTGCCTGGTCTCAACGGTGGACTTCTCATGACATAAATACTGGAATGAAGACATAAAATCAAAGCAATAGGGTTACTGGTAAGTAAAAGGAACATACATCTACACCCATTCACATACTGTTATGCAGAGTTAAAGGTTTAGATGTCTTAGAAATTCAAAGTACTCCCCAGAAGTCTGACTAGAAAGCTACTTCTGTTGCAGGTTCCCAGGCATACTGCTCCGAATTTCACATGTGTTTTTTGACGTGGTCTTTCAGCAATGCTGATTCCCACACACAATCGTTGAATTACTGCTTCTTCTATACGAATAGTAAACTTAACTGCAAAGCTGTACCCCTGGTTTGGGTTAAACTTCCTCTTTTGAGACTTTCATCCTCCCATCCGGTTTAACTTCAACTATTAAACCTGTAACTAATTTAACTTGGTGATGAACCTTAAACTTTCTGCCTCGCCCAGGCATGCTCCTGCCTACCCGTTCCCTTTCCATTTGGATCGCAGCTTCCAACTACAATAAACTTGGCTAATCCACGCTAACTTCTCTGTCAAACGGTATATCCAACTGCTTCAAGTGGCAACTGTACAGTATTCCCTCCCTACGCACCTGTTCCAAGAAAACTAACCTGAAAAAGTCTCTTTATCTTGTAGGGGAATCATCCCCTTCATATCTATCACCTCTTCTTGGGGACGGGAGTGTGAGAAAAACAGATCCTGACACTACAGCTAGACACCATGCTAATTACTATGAAAAGGTGGCTGGTGACATAAAATGCCCCGTTAAACACTTTTATAGCCCAATACAGCCCAATTAGAGCCCAATAGCCCAAGGAGCAGTCCTGGACTGCTCCATTCTTCAAATCTAGCCTTGGGGTATAACTTCCCTGTGGCCAGCTGCCCCTCAAGACCTGTTGCAAAAGAGAATGCAGAGATAAAGGTCTAATTTTACTTGTGGCCACCGTCTCTACATTTTAAGCTGGTTGCAGGGATTTGTCTGGGAAAACCTGTCTCATTAATGAGGAGGAACAATTTCTTGTAATCCTGAAAAGTAGCTTCTTTGCTCAATGAAGACTGATATCCAACACATCTCCAATATTCCCAGACTGCACAGCAAATGCTACATAAATAAATTTCTGTGATATGTCCTGACCAAATGATGTGCTTGGCCTTTAGTGCATTGTGAAATTGTGCAACCCCACAAAAGTGATTTAGTGGTGGTCAGTAAAGGGTCAGCTGCCAAAGATTGGTGATGTCCTGCACACCTACCTCATGCATCTGTCTTATCTATGTATGATTAGCAACCACCTGCAATCAGTGTTGGTAGGCTGATACAAATTATGACGGGCCGTCCAGTGCTATTTACTCTGGCTGTTTTCTATCCAACTCCACCATGTACACCATGGTAATGGACAGGAAAAATAGAAAAAATTCTTCATGGCTCCTGCTTTTTATTTTCCAATGAAAGACACCCAGTTTAGCGGTCTATTGTTAGAACAAACATGCTTCAACTTGTGGCATAATATATACTATTTTTCAGAAAATGAAATGCAGACTTCAATCAATCAATCAGAGTATTTGTAAAGTGCACTACTCACCTGTGAGTGTCTCAAGGCACTGTGGGGAAGAAGGGGCTCCTTTTGCTTGAACAGCCATGTCTTGAGATGTCTCCTGAAGGTAAGTAGGTCCTGTGTCTGACACAGGTGGGTGGGAGAGTGTTCCACGTCTTGGCGGTGAGGTGGGAGAACGATCTGCCACTGGCTTTCATTCTGTGGATGTGTGGGATGTTAGCGAGGGCAAGGTCGGTGGAGCAAAGCTGTCTGTCGGGGTGTAGAAGGAGAGACGTCTGTTGAGGTATTCTGGTCCAGTGTTGTGGAGTGCCTTGTGAGCGTGGGTGAGGACTTTGAACGTGATTCCCTTGTTGATGGGGAGCCAGTGTAGGTCTCTCAGGTGGGCTGTGATGTGGCAGTGGCAGGGGGTGTCCAGGATGAGGCGTGGTGAGGTGTTCTGTATTCGTTGCAGTCTTTTCTGGAGGTTGGCCATGATTCTTGCGTAGAGGGCATTGCTGTAGTCCACTTTGCTGCTTACGAGGGCTTGAGTGACCGTCTTTCTGGTTTCAGTGGGGATCCATTTGTAGATCTTCCAAAGCATGCAAAGGTACTTGCTGGGTCATTGATAGTGATAAGTCCAGGATGAATCCCAGGTTGCGTGCGTGGTCTGTAGGTGTCAGTGAGGTTCCCAGGGTGGCAGGCCACCAGGAGTCATCCCATGCGGAGGGGGTGGAGCCGAAGATGAGGACCTCAGTCTTGTCTGAATTCAGTTTTAGGCAGCTGTTCTTCATCCATTCGGTGATGGCCTTCATTCCTTTGTGGAGAGTGGTCTTTGCCATGGTGGGGTCCTTGGTAAGGGAGAGGATCAGCTGAGTGTCATCAGCGTATGAGACAATGTTGAGGTTGTGCGATCGGGCGATGCTAGTGAGCAGAGCCATGTAGGCTTTAAAGATGGTCAGGTTGAGGGACGATCCCTGGGGTACGCCGCACATGATTCTGGTGGCTTCAGAGCAGAATGGAGGGAGGTGAACTCTCTGAGTTCTGCCGGTGAGGAAGGAGGTGATCCAGTCCAGGACTCTGTTGCGGATTCCTGTGTCGTTGAGGCGTGTGCATAGGATGTGGTGTCAGACGGTGTCGAACATGGCTGATGAGGGAGGATGAGGGCGCGGCTTCACCATTATCAAGTATGGGCCTAATGTCATCGGTGGGGCGATAAGGGTGGTTTCGGTACTGTGGTTGGTGCAGAATCCGGATTGGGATGGGTCCTGAGTGTTGTTATCCTTGAAGAAACAGGTCAGTTGTTTGTTGACAATTTTCTCCATGGCTCTTGCCAGGAAGGGGGGCAGGGAGATGGGCCGGAAGTTCTTGAGGTCCTTTGTGTCCGCTTTGGATTTCTTGAGGAGGGAGTTGAACTCAGCATGTTTCCAGCTATCCGGGAAAGTGGCGGTCTCAAAGGAACTGTTGATGATCTTCTGGAGTTGGGGTGCGATGTACGGAGCTTGCTTTGTTGAAGATGCGGTAGGGGCAGAGGTCGGATGGTGAGCCAGAGTGTATGGTGATCATGATTTTGATGGTGTTGTTGTTGTTGACGTGGGTCCAGGAGAGTAGGAGGCTGGTGGGTGGTGAGTCTGTGGTGTCGGTGGTTGGAAAAAGGGGTCTGAGTACTGAAGTAGGCCTGGATGTCTGTGATCTTGCAGTAGAAGAAGGTGGCTAGGGAGTCACAGAGGTCTTGTGAAAGCGGGATGTTGTTGATGTTGGAGCCGGGGTTGGAGAGCTCCTTGGCAATGTTGAAGAGCTCCTTGTCGCTGTGTGCTATGTTGTCAATGCCTTCTTTGAAGGCAGTTCTCTTGGCAGTTCGGATGAGTTGGTGGTGCCTGCAGATGACATTCTTGAAGGCTGTGTGGTTGGCCGGCGTCTGATGTTGGCACCACTTCTTTTCGAGTCTTTGGCATGTTTGCTTGAAGTCTTTGAGGTCGGTGGTGAACCAGAAGGCTTTTCTATTGGTGCGTCTGTTAGAAGGTTTCTTGATCGGGGTGAGAGTGTTGGCACAGTCATCGTAAATTGTACTTATACATCAGTTTTCTGATTCTTTAACTACTTATAAAACGTGTTTGTACTTTTTTGGTATTGATCAGAATATAGGGAATTGAGAAACAAGTGCTTTGACAGGATCACAACGTACTACACCTATAACAAAAAAATCAAATTAGCATATCAGCTATGATTCAAATACATTTTTTGTGAAGTGTTTACTTAGATGTTGGAATGTTTTAATAATGTTGCTTGATCTGTTCATGCCAGTTGAGAATTATGACCAGGTCTAAATTTTCAACACCATACTTCCTATGTGACACAATATCCTTCAGATTTTTTTATTTTTTTTATTGATTAATTAATTTGGGCATATATAAATGGGAAATTAGTAAACCAAAGCAGAGGGCACACGTGTTTCCAGTGAGTGTGGAAGTTGATTGGAATAGTACATCCAACGCTACAAGTATTATTTCTAAGGTGTGCCATTTTAAGCACCCTTTTGAGGAGTTGCAGTGGGGCTACTTTTTGTTGAACATTTAACCAACCGCTAAAAACACCGGCCAAACTGAGGGCAAGTATGTTAGCGCTCAAGTCTCTGAGAGCCTTTAGAGCATGCACATAGGGGCTGTATGATGGAACAACGTATGCACTTACAACGCATGCCTTTACAGCGCGGTAAGTACAATGCATGGTCATTACCACGCATGCACTTACCACAAAATGTTTTTACAATTCATATGCTTTTACCACAAATTTCTTTAATACGAACATGTCGTAGTAAAGGCATGGTTGGTAAAGGCAAATGCATGGTAAAAACTAGAGGTAAGTACAACATCCATTATATATATATATATATGTGAGTGTGTGTGTATACACATATATATATACATATATATATATATGTAATATATATAAATTTCTCTCTATGTATTTGTGTGTGTATATATATATATATATATACATATATATACACATACATATGTATATATTTATATATATATATATATATATATATATATATATATATATATATATACTTATATATACACACACAAACACACCTTTCCACCCAAAACCTTACCAGCCCAAAACCCATACCCTCCTTAAAACCTAAACACCCTTCACCACCCCAAAACCTATACCCACGATAAACCCTAAAAATGCCCTTACCACCCCAAACCCATACTCACCTTAAAACCTAAAAATGCCCTTACCTCTTCAAAACCCATACCCACCCTAAAACCTAAAAATGCCCTTACCACCCCAAAACCCATGCCCAACCTAAAACCTAAAAATGCCCTTATCACCCCAAAACCCATGCCCACCCTATAACCTAAAAATGCCCTTACCACCCCAAAACCTATACCCACCCTGAAACCTAAACACCCCTTACCGTCCCAAACCCCATACCCACCCTAAAAGCTAAAAATACCCTTACCACCCCAAAACCCATGCCCATCCTAAAACATAACAAAAGCCCTTACCACCCCAAAACCCATACCCACTCTAAAACCTAAAAATACCCTTACTACCCCAAAACACATGCCCAACCTAAAACCTAAAAATGCCATTACCACCCCAAAACCCATACCCACCCTAAAACCTAAAAATGCCCTTACCACCCCAAAACCCATGCTCACCCTAGGACCTCAAAATGCCCTTACCACCCCAATACCCATACCCACCCTAAACCCTAAAAATGCCCTTACCACCCCAAAACCCATGCCCACCCTAAAACCTCAAAATGCCCTTACCACCCCAAAACACATACCCACCCATAAACTTACAAATGCAATTACCACCAATAACTGTTACCCAGTCTAAACACTATGTATATACATATATACACACACACATATATTTATACATATATATATAAATATATATACATATGTATATCATGCGTGTTAAACGCATATGCGTTGTAAATGCATTTCATTGCATTCACTGCAATGTAAGTGATGTTTCCCGCACACAGGATCCATCTGAACCTACTTAAACCAGGAAAGAGCATGGTTGTGAAGTGGGAGCAGCATAGGCAAACCCATCAGCATCCCTAAAGCTTGCTTTGCAACCAATCTTTCCCAATTTCTCTCTGGTTCGGAACTCCTCGTGTAATCCGGGGTTCATCTTAAACTGTTAAGTCCTGTTCTATTTGAGGATCTGACTTTATTATCCATGTTTTTAGACATGTTATTGCACTTTAGTACAGTTACATTTTTTTCAGCTTCATTTTATTACTTTAACATGGGCCACATTTGTGGTGCTGTTTTATTTTCTTTATCTAGTTGTTCTTTCACCTAGGAAAGCAATGCATTTCTAGCAAGGCATTCTTTTTGCTCTGCGCTTTCCTCAAGGATGCAGCCAGATAGAGTTGATGGCATAGTGGTACTCTGGGGCATATTTATACTCCGTTTGCGCCGGAATTGCGTCGTTTTTTTTTTACGCAATTTCGACGCAAAACTAACTCCATATTTATACTTTGGCGTTAGACGCGTCTAGCGCCAAAGTCCATGGAGTTAGCGTCATTTTTTAGCGTGGACACCTACTTTGCGTTAATTATATGCAAGGTAGGCGTTCCCGTCAAAAAAATCGACTCCGAGGCATGTGCGTCGGATTTATACTCCCGGGCAAAAATCACGCCCGGGAGTGGGCGGGTCAAAAAAAATGACGTACGCCCGCTTTTGCGCCGTTTTTTAGCGCCTGCAAAAGGCAGGCGTTAAGGGACCTGTGGGCTCTGAAGGAGCCCAAAGGTGCCCTCCCATGCCCCCTGGGACACCCCCTGTCACCCTTGGCCACCCCAGGAGGACACCCAAGGCTGGAGGGACCCATCCCAGGGACATTAAGGTAAGTTCAGGTAAGTGTTTTTCTTTATTTATTTTTTGTGGCATAGGGGGGCCTGATTTGTGACCCCCTACATGCCACTATGCCCAATGACCATGCAGAGGGGACAGAAGTTCCCTGGGCATGGCCATTGGGCAAGGGGGCATGACTCCTGTCTTTGCTAAGACAGGAGTAATTTCTATGGGGGTTGGGAGTGAAAAAAAATGGCGCAAATCGAGTTGAGGTCAAAAAATTGCCTCAACCTGACTTGCCCCTTTTCTTGACGCCCAAGCCCCATATCCCCCTACGCCGGCGCTGCCTGGTGTACGTCATTTTTTTTAACGCACACCAGACGGCGCTGGCGGCTAACGCCGGCTAACGTCATTTAATAAATACGGCGCCCGCATGGCGCTTCAGAATGGTGTTAGCCGGCGCTAATTTTTTTGACGCAAAACTGCCTTAGAGCAGTTTTGCGTCAAAAAGTATAAATATGGGCCTCTGTGTCTCCAACATTCACAGAAAGATACACATACTTACGTGGGGACGTTTTCTCAGAACACCAGCTGGTTTGTTATAAAAACACTTCTCTGTCCCATACACACTAGAGGGAGATTCCAGTCAGATGAACATGACCACATGCTGATTGCTGATTGCCTTCACTACAGCTGCTTGCTTAGACCACTGGATCCCTGGCCTACATGGGGATGGTGTCTTTCTAGACAACAGGCTTCCTTGCTCAGGTGTGAGGGATTATGTTTTCTTAGGGGGGAAACTTGAAGGGTGGATTAGGATTTATCATGCTGTGCTCTAACATAGATTAGGTAGGAACCACATATATTACTCCTAGTAACAGTATGCTAGGACCTTTTCTGTGTTTCACTCATCTTGTCACCATTTTGCTTTTAGGGTGTTTTATCATCTTAGTTATTGTAATTCATGCTATTTTTCAAAAATGGATAATGTGCTTGCCAAACAGGAAGAGATTCCGTTTTGGTTAGCTAAAAAAAAAATGAGCTGGAAGCTGTTTTTCCCATATGGGGCCTCAGGATAAACATTGAATTCTCTCTATGTGCTTGCCATTTCGGAAGGTTCCCACAGTAGATAAAATTGTAATGCTAGGAGCACAGTATTTGTCACACTCTGTACTACCGCACACAGTACACCGACATGTGCCAATCTTCCAGAAGTGTTAAACAAATGAAAGATAAATATGGGGCTGCCCCAGCCCTAAATTTGGGGATGCAATTAATGGACAATTTTTCCACTGTATCTTCAGTTATATGAAGTAACCTTAAAGGGGAAGCAGTTGCACTAACAGTGAGTATGTGGCTCAGGGACATTCCTGCACAGAATCAAGAACGCAAGCTGCTGAAGATTATCGCTGAGACCTTCTCTAGCATTGGGCGAGATAGTCTGGGGGCCAGACCTATAAACCCACAATTACAAGGTAGATCTAACAAAGATTGTACCAAGCAAGTACTTGAGGGTTCTAAAAAATGCTGGGATAAACAAAAACAAACACCTAAAAATTAAAGGGGAGAATCTCCACATTCAGAGGCCCCTCAAAATTGCTTTAATCTTAGAAATTGAGATAATTTAAAAATCCCCAATAGATATCAATATGCTGATACATGCCAATCTCCTTCCATTCAGGACTCACCAGAAAAATGCAGTGAGAGATGTGGACGGTCAGAGCAGCAAACTGAGTACATAATACTGAGAAAGGACTCACAACGCTCGTCTGAAGTTTCTGTTAAGAAAGAAGAAATACTCCCACAACTAAAACCCCAATAAAAAAATAAAAAACTGGCAGTAATCGCTATATGACGTGCCACTCAGGATGGGAGCTTTACTGAAGGACAGGAAGTGGACACTGGCACTTCTAGACAGTGTGGCAGAGGTCACAATGTTCTCTGGAATCTTCAAGAGCATCTGGAGGTGAAAGCAACTTATGACTTCCTGCAAGTTGAGACTGCGAACATGTGTATCTCCACACCCAACAGGGTGTATAAAGTTAAATTACAATTAGAAGGAGACATTGAGCACACTCTAGATGCCATTTTCTGGGATTGCATCATTAGGATTTATGATATTTTTCTGCCCGGAAAAGATTGGCCACCAGATTTGTCTGCAGTCTCCCATATGGGGATCAGGTGATTGAACCCTCTTTCTCACCCCTTGTTCCCAGAGAGTTCGGGAAGGTTACGCCATTGATTGAGCTAAGGTGCAGGCATCCTTGATATATCTCATCCTTGTAGGGTGGGATAAAGACACCCACCTTATATAATACCAATGAGATCCCAACCTAAATATCCAATAAAGCATGAATCAAAAGCACCTGCGAGGGAAATCCTCACTCAATCAAACCCTTGATATCACCAATGAACAATCCATTGTTCTCCTTAGCTAAACCAGACCATTCATATGGAATAGTCTTAGACTACAGACATTTAAACAGTCACACACACACATTTAGAGAAAAATGTTCCCCTAAATAAACTTTATCTACACTCACTCTCAGTCACATACGTCACACTAATCATATACTTAAAAATAGCTTGTGTACAGTACCATAACAATATAAGGCTCACAATTGTATTACAAAAATATACAAAATCATTTATTGGTTAAAAACTATATTGGGGTGAATATCACTCAACACAATACATCATAAAACCATGTCTTCGGCTTCACCATTTTTAAACAAATTTCGTATACATGCACAAAAGAAATAACAGACTCCCCTCCTGCCATGTTAACATTTTTTTTCAATTAATAAAAACAACTTAGCCAGGAGACAAACCTAACAGAGTTTATATTATTTTGTCACTGATGAGTCAAATTGTTAAGCACGTTGTTAGGAAAACCTTTATCAATCTACAACAATATGAAATATGCTACAAGATAAATTCAGTGTTATTTCCACGTCAAGTTTCTTCTCATATTTTTCTTTAACCCCGCAGTCCTTTCATACATGTCTACAATCTTCAAGGGGGCGACTTTCCTTTACTTTATTGGTAACCATTCCTGTGTTCAATTTAACTAGTAGTTCTGGCACATGCCTCACACATGCTTTTGTGCCTGCAGCCCTTCAAAGATGTGTTTTTCTTTTTTTCTCAGGAGCCATATCTGGAAAAAATAGATTTATGTTCAATTAACTAATTAAGGTATTATTGGCATATAAGGCACATACTATTATTGCCAGCTAAATTGAACCTGAATATAGATGCTGAGAAGAAAAGAAAAACACTTCCTTAAAGGTTATATACATATGCAGTTGCGGCTTTCCACTTGGACCAGGGCCCTGTTTTTGCCTCATGTGCTTTAAGGGGTGCCATGGCTTTGTTAGGGGTCCAACTGTATCATTCGTCTCCATTTCATACCATGGGAAATAATGTTCTGAACTAAAGAAACCAGGATTTAAAGCAATCCCTAACAGCCAGAGTATTAGGCACTGGTCGTAGTTGTCTTAATCACCTTCATGGAGTCCAGGGAGCACTTCATAATCTGCCCAGAATGTCCCTGGTGAGGCATACTTCAAATGAATGCCTTTTCAGAACACAAATGTATGTTCCAGATCTTGATGGTCCTGGTGCTGGGGTGGCAGATACACTTTTTGACATACACGTATCACTGTCTTACAGGACTTTCAACAGTTCTGTGACAACAATGCATCTGCCAGTGCTACCTTCTTGGGAATAAGAGATGCACCAATAACACTTACTGGGTGGATTCCTCAAGTTTGGGATCTAGTGTGTGAAAAGATTGCTGTGAAAAAGGAGTTTGGTCTTTCCTATCGTGCACCGGTTCCAGTCCTAGGAATACACAGTACCAGAACTGTCATTCTACCACTGTTGCCTGGGTCTAAAGAAATCGCTATTTTAGAAATGCAAAAGGGAATGTATGAAAATTGCAAGTCGATAATAGCGATTTCTTAAAATGCACAATCACAATTTGCGAGTTGCAAATACCGAATCACAAAAAATAGATAATCGGTGTTTGCAAATCGCAAATTGCGATAACGGCAACCCGGAACAGCCTCATGATATCACAACCAGGAAGTGAGTCAGCCCATGCTGTTTCCCGAAGCCCCACCCACAGGAACAGGCAGAGAGACCCAGCCAAGCACCAGGGAGGCAGCCTTGAGAGCCAGCCAGGACCAAACAGGATTATGGCTACTGATGGGAATGTGAAGGATAAAGGAGACAGGAAGCGCAAGCTCAAATTCAGTGAGCAGGAATTGGAGGTGCTCACCGAGGAGTAGGTCAGGAACCACAACAAACTTTTTGGGAAAAACTCACTACAGGTAATTGAAAGTGAGAAGAGGAAACTGTGGTCAGACATCCAGATCAAAATATGAGCAGTGAGTGTTGTGCAGCGCTTCCTCAAAGAAATACGCAAGCGCTGGTCCGACTTGCCTTCACGTGCCAAAGAGAGGGTAGGCAACAGGCTAGAGGAGGAAAGGAGCATGAGAGGAGGACTACCCACCCAGACACTGTCTACACCAATGGAAGACTGCTTCCTGAAGCTGTCAGTGGTGTCACTGACATTGACACCTCAGGCACACCCAGCACCAGCAAAGGTAAGAGCAGTAATGATATGTTACCCAATATGTGCATGTACAAATGGCCCTTAGAAAATAGCTATTGGCACTATACAGTGTGATAAGTAGTCCATGCCACATCTTACATACAACACAACACTGCCTTATGGGAGTGGTAATCCACATCCCGAAAGTGCAAATAAATAGCAAGATAGTGTAAAACCGAATAGAGAAATAACACAAAAGACTCTCAGTAATACTATGCCAGTGTACATTTAATACTAAACTATTTGAATACTAATCAAAAATGTCATGCTGCACATTGTTGTTGCAAATGTTCCGGGCCCTGACACAGCAGAAGGTGGAAATGTGGGGGATAGCAAAATTCAGCCACAGTCTGGTTCAGGCACCAGTGTGTCCTTCATACATGCACCAACTAGACGCAGGGCAAGAGTGCTACCTCACCCTGAATGTAACCTGGACTCAGATGAAATGCCGGATGAAGTACCCACAGTATCCCAGAGGCTAAAATCACTGACAGGCAGCAGTCCCTGCCCTAGCGTCATTCCACTCGCCTCAGGAGGCGTCGCAAAGCAGGCAGACAGTGCACAGAGGAAGCTGAGGCCCCATCACTGTTTGGCGGCCTTGAGGCTCCCATGCTGAAAGTGCAGCGCCTGCAATGTAAACACATGAGGTCAATGCACAGGCAGGTAGTGTCAATCAATCATAACATGGGCGCAATGCACAGGCTGTTTGAGTCTCACAATGACAACATGGTATCAATGCATAAGCAGTTCTAGTGTCTCAATGAAAACATGGGATCAATGCACAAGCAGTTCAAGTCTCTTAATGAAAACATGTGCAAGCTGCATGAGGGACAGCAAACAGCAGTGGAAAACCCAGAGGAGATGACAAACACCATTAAGGAACTCTGCACTGTGATGTAGCTGGAGCATGTGGGCATACAAATGGAGATGGCACATTGCAGTCGGGACGTTGCACAAGGATTGGTGCAAATAACCAATGTTTTGGAGGCAATGCAGACAGCACGGAGTGCTACAAACAGCGAACTTGGTAGTGGGGATAATGAGGAGCTTTCTAGACTCAGCAGTCTCACAGCCCCTATAATGGATCCTAGCATCACAGTGCCAGACACAGTACTGTCTTCCAACCCGCTAGAAGAGGTGCCACTGAGCACTCAAATGGAGTGCGAGGACGTAGGAAGTAATGTTGAGGGGTACAGGTGAATTGCATGACACTTAGCAGAGCAGTTATACTATGATGCTGATAGTGTGATACTATTACTCGCACCTGTTATGTATAGTGCATCCCTATGTCCTAATCACCCATATATTACCTGACGTCAAGGGAATAAAGATGCTACCTACAGCAATACATAAAATAGACGTGGTATTGTCATTACTTATATCAGAAATAGTTGTGCGTGATCTCAGCACGTCTTTGTCTGCCCTCTGCTGCACTGCTTCTGTCTGCTGGGTGAAGGGATGGCAAGGGATTGTCATCCTCATCTGAGTTCGGCTTGGTGGATTCCACAGGTATGCCTCTCATTGTTACAATGTTGTGCAACATGTCACAAGTGAACAAACAAAAGGGCAACCAGGGCACTCCACAGAAAACAGTTCAAGATGCGTACAGTTGCACAAAATATTTTAAACCCTTGTGTTTGGAGAAGATGAAAAAATGTTCAAAGGTATTTCATATCCATATGAAGGCGTGTGAGAGTTCAGAAACAGCCAAAATATTTTATTCCCTTGTATTGCAGAAGACGAAAGATGCTCAAAGGTATTTTTATGTCCTTATGAAGGCAAGTAAGAGTTCAGAAACAGCCAACACGTGTTTCGTCCTCACTGACTCTTTCAAGGCTCAAGCGCTAAGTTGGAGTAGGAGGAGTCTAGAAAGTACTTCTGTTATGCCTCGCTTGTAGTATTATGTCAAATTTTGTTAAGTAGTCCAGTCATAAGTAACATCCGTCCCATATGACGCAGGAGAGGGTAAGTTTCCAAAGTTGAAGGAAAATACAGCACAGCAGCGTTATCATGCGCTGTTTCATGTATATCGTACATCTTTCCTGGCTCTCGGATTCTGGATGAGTACCAGCTTGGTCTCATTGGACCTTCATATCAGTGTTTTAGTTGCATTACAGACACACATCACGGTATTTTCAAAAATTGAATTTAAGGCATGTCGCCTTATTTATATTCCTGTGTCATTTTGACGCACAGGAGGGGGTGGGCCTTAAAAAACGGCACACAGCCTGATTTGTGCCATTTTTAATGCCAGGATGAGGGCAGGCATTAAGGGACCTGTGGGCTCATTTCCATAGAGGGAGACCATGGAAGAAGTCCACAGGTGCCCTTCCCGGCCCCCAGCTACACCCCCTGCCACCCTCGCCCACCCCTAGAGGACACCCATGGATGGGGGAACCCATCCCAGGTAAGTACAGGTAAGGTGAGATAAGTCATTTTTTACTTTTTTTTAAAGTGGCATGGGGGGGCCAAACCTGGGCCCCCCTACATGCCACTGTGCCCAATGACGATGCCCAGGGGACTGTCTAGAGCATGGTTATTGGGCAGGGGGGCATGACTCCTGTCTTTCCCAAGACAGGAGTCATTTCAATGAGGGTTGTGCATCAAAAAATGGCACAAGTCCGGTTAGAGCCATGATGTTTGAGTCTCACCTGACTTTCAACATTTTTTGATGCACAACCCCTATTCTTCCCTATGCCTGCGCTGCCCAGTTAGAGTCTTTTTTTTTACTCTAACCAGCCTGCAGCGCCGGCTACCGTCAAACCATAAATAAGGCGCCCACCTGGCTTGTAGGAATGGCGTTAGCCAGCGGTAAATTTTTTGACGCACACCAGCGCCGGTGCTGGTTGACTTCAAAAAGTAAAAATATGGGCCAAAGTGTCTATGCAGCTTTGGTTACTGCTTCACCATGCCTTAACTTTGACATTTCTGAGGTGACTGCTTTAAATTAATCAATTCACAGTTTATTAATAGAACTCTGAACTTTGCTGCTCCAAATAAGATAATATCCCTCAGATTTTCTGATGATTTACTTAATTAAAATAGGAATACAAAACCTTGAAATACTGTGGCATGAAGACTAGAGCATAGAGAAGAAATTCACTTATTAAACAACCCTTTGCCACTATAAGAGTAAAATTAAATGAACCAGAACTGTGAGGATGATTAGGCATGCCAGATAAAATCCACTAATATTTATTCTAAAGAAATTTCAAATTTTCTTTTTTTTTTTTTTATTCCACCTTAATGTTTATTTCATCTGTAACCCTCCCCTGATATTTAATAAACTAGACACATATGTTTTTGATCAAAATGATTAGACTTGCTCTAACTTCTTTATAAGAAGGAATGTCTCATTGCTTACCAGTAATCTTTATCGCTTCTGGTCCTGTTGTCCTCATCCCCTTCAATTGCAGTAAGATGTATCCATCTCGCCATACAAGAAAAAGAATAGAGGAATGCTAGTAGATATTGCCCCTTGTCCTAATGCTGGAGCCTACATAAGCACTTCATACCTAGCACTTTACCTGAACCACCATGCCCTCCACATGAAGGCTGGCCATTCTGGATGGAGGGGCATGATGAATGAACGAGGGCAATAGGAGCAGGAACAATCAATATCACTAGTAAGTGATGAGACATAATCCCAAAGTCCCCCTTGTCCACATCCCCTTTATAACCAGTAAGGCATACCCAAGTAGCACCCACGGTTTTCATATGGTTATGGAAGAAAAAACAAAATAGAGAGACCATGACAATACTGTGGCACTCCATACTGATTTATTTAAAAAAAAAAAAAAAAAAAGAAACAATAGACACCCAGACCAAAGGCGCCGTCTGGTGTGCGTTAAAAAAAAACGACGTACACCAGGCAGCGCCGGCGTAGGGGGATATGGGGCTTGGGCGTGAAGAAATGGGGCAAGTCAGGTTGAGGCAATTTTTTCGCCTCAACCCGATTTGCACCATTTTTTTTCACTCCCAACCCCCATAGAAATTACTCCTGTCTTTGCAAAGACAGGAGTCATGCCCCCTTGCCCAATGGCCATGCCCAGGGGACTTCTGTCCCCTGGGCATGGTCATTGGGCATAGTGGCATGTAGGGGGGCACAAGTCAGGCCCCCCTATGCCACAATTTTTTTTTTTTTTTAAACTTACCTGAACTTACCTTAATGTCCCTGGGATGGGTCCCTCCAGCCTTGGGTGTCCTCCTGGGGTGGGCAAGGGTGACGGGGGTGTCCCTGGGGCCATGGGAGGGCACCTCTCGGCTACTTCAGAGCCCACAGGTCCCTTAACGCCTGCCTTTTGCAGGCACTAAAAAACGGCGCAAAAGCGGCCCTACGTCATTTTTTTGGACCCGCCCACGTGAATTTTGCCCGGGAGTATAAATCCGACGCACATGCCTCGGAGTCGATTTTTTAGACGGGAACGCCTACCTTGCATATAATTAATGCAAAGTAGGTTTCCACGCTAAAAAATTATGCTAACTCCATGGACTTTGGCGCTAGACGCGTCTAACGCCAAAGTATAAATATGGAGTTAGTTTTGCGTCGAAATTGCGTAAAAAAAAAAGACGCAATTCTGGCGCAAACAGAGTATAAATATGCCCCTAATACTTTTAGCACCTGTGGCAAATCCTATAAAGAAAATAATGGTTTCACCATAGGCCTGGCTAGAGAAAACTGTGTGTTGCAGCTGCTCCTGGTGGATAGAGCTCACCACCAGGAGTGGATTGACCATAGGATCGTCCAAATTGAGCCAATGGGGGCGAGTTATGGCATTGTAAAGTTTGGCAACCTTTCGCCTATTTTTCCTCACTCGGAGCACGTGGGGCTCTACTGCCAATTTGATCAAATTTCCCCGGGATGGACAAGGTGCCAGGGAATTGAGTGAAGAAGCTATGTGTTATTCCACATTGTGGAGAGGGCGTGCATGGGGCTTCCTTCCCGATCCTCTACCTCACCCAGGGACCTCCTCCATCGTGCAGATTTCTGATTAGGAACCCGAACCCCATCTCTCAACCCCATGTGCCACAGCGATGCAGAGAAGCACTGTCATGCTTCCCTGAAGTTCAACCATGGAAGGGCCCAGGACCACATTCCTGGGCCCGGATAGCGTGTGAGGACGGAAGATGTGCCTCAGCACATCCCCACAGTGTCTGCTCTCCCCAATTCCTGTGCCCATTTCTAGGGGGAGTGGAAGGCAGCCAGGAAAGACAGGAGTCATGTCCACCACCCCAATGGCCAGCACAGGGGACAAGTGTCCCCTGGGCATGGCTAATGCACCCTGTGCCACGCAGGGGCCTCAAGTTCAGGCCCCTGATGGCAAAAAAAAATACTTACCTAGACTTACCTGGGATGGGGTCCCCCATCCTCTGGTGTCCCTCTGGTGGGGTTGAGGATGTTCCTGGGGCTTCGGGAGGGCACCTGTGAACCCATTCTATAGTGTTTAACCATGGAAATTGTGTCCACAGGTCCCCTAATGCCTGATCTGACCTAGGCGTTAAATAATGAATTGTTTAGCCACTCCTCCCACCTGTGCATCATTTTAGCACGGGGGATGAATATGAGCCTATGTGGATAGCACAATTTTTTAGATGGGAACACCCACCTTGCATCTCATTGACACAAGGTAGGTGCACCCATCTGTGTCTAACGTCAAAATAGAACTATTGAGTTAGGTTTGCGCCAAATTTGCACCACAAAAGACACAAATTTGCCACAAAGAGAGTATAAATGTGCCCCTTAGTTTGATACTTGACTAATGTGACCATGCAGCCCTGACGTAAAAAATTCTGACATACAGACATACAGGGCCGTATTTATACTCTGGTTGCGCCGAATTTGCGTCGTTTTTTTCGACGCAAATTCGACGCTAAACTAACGCCAACTAACGCCATATTTATACTATGGCGTTAGACGCTTCGGGCGCCAAAGTGCCCGGAGTGAGCGTCATTTTTTAGCGTGAACCCCTTCCTTGCGTTAATGAGATGCAAGGGAGGCGTTCCCGTCTTAAAAAATGACTCCCAGGCCTTTACGTGGTATTTATACTCCCGGGCAAAAATGACGCCCGGGAGTGGGCGTGGCCAAAAACGGCGCATTTGCGCCGCTTTTTAACGCCTGGGTCAGGGATGGCGTTAAGGGACAAGTGGGCTCAAAATGAGCCCACAGTGCCCTCCCCTGCCCCCAGGGACCCCCCCTGCCACCCCTGCCCACCCCAGGAGGACACCCAAGGATGGAGGGACCCATCCCAGTGAAGTACAGGTAAGTTCAGGTAAGTATAATTTTTGTTATTTTTCAATTTTTTTTTGTGGCATAGGGGGGCCTGATTTGTGCCCCCCTACATGCCACTATGCCCAATGACCATGCCCAGGGGACATAAGTCCCCTGGGCATGGCCATTGGGCAAGGGGGCATGACTCCTATCTTTACAATGATAGGAGTCATGTTGATGGGGGATGGGCGTCGAAAAAAAATGGCGCAAGTCGGGTTACGACGATTTTTTCGACGTAACCTGACTTGCCCCATTTTAAGACGCCCATACGCCATTTTCCCCCTACGCCGGCGCTGTCTGGTGTACGTGGTTTTTTTCCACGCAAACCAGGCAGCGCCGGTCTGCTTGCGCCGGCTAACGCCATTCCATAAATACGGCGCCCGCATGGCGCTTCAGAATGGCGTTAGACGGCGCAAAAATTTTTGACGCTAAACTGCGTTAGCGCAGTTTAGCGTCAAAAAGTATAAATATGGGCCACAATTTGAAATGTACTCCAAAATCTGGCAGCAATCTGTCATTTAATTCCCTAGTAATCAAGTGCAGTGAAGTGCAGCATCACAACAAAGTTCAAATGAACAATTAGGGCACTTACATTACATCACTCCTATCTACTGTACTCTACTTCACTCTCCCCACTGCACTCCACGATACTGCACTCTAGTCAGCACTACTGCACCTCACTCTATTCTACACCACTCTACCAAGTGCCACTCTACTCCACTTCACTGTACCTCACTTCATTCTACCACACTTCACTCTGCCCCACTTCATTCTACCGCACTTCACTGTATGCCACTCTATTCTATACCACTCTACTTTAACCACTCTACTCCATGCCACTGTACTGTATGCCACTCTTCTTTATGCCTCTCTACTCTGCCCCACTTCACTCTATCCCACTTTACTCTACTCCACTCTACTTTCCACCACTCTACTGCACACTACTGTACTGTAGCCCACTCCAATCCACTGTACTCCACTCCATTATATGCCACTCTACTCCATTGTATACCACTGCAGTTTATGCCACTCTACTCTACACCACTCTCCAGCACTTTACTCTACTTCTTCTACTCTTTCCTGTACTGCACTTCACTCTATGCCACTGAACTGTATGGCACTGTAGTGTAAGGCACTGCATTCTACACTACTCTGTATCACTCTACTGTGACCCGCTTCACTCTACTCCACTGTGAGCCAATCTATTCCATTCTACTCTATGCCCCTGTACTTCACTATACTCAACTCTGCACCACTGCACTTCAGGCACTGCACCCTACTCTGCACTACTGCACTTTATAGCATTTTTCTCTACTCCACTTTGCTCTATGCCACTCTACCCTAACCCACTTCTCTCTGTCTCACTTCACACTACCCCACTTCACTCTAGGCCACTTTATTCTTACATCACCCTCTTCTATGCCATTCTACTCTACATCACTCTAGTGTACGCCACTCTGTTCTATGCCGCTTCAAGCTACTTTACTATAGTATACTCTATACCATTCTATACTATACTCTATGCAATTCTACTCCACCTCACTGCACTCTACAGTACTGCAATCTGGTCAGTACCACTGCACACCACTCTACTATTCACCACTCTACTCTATGCCACTCAAGTCTACCTCACTTCACTGTACTCCACTTCACTCTATACCACATTACTCTATGCCCCTCTACTGTACCCCACTTCATTCTCCTCACCTCACTTTACCTGTCTTCACTCTCAGCCACTGTACTTTACGCCACTCTACTGTATGCCATTGTAGTGTATGATACTCTACTCAATACTATTCTACTCTAGCCCACTCCAAACCATTGTATTCCACTCCACTCTATGCCACTCTACTCGACTCTAATCTACTCCACTTTACATCACTGCACTTTATGCCACTGTACTCTACTCAGCACCCCGGCACTCTGCCCTACTCAACTACATGCCACTGTACTCTATCCCATTTCACTGTACTCTATTTCTCTTTACCCCACTCTACTCTACCCCACCCTGCTCTACATCACTCTACTCTACCCTACTTCACACTTCACCATCACCACTCTACTGTATGCCACTGCACTGCACACTAATCAACTCTACTCTGCACCACTGTACTCTATACTACTGCATGTTATACCTCCAAAAACACTCTAGTCCACTCCATTCCACTCCACTCACTGAACTCTAATCCACTCTATGCCACTGGACCCAACTCTGAACCACTGCACTCTATGCCAATCTATGCTTCTCTCCTCTATGCAACTCTACTGTGCCCCACTTGACTCTATCCCACTTAATTCTGTGCCACTCTAATCTTCTATCATTCCACTTTGTGCCACTCTACAGCACAGCACTTTACTGTATGCCCCTCTACTCTTCTCCACTCTATGCCACTGTACTCTGCCCTGCAACACTGCACTCTATGTCACTCTACACCACTGTAATGTACCCCACTTCACTCAATGCTACTCTATTCTAAGACACTCAATGGCACTGGAAGTCACTCTACTCCACTGTACTCTAAGCCACTCATCTCTACTCTGCACCACTCTACTGTACGCCACTCTTCTTTTTGCCACTCTACTCCAACCCACTTAACTCCACCCCATTTCAGTCTACCCCACTTCACTCTACCTCACTTTACTCTGCATCACGCTACTCTACTTTATGTCACTGTACTCTATGGTACGCTAACTATGCCACTCCAAGCCACTCTACTCCACTCCATTCTATGCCTTTCTACTCCACTGTCTTGTACTCATGCCACCACTCTCTATACCGTTGCACTCTACTGAGCACTGCTGCACTTTATACTACTTGACTTTCCACCATTCTACTCTACTCCACAACACTCTACCACTCTTCATTCTATGTCATATTACTCTACACCACTCTACTGTGTGCAACTGTACTCCACTTCACTCTATTACACTCTGCCAAGGCCATTTCCAAGACTCTGTATGAAAGGGAATGAGTTGGAGAATGCTTTGGTCAGGCAGAAATTGTAACTTTGTTATAACTATATCTTTTTAATTTTTAATTTTTTAATTTTTGTGGCTAATTACTGCATGTATTACATCATTGGTGTCATTGATAATATTACTGCAACATTTGCAATAAAATTATTGATGAGAAAACTCGGTGCGAGTTATAGTTACGTCCCTGTAATCTTTGTTATTTTTTTGGTTTATACTGCATTTTCAACCATCTGCAAACGATGCATCTCATGACCTAAGCGACAATTGAGGGCATTTTGATTAGTGTAGTCAGAGAACTACGATAATCTGGCATGATGTGGGACATTCAAATTATTAGCATTTTAGAGATTCACATCTATCAAAGGTGAAGTTATTATACAAGTCATGTTGAACTGGAAGAACGATGATTGGCACAACTTCTAATGCCATCATTTGGACTCACACAGTATAAATCATGCAGTAATGGCCGCTAGTGACACTGCTATTTTAGCAGAATAGTAGCAGTCCTCTCTCTCTTGTTATATGTTACCATCCAATGAAAGCAAACAAATGGAATTTTAAAAATGTCATGTCTGCTTTGTTTTTTACATAGTAACAAGTATTGAAGAAAGCAAACGCCAAAACACATCTACTTGCATTGCAATAAATTATATTTGACCCAGTTAGTATTCTGGGCCACCTCTAGTTCACTAGTTTTTTCATACCATGTGATTCCACCCCCATGAAACAGATGCATGGATCCACCCACCCTGAGTGCAGCAACCTGGAACTTGAGACTATATATATATATATATATATATATATACATATATATATATATATATATTTCTCAAATGTTTTTCCTGAAATAACGAGGCTCTATAGTGGCGGTCTGACATGGGATTGGGAATCCCATAAATATGAATCCAATGTTTCCTTATCCCATTTTCAAGGAAAAGTCAAGACACCTTCGGACAGTTGCAAAAATATATTGACAATAGCAAAGGGTGCTTCCTTCAAACGCATTTCAGCTGTAACTTTGGCATCTGTTCGAAGGTGTCTTGGCTTTTCCTTGAAAATGGGATAAGGAAACATTGGATTCATTCATATATATATATATATATATATATATATATAAATATATATATATATACATATATAGTTATAGGGATGTTATAGTTAGAAAATAGAAAATTTAAAAAAATGTAAAATTCACCCTTTAACCTTTGTTTCTTTCGAGAACTTCAGTGTTTTTTTTGTAATTTTAATTACTATACGTTAATCCAACTATAGCCTTTGGCCTTGCACAGCGGCAGTTAGCCACAGGGTCTGACAAGCCAACTGCCCTATAAGCACCCAACTTTGCACCATGCACCTCCTTAACCCGTGCACAAGGGAGGTTGCCCGCAAGACCTGGCCTGCAGCCAGATCTAGCTACCAATACCCTCTTACCACCCAAACCCACGCTGTGCACAGCCCCTTGGCCATGTGCAGTGGAAGTTGGTCGCGGATTCTCTGGGTGTGAGAATAGGTGTGAGAGGGTTATCTGGGGGTGAAAGTGGCTGTCAGATAGTCTGTCTGGGTGAGAGAGTGCATACATCAGTGTTTTAATGGGTGCATCAGTGTTTGCGTGGGTCTGTAAATGGGTGCATGAGGGTGTTTTTGGGTCTGTGAGCGGGTGCGTAAGTGTCTGAGTGGGTCTGTTAGTGGGTGCATGAGTATCTGAGTGAGTCTGTGAGTGGGTATAAAGTGTCTGAGAGGGACTGTGAGTGGGAGAAATTGATTGAAAGAGATATAGAGATAGAAAAAGAGAAAGAAGGTGAGAAGGAAAGAGAGAGTTTTTGAGGCTTTAATATCTCAAATACTTAGAATGAGATATTTGTGTTCAATTTAAAATAAAAAATTAAAATTAAAATTAAAATTAAAAATGTATTTATTATTTTTAGAAAAGTATAATCTTTTAAAAAAAAATAAGAAGAAAATAAGTCCAGCTGGACTGGAACCCTCAAAGGTCTGCGACCCTAACACTGAGCTATGGGATTAAAAAAATGTTTTAATAACAAACACGGGCTACCTGGCACTGTGGGGGAAGCCTTAAAGCTTCCCTCACAGTGCCATTGCTTCAGCAAGCACAGAGCTGCATTGACAGCAGCTCCATGCTTGCTAAAGCATTTAATCTCTGTCCCCTGCACGCATGGCCCACATGGTCTCCCTCCAATGAGGCCATAGCCCCAGGGGTGGTTGTCCCCAGGGGTTGGGTGTCCCTAGGGCAGCTAGTGGCCGCATTGCTCCCCCCGCTCCAAATACAGTGTAGCCCTGGGGGTGGTGGTCCCTGGGGCAGCAGGGGGCAAGCAGCCCCCACATATGTAATATTTGCCCTGGGGAAGTAGAGGTATACAGGGCAGCTGGAGGGGGCCAGGAGGTCCCTCAGCATTTTCAAAGAAAAGCTCTGGGACTTGGCCCACTCAGTGCCATTATAGAAAAGAAGCGAAGGAGCCTACGCTTCATTTATTTTTATTATTTCACAGTGGATCCACGGCTCCACCGTGACTCCACTCATAAAATTTAAAAAATGTTTTTCAGCCCTGGGAGAATCAGGATGTCTGTACCCTGGCCCCTTTTCTTTTTTTTTTTACTTTTTGTTTGGACTCAGCTTTAGCTGAGTCCCAAGATGACTGACAACACTTCAGTGGTTTCTGTTGTTGAAGAGCTATCAGCCAATCAGATATGTACATGAGAGCAGGAAAGGTCGTGAATCCTTTTCGTCCCTAGATATACAAATTTGATTATAGCCTTAGAACCCACCGTAGCGGGCTCTACCGGCTATTAAAGGCCCGCTTCCCGCGTTAAATGCCCGAGCCGAAGGCGAGGGCATTTAACAAGGGAGAGGGACTTTAATAGCCGGTAGAGCCCGCTACGGCGGGTTCTAAGGCTATTAGAACATTCTGCTACTCAGGGCACAATGTTCTATTAAAAAAAAAAAAATTCACGGAGCCCGAGGGGATTAAAATCCCCTCAGGCTCCGTGAGGCTTTGTTCACAGCTGTTGCTGTGAACAAAGCGAACATTGGAATGTTGGCGCTGCAGGCTTTTACCGGCCAGTAAAAGCCCGCAGCACTCCATTGTTTTCAGTGGAGCCCCCAGCATTCCAATGTTATAATTCCCCTTAATTTCTCAAGAATTGCTTAACTAAATTACACCAAAACAAAAAAAAGATAGCTTTCCGGAACAGGACCTACCTTCCTGCCAAATTTGGTGTAATTCCATTCAGTAGTTTTTGTGCTATTGCTGTTCAAAATTCTTATCGAAAAAAAAAAAAAAGGAAACTTGTTTGTGACCCCTCTTTTTCTCTGCCTCCCCTGGACGGTCACCACTAAGTAGTTATAGGTACTACCTATAACTACTTAGTGGTGACCGCCACTATCTATATATATCCTCATCAAAACTAAATAAAGCGTGACACTCCAGGAAGTCCAGTATTCGATGTTAATTAATCAAAAAGCCACAAACAACCATCACCAATACATTTCGACCATGATCATATATATTACCTAGTGGCGGTCACCACTTTGTAGTTATAGTTAGAACCTAGTTTCTAAAGAAAAAAAAAATTCTACTTGCCTATATCTTTGCTGTCACTTGACGAATTGTCGGGAAATTTTTCTAAAAAATTTGACACTTACGTCAGCTGTTGTATGGAATATTTTGGGGTGATCCGTCAAGTGGGGGCTGAGAAAAAGGGGGGTTGACAAAAGAAATGTTCTGAGAGCTTTGAGACTGATGAAGCAGCTTAAGATAATACCTTATTATTAATAATTGATTTATGCACTGCCACTTAGCCCTATATATAATGTGTATGTTTGGAACACAATCACTGTGTGAATTTCTTGCTACTGCAGCATTATAGACTCTACATGATTGGAGCTAATAGAACTTTAGATTTAATTGCCTATATCTTTTTATGTGAGAAACTGAGGCATGCAGATATGGCGGAACAATGTGCATTGTGGGAAAAAGTCACTTTGGATGTCCTTGATGGCCATTTAGGGGTGCAACAATCAAGGAGATTGACCAATAAAGTCACCAGGACACTGGCATTGATAATTAGAGATCTTGAAAAAGCATGCATACCTGACCTAAAGAAATTATGAAAAATGGCATTTCTAAAGAAATACCTGGAATGTGGGAGAGTATTGCGAGGTCTCTGTATCCTGATAATCCCCACATTTGGCAATATGGATCCATATTTATTTGAGGAATGGAGGTCACACAAATCAGATTGTTCTGTGAAATTATTGGGGACCCTGAATACACATGCACAGCGTTGCATGGAACAACAGACCAATATTATGGAAGAATCTACACATTAGCAAAAATAGTATGATGCCCTGAGAGTAAAAGAGAGAATGAATGCTACGGGACAAGTAAACATTGCTCCTAGCGACAATGATGTGAGCTCAGATTGATTATCTTCAGCTGTTGAAGCTCCAAGAGAAAAACTGAATTTTGAAGGGGAAATGAGATTAATGAGAATGGTCACGCTCCAACAAACTTGAGGAAGCGGTTGGGATGAGGTGGGACAAAGGGAAAGGAAAAAGGGAAAGGCGCAAAGGCCTAGGGAAATTCTAACACAAAGGTGTTAGATTCTGACACAAGGGTGGGGAATATTTCTAAAATTAAACTGAACCTTGAGCAAGAAAGAATCCTAAACCATGGACTTAGTTTTTGCCCCACCAGCAACCCAAATTTTGTGAACATTTGTATTGAAACATATAGGTCAGTGAGGAAATTCAAGCTCTGCAAATACTATGTTGACAAAACTCCCCACAGGGGAAAGAAGCAGAGGATGAATTAGAGGATATATTCAGGGTTCACGATTGGTGATATCCTCAAACTATTGGCCATTCATGAGCTGGATGTCTTGAATAAAAAAGAAATGTAATCATCAACAAAGCGGGATGGCATGGCTACTTCCTATTTGGAATCAATGAACTTCTCTACTGATATATCAGGTGACAACAAATTAAGACCCACTGGTAGACTCAATCCTCTGCTACCCAGTAGAAATCTGATAGATGTTTTCCATGAATTGATTGTAGAAGACATCAACAGATTATGAATGTCCTCCAGGAGGACAGGAAGGGCAACTTCATCTTGATGGACTGGTGTGAGAAAGGTGCATTGAGCAAAAATAAATCCATTATTACCAAGCCCTCAGACAAGGACAGCAATGTTGTTGTTATCAGCACTGCACAATACATTAGAGAAGCCCATAAACAGTTGCACAACAGGAACCATTATGAAAGATTGGAAATAAATCCAATTGGTGACAAAATCAAACAATATCACAGCATGCTTAGAGAGTGACTTGATCAGGGGTTACTGGAATTTGAGGAATGCTCAAACCTCAAGATTGATCATTCTAAGATTCCTGTTATACATTCCCTTTGTAAGATACACAAAGATAAGTGGAATCCTTTCGGGAGACCTATAGTAAGCATGATGAATTCACTCTTAGAAAATATATCTAGGTTCCTTGCTTTATTTTTGTGCCAGCATATTACAGAATTATGTTCATATCTACGGGATGCTAATGCTTTTCTGTGAAAGATCAATGATGTCCCTTGGCAGACTACATTCATTATGGTCACTTTAGATGTAACCTTCCCCTATACTTCCATTGAACATGATTATGGTTTGCAGGTGTGCCAATATTTCCTGAGATCCTGGCCCATTAACCACATGCAACATACGGAGATGCTTATATCTATGCAATGGTTCTGCCTACCCACAATGTATTTCTATTTAACAACAAATACTTTCTTCAGAAGCAGAGAACTGCTATGGGGAACCCCTTTGTGCCCACACATGCCAACCTAAACATGTGTTGGTGGGAAAAAGAGGTGGCAAGGGCTGACAGACACACAATGCAATGAAAGAGTAGTGCTGTGGGTGAGCTTTATTAACATTGTGTTTATAATATGGGATGTAGAAGAACATTTATTACAATAATTTGTTTGGCTGCTAAATGATAATAATTTAAATATAGAATTGACAAACAGTTGAAACAAAACAAATATTGATTTACTTGATGTTCACCTAACAGTGAACCAAGATCAACTTGACACCCACATTTCTTGTAAACCTACAGTTTGTAATTCCATCCTGCATGGTAACAGTGGACACTTTAAGTCATTCAAATGGAGCATGCCCTATAGCCAACTGTTGAAAGCAGGCAGGATATGCTCCAGTGATGAGTTGTTTGAAAAGTAAGCCACCATGATGATGGCTAGGTTCCAAGAATGAGGTTACCTCTTAAAATTCTTAGTGATGCCTATACAAGGGCCAAAATCAAGGAAAGGGAGAGCCTTCTGTATGGTGATAAAAAGAGTGCAAGACAACAATCCACTGAACCATCCCCAATTAGATTCTTTATGGAATTCAATCTAAAGCATCAACATGATGAACATATTAAGGAGAAAATTGGCCTGCACCCTCAGATTGTTTTTCGTAATTCTAAATCACTAGGTGACATCTTAACAAAAAGTATGCTTGTAGAAGACAACAAATCCACGTTGTTGGCCAAAAAAAGCTTGGGCTTTATGCAGTGTGGACATTGCAATGCCTGCTAGTATGGGATTAATACACAGATATATGAAACCTTAGAGGGGAGATCATGTGTTATTTGTGAAAGAATCACATGTGAAACTCCAGTGTGGTTGTCAAAGGAGATATGTGAGGAGCACTATTCATAAGCTTAAGGTTTGCTTCCTACAAAACCTGCAGGCCATCAATAATCATGATAGAGCTCATCCAATTGCCAAACGTTTTTGTGAAGTTCATGGAAGGGACCCCAACAGTTGACTGGAGTTACAGAAAGTTGAATCAAACATGATATTTGTTCAAAGGAACAGAAAGACTGTGGGGATGAACATTTAGATGCAGAACTGGTTGTTCCTATATAGACACTCTTATGACAGTGAGATCTTATGTGTGACTGTCCTGTTCATAATCTTATGTTGTTCCATGTGTGGGCTCCATATCTGAACTAGGTGTCACCCACCTTTTATTCCGCTGCCTTTATTAGCACTTTCTGAAATCTCATATTTAGTCTTGTTTACACAATTTGGATTGGGTTTAATGATTTTTTATGAATGTTTAGGCATTTATTTCACAAGTTGGTGAGTTCTACTAGATGGATCACTTTCCCCTCTGTATCACAAATGGGTATTAGGAACAGTATGTCCCACTTTCTGTTCTCTAGTGATTTGATCAGCAAACAGATTTGGTGGCATCTTGTGAGGGACTTGAATAGTTGACCCAATACTAGACTATTGATAATTTAGGATGCCTTAATGTATGTAGAGGATTAAATGTTACTATATGTTTTTGATTGCTCTTGCTGAGGATAAATCCATCACTGTGTCATCGCCATACATATGTGTTCTATTGAATGAGGAGTCATCTATAAAGTATTAGCATGTTTCATAGGGTTTTTGCATCACTCATATCACTTGTGGAGCATATCCTGAAACAGAGTTCTTCCTCAGTATTTTTTACCCTAATGATTTATTCACATATGGGATATATTGCAGTGACATATAAATACATAACATATTACAGTGTGTAATTTATGAGTTTTCATAAAGTTGTGATATACACTCTAGGATGACAGTGATATTAGTTTTGTTCACTGATATGCTGCTTTACAGGTTATATTATTGAGATATTTTGTTTAAAACAACTTTTGAAAATTGAAGACCTGTCCAACTCTTGTAATAGGTGATTCTATAGCTACTCCCCCACCTATGTTGTAGCTGATTTCATTATATATCATCTGTGAACGTTAATATATTTGTTAGCAATGTGCACCTTATTTGAATTTGAATATGTTAGAATAATTCAAGATTTAGATAAGGATCTCTATAATTTTCAGATAGTTAGAAAACTGCACATATGTATAATGAGATCTGGCATATCTGTCTGTTGTTTAATACTGGAGGAAAGTCCTTGCTTTGGCCCTGGTCACCCGCAAATGTTTTGAACAGATACTCGTAGTTACTGAATCTTGGTTGTTTCCTGGCTACTGCTAACCAGTCCTATGGCCAGTGCTCTGTGTACAATGGATATGCCAATTAGGCTAATCGTAATTGGCCGCATCAACCTACCTATAAGTCTCTAGTATATGTAAGGCATGTAGTTTAAGGTACCCCAGCATAGGTAGTACACCTATAGATGCACTGCTGAGGTACTCAGGGCCAGATGTAGTGTGCTGTTTGCATGGTGCAAACTGCGAAAATCGCAGTTTGTGCCATGCAAACAGCCTTCTGCACATTCACAATTTGCGAGTTGGTACCGACTCGCAAATTGTGAATGCGACTCGCAAATAGGAAGGGGTGTTCTCTTCCTATTGGCGACTCGCATCGCAATGCAGAATTGCTTTGTGACCGCGAATGCGGTCGCAAAGCAATTCGCAGTTACCATCAGTATCACACTGGTGGTAACTCATTCGCAAAAAGGAAGGGGTCTCCATGGGACCCCTTCCCCTTTGTGAATGTTGCCGTTAATGTTTTTTCAGAGCAAGCAGTGGTCTAATGGACCACTGCCTACACTGAAAAAACAAAACCAAATGGTTTTGTTATTTTTTTTATTTTGCAACTCGTTTTCCTTTAAGGAAAACGGGCTGCAAAATAAAAATAAAAAACTGCTTTATTGAAAAAGCAGTCACAGACATGGAGGTCTGCTGACCTCAGCAGTCCACCATCCCTGTGAGTGCAGGGACTCGCTATGGGGTCGCGAAATGCGACCCACCTCATTAATATTTATGAGGTGGGTCTTTGCAACCCTATAGCGAGTCGCAGGCGGTGTCTGAGACACCGTTCTGCATCAGGATTTGCAATTCTGAAATTGCGAGTCGCACCGACTCGCAATTTCAGAATTGCAAATTCTGACCTTGCTACATCAGGGAAAGAGTTTTAGAACTTTACCCGAAAGTTGCCAACTTCAGCTCAGCCACTCTCTGATTGGCCAGCCTTTGTCACCGTGGCCAGACTGCCTTGATGAGGTGTGAAGTGGCCTAGGCTGAGGACAAAGGAAGTGCCTGGGGGAGGGGATCTGCCTCAGCAGATGGTAAAACAAGATGGGGGGAGAGCAGCCAAACTGGACTTCAAAGAAGGAAAGGGTATTTGGAGCAGTTCAGGACCTCCCCCTTTTCCTGCAAAGCCAGACAACCAGGTACCCCTTGATTAGATTAGGAGAGGTCAATAAAGGGGTGTGTAAAGGAATTTTAGCCACACCAGTGTGTAGACACAGCCAGACCTAACCTCCAAAATTGAATTTCTGCCACTTTGGATTTTTAAAGAATGTTGTTCCCTGGGATTGATTTTTGCCACACGTCCCAGGAAGTGGTTATCTAAGAGGGTGGTGGCCTGCTTGTGAAAGGACAGTTACCCCCTCTGCTTTCCAAACCAGGAGCAAGGATAAATATGGCAGAGCTGTACCCACACCTGAGATCCCAATAAGGAACAAGATAAGAAGAAGAGTGACTGCCCTGCCAGAACCCTGACCTGCACCTGGACTCTGCACTCTGAAGGACTGTGCCAGCTGCACACTTGTGCTTTACCCCTGAAAGGACTTCACCTGTCTTCAACTGCTTCAAGAAGGGACTCCCTCTTTGTTACAGGTAGAAAATAGCTAACCAGAGTCCCAGGAATCAAAACCTGAAGAAACTGACCATCTGACCCCTGTCCAGTGTTTTTTTTAGTTTGAGCCAAGTGCATTCTGGGAGTTGGAATCCTAACCCTCAAGGAGCAACTCAGAGCTTCTGGAACCTGCGGGTGAGCTGTGGACTCCTAAAGGACCTTCAAAGACCTTCTGGAAAAAGATCAGGAAGATTGGAGAAGATTGGAGAACTTTTGGTAAAAAACTCCATAAAGGGACCCACTGGTCATTGTGAGTCAAACTGGCTTACGTTGACTGTGACCTGGCCTGACTTGCAGGTTTGTCCTTCTGAAAAGGTTCGGATCCCCAAACTTCCAGGATTTCACTGGAGTCTTCCGGAAAGGCAATCCGTGTGATGCCACAGACTACAGTGGCATCCCTTTTTCGGACTGTGGTCGGGCCAAGAGCCTGCATTTTGGGACGCCTGAACCACTGCAGACCTTCTTTTGTGCTCATTTGGTGTTTCTTGCTGCGGTGCAGCCCAGGAGACACATTTTGTGCTCCAGGTCAAACCTCAGCCCCTGGCAGCCTCCCTGACTTTCCCATACACTTACCTCCTTGAGTCCTTTCTCTTTTTTTCCCTTTTTTCTTCTGTCTTCAGTTCTTGACTCCTATTGGTCTTCTATATTGTCTTCTTCCTTGGTGTTTGTCCTCCCAGCATGCCTTTTTCCTTTTCCTTTTTTACTTGGTCTTTTTTCTCATTCATTTCTTCATGGTCTTTCCCAATCCAGGGTGGTGTTGTACGTTCCTCCTGTTTTGTCACTTCCTGCTTCATGGTATATAAGCAATGCAGGTCCTTCCTTCCTTGCATTGCAAAGACTTCCGTCTTGGTGGTGATCCTCACTCCTGTGTCCAGCTTTCTACACGCTCCTGCTTTTTCCCTGAAGAATTGTCTTCTATTCTTTTGCCTTTTTTCATTGTTTGTTCCTCTTTTTCAGCAGTTTCTGTGATAGTGTTTTTTTCCTATTACTTGGGTTTTTCCGCTGGGACTCCTTCTGGAGGGTACGGTCTGCCTTGGCCTTTTTTCAAGTCGGCAGCACTGTGGCTACTAGAAAGGGTTGCCCTTGTCTTGGCCTGTCCAGGCGGTCCTCCAAGTACTGCAACCTATAGCAGTAACAGACATGCAGACCGTGACAATCAGACGACATCAACTTGAAATCGTCTTGATGTCGGAGAGATAAAGCTCCAAAAAAGTGGCAAAGTCTGAACATAAAAGTTGACCGGGACTTCGCGTGTACCATATCCAAGGGGATCTCCAGGGACGTCAGATCCAAATTCAAATTTGACCCGGACAAAGACTTCCGACCCGAAAACTTTAATAAGTCTAAAGGTGGAATTCTTCACCAAGGTCTTCTCCCAAGCATTTTCAAAGACGGCTCCCAGGAGGTTGGATCCAATCTGTGACTGTGTCTCTTCAAGAAAAAGACTAAGTCCGAAGGTAAACTTTTGACCAGGGCCTCCTTCTTACTGTAGCTGAGCAGGGCTCCATCGTGGCCGACCTCAAATTTTGACTTTGCTCTTGTCGAGGTGCGACCAGATGTCCAGAGTGGCGATTTTAGTTTCAATGCACTAAAACACATTTAGGTGGTCATTATGACCCTGGCGGTATTACAACCGGCTGGCGGTGCCTCCCAGCATATTTTGACCGCGGCGCTCGCACCGCCGGGGCCGGCAGTTTTCCACCACAATGGCCCCGGCAGATGTAATCCGCCAGGGCCATCGCTGCCCAGGGGATTACAAGTCCCCGACCGCAAGCCTTTTTCTGGTGGTCTGAACTGCCAGGAAAAGGCTGGCGGTACGGGGAGTCATGGGGCCCCAGCGGGGATCTCCAAATGACCGCAGCGGAGCATGGCAGTCAGATCTTGGCGGGCGGCTGATGCCTGCCAAGGTCGTAATAACCCCCTTATTCTTTAAACATTCTTATCTTCAGCACCCCTTATTAGATTGTATTCGTTTTGGTGTCAAATTAAAGATAAAAATATTTCCTATTTTTATCAATTGATTTTGGATTGTTAAACTGTTTCCTGTGTTTTATTTCATTACTGTTTTGTGATATTTGAATGCTTTACACACTTTGGCCATCACTATGACATTGGCGTTAAATCCCACTTACTGCCACGCTGACAACCGCCAACATACCACCCCAGCAGCAGGTACAGCCGCCACCCCTGTACCAGCACCATCCTACCAGTAGCCCCTCAGCGAGTTGCCCATGCCCGCTCACCCAGTAGGGTGGGCATCTCCTTCGCCACAAGCACCTAAGGTCCTGCCCCAGTGAGCCCTACTGCCCTGAGTGAGTAGGGTATTTTCCTCCTGAGATCCATCTCTGTAGGGCAATCAACCATTGTGAATACCATACAGAGGCTGGCATCCCGGATGCAGCAATGCAATGCATTCCTGGAGGGCATTCATGGTGGATTGGTGGCCCAACAGATATCGATTCACACATACAGATGAGCATGCACAGAAGACAACACCCAAGAGTGTCACAGGCACCACACTTCATCACACAAGCATTCACGCAAACACCATACAGTTGCAGCCACAACAACATCCACTGCCTCCACTGTCTCCCCCTCCTCCTCCTCTTCCACCTCCCTCACAGTCATGTCCACACTCACACCTGCATGCACTACATCAACATCCACCACCAGCACCACCACACAAAGCAGCACACACACCTCACTTGCAGACACCTCCACAACAGCCATGCACTCGTCCGCTCTGTCCTCTCCCACCCTGTCTGTCCCCCCTCCTAAAGGATACAAATGCAAGCACTCTCACACCCAACAGCCATCCACCTCACATCAGCATACTGCCCATGCACCTGCACCCAAATCCAGCAGATATACACCTCCTACAACCATTCCCTCTACCTCCACTCCCATCACTCCTGCCTCCTTCTGCCCCACTGTCCCTAAAAAGCTTTTACTTGCCCAACTTGACCTCTTCCCCCCCGTCCTGCCCATATGAACAGGGTACCAAAGGCCCAGCCCCTCAGCCAAACAGTCCACGGGGGCAGTTGTGCTACCACCTACTCGTGGTGGTAAGGACACCACACCTCCAGGCAAGAAGGGGAAGGAGCCTGTACCTCCAGGAAAAAAGGGCAAGGAGCCTGCACCTCCATCCAAGAAGGAGAAGAAGACCCCTGTCAGGAAGGGTAAGAAGTGGTAGGAACCTGCATCTCCATCCAAGAAGGGGCCATCCACCCCTGTCAGGAAGGGTAAGGAATCTACGCCCGTGTAATGGAGGACACAAAGCCCTCTACTCCAGCGGAGGCTGTCAGGGTGACACCTCCACCACCACCATTGGTCACAGGGCCGCCACCGCCAGCTGAGGAAGTACAGCCATCTCCAACTGCAGAGGCTGCCCAGGAGGCACCTCCATCCACCACCACACTGCAGCCATCACCAGCTGCAGAGGCTACCCACGAGGCACCTCCATCCACAACCACACTGCAGCCATCACCGACTGCAGAGGCTGCCCAGGAGGCACATCCATCTGCCACCGCACTGCAGCCATCACCACCAGCGGATGCCATGTAGGCCACCCTACAGGGGCTGCTGTACAAAGTGCCCCCTCTAGAACCAGTGTGGAAGTCACCCACCTGAGAGAATGTGGCCTTGCACTCCCCAGGACAGAGCAATGGGCATGTTGCCCCCCCTCCCAAGCCATGTAACACCTATTTCTAAGGGAGAGGGTGATCTGCCTTCCTCTGCCTGAGCCGGTCAAGCAGTAGGAGGCAAAAACCAGTCTGAGGGGTGTCAGCAGTGCGGGCTGCCCCGAAACCCCAGAAGACTAGTAGGAGCAATGCTGGGGTTCCTCTAAGGAGCCCCCAGAGTGCATGTAATCATGAACCAATACTGGCAACAGTATTGGGATATAGTTCCAACATGTTTGATACCAAACATACCCAGGTTCGGAGTTACCATTATGTAGCTGGACACAGGTAATGGTCTGTGTCGAGTACACAGGTAAAATGGCTTCCCCACACTTACGAAGTCCAGTGTAATGGAGCTGGAGTTTGAAGGGGCACCTCTGCTCATGCAGACCCTGGTGGTCCAATGCCCTGTGTACTGGGTTATATGGAGGCACCAGCGAATTTTGGGATGTGCTAAATCATAGGCAACCCAATTCAGATGGAGAGAGCACAGTCAATGGTGTTCTGGTTAGCAGGATCCTAGTGAATGCAGTCAAAACACACTGACAGTAGGCAAAAAGTGGGGGTAACCATGCCAAAAAGAGGATACTTTCCGACAGGATGGCTCTAAGAAGAGCTTTATATTAATTGTGTGCAAATGATTTATACACATAAGAGCAGATGCAGAGTTTGAAGTTATTCAGAAGCACCATTTGTAAAGAGAGCACCACAGCTTCTATATAGTTCTGGTATGTCAAAGCGTAGGTTATTATTATAAATGCAGCCCATGTTGTGGTCTCTGAGATATGCTGAAACAGTTGTATTAACATGTTTACATAGTTTTGTCAATTTGTGCACAGATGTCATGGGGGCCTTTCCTCGGGATCTGCACGCCTGGCCCTATTACTGACATTACACCCCTCTCCCAAGCGCGGTCCAGGGCCTGGTTTAGTAGGATGGAGGAGGTGAAATCGTTGCACCAAACGTGGTGCATGGACATGTCTTGCAGGTTCCCAAGAATAATTTTCCGGTCCGAATCCTTTCCAGGACACCAAGTACCAAAGGGAAGAACCCCCAAATTTAGAGTCTAGAATAGCTCGCACCTCATACTCCCAATGACCCTGAACTAGTAGAGGAGCAGTTTGCGTGACACTTGAGGGTGAAGCTGGTTTGAGAAGCGAAGTGTGAAACACTGGATGAATTTTCAAAGACAATGGTAATTTTATCTTATATGTTACTGGGTTCACTTGTCGTATTACTTCATAGGGCCATATACCAATGGAAGCACTCAAGTCCCTGTAATGGTATAAATAAAAGCCAAATTCAAAGTCCACAGTTCCACTTGAAATGTTCATCATCTTCTTTAATGTTTCATTTTAGCAGCTACAGCCAAGCCAACATGTGTTTCGTCTGGGTAAACGTCTCCCCACAGACTTCATCAGGGTTTCTCTCAACTGGTACAATGAACCTCGTATTTATCCTAAAATCAAACCTGGTGGCTGATTTCTTTCCCCTCTCCCGCCGGGCACTGGCCAACCTTTTATGCTTTACAGGTGGGAGACTGTCCGTGCTCTGGCTCCTTGCCACACTGGCTGCCCTGCTGCCTGTTGCACTCCATAATCCAGTGACTACTGGCACCACTGGTCCCGCTGATGTTGTGGCTGAGGTGCTAGGTTGGGACCTGGAGAGTCGGGCCCTAGGAGAGGTCAAGGTTGGACAGGAAAAGACGGGTAGATGGAGGGGGTTTGGGAGTGGAGGAAGAGGTAGTGGTTGTAGGAGGTGTACGTTTGGTGACTTTGGGTGAAGGTGCATGGGCTGGAGGCTGTCGTGAGGTGGAAGGCTGTTGGGTGGGTGTGTGGCTGTGTTTGTGTACCTTGGGAGGTGGCCTCACAGACACACTGGGAGAGGACACAGGGGATGTGTGAATGGTAGTGGGGGTGGTGACTGCACTTGAGCAGGGTGTGGTGGTGTGTGTGCTGGTGATGGACTTAGTGGCTGAGGATGTAGTGCATGCAGGTGTGAGTGGAGATGAGACAGGAAGGGAGGAGGGGGACACAGTGAAGGCGGTGGATGTTGGTGTGCTGCATGTGTGTGATGCTTGCGTGAGTGCCTGTGGGATGTATGGTGCTTATGTTTGCCAGAGCTTCCTTTGTGTGTTGAGGTGTGTGCATGCTGGTCTGATGGTGTGCTTGGGATAAGCTGAGGTACAGGGGTGTGGGTCTGGGTGGAGGACGTTGGAGGGAGAGGCTAGAGACAGGGACAATGGCTGCCATCAGTGCTGAGGCCAGAGTCTGAAAAGCTCGCTGAAGGGCTGCCTGACCAGAGTGAATGCCCTCCAGGAATGCATTTGTTTGTTGCAACTGCCTCTCTACACCCTGGATGGCATTCAAAATGGTAGACTGCCCAACAGTGAGGGACCTGAGGAGGTCAATGGCCTCCTCACTGAGGGCAGCAGAGGTGACTGGGGCAGGGCCTGAGGTGCCTGGGGCGAAGGTGATGCCCACCCTCCTGGGTGAGAGGGCACAGGGCAAAAGCTGAGGGGCTGCTGGGAGGGCAGTGCTAGGAAGGGAGGGTGGTGGCTGTACCTGTAGATGCGGGGGGCACAAATGGTGCCACCACCACAAGGGAGCTCCCATCAAAGGAGGAGTCCGTCTCGCTGGTGTCAGCTCCTGTCTCTGCCATGGAGCTCCCCTCGCCCTCCATCCCACTGGTGAATTCGGAGTCCGTAGTCTCGCCCTCCAGGGACATGTGGGATGCAGCTCCCTCCTGCTCTGGTGCCACTGCTCCTCTGCCTGATGATGCTAATGCACACAAGAGCAGGGAGACCACAAAAAGGGGGGGAGACAGAAGAAAGACATGTTGAGTGCATGCAATACCGCTACCGTTGGCGGACACGACAGACACAGAAGCCCCCTGCACTACGCCGCACACTTGGGGTCCACTATTCAATCCCTGGGACATGGTTTACAAGGCTATGACCAATTTCTGCACACATGGATGTCACAGGAGCCTGACTAGGTGTAGTTTGCACTGTACACAGGTGGGGTGCCACAGGGCCTGTCTGAAGAAGGGAACTTAACTACCAAACTTGCCCTGGCCTAAGGGAACCCACAGCTGGGCCTCCGCCGTCTTCTTGCTCTAGTGGCAAATGTCCTCCCATCTTTTCCGGCAGTGGGTGCTCCGTCTGTGGTAGACCCCCAGGGTCCAGACTTCCTTGGCGATAGCATTCCAGATGTCCTTCTTCTGGTGGGCGCTGACCTACAGGAATTGTCCAGGGGAAAAAGAGTAGTAATTTCCAACTTCACCGCCACAGTCATTGGACCGCATCCCTACCCTAGCCCTGATGCACATGAACTCACCGTCGTTTCATGCATGCCTCATTCTCACCCCCCTCTATCTTTCATCCACCCCACTCCACACAGGCATTGCCGATACAGCATGCTCACAGTGTACTTACCTGTTTGTCTGGAGGACCGTAGAGTACCGTGTACTGGGGGAGGACCCAATCCACGAGTTTCTCCAACTCCTCCGTGCTGAAGGCAGGGGCCCTTTCCCCAGACACACGAGCCATTGTCTCTTCCAGACTGAGGACACAGCAGCACTTGCAGTGTAGGTCCTCTCCTGTCGAAGATCAGGTATCGAGTGATTGAACAGAGAGAAAATGGCGGTCACGTCCGCAGCGGTGCGTACCGTCACCGCCGGCGTACATCGTCATTGGCTTCTGGGTCCCATAGGGTCCAATGTTAACCAATGCAGGATGGTGTACTACGCCAGGGCAGTTACCTCATATCCCCTTGTCCCACCTTACAGGTCAGGCAGCTGCCATTTCAGGGGCCCACATGGCTTTATTTTTGACTGCGTCACACATACCTAGGCCTTGCCGCAACTATTACTATTACAGGCAAAATTCGATTTCTGAATATTTTCAGAGTAAGCTGTGTTTACGTACCTAAGAGTTGGTTGACTCTCTGCTTGCTGTTCTCCTCCATAGGCACTGTCTGCTGGGGCATGTGAGGAGATGGCGGCATCCTCCGATGTACAGACCGCTGGTGGACCTGTCGACAATGGTGGAAAGACATATGATCATCACCTACAGGCTTGATCGTGCCACAATCCTTGAACTGTGTGCCCAGTTGGAGCCAGACCTGATGTCAGCTATCCTCCATCCCACAGGAATCCCCCCTCAAGTGCAGGTGCTGTCAGTACTCCATTTCCTAGCAGTGTTCCCTTCCTATTTGCGACTCGCAATGCAGTTAAATTTCATTTGCGACCGCGAAAGCGGTCGCAAATGAAATCGCAGTTACCATCCACTTGAAGTGGATGGTAACCCAGTCGCAAACGGGAAGGGGTCCCCATGGGACCCCTTCCTCTTTGTGAATGGAAAAAATATTTTTTTTTTCAGGGCAGGCAGTGGGTCCAATGGACCACTGCCTGCCCTGAAAAAAAAAAAAAACTAAAGGTTTCGTTTTTTTTTCCAAGTGCAGCTCGTTTTCCTTTAAGGAAAATGGGCTGCAGATGGAAAAAAAAATAACTGCTTTATTAAACAGCAGTCACGGACATGGTGGTCTGCTGACTCCAGCAGGCCACCATCCCCGTGAGTGCCCATACTCGCAATGGGGTCGCAAACTGCGACCCACCTCATTAATATTAATGAGGTGGGTTTTTGCGACCCCATTGCGAGTTGCAGAAGGAGTCTGAGACACCTTTCTGCATACCAAATTGCGAGTTGCAATTTGCGAGTCGCACAGACTTGCAAATTGCAAGTCGCAATTTGGTTTCTTCCTACATCTGGCCCATAGTGAGAGAATTATACATAAACTGATCCACTCAGTCGAATAGTGACGTATGCAGTAATACAGTCATGCACACTCCTATGCATCAACTAACACACCCAAGTATAGAAGGATGCATATGATGAGATATTGAGAATAACCATTTTGTATACACTAATGTATCTATAGACAAAGGGATGCATGTCAAAAGATTTAGAAGCACACAGATATACATACATTGAGATACTCAATCACATACTGATATATATAGTGAAACAGTGAATTATACACTGATGTTTATAAGAGCATAGGCTCACATTATCTGCATTAAACATGAAAAGTAAGATATGTACAGAGTGTACCAGATAGTGAAGTGACTGTTTTGATTGTAATTAGATGCTTATGTTAAATAATTGAACGGTATTTCATGCACATGTAAATGTGTTGATATTTTTGTTTTGTTTGTAGATATCTATTTGTATTAAAAATATTCATTTGCAATGCTGAAAAAAACAGAAAGACGTAAGAAGATCAGTAAAGCATACTACCTACTTCCATATAGAGGTGTCAAGCAAAAGATTAACATTTTACAAGAATTAGATTCATGCAAAGTAAGAAAGCATACCAATTCACAAAGACATTCATTAGCATGTTGTGTGCCAAAGCACCTTTCTCTCACTTTCGGATGTTGGCAGTTCACCATTCAAAAATACGAAGTTTAGTAATAAGACATTACTTTCTAAAGAGTTCAGCATTATGTTTAGGAGAAATTAATAGAGTACTTTTGCATGGTATCTTACAAGAGGTAGAAAAGTTTTTTGAGAATGCGCATTTCTGGTTCTTTGGTCCTGAATAGGAATCTGGGGAGAATGAGGAATTTTTTGGTGTACCAATTGAGGAAGAGAGCACAGTTGTTGCTATTGAAAGTTTTGAGCAAGAGAATATAAAGTTTAATACAACTTGTTCTGAGAAGCCAAACTATATTTGCATTTACTGTAGACTCCCTCATTATAAAAGTCAAACACGAAATGCAGATGTATTTTCCAAAACTGAAGGAGAAAACAGAGAAAAGTGGCAAAAATGTGCTGCTTATTTATTTGCTGAGGAGCAGTTTGACTTGTCCAGTCAGCAAGCAATATGTATGTACTGTTTTAATAAGTGGATGAGAAAATACCAGTCAGAGCAGTCTGTAACAGGTTAGAAGCTGTGACTGTCCCAGAACAACTATGAAACTTAAATGCATATGAATCTATCTGTGATGGGGCATCCTTGGCGGAAGATGCCTTAGGTGCCCCGGGGGTACGGTCTTGGGTCTGGCAGGCCGCGGGGGGACTTCCGGTGGCGGCTTCCCTGACCCGGAAGTGCCATGTGCGTCTCCTGAAGAGCCAGACGGAGGTGAAGCAGCAGGGCTTTTTAAGGGCCCGTGCCACACAGGAGAGACGGCAATCACCGGAGGACGCTTCTGGGAACCCGACGATGGCATTGCCGAGGAGGACGACCCTAACTGACTGCTGCTCTTCAGAGCACGGAACTTGGAAGACGCAACGTGCTGAAACCAGCCACGCTCTGGAGAGCATGGCATAGCCAGGTACGGGACGGGAGGGGAGGTGGGAAGACGAAAACGGGTTGTTTTGTTGGAGACCATGTTTGTTGGGGATTAGTGGTTCTGGGATTATTGTTTCTTTTCATTAGTAGCTCCAGTGCAGTATTCTTTAGTTTTACCTAAAAACCTTTTGTTTTGCCCACATAACAACGGACTGGATCCCTGGCTCAGCTGCAGGAAGCCTATTGATTATTGTTCAAACTAAAAACTGGGGCCTCGAAGTAACTGATTGTTCAGAAAAGCATTTAGTCAAACAACAACAGGAAACAAAAGAGAACACAAGAGACAATAGTTGTACCAATTAGTTTTATTCAGATAACAAAGTAAAAGAGATCAAGAGATAGAAATTCAGCAAAAGCCAGTAAAAGACAGGAAAGAAAAGACAACTGTAACCAGAGAAGAAGAGAGAGAGAGAGAGAGAGGGAAAGGAAAGGAAGAAAAGAAAACCAATTGGAAATAGAGGAAGGGCAAAGGGTGGCAGCGAGAAAACAATAAGGAGAGATCAACAGCAGAGGAGAGAGACAGAGAGAGAGAACGAGGGGAGAACCCTCCCAGAAATGCGACAGAGAAAGAAGAGAAGAAGGAACTAGAAAGGGAAAGGATAGAGAATAAAGAAGGATATACTTACCAGCTGCCTGTGTTCTTCTTTTCTTTGCATGCTCCTCCTGAGTTGACCCTGGGGAAAAGAAAGAAGATCAAGAGGAAAGCGTGAAGTCCCACAAAGAAGGCAAAGAGAAGAAAAGACTAGAAGCCTACCAAAGACAACAGTATAAGAGACTAGTATTACCATATTTTACTTTAATAAATCATTCTGTTGTCATACTATTGCATCCCTCCATTTTCTGACCCCTCTTACACTATCCTTATACAATCTGTAAATCAATTTGAAGCGATTATATGATTGGATCCAAAAACAGGTAAATTGCATCCAGTAGAGTCACTGAAAGGCCTTAAAAGAAGAGAAGTATATTTGCCATTAGACTTTAAAATGTTGAGACTGTAGGAATATACAAAGACAATTGAAAGCCACTTATTATCCTGGTAAATGGTGTACCAAATAAGAAAAAAACATTTTGGCAATAGTTAGTTGATGTTAATAAAGTTGAACAAGCAATAATATACCTGGTCCAAAATAATGTGTATTATAAAAATTTTGATGTTGAACATCATGTTCCAAATGCTAATGATGATAGTCTTCCAGGGAGTGGACAAATAGAAAAAAATAAATCCATCCCGATCAGAGAAGATTTATGAGTACTACAGCATTCATCTGATACATTACAAAGAAGTAATTGGTGATGCTATTGACCTTTTCCAAATGTAGCAAGCTAATGTATCACCCATGAGTGTGTAGGGAAAAAGTTTAGAGGCTTGCTGTTTTCCACACTTGTTTCCCACTGGCGTAGGAGGTCGGTATATTGACCGGCTCACACAAATACCAACAGCTGAATATCGATCAACACAATTATATTCAGAGGATCCATGATTCAGACAGTGCATCCCCTACATATGTCACTTTGGGGGTCATTCTGACCCTGGCGGTAATTACCGCCATGGCGGAGGTCGGCGGTCGCACCGCCAACAGGCTGGCGGTGCACCGCTGGGCATTCTGACCGCGGCGGTTCAGCCGCGGCCAGAAACGGAAAGTCGGCGGTGTCCCGCCGACTTTTCGCTGCCCTTGAGAATCCTCCATGGCGGCGGAGCGCGCTCCGCCGCCATGGGGATTCTGACACCCCCTACCGCCATCCAGTTCCTGGCGGTTCTCCCGCCGGGAACAGGATGGCGGTAGGGGGTGCCGCGGGGCCCCTGGGGGCCCCTGCAGTGCCCATGCCAATGGCATGGGCACTGCAGGGGCCCCCGTAAGAGGGCCCCAAAAAGAATTTCAGTGTCTGCCTAGCAGACACTGAAATTCGCGACGGGTGCAACTGCACCCGTCGCACCTTCCCACACCGCCGGCTCAATTCTGAGCCGGCGTCCTCGTGGGAAGGGTGTTTCCCGCTGGGCTGGCGGGCGGACTTTCGGCGGTCGCCGGCCAGCCCAGTGGGAAAGCCAGAATGACCGCCGCGGTCTTTCGGCGGGAACAGCGTGGCGGGCGGCGACCGCCGTCCGCCGCGGTCAGAATGACCCCCTTTGTCTTTGAGAGTGAATTGTCTGAACTTTCATTTGCAGTGAATCACATTCTAAAAACAGGAGTTTATCTTCAAAATAGATCTGCAAGAGATTTTGCTAACAAAGTTCACTAAAAGGATGAGAACTTAGAATACAACTTGTTAAATAAATGGCGTGCAAAAGGGGTACTAATGAATATTGGTTCCGTCGCTATGGAGAACTGAATTGTATGCTGAGAAACTTGGCTCCCCCAATATGGTTTGTGACATTAAGTTATGCAGAATATGCATGGGATGACCTCACTAAATTCTTGAGAGAGGCAAACTAAAAAAAATACATCAATGTAAAAGCAGCTGTGCTCATTAGATTCTACAAATGTTTGCAGATATTTCAACCACAGGTTCCAAGCTATTCTTGCCTTTATCTGCAATAAGAGAAATCCTCCTCTTGGAGAAGTAAGTGATTTCTTTTAACAGAAAGAGTACCAGGCAAGAGGTGCTCATCACATTGACATGCTGCTATGGATAAAAGATGTACCCCAATTTTTTTAGCAGACAGTGATGAGTTTGCATTGTATTTTATAGAACAAGATGTCCCATGTACCAAACCAAAACATACTACTGGAAAAGGTCTCAGAGAACACGTTTTGCATTTCCAAACATATAGATGTGGGAAGTACTGTCATTGTACATACAGGTCCATTTTTACTCAAGATGCCAATTTGGACTTCAACAACCTGTCATTTTAAAATGAAGAGTAAACAGCTTTTAGTCTTCAGTCAGATACACACCGACATAGAAATCACAAAAGAACACACATAATTTAAGAAGAACAGACAAATCCTAATACAGAAATTACCACAATCCTGTCATTTTAAAAATTTGGAATTCCAACATGGGTATTCAGTTTGTTGCAGATATGACATACTGAGCCATTGCTGTGGCTCAGTATGTCATATCAGACATTACAATATCTGAAAAAACTAAGATGAAGGAGATGTGGGAGGAGATTTCTGCATAGGGAAATGGGGTCCTATGAAACCTGTGACAGACTCAGTTTGGCAAGATTGTTTTTAAAATCCAAAGGAATAGTCTGGGTAAGTCTAGGTCTATCTACTACAAGAAACAGGGTCTTTCTCTGAAATTCAGTACCCAGCACAGTTTGATCCAGAAAATACAGACCTTGGGAAAACAAATATGTTGGTTACATACTGTCCGAGAAGAAGTCCACACCTGGAAGACAAGTGACTTTATGAAACTCTTCAAAACTACAGATATAGAAGTAGCCTAAGTGAAAACATAAAATAAGGAAAATATGCAGTTTGTGGATGTGATGGACGTTTACTGAAACATGAAAAAGAAAATTTAATAAACCATAAAAAACATAGCTGTCAAACTTCTGAGAAAACAGAATGTTTCTATTTAGCACTTCTTCAACTGTTGAAACCTTGATGTACTGAATTGGAATTAGTTGGGGATTATGACTGTTATGAAGATTGTTGTAATGCAGTGAAAGATACTATTCAGTGTTCTATGTTCAATAACTACTTACAAATGTTAAATGTTGAGATACAACAGGAAAAACTGATTGCTGTTGAGGTAGCTAAGGGTAGTTCTCAAAACAGCCAAAGTTCCCCACCTTCAAGTCAGAATCCTCTTGGAATACCTATTGTAGAAAATGAAGCTATAATAGCTATGAATGAACTGGAAGCTACCATGGGACAAGCTAGACAGGAATCAGTAGATCTAGAACAGTTTATTTGGACAACTAATCAATGAGCAGAAAGAGTTCTGCATTGAAGTACAAGATAAAATAGAACATAGTTTATGATGTGACAAAAAGGAATGCAATTGCTCATCACTGAAGCTTATACTATGATATATTACTCATCAGGCTTTTACTGTGAAAAGCTTTTTAATCGAAGTTATCTCTACTTACTCACAAAAAAGGACAGATTCTAACTTATCACATCTGATAGCAGCACCTACTGGATTAGTTGCACACAATATCAAGAGAATAACATTACATAGACTATGGGGTCATTACAACCCTGGCGGACGGTGTTAAAGTGGCAGTAAGACCGCCAACAAGCTGGCGGTCTTTTTTTGAGGATTATGACCATGGCGGTTGCCGCCATGGTCATCCGCCGCTTCTCCGTTCCGCCCGCCAGGGCGGAGACGACCGCTGGGCTGGAGAACTGGGTCTCCAGCCCGGCGGCTGTGACAATACCGCAGCCGGTATTATGACCCGGCTTACCGCTGTGGATTTCCAGCGGTAGGAACTGCCATGAAATCCATGGCGGTAAGCACTATCAGTGCCAGGGAATTCCTTCCTTGCCCCCCACCCCCACACTGACTCCCTCCCCTACACCCCCCACCGCTCCTGCCACCCCCCAAAGGTGGCAGGACCCCCCCTCCCCACTCCGACCCCCGAAATTACCTTACACATACACACCCAAAACGCACGTAGGCACCACCAACACACATACACGCACACACACCGACATACATGCCAACATCCACACACACAGTCAGACACGCACACCCATATTCAAACACACACGCGCACATCCATACAGACATACCTACAGACATACCCGCACTCATTCACAATCACACAACACCCCCGCAAGCATACACGCACTCACACACCCCCTCTACATACACCCACGCACACCCCCATGCACCCACACAGCACACAACACCCCCCCACCCCTCTCCCCTGACGGACGATCGACTTACCTGTTCTGTCGATCCTCCGGGAGGGGACGGGAGCCATGGGGGCAGCTCCGCCGACATCACACCGCCAACAGAACACCGGCGCGCCAAATCACAGGACGTGATTCACTGGGCGGTGTTCTTTTGGCATGGCGGTGGAGGTGGAACAACCTCCACTTCCCCGCCGCCCGGCACTATGGCTGTTGGCGGCTCTCAGTCGAAAAAATGACGTAGAGCTGCCAACAGTCATAATACGCCGAGCGAAAAACCGCCACTACTGGCGATCTTCAGCACGGCGGTCCCTCGGCGGTCTTGAGAAAGACCGCAGAGGTTGTAATGACCACCTATGTATGCTACCTCAGGAACATGACAATAGACTGCAACACAAGATGTTATCTGGTGAGCATGTCATGAGGTAGCAAGTGTTTTGAAGAAAATGAAGCTTTATTATTATTAATGAGGTAAGCATGGTTTCAAATCTAATGCTTGCTTTTGTCTACCTATGAAAGCAAGAGATTTTAGAAACTGAATACAATGTCTTATTTGGAGGAAAGCATGTGATTGTTTTTGGAAACCTACTACAACTTTCTCCTGTAAAAGGATATCCTATTTTTAAAACTCTATCACTTGAAGAGACTCGAAAGTCATTGGGAAGTATTGGAAATGTTAATATTCAGGAATTTTTCAATGCAAGGAACTTTTGAAATGTATGCATCAAGCTTCTGACATGGAGTATGGCAACATTCTAAAGGACATTAGAGTAGGAGTTCTGACACAGGAGGGAACACTCATGTTGGAAAGTTGACTTATTAAGAAACTCTTTTCCTCTAAGAAGATGGCAGCAGAGCTAATGTATAAGTTTTGTGAAGAGCAAAAACATACAGGGTCTGATTAGAAGTGTTGAGGTGGCTGTCAGACCACATCAGTTGTGGCGGTCCGAATGCCACATTATGAGCTTGACGGTCAGCCCCGCCAACCTACCACTGTCCCCTCCGGGGGATCCTGACAGGCTGACGGTGGGTGCAAGTTGCAATCAGCCAGTGTGGCGCTGACCTCAGCGCTGTCCTGCTGATTACAACCTGGTCTCCACCAGCCTTTTCATTGTGTTTTTACTGCCATGAAAAGGCTAGCAGAGAACAGGTGCAGGAGGCAACAGGTGGGCACCTGCCCTGCCCATGACATGGGCAGTGCAGTCCCCCTGCCCAGCACCCTCATAAAGTACACTGTCTGTTGTACAGACAGTTTTCATTGTGAGGGTTCTTGTGCCCCATGCAGGCGGCAGTATTGCCACCAGTTCTATTACGAGCCAGAAACAATGCCGATGCCACTTTCCCACTGGGTTAACCAGTAGAAACCTTGGTTTACGCAGGTCAGCCCAGCTGAAAAGTCATAATGGGGCTGGGAGAGGACCACTACAGTGACCACCACTCCGTTGGGAGTTTGGTGGATGGGTTTTTCCTTCTGCAAACCCCGTCCACTTGAAGAGTGTACTGTATTTAATGAAGAATTACTAAAACTTGAGAATGAATACATTTTGGAGATTACTGCTACTGACAAAATGGAACACCGAGGAGTAACTGTACTGCTGAGTGAAAATTACAAGATAAATTGAACTCTTTGGTGAAATCTGTATCCAGGACTGCTGGACTACAGAAGTGTTTATGGGTTTGTAGGAATTGGAGAGTAATTTTAAGACATCATTTTAATGTGGAAGAAATATTGGTAAGTTCAGCTTAAGTGTTGATGCTGCGTGTATGAAAAACAGGTATTATACCCTAAGTGGAAACTAACAATACAATCAAAGAAAATTATAGAAACCTAAAGACAAAGGAGTCAAGAAAATAAAAGTGGAAAAAGGTGGAGAAATTGTAGGTTACAATTTGGTTAACACTATGGGTGTAATTTGCTATCGTAAAGTTGTTCTCAATGTTCTCTTTCATGTACCACATGTTGTACATGCAATCCAAGACAAACCAAAGAACTTATTATGTACAGCACTATGTAATTGTCTTCAGCACTTATTTGGTGATGGAACTGTAATGCAAGGGGTGTGGTCTGGCCATGCATGGAAATGGCCGCCTGATACTGGAGCTCAGGGAGGCGGCGGGCCCTGGACTGGCGGGGGAGCCCAGGGTGCTACAAGGCCCTCTATTACTGCTCCAGAGGACCTTTACAGCACCGGGGGTGCAAATGACTTCCCTCCCGGCGCCGAGGAAGGATCCCTGTGGACAGGGTAGGTAGACCCTGGATCGAGGCCTGGGGCAACGGCCTCACGTACCCGATCTGCAGAGCTCCTGCAGTGTTTCAGGCTTGCCACGGTAATGGAGTTCTGCCAACAATGCCATTGCCAGTGATGCAGACCTAAAAGGGCCCCCCTACATCGGTCGCCTGGGGGCCCTTTCTATCTCCATTTGCCTTCCATTGACGGCACCTCATTTACGGCAGCTCACCTCAGCCCGAAACCGTTCAGAGAAGACTGGGTAACGACGGAAAAGGGATAGGGGGGCATGACGCTGCCAGAGCCTTCCCCAATCCATCCAGGAAGGTGTACTGTGGTTCCAGGGACACCCGAGGGGCTGCTACCTTCCTTCCTCCCCCCTCCCAGCTCTGCCAACCGTCATTACAAGGACACAAAAGCAACCCGATGGACCATAATAGGTTTGCTCTCAGTGAGGAGGGCGCGAGTTGGGAATGATTGCTAAACATCCTTCCTGAGAGCCCCCCTGCAAGCGCCCAGCGGGATCTGTCCTCCCCCATCAAATCTGGAGCTGTAGACAGCAAAGTGTCCTGTTGCACCATATCTTGCCCCGCCTCAGTAGGAGTAGCTTCAGCTTAGTTCTTCTTCTACCAACTCTTTGAAGCTGCACACCTACCGTCTACACTGCGTGGCCATTGTGCCAGTGGTCTATCGCAGGACCCCTGGGCTCCACGATTATTCAAAAGTGTCACCGTCCGCCAACCCTGACTCTCTTCCCCCCATTTGCTCCCATCAGTAATGTTCGGGAAAGGAGGGGGAAACCTTGATCCTGACGTAGGGGATCAGAGAGGAACGGAGCCCGTCGCAGAAGCTTTATGTGCCGCTTGGGTTACAGATAACCCACGATATCTACTTACCTTTGTCCAACCACACTTCACCCCACCTACGGCGATGGCAGCTACACTGTGACTAGTGGGGCCCTCTGCCCCTCCCTTCCTCTTGGCTGATCCACTTCTGGATGCCAGACTAACCAAGAGCGCCAGGGTTGAAGACTTTGGGGCCAGATTCTGCAGTGCCAATATGGGGAAATTATCAAATCTTCTGGCAAATGAGCAACACAACTCCTTTTTTCTGAAGACCTTCTCAATACATGACCCACGTCCTCTGCAAAGGGTCCACAGCCAATGGATTTACCCCACGCCATATCCACTCTGCCACAGGAAGTAACGATGAATCGCATACCTCAAGAAATTACAGCGGTGGGATGTAGGCTTGAGGGAATGGACTCTACTGTATCCTCACTGGCCTCAGAGATGAAATCCATACGTCTGGACATTGCAGGCTTCCAGGCTAGAGTATCATGGCTGGAACAACGAGTGGCAATGGTGAGGATCGCCTTCACACCTTCCTAGACCGTGAGCAAGAACTTCTGTATCTCCACAGTAAGCTCATTGATTTAGAGGACAGGGGCCGCAGAGACAATATTGTTTTTTTTTAGGGTTCCTGGAACACTTTGAGGGGTCGGATATCCAGACTTTCCTGCAGTCCACCCTCCCCACACTGATGGGCTTAACGTTTTATATCTCCCCTTGGAGTTCCAGAGGGGGACACAGATTGGGCCCCAGTCGTCCGGATGGAGCATCCAGACCTCGACCAATCATTGCCTGTCTCATGAGCCATGTACAGGTCCGTCAAATGCTCCTCATGGCCCGATCTCATGGACCATTCTGAACAGCAGACTACGAGGTCTGCATCACAGCGGACTTCTCAAAAGAGACCACTGACCGCCAAAAAGCATTCTTGTCACTCAGGCCCCGACTACGCCAACTGGATGTGAAATTTGGACTCTTAGACCCAGCACGGATGTGGATCACCAAAGATGGCATTTCCATGGACTTCTACGAGCCAGACAACTTACAGCTCTATTTAGACACCCTTTCTCCACTAGTGATGTACATGTCCACTATGACCCAACCTTTAACACAGATCGTTGGTGCTCAGGGCACACCACCTCCTTCAGCTACCTTGCAAGTGGAACCCCACCACAATAATGATCTTCGTCTCAGAGGCAGGGAACCGGAGAGACTAATGAGGATACATGCCGACAGGGATCAAATACTGCAGGTGGTAGCACAACATCCTCAGCTGTCAGACAGAGACAAATCCCACTCCCCTTTGAAACCATCTCCTGCTCCCATCTGGTCGCGCCAAGATACAACAGAACATTTGCTACCTGAAAGGCTTGATCGAGCTGCAGAACCTTCGCCCTGGTACCAGCGGCCAGATGAGTACCCTGCTACTTTGCACTAACAGTGGCTAACAGCATTCAGGCCCTGATGTGCTCAAATACTAGTTTGGATTTCTTAACTAGTCAGGATGCATTTAGCTGGCTGTTTTCTCTCAGGATTCTGAACCTTTTGTGTTGTCTTATTTTCTCTTCATTTTTTTCTGTTTTTGGCTGTTTTCTGATTTCTAATATGTCTTTTTCTTACATATGGACAATAATACCTTTGAGTACCATTTCGTTTTTCCCAATATAAAGGATTAAAATATCTCCTGCAACTTTACTCATCTTGGACTTATTATTATTTTTGGAGTGCCCTGGTTTGCTCTTTTTTCTTGCATTTTGTACCTACAGCACGTGACATAGGTGGTTCGTTTGTTCCGCCTATGTTCTTGTGTATTTCTGAAACCCTTGGTGGTTGGGTTTCTGTACCAGGTTGGCACACTGTGCAATACCTTACATATGATATAATACTCTGGAGCGCCTTGTTTCAGATGTGCGACGAGTAGCATCAACCATCTCTTTTAAGTAACATCTCCATATTTACTTGCCTGTATTCACTTCTGTTTCTTGGCTCGGAATCTTTATCCCTGTGCACGTCCTGCCATGGAGGGGGCCCTCCCTGCTGACCATGAGGACCCGCAGGTTTAGACCCGCAGCTCACAGTTCCAGCCCCTTTTAGGACTCCATGCTCTACCTGTATGCGGACGACATATTGCTCACACTTACGAACCTTTCACATTCCCTTCCAGCACTGTGAGATATTCTGGCAGAATTTGAAACACTATCAGGATATAAAGTCAAGTGTGAGAAGAACAAAGACCTACACCTGTCCCCGGTAACCACAAGGGCGGCTCTTACAATACTCCTGGTCTCCTGGAAACAATTGTGCCTTAAATATCTGGGGATCCTCATAAATAGGGGCTTAGCCCACATGGTTCAGGATAACTTGGAACCCTTGCTAGATCAAACTAAACGACCTTACATGACTGGTACTGGACACCCCAGAAGCCTAGAGCAGCTGGACTATTGCCCCATGCGACTTGCTGGAGATGTCCATCCGCGCTGTGATTTATTGCACATACTATGCAACTGCCCAATTATACAACCATATTGGAAGGCAGTGGGAGTCACTCTGAGAGAGACTCTACCCTTGCCACCCTTTCTCCCGAACGCCCTGCTTCTTTTGCCTGATACTAGGGATATATACAACAGCACCAACAGTAGCTAAACTCTGTATCCTTCGATACTGGTGCATGGACATGGCTGTTGGCAAAGTTTCAAACTACAGTTCACGAACGTAACATTTATACTATACAGGAGAAGACGGAGGTATTCCTGGAAACATGGACCTCCTTTCTCCGATTAGAAAATGCCTAATCCGCCCCATCTTTTCCCTATGTCCATCCCTTCTCCCTCTCCCCAACCCCACCCTCTCTGCCATCTGTACTCGACTATTTGCTCTCCCTTCCTGCCTATCACCCCTCCCCTCTTTTTCTTGTCTTATCAGCCGGATGTTATTGCATATTTTTTCTCCCTCTCCCCTCCTTCCTTTCCCCTCTCTCCCCCCCACTCTCTATACCTCCCCTGGTCTTTCCTGTTTACACTTCCTTCTCACCTTCCCTTTATTTCTTCTCTTCCATCATACAAGCATGATCTCCCACTCTGTTTCTCCAGTATGTTACCAACCCCCAGTGTGTCCGACCTCATATTTCATTCATGACTCCCCCACCCTTTTTTATTATTTTGCTGCACCCAGCAATGCTATCCCTGTACACGGGGCCCTGGAACTATTGTGAGTGCCCCCTATCTTCCCCATCAGCAGAACGAACACACGATCCCTTGAAGATGCTGTCACCAGGAGCACTCTTGATAGGCCTAGCTTCGCACCACTGACAATGGTCCGCTTTGTCACCTACTATTCCCTGGTATTTTCTACAACTGACGTGAATTGGGGACCCTATGATTACTTCTACCAATGTTTGCTCCTATCACTCAGTCCTTGTATCATTATGACAATGAATTATTTTATCGAGGTTCTGCTCACTGTTTACGGACTGGACACGCTGTTTCTGAGGGTGGGTTACTCTTATTTTTATTATTGTTATTATTATTGTTCTTTTGCTCCTTGGTTATGTGTCTTTCTCATGTTCTTGTGCAGTGTCTAATATTATGCATACGTATGTTTCTTGGTTTCTGAGTCTCAATAAAACAAATTGAGAAACAAAAAAAGAACTGTAATGTATTTGGCTTCAGGCATCTGACAACTAATAGACAAATATAGTGGATCTGTAGTATTTACTCTAAAAGCTCAGCAAGATGTACAAGAACTTATTATGGTAATTCTTGGAGTTTTAGAAGACGAAGATGTTAATGTTGATGACTTATTTGGACTGAGTTATACATGGAACCATGAGCGTGAAGATTGTTCTTTTACATCTACAACTTAAGTCCAATCTGAGCAATTTCTGTTTTAACTGTGCCAGATACTAAAAGTGTGTATTTTGATAAACTAATAAAAAAGAGTTGACAAATTATGACCTGTCAAAGCTGTAAATCTAATATATTATATACAATGCTTATACATAGGTAAATACTTTATAGCAATGTTTCAATGATGTGGAGAAGATGGAACAAAATTAGAGACTGAGATTACAAACTTTAAAGTTGGACCAATATCAGTTTCTAGAAGAACATACTGTAGTTTGGTTATCATCTTCCATAGAGGTGTGAACATTAAATTTGGACGTTACACTGTGCATTTAAAGACTCAAACTAGATGGACAGAGTGCAATAACAGGAGTCTGCAATTCAAACACATGCTACCTTTCAAACTTTCTAATTCCTACCTACTGTTTCTTCAGCCATACCGTCTTTTGTGTTGACATATATACAGCTACATATATCATTCAGCCTCCCAGGGATCATATCTTCAAAAAAATATAAAAAAATAAATTGGGGATAAATGTAGTCAAAATGATTTTTATATATAGTTTTCTCTTTACAAGGATGTCAGTGTTTAGGAAATCATTCAGCATATCAGGGGTGATGTCAAGAAAATGATATCCAAAAGTAAAGTGTGGATAATTTATGTCCTTAGGATTTTTGGAAGAAAGTGACTATGTAAACTTATCTCTATGTCGAGCATCACTATGAAAGACATCATTCTGCCTATCAAAGGTCATGTCAAGAAAACAAAATCCAAACATGAACTGTGGTACAAACACCTTAATAAGTATTCTGGAATAAAATGACTTTATTGTCTTCTATTTACAGGGATTGATTGTTTTTAAGACATCCTTCAGCCTTTCTGGGATAATGCACATGGATGATAAGACTTTAAGAGATAATTCAGTCTACTGCAACTCATATGTACAAAAGAATATGTACAATTTAAATGGTGGATTACAACTGTTCACAGTTTTGTACCAGGTGTAATAATAAGCAACACTTTGTTAGCATCTGTACTTTTATTTAGTGAAGTAATTCTAGCCTAAAGATTTATTTTTACAAATTGTAGTGAGTCAATTCACAGTAATGCTTATTTGGTGTGAAATACTGTCTATGTGTAGGAAAGTACCATCTTGCCTGGCATGTTACCTCCATTTTTACTTATGTGTCTGTTTTTACCTGTCTGACTGGGATTCTACTAGCCAGGACCCCAGTGCTCATAGTTTGTGGCCTGAATGTGTTCCCTGTGTGCTGCCTAACTGCGTCACTGAGGCTCTGCTAACCAGAATCTCAGTGCTTATGCCCTCTCTGTCTTTAAAATTGTCAAAGCAGGCTAGTGACCATTTTTACCAATTCCGATTGGCACACTGGAACACCCTTATAATTCCCTAGTATATGGAACCTAGGTACCCAGGGTATTGGGGTTCCAGGAGATCCCCATGGGCTGAAGCATTTCATTTGCCATCCATAGGGAGATCAGACAATTCTCACACAGGACTGCCACTGCAGCCTGAGTGAAATAACGTCCACGTTATTTCACAGCCATTTTACACTCCACTTAGGTAACTTATAAGTCACCTATATGGCTAACCCTCACTTAGTGAAGGCTAGGTGCAAAGTTACTAAGTGTGATGGCACCCTGGCACTAACCAAGGTACCCCCACATAGTTCAGGGCAATTACCCCAGACTTTGTGAGTGCGGGAACAGCATTACACTCATGCACTACATATAGGTCAATACCTATATGTAGCTTCACAATGGTAACTCAGAATATGGCCATGTAACATGCCTGAGATCATAGAATTGTCACCCTATGCCAAATCTGGTATTGGGGTGACAATCCCATGCATCCCAGGGTTCCAGCATGGACCCCGAGTACTGCCAAACTAGCTCTTCGGGGTTTTCACTGCAGCTACCGCTGGTGCCAATCTACAGACAGGCTTCTGCCCTCCTGGGGTCTGGGCATCCCATTCCCAGGAAGGCAGAACAAAGGATTTCCTCTGAGAGAGGGTGTTATACCCTCTCCGTTTGGAAATAGGTGTTAAGGGCTGGGGAGGAGTAGCCTCTCCCAGCCTCTGGAAATGCTTTGAAGGGCACAGATGGCGCACTCCTTGCATAAGCCAGTCTACACCGGTTCAGGAATCCCCCAGAGCCTGCTCTGGCACAAAACTAGACAAAGGAAAGAGGAGTGACCACTCCCCTGTCCATCACCACCCCAGGGGTGTCCCTCAAATATTGCTCTGCATACAAATTAGTCTGTCGCGCCGCACAGCGCGTTCTCAGGACGCGGCGCCCCCCGAGCCTTCTCTGCACAGCGCGAGGCCCCAGATTTTACTTGGGGCCTCGCTCTGCCTTCTGTTGCTTCCCCGTTTTCCTTCTTCTTTTTCTTCTATACTTTCTGGGGCATTTTCTGTCCTTTCTTTATGTCTTTCCCCCTTCCCAGGTTTCCTCATTCTTCCCAGAATTCATTGTTCCCTATTTTCTATGGTTCCTGTTCTATTCTATTCTATGTACTTCTTCCCTATCTAAGATGGTGTCTTTTTACTTCCTGTTGGTCACTTCCTGTTTCTTGGTATATAAGGGCTCTGTTTTCTCCCTTTCCTTGCGCTGCAACACTATCTGCTCTGATTGTGTCTTCGCTCCTGATTCTTGGCCTTTGGTTCTGAATCTTTTCCATTTTTGCATTTACCTGCATTTTTGTTTCTTTTGATTCCTGGTTTTGTTCTTGTTTCAGGAATCCACTGTTTGGAGGTTTTTTCCCCTTTTTGGGGTTTTTTCCCTCTGGCACTATTTCTAAAGGGCACGGTCTGTTCTTGGCAGTTCCATCGCCGACAGCACCGTGGCAACTAGAAAGAGTCGCCCCTTTCTGGGCCAAAGCCGAACCTTCAAGACCCACGCCACTAGATCTGCGGTTTCCTGGCGCAAGCAGCACGTAAGTCGTGACAGATTGCAGCGCCTAACCATTCCGACATCTTCGGACACTATGGATGATACAGTGGCGGCGGTTGCAGATCCTGATCCATCTCTTTTGACTACCATTCAACAACAAGCTCAGGAATTGCAACAATTGCGCAATGAGAATGCGGTGTTACGACAGGCTCTGGCCCTCCGCAGTGGCGATGTTCCGACTATCTCCGCCTCTACTCCTCGCTTCTCTGGTGAACCAACTAAACTACGTGAATTCCTGGATGCACTAACGGTTTACTTCACCTTCAGACCTACCCAATTCTCTCATGACAGAACAAAGGTGGGATATCTTATTAGTGCATTATCCGGTCCTGCCTTGGCCTGGGCAACCCCGATGGTGTCGTCCAATGATCCGGTATTGTCGGACTATTCTGCCTTCGTGACCCGCTTCAAACAGATGTTTAATCGTCCAGGATTGGAAGCCTCGGCAGAAGAAGCATTATGTGATATCCAGCAGGGTTCCCAAGATGTCCTTCAATATATTACACGTTTCCGTCAGTTAGCGGCAGAGACCACTTGGGTGGAGCGTACCCTGGTAACTCTGTTCCGCAGAGGACTTAAGGAAGAAATAAAGGATGAATTAGTACATTCCACTAGAGTTGAAGATCTTCGTGGCTTGATGGATCAAGCACTTTCCATCGAGTATCGTCTTCAAGAACGACGAATGGAGAAGAGAAGGAGTAGAGGATCCTCTCAGCCAAACTCTTCACGGATGTATTTACCTCGTCCTGAGGAATCTCGTCCCCCTGCTAGAGACACAGAAGGGGAACCCATGCAAGTGGATACTACTCGAGGGCCGCTCTCCGCTAGTGAGAAGGAAGACAGACGGAAGAAAGGATTATGCCTATACTGTGGTTCTGCTGGTCACATGCTTCGTACCTGTCCTGTACGTCCACTTAAACCCTCGGGAAACGCCACTTCCCGTCCTCTGTAAGAAGGGAGGGGACGGGATCATCGGCTATACCTTCTATCAGTTCATTTAATGACAATACTACATACTTGTTCGTGTTACCTGTCATATTACAACTACCTGATGGCCGCCAAGAAAGAACAATGGCATTGTTGGATTGTGGTGCTAGTGGTATATACATGGACAAGACTTGGGCCACTAAGCAACAGATTCCTACACAACCCAAAGACATTCCTGAACAAGTGCACACAGTGGATGGATCCTTGATATCCTCAGGTCCAGTCGATACTACGACCCTGATGTTGAATTTACAGTTTGGTAATCATCAAGAGCACATCACCTTTGATCTCATTTCGTCTCCCAACCATACCATTATTCTCGGAATTCCATGGTTTACAAGACATAATCCATATGTGAACTGGGTAACCCGGACAATTTCGTTATCCTCACAGTTTTGTCAAGAAAACTGCTTTGCTTCCGATAAATATTGGTCACCAAACAGATTAACACCTATTAAGAGTACTACGGAGTATTCCATCAATACTGTCCAAGGAGTCCCTGAACATTATTTAGAGTTCCAAGACGTGTTTCTAAAACCATCCAGACCTGTATTACCTCCACATCGAGAGTACGATTGTGCTATTCCTTTGGAACCTGGAACAGTCGTTCCCTTTGGGAGGATGTATTCTCTCACGGAACCTGAAAAGGAAGTTCTTAAGGAGTATCTGGAGGAAAACGTACAGAGTGGACTCATTGTTCCATCGTCTTCTCCGGCAGGGGCTCCTCTCTTTTTTGTACCTAAGAAGACCAAAGACCTTCGTCCTTGCCTAGATTTTCGAGGCCTAAACAAAATAACTATCAAGGATCGTTATCCTTTGCCCCTCATCAAGGATATTTTAGAGGCAGTCAGAGGGGCTCAACGTTTTACCAAGTTGGATCTTCGGGGAGCTTACCACCTTTTACGTATAAAAGAAGGAGATGAGTGGAAAACAGCATTCAGGACACCGTTTGGTCATTTTGAGTATAGAGTCATGCCTTTTGGTCTTACGAACGCCCCTGCAATATTTCAAAGATTTATGGACTCAATATTTTCCGATCTCTTGAACCAGACAGTCGTAATTTACTTAGACAACATCCTTATTTTTTCCAGACATCCCGCACTCCATTCTTCTCATGTGAAACAAGTCCTTCAAAGACTCCGAGCACATCAACTATCCTGTAAACCAGAGAAGTGTGAGTTCGATAAGACGGAAGTCAAATATCTGGGTTATCATTTAAGTCCCACCGGCATAGCTATGGACCAAGAAAAGGTACAAGCAATTCTCGATTGGCCTTCTCCCTCGTCTATTAAAGAAACACAATGTTTCCTAGGATTAGCAAACTTTTACCGGCAGTTCATTCAAGACTTTGCTAAACAGACCAGCCATATAACCCATACTCTAAAGAAGGAAAATCTTAAACAGGGGTTTGTCTGGACTAAGGCGGCTGAAACAGCTTTTCAAGATTTAAAAAAGGCATTCACTCAAGCTCCCATCTTAAGACACCCAGATACCAATAAACAGTTTATTGTAGTTACTGATGCTTCCGAAAGAGCTATTGGAGCTGTCTTACTTCAACTTCAAGAGGATGATGGTCTTGAACATCCTGTTTTCTATCTGTCCCATATTCTCTCTTCAGCAGAACAACATTACTCAGTGCTAGAAAGAGAGTTGCTAGCTCTGAAGACAGCCTGCATCGAATGGAGACAGTTTCTGATGGGTTCCAAGGAGCCATTCGAGGTGCGAACAGATCATCGTAATCTGCAATGTCTCCGTAATTTTGTATGCCAAAATAGTCGCCAGGCCCGTTGGGCCTTTTTCTTCAGCCAGTATGACTTTTACATCACCTATATACCTGGATCTCAAAACATTCTAGCTGATGCTCTGTCTCGCCGTTATCCAGATTGTACTCCTTCCCAGTCTCAATTTTTACGGGAGCCTAGTAAAATCATTGGAGTTGCTCAATCTTTTCTGGAGGAGGTACAACTGGAGTACTCCAGCCTGTCTAATAGCGAAATAGAGAAATTAAGAACCTTTTTATGCAAGAAGGAAGGATACTATTATCATCAAAATCTGTTATTCCTCCCTACTAACAGAGTTCGAGACAAGGCATTACAGATGTGCCATGATTCACCGATTGCTGGTCATAGAGGTATTAAGTCCACACAAGAACTTCTTTCGCGATCTTTCTGGTGGCCTACCTGGAAATCAGATGTCGAAAGATACGTTCAGGCTTGCCCTGTATGCGCTCAAGTCAAGATTCCCCATAGCAGACCTGCAGGATTACTACAGCCTTTGCCAGTTCCACCAACTCCATGGCATACTATTTCCACTGATTTCATGTGTTCACTTCCATCATCTGCTGGAAACCAGGTTATCATGGTCACTGTCGATTCTTTCACTAAGATGGCTCACTTCACTGCCCTAAAGAAGTTACCTACATCCCAAGAATTGAGCCAGATATTTATTGACCATATTTTCCGTCTCCATGGACTTCCACATACCATTGTGTCTGACAGGGGACCTCAGTATATTTCTCGGTTTTGGAAATATTTTTGCAAGACACTGAATATCAATATAGCTCTGTCATCCGGTTTCCATCCTCAGACCAATGGACAGACCGAGCGATTGAACCAAGGATTAGAACAATACCTTCGCTGTTTTTGTAATTCCACCCAAAGCAACTGGAACACATATCTTCCTATTGCTGAATATTCCTACAACAATACTGTCCATAGTGCCTCCAAGGTCACTCCTTTTTTCTGTTCCTATGGCTATCATCCTACCTCTTTTCCTACTTCTCCTCAAACTACCTCTCCTCTGCCTGCAATTACATCTTTTTCCAAACGTCTCCTGCAGATCCATAAACTAATTAGATCTAATTTATTGAACACCAAGAGATATATGAAGAAGATCGCTGATAAGAAACGTGGACCCACTCCAGATTATCACCCTCATGATAAAGTCTGGCTTTCTTCTAAATTCTTGCCCTCTCGCCTTTCTCTCAATAAGTTCACACCTCGCTATTATGGACCTTTTCGTATTCTTCAGTTGATCAATCCTGTCACTGTTCGTCTTCGCTTGCCTCATACTTGGAAAATTCATCCGGTCTTTCATGTATCCCAGCTCAAACCTTATGTCCCTGATCCTTTCTCTCGTCAGTTTCCTTGTCCTCCTCCTGTGTTGGTGAATGATGTCCCTGAATATGAGGTTCAGGAGATTTGTGACTCTCGCCTTTTTCACCGACGTCTTCAGTATTTGATTCACTGGAAGGGTTATCCTCTTAGTGAATGCTCATGGGAAGATGCATCTTCTGTCCACGCCCCTCTTTTGATTTCTCGTTTTCATCGTTTGTTTCCCTTCAAACCTGGACCTTCGGGGGGGGGACCTACTGTCGCGCCGTGTGGCACGGCGCGAGCCGAACATTCGGCTCGCGCCGCACAGCGCGTTCTCAGGACGCGGCGCCCCCGAGCCTTCTCTGCACAGCGCGAGGCCCCAGATTTTACTTGGGGCCTCGCTCTGCCTTCTGTTGCTTCCCCGTTTTCCCCTGACCCCTCCTTACCTGTTTCTTTTTCTTCTATACTTTCTGGGGCATTTTCTGTCCTTTCTTTATGTCTTTCCCCCTTCCCAGGTTTCCTCATTCTTCCCAGAATTCATTGTTCCCTATTTTCTATGGTTCCTGTTCTATTCTATTCTATGTACTTCTTCCCTATCTAAGATGGTGTCTTTTTACTTCCTGTTGGTCACTTCCTGTTTCTTGGTATATAAGGGCTCTGTTTTCTCCCTTTCCTTGCGCTGCAACACTATCTGCTCTGATTGTGTCTTCGCTCCTGATTCTTGGCCTTTGGTTCTGAATCTTTTCCATTTTTGCATTTACCTGCATTTTTGTTTCTTTTGATTCCTGGTTTTGTTCTTGTTTCAGGAATCCACTGTTTGGAGGTTTTTTCCCCTTTTTGGGGTTTTTTCCCTCTGGCACTATTTCTAAAGGGCACGGTCTGTTCTTGGCAGTTCCATCGCCGACAGCACCGTGGCAACTAGAAAGAGTCGCCCCTTTCTGGGCCAAAGCCGAACCTTCAAGACCCACGCCACTAGATCTGCGGTTTCCTGGCGCAAGCAGCACGTAAGTCGTGACATAGTCTGCTCAACAATCTCTTCCAAAAATACATTGTCCATAAACAAGTGAAAGAAATTGACAGGCAAATAGTTTTCCTTATTGACTCTGCACCCTGAGAGACCAGTAAATGTAGGTAACTGTGGCTGCTCCATGTTTGGGGCAATCCAGGTGTCAGGTCTTCTAATGGGAAACCCTTCAGCTCCAGGCTGCTGCACTCTTGGCACATCAATGTCCTCCTCTAAAACAAGCCCTTCATCTGCACTGAGAGTGGCTTCCTCATCGGAAGAATCCTCTCAGACAGAAAATCCACTGCCAGAATCTCTCAGTTCCTCCTCTGCCTCAGATGCAGAGTCAGTCTCATAATCACGGTCAGATGACGACTCAAAAAGCATGCCAGCAACCTGCTGAGCGGTCACGCTTTTTAACAACAAATGGATTGCCAACAACAACAAGCACTGTCTAAAATAAGTAATAAACAAAGTGTAGCTTTATCACAAAGAGTTATGTACTAAAAAACTATACCACTCACTTGCCTGAAAAAGCTACTCACCAGCAACTACTCTGCAGAGACACAGCAATCACCAATGATATCCCACTATAAAGAAAAAAGAAAAAAGCTAATTCGACATGAAAACACAAATATCATTGTGCTAAAATCTAAGGACAATTTCACACACAATACTGCATTTAGTACACCACCTACAAACATGTCATTCATGCATGTCAACAATACTCCTATGGAGTAAATTGCTTTTACTTACCTAAAACATGCACCTATGCAAATCGTAGGACAAATACTGCCAAAACCCCAAGGATCCACAGCAAAGAAAGCAAAAGCTTTGAGCTAGAACAAAAAGAAGAAATAAACTGTTATAATCACAAATACAAATACTTCACCAAACACCCCGCCACCAAGAACTTAGAATTTGTCCCTGGTGCCTAAGTGGCTTCTTCCCCCCGGGGGGCAGATTGGCCTAAAAGAAATGGGCAACACTATTTTACACCTTTTCGGGGGGGGGGGCGATTCTTGCCCAAGGGATGCCCCCAAGACACAAAACACACACACAACACACAATCCCTGGGGCCTAGTGGGTTTTGACCCCCCTGGAGGTGAGATCGGCCAAAAACATGGCGATCTTGCCCGGGGGGGGGGGCAAAACATATAAAAAAATATTGCCCCTGGGCAGCAACCCTTCCCTAAGGGTTCGCTGCCCAAAAATGTCATACCCTAGTGGGTTTCAAACCCCCTCTGGGCAGATTGGCTGAAAAAACAGCCGATCTGCCCCCAGTGGGGGACGAAACAGGATTTATTATTGCCCCTGGGGGAGCGACCCTTGCCCCAGGGGTTGATCCCTAAAATAAATAACATAAACTGCAGAGGAAATCCCTGGTGCCTAGTGGGGATTCCTACTCCACGATCGTGGGCCCCTCCCACGATCGTGGAGCAGGAATCCATTGAAAACAGGCACAAGGGTAAAGGAAAAACCCTTTCCTTTCCCCCTGTGTCTGTTCCCCCCCAAAACCCCCAAAAAGAGAAGGACTCACCAAAAAGAGAAGGACTCACCTGTAGATGGTCCTTTCTCTCCACGTGCTGGAAGCAAAAGGCTTCCAGCACGTCATCAGATTGCCAAGGGGGGGGGGTCAGGGGTAGAAGGAGAAGCGATTCCCCTTCCATCCCTGACTGGGGGGTGTGGGAGGGAGGCCCACGGGGAGCGCTAGCACTCCCCCTGTGGGCTTGGTGCAGGATGAGCTGGTCTCAACCCAGGCACACAGGAACCATGTGCCTGGACGAGACCAGCTTGCCCCAGGCACCCTGGGGGTTAAAGATCTACAAGACTCAATATGGTTTAACACAAGTCTTTTTTTCTACAGGCAACCAAGCAGCCTTAGAATCCATCAACGGTGATTCCTAAATACCAGTGCTCTTGGGCAGAAAGCTCCAACTCCAAAAGTACTTAAGATGATGGCAAAAGCCTCCCCTTCTCCTGTACCCTATGACATGGGAGTCTTCGGTTTACTTTGCCAAAATTCAAAAGATGCTGTTTTGGGCTGTTGATCTCTGAGCAGAACATAGAGACAGTTCCAAAATGTTGGTCATGCCTGAGATAAAAATCACATTTTTTGGCCTGCTGCCAGGAATTATGGGGCAATCTAACATGCCTCAGCTTTTCACCATTCCTCATCTTCAATGTTATCCTTTCTCTTCATTATTGTCACCTTTTATAGATAGGGGTTAGGACCTTTTACTATTCTACTCTTTCTATTTTCAGGAAGACCAGTTGGGCTCTCCTACTCTATTTTTTCTCTCCTTCATTCCCTTTTTTCCCATCTTCTTATTTTCCTATCTTTTTTCCTTATGCCTTACTTATATTCTATGGCACCAGTTTATATCAGTTTATGATATTGTGCATGTTATTTTTACAGCATCATCATTCTAGTTTTTCATTTAACATATTGTATAACATCAATATGTAAATGGAACTCATTTCAAATACTTTGCAGGAATGTTAATGGTCTTCTCGCTCTAACAGAAAAATACTTACATTCAGTAAAGAGAATTGGGTTGTCACTCCTTCTGTTACCATTGCATAAATGATGAAAATGTAGTTATTATTTTACTTTGCAAATCTTTACTGAACATGGTAGAATGACAAGAAAATGATGTTGAAGACAGATGGATTTTACTTCGCCTTAAGAATAATGAAGTACCTTTATTGATTTATGATGCCTATGGTCCTATTGAGGTTGATTTGAATTACTGGCAATATATTCCTTTGATGTTAATGTCTGTTTCTAATACTAATTTGGTGATAGGAGGTCACTGAAATCAAATTATGGATCCATTTCAAGGCAGACAATCTACCTCATGATATACACCCACTAAGATGCAAAAAGCATTCAAACAATCCATTTCCTTTAGGGGTTTAATTGATACACGGCATAATTATAATTCTGATAGTCTGGAATTTACTTATATTCACTTGTACCTCAGTCCAGATCCAGAATGGATTATATTTCTTTGAGCCCTACTTTGCAAATGCAGAAATAAATGCTATTCTTATGTCCGACCATGTTCCCGTTAGCGTACAGTTAGTTTTAGTTCTTCATACTCCTAGGATAGATGGTTGTTGAATAATTCACTTTATAGGGATAAATCTTTTATGGCTAAATTTGAAGACTTCACCAATGAATGTTTTTCACTCAGTGACATACATATGTCCTTTGATATGGTATGGTATGCTTTCAAATGACTTCTAGTGGTTTTATTATCAATTACATAGTGGCCAATAGGAATTCCACTCTAAGTGCATTACTCAAAGTTCATGCAAAATAATATGGTGGATGTAACAGAGCAGACAAGATGTTAATTATGACTTAAAATACAGAAAGAAATAACCATTATGGTCAATGAACAAGGTCTCAGACACCATAAAGGTTTGGAGAACCTAAGTGGTCTTATGGATTACTATCAACAGCTGTATACTCCTGAAAGGTCAGCATTACATAGGGAACTAGATGATTTTTTTCCTGGGATACCCAAGTATCCCCAGCAACTGGTTGATCTTTCCCTGGTAGAAAGAGAAAGCACGTGGCCCTAATGGAGTCATAGAGTTTTATTTGGGTTTTTCAAATGTTTTAGTATCAAAAGACATTTCTTAATTCTCCTTTTTCTCCTCAATAACTGGTACTTGTAGGAGATTTTTAGAAGCTATGTTGTGTTTGATCCTTAAGAAAGATTTGAGACATATATCCTTGTAAAAATTATAGACCAGTTTCCCTTATATTCATTCATTGTAATTGTTTTGTTAAACTGTTAGCCCTTAGAATTAATATATGTATTCCTGATTTAGTCTGCAGTAAACAAACATATTTTATAAAAGGCAGATACATCACAGATAATTCCAGAAAGAGGAAAAGGCATCCCCTTTCTGTGAAACTGAATTAAACATACCATTTGAGGGGTTGCTTGATAAGTACCCTCAGAGTTTGGTGGCCCGGGGGTACAGCTGAGTAATGCAGCATGCTCCAGAATCATGGAAGATATTACAGTGTGGTGCAGTACAGTTGGAGTGTACCATCAGCAAGCCAATACTTGTGGCATGCCCTGGGTGGACCTGCAATGCAGGGCCTGAATTAAGGCCCAGGACATATTGGGCTTGTCCTTTCAGCCCCACTTACAGAGGCCCCGCCTCAGCCCCCTGCACCGGAGGGTCCTTAAAACAGAAAGCTGACCTTCCATGCTCAGCCAGAGGAGTTTGAAAAACAGAAACCTGGTAAGTGAATGAACTGCATTATGTATCTGATAGTATGATGTGAGTGGTGAAAGAGATGTACCATCTTGTGTCTTTTTTCACCTTTCACTTTATCTGTGTACTTTGTACTGAGTACTTATAGACAGAAAGCACTTGCACTTTAGCACTGGTTAGCAGTGGTAAAGTGCCCAGAGTGTCAAAATGAGCAGAATCTAATTCCAGCACAGGGCCCAAAAGCAGGAGGTCAGAAGCAGAAAGTACAGGAAAGCCACACCAAGAGCTGCCAGGTCTAACAGTAACATTGACTCCTACCCAGTTGGTATATTTACTGATAAGTCCCTAGTAAAGTGCACTAAATGTGCCCAGTGCCTGTAAATTAAATGCTACTAGTGGGACTACAGCACTGATTGTGCCTCCCACATAAGTAGCCTCTTAACCATGTCTCAGGGCTGCCATTGCAAGGCCTGTAAGTGCAGTTTCACTGCCACCTCAACTTGACATTTAAAACCCCTTGACAAGCATTAAACCTCCTTTTTATTACATATGTTACCTGTAAGGTAGCCCTAGGTGACACACATGGCAGGATACAATGTATTTAAAAGGCAGGACATATACATGTCCTGGTAGTGAAAAACTCCCAAAATCACTTTTCACTGTTTTGAGACCCCCTCCTGTCCTATGCCAGCATTGGGAATTCCTTAATATTATTTTAAGCTGTAATTTATGATCAGAAGGAGTTGCTATATTATGTTTCATTTCGTTGGAATGAAAATGATAAATCCTCTGTACTAGTGAAGTCAGATTTGTCATTACTATTGGCCTTTTAGAAAGTAGGCATTTTTGTGCTCTTACTGCTCAGTGTGCCTTACAGCCTGTCTCCAATACACTTCTGGACTTAGCTGGGTGCCTGCTACATTTGTGCATTCCATCTAGACAGCCACAAACACAAAACACTCAACAGCGTCTGCATTTATCTGCATACTGATAGGTATTCCTGAGCAGGAAGGGGGGAGGGGCTCACACATATGCTTTAGAGAGTAGTGGCCTGATTCAACACAAAAGACTGATAACCCCTCACAGATAGCATGGCAGACAGGACTGGGCTAAAAAAGAACTGGTGAACTTGAGAGACACTCTTTGAAGTTTCCCCCACTTCAAATATACTTTTGGGTACAACTACTGGGTCTCTGACCTCCTATACCTCTGTCAGAAGAACTGCTGTGCTGCCCAAAGGACTCAATTGGACTGCTTTTCTGGAAGGACTACGTTTTGGCTCTTTGTCCTGCTACCTGTTGCTCTCTGTCACTGATGGAAGGACTCTGTCTTCCCAAGCAAGTAATCTCCAAGGGGTTGCTGGCTTGCCCCCATTCTCCTGCAGTCGCAGGGACATCAAAGAAGACTGCCTGCAATTCTCCTGGTGCTGTTAGAATCTGCTTTCTGTGAGTCTCATTCTTCCCTAATGTGCCCCCTCCATGCTCTGGGCCTCAGAATTGGGTTCTACAGCTGCTTTCTGGAAAAAGTGACACATCGCTTACAGTGAGAAAAATGAGTGCATTGCTTTCCAACTTTGATGCAGCAACTGCCAGATGACAGCAGATCCACAGCCTGCACTGCTCATCTCCTTCACTTTCAAGGAGCCCGACTATGATGCAGTGACTCCACTGCATGGAAAATGCCAGCATATCGTGCCCTCAGCATTTACTCCTTGCTCCATCAAAGGTATTTTTTCAGTGGTCCCTGCGTGTGTTCTGTACCCGGCATACCCTCCATCATGGTTGACCTGAATTTTGAATTTGAACCAGTCCCTCGTGACCTCGAGTAACCTTTTGGCCGCTTGTGACTTCTAAGCACTGTTTTCCCATAAAGGGCCTGTTTTGGAAATCAGCAGATGGGTTACTCCGTCACAATGGTGAGGCTATCCTGTCTGCTGAAATCTAAATCTCATTATGTTCTACAGAATTTAGATTTCGGCACACAGGATATCTGTCACCGTTGTGATGGAGTAACCCATCGGCCCAGTTCTAAATCAGGCCCATAATCTTTAAAAATTCACATCTCGACTTCCACTGGATGGATTTTTGACATTTTGGTCTTGTTTTACTCAGATAGTCTCTACTTTCTGTAACCTGGTGTGGCGTCTTACTATATGAGTTACTACACAAATAGTTTGCACATTGCCTTCTAAGTTAAGCGTACCTGCTCTGTGCCAAGCTACCAAAGGGTAAGCAAAGGATTAATTTAGGTTTTGTTGTGAGTTACCCAGACTAGGATTTTGTTTCTTTCTGGGACAGGGTGCATATCTTTGCCACATTTACACCACAATTTCTAAAAGTAGCATTTTAATGCATAAATGCACTTACATCATCATGACTAGTGAACTAAGGGCCTCATAACTGTTGCATGCAATCATGAAAGTATGGCTTAGTCAATGTATAGTGTTGGTATGGGAGGGGGTTTGGGTGTTGGATGCTGTATCCTATATCTCTGGGCACCTTTCACCTTATCTGTGTACTGGCTGCAGTACGTATAATTCCTATGCATCACTGCAGCATATGGCATACTGTTTACTGAGGGCATTCTGGGACTTGCAGTGTTTTAAACACCACTGAGTAAATTACCCTTACAGTAACCTTTTAATGCATACATGTACTTACATCATCACGACTAGTGATCTAAGGACCATATAACTGTTGCATGCAATCATGTAAGTATGGCATAGACAACGTCTAGTGTTGGTATGAGAGCAGTAGGTTGTTGGACGATGTATTATACATGCGTTTTGTACATCTTTTTTCCAGTAAAAATATTAAAATTATGTAGCATGAAGTAGAGACTGACTTTCTGATAACTGTCTCACTCAAAATGATACAAACATATCCAAAGAGAATGAAACACATACATTTTCTCAACAGTGGCACATATGCCTTTTCAAATACCTAGATAGCTGTACTAGCTAGACACGTGTGATTGCCAGTGTACAGAGCAAACAAAACAGTATTTTCATGCTAAATGTAGTACTTGCAATATAGAGTGTCTGATGTGGACAAAAGGGTATTCCAACAATTAGCATCACATCTTTGCAAAGGTAATATCCAAGGCCTTGTTTGTAAATGTATACCTAATTTAGCATGTGCGTAGTGTTTCACTACGCTACATAACAGATGACATTTGATAGTAAGTAAATAACTGTTGAGACGGCACATTACAGGATAATCCTGGATCCACTTTTAGATGTGAATATATGCATCCAGACTGAGCCCCATCTCCGCTTGCGGACTTACATTGGAAGATAACTATGTTTCAATGTCAGGAAACACACATTGCACTAATACAGAAAGTTTGGCTTAGTATACAATTAATAGAAAATTGACCTAAATTGAGAAAGATATCATTGTGTGAGAGACATCTGGACAATACAGTGATAGTACATATACGTTTGTGTCCTACATACACGTAGTTGGTTAGTGAGATCAAAGAAGTACAAAGTCTGCACTTGCTTTCTTTAGTCACATGCTTTGCTATGATTTGTACAAAAACTAGATAATAGTTTGCATTATTTTTCAGTTGACTAGGCTGGCCAAGAAGCAATAGAACAGGACTGGAGCCAGAGCAGGATTTACTCGGCTTGTTGGTGGGTGCATCCTCTTGATGTCTGGAGCAAGGAGGAGGAGGGACCAACACCTTCAGGCAGGAGTAGTGCACCCACCCGGGCTGTGCCATCAACATCCACAGCAACAGTCCTTGTGGAGGCTGAAGAGACTGAACAAGGGGACATTTTCAAGGACACCCTCAGCCAGGAAGAGGAATGTGGCTGTGCCCCTCACCCACAAGAACTGGTCTTGGATGTGGAGTCTCCAGGGCAAGCCCCATCACTACCTGGACCTACCACTGACTGGTCCCTCAATCTTGAAACCCCTATTCCATCAAGGCCTCCAACTGTATCCACTGCCACTAGTCCCCCTTCACGTTCCTGCCTAGAAAAGCTGAGGGAGACATCTGCCCCGATGCTCCACACCCCTCATGTTCTACCCGAACCCCTCCATGTGAGATTACCCCTGTGGCTGCATCTTAGGAAGTAATGGTGACATCTGATGTTGAGCTGAATGTGACCTCTCAAGTCTTACCAGAGATCCTGGATGAACTTCATAAGGCCTGAGAGGCACAGCCAGGAGACATGGTCACCTTCAGTGCCTCCATCACTTCCTTGGGTGCAGCCATATTGTCTGAGTTGGCCCAGCAACCCACCCCGGCCACTGTACTTGTGTCATCCACTATATCTTTCCTCACTGTTTCCCCTTGTATCCCTTGTACCCCTCATGTTACCCCCTCTCCTAGGGTGTCTGGTCATGCAGCAGACAGCCAGGATGAGTCCACAGGAGCAAAGGATCGTTTGTGGTGATTGGCATCTCTGTGAGTAAGTGTGTTTACTGTTGTGTTGCTGATGTGTGAGTGCGTGAGATACATCTGCAAGTACAGCTGGTGGGTGTGTCTGTACAGGGGATAAGGGTGGTTGAACAGCTGAGGAAGCTGCCTTTATAGGGGGTGTGGGTGGCTGTACAGTGGGGCAGGTGCCTGTAATGGGAGTGAGGGTGGCTGTACAGTTGGGACAGGTGCCTATACAGGGGTTAAGGGTGGCTGTACAGTAGAGCAGGTGCCTGTACAGGGGGCGAGGGTGGCTATACAGGTTGGACAGGTGCCCGTATAGGGGGTAAGGGTGGCTGTACCGGTAGGACAGCTGCCTGAACATGTGGGTGGGTGACTAGGCGGGGGCATGTGCAAGAGGTGTGGTGCTTGTGGACATTGGAGGGTGTCTGTGCAGGTTGTGTTAAAGGTGGGTGGGAGGGGCATGGTACATTTAGGTGTGTTGGGTCCCCTCCTTGTGTTGACTGTGAAGGAAGAATTTGGTCCATTTTCAACATGCCCTCTTCAGCTTCATGGCCAAGGCATGGTGTCTTGCACTCTCTTACCTATAAATAGCTATGATGTCATTTTGCCTCATTGTCATGTCTTGGCAAAATTTCTCAATCCTGTCCAAGACACAGGTCTGTCTGTCAATCATCTCAGGGATTCTCAAAGTATCCCCTATGGCACAAATGTCCTGCTTCACAATAAACTGTTGTTGGAAAAATGTGTACTCCCACTGGCCACATTGACCATCTGTCAGCCCCCTTCGCATGGGTCGGCCTCTGATTAGGCCTGGACGAAGTTTGAGGAGTTCTGCCATGCAGAACTTCACCAAGTGCCAAATAAACTGTCTCGCTCAGAGGAGTTCTGTGAGCAGTGCAGTGTGGTAAGTGGCACTGCACACACTGATGTTTAGTGCTGGGAGTTTGCTCCATGCTGTAAAATCAGGACAAAGAAAACAAAGCATAGCTCAGGAGTGCCCCTGCTACTTTCAGCCGCTCAAGTAGATTTTCTGCTCGAGTGGCAACTTACTCATTATGAGCAGCAAGTTTCTTAACATGAGCAGTAGTGACCTGCCTTGACCTCCTGTGTTGAGAAGTCTCACCGGGAGTGGTCCAGCATGTGATTTATCTTGCTTTTCAACCTACCATTGGTGAGCCGCGAGAGAGAAAAAACTCTGTGTCGCCCGTGGAGTATTTCGGAACTCCGTGCTCTGTATGAACCATGGAGTGGACAAAACTCTGTGAACTCTAATGATTTAGCGGAATTTATCGCCCACCCCTACCTCTGATATGAGGCTGTGGGAAAGGAGATTGGTGCCCATGCGATACCTGCTCCTCATCAGGGGCATTAGGTCCCTGGGATGCTTGTGAGAAGGCTTGGGAGGCAATGCCATGGGAGGTGTGTTTAAGAGGCACAACACATCTGACCTAGACATGAGGGCTGGAAGGAGTTGATGGTTTTGTTGGGTAGCATCATTTTTTCATGCTAATTTGGCCCAACAAGGCCAAAATCCCCACGCCATATTTACAAAGTGGCGCACTGCATGCATTGCATCAAACCTTTGATGCTACATTATGCCCACACCAGGCATAATGTATTCAAAGGGGGCGTTCCCCCGTTAAGAGGGCTGAAGAAACGGCGCAAGGAAATCTAACAGATTTCCTTGTGTCATTTTTTAAGGCACTTTTAATGCCTGCTAAGAGCAGGCGTTAAAAGGGGGCTTCCATTATTTAAAATGGGCTCCTATGCACTCTGCAGGAGTAGCACTAATATTTTTGGGCTACTCCTTTAGAGTACATCAATAGCTTTAATAAAAATGATGCTATTGTCCCCTACCCTGCGCCATGATGCACCATATCTTAGATACAGCTCACACATGGTGATGGTAGGGGGATGTCAAGGGGTGTGAGGAAAGTGGGGCTGCACTAGGTACAGCTCCACTTTACTTAAATTTGCCCCTGAATGTTTTAAAGCAAGAAAATGTCAACTTTCTAAAGGTGGCATTTTCAGACTTACAATTTAATATTCAACTTCACCATAAATTGTGATTTTCAGTTGTGAGTCCAGAGACACCAGACACCATATCCTTATTGCTTCCCAATTAGAAATGACATTGAACCAATATTTTAAGGTACTCTCAATGCTGCCCTGTGGAGAAATAGTTCTTGCAACAGTGAAAAAAGAATTTAAGAGTTTTTTACTATCTGGCATGTTAAACTTAAAAGTGCATGCCCAGCCTTTTACAGACACTGAGTGGCTTACATGTAATAAAAAGGAAGGTTTGGGACAGGCACTGGGTGCACTTGCAGGTCGAAATGGCAGTTTAAACTGCACACACAGGTTCTGTAGTGGCAGGACTGAGGCAGGTTTGGCAGGCTACTGCAGTGGCTAGCACAAAAAGTGCTGCAGGCCCACTGGTAGCATTTAGATCTACAGGCCCTAAGCACATATAGTGCACTTTACTAAGGACGTGTAAATAAAATAAATATGCCAAGTGTGGGGAAGCCAATGTTACCATCTTTCAAAGTCCAAAGTACATGCACTTTAGCACTGGTCAGCAGTGGTAAAGTGCACAGATTCCTAAACACCAGCAAAAAATGAGTTAGAAAACAGGAGTTCAGAGGGCAAACTTTCAGGGGAACCACTCCACTGTTGCCAAGTATAACAGAGGAGTAAGCAAAGGTTTTCTGAGGATTAGGCAGCGGTTTAACTAAGGACATGCACCCATTCAAAAAAGAGTATGCCCATTGCTATTCACAAACTGCACTTCTCAACTTACTAAAGCGAAAAAAGGATTCAAAACAGTACTAAATTACCTCACATGGAAAAAATGTCAATTACAGTACTAAATTACCCATATGGAAAAATGTTCAATTAAATTAGTTACAAATATAAATAAATATAATTTAAAGTTGGAAAACTCTAAAAAGATGTTAATTACATCTAATCAATCTATTTTGTATTTATAACTTAATGTAACATGTTTTATTTAAATATAATTAAATCACTTTAAATAGTTGTTAAAGTTTTATATATATAGATATATATATATATATATATATATATACATATATATATATATATATATATATATATATGGTAAAAAAGAGATTCCATCTAAAGTATATATATATATATATATATATATATATATACAAACAATTCCTTCGTTTGACGAAAGGAAGGACCGCACCCAAAGGTCTTCATTCACAAACTCATTTAATCGGCTCAATCAACATAAAAAGAAAAATACAAACGCCTGACGCGCTTCGTCATTGCGACCTTGTTCACAGGCCATTCATGCTCCTTTCTCAGTGTTTATGTACATATTCCTAACCCATTAAAGAGACAGAAATGTTTCCAACACCCACTTATAAATGTTTGTTAAAACCACCTTATTAACACTACAAAGCTAATTTGTTGGTATGTCCAAATGTCATCGTGCACACCAATTTAAATTGAATAATTACATCCCTACAACGGTAAACAATATGCAGCATTATGGGTATAGTAGTTTTTGATATTAGATGTTAAATAATAAATATTTTTTCTCAATTAACTATGCTTAGTTGCAACTTGTAATCCTATTTACCAATGCTTCATTACCACTCCTTATATATACATTGATTGAATTTATGTGATTCTAACCGGATATGATTAGAACCCCCAAACAGTGACCGTTCTGTTACATTGTGGGTATTGTAGTTTTACCCATACTCCATGTTACAATACAACGCTTTGTGTGCAAATGGGTAGTTAATTAACTTATTTACATTTTTAACTTTTCTCTATATTTAACAATGGAGAGACTTCATAACAGAGGTAGAGATCTCTCTGTGGTAAAGTATAGGGGAACTTAAAAATGTTTAATAAACAATATTATACATTTATGAAACACTATTTTTATGTTAATTATTAATGTATTTTAAGGGGCATATTTACAAGCCTTGTGCACTGCCGGAGTGTCACTTATTTGAAGCTAGGGCAGCGCAGACTGAATACCCATACCAAAGAGACCACGAAAGGCCACTTTGCATGGCTTTTTATTGCCTCATAGATATGGAGTAAGGCAAAGCAGTGCAAGACGCTGCATTGTCATACTCTGCCTCAGGGGTGCATCCTGTGGGTATTGTTGTGGGTTTTCCCTTGCAACACTCATGGGTTTGATGCATTCCCAGATTTACAAGAACGTGTATGTTTGGGAATGTATCAAAACTATATGCCTCCCCAGGGGATGCATAACACGTAGAAATATCTTTGTTAATCCTCGTTTTTATCTCTTTCTATGTGTGCAGCATACATAGAAAGAGGAAAAGGCCTCCCAGGATTTTTGTGCAAGAAGATGTCCCTTTCTGCACAAAAAACAATCGTATTTGCAAACCAGGCATCCTTGCACCTTAGTGTAAGGGTGCAGTGTTGGCACTAGGCAGCCAAAAGGGCACCAACGCAGGGGGAAAAGACAGAAATGCACAGTATTTTGCAAATATAGTGCATTTCTGCCCTTTCCCTATTGCACAGGGCAGCACAGCAAGGTCACTTGCTAAGCTGCACTGTGCCACTATTTTTGTAAATATGACCCTTTGTATACAGAGTTATGTTAAATGTAGAACAAATTTATAAAATGCTACAGTACTACTAACTCAATTTTGAATGAAATTTTTAGTTTAAATGAGCTTCTACTATTATGAATTAATATTTTTTTTTATGTGATGTATAGAATCAATTTAAAGAAAGGTAAAATTGTTACTGAAAAGTATTTACGTGGATTCATAAATGCAAATTTGTTTTTATAATTATATAATTAAACAGTAAATATGTTTTATTTTTATATTTTTTTAAATGCCACATCATATTTATGTATATGTGTAACTATTATTTTAAATAATTTAATTTAATTGAACATTATTTGACATGGTTTTATTTTTAGTCCCTATTTTTATTACTTTCAATGAAAGACTTGCAGTGCAAGTAGTTGGCTGTAGCTGCCCAGGTGAGGTGCAATACTTAGTGCTGTCTCTTTTTGCCTGTAGTAACCTGCAGTGGTAAGTTTGTCTCAACTCCTTTTTTTAGGTGGTGGAGACAAGAAAATCTGCACTTTTGAGTAGCTTTACACTTTTATTTTTTGAACAGTCAAAAGTAGTAAACTTACTCTAAAGTGCAAAAGTAAATTACATTTGTAAAATACTGACAAGTGTTTACATTTGTGAATAATTCCTTCAATTTCTTTTCAGAGGCATAAACTGGGTAAGGGCAGCTGAAAATTCTATCAGATATTGTTTTACATTTAACAGATCTCTTTGTGTTGCTCAATATGGGTAGGTGAATAATCTTTGGACTGTGGAAAAACTATAAAGTTATGGAATTCAGATCGATGACCGGGAAAATCGAGTTCTTTCTGTGATAAAAAGTTCTAAACGATGTATCAGACCATGTGCGTTGAACATGATGAAGAAATATTTGCCACACAAACAGTGCTGACTGGGTCACAATCTGACACGCTGTAATTCGGCATCTGCACCGCCACTGTTTCAAGCACGCCTTGCCATTGAGCAGACAGACACCCTGAACCCGCACTTATTTATTTGAAAAGAGGAATAGAAACATTTTTACTCTGCCCTCGTAATTAAATGCTCTTAACGTGCAGAGGTTCTCATTAAATGATTCAGATGAGCTGAGGAAAATATATATGAGGCAAATTGGTTCGACACCCAGAAACTTCCATAACCTAAAGCTGAATGTGCAGACTTGAAAGCTTGTCTGTGGTAATGTGCTGCTCAGCGACCTTTTGTAGTTTTTCCTCTGGTAAGCATGCTTTAAACGGAATAATCATTTTTGCTCATTACAATTTATTCAGGCCTAAAGGCGGAATTCGCGGTCTGCGAGGCAAAAGCTTCATGCTAATTAGTTCAATTTGGTCAGAGTCCAATTGAAATCGCAATTTTCACCTTGTTCAAGCATCCTCTGTAAGATTATTGAGCCACTTCGGGGGGCTTATATAAACTTCAACAACTGAATTGCTTCCCAAGAGCTGCTGACACACATATGCCCAATCATTAATGATAATTAAACGTGGGAGCACAAAAGGAAACTGCTGACAAATAAACGTGGAAATGTGTTAGCTTCTTTTAAAGCGAACGAACAATCAGATAGACTTTTATGTAAAAAGTACGACAGATGGGGCTCGATCTTATTGATGTCACTGATATGGTCCACACTGGCATGGTCTCATGTTGCCCTAACTGCATGTGTCGATAAAAAGATTTGTCAGCCCTAATTTGGAATCACATCAGACATCGCCAGAGTTCAGGCCTGACTTCAACGCTCCAGAACTGTACCAGTGACCTATTCTGCATATAGTCACATGTGCACCCCTACTCAAATGAAATCACTTATAGAAAACAACACCATCTTGAATTAGATTACATTTTCTACAAGTTTTGTTTCTTCAATTACATCGTAGTAAGTTTGTAAGTTTTAAATATTATAGCTAGGTTCAGTGCAGCAGGTCAGCTGGATAGCTGTAGGGAGGGCTCTGTAGTTTGCTGTGTCCCTATAGCCCAGGCAGGAGCTCATCCAACTGACCCTTGGAGTCATTCATATAGCCTGGGATTAAAAGAGCAGGTCCAGTCATCCTTCTCGGAGAGCATGGCAGTCCTCAAGCAGCAGCACAACCTTCTGGAATTCAATGCAGTTCCTAAGCTGCGGGCAGTCCTCTGGTAGCTGCAGGTCAGCCTTCTTCTGTAACACAGGTTCAGAAGTGTACTGAGGAGTGGCTCAGGTGATCACATATTTATACCTGTTAACAGTGTTTGAAGTGGAGTGATTCTTTACACACCCCCATCTAGTGCTGAAAAGTTATTTCCTTCCTTCCTCTTTCAAAGCTCCAAAAGGTCTGAAGAGACAAAGGACTAGTGTCAGGTTCTTTTGTATTTGCTGGAGGTCAAGCCCTTTGAAATGTAAGTGGGGCAGGGTGCAGCAAAAGTTGCATTTTGAAAATTGTGACATGAAATCTGACTTTACAATCAAAGAGGATTTTAACTTACAATTCAATTAAGTGTAAAGAGTACACTAGTGTGCAGCTTTAAACTGTCTGGTATTTGTCTTGGACCTCTCTACAGGATTACCCCCAACCTTTTTACTTTCTCTTCTCCTTTTTTATTGAATTCACTTTTGTTGGTCTTAGAACTCTGTGCACTTTACCACTGCTAACCATTGCTGAAATGCTAGTTCTTTCTCCTTCAAACATGGTAAAATTGTCTCACACCCAATTGGCACATTTATTTTACTTATGAGTCCTCAGTAAAGCGGTATACCATGTATCCAGGGCTGATAAATTTAATGCTACTAATGAGCCTTCAGCACTTTTACCACTCACTTAAGTAGCCTTTTTAACATGTCTCAGGTCTGCCATTGCAGCTTGTATGCAGCTTTAAATTGCCAATTTGACTTGACAAGATAAACCCTTTGCCAAGCTTAAAACTCACTTTTTAACACACATGCATCACCTCTTGGGCAGACCTAAAAAGCCCGTAGGGCAAGGTGCGGTGTATATAAAAAGTTGGACATATACTGTAAAGTGTTACATTACCTAGTAGTTAAAAACTCACAGATTCATTTTTTCTACTGTGAGCTTCCATTGGATAACTTCAGGTTAGCATATTACATTTAAAAAGTGATCACATTTGTTTTGATGCAGGTAGAAATGTCATGTTCAGTGTCAAGGGAATTTTAATTTAAAATCCTCTCTAATGGTAAAGTCCGATTTTAAGTCACAATTCAGAAAAAGACAATTTTAGAAAGCTTGCTTTTATTGGCCCTCCAAATCTGGTGCTTGCAGTCTCATTCCTGGGTTACATGACTAAGTGTAGTTGGCGCTTGGCCTTCGTGTAGTTCTCCCAGACACCCAAAAAACAGAGGGACTGAGAGTTGGCAGGATGGGTCATCCAAAGCAGGATGGTGGTGTGGTTCAGTGCAGATATCCTGGAACCAAGACAGGGGAGGTAAGAAATCCCATACACAAATGTGGGAGTGAAACCCCGGAAGTTTATTTCACTTCAAAGTTGGCATCACATATAAAAATAGAACTCTTAGACCCACTCTTCAGTTCACTTTTGGACCTACAGAAGGTCTTTCCTAGCACTGACATGCTGCCCATGGGCTATGTATTTAAGAGGACTGCCCTCTGCACCAAGTTGACTGCCTTGCTGCCTGAACCTTTCCTGTGCCCTCAGCATCTGCCTTGCTGCTGGAGACCTGATTTTCTGCTTGAACCGTAAATGTCCAGAGTGACTCTAATGGGTAGTTGGCTGGTCTCCTGATCAGAGTCTCAGGGACAAATATGGCTTCAATCATCTTGAAATCTAGACCCAGCCTGAGTGAGTCCTTAATCTCCAAATCGTGCCCCTCAAGTCCTGGACCCATTAAAGTGGTGCTGAAGGTGCCCCATCTAGAAATTCGGATTACAAAACCTTCACCTAAAATGTGCTCTGAGAACCAAGAGGAACCCAGGACATACCGGCTCATTGATTGGCCCAAGATGCATTGCCAGACAGCCTGTTTTCACTGTAGCTCCTACAACTTTCTTCTCCCCAGCAGTAAATCCTGTTCAGTAGCACCTCCCATGTGCCTATCTAGCCTTGTGAAGCCCTTGCCCTACTAGTGATTTTGAACTTCCAAAAAAGTGACTAGTCCAAACTAAGAAATCTTCACTGCAACATCATCCAGTAGGTCCCTGATGATAATGCCTCCTCCTCGGACACTGCTGGTTGTCTTTTGTTTCAAAATCCAAAAGTAAATTGAAATCAGGTCCAATCCACTTTGTGCATCGTACTGCACCCCATTGCATTTGGCCATAACATGTGACTTTTCCCCAGTCTTGCCTACTAGATGTCTCCTAGTAGTTCTTTGCTATACGTGGCACCATGTTTACGTTAAGACTTTAAAAACTCAAAACTTCGGGTCTACTGATTGGACTTTTGTTGTTTTGGGGTCAAATAATTTATTTTAATTTTCTCTATTTTTCTGAATCAGTGTGGGGGGTTTCTGGTGTTGTGTTTTTATTTTTTTACTGTTTAAATGCTGCATAAAAGGTTTACAAATTACCTCTAAATTTAGCCTGACTACTTTTGTGCTAAGCTACTGGAAGACTAAGTACAGTTTTATTTAGTGACTTTTGGGATTCACACTGACAAGGATTCTGGCTGCTGCTTGAGAACAGCTCACACACCCCTACACACAACCAGCAACCCAATTTCTCACACCAGAGATATGATTTAAAAGTCTACTTTACTGGGTGACACAAAGTATGCTACAAGCCTATTGCTAGCATTTTATTTATAGGCCCTGAGTACATGTTCAACAATTTACCAGGGAGTTAGATATAAATTAAATGTTCTAATCAGGTGTAAGCCAATTTTCCTGAAAGAGAGTGCAAAAGCACTTTACTACTGGTTGGCAGTAGTAAAGTGTACAGACATGCCAATGAAAACAAATTCAGCAAAACAAGAAAAGCAAAGGCAACACGTTTGGGGGACTACTACACCAAAGATGTGTCTATTAGTTACTGTAGTCGCACAACCAGATCATTGAACAACTGATACAAGACAAGAACATACATGCCCATTTTCAAATTTGGTTAGTAGCATTTCACTTGTGTTAAAAAGATAATACAAATAGTAAGAATGTGTTCCAAAGTTTCAAAGTCCGAAAGGACAAAAAAGTAAGGTACACAGATATTTCCATTAATCATTTGCAATGACTCTCCATAACTGACAACTTGCTGGCATTACTAGAAGGGCATTCAAGTGGGATGGGGATGTCAGTGCAAACCTGTCCACTTTACTTGTGCTAACTAGTGGTAAAGTACATGCGCTCTCCCTTCCAAACATGGTAAAATTACTATACACATTTTTGGCCATTAACTTATTTATAATTCCCTAGTAAAAAAGACTACACTTACCCAAGTCCTGTAAATTAAATGCTACACATTGTGCCACCCACTATAATATCACTGTAAACCATAGCTCAGGCCTGCCACTGCAGCCTGTATTGCAGTATTAAAACTGCAATTTCAACCTGGCAAAATAAAGTTCTTTCCTTTTTAATAACCCAGTGCCATAAAGGCTCAGAGCTTAAGAGATGTTTAAAACGTAGGCCATGTATAATAATTTTTTTATATGTCTTGGCAGTGAAAATCTCTAAAGTTGTTTTTCAGTATGGCAAGGCTGGCCTCCTAAAGAATAATGCTGCATTACCCTATTACATTCATTATGTGATAACTTCAGTGTGGGAACAGCTAAAAATGTTTTATACTCATTTTAATTGTAATATAAAAATCCTTGTTAATCGTAAAGTGAGATTCTAAATTACTATTTTGAAAATTCCACTTTTAGGAAGTTTACATTTTGCTGCCTAAACAAAATATGCCTTTCTGCCAGTGTCAAGGGTCACATGGCTATTAATGTATCTTTGGTGGTATGATGTGCATTCTTACCAGACTGGGGACAAAGGGAAGGTTGTCCCTCTCCTGAGGAGGATGGCCGGGTGAGGGGGGATTCTACCCAGGTCCTCCAACTCCTTCCTCAGGAAGCCTGAAAGCCATACGTAGCTCCTTCTCAACTTCAGAAGATCGTTTCCTTGTCACTTGCAAAACAGCTCACATCTGGACCTTCCTGCCCTTTTTTTGACAAGTAAGATTGGAGACAAAGCAGGGGAAATAGAACTGACCAGAACCACTTTAGGGTAAGGCAAAGGTGGTATGCCTTTGTGCAGGATGGTGCTGAGTTTAAAGGTGGCACCATACGAATGTGAAATTAGAACTCTCCTAGACCTGTGGAGACTCAGAAGAAGGAGGGCTCTGCTGCCTGAAGCTTGAAGACTGAGCCTGTTTGTCTTGAAAGCAGGACCCCAGAAGTGACTGCAAGGGCCAGTTGGCTGCCCTCCTGTTTCAGCTACAGGGACACAACAAGCTTCTAGAGGTCGTTATATATAACTGCCTAATGGACCAGAACCAATTGGGCATTCCCAGGCCATGCTGCTGGCCCCTGATGGAATGAATCTGAAACCCCAAGTGGTGCCAGTAAAGGCCAGTGGGTCAAGGTTGGAAGCAGTGTCTGATAATGAAGCATCATTGTGGGGTGCAGCTGATCGAAGTTTCAGTAAAGATTTCTACGTTCAGACTTAGGGGGTTAATCAGACCCCAGCGGTAGGTGATCATGTGGCAGTAGCACTGCCAACAGGCTGGCGGTACATACCGCCCCATTATGCCATTGGCGGGTTGGCTGTACCCAACCTGCCAATTTACTGTTCCTACCGCCACGGCGGTAGCAGGCGCTGGGTGGAGATAACAATCTCTGGCCTTGCAGCTGCTATTGTACCACCGGCAGCATTTTGAGCCTGCCTACTGCCATGGTTTTCATGGCATTCGCAATGCCAACGAAAACCGTGGCGGTAGGCCCTACCAGTGACAGGGAACTCTTTCACTGTCACTGGTAGCAGGCTCACCCACCTCCCAAACACTCCCCAGACGCCCCCCAACCCCATCCACGCTCCCCCCTTCTGATCCCCCACCCCATACACACTCACAGACATGCACCACGCATGCACACGCTCACTCATACTGGCATACATGCATTCATTCACACATGCATCCATTCATTCTCACACACATCCACATACATAGTTACACTGACATGCGCACATGCATGCACATTTCCATTTGAACACCCATTCTCACACATGCATACACCCACACCAACATTACTACACACACAGTCGCATTCACGCACACACATTCATGCGCTCAACCACACACACACAACACCCCCCACCCCCTCCCCTGTCGGAAACCCAACTTACCTGCATCCAGGAGGTCTTCCGGCAGGGAATGGGATGGGGCGCTGCTACCTCCTGCAGCGTCCACCAGCAGAACACTGTCAGGCCACATCATGTGTCATGATATGGCTGGCGGTGGTCTACTGGCATGGCGCTGCTGGTGGTAGCAGTGCCACCTTACCACCATCCGCCAGTATGGCCACAGCAGGATTTCCGCCCTTCTTGTGATGGAAGTCTGTCTGTGGTCATAATCTGGCAAACGTATGGTAGCCGCGGTGACAGTCTTTTGACGGCCTTCACCACGGCGGTGGGGGCTTATACCGCCATTGTCATAATGTGGGCCGTAGTTTCTTTTTTGTCACCTTTAACACCACAAACAATGGGTCTAGGACTGAATTTGCACCACTTTGAAATATGGAAGCATACAACTCACTCAAGCTGAATTCAGGTGTGAGTTCAAGATGGCTGGATGCAATTATGTCCCTGAGGTTTTGATCAGAAGGCCAGCCAACCAGCCCTTGGAGTCACTCTGGCAGTCATGGGTTCAAGTGATGAGACAGAGCTCAAGCAGCACGGCAGGCCTCTGATGGTTCAAGGCAGTCTCCACGCAGCAAAGCAGTCCTTCCAGGTGCAGCAAAGCAGTCTTGTGGAATACACAGTAGATCATAGCAATAGTTGTCCTTCGAGAGTCCTTTCTCAGGTTCAGAAGTAAAAAAGAGATGGTCTGGGGGTTCTAATTTTATACCAAGTAAACTTTTTGGAAGTAGTAGAAGGTTGTAGAATATTCCCCTTGAAATGCTTGAAGTTTCCTGCTTCCCCTGCCCTGGCTCCAAGCTGACTGCATGAACAATGCAGGGGTGAAAAGTTAATTGTGTGAAGGCAAAGCATGTCAACTCAGTTGCAAATGGACCTGTACCTAACATTGAACGCCGTCCTTCTAGTTGATGGCCCAGCTAGGCACACTTAATTAATCCCTCTATCATGTGGCAATCTGGGAGGAATAAACAAAGTCCAATTGCCAACTAGACCCTATCATATGAGCTAGGACAGGCTGGATGTACCAAATAGATAGGACAAAAATGACATCTCACTAAAAGTTGTATTTTTAAAACTGTAGCTACAAATTTAACTTACTAATAAAGAGATATTTGATTACAATTTCTCAGACACCAAACAGGAAAAGTTCACCTGTTCCCAATCAAAAGTTAGCACTTCTAGAAATGGGGTCTTTAGTTGGCAGTCAGGGGACCCCCTGTACAAGCAAGGACCCTCACTTTAGTCAGGGTAAGTCACACACAATCCAAATTATACTGTGCCCACTCTCTGGGAGCTTGACACTGAGCAGACAGGCTTAACTTAGAAGGCAATGTGTAAAGTATTTGTGCAATAAGTCATGCAAAACACAGTAAAGCTCCACAAAAATACACCACACCGTGTTTAGAAAAATATATAATATTTATCTGAGGCAGGTCAAAACGATTAGGATGCAATACGTCTATGTTAAAATATCACTGTAAACATGATATAAAGTGCTTTAGTCTCTTAGAAGCAACAATTGTCTCTTGCAAGCACAAAGTACCTGGTTTGCATTCACATTCTCCACAAGGAACCGCAGAGAAGGAGATGCGTGGAAAACAGGGAAGTGTGTGTCAATTTCTCAGGCC